>NC_139052.1:20200896-21400896 GCF_965140915.1 Aythya marila | reverse complement strand
CAACGGCACCCGTGGGAGGTGAGGAGAGGGTGCTTGTTGTCAACAGGGCAGCTGAGGTGCCCCAAAAATCAGCACGGACGCCAGGCCCGGACACCCCCGATGGGCACAAGCACTGCTTATGCTGTGGGGGTCCCCCAGGCTCCGGGCTGTCCCCTCCTCTCCCTCACCAACCTCCAGCCTCCCTGTTTCTCAAGCGGGTGCCAGTGGTTTGGCAGCAGGGCAGCAGGGCAGACCCTGCAGCAGCTTGGGTGGCAGGAGCAGGGTCTCGATCGCCTTTGCATTCAATATTTTTGAGCACAACCTTACCGGCCGGACTTCAGAGACTCTAAATGCCGAGAAACAGAAGGCGGCAGCGAGCACGAGCACATCTGCAGCCGTGCAGAGCCCCCTGGGCTGCTCTCCGCACCCACCGGCCGCTAGCTGTGCTCTCTGGCCCCTTTTTGGGCCCCCAGCCGGGGCGGCGGTGACAGGCTGCATTGTGTCAGTGCTTTGCTCGCCCTGGGGACCCTGGATGTGATGAGCACGCACAGGCTTCTTAGCTGGACGTGCATTTGGGTGTGCATCGGCTTTTCTGTGTGCCCGTGTGTGTGTGCCCGTGTGCAGGGCTGCGCTGGCTGCAGCACCCCGGTCTCCCCGTGTCCTACCTTCCATGATGGAGATGTGAACGGCTCTCCTGCGGGTGCGGGGCACGCTGCTCAGCCGGGGGCCGTGGGTGATGGACGGGCAGCTCCGGCTCGGCACCAGCCCTGCCCTGGGGACAGAACAGGGACAGTGAGAGCCCGCGGGCTGGACCCAGCACGGCCCAGATGGGGACATCTCCTCCTGCCTTTCAACAGGTCCCTCCAAAAAGCCCCTGTGACGCACAAATCTCCCTCTGCTCCACTCCTGCCCCAAGCAGCAGCGGGGCCATGCCTGCCCTGGGCTCAGGGATACCCACAGAGCTACGGCACCGAGGGACAGGGCTGCTGCAGGAGGCGGCTGCAGATGCTGCCTGCGTCCTTCCCAGCAAACACAGCCCGCACTGCGAGCTTGTGCAGCTTGGAGAACTCAAATAGGAGTGAGCTTCTGAAAACACTTCATAAGCTGTTCCTCCCAGGGCTTGGGCTGATGGACCAGGGCTGAGCGGAGCCCGTCGGGGCCCCAGGGACCCCTCTGCACCCCGAGCAGTGCAGTACCCCAGCCCCATGGGCTGCGGCCGGGCTCTCACCGATGTATCTCCGGCGGCTCCCGCTTGATCTTGGCGCTGGACTCCATCACCTCCTTTGCAACGCGGCCACTGCAGGTAGGAGAAGAACAGCAGCTGTGACCAGCTGGGCAGGACCCCGGTGAGCTGGGGTGCTGGGCACTGTGGGACCCCCTCCCCTCCAGGGGAGCCTGCCCAAGGCATCCAGACCACCCCGTGCCAGCCAGGAGGGAGCTGCCCCTGCAAAACCCCCAGAGCTTTCCCTTCCTCTTCAGCCCTGTTCCTACCAAACAGAGCTGGAGAGACGAATGGCAGCAGTGGAACAGAGACAACGTGGCCATGGCCTCGCCGCGGCAGCGATGGGCGGGTGTCCTGTGACCAGAGGCACCCAAAGAACAGCTGAGGGAGCACCCAAAAGCACACCCAGCAGGGATTCGCAGCCGCTCCTCACCTGTATCGGAACCGGCTTCCTTTGAAGAACAAGTTGCTGCTGGACACCGTCCGGACCTGGCTCGACTTCTCCAGCCTGCAAGGCACCGAGAGCCGCGTGAGCGCCCCGCTGCTGGGCACACGGGCAGAGCCCTGGCTGGCTTTGCTTTTACAGCACCCAGAGCTGGGGACTGACGGCTCTACGGGGCTGGGGAGCGCAGAGGGGCACCCATCGGTGCCTTCGGACAGGAGCCCCCGGCCCCATCCCCGACGGGACGCACGGATCGGCCCCACACAGGCAGGCTGGCGGCCCCGGGGGCTGCACAGTGCGAGGAGCCCCTGGAAGCAGCCCCCCAACCCTCTGCCCCCACCCCAGGGCAGCCGCTCCCTCGCCCCCAGGCCGGGGCCGAGCGGCACCGCCACAAGCCCCCGGTCCACTCTGCTGGGCGTGGAATCCTGCCTTCGTGTGCTGCCAGCATTAATCACAAAAAGATTTGTAAAGCAATATTGCAATTTCATTCCATGTTAATATAATGAGAAATGAAACCTGCTGATTGCAGCCGCTGATTGCAGTATTCCCAGAGAGAACACATTACACACTTTATCTCACATCTCGCTGATTAGAATAAAACTCATTATAAAGCACAAAGACGGCTATTTTTAAGTAAACCGCCGTACGGTAAAACCAAGGCGTTCTGCCCCGGTTTCTCAGCAGCCAGCCCAGCCCACAGCCTGCCCTGCAGATCCTTGTGGCTACAACCCGGCCCTTTCCATGCAGCCTGTGGCCACCAGCCCAGCTGGCCGAGGGCAGCAGCACTGGCACCGAACGAGCCGTGATTGACGGGCAAAAATGCTAAAACACATCTGGTGCTGGGGGCAGGAGGTGTGCTGCTCGCTTAGTGCTAGAGACCTGACCCCCAGACAATTAGTTCTCATCTCCTGATTGAGGGTTTGCTGTGCTGGGATGGACGTCCTTGCACTCACTTGTAGAAGGCTTGGTTTTCGATCCCACACTTCCAGAGGTGCTTGCAGGCTTCTGGTGTTGGGGCGAAATAGGTAAGGACAATTTTCTTTTCCTAAAGGAGAAAGAAGTCCGTGGGGAAAGGAGTGAGTGGGGACCAGCAGGCTGCGTGCCGGGAACGTGGCTGGGGCCTGGAGAAGGGGGGGCCAAAAACCTGCACAGACAGGGTGCGAACCCCTGCAGGGACACTCCCTCCCCCCCTCACTGACACCCAGACTATTTGCATTTTGGATGTCCACAGGCACATTTTTAGCACTCGTGCAGCTGGTGCGCACGTTGGTGGCTCTCAGCAGTGCTCTCGGGGTGCCTCGGTCAGCCAGGGGTGTCGGTGGGACGGCCGGGCCGCAGCACAGCTCAGCCCCACGCTGCTGTTGCTGAGCTCCCCCCTCATCCCCCTCACCATGGCCCTGCCACCTCTGGTGCCCACAACGAGGGGCAGGGGCAGCGCGGGGCATCCGAGGCACTGCAGCCATGGGGAGGGCGCAATGGGCTCAGCATGGGCCATGGGCACATCCACAGCGACAGCAGAGCTGCAGCCCGTGTCACCCACCCTGCAGGGCCCCTCCGAGGGGCACACCCAGAGGCTGCAGCCCCCCGGGGGCGTTAGGAGCTGGCTGCGTGCTGGGGCAATGAAAAAAGCCGTGCTCAGTAGGACCCAAGATAAGAGAATGCACTCACCTCCTTCTGGCTTACGTACAAGTAAAAAGTCTTCCCCTCAAATTTCATTTTGGTCACCTCGTTCCTGCAAGGACAAGGACAAGGACAAGGACAAGGTCACACACATGAGAGGCTGCCTGGCCCCACTGAGCACGCGGCCACGCAGCCTCCCCGCAGCCCGGCCGTGTTGGGGATGGCCTGGAGACGGCTGGTGGCACCGGCAGGCCAGCAGGCAGGGCGGGTGGCCAGGAGACAGACACTGCCATGGGCAGAAACCCGGGGCAAACCCCCCCTCACTGCCACCCCTGGGGGCTCCACTGCCTCCACCCAGCACCCAGCAAGTGCCCGGGGAAGGCACCAGGGCTGGGAGCACCCGAGCACCCTCGCCAGTGGGATTCCAGCCCCGGCATCCCTCCAGCACCCTGGGGTGACACGGGCACCGTGACGGAGCAGGGGGTGCAGGACAGCGCGGGGCCCGCTCACCATTTGATGAAGTGCACTCGCTTGTTCCCCTGCAGCACCACGAACCCGAAGGGCGTGAAGGCCAAAAACGCCGCGTTCCCCGACACGTCCTGGAAGGCAACAGCGGCTCCTCAGCAGAATGCAGCCACACCAGCAGCGGGCACACGCCACCGTCCACCCCCAGCTCTATCGGGGTCTCTCAGCCCCCCCTGCCCCAGCCCTGCACCCCAAGCATCCCCCGGCGCAGGGCAGCTGCCAGCCCTCGTGGTGCCACCAATTCACGAGTACGCAACAAGCAGTGAAGATGACTGTGCCCAACCAATTCCTTTTGCTAATAATTCAACAGGAAAATGGTAAAAACCTGTTGGACCTTTGACACCCTCGGAGCCCTGCGCAGCCAGTGCAGCCGGGCAGCGCCGAGGCAGTTTAAAGCCCGTAATTAGTGTCGTGCGCGGAGCCAGGCGGCGCGGTAACTTAATCATAACAACCAGACTCCAGGGAAGCGATCATTAACTGCACTGATGCTCATGAAAAAAGCAGATATATGCTGAATTTTAAAAATATTATAAAAGGGTTGTGGCTGCTCTTTAATTGGGAGGCTTTTCCTCAGCCCGCAGATGCCTGCCCTGCGCTCAGGCCGCTTTATCAGGATGCTGAGCTGGAAACGGGCACGACAGGGGCTGGCAGGACACACGGGAGCACTGTCCGCAGCACTGGAAGCAGAAGCAGATGCAGGATTTCACAGGGGAGGATGCCTGCCTGGTGCCTGCCCTCCTCCTGCAGTGTGCTGCCTGGGCCTCACCATGCGGCCACGGGCATTTTCTCTGAAGGGTCACTGCCACCAGTCCTTGGCTCCCGTCCCTGTACAGATAAGCTACCTGAAAGCACATCAGAGGGGTGCAGGAGACAGCTTTCCTGATATCTTCAGAATTTGGCAGAGAACGAATCGGTTTTAAGTCCAGATTAGATCAAAATCCATTTTAATCTGCCAAGGGTGAATGGCCAAAAGCAAGGAGCCCTGAACATCCAGCCTCCTGCACAAAGCAAGGCACAAAGCCCCCAGTGATCATGTCCAGACGGATGTGAAGGGGACGAGATCTCCATGCGGCACCATGGACCGGCAGCGCCCGCAGCCCAGGGCTGTGGCTCCTCGACAGAGGCGGGAGGTGGAGACCCCCACCACATCCCCATCGCTGCCCCACACCATCTGGGGTGCACGGTGGTGCCGGGGCACAGCACCCTGCTGGTAACAGGGGTGCCAGAACGAATGTTATCAGCAGGGAGCCAAATGTGGGCGCAGCTCTCCCAGCGCCAGCCCCTCGGGCTATCGGCACAGCCAGTGCCGTGCCGTGCTCTCCCTCTCCCCACCCGTGCTGTGCTCCCGCTGTTTGCAGCCCCAGCCCCATGGCCCTGCCCAGTGCCCAGCAGCAGAGTGCAGATTTTGCTGTCTTTTGGGCATCTGTGAGCCTGGCCCCTCCAGCACCCCGTGTCACAAAGTTGCCCAGCCGCAGGAGTAGGACTGCATGGCACTGCCCACGTCCTCTGCCTTGCTGATTTTATTTAGGCTCTGCCCTGCTCCTGTGCCAGTAAATGGCCGGGCTCCCCCCGCCGGCCAGGTGTACTTGCTGTGAGTGGGAATTTACACGGCGTAACCCCCTTAAAGTCCCTGGAGGAGCTCAGAGCAGGCGCTCCCCTTACGGCAAAACTCTCCTCCTGCCTTGCATCCCGTGTCCATCTGCATGTGATGGGATTATGAGGGACCACGGAGAGCCAAACGCAATGACATCTAGAGTCAATAGAAAGCATTTCAAACAGAAAATTCGATTAGTGGCCAGGGAAGAGCAGGGAGTTAGACTGTCTCCGGCAGATTAATGGCTGTTGGTCTCTCAGACACATTACTGACCTTGTCGCTGCCTCCAAATTACACGCTTCTGCAGATGATCAGCCATTGTCTTTTGCAGTTGTCTGCATGTACAAACGCCTTCCTACAACTTCCCTAAATACTCCTCGGGAAGGCCCTCGGGGCAGTTATCCCCCCTGCTGCCCCCTGTGCACATATTCCCATTTTTATGTTTTCATGCCCAACCCAGCGCCTGCCACGCTCCGCAGTGCTCCCGGTGCCAGAGCCCCCGGCGGGTGACAAACGGCTGTGCCTGGAGCATCACGGCACCTCTGCAGCGTGGCACCTGCCAGCATGAGAACGCAGAGCCAGAACAGCGCTCAGGAAGCCGTTTTACCTTGCAGGGGTGTGGGTCAACTCCGTAGGTCTCCAGAGTCTGGGCTTTCCTTAGGAAATTCAGCTCTGAAGTAGCTGGTGTCTGCCCACTGCGGGAGGGAAAAAAGGGGGAAAAAAGAAGAATATTTCATGGGAGACATGCCTGTGAGAAACTGTCCTCAGCTTCGTGGTTTCTGTGAAGAAGGGGCATCGGTCCCAGCCTGTGTCCTGCCAGCTCGTTTGGGGCACGACACAGCAAACGAGCGGTGCTGGGGAGGACCAAGGGTGAGGAGCCCCTGCAAGGCCCAGGGCTGAGTTACAGGCACTGCCCAGCTTCAGTCCAGGCGGGAGGGGAGGGCAGGTTGGGGACAGAGGCAGGCGCTGCTCGGGGGGAGCTTTGCTGTTAGGCCTGACCCAGCACCTTTCCAAAACCCCTCTGCTCCATTTCTGCTGCTACCAGTGCTGCCAAGAGCACCGCTGGCTTTCAGCTGCACACGATGCACAAAGCTCCAAGTGCCCATCCCGTGGCGTGCCCCCATGTCCTGAACAGCAATAAAAATCAGCAGAGCCTCAACAACATCCCCGTTCCCATGTGCTGGCCATACCTCAGCTCCGACTTGTGGATCTCCGCGATTTTCCTCTCCAGCTTTTCCGAGTGCTTGGGGAAGAACTGGAACTTGGAGCTGTAGCCCTCTGGGTGCTTCCCTGGGTCGTAGTCCCCGATCTCAGCTGGGGGGGGACAGAGGCAATGAGTGGCCATGCACATCCCCATCCCGCAGCCACCCCGGGCCCTGTGGTGCTGGATGCCAGGCGTGGGGCCGGGGCTCGAAGCCCCCAGTGCCAGGGCAGCAGGGACACACCGCACCGCCACGGCCGCGTGTCCCACCGGGAGGGCTCGTTTGTCAGGCTTTAACCGCATCCAATTCATTTCACCGTTCGCTTGGGAATCGCCCGCAAGCAGATGGTCACTGTCCCACCTTTATTAATTCCTCAAAGTCCTTGCCAAACACTTTTTGCTCGCAGGGGTGCACGTACCCAGCTTCCCAGGAACCCAACCGCCTGCCCAGGGACTTCAGGAGCGGCCCTGGCAGGGCAGCAGGGTGAGTGCCCCCAGGTTGGGACATCTGAGCCCACAGCCCCCCATGGGCAGGGGGCACCGGCTGCATCTCTGCAGCACAGTTGCACACACCACACACTCGGCATGGCGATGCTAACGGCCCCTCAATGTCCTTTTGTGTCCCTCCAGTGCCACCCAGCTCTCCCAAGGAGCCTGGAAAGCCCACGCCGAGTGCTTTGGGTGCTGTCAGTGCCATGGGCTGGGCAGGGGCGGCAGGAGCAGGCAGAGCAGTGCAGCAGGAGCACAGATGGGATAGGGGGTCAGCAGGAGATGGCTTTCAGAGCTCTTCCCACCTCCTGCACCACCAGCGCCTCTGCAACTCGCTGCCAAAAGCACTTTCTCTGCCGAGGCACCCAGCGGCCAGCAGCGAGCTTACACAAGGACGTCTTCACCCGTTCCAGGAATCAGCAGAACTGCATTTACCTCTCATCTGCAGCTGCAAACCCCGGGGGCTGCCAGCGCCACCGCAGGCTGTGCACGGCCCCGGGAGAGGAGCAGCGCTGCCACGGGGCTGCTTCTGCAGAGGGACAGAGCAGGCATGGGGGGTGCTGCTGGGAGCAGCCCACAGCGGTTTTGCTGACCACCTTGTGGCCCCTGGACAAAAACCACTGCACAGTCACAAGAGGGAGACGTGGACTAGGTGAGCTGTGGGTGCTTTGCAGCGATGGGGCAGCTCAGAGCAGAGCTGTGTGTGCTTCTGCTGCGGGTGAGACCACGGCAGCAATTCCAATCCTCCCCAGCCCAGCACAGCACGACACGACACAGTGCTGAAGGATGAGCCCTGCACTGGCTGGGTGACATTTGTATGCCAGGTGCAGTGATCTGTTGTAAGTGAAATAATGTAATCAGTACTTAGCATGAAAAGCAAATTTATCTTGTCAAAAAGCATTACCTTGAAGGATATAGGCGGCCAGCAACGCAGCGTCTGAAGTCTTGCAGAGGAGACGGCCGTGGTAGAGATCTCGTTTGATCTGCAGGAAGACTAAATACCTGAGGACAGCAGAGAGAGTCCAGTCATTAGGCAAAGCTTAAATTACCCAAACAGGCAATTTAGGTGGGGAACATCTGCCACAGGACACTGGCAGTAGCATTTCTCTCCGAGCAGCCCGTTTACAAGACTCTCCTGCTTAGGAACGGCCGGTGGCACAGTGCAGCAAACGGTCCTGCTGCACCCGGTGTGAGCCCGGGTGGCTTTGTGCCCCGGCAAACCACGGCTCACAGGAGTCCCCTAAATCAGTGCTTTTTAAGAAAAACAAGAAGTATCTGTGTGAGAGCTACGCCAAGACACTTCTGTGCATGCCGGTACAGAAAAGACAGATCAATGCTATCCAAGAAAGCTGCTTACAGCACGTATCCCGCTAGGAACACTTGCATCCAGGACACAGAGACCTTTCCAAACAGGCTCTGCAGATAAGCACAGTGCTCCTCACAGTGCTCCCATCCTGACGGGCATCTCCCAGCTGCAGCCAGACCCTGGAAGGACCTCAACTTTCTCACTTTCCCAGAAAACATCTTAAGTTTTTTTTTTTTTTTTTCATTATTATTATAATTATTATTACTGGGGGGTTCCTTCTGTGGAACACAAGCAAGGCTCTCATCGGTTTTGTACATCACCAAGAGCAAAGTAAATTTCAGAAGACTTTTCTGAGCACCTCAGCATCTTCTGTGCTGTTTCCTACTTGATCTCCCACTAAAAATATGAAGATTTTATAAATGCAAAACTAAAGTAAAAAGCTGAGCAGACAGCAAAATCCCAGAGATCCTCTGCCATTGGCTGCCTGCAAAAATAGACTGAAAATCCAAAAAAGTGAAATCCTGGAATATATTTAGCTGTATCAGTAAGCCGACTTAAACCTCCATGCGCTTAGCACGGAGCGCATTCTCCCAGAATATTTAATGGCACAGAGCTTGCGATCCCCCAGCCTCCAGAAGCTGATGGAGAGCTCCCAGCTTGGCATGGGGCTGGCTGTGTGGGGCCGGATACGTGCAGAGATTTGGTGCTGCCCATCCTCGGGCTGCTGAGGCCAAGCAGGGCTGAGCGGGTGTCATGGGCCGTTTGTCACCATTTGGTGCATATTTGGTGCAAGAGCAGCTGATGCTGGTGGTCCTTCCATTTGCGGTAGCCGACTGTCCACAGCACAAGATGGCTTTTCTGGCCTGCTTTGAAAATAGAAGGAAAAGCTCGTGCTGTTTGTCCATTTTTAACAGATGAGGTTAAGGGGCTTCCTTTGCAAGGCAAACCCCAGAGCTCTCCAGCTGTGGGACGTGGGGGGCACCTGCCGGGAGCAGGGCAGCCCAGCACCTTTGTTGGCCTCTCCCTTGGAGCACCAAAGACAACTGAATAATTTGCAGCAGTAATGGCAAAAGGCACCAGGAGAGGAATTTGGAAACTTGCAGTAAAAGATGACCCGAGCCTCCAAGCCAGGGGAAGTTTCACCACGGACCCCCAGCCACGCTTTTATTTTGCTGCTGTGACCTCTCGGCGAGGGCTCTGCACATCCCGTACACCCACCCTTCCTTCTGGCAGGAAAGGCAGCACGAAGAGCCCCTAAAGATAGAAACTTGATAGAAGCACTGTCAAGTTTGTGAATTGCCGTTCATCATCCCTTTCTTCCACCGCGTTCATGCCCTTTACATAAAGGGATGTAGGTAATTGCTTCCAGGGGACTGCCAGGGAACTGGAAGCACTCAAACCCTCCAGACAGCCCCGGCACATGCAGTAACCATCTGAGCAAAGGATGCACTCGGGCAGCTGCACAGAGAGCTCGTTTAGAAGTGGCAGGAGTGTCGGGAGAAGCAGAAAATGGATGTGAAGGGCGCCCTGCTGCTCCTGCCGGAGCCCTCCACGCAGGACCAAGGACTTCCAGCTGGAAGGAGAGGTTTTGGGGAGCCGCAGGGAAAGGCAGGCACGTGGCACAGAGCAGGATCTGTTCTGCACTGGAGGATGCTGCAGAAGCTGCAGTGGCCCTGGATGTTACGATGGGAAGTGTGGCACCCTGAGCACTTTGGGAACGGGTTTGTGCAACCACCTGCAGATGTCCAGGCCATGGGCTTCAAGCAGCACCGAACGCTGCCTGCCGGGCACGGTGGCTCTAAATGCTAATACAACACACACACTTCCCCCCGTTGTGACACTCGGCGTGATTTGGGTGCTAAATGTCTGTCTCTGTGACTCAAACATGAAACCAAACCCCGCAGGGCCCCGGCCATCCCCTCCCCGTGCCCGCCGAGCCCTCGCGGTGCCCGCCTCACCTGGTGATCTCCTCCTTCAGAGCCGCGGGGTCCGTGGGGTAAAACTTGACGCGGAAACACATGGTGAAGGGCGGCTGGGCTGCAGCGAGAACAGCGACACCGTCACCAGCCCGCCGGCACTGCCCGCCTCGTGCCCCCAGCACCCGGCCGGGGAGGTGGCCAGGCGCCACGCGGGGCACCCGCACGCCCGAAGCGCTGCTTACCCCTCATCTGCTTCACAACCGACTTTGTGAACTCCAGCCAGTGCTGAAACGAGAGGGAGAGTCCTTCAGTCAGCTCAGCTCAGCAGCAAACACTTCCAATTAATAACACTGAATGTTCAGGGCAAGATTGAAGAAACAAAGCACCCCTCTGCCTGAAATAAAAGCGTGCTGCCCAGGTGAAGCCATGGGTCGCACGGCAAGGTGAAGGCAGCAGGGAGAAGCACTACAGCACAGAAATGTCCTCTCCTTGCACTGGTTAGGGCAGGACACGGCCCCATGTTCTCCCCCTGCCCTGTCACTTGCTCCCATCTGCCAGGAGCGCCGTGCCGCTGTCGCTGGATGCAGTTTCAGCAGCGCTCCCTCAAGTGGCTGTGCCCGTAGAGACAATGCATCACAATGCATTATGCACAGCGTTTCGTTCCTAAATTTGCTTAAAGAGGCCCTTCAGCACAACCCACGGAGACAAAGAGCCAACACAAGTGGTGCAGCAGCGCGCAACCTGCCCGTGATGCCGCCAGCAAAACGCTGCGCGGCACAGCCAGCACCAGCACCAGGACAAGGGGGACAAGGGGGACAAGGGGGACAAGGGGGACAAGGGGACGGGTCCTGCACTGGGGAGCCTGGGGGTAGGGGGACCCCGAGCAGCCCCCCCTGTGGTGGCAGCGTGGGAGCAGCTCCTCGCTCAGCAGCTCTTTGCACAGACACAGCAGAAGGTGCCTTGGGGAGCAGAAATTATTTGTTACGGTGGCTTATATCGATCAGCAGGAGACACAACACAAGCCCGTTATTAATAGCTCCGCCTGTGAGCACTTTCACAATGCTCCTCATTCACAAATCTCAAGTGCTCTAATGGCAAGCAGCGACTGAACACGTTTGTGCAGCGCTCGCGTTCTGCACGCCTTTTCGGAGGAAGATTAATCCGGCGCGGAGGGCGCTCGGAAGGAGCAGCAGAACTCAGCCCTCCCAGCTCGCTGCTCCAGGGCTGACCCGAGCAGGACATGGCCCCTGGGCACTGCTCCTGCCCCGTGCCAGGAGCTGCCCAACGAGGCCAGGCTGGGGCTGGGGGAGCAGAGCTGCAGGAAACCCCAGCGCAGCGCCCGGCTGCACTCACCCTTTGCTTGTCGGGGTCCACAAACCGAATGCCGAAGTAATCCTTCTCCAGCAGGTTCAGGTGGTGGCACAGAAGGTCGAACAGGTACTGACCCTTGGCATCTCTCTGCAAGACAAGAAATGGCATTTACAGAGCAGCAGAACTGGGGTGGCTGAGCCGAGGAGCTCGGGCGAGATGAATTAGCAGAGGAAGGAGCCGGGTGGGGAGACCTAGGCATTAAACTTGGATGGGGAGACCAAGGCATTAAACCTGTGGTGTCTCAGCAGGGAGGGGAGGTCACAGTGATGTTTCCAGCTCCCCTGGTGTCACAGCGATGTTTCCAGCTCGGACAGCCTGCTCCCTTCAGCAATGAGAAGGTACCGTGTGCCCGTGCAATGTACAGACAGCACTGGAGCGAATGTTAATGAGAAATATTAAAGTATTGAATACAAAATGTGATACATCTCAAATGTACAGCCCGGCACTGCAGCCCCATACAATCCGGCACTGCAGCCCCGCACAGCCTGCTTGGCAGCGCCTCATCGCAGATCAAACACCGCTCCTGACAGATGACACCGCTCCTCAGGAGAACACGGGTTTCGCTTTTCCTACAAATACATTTACCGTGTATGTTATCTGATCAAACGATCACTCAGCAGACACAGGCCGTGCAGTCGGGGAACTCCTACAGGTCTGGCGTTAACCCGTTCCTGGAGTGTGATGTGCTGCTCTCGATGTCCCTGGCACAGCAACCACCAGCTCTGCACCTCGCTGGCACCGCGCTGACTCTGCCCCCCCTGCCCATGGGACAGGGCCAGCAGCAATGCCCCATGCCTGGGGGTGCCCGTGGGGGCACTGCTGAAAACCTCAGCACCCCCTGCACGGGTGGCTGCTGCAGCGCGCTGGTGCTCGGCCACTGGAGCAGGTTGGTGGCGGGTTTGGGGCTGTGGTAAGCAGAAGTGAGCAGAAGAAATGGACACAGCAAGGAGAAGGCAGCAGTGCTGGAGATGTGGGGTGTGCAACGCTGGCCCCAGCCCCAGCTGCAGTGGGAGAAATGGGAGAAATGGGAGAAATGGGGGAAATGGGAGAACCAGCCCCTGCGCCCAGTGGGGCAGCAGAGGGAGGGGACTGGTGCTGCCCAGCCCCACCGCTCCTGGAAGACGGTGATGTGATCTCCAGTGCAATCCCACAGGGCAGGCTGGGACTGACTCGGTCACCAGGCATTTCACTGAAGGCTTAGAGAGTGGCCATGGCTTGGGGGAGGCATGGGCTGGGCTTTGCTTGATCTTTGAGCAAACAGAAACATAAATGACATGCCTTAGGGGTCTAACTGTGCTGCACACACCTTGAAAATAACCGGGGTCAAGGAAACGTAGGTGGGGCAGCGCTGTACCCATTGACACAGGCTAAAACACTCCCATTTTCTTCAAAGAGCCTGATCTCACTGCTGCAATTATGTTCTGGTCTGCTCACAAACAAATACAGCAGTGCCTTGAGGGCAGGATTTCCGATCTAATAAAAGGTTGAAATGGTTCATTAGTGTTCAGACTCACTTAAGACAAGTGCTCGGTACTCATTGAGCAGCCCCAGCAACCGGCTGCCCCCATCTCCCCGCACCCACCCCTGCAGCAGCCGTGGCGGTGCCCCCCCGACCCCGTGGACACTGAGGTCTGCGTCCCACCATCGCCCACCTCCTTGCCCCTGCCATGCCTGAGGACTCCTAACCGTGGACGTGGGTGCTGAACTCAGAAAACCGTGGCCTAGATTTTGCTTTATTAATAGGCTAATTGAGGCTCCGCGCGCATCATTCATCACTGTCAGCCGCCGCCCGGTACAGGCTGTTCGCTCTGCTCGGATGCAAGGGCACAAAATGCAGAGGAATAACGGAACCTGCCAGCAACCAGATCCCTTCAGCCCGAGTTAGAGCAAGCCGTTGTTCTTTACTCAAACAACAGGCAGAGGCAGCCCCACAGCTCCTGCTCCGAGCCCCACGTTGTGTGAACGCTGACTGAGCTTCACCCCTGCCACAGGCACGAAAATGCCAGAGGAAACTGCAAAGAGTGACTCTGGCTCGACAGGCCCAGCAGAGGAGATGTCCCTGGCGCAGCATCACGCCCCTCACCTCCCGGAGCCATTTTTCACAGGAATTTGCTACAGGCTCTTCTCCCTTTCCCTACCCGTGTCCCACATTAGTGCTAATGTCTGCGTAATGTTTTCCTCTGCAATTTTAACACAAAGAAATCGCAAAGAAGTGCAAAGCAGACGTCCCCCCGTCCACCGAAACATGGTTAAGTGTAAAAACGCAAATGGCATTACAGGGGAAAACGTTTTCTCTTTGATCTCTCTAACTTGAATTAAACATATTCTAAATTAGTCATTATGAGGATGTCTTTCAGGAAATTATCCGAGCTGTCTTTACAAATCATAACTTGAAAGGGCTGTCTGTTGCGTAATATCAGCTTAAATATTCTCCGTTTTGATCTTTATATGTTCTTATAAAGTACGGCTTATATCTGTCCCAGCGTCTGCAAGTTTTTGAGGCCAGCCTTTCAGGGCACCGCATCCTGACGGCAAGAGCATCGCTGAGTGCCACCACCGGTAATCCCTGCTCGCGCCGGGAGCGCCGCGCTGACACCACGCAGCGATATCCCCCACTGGCGCTCCTGCTGAGCCCCGCTTTCCTTTCTTAAACTCCAGTTACAAAGTTGAGGCACTGCAGATAAACACCACATCGCGTCCCAGGGGCGGCCGGGCATGGCAGGGCAGCGTCACCGCTCCAGATTTCAGCGCTCCCAGCGCGGGCGGGCTCACGGAGCCGCGGGGGTAGCTGGCTTCAGCACCGAGCTGCGAAGGATAATGCGCAGTGCCAATCACTTGCAGTGTACCACGCAGCATTGTTCGGATTCAGAATAGTTCCTAATTTTGCTTTGGTCTCGTGTGAGATGAGACGAAGATGTGCTGCTGGTTGCAGAAGGCGGCATCACGGCACAGGCGCTCAGATCTGCAAACCCCAATCCTTCTGTGGGGCTGCCGCCGGACGGTCACACCGCACTGCCGAGCTGCAGCAACGCCTTGTGCCCGAACGCCTTCCGAGTCTTAATTCGGATTTTACCCAGTGATTACTGGAAGAGGAGTTTGGCCGTCAAGCTGAGCACACTGGCTGGCTGTCCACAGGCTCACCCAAGGGTGCCCAGCAGGGTGCGCAGGGTCTGCGTGCTGCTGCAAACCCTGCCCGTGCCGCGCACCCACCTGGGAGAGGAGCTGGCGAGTGCTGGGGACAGAGCCCAGGGACTCCTTGCCTCGCAGCCTCTCTGCCTTGGCTGCTGAGCACGCTCCCCACTCCCCAGGGCTTGGGGAGGCTCAGCCAGGTGTGAGACAGCAGGGCCCATGAAGGATGGACAGACAGACGGACATGGGTCTGCTGCTCCACGGGTGGAGGAGAGGTGCGAGGGAGAACCCTGTGCCACGCGGGTGCCTCGGGGTCCGTCCCACGAGGCGCTCATGGGTGCTCGCTGGCAGCACAGGGAGGATGCAGATCTCACCACTGCTCCCGGCCTCCACCCTCAAGCCAATTTGAGTCTTAAAAAAAATGCAGAGATAACGTTTACACAACTGCGGTACTCTTTTCTGCATAAAACAAACACGATCAATAGCTCACCCGGGCTGCACGGGGGGTCGGGTTCCACATCTCCGTGTTCCTCATCAATCATTCACCAGGGGATGAAAGCAGGATTAGAGGACTGCTGTTTGAGCAAGCACTGCTCCTCTGTCAGGTACGGCACCCTGCTGGCACACGTCACCCAGCGTGGTGGCACAGCACCCGGCGAAGCAGCAGAGGGGCTCTGAGGAACATCCAGGGGTGAAGCGAGCAGCAGCAGGCAGGCAAGTACCATTGGCACAGAAAGACACGGATCCAAAAGCAGAAAACATAAAATCCTTTTGGAAAACTACAGCAACTGAAAAGGGGAATGAGCTTCAGGTGCTGCACTGTAAATAAATATAAACCAAACACCTCACCCCAGCAAAAACGGATGGGCCAGGGGAGCTGGTCTTGCCATAGCAGGACCCTCCATGAGGTTTTCCAGCAGCAAGCCCACCAAGCCAGTGGTGTGGTGGCTCACACCCCTCTAACAAGGTTTATTTCTTGAAATAAGTCAAAAAAAATCAGTTCTGACCAACTTGGCCCCAGGCCTGTTGCACAGCACCAAGGATGCCGGCAGCCCGTGTCTCGGTGCCCGCTCCGGCACATGGAGAGGAGCCCACGAGCACCTTGTCACGATGAGAATTAACATCTGTAACGTGTTTGTAGGATGCAAAGTGCACAACTCCGGTGTGTGACACCCACTAGTGCGGAGCAGCTTTGTGTGACTTACTGCAAAACAGACACAAGGCTCCCGCGGGGAGGTAAGCGCTGCACACACTACCAAATAGAGGAATCCCAGATGATTTTTAAACTTTAAGACGATTAAAGTAACCTTGCATTCTTAGTTTTTCTAAGCTCCTCAGCCAAAATTAGGGTCATCCACAGCTGAAATAAAATGAGAGTTAATAATAGCAGCTCATCTGCAAATGAACAGCGTTCCTCGCTTCTGGCAGGAGCGCGCCCGGCCCACAGAGCACCGCGGTCCCAGCAGCACGTCCCCGAGCCCTGGAAGCTGCAGCTCCAGTGCCGTGCCCTGGCTGCAGGAAGGGACTAAGCCATGGGGAGGCTGCTGGCTGCTGTCTCCTTTCCTCTGGTGAGACCCCCTGGCTCAGCACCACGGTTGTTACTGAGCACAGAGGCACTAGCACACAGCACCAGCGTGCTGCGGGAGCAGCTGGGAGCACCATCACACCGCGAGGGATGGCAGAGCCCTGCAGAGGCCCAGCACGGACCAGCCCAGGCTCAGTGCTCACCACTCCAGTGGAAAAGCCAGCTTTATTCTTGCAGACATGGCAAGCACAACTCTGTTATCTCCAGGGAGAGCTGGAGCCACCCCATGCTTCCAGCCGGCACTGCCCGAGGGACCCAAGCTTTGCCGCTGCGGAGCAGGGCGCAGGATGCAGCACAGCGGTCTCGGTGCTGCACGCACACGGCAGAGGACTGCTGGTGGCTTGATGTCCCCAGCCCATCACCAGCTGGACACAAACACCGCCAGAGGAGGCAGCCTGACTCCACTGCACCTTCCCTGCCAGCTGCCCAGCCAAGGACAGACACTGGAACCAGAGCCCAGAGCTCCCCCGTTTCCTTTCCTTCGCCCGCCCGGGGCTGTGCGCATTGTCCTGCTCTACACATTTCTGCGTGTCGCGGTTTTATTTTGTTGAATTACTCCTCCGAGCAGCCTGAATGTGTTACACTTCATCATTTAATAAATTATACAAAGCTGTATTACACAGCGGCAGGGAAACTGCTCACCCATGCGTTTTGTGGCAGAGATTCAATTAACCACCACCACGGCACAGCCCGGCTAACGAGCACGCCTCCCCCTGCGCCCAGCAGACACGGGGACCTGTGCTCGCTGGTCCCCAGGGCCAGACCCTGCAGACAAGGGCTCCCCTCCCATCACAGCCTGCTTTGTAATGGGGATGCACAATGCCATGCAGGCGATGGAGAGGTCTTCAGTGTGTGATTTGTTATCCACCGGCCTGTTGCTGCTTTGGCTCATAGCTGGTAGTCTCTGCAAAAGCCTTGCTCAGATACCACAACGAATTCTTCTTCTTTTCTCTACAGACCACCGCCAGGCCAACCCATGACAAGGTGTGACAGCAATGGGCAGTGCCTTGGGCTGCAGGACCAGACCCCAGGGGTGCCTGAGTGCCTTGCCCCTGCTGGATCCCCGCTGCCGGCAGGGATGCGCCAGGCTCACATCGCCCTTCATGCTCCATCCACCAGGGCCACGGGAAGCAGCCTTGCCAGGTTTCTGCTCCATGTGCGCCCAAGGCTGCCCCAAACCCAGCTCTCACCCGGCCAGCATCTGGGCCAGCCCAGCCCACGGCAGCGTTCACCCTCCTCGAGCTGAAATGTTGAATTTCGGCACCCGCTCCAGGGATTAAGTGCAGGATTTGTGGAGGAAATAGCAGCAGCTGAACACAGCTCCTTTCTGCCCGACTCGCTTCTGAAAATCTCATTGTGGAGATGGCCATTCCTCCCTGCTCCATGAGCTTAGGAGGAGATTATTTTTTAAAGGAAACTGTCAAAAAAAGTCTATTCTACAAAGTGAAGTTGAAGCTTAAATCTCTTTGGCAGCAACATCTGAGCTGGGAGAGATCAAAGACCCACCAGCCCTGCTGCCAACACAAGGAGATTTTTCCTAGCAATTTGATTGCAATATTGTGGTTTAAATGCCTCATTTTCAAAATTCTGCATTGTATTGTAGGAGCCTGGGATTTATTATCCCTCAGACAAAGTTAATGTTCCGTCTGCAGGCAGGGCAAAGTCTTCCTGACAGCTCTCTCAGCCCTCAAAGTAAGCCGGCACCTCATCTGTGGCATGGGGAGAAAATGGGCAAAAATGTGCTTGAAAATGGGCAAAAATGTGCTCGAGACTGTTCACATCCAGACAGGAGGAGGAAGCTCAGCAAGCCCTGGACAGAGCAGGGAGCTGCAGCCCGCCAGCCCCAGCAGGGCAGTCTCCTTGCAGCCTTTCTGCTCTCGCCATGGCAGCACGCCTCGTGCCATCCGAGCATCCTCAGAGGCTGCTGGCGCAGCACATCTTCCAGGTGTGCACTGAGCGCAGCAAGAATGACAGCTCGGATCGCAAACCCTGCCCTGCTCATCCCCTGAAATCTATCTAAGCATCTGACAATTGGCTGGCTGCACATCACGGGCTGCAAACCGCTTCACAAGGCCAGGCAAGGGCACTTCCACCCCGTGCTGGCTGCAAACATCGCTGCAGCAGATGTCCCTCAGCACCAATACCTCCCCCTGGGGGATGCCCTGAGCTCCCACCAGTGCAGGCACCCAGGGGCTGGGTCCCACCCGCCCCAGCAAGGTGCCACAGGCGATGGGGAGGTGCTGACACACGCAGGGACAGGCAGTGACACTCAGCCTGGTGGCCCTGCTGCCCAGCGCCAGCTGCTGCCTCGGAAAACCCCTTAGCTGGGAGGTCACCAGGCAGCCCGTGCTGGGATTGTGCCATGCCTGGCGCTGTGAGCAAGGTCTCTGCTCGTGGCCCTCTGCACCCACGCTCTGCTCTGGGCTCTCCCAAACAGCCAGAGAGCAGCGGAGCCGTGCCCCAGCTCCTGGCACCGCAACGTTGCTGCATCTGCCCACGCTGCCCAGCGGGGAGGGAGGGCTGCTGTGCACGAGGGGACATCTGGACGGCTTCCAGAGGCAGCCCCAGAGAGCAGGGAAAATGGGGCTGGAAGGCAAGGAAAGGCAAGGAGGGGCAGGTGGCTCCGCAGGACTGCAGGCAGGGGGGCACTGACCCCGGGATGCTGACGGGGACACGCAGCTGGTGCCCCACAGCCTGACCTCAGCCCCCCAGCAGCCATCGGCACCCCCATGGGGAGACAGCCAGCAAGGGGAAGGGGCTTGATTTAACACCAGAGTGTAATCCTGGTGTATTTATAGCATGTGCATTTTGCTGCTAATTCCCTGTTATCTGTAATCCTTCTTCCTAGCTGACACAGTAATTTCTGTCTTCAGGACTTATCACAGGAGTTTGCTCCAGAAGTTTATGAAGCTGTTGAGAAGGAGAGGCATGAGCTGCGCTGCAGGCACGGAGCAGTCTCCTTTCTGACAATGAAACTGGGAGCACAGAAATTTTCTCTCTGCTGAAGGCCCGACTTGGCAATGCGTGCAGGAGCAGTGGGAAGTTAATGCTGCGTAATGGAGATCTGCGTCCCCCATGACAAATCTGAGTCCCGAAGCTGTATTTAATTTTTAAATGCAAACTCCATTGTTACTTTTACTTATTTTTAGCACGATCTGGACAAGCTCCATCCGGATGAAGCCTCCAGCTGGCTCACCCCAAGCACTCGTTGGGGCTCTCCCTGTGTCCCAGGCTGTGATGTGCAGCGGGCGATGCCCCGCGCCTGCGGAGCTGGCAGCAGATGGGGATTTTTTTGCACCAAAATATTACAGAAATGCAGCAGAGGAGCCCAGGCCATCACATAGAGATGCTCAGCTGGTGGCACACTCCAAAGCTGCTTTGGCTTTCTGCCAGTCCACCAGCTCACGGGGTTGGGGGGGGCCCAGGACCTGGCCTCATCTATGAGTGCTGCATAGCGCCGGTGTGCAGCGTGGCAATGGGAACCTGGCCACGGGTGGCTGGGGGCAAGAAAAACAGATTCTGCTCTGCAAAGCCCGAGGAGGCGCTGACGTTTTATTTTATGAAGAGTCCACGCCCCTGGCGCACATGAAGCAAGAAACAGCTTCTTCCATTTCCCCCCACACACCCACGGGGCCACCTGGAGCCCCGGGATCGCTCCGCGTTAGCCATTTCTTCCATCCCCAGGAACCTCTCCCCAATGCCCCTGTCACCAGCCACCACACCAGCACACCCCAGATGCTGGCCGTGGTGACATCCCGCTGGCACCAGCACGGCGCTGCCGCAGAGCCTCCCCCCAGGCTGCACAGAGCACTCGGCAGCCCGAGCACAGCCCCGAGCGAGGCACGCAGCAAGGCCCAGTGACTGATGGCATGTCGCCTTACATTTAGCTATTTATTGCTGCTGTGTAACGTTTATGAATTAAATTGGGAATTTATAAGTCTATAATTTAGAGGCACTGAAAACCTCCCTCCATAAAAGCAAATTGGTTTTTCCTGTAACTCAAACTCACTTTTTTTTTTTCATTCATGCAAGCCTGGAGTGGCTCCATGTGTGCTCTTGTTTAAATTGGCACCCGTTTTCCATAAAGCATGCAAAATATTCTTGGTGCGACTAATTCTGGTATGCGTTCTTTGGAGGCTGATAAACATGTTCAGAGCGATCATCTGACGATGAGTGTGGCTTTGTCAGAACGTCAGCCCTGCCTGCTGCACACAGGAGGAACAGGCTTCCACGCGAGTCGTGCTGTGAGTAGCACGTGGGGGCTGGAGGTGCTTCAGCTGCAGCTGCACTGGCAACGGCTGCATGACCAAGGGGACAGCAGAGGTGCCCAGTTTTGTGCTGTAAATGAAAAATTGGATCGCTGCGTCTCCAAATTCACAGGAGAAGCACCTGAAGTCTGTCCCTGGGAGTCACGCTGGCTGTAGGGCAGCTCCAGCAAACTGCCAACAGGTTTGTGGCCCTGAGCCGCGCACCCTCGTGGGACCCCAGAGCTGAGCTTTGCACTCTGTGGTCACTGCACACACAGCTGATGAAAGATAAAAAACAACCAAAGATATAAGCTGCGTGTGCTGCTCACGAGCAGGAGAGCAGGCACCTTCGGCTTTCTTGGCAGCAGTCCTGCTGAGCAGCTCGCTTTTCTTCAAGAAACTGAATGCAGCAAAAAGCTCACAGGAGAAAAAAAAAAAAAGTATAAATGGTTCATAAAAAATTTACTTTTCATGAAAGTGAAGCGAGGCGCTAGCAGAAACAGAGCAGCAGTTACAGAAAGGCCCAGCGAAGCCTAGCTGCTCTTCTGCCTCACCCTCGGCCATCCCAGGGCACCTGCCGAAAGCTGGCACCCCAACGTAAAACTAAGGCTGAGGTTTACGACTTCTTCCAGAATTATTTCCCTGAAAATAAATTCATCTGTGCAGTCTCCTGGACAGAGGAGAAAGTAGTACAGCTAATGCATCGAAAGACTGAAGAACACAAACAAAACAACAACAACAATAAAACAACAACAAAGGGCAAATCCTGTTTTCATAGACGTAAGAAATCCAAAACCCTGACTCTGAATCAAAACTAAAAGCAGGCTCAGGAGCAATTAATATTTAAATCTCCCTGAATTGCATCTCAAGAATAAAGATTGTCACAGAAGGAACTGACAAATGCAAGCCTTGTGATTAAGGCAAAACAGATCTTATTTGTGTGCTACAGAAATGACCATATGTGGAATCCTTTTGGGAGACTGTAATCAGTCAGATTAACATGATAATGAACTCTGATTTACTGAGCAATAGGAAGATCTTTGTCCTCAGAGACATCGCATTTCTCACTGAATATTAAGAAAGATGACTTTTTTTATAACCACGGATATCACTTGAGTGCAAGATTGTTAATCCTCCCCAAAAGGTGATTTCATAGGGAAATAGAAGAGAGCAATTTTAAGACATAAATGATCTATGCTAATATAGGGGCAGACAGTGAAAACTTTCCATAAATCTGACATTGCCTTCAGGAGGAAGCGAAATCTAGACACCAGCAACGCGTGACGACAAGGTGATTTTCCCTGTAACACCATGGAACAAACTTCAGGTAACGTGCTGGGCACGACGCAAGGAGCCCTGCAGTTCCTTTCCATCACCCCCCTCGGTTAGAGCAGTCCCTCTATGCGGGGTGCTTTCTTCGTGTCTTTTCTGGAGCAGCTTAAATTGGAGGAAAATGCTTTGTGAACCCTCCTAGCACAGAGGGGGCCGGGGCAGGCAGTGCCAGCATCCCTCTGCTCCATGCACACCAGGGAGTTCCCAGCCCCCTGACACACCAGGGCTGCTCCAGGAAGCCAGAACGGGCATTGCTGGCTGGCATCTTCATATAAAAAAGGTGAAGAGGAGAGATTTGGCAGGGGAACTGACCCCCAGCACGGGTGCAGAGGTGTAGCCCCCGGCCCTGCAGGGACGCATGGGGAGGCTGGCGGCTGCACGGCACACAGCGGGATGTCCCTGTGGTGGCACCAGGGATGTGGCAGGGCTGTTCTGCTGTTTGTGGAGAACCAAAGCTCTCCAAGGAGCAGGGCAGCAGCACCAAATCACCACCACTGCCAGGCGGGGAGCTGCGGTGGGGTGGCGTGGGGAGGCGGCTGCACGCCTGCTCACAGCCCAGCTCCGCGCTGAGCGCTCGGGAAGCCTGTGGAGCAGCTGGGGGTCAGCACCTGAGCACAGCAGATGAGAGTTGTTTTATTCATCTAAAGTCAGGGATAAGAACATGTCCAGATAAGAGCCCATGGTGGCAGCGGAGCACTGTCACTGCTGGTTTTTGATGCCCATCCCTCCAGAGGCATGCGCTGCTTTGCACGGGAGCGCTGCCCACACCTCCCCTGCCCAAAGCCCCTCTGCTGCGCTGCCTCAGCAAAGCGAACCCACGGCGTTTCCATCCCAGGGAGAAATAACTGTGCAGCTCTTGCAAGGAGTAACTCGTTGCGAAGGCAGATTAAAGGTCAGCTCTCATCTTCCCAGTGCACAGAGCGCTGCCTGACACCCGCCGAGCTCTGACGGGGAGGAAAAGCTCAGAGGGAAGGCTCGGCTCTGGCTGCCGGGAGGAAACCTGGCAGGGACTGCTGCCCGCCAGCCCTGGGAGTGGGGCTGGGGCGCTGGCATGGTGCCCCCGGGCAGCTCCAGGGGTGCTCCCATTCCCAGCCTGGGCTGCGCACCCAGACCTGGAGCCACACCAGTGCCTCCCCAAAACCCAGTCCTCCAGCCCCGGGCACCCGTCCACGCTCTGCCCCGAGCTTCCTTGGCACACCCGTGACTGCAATTAACACCTAACAGCTCAGGTCCAAAATGAGCCACTTGACTCCAGCTGGCTCTCAGGTGGTTGTTTAATTTAGGGAATCTCGGTCTTTGCCTTTGTTTCCTAGAAATGTTTCTTGGCAGCACCAGATGCCCACAGGGCAGCCGCTCTCCCCTGCCAGCAGGAGCGCTCGGCTCGGCCGCAGCCCATTTGCTTCCCTCCCAGGCTGCCCGGACAGAGCTCACTTGCTCCCCACTCATTTTTCTCTCTTTATCAGGATTTTAGGAGCCAGGAGAAGCTGACCTGGAACCCCAGAACAGTCCCAGGATCGTTCCCTTGCACATCACATGCAGACCCCACACACCTGCCAATACGTTTATCACCCGAAGTTTTGGTAGCGCAGCTCCGCACAAGGAGTGAGGTGTTTACAAATGGCTGTGGTTTTCAGAAATGAAAAGGAAGAAAAACTACTTCAGCTGACGTGTGGTTTTACTTCCAAGAGCTGGTTGGCATAATATCAGGAACAAGCACAAGAAGTGATGTGTTTGTCATCTCCACAAGGCCTTTTTTTTGCCTGTGGGTTTAATGTCTCCAAATACATATTCATTTAAATGCAAATTTCTGGTTTCACCTGGGACCCAACCAAAGCTTTTGCTGAAATGAATGCTGTACTTTCCTATTTACCCTCCATTCCCCTCTGCTTTCTTCTGCACCTCAAAGCCTGTACAGGTGACCCGGACCTTCAGACCTCGCTGGGAATAAAGCACAACAGGGAAGGGGGACGGAGACCCAGGGCTGCTGCAGCTCCTCAGCACACTGCTCACCACTCACCGTGCCCAGAGCTGGGGCCATTTTGCCATTTTGCTGGAGAAAACACAAAAAGCATGAGGCTGTGGAGGGCTGAGCCCAGAGGAAGGCTCACCAAGGCGTGCTTGCAGTGCCAACGGGGCATCTCCAGCTGCAAGGGGATGGAGCCTGGGTTGCTTGTTGCTTTTTTTTTTTTTTTTAAATAAAGAAAGCCCCCAAAAATGGTCTCAGTCCTTCTAGCCAGCAGTCACATGCCAACGTCACATATGACCTTTTTCAGATTAACCCAAGAGGGCAAAAAACATTTCCTTGGTAGTGTGATTTGGGGAATGGTTATGCGGGCTGACATCTCCCACTGAAAACACCCAGAGGCCACGGCGCGGTGGTATTTTCAGAAAGCACATCAGGAGACTCCGGGCTGTTCAGAGCTTGCAGCAGGCACCCGGTAGGGCTGATTGCTGGTGCCAGCCCCTCGCTGCCCCCCCTGGTCCCCTGCCTCCCCCCCTGGCACCCCACGCCTGGCTGGCCGCAGGGGCGACGCACAGCTCTGCTCCTACAGAGCCTACAGCTCACCTGTAACTGCACTGGGAAGGGTAGTGGAAAGTCCTGTGAGGACACAAGAAGCCCTTTGCACATCCCCGAATCCTGTGATAAAGTAACAAAGCGATGCCCTGCGAAGAGGCCACGCACCAGAAAAGCAAACAGGAAGCAACCTTCGTTTCTGGAAGCGACCTTCATTTCTGGATACACTTTCTGTATCATATCCTGTAGAATAAGTGATCTAATCCCTGCTAATAGCATCACAGGCAGTATATTTCTTTCATCACCATCTATAATAATCTAATTCCATATGTACAGTGGGCACCACGCACATACTTCCTGAATGCTAAGTGCTCGTGTGGGTTCAGATAATGGCTGGGAAGGAAACGAGGCCCAGCCTCACTGCATACTAAAATCCAGCCGCGCTAGAAGGATGCCTTCACAGGAACTTGTTTACTTTCCATATCAAAAAAAAGACAGAATAAAGGATCCTTAGCTCCACTCAACAAAAAAATGTTTGACAAAGCATCGTGTTTAGAGATGAGAAACAGTGAGACGGGCGGTCTGACATTTTAAAGCAATGCTTTTGCTGCCTTTGCACAAAGACGCGCGGCGGCAGCAGCCCTGCGTGGGGGGAGCCTCTCGGGCAGCCCCCACGGCACTGCAGCCACCGCCCCCGGGCTGCACAGCGAAGGGGAAGACACAGAACAGAAAGAAAGCACTGCCACATCGCAGTGGGTAGAGGAGCAAGTGTGGAAACAAACCCCCACCCGAGGAGGAGAAAGCCCCAGAGGGCAGGAGCTGGCCCCCACGGAGCCCCCCGGCCCAGCTCCAGCACCTCCTGGTGCAACCCGGAGCTGAGGCTCTCAGAACCAGCAGCGCCTTTGGAAACTGCAGCAGGAAGCAACTTGGCTGAGGTGGCAAACAGGCCCGGCCCCCAAAATGCCAGGTCCCAGGTTTCTGCCCGCTGTCAGCAACATGTGGCACGGGAAGAGGTGTGCGGGGAGCTGGGACCTGCCAGCTGCAGCCGTGACATTTCTGCCTAACATTTAGTCACTGCAGTTATAAAAGTTCTTGTGATTGAATTCCCACATTTTATACCGTACCCAGGAGTAGCACGATCCTGCCTCGGAAGCCACAAAGACTTGGGGCACAGCCCACGGGCACCCTTAGGGCTGCTGCTCCCGGGAGCGCTGTGCTTAGCAGGCTGAAGGGGATTTTGGCAGCTCGCGGCTCTGTTCCCGCAGTGTGTACCTGTACAGCAATCACTCTTCCCTGCACGACCTGGCCAGGCTGCCCACCATTTAAATGCAAATTAAAGATCCCATCTTTGCAGCTCTGTGTCCCCCGGCAGGGTCGGGCACCTCGCTCACCCAGCACGGAGCCATCGGCGCTGCAGCCACACGGGGCCCTGCAAATGCAGTAGGGGCAGCAGCATCCACAGGCACTGCATCGTAGTGGGTGGAGAAGAGGCTAAAAGCCAGAAACCGCGGGTGTCCCAGCCAGAAAAGCCCTCAGACCTCTGTGCCCACGTCCCTCCCCAGCCTCCGCTGGCTGCCGCGCACCTGCTGAGCCCCTCGCCAGGTACAGCAGGTCCCGGCCTCAGCAGGGTTTGGGACAACACTGCAGCAGAAAACGTTACCAGGAGCTATGACTAATGCCACAGGAGTGAGTAAAAGCACTCCAAGTCACTAAGATTCTCATTTAGAATTGAAATCCAAAGCATGTTTGAGTTCTGCATCATTGTCCGCTTCGTGCAGTGCTGCAAAATCTGGGCAGTGGTTCCTCCAGCGATGTGTTAAAGGGCAAATATTTGCTTCTGCTGGGCATGGCCCAGTGGCTTTGCAGCGATGAGCTGCAGCAGCCAGAGCTCACCAAGGCCACAGCTGACCCCAGCCATGCACACACGTGCCCAGAGCACGTTCCTACCCAGGGCTGCTGCTTGCTCCCGGCACCTCCAGCAGAAATGGGGCCGTGGCACTGGGACAGGCGGCTCCATGCAGGCACGTGGCACCGTGCTCTGACACGTGGAGACCTTGGGTGGGCAAACACCCCTCAGCCCTTACAGCTCCTCCTGCCCAAGTGATGTCCCAGCACCACGAGGGTCCTGCCCCATGCGCTCCTGCTCCAGGCTCCACCACAGGCAGCCCGGTGGTGGCAGCACCCTGACTGCACTGCACCAAGTTCCAGTGCCAGACATGAGGGTTGGGGCATGTCTGGGGCTGTTCCCACCCCACAGCTCCATCCTCCACACCCCAAAGTGCTTGCAGATGCTGGGGCAGTGCCTGGGAGCACCCCAGGAGTGATGCCAAGCACGGAGACCCAGCTCTGCCAGCCGCCTGCCAGCAGAGCGCAATCGTCCCAGGAGAGCTTGGCCATATCATTAAACAGCCTCCAACAGCTCAAACTTTATCACTGTTAAAAAACAACTTCTTGCAATGCTGAGCAAGAACAGGAAAGGTCTTTGCTCTGCTCCCAGCACCCGCTCTGTGTTCACTGAGGTGGCCTGGACAGCCACGACAGCTTTGTGTGTTTACCCACTGCTGCCTGGCAATGGCATGAGCTTGAAATGCTATTTAGAGAGAAATTAATACTGAGAGCTAAAACTAATCCCCAGAAACACAGCCCATGGCTGGTCCACAGGCTCAGCAGAAGCTGGATTTTTATAGAAACCTGAATTTTAGGTCAGATTTCCCCTGCCAGCAACAGTTCAGAAGAGGAGCTGCCCATGTGCATCCCCGCAGGACGCAGTCAGGGCCCTGGACACCCCCCCGAGCACCCATCAGGGGCCGACCTCAGCACCCACACCTGGGGCTCTGCGTCCTCCCCACAGCCCCCCTGTGCAGGATCTTGCCCCCGGCAGCAGAAGCAGCTGCAGGGAACCCAGGTGCCACCCACGGCCCTTTGCGTTTGCGGTGAATTCAGACAAATTACTGACGAAATGATGTCAGGCAGGAGGATTACTCATGTTCGTGTAGAAAGGCAGTGCTTTAAGCCCAGATGGCTGCGTAAGCTTTACCGCAGCCGGGATCAGCGGATGAGAATTGCACAACTTAATGGAAGGAGACTTCCGATCGAGGGCTTGATTGAAGCTAATGCAAGCTGAATATCTAAACACGAAACACTAGATTACTTCACCAGTGACAGCTCAATAGTAAATACAGACTTTTTCTGGTCTGCTCCCCCAGAGCCTGCCTGCTGCAGTGCACTTTTACACCAGCAGGTTTGGGTGCCCACGGGATGAGCGTTGCCTTCAAGAAGCCAGGGGATGGGATGCCACTCATGTGGCAACACCTGAACCCATCCCAAAAATCTGGGGAGGAGGGGGGAAAGCAGTAAACAAAGCTGTGTGGATCTGGCATTCAGAGGAACAACTAAAATTTCAACCCCTTAAGTATAATGGAGTAAAGGAGATTAAGATGCAACTCAGTGCATTGACTCCTGAGTTTATTTTAAAACACAGACTCTGTAGTAGAATTTAAAATAATTACCGAAATGAAGCCTGTCTGTGCCTGCACTACCCTCCTGTGGCAGCCTCCAGCCCCACAGCTCCCCAGATGTGCTCCCTCGCTTGTCTGCTCTGCTGGGAATGGGAAAGGAAAGCCAGACAGAACACCCGATACCTCTCCAAGGCTGCGTCTCAGCACTAGAGACAAAATCCTTCCAGCACAGGCTTCAACAGCTTTAACATACTTCATAGGGAAGTTTGGCATTGCTGAGTTTCTTTTAGAGCAAGAGGAGATGTGAAGGAGAAGGAAAGGGGAGAAAACCTCTAAAAGGTGACTCAGCACTGCTACTGGAGAGATGCAAGAAGTGAGAACACAGGAGACAAGGAAGACAAAAGAAAAAAAAACTTAGGCATGGTCAAGTCTAGGCATCTCAGAAGTTCCCCAGCACCACTGACTTCTGGATGGATCAAGAAATGAGACATCTGCCGTGTCCCCAAGGGTGACCGTTGACCACCCCACAAGTCTCATCCCTAGATCTCTAACCAACGCAGAGTAAAGGCATCACAACAATCAGATACAGTGATGTGTGGATGCCAGCGAGCTCCCAGTCCCTGGGGCTGGTGGCATGAGCACTGCAACCCCAGGATGCCACCCCAGGGAGCAGCCAGGTGCAGAGCTGTGCCCCAGCCAGCACACAGCGGGGCTGCAGTCACAAATGCCCCCTGCGCACAGGTGAACTTCAGGGCCACGCACAGCACTGCACACTTGGGCACGCAGCTCCAGCAGCACAAGGAAATACGTGCCCAATTAGCCGTCTGCATGTGCAATTAGGCGATGTGCACGCACATCAGGCACTGGCCGGGCGTGCACACAGAGCTGCCCACACTACCAGCGCTGTGCCCAACGCACACCAGCTTCAAGGCAGGTCAGGCATGGGGCAGCCCCTTCATAGGAATAGCTTCTGGTTTGCCACACGAAGGCGCACACAGCAGATTTTCACGCCTAAGCACTCACCTGCCTCAGACCCTTCACTCCAGTGATGCTGGAGAAGTCACAGAATCATGGAGTATCCCGAGTGGGAAGGGAAGTCACGCTGCCACGAGCCACCAGCTGTCCCCAGGGAGCCGTGCCCACGCACACCCCGGGGTCGGGGCAGCACCCAGTGGGGACACCAGCAGCTGAGCACACGGCACAGCCCTCCCGTGACACTGTCCTTGCACTCGTGCAGCTGGGGACCAAAGTGTTCGTCCTCGGTCCCCATGGGAAACCTCAGGTGGCGACGAGATCAAGGCTTGCTAGCGCTAGTGCAGAGCTTCCCTGCCATCCAGCCAGCTCACAGCACCGCGGGGCGCAGCCCATGTTTGAAAAGGAAATATTTTTTTTCCAGGGTGGGGCAGTGATGGTATCCAGATGCACACGGCGTACTTCACAAATGAAGTTGTAAGGGGCGTTGTACAGAAGTTTCAGCTGACCACAAATCTCTCATCCCTGCACACGCATACAGCTGTACTCAGAGAAAAAGTTCTTCAAATGAGCAATACCTGGGAGAAGCAGGCAAACAGCATCTTTCGGCAGCCTTCAGTCTTGCAGAATTGTGGTGTGCTATTATTTGGGAACCTAGCTTTTGTGACTAGCTTGCTAGGCCAAAAATCAGCCCCTGCTGAAGCCTCCCAAAGCCAGGGAGATTACACCTGAATTAAGTCTGCTCTGCTTCTCCACAGCTCCTGATGTACAGCCCGAGATCCTCATTACCATGGCAATGAGACCAAGGCCGGGGATCTTAAGGCACACTTTGCAATATCTGAGGGCTCCCTAAAGGTTCCACCTTTATACAATCATATGAAAATATGCACTTGAAGTATTACCGGAATATGAATTAATCTTATTTTCCCTACAACAAACAACTGCATGAATAACGAGCACCACAATGTATTCCAGAGCCCCTGCAATTATGAGCAAACCTGCAATTACGTACTGCTGTTTGCATGCGAGGCATGAAGTTCAACCCATTCATTTGAATGGAGGTCTCTTAATGAAATGGGCTTTGGAGAAGGTCTATAAGGCGGTAAAGCATCTGAATTCAGAGATCAATTGCTGCCTCAAACACAAAAACAAGGGTGGCGAAGCCCTTCCTCACCGCAGCTGTGGCTGCACCCACCCCAGGCAGCACCAAATCTCCCCTCAGCCTGCTCCGTGCAGCTGCTGCACTGCGCCCGCTTCCCCTCCTGCAGCACGCTGCCCTCACCTGCAAGCCACCCAGGAAGGATGTGTTCGGGTGACAAAAAGCCCCTTCTTTCCCTGACAAGTAGAAAAGCAAGGCTGGAAGGGGTAAAGCTGTGGCACAGCCCCACCAAGCATCCTGCACAGCGCAAGGACTGCACCGCCTGCGTGCCCAGCACCCTTCCTGCAGGCAGAAATGTCACCTGACAGTAAGAAAGAATTGTTTTAGGAGATGTGCCATGAAAAGTGGCCTAGCAATACACTCAACTGGATTGAGGCCTGTTTTTTTGCTTTCCTTCTCCTATCGTGGGTATAAACGTGGGATACAGAATTACATGGAAAAAAGCTCCGGAGATGTGAAGGGACTAATATAGAATAATTCACTAAAAATATGAATCAGACTAGTGTCAGGCTCACAGAGCTATTAAAAACTGATTTCAAAAGGCAGAACTCACACAAAGCCCTGGAACAGGAGTGTGCCTGCACCTGCTGCATGGCTCCAAGGGGCTGAGGGCTCCTGCTGCGGCCGGAGCAAGCTCCTTCCCTCTTCCCAGACCCATTTCTCTGTGGAACGGGCCCCAGACCTGGCTGTTGGAGCTGCAATGCCTCTTTTAATAACACTCAGAGCTGCAATGCCTCTTGTATTAACAACGCTTCGGGTGGTGCCCCTCGGTGCCTGCAGGCCAGCTCTAAGCAAAGGCTCCAGCTCCACACCTGGAAGCACCTCAAGGCTCCCCCAGCCTCACAGCTGTGGCAGCACGCTCAGTAGAATCTGGCCAGAAAAAGCATCTTCACGAGAAACTTATCGCTCGTTTTTAAACATCTCCAGCTCCCGGGTCCAGCCCCAGCACCGAGACCCCGTCCGCCCCCCGCCGCCTGCTCTGGGGCACCCCGGAGCCGCCTTCCCCTCCTGGGGCACCTCATCCTGCCGAGTGCATTTCCAATTACTCGTGTTAAACAGGCCCCTCAACCCACATCAGCAATATTTACCTCCCTTAATTAAAGATGGCAGTAATAAACATGAAATATGGACAAAAATGGATTTTAATAAATACTGCCTCGGGGAGCTCGCGTATCCTTGAGAGCCGAGCTGGAAACGCTTAATATCAGATGTTGCATTGTTATGAAATTAAAACAATATATTGCCGCATAAAAGTGGTATTAAAAATAATTATCATAAATTAGGCTTGGGTAGGCTGAAACCACCATGGGCACAAAGCAGCAGCAGGAGGGAAAGCAGGGGGCAGAGAGATACCCACCAGTGCCGGTGCTGTCCCCATGCAAAGCCCTTCACCTGGGGGTCCTGGAGCCCAGAGGAGGGGTCCCCCCTTTGGAAGCAGCTGCTTCTAGGTGGCCCTGCTGCATCAGGGATTGGACTAATTCCCCTGCAGGTCCCCCCAACCTCAGCTATTTGTGATTGAGTATCCCCAGGATGCCCCAGCAGCGGGTGCACAACAGCATCCCCAGGAATTCATCCTGGACACCGTTTGGAAAAAACACCCATTTCTGCACTAAACCCACTCAGGGGCATCCCAAGAAGGGCCGAGCACTCACTGCATGCCCCAGGTGCCACACGGCTGCCTTGTGCAAGGGTTTGGGTATCAGTGGGCTCTGACCCCACCAGGACACACCGCTGGGCAGCTTGGCTTCTGTGGGATGCTCCGGGGCCAGGCACGGCTTGGCGGGGCCAGGCACAGTTTGGCAAGGCCAGGCACAGTTTGGCAGGGCCAGGCACAGCTCAGCAAGGCCAGGCACGGAGCTGCTCTGCCTGGAGCCCCCTCAGCACCGGCCGAACACAGCTCCCAGAGGAGAGCTGCACCCACGCCAGACCTGCCCTGCAGAGGGGCCGTCTGCAACCCACAGATCCCAGCCCCAAAACGTGCTTCCCCCCGCGTTCCTCATCCCAGTCACAGATTTCAAGGTGACCAAAACTGAAATAATTAGTCAATGCCTAATTAGCTTCTCGCTGCCCTGCGGAGCCCGCAGGGCGAGGACTCGGCTCACAGGTTTGTGTTCGATGACAGAGTTCAAATATTTACATTCTCAGGGAGTAAGCGCTCAGCAGACTCGGGATTTAAGTACTTAAATGGCAATTTCTTTGGGATACAGGCTGGCCATCACTCGAGTTTCTGATTGTAAGGGAAATTGTATAAACCCGATCTCATTTCATACCTCTGCATGAGGAAGCTCCAAAAGTCAGAAGGAAGGCAGCATTTTGCTGATAACCGAAAATGGTGTCAGCGTGGGTAATCGTCGTCCTTCCAGCCCGACTGATCACGGGGAAAATAAAGGAAATGCTGATACCAGCTGCTGCTGCTGGAGAGCGGACGCCAAACACAGCTGATGAAAAATGAACCCTGTCAAATCTATTTGATTTTTTTATGATGAGTTTAAAAAATTGGTTAATAAAGGCAACTGTGTTGATTTAATATATTTAGACTTCCGTAAGACATTTAACCTGGTATCGCATGACATTTTGATTAAAAATTAGAATGATACAAAATCAACACGACACGCACTAAACGGATTAGAAGCTGACTGCCTGTCTGAAAGGCAATTAGAAGCTGAAACCACTGAGCAGGTGTTTCTAACGGGAGTCCTCCAGAAAACAGGTCCAGCTCCTACGATTTTAATCAAAAACCTACCAGAAAGCAAAAACATTGCTGTGAAGTTTGCAGACAACACAGAGCAGCAAACACCAAGATGCTCAGCCACTGGTACAGAGCAGTCTGCATTGCTTGGTAACTAAAAAGAAATTAAAAACAAACATTTCCTCCCTGCCAAATGAAGTGCATACATCTGGGAATGGGAAGTGCATGCATACACCTCCTTCATCAAGGTAACGAAGCATCCCTGCCCCGTGGCAGAGAAGTGCTGAGGACCAGGGGGATGACAGGAGCGTTGCTCCGAGGCAGGGATGTCACCGCCTGCATGCCGCATGCAGGAGCATCGTCAGCCCCAGCACGTCCAGAAAAATGTCACAAGAACACAAACATCCACCCTGGGCCAGAGCAGAGCTTCAGCCCTCCCTGTGCCCGCCCTGACACCCTGCATGCAGAGGAAGCAAGAAGCAGAGCGAAGGAGATGATCCTGTCCCAGCCACAGCGCATGCAGGGGAACCCGGACCCCCAGCACAGGCAGCACAGTGCACAGCCAGCAGAAAAACGGCACCGAGGGCTGCCAGGTTCAGGAGCTATTTTTAATCTTCCCAAAACCCAGACGCTCATGACTCAGCACCAGACACTGTCCCAGAGACAGCAGCACTGGCTGCAAGTCTCTTCAGGATCAATAACTCACCCACTTCCACCCCAGCACAAAACCAGATGGCCCAGGCAGCGACACCACCTGCCAGCAGCGATGCTGACGGACCCCAGGGGCAGGGCTGGAGGGGACCGGGAGCCTCTGGCACCACGGCACAGCTGGATTCAGCAGCAGCCCCACTGCCCACGGCCAGCTGGGGCTCGGCCAGGAGCTGCTCTGCCCCGGACACCTCCTCCTTCCCACCCAGGGCTGTTGCTTTTCTAACTGGAGTGAAAGGAAAACGCTCCTCTGCACCAGCTTGCACAGCACGTGCAAGGGGACGCAGCACCTCACCGCCTGCAGACACCCCACATGTTCCCCACATCCCCAGGTAACACTGGGTTACTTGGCACTCCCAAAGGGACCTCCTGGCAGAAGGCAGCCTCTGTCTCCAGATTTCCTTCTGCTACTTTCGCATTTCCCCTCCAGCTCCGTGTTTCTCACAGTGTTCCCTTTCCAGGTTTCACTGTCCCGTAGTCCCAAACTACAAACGTTCAGCAAAGGTCGATTCCACTCCTTTGGGAGTCCCGTGACAGCCACTGAGCTGAACACCGACCCACAATTCATCTCAATACTCTGTGAGAAAGCAAAGCTACCTGCTGCATACAAATGACAATATTTTTGGGGGGTAGAACAGAACTTTTCAGCACCGTTCATGCTGGGACAGCAAAGCAGCAGGCTGCAGTCCTGCTGTGTGCAGCGGCCGTGACGGAGGGGACAGGGACACTTCTCTGCCAAACCCACCCGCCCCTTCCTGCAGGGCACTGCCCACGATCACAGCACAAACCCTGGCCAAAAAACTTTGGTTTTGGGTGTACGAGTGAAGGGAGAGCTTTTGGGCAGCGGCAGAGCCCGTCGCAGGCCAGAGCAGGGGGGTGACACAGAGCAGGGTGTGGAAGGGTCGGGCTGGCCCCAGCAGCATGAAATGAGTCTGGGGGCCGCAGGATGGAGCTGCTGTAAATGAGGACAAAGAGGAGAGCTCGGCTGGGGGCTCTGCAGCTCTGCAGCACGGTGCCCTCACCACGCAGCTGCCTGGGGCTGCAAAAGGGGCCCAGGGACGCTGCAGCAAGGAGAGGCGGCTGAAGCTGCTTGCTGTAATAGTCTGTGTTTAACAGATCTCTGGCTCCTGTGCCGCTGCCAAGACTGAGAGAAGATGCCAGAGGTGCCAAATTGCTGCACTCCAGCAGCTGAGGCGACAATATCTGCTGATTATTTATACACAGAATAACATATGGCCCCTAGCAATAATTGCATATTAAGCAGTCTATTAAAGCAGTTCTACTCCATCCTTAGCAAACCTTTATCATCCAGCCGCAGCACAGATTATTATTAATCACCTTTTCTGCTCTGCTCCACCACAGGAGTCAATCAAACAGGAATGCTGAAAAGCATCGTTCCATGATGGACCTGTTTAACAGCTACTGCCGATATCCGTCATTATTTTGCTATTACTGATACTTAACATTTCCGCATGAACCAGAAGTTGTGTGTGTTTGTATCTCATGTGTTTGTGGACAAAAAGGTAGGCCTTGGCTGCTCCTAGCTGCCGCAGCCCTGCCTGCTTCAGGGGAGCAGCACGGGCTGGCCCAGCAGGGCTCAGGGCTCTGCACTAAGGTCAGGCACTGGCACACACCTGTAGGAACAGCCACACTTGTTCTGCTCCCTGTCTTCACCTGGATATGACTGGGAAGAGATACCAATGTGTGATTTGTTGCCCCCTTTTGCAGATGAAAATAAAGTGCAAAGTGTTTTCATGCAACATCTGCATGGCTAACGGCTGCACCTTCCAAGCTGCTTTAGACACAGCTGTGTTTTTTCAGGACCAGAGTAGCAAACATCACACCACATCACATCACACTGCACTGCACTGCACCACACTGCATTACATCGCATTGCAGTGCATCATATCTCACTGCACCACATGGCATGGCATCACACTGCCCCACACTGCACTGCGCCACATCACACCACACTGCACTGCACCACACTGCATCACATTGCACCACACTGCACGGCACCACGCCGCATCGCAGTGCATTACATCACACTGCAGTGCATCACATCACACTGCACCACACTGCATTGCATGGTATCACATCATACTGCACATCACACTGCACCATGTCACACCACATCATGCCACATCGCACCGCATCACACCGCGTGGCACTGCATTGCATCACAGCCGTCGCATGCAGCAAGAGTGCTCAGCTCTCGCAGACCAGCCTGTGTGCTTTTAATGAAGAGGAAGGATCAAAAGGATCCATCTCCTTGAAGATATTTCTCTGACCTCATGGATGACATCAGCTGTCCCTGTGCAGTCCTGGGAAAAGGAAGACAAATGCCTCCTCTCTATTTCCCTCATTCTGCCGGGCGCGATGAAGACGTTGATCTCAACAAGCAGCCCTGGCAGCGGCTCAGTGCGCGCCGACCAGCACTGGGTACATGCGAGTCAGAGCGATTCACTGCTGCTGTGAATTACAGGTAGCAAACTCCCACATTGCACAAAGAGCCACTGCTCCGTGACATATAAAAAGCATTAAATTGGCTGCAGTAAACTGGATTAATTCCATCTTGGCTCTTTGAAAAAAATCCCAGACACCTCCAATTCCCCTCAGCCTCACCGATTTTGAAGTCACAAGATAACTCTGACCACCTAACTCAGCCTTTTCAATAACATAAGCCAAAAAAAAGCCCACAAAGTGAAATGTGTGCATTAACAACAAGGTATGATGAAAGTAGGCCCAAGGCTTTTAGATAACTTGAATTAGGGAATGACAAAATCTCTCATCATTTCCCTCAGTAAATTCTTTGCACACGTAAGTCCACGCTCTGTTAAAGCCACACAAAATCCTCGCAATGTTACACTAATTTCAGCCCCCAGTTACCAGACCCTAAAGTATTCTGGGGACTAACTGGGATTCAAAATGCATTTAATATCTGTGTTTTTTGTTTTGTTTTGTTTTGTTGCATCATGAATGTGGCTCAGCCCCCAGCAGTGCCCAGCCCTGGTCACTGTGTCACCATCACCCATGGGAGCCAGGGGCTGTCCGTGCTGCAGGGGGGCATCTGTAACGGGGCAGAGACGAAGGCAGAGCTGCAAGATCTGCCTTGGCTGAAAATCTCCACATCTCCCAAGGGCACAGAAGGAGATTGCTGCAGCCACGACACAAGTTCTTACAAGCAGACAAGTGCCAGGAATGGCCATACCTCCCCGACACCCCACAGAAACAAACCCACGGGCATCATAACTGTGTGACCACAGGGGCACAGGAGCCACAGGAGAAGACCATGCTGGGTTCCTGGGGGGACAGCGGGGCGCTTCCTGAGGACGGGGAAAAAGGCGAGTTAGCTTTGGTCAGCTTGGCTCAACAAGGACACGTCCGCAGGAGAACATCTAGAGCCCAGGCTGGGGGGGCTTCATCACGGCAGGTCTTTGAGAAGCAGTGTTTAAAAAGGCAGTTTGTTTTCTGAGGGTTTATTTCTCCTCTGTGCAAACACGGTGACTCAGAGGCTCCCCTGGGTGCGACACCAGCTGCCAGCCCCAGCCCGGAGGAGCAGCGCTGATCGGGAGCTGCTGCCAGCCCCTCGCACACGGCTGCCGTCACGGTGCCTTCTGAGCTGGTTTTGGGATGGGGCACAAGAGTAAAGAGAAATGAAGGTGTTTGGGAACAGGCCCCTATTACTCAGAGCACCTGAGCAACAGAGCCGTGTTTCCAGCCCAGGATGGGCAGGGAGAGTGGGGAGAAGGAGGCAGCTTCCGACCCTCCCCTAGCCTATCACCCTAAAACTTCATTTATTACCAGCCAAGTCACCTGTACGGAGGAGCAGCAGCTTCATTCCTCATGCATTACCTCCATAAGTCTATCCTTCAGCTGCAAACTTATTTAAAATATTTCCCTCTAGCTGTAAATATTTCTATCTGCTCCTTAAGCCATCCCCATTCCCATTGCACAATTAACCAGCATCCAGCCTTTCTCTTCCTCCTCCTTCTCCTTCTCCTCCTCCTGCTCCTCCTTCTTCTCCTCCTTCTCCTCCTCCTTCTTCCTCCTCCTTCCTTCTTCTCCTTCCCCACTCACTTTCACAGGGCCACCTGAGCCCTGTCTCATGAATTAGCAATACGCCTCAGCACCAAGTGCCCCTACACTGCAGCGCGTACAGGATGACCCTCCTAATAGCCCGGCGTCTGGGTGAGCCTTCAAGATAATTTCAGTGCCTTATGCTGAAGTGCTAACGTGCTTTGTCACATAAGGTGACTTTGCAAAGCTTTTGTAAAGACACCAATATATATAAATATAGATACACGCAGAGCAGGCACGCACAGGCAGCGCAGTCCCACCACGGGTGCATGGTCTGGGAGAGGACTGGATACTGAGGTGCTGAGGGGGAGCTCTTGGAACAGATTTTGGGCCAAGATCAGGATTTGGGAAGAGGCACCTTTCGCAGCTCACTCAATGCTTGATGCTAATTGGTGCCATGACCCCAGCGGGCACCGCAGACAAATGACAATCCTTTTTTTGCCCAAACCCTCGGACATCCCACCCAACCACAGCCCAGTGGCTGTGGCTGCCCGCTGCCTCCACGCAAACACCCGGCAGCAATCAGGTCTCACAGTGCTGAGACCTCTTTTGTCTTCCCCTTGCTCCTGGGGGAGACGGGCCGGGGATGCATAAAATTATTAACTGCACACGACAATATGGAAATTCACCGCCGTGGGCAACACGGTCACAGATGCCCCAGATTCGGCTGTTGCTGGCTGCGGCTGTACGAAGATCTCAGTGGACAGGCACGAGTATTTTTGTATGAGCGTGACATCATGTGCAAACGTGTCACATTGTTTTATGTCACACGGACGTCCACGAAGGAGCCTGCACTCCTGCCAAGGTTAAGCAGCAAGCTGTTTCTGCAGCCCGACCAGATGCAGCGTTATGAACAAGCCCACACAGGGAGCTGCAGCCCGACTGCAAACAGCCCTAGGAGCTGCTGGGGCTGGTTGGACACGGCGGGGAGATGCTCTGAAAATGTCTGTGACCCCTCTTTTTGGGTGGATGCTCTTGGGTCTTAGCACCAGCTCCAAAGCCCTCGGTGGGGCAGGTGCCGAGAAGCCACAGCTCCCATGCCCTGCGAGCAGGCTGGAAAACACAGGGTGTCAGATCCCAGAAAGGTGCCACAGGCCCTACACATCACTGGGGTGGATGGCACACAACTGTGTAGTTCCAGGCCAGTCCACGGACTGCTCACAAAATGTCCTCTGTAAATGAAGTTTCTGATGGTACTTCTAGTTTTGATCCAAGTGCTGGTACCTTGGCGATGTGCATCACGTACGTCCACCACACAGCACATATAGATGTGCAGGCTGTGCCTTCAGAGCAGTCTGCACGAGGCTGGAAGGGACTGGAGGCTGCTGCTGGGGCAGGGAAGCATGGCTGGAGCTGCCCTGCTCTCAGTGGCAACTGGCTCGTTTGCTGCTTAGCTCTATTTCTAACCACGCCATTTCTTATATGTCACGGGCCTTTTCTCATTGTTCCACTGAGTTTATTTTCCAATTTGTTTGCTCTCAAGGCTCTCTCCGAGTTTTCATTTAAATTTTCACCTTCACTGCTTTCCTGAGCAACAGCCTGCGGATGAGGCAGGAGGTGAGAAACCCGCCAAGGCTTGCGGTGATGGCACCTCGGGGCCGCTGCTGGTCGTGGGAAGGAGGGGTGCCCCAAAGCTGCCCTGTTCACAGCCCCACGCTGTGCAAGCCACGCTTCCCCAGCAGCAGCTTGGGACCCACACTGAGCCCAGCTTCTGCTGAGCACCAGCACCCATGGGCCATGGGGTCCCTGCCACAGGGGCTGCGCTCACTGCAGGGGCTGCCTGGCCATGTGCTGGGCACCCACACCATGCAGGGGTGGCTTCAAAGACCACACATGGTTGATTCTGCTTCGTGTTTGTTCAGTGCTTGGCGTTCCCAGGTGTGTGCCGGGCACACTTTGTGTTCTGAAAAATAACAAAGTTGGTGCAAATGGGCACGGAGAGCTCGCTGAGGAGCTGGGGTGCCTGCCTCAGGGCTTCCCAGGCACCGAGGCTCTGCGCTGTGTAATTCACAGGAACAGAGACCCCGGGGCCAGCAATCTCCCTGTGTCTGAGAGACTTTGGTCTGAAATGACTTAGAACTGACATCAAACCACAGCTCCCTCCAGCACTTCAGCGCTGCCGAGCATGTAAAGCTCAGCTCTGCGCTGGCTGTTCACCAGCAGCACTTTTGCAGGACGATGCGTTATCAACTCATCACTCACAGACACTCAGTAGGAACGTCACTTTGTTATCTCCATCACCTGAAATCCTGAGTGGTGTAAACAAATAAATGTGTGGCAAAATTCCTGTTTTAAATTTAATTTTGCACATGCACCGATAGTTCCTTTGACCCCACGTAGGGAACTTGCATGCCAGACCCAGCGTCTGCTCCCGCACAGGCAGAAGGTGCAGCAGGCACAGCACGGAGCTCATGGCACGGAGCCCCCCCAGCACCCGCCTCTGCTGGGAGCCACCCATGCGCCTGTCCCTTCTGCTGAGAAAACACCCACAGCAATAAAGATGCTTCTAACCTCTGCTATTTTCCCTTTTCATCTATTCAGTTTATCCTCTCTGTATTTTTCATCATGGCTTGAAAGTAAATTATAGGCGCATTTTGCTGAAGGAAACATTTACATGAGCTTCTGTCTGTTCTCCAGCACAGAGAAAATATTGCCACAAGATTTTGCTTTACGCTCAGCTCTCCCATTCAGCCAAATAAAACGGGCAGCTTCAAGGATCAGGCCAGACTCACTGAGGCTGCAGATGTTGGCACGGGGCACCAGAAGTCAGGCAGTCAGGGATTTACAAGGGCGTTAATGCCAACGTGGCAGCAGACCCACGGAAAGATGCTGTCAAAGGTGGTAATTGGAAAAGCGCACACAGAAACGCAGAAGAAACCCTACCAGACTCCCGCACACAGGATGTGTAAATTTACTCTTCTGACTGCAAACTGTTTGAGAGAGATCTTTTCCTCCAAAAAAATGGTAGATTGCTATAATTTACCCATTATCGGGGGCAAGACAGCCTACCCCGACCCACAAGACTACCGTCTGATGGCAGCACGCACACGCATGCCTAGGCTGCCCAGGGGGAGCAAGCACAGCCCGGGGCTGTCACCCACAGACCTGTGCTTGGAGACACCGTAAATTCGCCTCCCTGCAGTGCCAAGCACGCCAGTGCCCATGAGGAATTCACCACCATTAAAGGCTGCTTGTGAAAGCGCTGCTTTTTGCAAGTTTGCTCTCAAGGAAAAGGGCTGGAACGGGACACGTGCCACGGGGAGATGTCACCAGCACAGTCACAGCAGCTCGGACCGAGGTCCCCGTCCCCATCCCCTGTGTGTGCCAAGGGCTGCCGGGGACGGGCGCAGAAGCAGAAAGGACCTGCTGTGCTGCCTGCCTAAATGAGCTGCTTCTATAAAGGGGAAGATCATCACACAAAGCGTGCAACAAGTCTGCGCCCCCGTGCTCCTCGGCTGTGCTTGCAGAGCAGCGCAGCGGGGGCCAGGGCGCGGCGGTGGGGAGCAGCCCGGGGAGGGCAGCCGGGGGTGGCTGGGGGTGTCCAAATCAGCCCTGGGGAGCGGGTTTCACTCTGCACAGCATCATCGGGCAGGATGCTGGAAGGCGGTGCCCTGATTCGATAGCTGCAGCACAAGGAGGGAGATGAAAATACCGGGGAGGGTGCAAAAAAGAGACAAAAATTGTTTGGGAGCTGGAGAAAATGCCTGGCAGTGGGAGTGCTGAAGAGCTCAGCCTCTCTAATACATCAAAAAGAAGAGTGAGAGGTGACATGATTATCATTGGTAAGTGCCTTCACAGAGAGAAAACACCAGCTACTAAAGGGCTCTTCAATCAAGTGAAGAAAAGCGTCGCAAGCAGCAGCCTCTGGAAGCTGGGAGCAGACAAATTTGAATTGGAAACAGGATGGGTTTTTTTAAACGAAGGTGATTAAACAGAGGAATAAACTGCACTGGGAGGGGTGGATCCTGCAGCTCGAGGTGCCCCAGATCCAGAGCACGGCTGCTCCAGGTCCTGGCCCAAGCACCTTCTGCTTCACAAACCCCTCGTGTGCGTGTGCCAGCACAGCTCGACAAGCCTTTGCCAAAAAAAAGTGCCTCTCCACTACCTCACGGTACAACCACTGCCTGCACAAGGTGGGCACGGGTTTATGCACAAAAAGCAACAAAAGCCAAGAGCTGGGGGTGAAGGGAGCCAGGGAGGGGGCTGAGCACAGACCTGCATGGGAGCGAGCCAAGGATGGAGGGATGGAGGCATCCGCCCGCACCCTCACCTCTGCTGCAAGAGGTGGCCTTGGGCACCCGCCTGCCTGCCACTGCCTGCAGCACCGATTTTCAACCAAAGGCAAGGGATCCAACTCTGGGAATTCTCACTTCGGAGGCAGCAGCCTGCACCCCCACCCTCTCTGCACCGTGGGGTGTTAGCACGCAACGCCAGCACGAGGCTGGCCACCAGGAAGGACATTTCGCTCACACCAAGCACAATATTTTGAGAAGCAGGCGCTAATAAGCAGGAATGCTTTGTGAGACAGAATTGAGTCCACAGGTTCACGGGAAGGCTCTCCCGCTGGTTTGAAATGCAAATCCCCCCGCGGAGAGCTGCCCCCGGCCCCGCGCACGCTGATGCGAGCAGGCGCTGGCGGCTCCAGCTGGAGCTGCTCGGAGGGCGCCGTAGCCATGGAGATGCGGGGCTGAGCAGCCCAGCACCAGCCGGGACACAGCTCGTGGTCCAGGCACCGAGTTCCTCAGTGCAGTTCCCAGGGACTGCATGTTAATAACAGTTGCATCCTATTTATCATGTGCCTTTATTGTCTCTTTAATGAGCTCTCCAGGAAAACCTGGAGAGCGTTTCCTCGGAGGACGAACGCCAGCCATGGAGCTCCGAGTGGAGCCGTTTGCTTTTGCAGTTCCCTCCCTTGCCCACACGCTTGCAAACACAGAGCAGGCTGATGAACTATTAATAACAGGACAGCTACAACAACCTTCCCTGCCCTGTTTTTTGCCCCGTTTCTCCAAGCACAGTGGGAGTGTGGGGGCTGTGGGCGCGCTGGGGTGGCCCCACGAGGCTTCCCCCAACACTGCTCGCCACATACACAGCGCATTCCCCAGCACAACCACCTCCTGTCCTGCACTCACCCTTAACCACAGCACATTTGGGGGCCAGCAAACACCGCAGCAGTCAGGCTTCCACCAAACCCACAGTTGCTTCACCCAGTACCACCAGTCTGAGTGACCTGGACCAGCTGGGGTGGCACTGGTGGCACCCTGAGCACCCCAGCAGCTTGTGCCAAGATCAGCCCAGACGCGTGGTGATGGTGATGGTGATGAATGACAAAGCTACCCAGTGCACCCGAATGCAACAGCCATGTGAGTGGAGCCTGGAATTCCCTTCCCACTCATAGCTAGGGGAGCTGTAATAAGACAGGGACGTGCCCCACGTGCTCTCTGCAGACCAAACCAAACAAACCTGTGCTGGCTGTTCCCTGCACTTGGCAAATTGGGGAGAAATCCCCCAAGGTGCAGAGGATGGACTGTGCCCTGTCCTCGCCTCCAGCACCCGCAGCACTGTGGGGCACAGCAGCCCTGCCACAAGTCACACCGTGCCTGCATGGCCTAGGGAGAGCCCCTTGGGAGGGCAGGGGACCGGCAGCTGTCCCGGGTACTGCAGGATGGCTGCAGAAAAACCACACGTGGCTTACTGAGCCCAGACAGTGCCTGTAAATCACACTTTGCCAGGAAGGCAGCACAGGGGCAGTGCTGTGGAAGGGTGAGCGAGCAGCCGCCCGTGTCTGCCTGGGTGATTTGCTGTGGGAAATAAAGCCGGCCAGGAGGAGTGCAAAGTGATTTTCTGTAAGCGCGTTCCATAGCACTTATGAGCACTGAACATCTTTGCATAAGAAAAATGTTTATGCCACCGCTGACTGTGATTTATTTCAGTTAGCACACCATTTCTAGGAGTAACCTCGCCGGATGGATGCGGTGAGACTGCCGGCCTTACAGGCTGTGAGCAGGAGCAGTGGTTCTGCTGCAAGGCACTGCCTGATGCCCTGCTCTGACTTGAATTTGGCTGGGGCACCATTTTCAGCACCACCCCAGTGCCCTCCCAGCCCTGCATGTGTCTGGGGCCCAGGGGAGCAGGGCTGGAGCTCCCCACCTCTCCACCAGCACACTGCCCATTGTCCAGTTTAAAGCCCAGCGAGTGCCACAGTGCTGGGGACGAGCTCGGCCCAGCAAATCCCAGCAGCTGGGAGCAGCTGGGCTCCATCTCCCAGTGGCTCCCCCATTTCTCTACAGCTCTTGCCAGCTGCAGGAACCGGGCACTGGATTTATTTCTGCATTCAGCATCTGCCATGCCCAGCTCCACGCTGTGCTCCTGGCTCCTCATTTCACTGCTAGTCCAGACCGACCGAGGTGGCCACTCAGAAGTATGGAAAGATTTATTTTCTCCTTTAACCAACAGCCACAGTCACTAAAACCCCCTTTCTGGTTAATGCAGTTTTGATACATCAAAACACCTACAAGGCAATTCATTTATAACGAGCAAACTTCTAAGGCTTGAATTTTCCCCGACGGCACGGCTGGAAGGCTATAACACCCCAGCAGGTCAACAAGTTGAAAGCCGCATTTTATCTGGCAATTTATTTGAATAAATTTTTTCAAAAACATGACAAGAACTGAAGGTGGAGCCTGCCGAACGGGCTGCAGTAGCTGAGCTTCTGCGCAGAGCGGCCAGACACGCAGAGCAGCAGCAAGGACCCGCGGGGCACCACAGCACGAGCCCCACTGCCCGCATCCCCGGGAGCCGTGGTGGGGCAGGAGGCTTCACCAGAGGCATATGCAGAGCTCTCAGCCAGATACAAGCAATAGGTTTAAACATGGAAAAGCATTTTCATAATTATTATCATCATCACCGTGTAGTTCAGATGTTGTCCTTGCTGTTGTAACCCAAAGCCATAACCAGAAAACATGAAGCCAAGCCCTTTGCTGCACCCAAAGATTTCCTTTCCACCAGGTCTCCTGCGCTGTCTGAGCACCCGGGGAGGTGATGAGCAGGGAACTCCGGCCCAAACACGGGCTTTCCTTGCATTGTCTGGGTGGGAAGGAGCTGGAACAAGTGGATGTGCCTGCTCTGGGGGAAGAACGGCCCCTTTGTGCAGCGCACATTGTGGGCATTGTTCCCTGCCCGCCTGTCCTCGCACCAGGGCTGCCCTGCAGCACTGCCAAGGTTGGCGGCAGCGTGAGTCACCCTCACGTCCGAGCTGCTTCCCTCCATGCCACTGACTTCTCTCCTCCAACAGCTCGCAATCATGTTCACTCACTCTCCCAATTTCTCTTCCCTCTTCACTGTGTTATGTTAAGGAAGGGAAGAAATGACCGAGACTGACTAACAACACATACCGGAGCATTAGAACTGGTGTTGGATTCGTTGGGCACTCTGAAAATCTCAGCCTCACCCTCACTTGGCAGAGGGAAATGGATTTGGTAAGACCAGCAAGGGTGACTGGGACTGGTCTCCTGCTTAGAAAGAAATTCTGAAATTTGGAGAAAAGAGAGCAGTTAGCTGTATTTTTCTGCCTGTGATGCATCTCTACCTGAACACAATGACTCTGCGCAAACCCAGACCCTGCCTGGTCCCCAGGGAGCACAGCGCAGCACGGGGCTGCTGGGACCCGCGGGGTGGGAAGGGGAGAGGCTGCTCACACACAGCCTGAAAGTGAGCAGCGATCCCACAGCTGATGCACCGGCAGCTGTAGTGCAGAATAAAGACCTAGCAGGAGATGTGGCTTTGCTGTTCTTTCATGGAGCCAAAAAACCTGTAAAATCGGAGAATTTGAAGCTGTTTAAAATACTGGCAGCTGCCTCGGTGTGCCCCTGCTGCTGTCCTGCCTGCTGCTGCGCCCCCTGCTCCCGAGTCCACCAGCTTCTCCCACGGCATAGCACAGCACGGCATGGCACGGCACGGCACGGCACAGCATGGCACAGTGTGGCACAGTGCAGCATGGCACAGCGTGGTGTGGTATGGCACAGCACAGCGTTGTGTGGCACAGAACAGCACAGCACGGCATGGCACGGAGCAGCACAGCACAGCAGGGCTTTCCTGCACTGTGCAAGTAATCGAGGTGATGCCCATTAGCTCTAATGGGAAGCTACACTGCCATTACTTCCTATTTGGGCTAACGGGGCGCTGCTCGCGTAACGTGGTTACCGCTGCAGACAGCAGAGATGCTGCAGCTTCCCTTTCAGCTAAACAGACTCCCAGGGTCAAGAGCCACAACTTAATTCTCTTTGATACAGGAACCAAATTAGTCCCTGGCCAGGAAAGCAGTTCATTAAGGCAGGATGATGGACGGTCGGTGCTGCGCATCGCATTCCCTGCCACGGCCCCACACTGCCCCTGAACGCACAGAGACATCCCAGAACAAGGGGGGAGAGCCCTGAGTCAGCCCACCAAGGCTCTCCTCGCCCCGAGACACTGGCACAGTGGGACCCTCTGACATCCCCACACCACGAGAGCCTCGGGGGGCTCCGGCCCCGCAGCGAGGTGCTGGGAGGTGGAGGAGCCTCGCGCCCGGTGCCCGGCAGCTCGGAGCTCTCCCCGCTCGTTTGTTTCACACGTTCCTCACATTCACTTCAAGTTAATTCAGCATGCCTGCTGGGTCATGAAGGGATTTCCACGTTTATCTCCGCTTACAAATTCAGGGTAAACCACAACTTTTTGTCAGGACGCAGGAGGTGGCGGGGGAGGAAATTGCTTTTCATCCTCCCAGGAACAGCCCAACCTGCCCTCTGGAGCAGTTTGCAAGGCTGAACTCTTGATCCTCCCTGAACATCTTGGATTCCGAACAGAAACTTGATTGTTTCTGGGTCTACTTTGATGTTATGTTTTCATAATGAAGCCATTTGCAGCATGAGAATTAGGATTGTGTAACGATCTATACGGGAGATAACGGCCTTCCAGGGCCGCTAACTGAAAGCGCTCACGCTGAATGGAGCTGGCGGTGGAGGAGCTCAGCCTTGGGAATCTTTTTAATGTGTAAGTATTTACTAAAGAAGATTTTGATTTCAAACTCCAGAAAAATGAAGTAGCTGAAGAGATTTGCCAGCTTGATTTGGGCTTGCAACAGTACGAAATGGCCTTGAGGAAGGCACTTCTGCTTGGCAGGCTGATTATGCAGTCTGGTCACATCGGTGTTCTGCGGGCGATGGGAAACAATCCAGGATGCAAACCCAGGAAACGTTTAATTTCTCCCCTCCATAAACCTACTGTCTTCATCCCCAGAACGGGATACACAGAAACAACCCAAGCAGCAGATGCGGTTCCCAGCTGCCTGAAGAAGTGTCAGGCACTGACCGCTGCCTCCAGCACCGATGTCTGCATTGCTGGAAAGCCCCAGCCCGATGCTGCTGAGCAGATGGGGTGGGAGAGACCCCGCTGCATGGCCACGGGTCCCTCCTGAGAGCTGGTGGGGTGCAGCCCCACATGGCTGCTCCTCTCCTCAGCAGAGACACGGGATAAATAAGCCCAGGAAACCACCAAACGGTGACCCAGCACGACGGAGCCAAGGGCACCACTGCACCCACGCCACTGGAGTCCCCCACTCCCTGTTTTCCCCCGGGCTATGGAGAGCAACGAGCACCCCAGGGAGCAATGAGCACCCCACAGAAAATGGTGCTGGTCCTTCCTGGTGGTCTTGCAGTAGCTCGGGCAGCAGCTCTGCAGATAAGAACCAGGATGATTTTGCCACGAGCAGGCCCCCCCCACACCCTCCAGAGATGATGTCTGATGTGAGAGGAAAACAAAGCAAAGGTGCATCGCCTGCAGCACACATCCCAGCACCCGTGGGGCTCCGGAGGCACAGAGCATCTCTGACGCAGGGGCACACCACTTGTTTTAGCAGAAAACACAATATTAAAAGGCTTGAGCACCTTTAGAGTAGCAGCACCTCAAAATTACCAAGCTCCTGTCAGAGGTTACAGCTTACTAATCTCAGGGCAGCTACAGGGGCAGCTCATAAATTTAGGGATGCTTTGGACTCTCCCTAGAGTCCCTGCAGCCTCAGCCCCAGAAGTGGAGCTGGCTGCAACCCGCAGGGCAGGGGCAGGGCACACGCGTGCCCACAGCACTGCCACCATCCCCACAGGGCACGGGAGGACCCGCCAACCCCACTGCAGCGATGCACACGGAGCTTCCTACTGGATCAAACCAATAATCACAAACAAAAATAGGCCTAGAGTTTCTGGGTTGCATAACGAGGAGTCGCGAGCTGAAAGAACAAGCCTCGGGGAGCGAGCCTTGGGGAGGCTCGGGTTAGCTCCAACCGCTCGTTACAGCTCCCGTGCCTTGCGCTTTGTTCTGTGACCTCAGCTGGGCTGGCAGTTGATCCCAAAAAGAGGACAAAAACGCTACCACAGTGCGGAAAGTTGCAGATGGCCCGGAGCAGGGAGGCGCTGGAGCGGTGCTAAGCTTGGCTCTGCACAAGCCCAGCTGCAGGCGGCACGCGGCTGCTGAGCCCTCCCCAGGGGCCAAGAGCCCAAACCCCTGCCCTGAGGTGCAGCAGAAAGGGGGCTTGTGGGGAAGCCAGGGGAAGGAACAGAAATGGGCTCTGCAAACTGGGGCAGCACGGTGAAATAAGTGATATTGTTCAGAAATCCTGCACCCTGTAACATGGTTCTGCTCTGTGTTGTCTCCGCAGTACACATACCCCTAGCACACAATGTGCAATTAAGTATTGAAGCATCTTGTTAATCACTTCAATTGAGGACCAGAGTCCTCCTCACATCCCTGTTTGTCCCTGGGACGTATGTTTGAGAGCATCCCCTGGTTGCTCCCGTGCTGGAAGCAAGCCCTGCAGCACCCGTCAGCACGCAGCAGAGCCCCCTGCACCCCGTAACCCGGCTGTCAGCCGGGGTGCCCACTCCATGGGCTTCCTGCCCGGTGTGCTGTGAACTTCAGCAAAACGAGGAACATCACCTTGGCGTTTCCAAACCACTGCGTCTGTAATCGCATTTCAGCAAACGCCTCGGGGCGCTGCGCTGAGCCCAGCACGCTGGAAGCAGCCCCGCAACCGCCAGTGGCTCCTGCTTGTTTTGTATCCTATCGATGGGCAAGGCGACAGCGTGTAAGATAGGGACTCTTAATATAACTTCAGCTTTTAATTCCCCTCGCTGCTTATCAGAGGGATGCAGACGCCGGAACAAGAGCTTACACCCATCCAAACCACTCTGCTTGTCACGGGCACTTCAGAAAGCAAATCACCTTCCTCTCCCCATGGCTGTGCAGCCATCCTGTGGCACATCCCATGGCACCATCCCATGGCACCCTCCTGGGGCACCCTCGCTCCAGCCCAGGTTGGGCTCAGGGTGCTAGACCACAGCCCGACACAGACAGACCCAGCTCAGGGCTCACTGCAGATTTCTGCCACAAAAGCTAGGAATTTGCACTCTGACGGGAGCCGATTCCAGCAAGCTACCAGGACGAGCAAAGCATTGCTCTTTTTAAAGTCTCCGTCCAGCTTTCTGCCTTGTGCCAAGCCCCAGGCAGCGTGGGCAGAACCTCTGCAGCCGTGGTTCTGACATTCACCTCAAAGCTCGACGTGGGAAGTTTATTGCTGTGATCAGGCCCAGGGAACCTCCAAATCCTGGCTGAAGCTCAAGCACGGGCGCAGTGCTGGAGGTGGCTGTCCTGGTCCCCAGTGGCCTCAGCTGAGTGAAGGGCTCGGCGCAGGAGCCCCTGCAGCCCGCAGGCACGATCCTGCTCCACGGGGGGAGCTCAGAAAAATGCTGCCTGCTCTCTTCCCAGAAATATCTCTCTGTTAAAGAAGCTTCCCAGTACAAGCAGCTCCCCATACTGTAATTTGTTCTATAATGTGTGAAAAGAGGAACAAGTGTGTCAGTTCTCATGTGCCTCCCCTGTGCCTCATCCTGCAAGGGCCTCACCTGGCCAGGTGCAGGAAGCAAAGCAGCAGCTGCACCAATATCCTCCTGAAAATATGAGACACTTCTGCGAGGGACAATTTAATTTTTAAACCACGTGACATTCTTGAATTTTCCTGTATTAATTCATTGCTGTCTCCAAGGTGTGCAGAAGCAGCTAAAGCTTTTCATCACTGTTATATAGAGAAAAATTGCATTATGGGCTGCAAATGTTCTTCGGGCAGTCTCTTTAAATGGAATTTTTAATGTTTACTTTTTTCCCCACCTTTCTGTGTAGTCTCTGAATCATCTCTGCTTGATTAATTCCTAAGTCATTTTAGGAAGTCCATGTACTCTATAGACACGTTAACCGAAATGTCTGTCTGTGTGGGTGAGGGTTACTGATCTGTCTTTCAATTTGCAAAGACAAATGCCTTGTTTTTAATTGGGACATGCAAAATATTTAATTGAAATCTTATCTTTTCTGCACATACCTAACCAATCCCGGGAGAAGCCGCAGGTACATCTCCCCCAGATATACAACTTCTTCCCGTGTGAGAGGGTGCCAAAGGGCTGCCTCTGCAATAAGCTACAGAATTTGTCTCAAGAAATTAAATCAGCAATTTAGAGCTTTTCAAGTGCAGTTTACCTGTTCCAAAGGAAAAGAATAAAGATATATATTTATCTCACAGTCTTTAAACCCTGCCATACTGGAGGCAGACACAGCAACATACGATCCGAAGGCACTCCAAGCGTGCCCCTGCTCGGATGGCTGCCACGACACCGGAGAAATTAGTCCAGCTCCCAGCACTGGCAGGAGCAGAGAGACACAGAAAAAAAAAATCCCTTGTGAATCCTGGATCCAATTAAAATTATTTCAGGCTTAATGATTTGAGGTGCTGCTGGTGACGGAGCGCTGCAAAAGCGTATTGCAAAGCGCAATTCGGAACTGGGAACCAGAAAAAAGAAGCGACCTGCTGTGACCCCGGCAGCAGAGCCCCGTGCTGCAGCTGGATGCAGGGCCGGGAGCTGCTCCTGCCTCCTGCGGGGCTGTTCCTGGGCACAACCCAACTCTTGGCCCGTCCCCGGAGTGCAGCCATCTCCTCACCCCTCTGGGTCTTCTTCTCGCTCACATTCCTCCTTCCCCTCTTTGCTGTGCTAATATTTACCCAGGCTGACGAGCCTTTACCCTTCAGCAGCTCCTCCGAACGCTTTGCCCTGAGCTCTTAAACCTTGCAGACACCGCTGGGCCCCCATCAGCAAACGTTAGCGGGTCCTGCAGCCATCCTCCCCTAGCACCAGCTCCACCGGGACCTTCAACAGCATCCGGGGAAAGGATGCCCAGTCCTGCTGCCCACCCCATGCAGCCACCAGCCCCACTGCACCCCCTGGGCAGCCCCAGCCCCATGGCTGGCCCAGGCACTCTGCAGACCCCCCCTGCCCACCCTGAGCCCCGCCAGAGCCCCTGGTACCGGGCACCTTTCCCTGCACCCCCCAGCGTTGACCTTCTCCATGTCTCCACCATGACTCCCTCGCTGCACCTCCAGCACACAATTTCTCCCTCCACCTGCTTGCACTCACAGACTGCGACCTGCTTCCTCCTCCTCTGCAGCGACACCTCACCTGCAGAACGAGGACGTGGCACAAAAACACCTCTGTTTTGCTCCACTTCTCTCTTGCTGCCCTCATGCCTGCCCCCAGCAGCACCCCAAGCCCCACCTCAGGGGCTGCTTTCTGCCACGTCCCTCCCAGACTTTACACCCTGTCTGAGCTAAGAGCTTGCTCTGATTTCTGTTCTTGCACCCCACAGAACCACCGGTGCTGGTGGCGTGTTTCGGGGCTGGGGGCGAAAGGGGCTGCCACAGGCGATGTGGAGACATGAAAGCAAGGGAGGGAGAGCACACGAAGCACTTTCTTCATCATCAGGCCAACAGAAAACGATGTCTCAGCTATCCTGCTCCACACTTCCTACTCAGCAAAGACTGGCTGAGGCCCCTGGGGACCCTGGGGATGTGTCAGGACTGTGACGGGGCAGCTGCCGGGCATGCCAACCTCAATTGTGCCCTTAGGAAAACCTGCCTGAATGAGCTGCACTGACAGCAAAGGGTGACCTGACTGGAGAAGAGACCCGCGCTGGGCAAAAGGATGTACATGTATTTTTTATGGTCACTCCAAAGCAGAACTGGGGACTCTCTCTGAGTAGCTGGAGCTCATAATTTTCAAGAAGCAAGCGAGCTGCGATGCTTCAGACGTGGATCTGCGCATCCCGAGAGCACGCAGAGCCAGAGGTATCATGTCTCCAGCCAGCACTCATCCAGCACAGCGTGTGCACAAGACTCCGCTACTCAGGTTTAATGTAAAAAAGGTTCTGGCTGTCTGTTCCACTTACTCACATCAGACCACGTTTTCACATATGATTAGAGAGTGTCTCTGACGAAGGAAAGCAACGCTTTGTGAAACCTGCGGTACGAAAAATAAGAGTACACCTAGGAAATGCTCACACAGGCTGGAGAAATCAATGCAAGTTACACTAATCTGATCAAGAGTAAAAAATCTAATTACATTTTCCGTTTGATGGCTTATGTGCAATGTAAGAACCCCCCAAGAGCCTTAGAACAGCATGCAGCCCAGGCGCACGCACGGAGGGGAGGCAGAGGGAGGATCTTGCTCTCGATCTCGCTGATTTTGGCTGTCTGTCCCAGCCGAAGGAACTCCCTGACCTGTGGGGGACTGGGGACCCCCAACCATGACTCCATAACCTATGGAGGACAGGGGACCCCCACCCACGGCCCCTCAGTGTCACCTTCCCTCCTCCAGCCTGGGGGCCAGGAGTGACCCAGCCCCAGCCTGCACAGCTCAGCACCACCAGCGCTGGTCATGCAGCTGAGATGCAAACCAGGCAGAACACCTCCATTTTTTTTAGAAACTCCCAAATTAGAAAATTCCTGGGAGGTGCAGTTCTGCAAAATGAGATGCTCTTGCTGACAGCAGAAGTGAAAAAGTGCAACCAAGCGCTATTCTGTCTGGCCGTGTGCTGAATGAGTTGCCCTGCAGCATGGCTGTTTCCCACCTACCGAGGCACTACAGAGGAATTTGGGCTTAAAGAGCTGGGGAAGGGCAGGCAGAGAGGAGAGGGCCCCTTCACTGCTGCCAGCGGGGACAGGGGACAGTGTGTCCCCACTCACCCCCCGCACACGCAGGGACGCTGCTCGTGGAAATATTTGGTGGAGCCATCCCACAAACTCAAACCAAGTAATGCTGGAGGAAGGAGATAAGAATTAAAGTCACAAGGCCACATGAATCTCTAACCCATTAGCAGGGGAAAAAGCAACACAGTAAAACACGCAGACAGCACTGGCACCCTGGCTGCTGCCCGAGACAAGCGGTGCTTTCTTGCAACACCACCACATAAATACCGACGTGGCTCTGTGCACAGACACAAACACTTGTTGGTGGCAAAGGAAGCGACAGAAATGATTTCTGTATTATATAGACAGTGGAGAAGCTGCTGCCCTTAAAAGTGACCCACGCACACCTTATCACTTACAGGGCAGACCCAGCTCAGCCACTGCTCACACCTGCTCCTAAAGCAGCCGTAACTGCTGCTTTACCATGGAACATTTGTAAATCTTGGCCTTGCAGGTCGGTGCTGCCTGCAGGCGTGCAGCACTGCTGGGCCCCCACCCCTCGTGTCTGTGCAGAGCGGCGCTGCCTCGGAGCCATGGCACCTCTAGTCCAAGGCCAAGTGTGCAGTGCTGCCCTCCCCGTGCCTCCTGAACTGGCAGCTTCTCTTCAGTAACCAAAGAGCCGCTAGAGAGCTCAGTCTGTTTATCAGAATGCCCGTGCTTTTTCCCCTGGCCTTTATAAAAATCCCTTCTGCACTCATTTTCCCTATCGCCTTGCGGCAGTTGACACCACTTCAGTTGCACCTTGGATATGGAGCCATTCTCAGATGTTGCTTTCTATGCAAAAGCAGGAAAGGTAAAACAAAAACCACGGGGACCATCTTGTGACTTCAGCAAAGGCCAGCTTAGCATGCGTGACTCACGCCGGGCTGGTTCCGCAGTTCGTGTTACTGACCTTTAAAACACCCTCAAGGACTTTTCAAATTGTGTCAGTCACTTGCCTGATTAGACAACGCAATCATATTTCACTGAGCTACACGGGGGCTTTTTCTGCTCTGAGATTTCATTCTTCCAGCTGCAAGCACCGTGTTTGCAGAGCGCAAACCAGACCGGGTTGCAGAAGGAGCCTCTCTCTCTCTCTGGGCTCAGCAGCACACGTTTCCAGCACCCTGCCCAGGACCATCCTCACCTGCTCCCGGGGCTGGTGCTGCTCCTCGGGGTGCTGCCAGGCCCCACGAGCACCGGGTCCCCAGCACGAGGTCTCCCCCAGGAGCCGCGGGGACGCCCGCAGCAGGGATGGTGCAGACATGCCGGGGTCCTGGAGGACTGCACTCACCGTGGCCAAATCCTGCGCCCTGCAGGGCCCCGTCCCCACAGTACACAGATTTGTGAGGTGGGCATCCCCCTGCCAGGGACCCCGGGACTGTCGGGGGGCAGGACACACAACCTACACCCAGACCAGGTCCGTCAGTCAGCCGCTGAACGCCCTGAGCAGGCACACCGCAAATGGCTCAGAATAAAAAGCTTTCCCTAAAATACAAAGTGCTGTGCCATGGCTTTTCAGCGCTGTTAGCTCGTACATTATTCGCTCAATTAGGTCCTTACTCTGCAGAAATAGATGGGTAAATAGATAGAGGAGTACAACCCTGTCATTCTCAGCTCCTGAAAAATTAAGCAGGCTGCATGGTCAGTGTTGATTGCACGTCAAAAATATGCAGAGGAGAGAGAGAGACTCAAGCACAAGCATTGCTCGGCAGTTTTAAGGTTTGCGAATTCCCCTTGGAATCAGGGCAGTGCCTTTCCCTGCAAGCAAGCCTTCATATCAGGCCTGATACAGAAACACATTTCCAAGCCGTTCACTATCTCCAAGATCCACGCGCTATCTATCGCCCAGACAGAGTTGCTGGAGTTTAGGAAAGGAAACAGAGGCTCTGGGCTGTCTGAGATTTAATTTGAAGCCTCTGTGAAGATGCACATATCTAAACTGTCTTCAGAAACACCCAGGCTTTACAAGGGTGCAAAGCAGGAATATTTCAGCATGCCCAGAGGCACGTTTGCTTAGTCAATCATTGGCAGAAACGTTCCCTTCACAGACTGTAAATGCAAACACAAGGTGGGGGGGACCAGGAGAACCCACCAAGGAAGCAGAAGCAGTCTCCTTCCCTTCCCAGTGTTCCCAGCTTAGCCCAGGGCAAGGCACAGACTGGGAGCAGCCAGACGGTGCTGGCAGGGAGGCAGGCATTGCCATGGAGGCTGGCATTGCCCTTGGATCCTTGGGACATTTAGGGGAGGGGAGCACCAGAGCCAGGAGCAGCCTGGAGACAGATGGCTTCAAAGAGAGGCTGCTCATGGGGCACAGAAAAGAGCGAGCATCTTTGTAATGAAAATAAATATTCTCAGCCTTTCAGGCCATCTTCTCCCAACACACCCCGAATCAAAACCCGTTGGTTAGCGATTGCCAAAGGATCTTTCTGCCAGCACGCTACCCTGCCAGCACTAAAAGCCCTCGAATTGGCCCTCGAAGCTTGGATGAAAACATCCACCTCCTGTGCATGCCAATCGCACGCTGATGGCAAGCACTCAGAAGCACAGCAGCCCACCCTACAGAACATTGCTCTCAAAAAAATGGGCTGCCGTGGACTTGCCAGGCACTCAGCGACTTTGCTTATTCCTAGACAGGATGGCTTGTTCCACCCAGGCAGCAGCTCGAGCGTTTCATTACGAAATGACAACGAAAGCTCAGAATTAAGGTAAAAACCTGGCGTTATTCCCCATTCTCAGCTGCTTTGCCACATGCAGCTTGGTTTTGCAAACACCATATAGGCGAGATGTCGCAGCACCAGGGGCTGGCCCCGCGTGTGTCTGAGCGGGGTCGTGGTGCTGTGCTCACAGAGCATCGCCGCCTGCCCCACGGAGGAGGTGGTGCAGACACGGGGGCGAGGTGGGGGCTCGGGGCACAGCCAGGCTGTCAGCCGGGGGAAGGCCAGGTCAGGGTGCCAGCCCTGCCCCAGCAACGCTCAGAATGCAAAATACTCAGAGCAAAATACCCAAGGCCTGGTATCAAGAAAATCAGCCATGAAGCAGCAGAAAGCTGTTTTAGATAAGGTACGGAGGGGAAAAAATAAAGAGGTTTTGTAGAGCAGCCCCAGCTCCGCACCCTCCCCAGAGCAGAGGGGGGGGGGGGTGGATGGCACTGGGTGCCTGGTCTAAATCCAAGCAGTGAGAGATGAAGAGAGCAGTGCGAGGACGCAGAGCCTCCCGCCGCATGCTCCAATGGACGTGCTCATTAGTATTAATTACTGCGAATGTCCTGCATCAGCCACGGTGCTGAAACGCAGCATTAACCAGTTAAAAGATAAAGATTTCACGCCTTGGCCTGCACGCATGCAGCCTGAAACAAGCGCGTGCTATTGCCACGTCCCTCTGGCAGCCAGGACCACGATCACCCCTAGCATGATGCCTCGCTCACGCCGATGCCACGCGGAGCTGTTCTTTGCAAGCAACGTAAGGCCAGCGGTGTGATTAACGTGCTGGCGTTGCAGGTGGCTCTGCCTGCAGGAGGCTGCTGCAGCCTCCATCCCCTCCCCACAGTGCCACAATCTTTATATCACATCCCCCCACAGGGCCACCATGGGTTCAGATCATCACCCCGTCCACCCATGTCCACCCTCCTCTGGCTGCAGCCTCGGCTCCAGGCCCCGTCCCGTCCCCACCAGCCCGTGGGGCACGGGGATGCACTGACACGGCAGGCAGAGGGGGGGGGGGGGGGCTGTTGGCATCAGCAGATAAAGTTGGGCAAACACATCCAGCCTTCCCGGCGCCCTGCCAGGAGGAGCTCGTTAGGCGCGGTGCGTCACCGCTTTTGTGCGCCTCAGCTCCGGCTGTCAGCCTGCCTCACGCCGCCCGTCACTCTGCCGGCTGCGGCCAGGGCTCCTTCGGAGGCCGGGGACGAGGGTGCGGATGCTCTGCCCCTCTGCGGGGATTACATAAGCAGCAGGCTTTTGTCCTCAGAGCGCTGCAGCCAGAGCCGGCACGTCAACCAGAGCCGTGCGATTTCCTCTGACAGCTTCGTCCTGAAGAACAATGGCCACGACGGGGCTGTGAAGCCCCGATTTCTAATTTTATTTTATTTTTTTTATCGTTTTTTAAAGAAGGTTCTGCAAAATAACGTGCAATGCTGACAGTCCAGGACTTCAAAGATCACGCTGCTCACAGCAGCCCAGGGCAGATGCATGAGCGCACGCGGTGCTGCGCGGAGGCAGCTCCTGTCCAAAGCCCCCCTGCCAGACCCTGGTGTCTGATGGAGAGCTCCAACCTGCAGCCACTGAACTCGCTAACGGCAGCAGGGAGAGGGGCGGCTTTATATAAGCACTTTACAGGCTATAGCCACGTTTGGAGAAAGCAGAATGATGAGGAAATGCTGTCCCCATAAAGCATGAGTTACGGCATTACAAGCTTTTCCCCTTGTAGCAATGACTCCGGCGCCCGGGGTGGCTGCAGGAACCTGGCGGCTGGGGAGGTTATGGGCCAGCATCACGGTGCCTGAGAGGAACTGCAGATATATAAATCTGGCTGTAATTGTGGAAATACGTTGGAGACTGAGATAAAGAAAAGCCACAGGATTACACGGGATTGGAAAAGGCATTGCATTGTGAGATCGGCACCTCTGACTTACAGAAGGAAAATTGATTCAGACAAAAGCATTCTAAGTGGTTTACATTCTTAATATGCTATCAAATTAGTTACAAAGATGTAACAGCGGTAGATGTAATTTACCTATTCCGTGCAAGGACGAGATACTCTACAACACGGTAAATTGATTTATAAAGCTGGGAGGCAAAACAGTGCTACAAGAGATGAGTATTGACCCAGCGATAGCGACCCGCTGGGCGGAGGGGAGGAGGCAGCATCGGGTCCCCTCCGTGTGGGGCTGCGGGATGAGGCACCGAGAGCTGCCTGGGGGCAGGAGGGGGTCTGCAGGGTGCGCAAGGTGGTGGCTTTTAGGATCATCTCTTGTAGGGAAAAGATTGGTAGAGTGCGTGGCACGTCCTCCTTTTTAATTTGCATCATAAATCCCATCAAGATAACCCCGAGCTTTGGAAAAGCATCTCCAAACACCGGCTGGAAGGCGTCAAACACATTGGGCTGTCTTTTGCAGACGGGAAGCTGCAGGTGCCCATGCAGACAGCAGATTCCCATCACCTCGGCAGCGCACCTCGTTCCCAATGATGTTTGCCTTTCATTCATCCCCACACACAGCCACCTCGGCACCATGTATTCCAGGATCTCCCTTAGAAGTAGTGACCGCTGTGGAGATGGGCAATGGTGCCATCGCCTCCCAGCACCGGGGGGGCACTGGGAAGGGCCCTCGTGCTGTGCGTGCCACTACTGCCCTGCCAGCACATGCCCCATCCCTGCCACGGGGTGCCTGCCCCTATCACAAGCACAGGACTGGATGGGCTTCTTGAAAACCCTCTCTTTTCTCCAGCCAAACACACCCTATCTTCAGCTCTTTCTCACCAAAAGGTAATTACCTTAAGAGCTCATTATGACTACAGGATGTGCAATTACTGCCTGGAAATAATGCACTATTTTTAGCACGTCAGAGTAAAAAGTGGCAGATTGACAAGAATTATCCCTCCAGCAACGAGGCAACCGGCTTATTGAAGCTGGCTGCTGTTTGGCTGGCAAGCAAGCTCCTGGCCCTTCCGCAGGTGGGGCACCACCAGCAGACCTCGTGCAGGGGCAGAGGCAGATTTTGGTCCCCGGGGCAGATCATGGTCCTGGGGTGTCCGGGTGTCACGGCCCCCTTCCAGGCTGGCGTGGAGCCACGTGTGCCCCGTGTGCTGTCCCAGCCCCCAGTGTCACCTATCCTGTGGGACCAACCCTGCCCCCTGCGTGGGTCCGTGCAGAGCCCCGTGCGTGGCCAGGAGATGCTGGGGTGCTGCAAAACCCCTCCTCGTGCTGCTGAGAGCCCCCCGGGTGCTGTCTGAGTCCTTCCTACACCCCTCTGCAGACACACACAGCGTGTGACTGCCTGAAGCCACCTCCTGCCATCCATGCAGTGATGCTCTCTGGAGCCTTTCCATAAGCAACAACAAACGCAGAGCAGGACGCTGCCCATTATGCTTGGAACGTGTATGGATCACAACACCGTAAATATTTTAACGGCTGGAGCGACTCTGTTGCTAACCTGTACCGAGCTCCACTGGCCCTCACAGCCCTTCCCCCTGCAGTCCAGGCAAAAGTGCCATATTTCCACCTCGGTGCAATCACTGTGCCTAACTGACGCTCTGAACGAATGCCAGAATAATTGTAGCACTCACAGAAGAACCAAGTCCCTTCAAAACAGCCTCTTTTGGCTCCTGTAGTTTATCAGACGATTTTATTTTCCCAAACACACCTAAAAGACAGCACGCCGTAAGCACTCATCCTCTTCACGCTCGCTCTGTATCAAGTGTTTTAATTCATGCCAGCTTGCTCACTTGGAAGACTACAACAGCAAAATGGCACAGTGTTTCCTCTGCCCAGCCAGGGAGAAAACATCAGGAAAGGAAAGCGCACAGCTCGCAGCAGTATCAACACGCCAGCACTCCACGCACACAGTACATGATGCACCAGCACAAGTTTGCCCAGGAAGCTGTCACAGATCTTAAATAATCCCATTATTTGCAGACAAGCTGTTACCGTCACTGAGAGCACTTTGGGTCAGCTCTGGCCAGGGCCAAGGAGAAATCCATCCCTCTGGATCCGGCACGCTCGAGCACCCAGCAAATGCAGGATGCACAAATCCTGCCCTACGGCAAGCACGGGGCTTTGGCTCTGTGTGTCCCAGCCTGGTGCCAGGCGGAGGAGCAGACCTCCACCCACCCCTGCCCTGCAGCTTTTATGATCAGAGGGACCCCAGGTTTTGCCAAAGCAGCCCATGCCACATCCTAGCCCAGCCTGCCGAGCTCTGTGTGTGTGTGTTGAGCGTGCGAGAGACTGGCAAGAGAAGCAGATCCTTTACAATCATCATCGTATGCCAAAAATATAAAGATTGTAGCCACAGGTATGTAAAGCAGCCAACTACACCGAGAATGCCACCAGCCAACATTTGGAAAACCGTGAACAGAAATGAGGCAGCCTTTTAAATCACCAGGACTTATATAATGCATGCGCAACTGCCTCCCCACAACATATGGCAGCTTTGCTGTATCTACATACCCAGAAAAAAGCCTCTCCGTGCCTGCCTCCAGGCTAGGAGTAACCTTGCTCTAGCTGGCAGCGAGATACCTGCTCGGGAACACAGGGAGCCAGCAGCGAGGTGCTCGGCAAGGCACAGCACTGCAGAAAGGGGACATCACAAACACCTCTGGTCCTATTCAGCCCCCAGATACACGGCTGCAATCACGAACTTCCCTTTCTCTGTATAATTCAAAGGATTCAATAGAATCCTTCAGATACTCATTTTGTATTGTAGCACAATAAATATCTGCGTGTAGGTACTGTTATACAAGCACAAAGAGGAGGAGGAAGCACCCCCGGCAGCTGCGTGCAGTCGCTCCAGAAGCCCACCAGGCAGCGTGGAGCAGGAGACCATGTCGGCAAGGCAGGCGTGAAAAAAGTTCAGAGCAATGTCCAACGGTAACTGGCAGGTAGCCGCAATTCAGCACAGGATCCACGGGACCTAATGGAGAACCACAGGCTGCAGTGCCCAGCAGCACTCGGTGTCCTCCTGCCGCACGCCTCTGTCCCCACCGCCAGCCCGCAGCGCAAAGCAGGCACCGTGATGGGGTGTGCTCAGCACCACGGCAGTTACCACACTGACCGTACGTGTAGTTCCTCCAAAAGTGTGAAGGAGCTGATTTATTGACTTTTTTGTCAATAAATCCCCTGCCCTGCCACCCGGGGGTCCAGCTTCCCTCCCTGCCAGGCTCTGCCCAGGGGCACAGCACCCGGTGCAGGCACCGCTGCCTTTCCCCGCGCTCACTGTCGGAGCAGAATTGTTGCTGCTGTGCTGCTGGAAGTGTGTTAGAAACCTAACTATGCCAGGACAATAAAGTTTGAAGTAACGGCTAATTTAAGTAGAGGTTTATCTGCCATACCGGTTAATCTGACGGCATTAATTAAAGAAACGCTATTTCAGTGCAACTCACTTGCCTAAATGGTGCTTTAAACCCAAGCAACCCTTTCAAGAAGATTCATGCAAGTGTTTGTGCTCCTCCAGCACTTTGCTCCCCCCGTCGGCACCATCCCCAGCAGCAGCAGGATCACAGCACCTGACCGGCCCCTGCAAAACTCCCTGCAAACGGGGACAATCCTGCACTCATTCTGTGGCTCAGCACCTCCGTGTCCCACATGGATGCAATCGCAGGTGGTACAGAGGAAATAAATAAGGGGCAAAGAGGAGGGACAAGATAACATCCATGGGGGGCTGTGGGCACCATGTCCCCACCAGCAGCGGGGCCGAGGGCATCTCCCGGGCTGTGTCTGCACCCCACCGCCCGCCTTGCCCCGTTCCCATGGCAGCCCCCGGCCCCCAGCAGCACCGCGCCGCTGACTTTTCTCCCTCTCCTTAGAAACCCGTGGAACAAAACCAAGCCAACAATCGGGCAGTGTCTGTGGGGTCAGCGCGCAGTCACAGCCTTCAGGCTGATTTACTGTCTCCCCAGTCCCATGCAGCAGCCAACACAGAAGCCACCGAGGGCTGCTTTTTGTTTTTTTCCCCTTCTTGTGGAAACCGCACAGAGCGCGGGGCAGCAGCAGGCTCCGCTCCCCGGCTGCTCTCGCTGCTCAGCAGGCACCTCTGCCGCCCAGCCCGAGGCCGTGCCTCAGGATGCGCTGCTCCAGGCATGGGAAGAACAGGCACACAACAAAGAGGGAAGGGAAATCGCGTGTTGACAGGACTGTTTAATAGACGAGCCTGTGATTTCAGCTGACACCCAGCACTGGCGGTGGCTCAGCGAGGGAACGCCAGCACCGTGGCACTTGGGGAAGCTCGGGGTCAGGGCACCTGAGTGCTGGGAGGAGCAGCACAATTTCTGGACGTGGGGTGCAACATTCACAGCCACCCTGGGGAACCCAAGTTTAAGTCAAGGAGAGCTCAATGAGCTGTAACAGACAGAAGCCACGGAGGGAAGGACCCTGCCTGGGTCCCCAGGAGCCACATAACCCACCGGAGACACCCTCACAGGGGTCACCAGAGGGCTGCAGAAGACCAGGGCCACCTTCTCGCTCCTCCTTGAGCTGCCACCCCACAGCCAGAGCCTCCCCAGTCGGGCTCCTCCAGCCCCAGCACCGCTGCTCCGGCTGCAAGGGCTCGCTGAGAGCTCGCAGCACATGCGTTAGGCTCCAAGAACACATCTCTGCCTGCTCGCTGCTGGGGGGCGAGTGCAGAGCCAGAGGGATTTGGGAATTCTGTCTTGAGCACGCAAGGTTTAATTGCTTACGCTATCAGTTACTAATGCACTCCTGTGGCAGAGCCCTCGCCTGCTCCCTCTTTGCCCAGCGATGCGGTAACGTGATGCAGTTGTGGTATTGCTGCCATGAGCACTCCTGCAGCAAGGCCCCCGGGGGCAAACCCTGCCCCAGGCCCCAGCTGTCCCCGCGCTGTCACCGATGCCAATGGGGCTGCAACGCCGCTGCCCCCTCTGCAGCCGTCCCACGTGGGGCACCCACTCAGCACAGCGGGGTTTTGCACTTCTGGCTGCAGTTCAGCCCCAGAAGGGGTCATTTTGTCCTCAGAAGCATCACACTCAGCCTGCAGGCACAGAACGTGTTTCTGGTGGTGGCACCTCCCCGGGTTACCAGCACTGGGCTGCTGCCCCCTGGGACCTCGCTGGGGAGCCAGAGGTGCAACCCCCTCACCCGGTGTGACAAATGGTCAGGACACGTCCTGTACTGGGACACACAACGAGCCCCGCTGTGCTGCTCTGCCATCCCCTGCCCCTCTGCCCTGCAAAAGCAGCGCAGGCCTCGTGCACCGAACCGTCCCCGCTGCCCACCACCCCGGCATGGCCAGCACAGAGGCCCAAGCACTGCACCAGGCAGCGCCGGGTCCCCAAGAAAAATTTAAAGCCAAATCAGCTTAAAATGGGTCAGGCATTAAGCTCACTGACATCCTCATAACAGAATGCCACGTGTTAACTAAAAAGCCCTATAGCAGTAGGAACGCTCTCTGCTCGCTGGCACTGGGGTTTCCTAAGGAAAGCCTCCAAGCTCCCTTCTGTGCTCCAGGCCCTGCCGGTTGCATTTTTAATTCCGTGGGATGTGCCCAAGCGGTCAATGGAGATGGTGGAAGGCATCCCATGAGAGCACAGAGAGATCACTGTCACCATTATTTAAGGCGCACTACACTGGGATTAATATTGTATTAGCACCTTATTTATGTCTGTAACAAAACCAGATGCTATGCTGGGGGACACAGCATCCAAATAAAATCACAGCGCTGCTCAGGCGACACGAAAGCTCCAACTTAAGCCTCGGGAAGCAAGGAAATCCAGAAGGAAGGCTGTCAGTCACTGCTAATCCTCTCAAAGTGGCAGCTGCCCCAAGGACCCTCTGTTTCATTCTTAAGCCCCAGATGAAGAAATCTGTCATCTGCAAGCAGGAGTCACAACCAGTGAAAGCCCCAGCAGTGGGCTCAGGGAGCTGCTTCTGAGGTCTGGTGACAGGCTGGGGAATCTCTCCCTTGTAGGTCTCGGGGTTTGGTACCAACCCACAAATAAGAACGGCAAAAAACTGTAAACATGCAAATGATAACGCAGCTGGACAAAGGAAAGGACGGTACTAACAGGGACCTGCAACAGACCAATGGGAAAATCCATTCCGGGTCGGGAGAAGAACCTAAATGTTGAGGAACAGCCCAGGAATGCAATGATTTAGGCAGGAAATCGGTTCTGGAGTTACTTTCTGGGGAAGCTTCAGGGCACCACTGCAAATGGCAGGAGCTGAGCCCACGACAGGGCTCGCTTGGAACAGCCATGCCAGATGGCTCTGGGGCTTGGGGCACGTGGATTTTCAGAGCTGCCCTGATACAGAGGGAGGTGGATGGGCTGGGGAGGGCAGCATAGCACGGGCACTGCCCTGCCTCTGCCCTGCCTGCTCCAGCCCCAGCCCTTGCTGCGCCTTCTGCTGCCATTGCAGCTTCTCTGCTCCATTCCAGCAGCCCCAGGACCTCCCGAATTTCAGGTCCCAGAGACATCCTGTTCTTGTTTCCTTTGGAAATCCATTGTTGTTTGCAAGCCAGAAATATTAGTCAGCAAGCTATATAGTGCAATGTTAATGAGAATTAAATCGATTCATGAGAAGTACCTGCTCAGCATGTTTATTATCTATTTTTCAAACACAACTATATTGGATTCTGGCTTTTTTTTCAGTCCCAATACACTGTCCATTCTATGAGTTAAGTAGATAGATAACGTATAGTTAGTACGCCTATGAACTACCCAATCCATATACTCCTAAAGTCTCTCTCTAGCTCCAGAATAGCTTAATAAATTTCCGTAATTTTTTATTAAAGAAAAATTTCATATAGGCCGCTAGATGGATATTTCCTTTGGGACCACGTCTTATGTGCCAAGCTAAAAGCCAATCTGATTTGAAACAGCCCCGTTATAAACCCTCTGAAAAATAGAAAGCCCTCATCAATATGACAGATATGCCACTATAATTAAAGTCTTTGGTAACAGACATTATGCAGCCAAAATTTTCTATTTCCAGCTGCAGCATTGATCAAATTTTGACATCCAATATTAAGTAGCTGAGCTCTCTATGGACTCAAAAAAACACAATGCCACAAAGCTTTTGTTAATTATCATTTATAAAAGTGCCTCATGTGTCTGGTGAGGCACAGGCACCTGGTGAGCACCGGCCACGTTAGTGTGCTCCTTCCCTCAGCACCCCAAGGCATCCTAAGGTTCCTCCCTGCTCTCAGGGGCCCGGTGATGGAATTCTTTTCTGCCATATATGAGAGATTACAATACGTGCCAACCTTGAATTTCCAATGAGATGCTCAGTCGATGCAGGAACCTGGCTCTCTCAGGGAAGAAAAATGGTCTCAGTGAGAGCACGACCCAGCCGGGCGTGCATGGAGGTGATGCAAAGTAGAAAAGAGCCTCCATGCTGCCACGGTGCCCATATTTAAAGAAAATATGTTAAAATTACAGAGGCCTGTCCTCCCCCTTGTTTACAAGGCAGACTTAGCTCACTCGCCCTTCTGGCAGGGCCCTGGGGAGCTCTCATGTCTTTGGAGAGCATTTTCTGCTCCTTCTCCTCCTCCTGCCCGGGTCAGGCTCCAACACACACCGTTCCCCCCAAAGTGGCACACGGAAACACCGCGCTCCCACCGCCTAACGCTCACCCCACAGCACACGGACAGACTCCTTGCTCTGCTCCGTTGCACACAGAAGAGCAGTTTCCATCTCCGCCAACGTTATTGCCACTCTCCTGGCCAGGACCAAACGGAGCGAGCGGCTCAGTAGAGCAGAGCCCTCTGTTTTGGGGCAGCCACTGGAGGATGCAAAAAGTTGGTCCTTGGGGCAGCAAAAGGTCCTGTGGCTTAAAATACGACTCTGCCTCTAAAGCCTGATTATATAAAAATGGTCCCATCTTGCTCAATAGCACAACTCCTGATGTGTACCTGGAGAGACAGCTGCTGACTTCATTGAGTAAAATAGGATTTTACTGAATTTTATCCTGGCTGCCTCTCTATGGATAACAAGCACAAGGAAGCACAATGGCATCTCGCATTGTGTGTGCATGGAGAATGAACCACATTCCTCACGAAATGTCAGCTGCCGAGTCACTTCTGCAAATGAAGGCAATGGATACCAGTGAAGGTAATTTACACAGACTGTAATTGCCAAAGTGTAATTAAGGGCAAAGCATGGTCTGCATCTTTAAAAACGATGATGCGGGAGGAACAAAGAGCCTCGCTGTTCCCAGGACTACACGAGTTCATTCCACTGGCAGTTACAAAAATCCTATCTCTGCTTAGAAAAAAGAGCAATTCTCCACTGCCAGCTTGAAGCGTGGTTCACAGAACTTCATTCTCCCTTTTCAGAGAAGAATCAGACACTAAAGGCCAGGTATTTTTTGCAGATTCTCAGTTTGGCCTTGCCCATAATTATACAACTAACATGAAAACCTCTGCACCGTGCGCAGGAAAAGTGCCCAGCCGGCCCCAAATCCCACAGGTCGCCTGAGAAAAAGCCACGGCCTGGTGCATCTCACCCAACAAAGATCTGGAAATCTAATCATTGCAAAACCGTGCCTCAGGGCCACAGGACAGGAAGATCAGACAACCTCTGAGCACCCACAAACTGGCACCACTTTGTTCTGCTTCCCAGCCGCTGCTGCTGCCGAATGCAGAAGGCATTTGCTCTTGTCCAGCAATGGAAGCACCGTAATGAATATTCAATATCTGCCTTCAACTGTGAGAACTCCTTGTGCCAACATCCCAAAAAATAAAAAATAAGAGTCAGACCTGTTTTAATAGGAGGCTGCTCATGATGGCAGCAGGTGGAGACACACAGGATTTGATTGTGAAGCTTAAAAGCGCATTTTCATTTAAGGCACTCAGGTAGGCACGTGCCTGCCCGTCTGGGCACGGCTCCTCGGCACTGGTTTCACAGAACGACACCACCTCATGCCAAGGACTGATGAGAAAAGAACCACCTCTCGGATAATGTTTCGTGAGACTTCACTTCAATTTTAATTGTTGGAAGCACAAGCTTTTAAAAGCAGATAAAGCTGTCTCATACCTGCAGCATTTCTGTTTTCTAGAAGTGGCAGCGTTTCACACCAGGTGGCTTGGTGGGGATGGTGGAGCCCAGGCTCCTTGCCCCACCTGTGCAGCAAGATGCCAAGGAGCTCGTGCATCCCCACCTCGCAGCACCACGGCCACTGCCTTCGCGCTCCTCTTCCTCTTCCTCACCTGGGCACACCTCTGGGAAAGTCCCCAGCATGCTGCCCCTGCAGCCGTGGAGTTTCCCCCAAAGCGGGCTGGCAGAAGGTTACCTCCAGAGGAAAACCTGGCCTGCATCCCCCACCAAGAAGAACCCCAAGTTTCTGCACAAAAGCAGACCACATAACCCTAATTTTGATGCCCTTACTCACACGTATGGAGTTTTCTCATTTAAAACAAACCCTACTTCTTTCACCTGTCCTGCTTTGTCCTGGGGCTCTGAGCAAAGAAACCTTTGCTTCAGTCCCATTTCTAACAGCAATTTGCTCTGTAACTGCTCATCCATTCCCATAAGGAATATAATAAAGCCAGACTGCACAAGCTGGGAGCGGTTTGTGCAAGAGCTAGGGCTGGTTATGACATTGCCATACCGAGGTGAAAGCTCCAGTGAATATTCAAAGTACTAATTCCCTTCTGTCCTGAATGAAGCCAGCTTTTGCCTTTCCCCTTTGTGCTCATGCAGGCAATAGGCAGAGCTCTGCCGCCATGAAGAGACACAAGCAGAGGTCTTCTGGGACGATGAAGGCACCATGCAGATTTTGGTAGTCACAAAAAAGTCACAAAGAGCCACATCAGCTGTAACGCCGCTGAGAGCACAAGGGGGAAATCCTCAAGAGGTGTCTGAGGTGAAAACAAATTTGGGTGCTTTTCCTGAGTTCTGACCTTCCTAAGAAGCTATGAAGAAAAACAACCAAACCAATAAAAGGGAATCCCACCACAAGAGGGGGTTTGGCCCCTTCCTTTCACACCAGCCCCCAGCCTCAGCAGGACAATCGCAGGTCCACGCACACCCACACGCTGCCAGCCAGGAACGACGTCCCCTTGCCTTGTTTGCCATGCAAGAGCCTCGGTCTCTGCAGATACTTGCTGTGGATTCAGCAGCCTTGCAGGCAACTCCAGATCATCAATATGAAATTGCTTTCATACCGCTGTGATAATTTGCTCTGGAAAATTTTCAAAGAAAAGAATTTGACCTGAAACCCTCTTATTCGCAGAAACAACTCCAAAGCTTTTTGTAACTCAACAATCATGTTGGTTTTTTTTGACCATGACCAAATGGCTGATGACAGCACAGTTCAGTTATTTCTATAACAGCACCAACTTTTGACCTTTGCATTAACAAGGTATTTTCCGTTCTTGACAGAATTGGTAGCAAAGAAAACACGGCACTTCTTCTCAAGTGGCAAATCCCCGCTCGTTCCCCAGCCTTCCTCAGTAAGGAGCTGTCATTCGTAGGCAGTGACAGCAGTGCCACGCTTCCTCTGCTGTTTCAAAACTACAAAGCGATGGTTTCAGAGCTTCTTCTCTCAATACCCCTGGTCTGGCACAGGGCGATGGAGGCACGTGGGGGTCTCCGTGAGAGGAGGCGGCTCTGCCTGAGCACAGCCACAGACGTCAGCCCCGTCCGCGCGATCGCTTTGAGCTCCTGAAGAGTGAGTCAAAAATTAAAAATAAGTGGGCTGTTCAAGGCACTTTCAGTATTCCCCAGACAACTCAAAAGCAGCCTCCTACTGCGTATTACCTAATTTTTACATGACAGAAGCAGAAAATTTCTTCTTTCATGATGCTGTAGGTACATATTTTTCTACAGTGGTATCACCTTGTGTGTACATATAGATATATTTGTCTTCAGGATCTTATATGGGAAAAGTGATAACCAAAGCAATTCTTTTTGGAAAAGTGGCTCCTGCAAAGGGGATAGCTGGCAGTTTCACAGCAGGTAACGTTGTAGAACAAGTATGAAAAGTTAACAGAAAACAGACATTTCAGCTGGTGAAGAAATAGCAGCACTAGAAATATTTTCAACAGGTCTCCATAACAACTTCTGTTTCTGCCTCCCATTAAAATGGGAGCAAATATGTCACTAGTTTTCCAGCGGACGTTTAGTGGATGTTTTCATCAGTTGCCTTTTGTATCCTTTGTATTTAAAATTGGAATGAATTTTAAAAGAAAAAGGAGATGAAACCCAAGAAACCCTCAGTTTTGACTGTTACTTTGCCTCCAAACTTGTGCATTTCAGGCGGCTCTCCTTTTTTCGGAGCCCACGAGCCATATGTATTTAAATGTTTGAGCAGGGAACGAAGGATGCTGCACAGACAGCGTGCCGTTCTGCAGAGATTTATCTGAGCGAGATTGGTAGGTTTGTCACAAAAACATTTCCAATGTTATAAATAAAAACATGACTTCTGATGGAGTCAACAGCAAACTGGCAAAAGCAACCTGGCGCTGTGGCTGCCACCCCCGCCGGCACCCATGGGCTAGGAGGGGTGCAATCCTGCATCCTCTGCGGCCCAGGAGACTTCACCAGAGACTTCTTGTGGGCCAGGATTTCTCCTCGCCCATCACCACTGCCCTTGTGGTGCTCTGAGGCCTTTCCCCAGCCCTGAGACCGTGCAGTGCTCAGGGAGCACCACTGCCTCCCCTGGCTCCACGCACAGCACCAGCTCTGGTACCACAGCCAGGCCTCGGGATGAAGAGGGGCAAATATCTCCATGCACGAGAAGAAAGGCACCAGAAGCTGACACAAGCATCTCACCATGAAGCCTCGTGGCTTCCACAGCTCTCAGCAGCAGGAGGAAACCTCAGACACCGAACGCATCACCTGCTTCGGGCTTCTGACAAGAGGTCCCGCTGCGCACGCAGTGCCCTGCTAACCTATTTCCCAGCAAAGGCAATTGGAAACTATGGGAAGATAAAAAGATAATGAACAAATAACCTTCACAGTAGCTAGCGCTGCAAAAAGTTGAGGCTTCTCTCGTGTTGACTGCCTGTTATTAACGACCCTGTCATGTCTTCTAATGAACTTTGTGCTTCATGTGGAAAACATGGGTTTTGTCCAAGCACATGACCAAGTGCTCTTTTTCATTTATTTCCAGTCTTACATAAGAAATTTGTTGCGTTTTGAATCCAGGAAACCTCACTTTTTATCTATTTTCTCACTTCCCCACGTTCTCATAGTACGAGTAAGTTTTGAAACAAAATGCCAGGGTCTTTTCACGAAAATACTTGATGCATCAAGCAATGGCAAATCGTTAATTACTTCAAGACCTTTATGCCACGACTGACACCACAGCGAAGAATTTAAAACATTTCCTCAGACAAGCAGCTCAGTCACACAGAAGCCGCAGCACAAGAGCATTTCTTGCTGTCTTCAATGCACGCTTTATTCCGATTGTTGTCAGCCCGCTCTGGCGAGGCGCGCGTTGTTTGCGCCCGGAGCCGTGGGACGCAGCAGGGCGAGCGCACGGTAACTCCCATGCTGGACCAGAGCATGCTGCTGTGCTGAGCCAACAGCCACCAGCAAGGGCTGCCCACCTCCGCCAGCCCCAGGACAGGGAGCGGGGACACCCCAGGAGCCCACCGTGAGCAGCAACAGCTCCAGGCCGAGGGGCAGCACTGATGGCCACCACGGCATTCCCACCTCTGGCGAGCCCCACGTCGCAGATCATCAGCTCCACTGCTTCTAAAGCACCTCAGGGGCGTGTAATATTACCAAATTACAAGATTCTCTGAGTCCAGACAGGACAATGTCTTCGTCTTCTTTCAGACAGCTGCTGGGAGCCCCAGGTCCCACGAGTGGAACAGCACAGCCCAGGCCACATCCTCCTGCTCCCCAAAGGGACAAACTACTAGAATATACAGAAAAAAATGCACGTATATAATTATATTTATGGAGGTCCAGACCCACTGCAAACACCCTCTGCCTCAGACAGCCGTGTACCAACAGCACAGCTGCCAAGCCGACCCCGAGCGGGATGGATGTGGGAAGCGCTTTCGAGGCTCCTCCACCTGCTCAGTTGGGTGTTTGGGAGTGAAAATTAGGACAAAAGAGATGAAGGACTCGTCCAAGCTCAGATGATGAACTGCTTGTTTAACAAGGGAATATTACCAAAGTAAACTTTGGATAATCAAATAAAAAAGGCTTTATTTAGAAAGAGAATATTCAAAGTTATGATCCAGCAGCACAGAAACCCTATTCACACGCCTTTTGTCAAGCACAGCCAGAGGTTAATTCTGTTGACAGGTTTAACCAGCGCTATTATCTGAAACATAAATAAGACCTCTTACAGTCAGATCGGCCTCTGAGTGTTTTTTCTTTCACAGCGATGTGGAAGCCAGACAACACGTCAGGCTGGCCGCGGCTCCGGAGGGCACAGCGCGCACGCACATCCTCGCGCTGCTGGCACCAGCGACACAAACACAGGGGCACAGCCGCACAAACGCACGACACAAACTTCCACCGAGCAGCTTCCCTCCCCAGATGTGCACTGTGATCAACAGCACTGCAGTCAAAAACAATGACTTATGCTTTGGACGATTTCTCCATGTTTAAGTAAAAATAGGAATGTATAAATTAGAAACAACAGGCGTAGAAACAGCCTGGATGAGGAAACACCACGGATCTCAGCAAGACATGAAATATCTGCGCTCGTGAGGGAATGACCTTCAAAACTCATTCACTGTTCCCTGCCTCTCCGTTGACGGTTTTTCTCACATTAGACATTCCACTATGTGTGCTTTAATTTTGCATGGACTATAAATACTTTGCTTATAAGGCAGCATGAAAGCCATAGAAAACAAATATTTAACTATGGTAACCTTGATTGTGAGGGTAACACAGCTTATTCTGTATACCTTAGGTCATCCATACTAAATACGAGGACTCGCTATTTACTATGCTAAACATGAAATAACCCACCGAAATACGTGACCAAGTACTATTTCCTCTTAATAAAATAAATAAAGGCACGCAAAATAAAGACACCTTGTTAAATGAAATTAAGGACAGAAAATCCAGATTTTTCTAAACTGCATTGCCTACATTTTCTCTCCCAAACTACATTTTCCCATTTCATTTGCATCAAAACCAACCTCTTGAGAGACAAACGAGTTGGCTTGTGCAAAACAAGCCGGCTGCCACCCCAGCTGTTTACGGGGTCACACTTCACAATCTAGGAGGGGGAGGTGAGTGAGGAACGAGCGGCTTCAGCGTTCTTCGGCTGCTCTTTGCACAAAACACCATATTTACCCATTTTAGACGATTAAAGCAAACCCGACCGTGCCTCCCATAGCCTGCAGCACTCCTCCCTCACCATCCTTTGCCGTTTCAAGCACGCTTCTGCCCGCAAACTAAGAGATGCTCCCTCCTCCTCGGAGTTGCAGGACAGCGGGGAACTCGGGAGATCCACGACCCGAAGCGGCGGGTGGGAGTTGCCGCTATTTACACCTTGAGTCACCTTTACTCAAAAACTCTGCCCCGAATTTTCCATTGCCTACGGACTGGAGCGGAGCCAGCCGATGCCAGCAGGGAACAGCCGCGAGCGCTCCGGCGCACAGGGCTCCGCCGTGCCAGCCGCCCCCGGCAGGCTCCTCGCCGCCCCTGCCCGAACGGCAGAAGCGCAAAGCGAGGGCGCCGCACCCGGGGCTGCCGCTCCCGCCCCGCGCCGGGTCCCTGCAGCCGGCCGCCCCCTGCCGCAGCCCGGCCCGGCCCGGGGCTCCGCTCGGGAGGCGGAACGGGGCACGGCGGGGCGGGCAGGCACGGCACGGCATGGCACGGCACGGCAGCCGCCCCCGGGCTTCCCTTCGTAGCCAAGTGCTCCCCGCAACACGCCGCCGGCAGCGGGGGGCGAGCAGCGCCTCGCTCCGCGGGGCACAGCCGAGCCCCCCCGAAGCTCCCCCGGCCCCCGAGTGGCCGCGCGGGGCTGCCCCGGGTCCGCGGGGCTCGGGCTCGGCTCCCCCTGCCCCGAGGGGAAGGGGTCAGATGGGATGGGATGGGATGGGATGGGATGGGATGGGATGGGATGCTCCGGCCGCTCCGAGAGCCGCGGGAGCTGGGGAAGGGGGGAGAGGCTGGGGGGGGATCCGCGCGGCTCCGGGGCCGCCGCCGCTCCGCCTTTGTTCGCGGCGGCGGGGCAGGACCGGGCGCCTTTTGTCTGCCGGCTCCGTGCGGCGGCGGCGGGGGCACCGCGCTCGGGGCTGCCCCGGCCCCGCTGCCCCCCGTTGCCCCCGAGCCCGGCCGGGACGCGCCGCCCGGCGGCCGCGCTGACCTGGATGGTGCAGGTGTACTCGCTGTCGTCCAGCAGCCGCACGGTGCAGTTGTACTCGCGGTCCAGGTTCCTGCTGCTGCCACTCATCCACCTGCTCAGCATCTTCCCGGGCGCGCAGCGGGCGCGGAGCGGCGGCGCTGCCGGCGGAGCCTCCGCTCACATCCCCGCAGCCGGCGCGGAGCTGCTCGGTGCTGTGCGGTGCTGTGCGGTGCTGCTCGGTGCTGTGCGGTGCTGTGCGGTGCTGTGCGGTGCTGCTCGGTGCTGTGCGGAGCTGCTCGGTGCTGAGCGGTGCTGCGGGCGCGTCCCCCCGCCCGGTTCGGCTCGGCTCGGCCCGGCCCGGCCGGCCCTGCCTCCGCTGCAGGCGGAGCGGTGCGGGGCGGTGCGGGGCGGTGCGGAGCGGAGCGCGGTGCCCGTGCCCGGGCCGCGGCGCTCGGCGCACGGCGGGCGGGGTGGAGGCCGGCCCGGGGGGGCGCCGGCTGCGGGGGCCAATCTCGGCGCCGCGGCTGTGACGGGCTCCGCCGCAAACCAATGCGGCAGGGGCGGCGCGGATCCACCGCCTCCCCCGGGCAGCCCCGCGCGGGTGGGGGCTCCGCGGGGGCGCAGCGGCACGGGGCGGGGGGGGGCGCCCCGGGGACACCGGGACGGAGGCAGCGCCTGGCCCCGTAGCGGGGGCGGCGAGGCGCCCGGCGGGGCGCTGGGGCTCTGCCGTGTGCCCTGCGGGGGTGGGTAGCCCCGGCTCACCGCCCGCTCCCCCCCGCAAAAAATAAAAAAGCCCCCCACTCTCCCACCGGCCCCGCCGCTTGTGCACAGCGGCCGCCGTCCCGATCCCCGCAGCCCGGGGCACCTCGCCCTGGGCCGGTCGGGGGGGGTGGAGGTAAATGGGGGGCGGCCCCCCCGTCCTGTGGGGAGAGGAGGCTGCGTCCCTGGGGTCGGTGCGTGAATGAGCACGGTCCTGCAGGGCACTGCTCTGCTGCCGGGGGGCGGTTTGGGCGAGGAGGGGGCATTGCACGGGGGGGGGCAGCTGCCGCCCCCAGCAGAGAGACCGGACTGACAGTCCCCGGGGCACACGGTGTTCTCCCGGTGTTGATTCCCTCTGGAAGGAAACTTTTGTATCTGTGGCTGTTGGAAAAAATGGACTCTAAAAGTGATCAGCGCTCACTCGGGTGCAGCTGGTGCTGCTCTGGAGAAGTGAAATTCGTGGTGGCAGCGAGTGGGGCTGGAGCCCCCCAGCATCTCCCCCCATGCGGCCCTCGCTGGCCCCGGCTGGGCATCACTCTCGCACCACGGCCACCCCTGCACAGAGCACGGCTCCCAGCAGAGGGTTCAGCAGCACTCCCACCACCACCTGGCTCTACACGAGCTGACAAATGCCCACCTCAAACAGGCCATGACATGGGGCTGTACTAAGCTGCTGGTTCAGCCCACAGCAGCACAGATCCCATCCAGCTGCACCTCCCTGACTCAGCTCAGCTGTGCCCAGAGCTTCTTCCCCTCCAGCTGTGTTTGCAGGCTGCAGCGCAGCTCCTGGCCCTTCTTCATTCACCCCAGCCTTAAGCTCCAAACATGCAGCTGTCCTGCCTTGTCCCCCAATAGCTCCACTTCTGCCTTCCCAGCCAGAGAGATGGCTCACAAACCCATGTTGCTGGCCTCCCCGCAGGAGCAGTGCCACTGACCCAGCACTGCTGCAGCATGTAGGGCAGGACCCTGCGCTCCGGGGCCATGCAGACTGGGAGCTGTCCCCACTCAGGTGGCAGGGGAAGTCTTTCCAGGCCAGCCTCGCTGCTTCCAGCCCATCCAACCTCACCAGCTCTGCCCACCAGGCTGGACACAGCCCTGTGTGCTCTCGGAGGGACCACGGAGGGGACCAGGCTGGGTTACCTTAGGATCCTAGATGCAATTACTGCAAATGTCCAACTAATGTGAATGGCAGAGTGGGAATGAGACATTACAGGCAGTCGTACTGCAGCAGTGGGCAGCATGGTGGAGAGGAATTTATTCTGCTGGAAGAACTCAAGGCGAACCCAGCGGCTTGGCCTCCACGGGCTGTCTGTCGGGACCCCGAGCTTTGCAGCCCCCCGGGAAGGTGAGCTGCGCCCGGCGTTGTTGGGAGGCGTGATGCAGAGCCCAGAACAACAACGGCGCTTTTCACAGAGAATGGGACTTCTCCTGAACCATCTGGGCACTTTTACAAAGATGCTTGTATTCACTAAAGTAGCTGCTACTTTGTCATGTATCCCACTCTGCATAAATTGTTCATCTGCCTCAGAGCTCCCCCTCTGAACCAGCTGAACTGTTAATGAAGAATGGGATCCTCAGCATTAGCAGGTGCTGCTTTCATAAAGAACAGAAGCCTCTGAGCCAGCTGAGCGGCTTAATGAAGAGCAGCATTCATGCCACAGCAGCCACGGCTTTGTCAGGGAGCCTCTCACCCATGCCACAGCTCGGCTATTAACTTTGTTCCTCAAGCAAATTAACAGTTTTGCTGAGATTCCAGTTTTCGACAGAGACACTGTATTTTTTTAGAGCTTGTCGCTGAGGTGAGCAGGAGCCTGTTGGCCGTGTTCGTCCCCCCCTACTGCCTCGGACTCATCCCTGAGCAGGGAGCAGCGCTGGCGACAGACAGACAGACATCTGAGGGGAGCCTTGCTCTTCTCTCTCAACCTACCTAAAAGGTTTCCACAGAGCGTATCAGAGACCAGGAGATGCCTTTATAACAATGCTCTCTGTTCCCAGCTTTGATCGACAAGAATGCAGTTTGGATGAGTAATGTCATTTTTTCCCCTTTTTAATAATTAACACAGCAAATCCTACCAGTTCTCCATACTTGGATTCCCCATGACTTGCACTTTTGAGCTCAAAAATCCAAAAGGCAGATTTCCAAATGGATGTTTGAAGTAAAATCTGAGATGCATTTGTTTTCTGGTCAGTTAGATTTCAGAGAGCTCAGCCTTAAAGCCCGGGGGAGGACACAGCGTGGCTGCCTTCGCTGCTCGGAGGGCAGGAGCAGAACTCCCTGCAGGGGCAGAAGTGCCCGGCTGTCCCACTATTGAATGTTACCGAAGCCAAAGACCCCAAAACTGCCTTAAATTCAAAGCTATGCCTTACTCTTTGCCTGTCTCAGGTATTTCAGTAGAAAATGTCACACATCGTATTTATCACCCGTGATAAACAACCGGCTTGGCACAGCATCCACCGACAACTGCTCATTTTAAAGTATGCCAACGTTCAGCAGTAAGAGCTGCTTCTTGGGCTTTGGATGACCAAAATACAGTCCTCTGCTTTCACTGGCATTTCTTGTTTAACTGCAACCTGTTCTGTTTAGATACTCTGCATTTTCTTCATCTGGAGCTGAGAAATGAGGCTGTCAGCTTTGCTTTGCTTTTCAGCAGGCACCCCCATCTGAAATTACAGAAAAGCAATGGTCCTTGTTGTCTTAGCTCCAGCATGAACCCAGTGCCACCCAGATGAGATGTCAAAACCTGGCCCAGCTCACAGGGTTTGCTCATCACTCAAATAGCCAACAGTACCGTCATCACTGTCATTATACTTCCAAATCAGCTGAATTCACAGTCCCTGGCCTGTTCTCCCAGGCTATCTGCAGCGTGAAGCAGGCATCGACTCACACTTGCTCTCAGTGTCTGTAGACTGAGAAGGGACAGAAACCAAAGACCAGAATCTCTGCTAGCCCTTAATTACTTCTTGTTGATGAACAGTTTTTGGAAGGTAAGACTTAACCTCTTCCAGGAAGAGGCTCCCTGCCCTGCATTCATTGCCACCAGCCCACTCTCATGACTGAGTCCCCTTACATTGACCTGGTCTGAATCTGGAATAAATACTGGAATATTCCTTGTACTATTTTACAGTATTTTTCTAGAACAACGAGCAGTTACAAACACTGCAGTAACCAACAAGGGGCCCATCACTGGCTCCAGGCCAGTGCTTTAGGACTGCACATTGGCTACAGCCAGGACACTTTACTGGGGTGCAGCCGGGGAGCGTTGTGCTGCCGGTTGGTCTGTGCAGATCGTGGGAGCCCCTCAGCGTGTGTCTGCACATCTCCGTCCTCAGCTGAACACCAACAGCCGTAGGAAACACTGGGGCCAGCAACCTCGCTGCCTCTTCCAGCAAGCTGCACTCCTTCAGGCACAGCCGACGTCCCCCAGACCATGCGCAGCCCACGGGGACGGGCTCAGCCCTGCGCTGGGGCTGGGGGCCGGCAGCTGGCAAAGGGTGCTCTCTGTTCCCAACCTCCTCAAAATGCGTCCTTGTGCAGAGATACGGTGTCTGCCTGAGCTAGAACTGAGAAAATGCTCTACCAGTGACTTACAGGCAAGGTGATTTAAGCTTGGAACGAATTATGTTTGATGCACGGGGCAGCAATGGCAGCCTGGTCCTTCTCCCAAGTGCTGGCCGGGGAATACATCATCCCCAGGTAGGTGACCGATTGCACTGAATCGCTGCCTGTCATGTGCTGGTGTGACCCTGCAAGCAGATGTGGGGTCCCTTTGTTAGGTCTGCATGTTCCAAGACCACTTCTAGCAGCAGCATCTGATGGGGAAGGGCTGCTGCGCTCAGCGGGGCTCCGTGTGCTGCCAGGGACCTGCATCTCCCACCAGGCTCCTGCAGGGTGAGCTTCCTGCTGAGCCAGGGAGAAAAGACAGAGGGCAAGGGAAGGTGAGGAGAAGAGCAGGCTGAAGTGGGAGAAAGGGAAGAACGGGGGATGAGGGAGGAGAGGAGGGCAGTGAGGACAGATGTCAGCTGCAAGAGGACCAGAAGTGAAAACGGGGCTGGAACCGTCCCAGCAACCGCCCCGCAAGTACCCGGGGGGGAATGGGCTGTAGCACCGAGCTTCCCAAATTGCAGGCATGTAAAATTTTAACCATAATTTGCAATTATAAGCAGAGGATAGCATTTCGTCCTGTTAGGAGGAGGTGGGAACATGCAGGGCGATGCAGATTAATTACTGCTGACATACGGGGACAGGCTCATTAGGCTGAGGTCTCCTTCAGTCCTAGCACAAAGTTTTTGGCTTGAGGCGGGTATTTCAGGGAGTAATTACGGAGCTGTGCTGTTAGGCAGGTCACAGCAGTCGGCCCCAGAGACCCCTCCATGCCTCCTGGCACTGCAGGGATGCTGGAGCAGCTCACGGGGTGGGGAAGGAGCTGGGAAGGGCCGGGGGGGCAGTGCCAACCTCAGGCACCCTCCCTGCAGCCCCACACTGGGTGGGCACAGGGCAGATCCTCCCTGCAGTCACCCATTGCAACAACAGTGAAGAGCATCACCGAGCTCTCCACCACCTTTTTTTTGGTCCTAGAGATCATTTTTAGGCTCTCTATGCACGGATTTCTTCACTTCACTTCACTTGCGAAGGAGAGAGACAGCACGGAAATGTGACTGCTCAAGCCGGCAATTCACAGCAAACAATTGCTCTGACTTTTTTTTCTGCTTGCAGAGCTAATGATAAGTCTGTCACAAAAAGCTTTGCTCCATGTGCTCGCAGCTGAGACTCCAGATTGGAGGCACTGTGCTTGTGACTGGCTGGATGGGGCATGCAGGATTTTATCCTCTTTCTGAGTCACTGCTTTGGCAGACATTTACATCACAAATCCTTAAAAGTGCAAATACAACTCTCGGTCCCCTTGGGTACTTAGGGAGGTAACACCAAAAAATGCTCTTGTTGTTTTTTTGTTAGCAAGGTACACTCTGTTTTATATCTAGAGAATACAACTGGGGAGTAGTTCCAAATCCAGCCCAGCAATCCATTTAAAATATTCCTATAATTCTATTTCCTGGCTGCTTCTGTCAGCGCTGTCAGCAGCACGTAGGAGGCCTCTCTGCTCCCTGGGAGCACTGCACGTGCAGGCAGGACTCAGCTCGGCGCTGGGCACACTGCAGAGGCGAGGGAGATCGGGCTGAAGGGCAGGGCACGATGGAGCCCAGGCCCTCCCTTGGAAGCATGCAGCACACGTTTAACTTCCCCTTGCATCATTCTCCTGGCAGAGCAGTGGCTCTAAGACCAGAGCTCTGCAGAAGAGCCGTGCACAGCTGTGCACAACTGGGGCTGTGAAATGGGGGTTCACAGAAATGCACTAAAGGTGTGCGTGTCCGTGGGTGCTGGCACTGGGCACGGCGAGGAGCTGCTTCCCCACCAACACGCCCAGTGAAAGTTTCCTGTGCCCCACCACCATGCGTCATGGCCAGTGCTTGTGACTGCTTTTATGATTCTCGTATTCGGTGGTATTTTTTCTGAAAGTCCTGCTTCTTGCTCTCCATGACTAAGAAGTAATCACAGTGTCTGTCTCTCTCTATATATATTTCTCTCTCTTGATTGAGAAAGAACGCTTGAAAATGTGAGGCATACGCGGCAGAGTGTGCTCAGCAGGGGGTCAGAAATAAGACAGCAGGGAAACGCAGCCCTGGGGATTTTTGCTCTCCATCCCATGATTCACACCCCTGGGTCCTGATTTTCAGGCACGAGGTCTTGGATTTGCTAATGCTGCCACCAACACAAGTGCAAGAATTTAAGCATAAGTAAATACCTCAGGAAGGGATTTTCAGGGAAACTTGAGGGACCCTGAGACTGAATCCAGCAGGATCTGGGCACCACAACTCTATTAAGCTCTGCCAAAGCCCCATCCTTCGGGATCCTGGTATGTGCGAGGCTCCTGTCCTGCTGTCCCCCCAGGACCACGCTCCACCAGGTTTTTGCAGGCTCAGAGAGCTGCTGCACAGTGCGGTCAAGCCAGTGCTTTTCTACAGGAGAAAAGATGACACATCCTGCAGCATTAACCCAAGCTTGCTCCCCAGCCCCGTGAGCGGACGGTAGGGTATGAGCCTGCGGGAGCCCTCCCAAAATCTCTCTTGAGGTCAGCAGGGAGGTAAAGCTGCCCAACGGCAGAGCACGTCTGTTCAGCTGCAGCCTGACCCTATTAACAGCAACTAGCCGAATGCTGCTCCATCCACTCGCAGTAACTTCATAGGGTTTGACAAGCGCTGGATTTAATTTAGATTCAGTCTCAAGGACTTGGGGCACGGCTGCTCTGGGCTCTGCTTGGTTCCTGCAGCGCTGGGGCTGAGGGTGCTGCGGCAGCTCCCATGTCCTGCACCCCACATCCTGCATCCTGCACCCCAAATCCCATATCCTGCACCCTGCACCCCACATCCTGCACCCCCCACATGTCGGAAGGCATTCTGCACAGGTCCAATGCACTTCAAACCAACATTTACTGTGTGAGGAGCATGAAGGAAGCAAGTCAGAGGCCTTAATAAAATGACCAGCACGAGGGCACGGTGTAAGGAAGATGCGTTTGCATGATGAGAGTGTTTCAGGCAATGGGCATTGCTTTTTTTAGCTTGCTTTTATTTTTCTCTTAAATATGTTTAAAATTATTTCCTTCAAAGCGCTTCTAGTAGAAGCCTTTTGTTTGAAGTAAATGGATTCCTGGGGTGCTTCTGCATCTAGAAATTCAGCAGCCTGGGTTGAATATTTACTGCTCATCATCATCATTTAATATACAGATTTTTTGGCCATTTCCGCTGCAAGAGCACTGCAAAGATAATTTGTGTGTTTACAGCCATGTCATTAGGTTGTCGATAGGGAGCGGATAATCCCTCACATTTCCAAGGGCTGTGCATTTACTGCATATTTTGGGTGGAAAGAGATCAGGAGGGTTATGAAGGCTATTTAGGGGCCCACCCTGAGAGGCAGCAAACACACTTTTTCAGGCACTGCTGCCCCTAGGAATTATCTTCAAACATCCCCACATTTTGGTGGCACGACCACATTTGACCACCCCAGGCTGCACAGCGAGCCGAGAGAATAAAGTCAGGCTGGGCAAGGCAGCTGCTGAAGCTGAGGCCAGGGGTGGTGCCACAGCCCAGCTCTTCCTCTATTTCGGTTTTCTTTGTTTTCTCCTCTTGCAAATGCACCATCCACAGAGCTGGAGCTGTTTGAGCCTAACAAGGTGAATCCAGTGTGTTATTCCCCAACCTCGAGTCTGCCAGAGCCGCTTAATGCTGTTCCTATTGATAAGGCTCTGGAAAATCAATGCAGTGATGATGCACACTTGTTATTCGGTAAATAGCCTTTTCTCCAGAAAACAGATCCTTTTTAGAGGTTAATGAATTACAAGGAAAAGGATGCCTTTCAGGGGATTTTAGCCACCAGAGGGGCTGGGGGAGGGCGAGAACTGCGCAGCTCTCGGAGCCGCAGCAGGACCATTCTCTGCTGCCGCAGCAGCAGTGCTGGGTAGCAAATTAAACTTTCCCTTCCACTTTAGGAAACCCTTGGGTTTTTGCTTCTGCTTTTGTAGATTTCTTTTTTTATTCTTTGTGTAATGTTATCCTTTTATTTAGAGTCAATATGAAATCCCTTTGTCCCTCCAGATTTCTGACTGCTGTCTGGGATTCAGAGATTGTGCTTAGCCGCAGAAAAGAAATTAAAGAGTAGGTATTGTGCATAGGAAAAGTAAGTCATTCCCATAAGAAAAAATACCCGAGTGGAAGCATATTTAGGAAAGCATTTGGCATCTATATTAACCAGTTTCCAAACCATTTAACACCTGTGGCTCTGCAAGCGTGGCCCCAGCCTGGCTGCTCCTGCAGGCTGCAGAGGCACCGGCTTCAAGGGACAGTGGCTGTGCTCACCCAGATGAACGTGGTAAACCCCCCTGCTTTAATTTCCTATACGCCTCGAGCCCCTTCACTGCTGATGCTGCACTCCCCCCCAACATCTCCCATCTCTTCCAGATTTACAATCCACCTTGCTCTGCTCTCCCCATCGGCTGCCCCCTCGCTGCCCTGTCCCAGCCCAGCCGGGGCCGCATCCTGGCTCCAGCCTTCGCCTTGCACCACGGGCTGGCAGCTCAGGGAACAACAGTAGCAGCATGGGGACACCTGAGGTACACCCCAGAGGCTGCAGCTCTTTTTTGGCCTTTATTAGGAGGAATAAAGAAGAAATGATCAGAGAGCAGGCTGCGCGTGGTTGCCTAGGGATCAGCAATCATGGCCTGATTGCATTCAGTGTGAGCAGAAGGGGATGGTCCAACCCAGGACATGTACATGGATGGGCAGACAGGTGTGCCCTGTGTCCAGACACAGCCGATGTCTCCCTGCAATCAGAATGTCATTCTGCACAAAGCCAAACCTCTACAGCAATGAAAGCGCATTACATTTACACGGTTGTATTTAATATGGTATTAAATACACCTATTAAATAAGTTTATTAAAGTCATTAACTTCAGGAATATTTTTATATATACTTGATGCTTCTAATCAATAGAATTATGAACAAAGAGATTGAGAAGAAAACACAGATAGAAAAATATGACTGAAAGCTAACGCTTCTCCGTGAGGAGCTCAGCAGGCAGTCAATAACTGCCACTCTGCAATCAATAGTGAAGTATTTTTGAGTAAAAATGCCTTCTTGTTCTGAGTCTGTAGTCAGAAATGAAAAACCAATACCTGGCAAATGGGAAATGGGGGAGCAGGCATTAGCTGGTCAATTAAAAGTCATCCAAGGTATGAGGGGCGGAGGGCAGCGACCAGCCCAGGAAAACAAAGAACAAATCTGGGGCCATGGAAGATGTTAAACAGCAGCAATCGGGAACACCTGAATCTGAAAAGAGTCTGTTGACCCAATGCTGTTGATTTTGAATACACCTTTGAATACTGTGGAAAATCCAGCAGAGAGAAAAGTGCTGCTGCCATCCTGATATTCAAGCAGGCTGGCAGATTTCTATAGAGGAAAACTAATGGAAACAAAACAAGACATAATCAAGGGATACAAATGTAATTGTGGCCAACACAGTTTTACAGACAAGTGATTCTGTCACATAGATGTGATCATGTTCCTCGATAAGACTGCAACGTCGTGAGCAATGTGGATGTGTGGTGATGTGGGATGTGCCACACGCTTGCCCTGGCACACGAAGTGCAGATGCAAGCGAGCCATGCGGGGTGCTGGCAGCGTGCGGCCGCTCTGCCGGGCACACAGGGGAGCTCTGGGGGACCAGGAGCCGTGTTTTCCCATCATCAAAGTGTTAGCAAACGCGAGATCACTGCTGATAAAACACGCGGATGAGTAACAGCCTGGCAGGACAGCCACACAGGGAGGAGCAGCTGAGGCACACGGAGCTCTGAGCGCTCAGGCCTGGCACAGCGGGGCTGCTCCGAGCACGGGGCACACCGAGCACACAGTCCCTCAGGCACACAAAGAGCAGGAGGGGGCTCTGCCCATGGAAAATTCAATTACCAGGGGTTTAGGCCGATGCTGGAAATCTGCATTCAGTTCTGGCATTTGAATTCTGAACAGAAACGTGCAGCCAGCGCAGGCGAGAACGAGTGAAATCGCTGAAAGGCTGGCAAAAATACCCAAAGAGCTCCATCTGCTTAGCTCGTGAAGAATACTGAGAGCTGACTTTATTAGGGTGCATAGATATCATTATGGTAAAGAAAACACTTGAGGGCTAGAGGTTCTGTCCTCTAACACAGGAAGGCAGGGAAAGTGCCAATGGATGGGAGCCAAACCAGAGCCGTGCAGGAGCTGAGGCTCGCGGTGTGCCCGGCCGTGTCATTCCCTTGGGATGTGCGGCCCCAGCAGAGCCTCGCTGCCTCTCAGTGTCCCCAGCCCCATTTCCAGCAGACCGTCCTGCTGGGACACCAGCTTCCCCAGGTGGGGCCACAGCAGCTCAGGATGGGGCTGCCCTGCTGGTCCCCAGCCCTGCCCTGAGGCTGCTTTGGGCACTTGCAGAGATTTGCAAAAAGCAGGAAGGGAACATGAAAGAATGAGGAGTTAAAAACGAGGTGAAGGCCTTGAAAGCAGGTAGCATTTAACCTCCCTGCTTTGAAAATCTGGCTTCCCAGAGTGCAGCCAAACCCCTTCGCAGGGCAGTGCGCATCCTGTGCCTGCTCAGCCCCTTGCAGCAGCGGGGACAGCCTGGCTGTGACAGCTTGGTCGTCGCACTGCCGGCTCCGCTGTGGCTGCTGGCACCACGGGGGCATATTGGAAGGAGGGGGAAATGTCACTGCAATGTCCACGATGCTCTGAGGTGGCACTGGGAACAAATTACAGGCACAGCAGTCTGCAGCCGGCACCACGACCATGGGGCGATGCAGGGGGAGGTTTCGTGCCCATGCTGCTCAGCTCCAGCCCTGACACTGCCTGGCCAGGTGAGGCCAGCGGGGACGGAGCACACATGGGGAGCCTTCTCCTGCCCTGAAGTGTCAGTGAGCCCCTGAGCCCCTGCACCTCCCGCTGCAGCATCTCACCAGGTGAACCCCTTCCTGGAGATGACAAGCTGCAATTGCGTTTTGGCACCTGCCAAGCAGGCAGCAAGAGTTCACCAGAGAGCAAAGGCACGGGGGCAGGGGAAGCTGGTGGCACCCTCCCCGAGAGCAGCGCCTCTGAAATGGGAGCAAGCTGCCCAGTCACCACCAGCAGGGTCTCTCGAGAGAAGCAAAGGGAACAGGGGGAGCATGTTTGTAACAGCAGCAAAATCAGGTTTTTAATCCAAGAGACTGTATTCCATCATCAGAAAAACATTTCACCATAGTGCTTATACATCCACCACATTTCCCTCCATCCTGGGAAGATCCTGGACTCTCCCACAAGGTCATCAGGAACTCTGAGGAGAGCTGGTGATGTCCAAACCAGTCCCTTACTGGTTTGTGACCAGCTCCTGAGCCCCTTCCCACGGATATCCCCTGTGCTGAGCCGTGCTCTCGCTGTGCTCAGGGTGGCAGAGCCAGGGACATGGGGGCAGGTGGTGACAGCTGAGGCAACAGCCAGCACCGGGCAGCACAGAGCAGCCCCAGCCCCTGGTCCCAGCATCTCCAGTGCCGCGAATGGCAAGGGAAAAGACAAGGTTCCCATGGGAACGGAAAGTGCTGACATTTCTAAACTAAAAAAGGAAAGAAGCAGCAAAGTATGTGCTCAGCAGGACTGCACGGATATGGGTGGGTGGGTTTATTTCCTTTCCCCATCTTCTGTGCTTGAAGGTAAGATACTTTAATAGTAATTTGCATTAGGTTCATACACAAAATGCAAGCAGAGTTTCTGTTTATCCAGTTTGGGTGCTTTAATTCAGGCCGGCTGCCTGCAAAACTCATTTTGACACAGAAAAGTACTGTGCAGGCTTCACCTGTAGCCACAGAGAAGGAGATGAAGCGTCCCCTTGAGATCACGCCGAGGCACTTCTCTCTCTCATGCAAAATGATTGAGATAAATAGCAGAAATTAAACTGCCATATTGTGGTGGCTAAATTATTTGTAATGGCTATATAAAATATATTTGCCACACGGTAATTAAGTGTCCTAGAGTTTCAGATGGGAAGATTTTTAGCTCAGAGAGATGTTTATCTTCCTGTCAGATCAAAAAGCCGTGGAAGTGGATGGTGACTCAATGCAGATGCTGATGCTGGACGCTCACTCCTGCAGCAAACGGCACGGCGATGCCCCGGACACGGCTGCTCCTTAACAGATCCGAAGAGGAGCTGCAATCCTGGCAGCACAGCACTTACAGCCTCACCATTTAAAAACCAATAATGGGTTTTGCACAGCGAAGAAGAGAAGTCGATGAGGGAGAAGCTGGCAAGTGGTTTCTGCTCACTCTAATCCATAGCCAAGGAAAGGAGGTTAAGGGAACAGAAGAGGGGTTGCAGACACACAGAAAGCAACTAAAAGAAAGGAAGAGGAACAAAAAGAAATTACCAAATGTTTCTGACAGCACACATGAAAATAAGGAATTATTAACGTCACCAGTTAGGAATACCAAAAAGTGCCAGTTCTGTGATCAGGGAGCGATTCGGGAGCAGGCTGTGCTGCTGCCGGCAGGAAGGGTTGTGTGAAGGACCCACGGGCTCCCACAATGAAAATCCAGACACCAAAAAAAGCTGCATCAGATTCCCCAGTGAGCAGAGAAGAGCTCCCCACAAAGGGCAAAGAAAAACTGAGGGACTAGAGTGATCCCAGCTCCTCCTGCCCTGCCGGGGCCGTGAGCAACGGGGCGTCCCACACAGCTGCTTTCTCTCACGTTACGTGTGAAAACACAAACATTTTTAGGTACTTCTTCTCTCAAAGCATTTAGGAATATTTCCAACTCTCTTCTGTGCTTTTTCTTCCACCTGTGCATTTTCTATTTCCCCCCACAGACGCCCTGTGATGAGATTGCCCCTGGGGAAGGCAGAAGCGCTGTGCAGGACAGGGGGTCTGCAGGATGGGCTGCCCAAGCACCAGCAACCAGGAGCAGGCAGTGGGGGCCAGCAGGGCTGCAGACACCCACCCTGCACCCCGGTCAGCACCCCTCGAGCGATAGCAGGGCCGTCTGCAGCAGCTGTATGTTCCTGAGCCCAAAGCAGAGGCAGGCAGCTCCATGCAGGCACGCTCCGAAATGCCGCAGAGCCGATTTTCTACATCAGCTGTGCCTCGCTGCCACCCTCCTCCCCAGCCTGCTTTCCTCAGACTGTGCCGCGTGGTGACTGCCAAGCGACAGCAGTGGGTTTACCGATGCTTTGGGAAGCTGATCCTAAAATAAGCACCGGGGATGGGCACGGGCACCCCCTGCGCCCCCACGGCACAGGGCTCCAAGGGCAGTGCCAGCCCTCAGAAGAGCCAGGCGACCTCACAGCCCTAATATGCTGCTGCATAACAAAACATGGGCAAAATGAGAGTGCTCCTTCCAGCTGAGACATCCCTCGGTTTGCTGCAGTGGATTCAGCTGAATGGGACCAAGGAAGTGAGGATCCAGACCAAGTAATGGGGTAGTTTCCTGCCTGGGAATTAGGTACGGAACAAAGCAACACCAACTGGTTCAGCAGCACTTTGGAGCACACAATGCAGAAAACAAGTTTGCCTTACTGGAGGTCTTCTCCATCTCTCCTTTCGTACCAGCCTCGAGTCCCCATCAGGCCAATCCTCCTCCTTGGGAGCTAACTTCTCTCTCCAGGTATCTGTCTCAACCCATCTGTTTCCGCCCCAGTAGCTGCTCAAAAAGACTTGAAGACGTCGCATTGTCTCTGCACAGGGTAGAAGTGACAGAAACCTTGTCAAAAGGGAATAAGCGTTTGTGAGACAGCAGCTGTTGTATGGAGATTTTTGTAACTCCAGAATATTCTAGTGGAAATTTCAGAGTTACAAAAATCTCCGTACAACCTGCTCTTGACTTATCAGGTCAGGCAGTTTTCCACTTACATTTTCTAACCCCAAAGACGAGGCCTTTGGGCAGCCCCTCAGGTTTCACCTCTGCATGCAGGGGGTAGGCACTACAGCCAGAGAATGCACTGAAGGCAGCTAACACGTAGCACAGGAACTACTGGGGAAGTATCACGATTTTAAAATAGTGGAGCAAAGTACTGACACAATACACAATATCCATCCTGACCCTACTGTTACACTTTAATGTGTAAAATTAGCCATTTGCTTGCCTTTGCTGTCAGCCCCAGCACTCAGCTCCAGCTGTGGACAAACCGCCAGGGTCTGTCACAGCCCCACAGAAGCACCCAGGGGCAGCACTGCTGGCATCCTCCCCGTGAGCTGGCCCCCAGGGAGCTGTGGGGCCACACGCAGATGTGGTGCCAGATGCTGCCAGACCCTGCAGAAGCACGAGGATTTTCTTCTTGCTGGTGGCATGGCACAGGGGGGCTGCTCGGGTCGGCAGCACAGGCAGGGGCTGGTGCTGTGCAGGCAGTGCACGGCGTGTTGGTCACTGGAGAGGGCTCAGAAGTCCTGACTTCAGTTCCCGGGAACTACAGTGGGAATATTTTGTAACAAGGAGGAAAAAGGAGGAAAAAAAAGAAAAAAAAGAAAAAAAAAAAAAGCACGCCAAACTACCTGCATTCCAAATAGCTCCACAAAAATGGGCCACGAAACTCAAAGGGGGTTATAAAAGCAACCCCACCTTAACACCAAGCATTCTGCTTCCTCGTAGTTAAAATCTGATGAATTGTGCTATTTTAATCCATTTTTAAAGTATGTCATCTGTATTCTAACCACTGACCTTTTCCCAATGCCCTCCAGGCCCCCAACAAGTAGGTTACATCTGTCACTCCAAAAGGCAGCGGGACGTGGGGGGCAGCGCCTCAGGGCCCCCAGACCTCTGCTCAGCCTGGGGGCAGGAATGGGGGCACCCGTCCTCCCCGGCTTGTGAGGGGCCAGGAGGGTGTTGGCACCGGGTGCCAGCTGGGCCTCACACTTCTTGTGCCTTTTCAAGACCATCTTAAGCTGAGCAACCCATCACAAAGCCCAAGGTTAGATTTTTGCCTACTTCTGCTGTTTTTCATCTTCAGAGCTGAACTGCTTTGCATTCTCCGCCATTATTTTAGACTCAAAACGTGAAACGTTAGAGAAGACAGTCACGGTGAACGGCCAGCCAAAGGACCTGCTAAGCGTGAAGGTGTTTGTGTTGTACAACAGAGGCAGCAGCTCTCCATCCAAATGACATCGACCCAAGCGCATCCAAATGCCGACAGCCAGCCGCCCACAAACCCAGCTCCTGCCTCTGTCAGCTTCTCTGTACAGCCCTGTGCCCTAACCTGGTGAGGAGCTCCCTGCATGCTCTGGAGCAGACCCAACACATCCTGTGAGTTCACCAAAAATCTAAGCAGGATTCTCTTCTGCCCCGTGCAGAAATGGGCCTTGCTGCAGGTCATTAACTCACACTGTGCTTGCTGTGATAAGATCTGATGAGGTGGAAATCCATCTGATAGCCTAGGAAAAGGCTCGAGGGATCATCACTGGAAATCATTTCCCAAGGCTCTGCAGGCTGGTTTAACTTCCACAATGAGAAAAGCTTTTGTTAATTCAGTTTTATGATTAAAAAACCCTTAAAGACTGCCTCCTATGACATGAGACGTAACCGAGCTCCGACGTGTCATTTCTCATCACTCACCATATGCTTTGATGGCTGGAAGCGCGCATGACCAGTGGAAAGCCTGAGATGCCCTCTTTCTATTGTGTTTTTTTTTGTTTTTTTTTTTTTTTTCCATGGGAGAACTGTTTGTAAGGGATTGTGATCACTTTCCCTCACTTTTAAGAGGACTACGAGGTGTGACATGCCACAAAGCAATAGAGCACCCTCAGTGTCTTCTCATGGACTAACTTGCCCTCAATGAAGGTGGCTTGTGCCAATGAGTCTCATCCTACCCAAGGGTCTGTGACCAGAGGAGGATGCATGGGACACCCCGACGTACACCCCATAGCTCCAGATGTAGCCTTAGAGAGCATTCAAGAAGAACTTGTGCTTGGAGCAGTACAAAAATCTAACAGGAACAGTCAGTGGGTGATGTCTTCTCTGGTCATTTTTTCCTCAGGAAAAAAAAAAAAAAAAAAAAAAAGCATTTACCAGAGCTGATTTAATTCACACTCTAATTTTTCTAACACCTTTTTCCAGCATTAAAAGGCCATGAAAAAAAAATGTAAAAAGAGCTGCAAATTGGGAAGTATTTTTGTTCTCCTTTTTCACTGGAGACTGGAAAACCCAGCTGGCTTCCCACTGGGGAGGCTGACAGCAAGGTGCTTCTGCTGCAGCTGTGTGCAGCTCCAGGGGGGGCTCGGGGAGACGAGGGTCCTGATGACCCAACCTGAGCCTCCCTTGGTACGGGAATGGTGTAACCCAGGCCCTGGTGGTGATTGTGTGCTGGATTTGCTGAAACCCAGCAGGGGTTTTGTACTCCTCAGGATTTTCAAGCAGCCGTCTGAGGAGGTGCTGACTGCTAAACGCCCTCCTTTGTGTTCGGAAACCGCCAAACGCCGTGACTTTGTTTCCATGTCTATGCCATCAGAGGAAAACTGAGGCCCAGTTTAAGCCCTGGCTTTATCTCAGCACCACCCAGGGTTGTTTATTGTGGTACCACAGATGGGAAAGCACACAAAGCCCAGGAGGCTGGGACAAAGCAGGGCTGCAGGTCAGCATAGAGCCTGCTGCACGGGCTCCCTGCCACGCACACCGAACCCCTGCACCATGCAGTACTGCCAGACCTCATAAAGGTGCCGTGACACAGCAGCAAAGTGCTTCTGGCTGCAGCCAGAGGGCTCAGCACCTGCAGGACAGGCCCACAGGGCCCAGCCCCACTGAGCACATTGCAGTAGGGCACAGGACGGCAGGCAGCCCCCCGGGGATGGTGGTCCCACAGCACAGCCCCCAGTGCACCCGAAGCCACCTCCTGTCCCCCTCCCCGCAGGCTGCCGTGTCCCCAGCGGGCCGCAGTCATTAAGCTGACATGGAAGAACACAACCGTTCTTCAAAGGGCTGGCAGAGCGTTCGGGGATTTCTCCTGTCAGAGCACAGCCGCACTAGAGGGCAATATGAATGTTGGGGAAAAAAGGAAAAGGAAGGGAGTAGGAACTGGGGGACAGCTGAAAATGAGGAAGAGCAGGGAGCACGATGGACTGTGAAGGAGAGAATAAAAACAAGACTTGAAGAAAGAACTGTTCCCTTTGCACAAAGCGATATTAAGTCAGGAAGGAGCAGAACATGGGTGGCAGTGCCAGCTCAGCTAGCACAGGCGTTCAGAGAGAAATGCAGTCAGGTTGTACCGCACTGTGAGCTTAAAGCAAGCCCCCACAAACGCTGCATTAAGTGCTGGAATTGGTGGGATGCAGGCAGCCTTCCTCAGCGTACTGCTTGCAGAAGTAGCTGGCACCTGCACTGCCCTGCCATGGGGAGCCCCTGCCCAAACCCTGAAGGGCACAAAGCGCCTCTGAGCAGCCAGCTCCCTGCTAACATTTTGGTAAATGACACAACTACCAAGGTAAAAATTGCACGAGCACGTGCACTAATTAAAAGGAAGGTTGTGAAGGAATTAAAAAGTAGGATACTTCTTGTTACATGTTTATTAATGGCAGCCCAGGAAGCCGGTGCTGGGACGATGCAGGGCAGTGGGAAGGGACGGTGCCCGCAGGCAGGAGCACGCAGCCGTGCTCAGACAGGGCAAAGAACTACAGCTTTGGGGCAGTTCTGTGCTTCCAGTGCTCCTTCCTGATGGCACTGTCACCAGAAGCTGAAAGCAGATCTGTCCACAGAGGGCTCTGCTGAGGGACCCAAATCACCACGTGGGCTGGGCACATTTAATTATAAATATTTACCAGCATCTTTATGAGCATGGCTTTGCTTCAGTTTCATCCATAACAATTACATTTCCAGAAAAAATACAAAGAAAAAAAATCCTCAGAGGTAAGAAGCAATAGAGATAAGTCTGATTAGGAAGACAACTATTAATAGCAATTATGCTTTAATGACTATGGCTAATCTTTTTGAACCAGCAGTTTCTAGCATGTCCTTCACCAGACACAGAACTTAACCCTGCTGATTCTCTGTTCAATGAGATGCTGAAAGGAACCGAGTGGACACATTTCCCATGGATTCACGAGTGGCTAGATACAAGACTTCTTTCAGAACATTGCCATAAGTTATATATGAGGCGAGAAGGACATAAAGTTGTTTGAGTGTGAGAAACCTGAATGTGTCTTTGTCTTGCTGGCTGCTCAGTCAGTGTAAGGTTCTGCTGCTATGGACCCTCAGTATCACAGAGCCCTCAGAGCACCTTCCTCAGCCTGGCCAGAACCAGGACAAAGCGGGCAAGAGGGCAAAACTGACCTCTGCAGGCCACAGCACAGGTAGCCTTGCCAATGTCTGTGCCCAGGAATTACAATGCTACAGCTACTCCACAGGTGGAAGCTGACAGCGGTGATTAGGTTTTCAGATGAACACAACTACATTGTGACTATAACAAAAAGTACACAAAAGTGCCCCGTGAGAAATCATGATATTTCCCAATATACCTCATATACTCGATACCACAGGTGTGGGCATCTCACCTATTCCTTTTGTCCTACTCCCCCACTGCCTTCGTGGTAAATGCTTTTTAAAGTAGACTTCAATAGTGTTAACTTTTGAAAAATATCAAAGTACATCAAAAGCAAGTAGACTTATAAAAAAGATACTGTATTTCAAAGTATTTTGCAATCTTACAGATGCTGGATCGTAGGTTAATGCAACAGAAGAGGACTTGGGGAGGGAGGGACACATTTCCTCTCCATAGAAGACTGGTGAAAAAGACATTTCTTGTGTAATGCTAGAAATTATTTTTATCTTTTTTTTTTTTTTTTTTTACATCTGAATACACAGTCCTACCAAGCACTGTGGAGCAATTGACCTTTACTTTGAAATCACACATAAATCCAAAGCACACAGATGGGTTAGTGGGTGCCACCTCAGAACTTCTACCAACAATTTGAACATCTGGCCCAAATTAAAGAGGGGCCCCAAGATCAAACTCGGCACAAAGACGTTGCATATCAACACCACGGCATGCTCGGAATAAAAACGTTGCAGGGTGAGGAAAGCAAAACAGCCAGCACAGCTTCATCCACCCGATGCGCAGGCTCCCTGCAGCACCGGCTGCTGGGGCGCTGGAAGCTCATTTTCAGCAAGCACAGTGAGATTAGAGCCACTGCAGTTGGTGCCCGAGGGCTCTCTGCAATTTAACCCTCAAAGGGAGAACCTCTCTGTGTCCTCCTGGCAGCAGCTATTGATGTTCTCAGCACTGAGGAGCACAAGATGCTGCAGAGCTCCGTGCTCCCGACCTGGGCAAGGGGCACAAATGCGCCCAGAGGGGCCTTGCTGACGGACACATGGTGAGGCCATAAAGCTTCACCTCCTGGAGAAACTGGGCTACACGTGTAGATCACTGTAACAGAAACAGTCTCAAGGAACAGGCTGAAGAAGCTGTCCTAAGACCATCTTTCTGGCAGAGGTCCCCAGGAATAGTTACTCCTCTCTGGCTGCTCGCTCCTCCCTTTACCCAGAGCAGGATCGTGCCCTTGGTGCTCTTCTGCTGGACACCTTCAGCACCAGTCACTGCTGCTCAGGGCAGCCCCGTGCACATCGTTGTGCATCCTGAGCACTCTGATGCTATTAAACTGAAGAGATTTATTATTAAATCCCAGTCACTCTGAAGTGAGTTATCCAAGTTTTAGTTGAACCAATTAACTGATATAATACATGGCTCTTGCTTTCCCAAATGAAGAGAAGCATCTTGCTTTCTGCTCATGTCTCCCTGTGAAAATGGTTTTTAAACACTTTAATCTAATTAACTTTTTGAGACTGAGAATCTGCTGAAGGAGTTCAGGTGATGAGAACTGGTGATTGATGTACATGGTGCTAACCAAGGAGAAAATCTCTAGGGTTGTGAGGGGGGCTTAGGAAAACAAATCTCCTTCTTAGGAGACAGCAGTCAATGTCAGGGAGGTCCTGCTGGCTGATGTGCTGTTAAAGTGAGGCTGGAGGGACAAAGCAGCCAGGAAGAAGCATTTTCAGAAGGCACCAGCTCAGGGCCCCCTGCAGCCAGCAAAGCTGCAAAAAAGGGGGGCGTGGGACCGAGACCACAGCAAATTGGCTGCAGCAGGGAAGCCCAGGATGTGCACACGTGTGCAGACTGACACCCACATTTCCCAACAGCAAAGGCTCTGCCACAGAAGCAGTATTCTCTCTGTCGTAGGGACCCTTCCGAGGTTTCCCTGCTTTGCTGTGATGCAGCATGCAGTGTCTTGACCATCAGCTGTTTAGCGCAGACGCGTCAGGCTGAAACTGGAACTGGCCCAACACAGAGCCTGATGCTGCAGAGCTCTGCAAGAACAGGTAGCAGAGTCCCCGGGAGCTTAATGGGAATCGTTCACATAGCGACGACCTTGCAAGCCCTTGCAAGAATACAGGCCTTGGTTATCTCTCTGGGAATTGGACAGCCATTGTCAACCTCGTGTGGACCTGAAGGCAGCACCAGATTACAGACAGAAGGCAGCTGTACCTGCCTCACAGGTCAGCATCTGGTGCAGGGTAAATAAGGCAGAGTCACAGAATGGTTTGGGTTGGAGGAACCTCTGGAGGTCATCTTGGCCAACTCCCTGCTAACTAAATACCTGTATTTAGCCCAAATCATGTCCCAGTGGGACAGGCCCCAGAGCCCTGCTGGCACGGCTCTGTCAGCCCTGACACTGCCAATGTCACCCTCCCAGCTGCCCCACCAAGGGCACGAGGGACGGTCCCGCTCCAGAAGTTGATGGAAGTTGTGCTCCCCTGGCATTCTGAGACTCGAGCTATTTGCAGAGATGAGAAGAGGGCATTGAGGGCATCTTAGTTTCTCAGCTGCTGCATAAGCAGATTAACTTTACTTGCGGCTGATCCATGGAGAAATGGATCAGCAGGAGCCCCTGACAAAGACAGATTTCTCCCCTGCTCACATTCTGCTTGCTCACAATAAACACTGGATGATGTTATTTACATGACCTGTCTTCTCTTCTCTCATTTGCATCACTTTACAACTCAACCTCCAGCCTGGGTCACAGCCCTGCCATTAAAATAGGCCCTTCCTGAAGCAGCCCTGAAGCCATTTTTCATCCTGATCTCTGTTCCCAAGGAGTATTTGTGACCCCAACTGCAGTTCCTTGGAAAACAGAGTTAGAAGACAGGAAGGTAAAGCGACTGCTGTGAAAAGCTCCATCATTGTCCCCCCAAGCCAACGCGGGTCCCACTCTGCACCCAGGGCAGCCCCTGCTCCCCTTCGGGGGACAAGAGGCTGAGCCCTGGTGAGCCCCCCTGCCTCTCCTGCTCAGCGAGTGCTGTGCCACTCCTGGGGGTCTGCAGAGGCAGAAGGGCACAGGGAAACCTCACACACTCTCCCAGACAGGGAAAGCAACTTTGGCATTCAAGATATTTCCCCGTGTCTACCAAATTCTTCTACCAAAAACCTGATGCTATGCACGTCCTTACAACAGCATCTGCAGGATGCCCCCATAACGAGCCAGAAGGTTGCTGCCAGTGGTGTCCTCTTTTCTCCTTTCCCTTCCCTACACAGGCTATCTGCATCAATCACTATTCACTGGAAGCTTCCCAGACCAGCAGTCATAGGGAAGATGACCCCTGCATTATGTGACAAGTACAACAGGAGTAGGGCTGCCTACAGCTCTGTGCAGGAGAGGCAGTAAGAATCAACTGTTGCGATGGCTGCTGCTTTATTGGCACACAAATTAAATTAGAGACGCACACATTTCATATAATTGAAAACATGCTAATGCATATGGACAGCTCTTCTAGTCCTCAGATCAATAAACTGTTGCTTTTCCTATACTGAAATGCCAATTCCTCTTAGAGCAATAAAGAAAATCTGCCAAAATCCTAATTAGTAGTTTATCTTTAAAATCCTGAATTTTCTACTGTGAAGGAAGAAATACATACACAAAATTCTCAGCTGTGATAAGGAGTGCTTTCCAATCCATATGTTGTAAGAAATCATTTTCCTCTTTGCTTTAGGACAAAGAGAGGCAAACAGCATGTTTCAAATTCAGGTCATGGTTTGACACATGGAGCAACAATCTATGATGCTCAATTTGTGGCTTGCTTAGTCTATAATGGGAGGAAAACAAAAAAACACCACCCTATCCTAGGAATCGACTGCAAGCTAAAATGAGGTGCACAAACAGCGCAAGGAATTGGTCTACTGAGATAGTAGTACTCCTGCACTCAGACACACAAATCCTGATCACCTGCTGGCAACAAATTACTCCAGATTTTAGAGCTCTTCCCTGGGATTGTCGTTTCCAATCGGCCTCCAGAGCACGCATGCTAAACAGCAGCAGCCGCTTGTGTGCAGTTGGGAAGAGGGAAAGAATTAGCCAGGCTCCAGGACTGTTCCTCACGGCCCAGCAAGCTCCCATTGAAACTCTTAATACTTAATAAGCATTTGGCCTTAATTGCTGATTTTATCTCAGCCTGGGACGTGTGCCGTACCCGCTGAACACCGCTTGTGGCAGCTGTATGGCTGCCCAGCGGGGTTGGGGACACACCAGGGGAGCTGACCCGAGTGACCGAAGGGACATCCCATACCATGTGGCATCACACTCGGCAATAAAAGCTGGGGAGGAAGGGGGAATGCCTGGAGTGTTGGTATTCATCTTCCCAAGCAGCTGTTATGCATGATGAGCCCTGCTTTCCTGGACAGGGAAGTAGCAAAAAAATTCCAGATTGCATTGCCTTACCTAGTACGCTGCCCTGGCCTCAAGCCCCGAATTCTGGCCCTTTACCTCTCTGGTTCTCCCCCAGCCCACCAAATACAGGGCAGGGAAGAGGCTCGCTGAGATCACAATAATCTCTGCATTCTCAGCTCCCGCTTTATTCACGTTCACATTATTTGGTGTTAAATAATCCATGAGAAATTAATTCTAATACGTAATCCTTTGTCCAGCAGAAAGACATATCATATATCAGGTCATAAAACAGAGTGTGTATAGCTACACGGGCACGTACGTGCATGTGATTTCAAGCACAATCACAAACTCTCCTGGAGGTAATGATTGCACTTATGCTGTCTTTTTTCCCCCACCCCTTAAAGATGCTCCAGTAATTTTATTGGCTGCAAAAGGGCCTTTGAAATCTGGCCTAGCAAAACCCCCTCAAGCCACAGAAGTCTTTTTATGTCCCATGGAATCTCATTTATATTTAGCAGAGTTTAAATTATTATTTTCCTTCTGTGTGTGTGTTCTCCAGCAACAAACTAAAACAGTAATTGAATATGAATGCTTTGAGAAGCCACAACCACACTGAGGCAAACAAAACTCGCCACCACCACCACATGAAAACGCTTGTCCTCACTTTGCTGAGCCACAGCTTCTCTGTGGTGCACCCGACCTTTTCCCTCTGGAAGCAGGAGATCCCCTAAAGCTCTCTGCACGTGGTCAGAGGCCACAGCTGATCTTCTATAGGGATATATAGGTTTGGGGATTTGTTCTCCCCAAAAGCAAATTTGTTTTAATTTGTCATTAAAGGGATTCCATGGGCACCTTATTGCTGCATACATAGCTGTGACTGCTTCTATTAAAAAGAAAAAAAAAACACTTATCCATTTGCAAATATTATTTAGAGAAAGCCTGCCCCCCCCCAGCCCCAGCCCACACAAAATGCCGAAGTCTGCACTGAACCTCCCAAAGAGGTGGGTTCCTGGGCCTGGCGGGACAGGACCCCCGTCCCAGCACTTCTCCCCAGACACAGGTGTACTCTTCTGATCAGTTTTAATTCAGAAGTGCTGCCCTGAGTCAATCCCAGACGTTATTCAGCTGTTTTCATTACACAGTAAGTTCTAATAGATTGTTTCTGATACACACTCCAAATAACTTAGAAATATTTCCAAATTTCAGGTGCCCATAAATAAACGTAATAGTATTTCAGTTAAACAACACAACAAAAGAACACACAAACACACAAGGAGTACCAATTCTTTTCAAGCTGTTCCAAGTGCGGTCTTTAAGCTTAACAAACAAAAGCAAACATTTTCCTTTGTAATCAACATGCCTTAATTGTCTTCTTCATCCAAAGTCACATTTTCCTTCAAAGATGGGAAACCTGATGCTGAGATGTTTATGAATCAGAATGAGAAAAGTGTGTCTGTGCCTTCTGGCCTCCTTCCAAAACACTCCTTACCCTAACCTAGGTATCACAGCCATTTACTCTTTCTTTTTCCCTGCTTCAGTTCTCTTTCTACTATAAATATATATTATATTTCTTATTGGATCTGCATAGCTTTAATCTTACTATTGCTCTCCATCCCTATAAAATGGTACCTTGCTGAGTAGATCTGCCCAAGGATGTGCTAAAAAGAGAAGCCTGAACGGATGGGTGGCCTGTCTGACCTCACACTCAGTACTTCCCCCTCTTGTCAGCTACTCTAAGGATGAAAGATGCTTTTGATGCATGAGAGTAATACTTAGGCAGTTGTGTAAATATAGCAAAAAATAGCTAGAAATAAGGGGGAAAAGCAGCAGCATAGAATATGACTAGCTAATATGCATTGCTTTCTTAAGAAGTACATTGTAAGGTGCACATACGTGTGCAGGTACGCCCACGTGCACAGCTTTGAAGATCTGAGTATCGGCAGCTTTCTTCACTTGCCTCTTTGTACATTCTCTCTAACAGCCTCAGCCCGCTTGTCCAAGCTGCCTCTGGATGAATACGAGGAAAGGCTCCTTCTGGAAGCCGTGGAAGAACGGGAGCCACTTGTGATGACAGAGCATCTCACCCTTAAAAGACACAAAATCTCTCCCAAGACAGATGTTGTTAATAAAGCTCAGCACATTGTTTAATCTGCCTTGTTCTTGTAATGAGCTTTGATAAAATCTCACATGAAGGAAGAGTTGTCAGGGTAGCACACAACTATTCTAACACAGCATCAAAAGGTAAAAAGTACGAGCAAACTGTTTTCAACAGAAGTATGCCTGCGGTAAATCACTATGCCACTATTTCTTGGTCTTTGTGCTTTGTCTTTTTGCTTCAAGAAGAAATGTCTTTTTGCTGAGCACTGTATGAGTGCACAGTGCTAGATGTGCTCATTTCAGTCTATATTTACAGTGTTGGTTTTGGATAGACTGCTGCTGAGTTTACTTACAACACATGGTTGACCTGTGCCCCACCTTAACGAAGCTTGAACAAGCTGTAAGAGATGTTGCTTGCAAACCCAAAGCAACCAGCCGGTGGTAATTTGAACACCAGTCGCTGCTCAACCCAGAAGCAGTAAACAACAGGTTTCAAAGAATCCCATTTCAGTGATACTTCTCCTCAAGCCAACAGAAATCCAGCCTACAAGTGCATGGTAGGACAACCCAGCCTTGAAAAGATTACAAAGCATGCTCCAGAATGACCCCTCAGAAGTCCTCATAACAAGTGCTGATATTGAAAGTAATTATTTTTATTAACTGCTATTCTTGCAAATGAGCAAACAAAACTATTAATAGACAAAGCTCTAAGATAAGCAGACGGTATTTTTGAAGCCACTTTGCAAGACAACTATACTTTAAGCATTTATTTCATCCACCAGCTGAAACAATTATATTGAAAAAAAATATTCCCTGCTACAGTGCTATTTTGGTATTAATAACTTGTACTCTAACTGTAGCCTTACAAATCTACGTGGAAATGCTAGTAGGCTGTGCTGCTCATTTTGACAGTTGCGCAGCTTACCAACAGATGGAGTATGTTAATCAGTTTTTCAAGTATAAGCTAGAAGCCTAGGCTAATTTAAGTTCCCTATGCAGAATGCTTGCAAAAAATACAAAGTCCTGATATGTGAAAAAAAAAAAAAAAAAAAAAAAAGCTTCATTCTGCTGAAGCTGGAAAACAGGATTTCGGAATATTTAAGTATTTACTTTTAAAATCACTAGCTTTCCATAATGCTGAGGAGCTTATAAAATCAGTATGCTCTCATATGCAGTATTCACAATTTTACACCTGATTATATACAAAATTTTCAACTCCACAGCTGCATTTCCACCATTTAAAAAGAGGAAGAAAATCTGGAATGAGCCAGAGCAACACCCCAGGCAAGAAACACAAAACAAAGTCCCAGAGGGGCACTCAGCCCAGCCATGTTTCTTTAGGGCCCACCTTACTGACAGCCGAATAACTCGATAAACAAGCACAGCTCCCACCTTTGGCCATAGCCAGCCCTCGTCTGTCCCAGTACTGGCAGAAATGGCCACCGAAGTCAGCTGGGGGCTGCGAGCAGAGGCTCTCCCGGGGGTCTTCTGCATCCCCACCACCACCCCCACTCTGCAGCCCCCCACTCATGCTAGCTGAGGACCCACCTCTTCCCAAGCTCAGGATGCCAAAGCCCATTCTGCTGCACACTTCACTAAAACTATTTTTCATCAAAATCCACCTGATCTCCCTTGCAAACCAGATATCTGTCATGTCCCCGGTGCTTTAAATTGTCCTTAACTGCCCTGCGCAGCCTCACCTGGGACCCTTCCACATCTTCCTCATGGGCCAGAAGCTCCATTTAAGCCATTTAAATACATCAAAACTCATCTTTCTTTTAGAAACCTGTTTCAGATTCTGAAGGGAACAAAATAATTGACTAGTAGAACAATTCAGACTTTTTCTAATTTGTTGGTTTAAGTAAGTGTCAAAATGTCCTGTCAATAATATACCCTGGAATACTATAGCTCTAAAAATACCATTATGTGGGGCTCAAACTTTACAACAGAAAATGAAGGGAAGTAAATAATAACCAGAATACCCTTTACAAAGTAGAATATCTGAAGGAAAGTAAAACAAAAATCAAAGGTAATATGCATTTCATCAGCAAAACCACCCTGCTCGGTGAAACCAACCGAGGAGAATGTCTGTGACCTGCCTGCAAATGCTCTGGAAAAAAATGATGCCTGGAAGCTTTGGAAAAGCTCTTTGCATGCGACACAGAGGGCTGTGCCAGGCAACTGCCTGGGGAATTTCAGGTACTTGTAAGTCAGTATGCATATTCTTGAAAGACAATAAGCCTTTTAGGAACTCACTGCCTATCTGTTCATCACTATATATGCCCCAGATCCATACAAAGAAATGATAAAATGTCTTTTCCCCCTTGACCTGTCTAGTCTTGTAGCCAGAGCTTCCAAAGGCATTTGATTTCTCACTTGCCCTTAGCACCACTGTAAGCATTTTTCCAGTGCGTGCTTATTTCTAGCACTGCAGGCCCTCAGCTGAGAGTGACTTTACTTCTGAAATATCTCTAAATATGTTTTCTGCTCACCACAGTACTGATCAATAGCTCAGGAGAGAGGATGCACTTTCAGGTCATTAGGGGTGAGGTCTTGATTATGAGATGTGGGGCCCGAAGAATACATTATTCAAGGTAGTAGCAGCACAGAGATCGACAGAGCAGTTTTGTAGCCTACTAGGTTACTTTAAATGATTTCTTCATGTTCAGCATCTCACACGCTGCAGTGTATACTTCCCTGCAGTCACCACTGTGTTCTAATCATTCTTTCTTGGAAAATGTCAGCACCTTCCAGAAAAACTATGATTTTATACTATCAAATTTCTCCCTATTTTTATGACATCCTACTCATGTTAATAGAAAATTAATTCAATTAATTCATTCTTCTTCTCTGTAACTTACAAAAAAATTATCCACAAATAGAGCTGAATTAGGATTTTTTTATTATCTTAATGAATTTGCCGTAGGAGTTTGCTATTTTACTACTATTCTTCCGTTAAATCACACTTGTATATACTAATATTATCAGCAGCAGACAATTGGTGTACGTAAACTCAGCAAATATCAAGCCTTGTCTGAAGACAAGCTCCAGGGTACGTTCTGATTTACAAGCAAATGCATCCTTCCTGTGCCGTTCCCCTCTCCGCTCCAGTCACGCAGCTTGGCAAGGGGAGGCTGATCCGAACAGGGATGCTGTGGCTGCTGCAGCATTTACCGGGAGCCACACCTGCCACTGCGGGGACACGGCCAAGGACGGTGTTGCAGTGCCTTGCTGTGAGATCTGCCGGTCACTGCCAGTGCTCTTCATGCTTCATTGTCTCTCCCAGACTCTGCGCTCCCTAGAACATCATTTGTTCCCAAGAGGACTGTGTCCATAGCTTTATGCTTTGGCCCTCACTCTCCAGAAGTATGTTCCTGTAACAAAGGCCACGCAGCATCACATAGGAGGTCCCTGAGTTCTCCGAGCAGTGAGGAAGCAATGCCTAGGGGCAGAGGTATACAGCGCCCCTTTGCCTCGGGTGCCCTCCCACTAGTCTAGGTTAGGCACGCGGTTTGAATCCCAAGTGTGCTCGGCAGTCTTTGAGGACCTGCTCCTCTACTGACTTCTGTAATGCCTTTCTGCATGCCGTATTCCTGACCTCCACAACACAGCAGTGGTGGTGCATGATCAAACCGTGCAGTGTGTGGAGGAAGCACGCCCTTCTATTTAATCCTGCTGCCCAGTGTTTGCTAGTTGTACCCGCAGAAGAAGCACTTAATAATCTTTCTTATTCATCTCCTACATATTATTCATCACTTTAAATACCTTTATCATGGTCCTTCTCCCTGTCATCTTTTCCGAACCCCCTTGCTGTCTCCCTGTACCAAAGCCACTCCACACACCTTTGATCACCCCCCATTTCATAACCTTCTCATAAGCCTGTGATGAGAACCGCAGCATTCAGGAAGCAGAAGCACAGAGAGAATTCACACATCGACAATACCTTCCATTTTATTAGTGCAAATTCATACACTGACAATACCTTCCATCATTCTTAATTTCTGTCCTAACAATACCCTTTATTCCACTTTCCCCACCTTTTCTTTAATACCCGCGAGGATAAAGGAGACGTTATCAGAGATTGCTAAGAGCCCACTGTGTGTGTGGTGTTGCAATTGTTTTCTTTCTCCTGCATGCATTACTTGACATTTATCAAAATTGAATTCCTCTGCTGTTCTATTTACTCAGTTACTCAGTGTCATGAAATTCAGTAACCCTTTCCAGTCGGCTTCATTTTTGATTACTCTGAAAAACGATGCTTAACTTCCACAAATTATATTGCCCTGTTATTCAGTGCTTTTTTCCCCCTCAGATCCCTTATGAATAGGTGGGTAAAGGTCACAAACTGTTGTGTCACTAGTAAAGAAACTCCTAAGTCCATTCTTCCTAGCTTTTCACTAATTACTAATCCAGGAGCAAACTTGTCCTCTTTATAGCTTACTGGTTTAATTTAGGAAAACTTCACAAGGAATCTCAAGAAAACTTTCTTAAATTCAAGCGAATTGTGATGATCGAATCACTGATGTTTCCCGTTCCCCTGACATACACCTGCACCCCAGCTAAAGTCTTTGAGGAGAATCTTCTGTAGTGAACAGAAATACAGAATCTTTTCTGTTACAGCCATATTTCAACTCAGCTGCTTCTTTTGATGCTTTCTAATACACGTGAACGTTTTCCATTCCTTTGGAAAGTTTATCTTCAAGATCATTTTGGTCTGCCACACAGTGCTTCTACATTTAACTTGACAGATTGCTTTTTCTATTTTCTTTGTTTGGACACAACTTCTGTTTCTTAGGAAGATAGCTGAAAACTTAAAATAGCATCTCCAACTGTGTTAAAGTACACTTATTTCTGAGATCCTGCCAGTGTTTTTGATAAGTGACCTGCCCCTGGGCTGGGCTTCCAATACTCTGTCTTGAAAGAAACTCTGTATTATATAGAAACGTTATATCCCCCTAAACACTTTTCTTTTGACAAACCCCGATTTGCATATCTCCTCTTTCCAAAGTTAAGCATTACTACTGTATATTTTGATATTTTTTTCTTTGTTTCTGCAAGGATGCTAAATTTGAATACTTTATGACTACTCTTACAGAGCAGTTCTTAAGTAGAAAGATATAGGAGCATGTAAGGTTTTGATTCGGTCATGAGCAATTTTTCTTCTTAGCATCCTTCAGTTCCTCCAAGGCACGTATGGTGTTTAAAGCTTAGCTGTGCTCGCTTTGTGTCTCACAATGACAGCTATGAAGTGTATAACAGGCAATGGATCTTTCCATTACCACTGTATTATGGTGAGGTCAAAGAAGCCAAGATAAACCTTTCTGAAGGACTAGCCAAGCTCCCGGGCAGAGGTTGAGCTGAAGATGCCAACAGATTATTCCAACACTTGGCGTAAGATCATGGTCAAACACTAGACCACAGCTCGGGAAGGCTGGGCAAGAACACAGCCATTCCAGCAAGGCACAGAACAGACTAGGACTGGATCACGGGGCCTGAAATGAAATGCAAATTAATCGGAAAACCGCTTGCTATTGCCTCACCTCTCAGATATGCAAAGGCAACCACAAAAAACGTGCACAGGCAGCTCTCCCCCAGGCTCACAAAGCTCCCTGTTGCCAGGGAGATCGCTCGCTGCCAGCTCTGCAGCGGAGCCAGAGAGGGGAAACAGTACTGAGCGGTAGATGAGGAGGAACATTTCTGAGCAGACTTCTACAGGTCGGTGAGAGTCACCGGGTGTGAAACCCAGACATAGTTCCGGGCTCAAACTGATGTTTAATATTGTATTTATGTCATTTAGACCAGCACTTCCCTTCTCACAGCGCCCAGGTTTGCATAGAATTAGTGTACCAGAAAGAACGAGCTTAACAGAACAGACTCGGAAACCTGTGACTGGCTTTATAAAATTTGCAACAGCAGATACAGACCGTGAATCTACACCGCCATCTGCAGAAAGCAGCTTGGCAAATTGAGATTAATTGGCTCCCCACGCAGCCGCAATTACGAGTGCCAAGATGCAAATGCTGGCGTGCGAGATAGGAGCTGGGCACGGCACCCGATGGAACGACAACGCCGTGAGGCTGCCCAAACACCGCTATCGCAGCCGACAGACCCTGTGCCACGTATGCTGTACCATGGGAAACATTTGCTTTTATGCTTTATTTCTTCAGCCTCATTCTTTCTTCTTCCTCCTCCCAGTTGCCCCAGGGACCCCGTTGTTTCCCCCCATTCTCCCAACACCTCTAACAGCCCCGTGCCACTGATGATGAGCGTGGTCACAGGGCTGCTGGAGGGGCGCAGCAGCACCACTGCTTAAATCCCACTACAAAATGGGATTCTCCAGAGCATGAAGCCGTGTGTGGCTCCCCTGTCACCCCCTCGCCACGCTGGGGCGACGACCCCGGGGGCAAGACGGGCTCGGGGCTGGGGCTGGGGCCGGAGCTGGGTCCCCCCTCCCTCAGCCACAGCAACACAAGGGAGAAACGAGGCGGGGGGAGCCGGGCCTGGTGCTTTACTGGAGCTTTGATCACAAACGGGCGGGCGCTGCCCTCACGGGGCGCCTCACGGCCCTCAGCGGGCTCCCCTCACACCCCCCTTCAGCCGCCAGAGCGGGCGGCGGCGCTGTCGCGATAGCCCGGCCATCTCGCGAGAGGGGCCGGGCGGCGGAAGCGGCGGGGAGGGGCGGAGGGGAGGGGGTGGGCGGCGCGCCGCCAGCGCGGCTCCGCGGCCCGTCCCCGGCCCCGTCCCCGGCCCCATCCCCGGCAGCGCCCCGGTCCCCGGCCCGGCCGGAGTCGGTGCCTGGGAGCCCCGGCAGCGGGGGCAGAGCGGCCCCGGCCGCGGTTCCCCTCAGGCGGAGGCGGCGGCGGCGGCGAGCGGCGGCGCCCCCGCCCCGCGGCCTCCCCCATGGTGGGCTTCGGGGCCAACCGCAGGGGCGGCCGGCTGCCCTCGTTCGTCTTCGTGGCGCTGCTGGCCGTCATCGCCGTGCTCGCCTTCAACTGCTGGAGCGCCTCGTCCCGCCAGGCGCTGCTGCGGGAGGAGCTGGCCGAGCTGCAGAGCCAGGCCCAGCGCACCGAGGTGGCCCGCGGGCGGCTGGAGAGGCGCAACTCGGACCTGCTGGGCAAGGTGGACTCGCACAGAAAGCAGCTGGAGCAGAAGGAGGCCGACTACAGCCACCTCAGCAGCCAGCTGCAGGCCCGCGACGGGCAGGTGAAGCAGTGCGAGGACAGCAAGGTACGGCCGGGGCAGGGGGGCAGCGCTGCATTAACAGGGGCTGCGGGCCCGTTGGTGCTGAGAGCCGCCAAAACTCCGTTTTCCAGACATCTCCTGTTAATTTCTTCGTTAATTGCCTTCTGGGTTTATTCAGTCGGTGTTGAGCAGTCAGGGAGCTGTGCAGAGCCTTAAAAGCAGAGCCCCAGCTCGCTGCTCCGCAGGGCTGGGTGTCTGTGCGGGTGCAGCACCTCCAGCTTGTGGCTGCGCCTCAGCTCCCCTCGCCCGCCGGCCTCTGGTTCTGCTGCAGCCAGCGTGTACGTGGAAAAAAAATTGTGCTGCTGACATAACGTGTCACTGCTCCTAGCCACGCCAACAGGAAACTCAGCCTGCCCTGCTCTGTGGACGTGGCCTGGGAATTCCTTTCCTTGTGGAAAGGAGAATGAGGGAGTGCATCAAGTTTCCTTGGCCTGCTTTCAGAGCTATTGCCCTGAGTTAAGAGGAGTTAAGCCTGCGGTAGGGAGCAGACAAGTTCTCTTTTACTCAGCCATGTGCATGGCAGCGTGTGCTTCATTTGCATACAGTTCGTAATTATAGCGTCTAACTGAACACTTTATCACATTAGAATTTATGGAAATACCACCCTGTCAGGCTTATCACTGGCTGAGTTTGTTTTTCTGGCCATTTAATATCATACTTTTAATGAGCAGGGTAAGAAAATACATTTCTTTGTCACAGAAAGTAAACAGTTACACGTCTTAATCTAATTATCAGGAAGTAAGTTGGGAGAACTACCAAGTCTTTCAAGTTGTTTTAGTTTGTATCGAAGTTATGTTTTTTTTTTCCTGCTAGCCATTAGCACTAAGCTATCGTGTGTTCAACAAACGTGATTTCTTTTTAATGTATTTTTTTCTGATTGGATTCCTGAGAGATTGGGATAAAAACCCAGATGAGGTATGTAATGGTAGATACCAGTGCTCTCCATTGGAAGTAAATACAAATTAAACGCGTTGTGACGAACATATTGTGACGCCATAAAATCTGCTTTAATCTATGAATAAGTATTTTACACAGGCATGAAAGTATTAGTCTGCGGCAAGTAAAAGAAGCTGAACTGTTGCGCTGGCATTAAAGCTGTTAGGTTTGTAACAAAGATGATTACCCTTATAAAAAACAGAGAACTGGTTATAGTATTCTAAACTGATGTGTTCTGTGTTTGTTTTTAATTGAGCATTAATACCCAAATAGTGAGGGTAGGTAGGGTTAGGTGTTCAGTGTCCTCTCCAATAAAAGCAAGCATCCACAAATGGTAATAGGTTGAAAACACTGGGGGTGTCCATCACAGCACCTAATTACATGCTGGAACTCCTTTCCTTGGGCTCTCGTGGATACTAAAATGGTAAGAATTCATGGCTAGCACTGTGCTGCAGGACTCCAGGAGACAAAATGCCAGTGAAGGTCAGGGTGCCTCATGAGAATCACTGGAAGCCCGCTGATGCAGAATACAACTGGAGGTGCTGCTGAGCTGCGTGTGCTGACCGCTTTGTTCTCTGTGAACCTGGCTGCTCTGGGAATGTTTTCGGGCTGGCATCTTGCAGGGCAGAGCAGGAGGGCAGCAAAAGAGATGAGACTAATGAACCTCACAGTTATTTTTATTGATGTATGTTTTTTTTCGTAACCAGTCACTGGCCATTTCTTTTCCTCCTCTTTGAGCTACTGTCATGTTTTGAGTGGCTTATATCCTAATTTAGCGTCAATCAACTAACCAAAAAGCTGAAAAACCTTTAAGTGACTGCAGTTTAGAGAATGAAACAGTCAAAAGATCTGTTACTGAAAAAAATGCAGAGTACAGATAAAGCACCTGACCAAAAGACTTGACTGAGAACTTTTTTATCTTGGAACAGAATTTGGCAAAGATGTTCTTTGAACAAGCTATTCCAATGATCCCAGCCCACTAGTGGAATATGGGAGCTATAATAAAGCACCAACACTGGTAACTCCTGGGCTGTCAGGAGATCACAACAGATCTAGGTTTGTTTCATAGCAAACTCGTTTGAAAGATGCCCCTCTGGTGCCTGTCACAGCGTCAGTTCTGCTTTGTGCTCCTTCATCTTTATAAGAGGTTCTTTGGTGGTCACGCAAATCAACCGTGCATTTTCCAGTGCAGAGGCAACCTGAATTTCTTCCATCAGCTTCCTCCTAGGTCAGTGATATCTGCAGCCGAGCCCAAACCCCTGCCTCTCTCCTCCCTCCCTCTGCACGCATAACAAGCCAGTCACACTGCACCAGAACGTAGATCTGTCATAAGAACGAAAACCAAAGATAATAAAATGGCTTCGTGTCTTGTTTTTTAAAAAAATAAAATAAAACCACACCCACAAAACCCACACACACTCAAAGTTTGAACTGCGGTAAGGCGGCACCTGCTGCTCACCAGGTGTGAAAGCTGAGAGGCAAAGGAGGAAACTCCTAAATGTCTCTAGAGGCTGCCATGAAGATGACCCCTTGAAATGCAGCTGAACATTTTATTTTGGTGCACTGGAAGCTGGAGAACAACTGATTGTAAATCTAGTTTGAGCCGTTCTTTACCCACTGTATTTAGGCCTTCCAGAACTACGGCCTTGCAAATCTTACAAAGGTATTGTGGAACACCTTGAGAAAAGAAAACTTTGGTAAAGACCTTGGTAAAAAAGAACAGCTTGGTAAAGAAAAGGAGCTGTGGCGGAACGTGGCAGTGATCAGAAGCTCGGATTTTGAACAGTGATTGGTAACATCCATGGTGGAGGCAGCAACTATAAATCACCCTCTTTCTACTAACGAGACCTGGCTTCTTGGGAATTCCCTTTCCCTGTCACCCCGTGATGGTCGCTGGGCCCTGGAACAAAGCAGAGAACTCTTGGGGAGGCAGGTGGCTGCAGTGGCTCACAGCATTTGGGAGTCCTGAGCCTTTCATACTTGTTTGCAGCACACCAGGAGGATGCATTGTTCATAGTTTTACACATCCCTTTGCTGTCAGCTCAGTAAAATGATTGAATGGCAGGAATTCGTGGTGGAGAGCTCCCAGATGGCAGCCATCCAGCGTGTAGGGGTTCGTATCTCTGTGTTTGCTGTTGCAGCTCTTAGGAGCACGCCTTGTTCATTCCAAAGCTGTGCTGGGTGTGTAACACATCCTTGCCCTTTAGCCAGTGCCTAGAAGTGCTGCTCAATGGGATGAAACTGTCTAATGAAACGTCCTCAGAAGCAGCTGCCTGTGTTCCTTCTTGCCAAAGCCTGTTGGTGGCTCCTCAGTTTGCAAGGGTCTACTCTGCAGCAGTGGTGGTGAGTGCCTCCTCCTACCTCCCCGCGTGTTCCTGATCATTAGCATGACAAATACCGCACCTCGAGGCTGTGGTAATTGCCTGATGGAAGCACTGGCTGTTCTGAAAAAGGCACTGGACAATTCCTAGTAGAAGGATCATGGAACTGCGGAGCACAGCCCCTTGTGCTGTCAGTCTTTTAAGGAGCTGCGGTGTGCTGCTCCAGCGTGTGCCACAGCAATGCATGGGGAATGCCCAGGGGCCTGAAGCGAGCCAGAGGGGTACGGACACCTCCTGTGCTGCTTCAGCAGGCAGTTCGGAGGGCGTTTGCCCTAGAGAAAGAAATGACTCACAGGGAAGTACGGGTGGATGTGTACTTGTTTCATGGGGAAGCGGTTACCACCTGTGTTCAGTCCTGCAATAAATGTGTAGACGTAAGCTCCGGTGTGTCTATAACTTTATTTTCTTTATATGAAGAGACTGTTACAGTTTGGACAGCACTGGAAGCGTTGCCTTTGCATATAATTAGCTCCAGCAATTTCTTTTATGCTTCCCAACTGCTCTGGAAAGGATCTGAGAAGCCACTGAGAAATACGGACGGTGCAAGTGGGTCTGGATTCCAGGAGGACACAGATCTGAAAGAACTGGGCTTGTGCCATGGTTGTGGAGTGGGTTCTCTGCATGTGTAGGTGGAACAGATCCCATGAATCATACAAAGCTGCTTCTGCTTCTGTCCCTCTGATTGGGGACATTTGCTGTCAGCTAAGCTGTTTGGGCTATAAATCCTGTCACTTTTCTCTGAAACTCGGAATTGTCAAAATGAAGGATTGTGTGATAGAACTGATGCTATCTATCTACAAGTCAAACTCCTGTTAACAGAGACAGTTCCCCCTTTACGGGTCAGATGTCCCTGTACCCCGTTACGCCTTTGTGTGGGGTGTCCTGCAGAAAATCCCCATTTCAGCAGGTCTGGCGTGGCTGTAGCTCCTGAAGTTGTAACCGCCCTGGGGCAATCAGAGCTGGAGTGCCTCTCGTATATAGAAAAAAAAGGCAAACACAGTCACTGACAAGGTGTTAAAGAAACAAAAGGTTTGAAAAAAGGGAAGCTGGAGGTGGGTGGAGGAAGTCCTAAGGAAGGAAGGGCATTCGGCTGCGTTTGTTTTGTCAGGAAATGCAGGTAACTGGCTTGGCACCCAGGGGGAACACAGCAGCCTGTGTGCGTCCCCTCCAGGGCTGTGTGCCTCTACCCCGCTGTGGAGTAGGAAAGGGAGCTTCTCAAAAGCAAAGACAACTGGATTTGAGATGGCACCAAAGCTGTGTGTGAAAATACTGATGGCCAAGCTTTCTGTTGGTTTTTGTTGGTTTGTTTGCTTTGCCTTTTTTTAAGTTAACTGCATGCAGTCTTTGCTGCTCCAAGAGGTAGTCCTGGCCTTGTAACCCAGGAATGACAGCCCTGTCTCAGCACCCTTTTGGAGTTATCCTTTACATCAGTCATGAAGCTACAAAGAGAAATGATGACAGAATCTGTGTTGCCTGATGGTGGTCATCGATATTTTTTTTCACCCTTTCTCAGTACGCTCTCTATATCTGCATTTTGCCTCTGTTATTTTTGTCTTTGTGTAAGAGCAAGAGGAAGCATCTTTCCTTGATGACTTTGTGTACATGTATTTCTTACTGAACTGCTATTTTTTTCCTTACTAAGAATACCAAATTAAAAGCTGTTGTGGAAGTCCACTGCTGTCAGCTTCTCTCTTAAAAGAATAATTTGTGATACAAGTTTTACCTAGCATCACATTAAATATTTACTTTAAGCATACATAAGGTGAAACATTGTTTTTGCTTATGATGCTGCTTGCCTATTTTTATATACTTCTTCTATACTTAGGCTTTGACGCTGGGAATTCACGGGCCCTTTTGCAGTATCAGAATTCAGTGTGTTAATTTTAGCCCTGGCAAAATCTGCTTTTTTTTTTTTTCTTTTTTTTTTTCAGAAAAAGGCAGATTTTTTCCTTCCTAGCAAAGCCTAAATATTTAAGTTGATGTTATCACTTACAGATAACTAAATATACATTATTTACATTTGCAAGAACTTTTTATATGTCATCCTGATGATTCTTTACACATTTTCACAATGAAAAAAGAATGAATTCAAATGTACCTCAGTCTTTACAGTCTAAACTGTGTACACCCTCTCTACTTTGCCAGAGATTTCCTGTATTCATATAACTGTTTCTTCCTTTCAGATTAAGCTGCAGAACAATATATCATATCAGATGGCAGACATACATCGTTTAAAGGGTAAGGAATTTAAGGCCAAACTGTGTTTTTGCAGACTGTGAAGCTGCATGTTTTGTAATTGGTGAGGTACTGCAGAATGCAGCTTAAATGAAAGATTGAATGATGCTTGGAAGATTGCATAATCTGAAATTTCATGATGCTCGTTGGTTATCTAGTCTGGCTATAAGTGTAGGGTTGGCCCTCGCAGACTTTGCTCCACTGGCTGCAGAAGGATGGTGTGTCCTGGCACGGCTTGCTCCCAAGATACTACAGCTGCTTTTGTGACCAGCTACGCGGTGCAGTAGAGTTGGATCAGCAATGCTATGATACTAATGCTGGGTTAGAAGAGGACCAGAAAGCATCTTTTTAGGCTGTTATTACAGACATTGTAACCACGTCTGTGTATCTTACTGTGTTGGTTTTGGAGAAACCTAGACCAGCTACTGCCAAACTTTGTACGTGCCTGCAGACAGCATACTTGACACTTCTGCCTGTAGCTTTAGAGCTGCAGCTTAAAATAGTAGGGAGTTTAAACACTTATTTGTATACTTAAAAGCAGGGGGAAGAACCTTTAGAACAGTTCCTTGTGAAGACAGGAAATGTACGATTTCCATGGATGGTGTGAAAGTACCTCTTTTTATATTTATTGTGGAAAAACAATAACATAATGGAAATTTTGCGTTATTCAGAATAACAGATTTGTTTCAGAAAATTGGAGAAATTTTCAACAGATAGGTGAACTAGTGTTGTGTAAGTTTTCTGAATGAAAAGGTAAAGAACAGTTCATTTTCTTTTAGTTTAAGTCATAGTATCAGAAGATTTGTTCTGTAATCTGTATTAACATCTGGCATAAGCAGGTTGGCATCTTTTTCAAATTAGTTTAAGAATCTTTATGTAGAAGAAAAAAATCGAGAAAGTTTTTAACTTAAGTAGCGATATTAAAAGTTGTATCTGCCACAGGGCATTTTTTTTTGTTACAGCTGTACATTCATGTTCGTTTTTGCTTTTTGATCTAGAACAACTCGCAGAGTTACGCCAGGAATTCATTCGTCAGGAAGATCAGCTTCACGAGTACAAGAAGAACAATACTTACCTTACAAGGAGACTGGAGTATGACAGGTATGTCCTCAAGAACGTTAGTAATGGTAGATTTGCGTGTATGTGATAAAGGTCCATTAAATAGCACAAGTTACTTGTATTCCTGTTAATCCTCAAACTTGAGCGTACCCATTCATGATGGGACTTTGACTCAGCTAGTTGTTTTTCAAGTTCTATTATTAATGTTGAGATCTTAGTTAACAAATATGTGGAAGAGTTTAATCAACAGCATTCTGGAAGCCGGTAGGGTTGTTAATTGCCGTCTTCCTAAAAGTGTAATTTATTGAACTGAAGTTGAAAGCATTACATAGAATTGGAATTTCAAGTATGTTAAAGAAGCAAGGAGAAAAATTACTCCTGAAGCCCTAGGGAGTGCAGAAGATTAACACAGAAAATGTTTGAAACTTTCGCCAAAAAAAAGTACATACCAGTTTCTGTGTGTGCTCTGTAGAGTATTCGCAGGTTTGTGGGAGATGCGAACTTTGTGAATTGTGTGGATCTCTCTGTGGCTTGTTAGAGAAGTTGGGACATCTAGCTGTGTCATTCAGATCTTGTTATTTGAGTTGGTAGCAGTAAGTGATAGTAGTAGTTGTGCATCTTCTGTGTTGACAGCCACGGAAGATGTATTACTTTCCAAGTGGAATAAATATGTGCTGATGACAGATTAACTGTGAAGCTTGAATTTTCGGTTGCTTTCCAGGTTTCGGAGGAAATGTCTTCAAGACACGTTTGTTATCTTGCTGTTTTTCTGCTTTGTCCCTATTTTTTTCCAGTTCTGCTTCTTTTTTTTTTTTTCTGTATTCAGTCCATTTCCATTCCACATGCCTTATTCCACATTGAAGGTTTTTGGACAGACTATTCTAGTTTAGGTTTTTGTTCCACTTCATTTTTCCCCGTATTTTATTTATGAGAGAGCAAATATAACATATAGTATGAACCAAATGAAATATGACTGATAACGCGTTTCTAATTAAGTCTCCAGTGTGGGCAGCAGATCAAGGAAATGAGACTGCAACATGAAGAAAACGTAAAGAAATTAATGGACCAAATTGCACGGGAACAAAAGGTAATGCACGATTACATTTCTTTGAATTAGAAGAGCCCAAAGTCTGCAGGTTCCTAACTCAGAAGTTCAGATATATTGGAGGGCGTGCACGTTTCTCCTCTAACTTTTGGTTAAACATGGTACTGAGCAGCCCTAGGTGGATATTAGTGTAAGGCCATCTGCACGTTTTGCTGTCATTGAACTGAGCCTTGAAGATGACGCTTAATTGTTTGGCCTGCTACAGCCTTCCTGCATGACACCACCACTCAGGATTTTATTTTCTTCTCTGTAAAATGGATATTGCTTTGTAGCTCTGCAGGGTAGGATCTGTGTTCTTGTACAGGTTATTGCAAAGGGGAGCTTGAGCTCTGAGGCCTCTAGTGCTAATGTGATACAAATATCAACAGTGTTTAAATGGTGTCAAGTGTGCAATTATATGCTGCAAGCTGTCAGTAGAGTGTTAGCCTCTTTCCTACAAACAGATGAAATAATATACTTTTCTGAAGACTTCTGTTCTTGTTTAGTCTCTGTTTACAAGCATTTCAAATAAGTCAGACTTCAAGTAGATTTCATTGAGATCGTCCCTTAAAGCTAGAATTGTTTTTAAGTATGTGACCTTAGGTTTAAGGCCAATGATATCTTCACCAGTCTGTGATGTGTGTAAGAGCTGAGTTGGCCTTCATTCCTTTTACCATAGTAATTTTCTCTGTGTGCCCATGTAGTTTTGTTTATTTATAGATTACAAGTGGTATCTTCCTGCTAGAGGCAGAATGCTAGCAAATGTAGCGCCTATGAAAACAACTTTCCAAGTTTATCTGTTCTAGTGCAATTAAAACTAATGTGTTGTGGAACGGTAAAGGTTTCCGTTCTATTCTTTTGGGCTAACTCTGTTATTCACAAACTATGAATGGTTCAGCTGTTGTACGTATGCCAATGTAAATGTTATACAACCATGAAATATTTTACATTTTATGTGTCCAGAATCTCAGCTCCTACCCTCCAGAATGAAATTCATATGTAAAGGAATTCTCTTTTTGCTTAGATGATTATCTAATTTATAAGTATGATTTTGCTTGCCCAAAGTAATCTTAAATTTGAGAGAGTTTGTTAATGAATGTTCAGGGATATGCTTCATGTTGTTTTCTTATTAATTTGTTCTAACAGGCCACGCAGAAAATTCAAGCCAGTAAAGATACTGAAGTAAATCCCAATAGTGACGACCAGGCAATATCTAAGACTGTTACAGAGACAGAAGATAAAAATGCAGAAAAGAATGAGCAGCCTTCAGATCATGTTGTAAACGGCAAAGGTATTTCCTTTTCTTGTCAGTTGTGATAGATAATGAGCCAAACATGTTGCGTCCTTTGCTGTCTTACAGAATCATGTGTTTCTCTGAAGCAGAGCAATGTGTTATTAGACTTAGATAACTTGATTAGCTCCATGTCACTGTACTTAAGTTAGAGTTTACAGGTATCCAGAGTTTGTCATGTCCTTTTTCTGGGTCCTTTTGTGAAAGCAGTTTCTTGCACATTTTTGTGTTCATTTTCATAGTTTATTTGGCATCTCCCTTCCTCAAGTGGCGAGTTGTGAACTGGGGATTGCCACTCCTCTCACTGTGAAATTTGTCTTGGGGTGAGCTATTGGGGAAGGGGCTTGCTGCAGAACAGGAATATGCACAGAGAAAGTGGTTCAAGGTGAGGAGCACTGAAGCCACTGTGAGAAATCTCCAGCTGGGTAACTGACCAGGAGCAGTGGGAAACCTTTTTTTTATGAGCTGTGCGGGAGACCCAGCAAGTAATTAACATAATTGTTTCCTGCTGCTAGTCCATTCCAAGAAGTATATGGGTTCCCCTTGCTTCTGCTTCTTGTAGTGCTGAATCCACACCTTTTTGTACTGGTTCAGTGCCTGTTCCAGCAAGCTTCTTGAAGCAAACTAGAGCAGTGCATCTGTTTCCCATCCGTTTCTGAAGATTGCACTGACTGACTGACTTTGGGATCAGCGCTCCAAGGCAGTCTTGAGGGACTTTGCAAAACAGCGTAAGAAGTCTTGTAGTTGCATTAGCAATGTGGGATGTTTTCTGTGGATGAAAGACTTTTCTGGTCTTGGAGCCTTCCACAAGAGGGAAATTCAGCCTTAAAACTTAAAGGTTAATAAGGCAGAACATCCTATTCTTGTCTTACAGAGAAAATCAAAACAGGAGGAGATGCAGGCATGCCTGAAATAGAAGATAATGACCCTGCTAAGGCTGAAGATACTCCCACGGGTTAGGAGAAATATTCTAATACTTTCACGTTTGGGTTTTTGATGTTATATATTCTGCATAAATACTGTATGTTTCATAGTAAATGCAAAGTTTTAAAATTTGCCTATGATAGTAAAGTTCAAGTGGGGTGTAAAATGTTTTTTTTTGTTGTTTTTTTTTACTGTTTGTTACAGATTTGAATTCTCAAAACTGAGCACCTCAGTGCTTCTAATAATTTTTCCAGGAAATCTTGTATTTCATATTTTCATCTGTGATTTGAAAACAAAAAAAGAATATATTTACAAGATTGTCAGAGGAAGAGCTGATACATATTCACGTTTCATGTTAAGGCTTTTGTCAATGTGTTTTATTTTAGCTTTAAAGAAGCCACTTATTTCAGCTCCTAGAAGTGATGGTCATCAACCTGTTATAAATCTTCCAACTGAACAGCCCCACGCTCCAAATCTGGCACCAGGTAAAATTCTTATTAGCAGATGTGTCAGCTTTTGCAGCAAAATTTCTGATTTGTATCTGCTATCTTATCATGGACGTTAGGTGCACATGGCCAGCCTTTTATTCTTGTTTGATGTTGTTACAAAAAGGAACAACAACTATTGATATCTGTTGCATACAAGATTACTACAGGCTAGTCTTAGTCTGGCCTCCTGAGGTGGCTGGTTACATGATCTCTTCTTCCTCCACACACACACGATAATTTTGGAGCATTTTGACCAACTTCAGCCAAATTTGACAGCTAGAAATTTCAAAAGTAAGTGCTTCAAGATTCCTCCACTGGACAGAAGAGAGTAATAGAAATTAGTACACCTGCTTAGGGTACTAGGTAGAGCTTCAGCATACCATCAGGAGTCGATTGAAGATCTACTTGGAGATTAAGCAGTGGTACTACCACTTGCTCAGTGGCCTCCTGTTTCTGTTAACAGCTAACTTTAGGGTGATGTGTGGGAGGTCTAGGATGTGAGAGAACTAGAAGTGCTGCAGAGAAAGGGTTTGGAAGAATTGCAGTTAGAATAGACACAAATCCATATAAAATATGTTTAAAATTACTGCTTGTGGATCAAGTGACTTTGTATTAATGTCAAGAGAACATTAAGTTATGGCTGCTCTGTGCTTCAGGTGGCATGTTCAAATGCTGTCCTGCTAAAAAACAAAACTATAACATATGCATTGTGTGTTTACGACATGATCAAACAATTGGAAGAGTTTTTTTAATAAGTTATGCCCGTTACTGGTTCTTTTGAAAAGAAGCCAGCAGAAGTATTTCTTAATTTCTTGCTTTTTGTAGTGGATAGATAAGCAGATTAGAATACCGACATCAGTGAACTCAAGGTTTGTATATGCATTTAATGTTTAATATTCTAAATGCCAAGGCTTTTAAATACTTCTTTTTGTTGTTTTGAGGTAGCTCTCATTCTGAGTTTTATTAATGAGAAAATGTGAATATGGCAAGTGAAATGCTTGTTTTGTTGAATTTAGGAAGAGTTTATCAAGAGAAAGTTACCATAAATTTCAAGGTGACCAAGGTTTTCTCTATTCCTTGGCTCTGTAGTCCTGTAATTCTGCTTTTTATTTTAACATAACTTCTGTGACCTACTGCCGTAACCTTCTGATCAGATTGTAGCTCTTGAAACACTTTATGTTGCTTGGTAGATTTTTGAATATGAAAGCAGAATCAGCAGGAGGAAAAAATTATATAAGTGAATTATTCAAGGCTTCATCAAACACTTAAATATTTACTGAAAATCAGATCAGAAGCTAACAACTGAATATTGATTATTTATTAAAATGTGATGGATTATCTTTTGCAGTAGCGTTAAAAGCATCTTTTGGAACCACATAAGCACTGAACACATTTCCTTATTCTGTAGGTTTGCATGGTGCCAATGATGGAAATGTTGATACTGTGAAAGAGATACCTCCAAATTCTCTTCAGCATTTAAGTTTTGGAGAAAATATGGAAGGTCAGAAAGAACACAAAATTGAAGCTGACCATATAAAACTTCCAAAGAGCAAAGTTGGCGACTTGCAAAAGATGAAGCAAAGTAAGTTGGTCCATGTCATATACTTTATGTTCTATCTGTTCTATTACTGCCTGTTTGGAAAACAGGAACCACAAGAGCAGGTGGCCTTCTGGAGAGTAAGCCTGAAAAGAAATGCAATGTTGGGCTGTTTTTAAAACAAAGGAAAGGCATGCCATAATGTGTCATCTTTCATATGTATCCAATCAGTACAAAACCCGTTGCTTATAGGAATTTAAAACATTGTAGGAAACTACTACACTTTAAATTGATTGTTAATTTAAGAGTTTTGGTACGTGCATGATAGAGTGACTTATATTCATGTGGTTACTTGACTTACCTACGATGTTTTGGACAGTATCATAAGAATTCAGCCCTTACACAGGGGAATTTGTAGTATATGAGTATTGGCCAGAAGTTTGTTCTGCATGAGGAAACCTTCCAGCACCCTTCTCTTCCATGTCTGCCCAAGGAAGAATTCTTCAGGCAGGAGCAAATCATGTATTTGCTTATTGTGTATGCTGGTAGCAATACTGCGGGGGCTTAATAGGGCAGACAGCAGGTAAGATTTGCACGGGTCTGTGGTTGTCTTTGTGCCGTTGTTTTTGAGATGCATCTCTGCCTTGCAGCTAATACCATAACATTGGGATACTGGTATTTCCTAGAGTGTTTAATGTAGCATCTTTCTGCCGTTGTTCCCATAATAGGAAAATTATTTTCAAACTGTTTTCTTATGATCTCAGTAGCAATACTATGCTCCTATAATTTATGTGGAGGTGGAGGGGGACATCTAAAAGACAAGGGTGGGATAGGTGGGGGCTGGATATCAACCTGCTGTTCCTGGAAAAAGTTCATTAGGGCAGACTTGAGTTGTTTTAATATCAATCATGGATCTTTCTGGTAAAGTGAGGGTGTTTGAATAACTCAATAAATGAATGTGATTCAGTAAATAATGTACAAAGTTAACGTGCAATTTGCTCAGTTTTTCTTCCACTATGTGTGTCCTGAGATTTGCAAGACTGTTTAGTTTATTGAATGAGCTTCTTGAGAAGATCCTGCACTTGTGTGAGTGACCACAGCTGAGAGGATGGACCTTCGTACTTCAGTTGTTGACATTTTTAAATGGATTTCTGTCATCCTTAGTAATGAATTAAATTCATGACTAAGGGGGGGGGGGCTTTGAGGCAGGAACAGTGAATGAAATGTCTCTGTTGAAGGCTGTGGATACCCGAGAGTCAGTAATTATCACTGATCAGTATTTTCCCTTTCTCTTTGCGGTAACTCTTACTTGCAATAACTTGCATCGTAATGATACAGCGAAGGAGAGGATTTTGCTCTGTCACAGAGAGAAATGAACTAGTCCAGGTTTCTAGAAGATTTTATTTAGATGATTGATCAACAGTGGCCATTTGGAGAGGTCCACTGGTGCTAAACTCATCCCTCTGGTACAGAGGAGACCAGCTCCAGCACACACACGTCATTGTGGACAGTTGCATGGCTGGGGTTTGGCAAAAATGCTAAACCCTTAAAGCAGGAGGCAGGGTGCTGTAGTGAAGGAGCAGCTGCATCCTGAAGCTGAGCAGGAACCCGAGCTTGCCAGGGCTGTCCTGTGTGCCGAGGTGTGCTGTGTGCAGGCTCCAGCACAGCAGGTCTGTGTTGGTTTGCTGCATTTCCTGGGATCCTTCCAATATTTTAGCCTTTCCTTCTATCAGCTTAAACTTAATCGGTACTTTCTTGCTATACTATTTCTGTATATCTATAGGCTTGTTTTTTCTATAAGTTAAGCACATTCAGCTCTTTTCCCATAGCTCATTTTATATTTAATGGGTGAATTGCACAGTTCTGCCTGTTTGTATAAGGCAGAGTCCAAGATTACAAGCAATATTAGCAAGGGTTAGTTAATTACAGAGATGAAGAGTGAATAATGTATCGCTTCTCACTTATGAACAGATCAAGTTTCTTCTTACTTATTTTGTGGAAATGACCAAAACTTCTGTCTCTCTGCATTTGAGGTGCGTTAGATGTGTTTCTTCCGCCTTTCTTCCTCATCTGGATAAGCACTTGTCCTGGTTTTATCTGGGGTAGAGTTGGTTTTCTTTTTAGTTGCTGGTACAGTGCTGCGTGCTGGGCTTAGGGTGAGAGTGGTGCTGATGGCACACCTATGGGTTAGTTGCTGCAGAGCAGGGTGCACACAGAGTCGAGGACTTCTCAGCTTCTCACACTGCCCTGGCAGCGAGGAGGGAGGCTGGGGCTGCACCAGGAGCTGGGAGGGGACAGAGCCAGGACAGCTGACCCCAGCTGGCCGAGGGATGTCCCGTGCCATAAGGTGCTGTGCTGAACAGGAAAGCTGGGGGGGTTGGCTGGGGGTGGCACTGCTGCTGCTTGGGCTGGGCATCGATCAGTGGGAGGTGAGCAACTGCACTGTGCATCACCTGCTTTGTGTATTTTATAATTGTTATCCCTTCCTTTTCTGTCTTACTGAGCTGTCTTTATCTCAACCCGTGAGTTTTACCTTCTCTTCTGATTCTCTGCCCGTACCACATGGGGAAGAGGGGAGTGAGCAGACGGCTGCGTGGTGCTGAGCTGGGTTAAACCACAGCAGCAGTGTGTCGTTGTTTCTGTGCTGAATTTTCTACGCTGCCACAACCAGTAGTTACCGCTGTTTTAAGACAGAAGTTCATTTTCACATCTGTTCATTGTAACCTCAACCTGGTTTTTAATCCTGATGCTGAAATCGTGTTCTTTAACTTCTGTGTTTGTTTCCAACATGAATCGCTTAACATCTGCCTTGGCAGACTCTTTCCTCAGTTCGTTTCCAGTCTGTCCAGATTGTATCTCACTGTAATCCTATTTTTTTTCATTTATACCTAATCCTCCAGACTTGAATCCTCTGTGGTCTTGGTTTAGTGTCGCTTTCTTTAAGCAATGGACAAGCAGACTGAATTGCTGTGGACTTCAGCATATCTCCTTAGAATCCCATTAAACACGGATCTGAGCTTGATGTTATACCTTTAGTCTGTCACTGTTACTTGGTTGGCTGTCTGGGCATTTCACAGTTCCAGCTAATTATGGTTCCTGCATTTTTCTAGTTTATTGCACCACTGTCTGGGCCAGTTCTTAATTCTCTGGTGTGAGACAGAAATGCGGAATTCAGGGCACTTCGAAAACTTCTAAAGCTCAACAGGAAACTTATTCGTTAGGTGGTTAAAAAAAAATCAAATCAGAGGTGCAAGGCAGATCTTCGTTAGATTTTTACCCTTGATAATATGATACACACTTGGTAAAATGATTTGCTGTATACAAAGTCAGAAATACATTGCTCAACGTACTGCTCTGTTTTTGTATAGAAAAATTCCACTCCTCAGGAAAAAGTCCAAGTACAAAGCTTTCACTGTGTGCTCTTCAGCTTTTAAAAGAGTGAAGCCTATAACAATGAAGATTTCACAAGACAAGTTCCGAGTGGTCGAGTACATCCTTTTTCCACGGAGGTGTTCCATAAACAGCGTTGTTCTCCCTCCTGCCCGCACTCTCCCTTCTGCCCCTTTTCCTCCAATCAAAACTACTACAGACAGCCGATAATCCTAACCTGCAGTCTGCTTTCATTTGGAAACTTTCTATTTCTTTCCTCTCTGCTTCTGACTTAATCCTTTGCCTACTTCGCAGGCCGATTCTTTGATGAGAATGAATCCCCTGTTGATCCGCAGCAGGGTTCTAAACTGGCAGATTATAATGGGGATGATGGGAACGTGGGTGAGTATGAGGCAGACAAACAGGCTGAGCTGGCTTACAATGAGGAAGAGGATGGTGATGGTGGAGAAGAAGACGTCCAAGGTGAGCTTGGGCCTTGTCTCCATCCCATTGTAATAAAATCCACGCTGAGTTTTCTTGTTGAATTTGTGTAAAGCCTCACTACTAGCTGATCAACAATTTCTAATATGGAATAAGCAAGCTTTAGGCAATTTTTAAAATTTGGTCTCGTTTTCCATTTGAAAGCAACGCTACAGCAGTTCTCAGAGTGCTTCAGTAGCTTACTTGAATTGTGTACAGTTTTTGCTAGGAAAACCTTTTCCGAAATTTGAAATCTCTTGATTTTCTAAACACCAGAATCTGGTGTACAGCTAGCTGGAATGTAGTCTTCGACCTTACTAAAGCAATTTTCAAGTAGAGAAGCGTGGCTTTTTGACTACTGCTTATTTTGTCACACCTGCCTAGAGGTGGCACACGATGGAGTCTCAGTTACCGATTCTCAGTGTAATTTTTTGTGCGTTGTACACAGATTCAACAGACTTCTGGTTTTCCTTGTTAACCAAACCTCAGAACTCATCTGGTGTTAGCCTAATACCTGTATACGCATGTTCACCGCCTCGTTCTGCATGCACTTCAGAGTATCACCTCCATTGCTTGTCTGCCGTGTGTCTGCCACGTTGTCTGTCATTCTCCATGTAGCTGTTTGGAAATACCTCCTGAAGGGCTTGCATGTCTGCAGGGTGGAAATGTTTAAGCAAACATTTATTGCTGATTAAGGAGGTAATGCAAAATAAAGGGGGGGGGAAATAACTCTGAAGTTCTCTGTGTCCCCTGATTTTGATCCTTGTAACGCAAGCTTTTTAACTGGTAGTTTCTCAGACAATTTTTTCATTATTGTTTTAGGCATAATTAATGGAAAAAGCTGATAAAAAGCACCTAACTTCTGTGGGTGTGCATCTAGCTATGCGGTGTAAGCATTTTTTGGCTAGGCTGGTAGTTTGAAACTCATGAACAAGCAAAAGAAAAGTGTGGATCAGAACCCTGGGCAATTAATTAACTTACTGATGAAAATGAAAACTGTGCTCCAGATGATGTGGTCTGTTTTGTTACACTTTTTGCTCAAAGCTGTAGCAGGGGATTTTAGTCACTCTTGATTACTCATGTCTGTTCCTCTGGATGGGTTATTATGAGGTTGTAAATTGCTCGTTAAAGCCAGCTTCCAAATGAACGTACAGAAGTACAGGCGGCCTCTTGCTGATGATGTGCCATGGATGTAGGAGACTTGCTGCTAACGATTACGATTCTGTCCTGGGAAGGAAAGCGGGGTGTGCTGTGCCTGGCTGTGTGCCCACCCTGTGCTCTGCACATCCAGGCAGTCCTGTGGGCACTTCTTGGTTTTTTGTTTGTTAGTTTGGTTCCCTCTAGCACGCAGCAGATGCCCGGCTGTTCACCTGCCTGCAGCTCAGCGCTGTCCCGGGCAGCCGCTGCCCTCGTGGTGCTGCCGTTCCCCTCCTGCTGCCTCCCAGCCCAGAGCGAATATCCTGCAGGTGGTAAACTGCTCCCAGGGCCCTGAAGGGCACCCTGCGTGCCTCTTACAAATGGGTGGGTCCGATAGAGTATTAAAGGGTAGAAACTTGTTCCAAACCACAGAGGTTGTGGTTACGTCGCTCGCTATGCAAGGGAAGTTTAAAAAAAGCTCCAATTGAAAGTGGTCTCAAAACTTTCACATTTTGATGTGACACCTCGCAGCTCACTGCTCTGCTGGCTTTAAATGTGGGCTTGTTCTGACCAACCCCTCTTTATATCCGTGTAGATGTAATAGATTCTGTATCTTGTAGTAAAGATTGAAGAGTGGCCTCAGGAAGCCTTTTCCTGAATAGTCTGAGCAGCATATGTTACAACCTCAGAATTTTCCAAACCTTTCTTATCTTGTTTCCTAATGACTTGTTCCCGTGCAAGTCAAGCAGCCTGGAAGGTGGAACTGCCAGGAGCAGCGTTTTAGAGAAAGTCTGCATCAGCTCGTGCACTTAATTTGTTTGTAGAGGAGGAGAAGGTGGAATTGTGGGGTTTTGGAGGAGGGGTTGGTATAATTGGTCAGAGAGGGAAAAAAATGAATTTCTGCCGAAAAAACTATTAGGAAAACATCACATGGCTCTGCATTAGGCTAGAACAAAGCATCTGGCATGTGCAAACAGAGCAGTTTGGTTAAACATGTTTTTCTGTTGCCACTAGAAATGTGTGGGCCTTCTATTGAAATTCTCAGAGAAAAATACACAGATCTGGGAGGTGTGCTCACGTGGATGTCAGTATCCAGTCTGGCATCTCTTATTGCAGTTCACCTGCTGGAAATGCAAAGTGATACTTCACGTGTTGGCTTCTGCTGTAGTAGAAGTGTGTTTTGTTTTGTTTTGTTTTGTTTTTGTGGTGGCTGGGTGGTGAAAGATGATACAAATCAAGTGATAGCCACGTGCTTTAGTAGTAGTTATTACCAAACAAAAGCATGTCACATAGATTAACAAGACTTTTGCTGGTGGGAGTAGGTTACTATTGGGCACCTGCCTCACTTGCAGCCTGATGACCAAACTCCTTGTGGAAGTGTTTTAGAGCTTCAGACAGCTCGTCCTCAAGTAAAAGGCTTGGTGAACTTGTGGAGAAATGCAACTGATGCCAGTGACTTGAGCTCTGCTTTCCCTTCCTGTGAACAGGCATATTTCCTGAACATAAAGAGACATCGTGAGCTTTGAAATGCAGCAAAAGCTTAATTAAAACCAACTGAACTTTCAGGACTTTCTGATTTATTGAGGGAAGAAGGCTGAGGACCCACAGAGGAGATACCTCAATTATGGCAGCTAGAATAATCTATTTAAAGACATCTCTTTCAAAAACTATTGAAGTGAATTTCCTTGGCTGATTCTGTTTGTGTGTGTGTGTCTGTGCATGTGCGACAGTAAATGGTTACACTGAGGATGCGCAAGTTTGGGGTTTTGCTTTTAATTTGTTGATTTTCCCAGAGGCTTAAAACCCCAGGAAGAGGTCAAGAAGTAGCACAGAGTGGTAGAGAGAGAGACGGTCATTCAGGGTCTGAAAGCTGAGCTGGAACATTTTCATCCTTCCAATCAAGGACAAAGTAGAAACTCTGCTGTAACGGTGAACCAAACGCAGCTGGAAAAGATGTGGCACCCCCAAATTGGCCACTCTGCCTCAGCTGCAGGACTGCTTACCCTGCGTTGCCCCTGCTGTGCTCTCATCCCTGCTGCTGTGTATTTCCTGGCTGAACTACACATTCAGGAGTACACGTCTTGGCTGGAGGGCTATTTATTCATCCTGTGGTGGCCTGACAAGATGGATTTCTTTCAGTTGGGAAGAGGGGTGGTGAGGAACGTGTTGCTGATTCCTCAGCAAGGCTGAGAGAGAGATCACAGATCTCCATTGATAAGAGGTTTGGGAAGGTAGAGGGCTGCTTTTTACGTTTTTAAGTCTGTTTTCAAATTTTACACTCAAGCCTGAGATGCAAGATAGCAGAATGTAAAAATGGTGACAGCAAAGTCAATTTGAGCATTTCGTTTTTTAAAAAAAAAAAAAAAAAAAGCCTTCCCTGAGAAAGGTGCCACATGATAGAAATGGGAGGATACCATTTTTCAAACCTGGCAAGCAGGTGGGAAAAGCCTTACCTTACTCCTTTGCGATCTATTCAGGGACCTGGAGGAGAGTCATAATGACTTCTCTATGCAAGTTGCATGAGGTACTCAACATTTTTGTAAAATCTTACAGTGTTTTAACTCTAGAATGGGTTAAAAGTTGGTGATACAACTTTTCAAAGTAGTTGACTTTGTGGTTGGGTTTTGGTGGGAGAGTTTGAAACGTTTAAAGGAACACTCAAATTACAGTAGTAAGTTTAACAAGTTCTACGATCTCTTAAGTCAATAAATCTGTGAAACACAGTTGTAATAAAGCCAAGGATATTAAATAGTGTGAAGTCACAGTTTTTCAGAGGGGACAACTCCCAAAGTGCTGACAGCTGGACTTGTAATTGCAAGCCCATATGCCTCCTCCATATTTCCCCTGATGACTTCATTCCCATAACCAGACAAGGCCGATTCAATGTGGATGTAGAAAGCGCATTCAAATATCTGTTTCAGTAGTGTCACATCAGATTTGGTCTGAATATTTCAATTGCAGATGATGAAGAAAGAGATCTACAGAATGACCTCGTCGATTACGGCAAGCCACGCTTCGGTGATGGTGTTCTTTAAAGCTTGAATTAAACAGGAAATGGAGATGAGAAGAGATCTCAACTGAAGAACTTGAAGTGCTGCAAACTGAACCATTTTTACTTCAGTGTTTCATACTTTAAAAGAAACTGATAAAAAAAACGATAAGTATACTCAAAGTTAGTGAAATAACAGAAGGAAGCGGTTGTGTACATATGTACATAGTTGTACTATTGCAAATTGTATTAAAACTACATTTCTGTTGTTACATTGAGCCAATTACTTAGACTGTACCTTACCTGTAAGAATCTTTTCATCTGAAACCAATATTATAAATATGGGCTGAGCTGTTTCTGCAAATTAGAAAACTTTGTAAACTGGAGAACTTGTACAGTTTGTATCTCATGTAACAAAGACACTGTGGAAACAATGTACAGCCAAAGGACTCCTTTTCTACAGTAATACCTGTATGAGCAAAAATACTCCGCTTTTCTCATGAGTGCTGTGTTTTTGTATTTTGCAGGTGAGCTATCAGTTGAGAATGAAAACTGAATGTTTAAAAAAGTTGCTCCTTCCTTAATGTAACTGAGGAAAGATACGACAGTGAAGTAGTCCTCAGAAGCAAGTACCATTTTAAGTCTAATATACAGTGACCAAAACTCATAGCTACAGCTGGAAATCAGTGAGAGTAGAATTTCAGTAATTCGATACATCCTGAAAAAAGTTGTTTAATATCTTATTTTAGAAGGTAATATAGATAATTCAACACAGCTCGTAGGAAATTTTTGTGTACGTGTTAAAAAAAGGGCAAGTGTTATAGTGAGAAGCAAAGACAAGTTTACATCATCTTTGTAGGAACTTTATTGGAAGGAACACCCCTCCCCTCAGTAAGTAAGTTGTAGCCACCATTTCACTGTTTCGAGAGCCTCCATCCTGCGTCACACTCACTCGAGTTAATTTACAATTTAATACTTTGATACAGATCTCTCTCGACATCTGCCACGTTCCATGTTTTGTGGTTCTATCTCAGACGAGTTTGTAAGTTAGATACTTTTTGTATTATGTGTTTAAGCACTTTCTGAATTTTATGGAAATGATTCAATTGATGTACAGTAGAGGAAATTAAGGTTATTAACCCAACCTGCTTCTCCAAAAGGGCTACTGTGAAAAGAAATTATAGGACCTTTGACATGGGTGATTGTACTTTATCTCTGCACTCAGGTTCCAATTTCAAATAACAGCTAAGGTTTGCTTGATGTCATTTCAGTGGACCTATTAAATTTCAAAAGTTGTACTTTTTTTTTTTTTTTTTTTTTTAGCTATAGGGATATTCTTCTAATGAATCTTCAGTATACAAGAAATAAAAATTTCAAATTCTGGTGATGCATCTCAAGGGTTTTGTTGTTTTGTTTAAGGCTTGAGCTCTTCATTACATCATACTTGTGGGAGGCAGATGGGGGGGATAGCCCTTTGCATGGTGTGATATCCTTTCAGTTAAAAATAAAATGCTGAACCTGCTCCGAATTAGACACCGTACTAATACCACACAGTAAGTATAAACCTGTACCAGGATCCTAAGAATAGCAGTCTTCAGTAAATACTGTATTTGAGCACTGCAACTTTTTGTTTGTCTTAATGTAATTTCGCCCTGAATTAGGTGTTAACTTGATTCTTCTAATGAAAGCAACGTATATGGGTTCTAATAAATTAAGTTGTTCAAAGTTTGTGAGGCTTTCTGGCTTTTTTCTTTTGCAGCAAAAGCGTAAGTCGAGGTGATTTTGACTTTTGAGAGTTGGATTAATTGGGGCCTTCACCAAAGCTGAGGTATTCTGGCACACCAGCAGTGGTTACAGCTGTTTGATAAAGACCAACTTCTGGGATGGGGCATGAGATAGAGAACTCACTACGTGACCTGAATATGACAAAAAATAAGCTTGAAAGGCAGCAGAAGCATACGTTGCCTGGAACTTTTTAAGCCAAGAGTGAGCTTCATGTGCAGTGACTACAACTGCAGAACCTCTGGCACTGAATAAAAATTCTGAGAGGCAGGTGCTTATGTGGACACCTGGACCATTTTCGGGTAGATTCTGTGGTCATACCCTGACTCCTAGGACAATAAGGAGCGTTCTTTCCCTGTAACACGATGGGGTTACCTTATCAGAATTTTATTTTTTAGCTCATCATCTTCAAGAATGTTGAACCTTCCAGTTTATTTCTTTAACTCCACATGAGCGTGGTGCTTTTGAAAACACTGACCAAATACCCCTCTATACCAAAAAGCAGAATATTCTGCTAGTGCTCAGGGATCATTTTAGGGAGTTTACTACTGTGGCTGACCTTCAGAGTGACACGCAGAATTCTTTAATATGTTTTTTTTCTGTTTATTCCGATTTTCCATGAAACCTGGCTACTTCTATATACTACAGAATTACATTATCCAGTACTTTTAAGCAAAATTGTTAGATAACTGATGTTTATAAATAGATGAATTTGATAATTACAGTCCTGTTAAAACTATTGTATGCATAATCAATTTCTTAGTGCATAACAACTTCTTTGTTTTCTTGTACGCCACAGGTCCCATGTTCAGATTCTTTAGATCTTCTGATAGCAAAATGAAACCACTCCTCCTGCCAGCTTTCTATGCCTTGCTGCACCATTGCCCTTTTATTACCACACCTCACTTCTGCCATGAATTGGCCTGGAACAGACCACGTACCTAACAACCCACACCAGCATTGCAGGCTTGTTTGAGCAAGGCTTAGTTTGTAGGCCAGCACTGAGCATATGTCTGCAACAAATTATTTGTCATATGACTTCTCCAGTGACTGAAGCATAACAAAGAACTCCGCTCTGCTTTTCCCCTTCCTGAAACACCCCGTGTCTGCAACCACACTACTTACAGGTTGAAATTGATCGGGCAAGAGGAAGAAAAATTCCTCATTCTGTTTTAGTAAGCTGGTAAGATGCCAGCCCAGATGGCCATTTGGCCTCATCCAGTACTCTTATTTCTTGCATTTTTCTATCCTATTCCTTGAGAAACTGATATTCAGTTTCATGGCTTCTTTCATAATTGGCCAGGGAATCCGTAACGCAGAAGGGAAAAACACAACAAAGTTATGAAGGAGAGACGTGAGAGCCTGTCCTGGATGAAAGTTTTCATTTCTGGCTTGGTTGGTGGCTCCTTGGCAGGAGCAGGAGCACTGCTGCTGATGCACCGATAGCGCTCAGCAAAGTTTTGACATGAGGCAAACGCTACCAAGTCCCTTTTGCTATTTGGAAAGTGCCAGCAGACTCGGACAGCAAGCTGTACGCATGAATTGTAGGTTTGTTTTGCCCCTGTGTTTTGGGAAAATATTTCACTTCAGCGGAGCCCATACCGAAACACAGTTTGATCCTAGTGGGTATCCTTTTAAGGAATCTAATTTAGGTCGCTAAGCGCTTTACCCTTCATTATTTAGTGATCCAATGTTTAAAGAATTTTATTTCTAAGGGGAATTGTTCTGTCAAACAAATTCCACTTTGGTGAAGAAGAAAAAAAAAGTCTGTGTTCTTTTGGGAAACTGCCAATGTTTTTAGAGCAATGTTCCTATTTTTTTTTTTTCTTTTTTGGTGGCTCCATTACAGCTGTTTTCTACGCCATCTCCTCGCACAGCCATGTGGCTGCTGCTGCTTCCTCCACCCCCTAGCTGAGCTCTGCAGTGCCTTCACTCCCCGTGCTCCTGCGGGCCAGTTCTGCCTTCCTGCCCTCCCCACAGCATCTGCCGTCTCTGGACCACACCAGTGCTGGGTCCGTGCCTCACAGCCCAGGCCCCAGGCTCATAGCGAGGTGCCCCAGCTCCCTCTTGTCACCACCTTTCCCTCCCCCTTCCTTGAACCAGACCTTCCCAAGTGCTTTGCACCTGCAGCACCGACCTCCTGCTCCCCTCTCTCCTGATGGTCAGGAATCACTGCTCCGGGGACGTGGGACACTCCAAGCTGTGGCTTGAGCTGGAAAATACATTCAGCTGTCTGAATGATGAAGCTGAAGGCACAAGACAACAATTGGAGGCGTCTTCATTTTTCAAGAATTCCTGGAGCTTGTCATCCTCAGCTTCATATGAGATTTGTTCTTTGCACGCCATCCTGGAAGCGGCAGGTCCCACTGGTTTACTCCAATTTTTTAATGCTGCAGCAATGCTGAGCAGGGATAACTGCCTTGGCTCTAAGTAGGCTGTTCCTAAAGCAAACGTCCCCAAAGGCAAATAGCCCAAAGAAGTGGGGCCTGCCTCATTTTTACAGGCTTCTAAAGATTCCAAATTCACAAACGATCATTTTGTTGTTTCCTGAGCCACTTTATATTTAAAAACAAACAAAAAAGCCAACAACAAAGTGTAAAGTTTGCCAACTAGCTCGAATCCGTAGTTCTCATCCAAAACATATTTTACCTTATTTTCAGGAAGGTGAAGGCCTAAAGAAGTGATGAAAATGTGATTGCTCTCAAACACATGGAAGAGAAGACGCTGAACAAAATGCAATAAATGCATCCTTTTCCAATAAAGTTCCATCAAACACAAGCCCACTTTTTAAACACATTAATTAAAAATATGAATCACTGACCTGCCATTCGCATGACTGTACCTAATCTATTCAAAAGAGATGTTCTGTCAGCACCACCACTATCAGCACGGATAAGTGAAAACATGAATGACTAACCTATCCCGATTTTATTTTTTAAAACCTAATTTTGAAATCCCTGTGCCATTTTGGCTGAGCCAGTACCTGTTTCCATGGAAATGGCAGCATACAAAACGTTGACATATTTGAGAGCGAGCGAGCGCTACTTAAACATCTGCTTCCCCGATACCACCAGCTAGACTTTAAAATAAAACTGGCTCTCACATTTGGTGGAGCTGGTTTACAAGAGAAATCAAACAGCATCTTTAAACGATGGCCTAGCCCAGATCCTTTTGTTTAAACAATATGTCCAGATAGCGACAGCAGTACGCAGTGCGCCGAATTCTTGTTTTAAGGCTCATGCATAAATAACTTCTCATCTATACGGCAATGCATTTAAGGAGTAATCTCTTGAAAAAAAAGCAGCTAACGGGACCAACAGACCTTTTCCTATCTTTTCATAAGCTCACACCCAGTTTTCAGACATAATTCCAAGTGTTTCACTTCACCTTACAGCTTTGCATCGCTAAGCGCTCAGCGCTGTCACTGTTAAGAACATTTTGAAGCGAGGCAGTGTGGTGAGGATGAGCAACTACCCTTCATCAGAGCCTGGCTTGTAGCCACGGTGGTGTGAAGAGGCCGGTATTTGAAGCAGATTTCTGACTGCGTTTCTTTACCAGCAATCTCTTCAGCCAGCCAGGCACGCTGCCCTTCTAGGGGTCACGTTAGCTGAAAATGTATTTACCCTAAATTTTAAATACAGTCCTTTAAACTCAGAAATAAATACATCAGCTAATAAAAGGCGTGGAGCTTACATTATTTTGACTTTACTAGAAAACAAAAATAATTTGCTTTCATTTTTTTTCTACAATGATTTCTCATTAGTTCATTCTTTTCCCTACCCTTACTTGGGTACCTGAAGAGTGATGGCTGTACCCCAGCAGACCCCTGCAAACACACCAGACTGAGTTAAGAGTATGGAAAAAATTGGCTTCCTACTGATTGGAGATCTAAGGGAAAAAGAAAAAGCAAATCAATATGCAATAAGAAAAAATCTATTTTCTCTTATTTTGCCCGAGCGTATACCTGAACAACCTGAGTTAATTAACTTGTGAGACACGGATGGCCATCGGTTTCATTCTTTCATTCCTTATTTTTAAGAAGTGAAAAACATTTAATTTTCCCATGGTACTACACTTAGAGAAAAAAAATGCCTTAGCTGATAAAACTTGATTTATCCCTCTGCCTCCAATTCTTCATCAAAAAATAAAATAGAAAAAACAAACAAACATAAGGAACAGTACTTTTGCAAGTTAACTGCAAGTGATCTGAACAGCTATTGGGGCTAGAGTCTGAATTCTCCAAAACATTTTGCAATAGCTCATAGCATTCCAGAAGTTTGTTAAGGGGTAGCCTAGAGACTCTATTTCCACTTCCATTCCCTACACTTAATTTTTCAATCTACTAATAAAACTCATCCTGGGGTGGTAATGAAATGGAAACCCCTTTGTTCGCAGAGCAGAGGCCGGGCACACGCCTGCAGTAACCCTGTTAGCAGCACTAAGCTCATCCCTAGCACAGGGCTTTGATTCATGCTACTCAACTTCAGGCACTCAGCAAAGATAATTTGAGAAGTGTGTAATTGTTCTGGGTTTCCTTTTAGTTCATGGCAAGGAACAGGCTCCTCCCGATGGAGATTCAGCGCTCTCCCATCTTCCATGACGGAGACGGGCAGGCAGAGTGCCTGACGCCAGGAGGGATCAATCCGGTGAAGGGACTGATCCAACACATTTGGATCTTGCCTTATAAGATCATTTTCATGGGCCCAATTCAACATACCCTGAGTAAAGGCATCCCACAAATCCCCATCAGAGAAATCTATCCATCCTAAAAAAAGAAAAAAAAAAAAAAAAGGAAAAAAAAAGAAAAGGAACAAGAAGTAAGTATGTTCTGAACGTGTGCACTTCTTTGGAAGCTTTCCACATAACTCAACCCTTTTCTACTCCCCTCTTGCCATTTCAAAAGCCAAGCGTAGTAGCTACCATGACTGCCAGGTCACAGAAAGAGTAAATGGAGTAAAAACTTATCGCATTGCCGTGCTGTCTGAAGTTGTTCTGCTTCCAGCCAAGAAGTCTTAGGGTGGGTGAAGCCAGTGTTCAGAAATGCCTGCAATACTTCTCCTATCTCAGTCTCCGAAACTTACTTGAACTCTAGAAGCTGCACAGGCTAAATAAACAACTGTTACACGTAGCCCTTGGTGTAAAGGAATAATGGCAGCTGGCCAAACAGCAGACGTTTGGATGCCTTCGTTCTTTAGGGACAGGATGCAAACCCCAGATTTTGGCATCCAGTAGAATAATGGGGTAATTAAAAATATAATGCAGGCTGTGGCAGCGGGGTTATTGAAAGAATTGCTTTCAGTGCATTGTGAACTATCTGCAACCACTTAACTACGGTGATCTCTACCGACCTCTTAATTAAAGAATAACACCACCTTACAGCTTCAAAGCACAGTACAGATGTAAACTAATTAACATGTAACAACTGCGTGAGGAAGTTTAGGAAAATACTAAATTCCTCAAACACTTAGAGCTGATACCATATCAAAGGCCAAGAAAATTCTTGCAATTGCCCCATTTCCTAAAGGTTTCAAATGCAAAATTAGAAAAGAACAGAACACCTATACACTTTGCATAAATAATCAAACTTTAAAAACCCCAATTGTAAAAGGCTGTACTTTAAAAGCACTCATAAGTCCATGTAAATTAATGTTCGGATGCCAAAAATATTTTGCTCAAGGTCAAACTGAGAAAATACATATTCCCAAGTCATTTTTGATCAGCAAGTGATTGCAGTACTTTGTTTTTATGCCCAGCCCTGAAGAGAAATCTGACTTGAGGAGACATTAGCATACAAATGGGATATGAACTTTCAAAGCTTATGCAACTGCTACTCCATTACAAACGCTCAAATCAATTACATTATTAAAAATCAGAGGAAAAAATCTTTGTTTCAGCTTAAAATATGAGTACTCTCTTATACCTCTGAGACATAAATGCAATTTGAAGCTGGTAGAAGTTTAGCACATTAAGAACGGGGGAAAAAACAACCCGAGTTCAGGCAGTGCTCTCCCTGCCACTATTTTCTTCCCTCCCCTCCTCCTTACTTCCATTTTCCTCTCCCCCCCACAAAAAAGGGTTGGAGAGCAGACTGAATTTTCCTCTCAAGATGATTTAATTCAGTCTTCAAATTAGAGGGATGCTTATCCTGCTTAGTGGGAAAAGCCTCAGCACAGCAGCAACCACATGAATTCCAGGTACCTCTGTAACGAACAGATGGAAAACAATTAACAGCAAGCTGAAGACTTTGCTACCTAGAGCGAAGGATGGTTTCAATGCCGTGTATTAGAAGTCCAAGCACCTACACCAAACAGTGAAGAAATAATTTGTTCTAGTTCGTCCCACTATCCGATTTTGCAGGTTTTCAGTAGACAGATTTTCCCAAAGCTTTCTCAAAGTTACACAGATCCCACAAGAGCCAAGACTCACTGCTGAACCTAATTTAGTTTAAAATTAGGAGAACCAAGCTGCTGGGTAGTATCTCACCAAAAGGGAAAAATTAGCTCTGTATTAAATAGATGAAAAATAACCATTTTTTTGGAGAAATTTAACAGCTGCAGAGAGGATTCTGCTTACATTTCTTGAAGACTAAAGTGACAAATGACAAGATGAAAACAGACACCAAAGAACTAGTGATATATGCGTTTTATTAAATATTATTTTACATTTTCATATAGACAAAATCATAACCAGTGAAAAACAAAGCCTGCAGAGCAAAAGACCTGTTATAAGCACTTTGCAGTGCAAAATTACACGCTCTCAGTGATTCACAGCATGATTTGCCTGGGAAATACACCACGGTGACTGGATCTGAGGCTGTCATGCACTTCTGCTTCAGCGGAACATTAATACCTGCCACAGACCCTCTGCAGAAACCACCAGTTTGATAAGAGGCTGCGTGAAATCCCCGCCCCTCCCCTGCACTGCATTGTTTGACCCGCCCGAGGCCAAGCCACGAGTGGAGGAGGAAGAGGAGCCGGGTCCTTACCTTCAGTTCATGGCACAGCTAGGGCAGCGTGGCACTCCCCCGACTTCTCTGCACACACAACCACGTCCTGCTCCCTTCAGACTGAACAAACGTGTGCGTGTGGACTTGTACGTGGAGAATTCACCGCCACAAGCTCACTGCTTCCCACCTGTAGTAGAGCAACTGAAGCATTTCCCTGCTTGCACGCAGCCAAACACACCACAGAACAGCGATTGCTTCAACTTCCACGGCACAGGAAAAGATCAAATTTTACTTGAATTCATGACATCGCGTTTCCCTAAAGCCCTGTTCCTCAGGTAGCAGCAACAGTAAAACAGTGCCAGCAGTCTATTATTAAACTTGCTCAAAACCTGGTGTGAATTATCAGCCTTGTGTTTCCTCCAAACAGTGAATTAACAGAAGTGATTAACACCTGTCAAAGCGTTCTTACATTCTCCCACAGCAAAGACACATGTGCAGTGGAATGTCTTCCTATCGTAGGCTTGCTTTATGTAAACGTCAAGTACCACAAGTTTGTTTGGATATTGGAAAAAAGCTGGATCAAAAAAAAAAAAAAAACTACAGAAAGCTCACGGGGATCTCATGAATGTTCATAAATACCCCGGGGGATATGCGGTGAGGTCAGGCTCTTGTCAGTGCTGCCCAGGGCCAGAACAAGGGGCCCTGGGCAAAAACTGGAGCCCTGGAGGCTCCCCCTGGGCCCCAGAAGCAGTTCTGTGCCTGCGGGGCCGCAGCCCTGGCACAGGCTGTGCTGAGAGGTGCTGGGGGCCCTCCTGGAGAGCTCCAGCAGCCGCCTGGATGTGGGCTGGGCACCAGCTGGGGGTGGCCCTGCTGGGGGGCCTTGGGCCAGAGGCACCCAGAGGTGCAATAGCTAGAGCTTTTTAAAGACTCCAGCACTGAGGATACCATGTTTCTTAAAGAAAATAGAAAAAAAAGGAAGTGGGGACATATATCCCTATTTAGTAGATTACACTGGAATTTTCAAGACAGAGAGAAACAGGGTTATGATACTGATGCAAGAACTTCCTGCTGAGAAACCAGCGTGCTCTTAATCCCTCAACCTATATCAATGTCTTCCCACGTAGCAAGGATGGGGTTGCTGGTATGGACACCACAGTTTAACTTCCCCAAACCGGGCCTGACCACTTGCAGATGTGTATTTGCATCCCCACAGGACTGTTTCTTGACTGTAGACACTTCAAAGACATTCTGTGCTAGATCAAACATGCGTTTAAGTTGGTTTAAATTTGTGCTTGCCTTTGTTTCTGAACAGGCGCAGAGTACCATATGAATCCTGATTCCTGTCAGCTGCAGTGTAAGCAGTCAGAACACCGCGTCTGGGGCTGCTCCTGGACAGCCAGATTGGATCACAGACGTCTAGGCACAAAGGAGCAAGCAGAGCCTGGTAGCTGCTTCTCATTTAAGTCAAGCGCACGGTTCTGTTTCCCTATTAAACAACGTTTCTTCCCTTCAGATAAGCAAGAGAAACAACAAATACTGGAAATAGGTGATTTTAAAAATTTAAACCCAAACAAGAATTCTTTTGTTTACACAACTCTCTCTCATAGTCACATCAGAGTTATTTTCACTTTGGCAGAATAAACTACACTCAACAACTGTGCTCAGAGTAGCAACTGGTACCTACACGTGAAGAAAGATGAAGAACTTAAAGGGCCCCCACATTACCCAGGGAATAAAACCCTTTTCCCCAGAAAAATACAAAGCCCCTCAGGCAAGATTTAGGAATGCACCGTCTTCAGCTTATGAAACAGAATTCCAGGCGTGACCTGATCCTTGTGTGTGGGTCCTGACGCAGGGAAGAAGAGCTCCAGCAGCATACGACTTTGGAGTCTTGCTGAGAAGTGCTGGACGCAGTCGCTGGAAGTTACATTCAAACCTGTAACAAAATACAACCCCTAAATGCAGACATACGAAACGGCTTCCCAGGAGAAACGGGTGGACTCACCCATGCTGAGTCTCTGTAACAAATAGGACAGTCACTCCAAAGCAACTCGTTTTCAACGAGTATTATGAGTGTGCAAACAAAAAGCTAACAGATCAGTGAGACTTTGGGGATGCGGGAAGGCGAATTTGGGAGGAAATCATAAAATATGAAGAACGGCCTTTCAGATGAGCATTCACAGAGTACAACATTTCAAGAATGTGCAACGCTGCTGGCAACTATGCATTTTTTTCCCTTCAGTTTCTCTGTAAAGTGAAGAAAACATGCACCTAGAATATCTCAGTCTGACAGTCCTTGAAATCTACTGTCAAGGGAAAAACCTGCCGTTGCCAATCCACGAGCCTTCTCTGAAGCAAGCACACGTTCCAAGCTTGTAACGCTCCACATGTATACACGCAGACACAGCACTCTTTAGTGTTTTCCAATTTAGTGTCTTCCCATTTTGCACACAGGCAGGGCTAATACTCCTTGCATGTTATGCGTTATTAACATGGGGAACAAGTTTCAGCAGGAGGACCTTTGAACTTTTGCCTTCACAGCAATGCCAATTAACAATAAGACTTCTTGTGTTCCCACCTGACACGGGACCAAGCCCTCCAACACCAATACCCTCCAATTCCCCCTCCCTGATAATCTGAGGATGGCACAAGAGCACTGCGGAAGACATATTTAAATATTCCTTAGTACAGAAAAGTACCCCTCTCATTCCTGTAAAGATTAGTTTGAACCCTGAGTCACATGCTTTAGTAGCTCTTCTAAATGTTGTTTTTTTTGGCTTTTGTTATAAATGCACTAGATGGTTTTGGTATTCGTACAAATATCTGCTTGCATCAAATCCTGCCGAACGATTTCCGCTGGCAGCTAGTTCCACTTTAATTACATCGCTTGAAAAAGTATTTCCACCTACCATTTTTCAAAACTCCCACTTTCTAAGTATCACTGATGTCCTTTTGGGCTCGTGCGATGAGACATCACAAAGTTATCTTGCCGTACTAGTTCCTCTTAATGGACTGACAAACAGTTTAATTAAGTTTTAACATGTCCAAGCTAACCTTTTTCGCAGCTGATCATACAAAAGAAATTCAAGTACAATGCTTAATGATTGTGTTTAGAGATACCTGAATGCTCTAAAGGAATAAGGCTTGTTCTGAGTAAGTACTACACTGTTCCCGCTGCTTTTTTTATGACCTTTTTTCTTCAGAAACTAAGGTAAAATTATTTTTATAGTGTCTTCTGCTAAAGAACGAGTCCTGTGATAAAATTTTAAAACAAATTTTGGCTTCACAGCAGCAGATGCGGTTCAGTTTAACAAGCCAATAAATAATATAAGCGACTAGAGAGCTGGGATTTTTATAATATGATGAGGGTTTAAAAGCTAAAATGGGAGTCAACAGGTATTAGAAAAAGAAAGCGCACGGTACCTGCGGGTCTCTGCCTGCCGCTCTGCGAGAGTGCCACAAAAGCTGCTTTTGTGGCAGCGTGCTGCTTCCACACCAGCTCCAGAAACCGTCCCAAGGTCATCAAGCACGTTACTGAGAACCGAAGACTTCTGTTTACGAGGCTGGGCGGCTAACAGCCACCTCCGACAGCAAGAAAACTCGGACAGACGAGTTGAGAAGGTCGCAAATGGCCAACCCAGCCCCGCCACCTCCCCGCTCCCCACAGGGGCCCCCCAACACCTTACAGAGGCTGCCCAGAAGTTGAAAACAACGAAAAAAGCGTAAATCAAGCCCCACGCTTGGCTCGGGAGGTGCCTGAGAGCAGCACCTCAGCCCTGGCAGGCGGCAGCGCACAGCACGGCCGGGCCTGAGGGGAGAGCAGGGGACGGCAGGGACCCCCCCGGGCCGCTCTCCCGCTGCGGGGCAGGCTCGGGGGGGGGGAGCGAGGCGGCCACCTCCGCACCCCGGAGACCGAGGAGGGGGGAACCGAGCCGAGCTGGGCCGAGCCGGGGCCGCTCCCCTCAGCCCCGCGCCTCAGGGAGCGGCGGTGGCGGCGGGCGGGGCCGCTCCCCTCACGGCTCCCTCAGAGCCCCCTCAGAGCCCCCCCCGCTCCCCTCACAGCCCCCCCCCGCCTCACCTCAAGGCCCTGCCCGGCCCAGAGCCGCTCCTTGAGGCACCCCCGGTCCTCAGCAGCGGGAGCAGGCACCGAGCCGAGCCCGTCCCCATCCCCATCCCCGTCCCCACCGCCCGCTCCCCTCCTTCCCGGCCTGCCCGGCGCTGCCGGCCCCCGGCGGCCCCCACCTCCTCCTCCTCCTCCTCCTCCTCCTCCTCCTCCTCCCCCCAGCCGTGGCTGCGCGTGCGCGGCGGCCCCGCTGCCATCCGGGTCCCTCGGTGCGGTGCAGCAGGTCGGTAGGCGGGAAATGGCGACTGGCTGCTGAGCGCCCGCGGAGCGCCGAGCCCCGGCGGCGGCTGTGGCTGTGGCTGTGGCGGTGGCGGCGGCGGCGGCTGTGGCGGTGTAAACACAGCGGCACCCGCACGGCCCGGCCCGGCTCCGCGACGCCGCGGCCTCGGCCCGGCACGGCCACCTCCGGCCGCCGGGGGCCCGGCCAGCGGGGGCCCGCCTCCCCGGCACCCCGCGCCCTCAGGTAAGCGAGGCGGCGGCTGCGGGCAGCGCGGTGGTCCCGCGGGGGGGGACACGGAGAATTTGGGGAAGGGGGGCAGGAAAAAGGAGAAGGAGGAGAAGGGGCGGCGGCGGTGCGGACACCGAGGGGGGGGGGGGGGGAGCGGCCACCGGGGGGGAGCCCCCCGCGCCCCTCACGCCCCTCACGGCCCCGTTCCGAGCTCCCCCCCGCGCCCCCTCGGCTCCGCTCCCGTCGCTGCCCGGCGGCCCCGGGGCTCCGCCGGCCCCCGAGGGGGTGGGTGGCGGTGAGGGGGCGGCTGTCAGCCCCGCGCCGCGCCCCCCGCCCGTTCCAGGCCTCGGCCTGCGGGGTGCCCGCCCCGGCGGGTGCCGTCCCGGGGCTGCCCCCGGCGCCGCCGCGGTCGTGGCGCTCGCTCCCGGCCCGTTGTTTGCTGCCGGCCTCGCTCCCGGCCCTCCCGAGCGCTCGGAGGAGCGGCCCCGGGGCGGGGGGGAGCCGCCCCCGGCCGGGCTGTGGCGCTGAGGGGCCGCCGGTGCCGCCCGGTGGGCTCGGCGTGAGGCCGCCGCGCCGCTGCCTCGGGCGAGTCGCAGGCTCTGCTGCCGCTCGTCCCTGGGTGAAACGGGGCTAATAACACCTCGGAGAGTTGTTGCGAGAAGTAGTTAATGTTTGTAGAGGGCTTAAAAGACCTAAGTGTTATTAATTAAGCCCCATGACACATTAAGGTAAGAGTTAGTGAATCAGGTTTACACGCGGATGAACCGAGGCAGGAAGAGATTACGATTGAGCTGGAGTAACGCGTTGGATCGGTGACAACAACAGAAAACAAGTTGTAACTACTTCGCGCTGTAGGCACAAGTGAACAGTTCTGTGTAACAGAAACGCTTCCAAGATGATTTCCCCTCCCTCTGTTCCCCCCCCACCCCCCCCAAACCGGAGCCTTTCTGCCTCAGTTTCTCCTGTGTGACTTCCAGTGGAGTGGAGAGCTCCAAGGACACTTGCGGCTTGCCCACTTAAAAGTGTTTCAGCAGTTTTCATAACAAGATATATGTTCTAGGATGCAAGCCAAATCCAGGCTTGAATTCCATAAAACATTCTCCACTTTTCCCCTGAAAACATTGTGTGGAACTTAGTTAAGACTTGATCCTGTTCCAGTCAGCGGAGTATGCACTGAAGCTGACATTCCTGTTTCATCTGAGAAAGTTCCTTCGTTAAAGAAGAAATTCTGCTGTCATTCTGTCCCGCAGATTTAACGGCAGAGTTAGATCATTTTCTTCTAGCGATGTAAACATTCCACATATGCTGGAGCTGCACATGCATTTTCATAATTTAAAGGTAATTTTCCATCTCCAGACTTCCACCGCGAGTGTTGGTAGCTTCCTTCCCCGGCGTTGATTCCCCGGCAGACTGACATGACACTGCTGCAGGCTGAGTAGCATCGAGTGATTAAAACTCCTACCCAATCCAAAAGGAAAGTTAGCCTCCATCTTACGGAGTTTTTCCATTCTCTATTGGCATTTGTTGTCTTTGATCACTTGCAATGCTGGTGAGGTTGACACCAACAAAAATACTGTTTCCAGAAGCCTAACAATCACTTTTTCCTCTTCTGACAGTTTTCTGTGCAAATATCTCATTCCCGTGGAAGAAACTTTTTCATAGGTGTAAGTGGAGTGATAGCTTGGAGTTCCTGCACATTTTTGTTAGGAGCTAATACTGGAAGTCAAACTATTTTGGCAAGAGCTCTCAAGAGAAGGCAAAACAGCATGCATCGAGTAGGATTGGAATTTGGCAGAAATTTAAAATTAATGTGCGTTTCTAGACATCTGTATTCTCTGACAGAAGCTCGAGACTTCTTGTCCTTTAGAAGGGGTAACTGGAAGTTCCAGAACGTCTTCAGGATGGATTCAAATTTGCAACTGAAGAGTTGGACTCAGCGTAGCTGTTTAACTCTGAAGCTGCCTTTTCCAATACCTGGGGTCACAGCTCTTCCCTACTCAAAGCCTGTACAAGCTCTTAGCCATCCGTGGGTTTTCAGCCTGGTCTCCCTAGGGGAGACAATTCCTAGGGACCGCAGCTTTTGGACCTTGCTAGTGTCAGCTCAGGAGTACCCCCAGCCACAGGCTGCCCCCCAAATTCTCCCCCTGACTCCATCCTTATTCCCCCTTTCTCAGGAGCATTCCTCTCAGCAATCCTCCTTTCCCTTCTGATTCATTGCTCTGATCAGCTCAGATGTGATGCTTCTTACTCTTATTAGCCCAGGAAGTAAAGGACCAAGTCTGAACAAAATTCTTTCCTTTTGCTGGCAGCTGGCATTCGCACTCCAGCGTTGGCACCAATCTCTTGTAAAGTTTTAGTGGAAGATTGTTTCCATCTATTGTATGTGAAGAGCTCATCTGATGTTTATCCATCCCAGTTAGGTCTTCAGAAAAAGCAAACGTGCGCCATAAGCGCAGGGCTGATTAATCAAATTCATAATGACTTACAGTTTTTAGGGGGCAGAGTGTTTGAATCATGCTGCTGTGATCCTGCAGAGGAGCAGTAAGCTCTTTACAAGCTGGTTGAGAAGGAGTAGCCGTGTAATTCACGTAGGTTTTGACAGTGTCAGCCCTACGGAGTGCTTTAACCACAGGTTAAGTTGCTCAAGTGCGGTGTCAGTTGCAGTGCAGTGCATCGCCTCTGACTGCTCGGAGGAGAACTTCGCACACAGCTCCTTGTCAGTGCGCCAGCCTAGCGTGCTGTTTACATGGTGAGTTGCCTGGATAGCGATTATTTATTATTTTAGAAAAATATTTTACATTCATAGATGAAGACACATGCAATAACACTTGAAGAATTAACTATGAAATCATCCACATCTAAAGCAATCAGAGGCTGGGTAGTAGTTTCCCAGTTGGCAGCCTTAACTTTTTCTAAATACATTACTTCCTAATCAGATCAGTTCCAATAATTACTTTGATTAAAGTCCTCTTAGCTATGGAAAATAAGATTTTTTTTCATCTTACCTCATGATCCAGGGAAACGCTTGTCAGGACAGACTGGTGTAGGAAAACGCTGAGTTGTGTATCAGGAAAGCTGAAGTCTATTTGCACCTCTGCTGGGTGCGTGCTCCGACACATCCTTTGTTGCCTCGGTTTCCCTACCTGATGCTTTGGTATTTAGGGTGCTGGGACCTGCGGACAGCCCGCTGGGAAGCAGGTATGTGGCTGCTGGTGGGCAGCATTAACGCAGCAGCCGCATCGATCTCTGCTGTAGGGTGACAAAAAGACACAGCTCCCCCCGGGGAAAGCTTTATGAGAGTTGAGCCCCTTCCCCTGGGTTTGTATGCATCGAGCTGGCAGAACCCTAAAGGCAGCACGGGGAAGTCCCCTGTGTGTTATGTCAGGTCTAAGGAGGGTCCTCTGTCCGCAGTGGTGTGATGCTGAAGGTGCTTGTAAGAGGCGACAGGAACTGAAGCTGCCCCTAGTAGTCCAGACACCCTTCTGAATCCAGCGTTTCTGTTTGTTGTGTGAGGAACTGAGTTAGGCATAAAACACTTCGTAGTTTTTAACATAAAAATACTGCATCGGTGTAACTTCAAGGTAAGCAGTACGGTGAAAATAGCTTTAAATAGAAGGAGCTGCTAACTCCAGAGCACCTGGAAAGCAAGTTCTGTATACTTGCTTAAAGTAGCACCGTGCTGAAGTATATTATATATCCTGCTATTTGTTGCCAGCATACAGAGTGTGAGGAGCGGCAAAAAAAATACACAACTGAAGCATCTGGGTTGGGATTTACCTGTATGTGCAAACACGCGCAGTGGCAGCACAGCAAGCACGTCGTTATCGGCAGAGTAAGGCTGAGAGTGAGACTCTAGGGCACGTGAGCTTTCTGGAAGCCTCACGTGAGAGAAAAGGGACCTGCCCTTATTTAGGGTTCGTTTAAGAAGTGATTTAAGTGAGCGAATTAACGGGAACTCGCATCAAATCGGAGCGGCTCTCAGCAGTTCAGCTCTAGCTGTACTGATTCAGCCTAAATCACACCTCGGTTTACTTTAGGCCATTCTAAATTATGATTGCTTTGATTCATCCTGTATTTTAGGAGGTGCTAATTAGAGGCAGGTAGGTAATTCAATCTCCGGATTAGGCTATACCACAAGGACTTCCCTGGCGCAGCGATAGCAGCCTCGTTAGCGGTGAAACCCCTGCACAAAGGGGTTCCCTGTGCCAGCACGAGCCGCGCTGTGCTCGCTGTGCTTTAGCTGGATTTGATGACACCAGATGAGTATTTCCCCCCGCTCTCACATTTCCGACAGCCTCGCCACCCCTGCAGACCCTCGGGTTTGGCACCACCAGCGCGGATTTCCTTGGCTCCAGGGGTGCGTGGTGCCTCCTGCCCGGCAGGCGGCCGCGGTGCTGCCCCGTGGGATCCTGCCTCGTCCACCACTGCAGCCTCAAGGCTTCCCCTTCCGTAGTGTACCTCTCAGGGCGCGTTTTTTAAAGTGCTTGCTATTTCAGGAAGGAGTGGGCTGCCTTGAGGCAGCAGAGCTGTGTTCTGTGTTTGCCTTTGCCCTCTCTGTGTTTCCCAAGCCCTTCTCGCACAGGGCAACCCAGCGTCTGTCCCCGCTTGCCAGGACCCTCTCGTTTCCCAGCGGAGCTCGTCCAGGTACGGCTTTGTGTGTGCTGGATTTAGATACGGGATCTTTGATTGAGTTACCCAGCCCAGTTTGTTTGACACCTTCTTAAACCCTTGTCAAGAGCAAGCCGTTGTAATTACATCAAGTTAAGGACAGTTGGAAGATCTTGTTTATTGTGCTTTTAAGGCAGAATCTATTAATATGAAAGAAGAAAACAAGCAAGTTAGTGGAAACGCAAAACTTTTAATTTTTATGTTCTTAAAAATACAGATTTCGGAGACTCAAATGGAGCTGAAGTGGTATTGTTAAACAGCTTAATCACTGTCTTTGGAGCTTCTTTTGTGATGCCCAGAGGCCAGACAGCTTGGGAGTGCTCTTTAGAAAAGGTCTTGGAGAGCTCAGCTGGAGCAGCGAGCTGTGTAGATATGGCTCAGGTGAAGAGGTGCCATGCTTAATTGGTGTGCTTAATTATCCTGTTGGATTTATTTGAAGATAATTTTCTAGTGATAGTAGATTGGTTTATTATATATCTGGAAAATGTTTTATAATGTTCGCTCTCTAAGATTAATAGTTAATATAAAAACGTCCTGAGGCAATTAGCATCGTAGGGTTCCAACCCATAAAGTAGTTCAAGAGCAGAAGATAAACATTTGTCATCAGTGATCCGTGCTTTCAAAGTTAAAAAGTTATTTCACGAAGACTGCCCTCTGCTCTTTCTCCTCTCTATGTATTTTCTGTTCCCCTTTTTCTGCATTTTGGGTGCTGTGAGGTCAGAGAGGTGTGTGCAGCTTTCCGCATGCCCTTCACCTTGTTGCTGGCAGCTCGAAAAGCTCTGGGCCCTCGTTTGCAGACAGACGTGTTTTGTCAGAATTTCTGGGGTACAGGGCTCTTTCTTTACTTTTAAAATAGGGTGACCATGCTGATAAACCCGCTGCCGTTGTTGCAGCTCACTCGGCGTTGCCAGTCTTCGTTTGTGCAGTCAGACAGCGTGGAGCAGCAGGAGCAGCCCCACAGCGTGAATTTATTGATGCTGAGCACTTGGTGTGCAGGTGTCCGTGGAAGAAGGGACAAATCTGGAGCAAAAAGTACATAAAGGGATGAGGGTGAGAGCCTTCAGTGAGCCATCACGGGATAGAAGCAAATGGAATAAGATCTGGATGAAGTTTTCTGAGGGGCTGGCGGGTGCCTTCTCACCTGCCTGAGTCCTTAGCCCAGCTCCGCGCCTTTCCCCGTGCCTACACTGATGCTGTTCAGCTGCTGCTGTGCAGAGGCTGCTGAGTTAACTCAGCTCATGACAGGTGGTTGTTTAAACTCATTGGCTGGTCTTGCTTATCCTCTGTGTTCAGAGGGAGTTTAAGAAGCTAAATTCTGTTTTATAAAACACGAGTGGTAAGGATGAGGGGAAGACTATATATTTTTTTTTTCTCCTTAGAAGCCCAGTTTTTAAAATACTATTGTATGAGAGTTTTTGATCCACTGTAGTGTTCAGGGACAAAAGATGCTGACCATTAGCATGAGTAGTGTGTCTGCTTTAGAGATATAGATAGATAGATATAGATATATATAGATATATAAAAGTTATTTTGGAGTTTTGGTGCTGTATTGTAAGTGCAACAAATGAGGATCCTTCTTGAAAAGGGTAATCACAAGCACGAGCTAAAATAATCCATCTGGTGGGGTGGTGTTACGTGAACAGCAGGATGTTTTCCCATAGCCGTGCATCCCTTGGAGCCTTGCAGCTCCTGTAGCACTTCCAGACCCTGCACCCACAGCACTCCCTTTGTGGGGGGGTTTGTGGTGTCCCTGCTGACCCCTGTGGTCAGAGGCAGCTGGGGGAGCAGGCGAGGCTGTGTCAGTGCAGCCAGGATGGACGGGGCTGGGGCTGGGGCTGGGGCTGGGCTGCGGCTCGCTTTCGCTCACTGCCAGAAGGCTCTGGTCAGTCTTACCTACAGAGCTTCGTGTTTTCAGACCTGTAGGAGCTTGGTCTGCCTGAAATTTCTCCCCCTCTGTCAAATCAGGTGGAGGGAGGTGAGCGGGTTACCAGGGGAGGACTGACAGGCGCACAGTTGGATAAGCCTCATTTTCCCTGGAAACCAGGCTGTAAAAAAATCTACAAGCACATTAGAAAAAGCTTCCCGGTGTTTGTGCTACAGACTGCAGCCCTTCAGAGAGTACAACAGGCACACAGAAACCCTGACATAAACCACTGGGGCTTTAAAAATCTGCAACCGGATGGTCTGTGTTCCTATAATTGGCCATAAAATAAAAGGACAATTTTAAACCCAAAACCTGGGGTATGCCAGTGAGCGGGTTGGGCCCTTTGGTCTTGTGAGCAAACGGAGCGACACCGCTCACATCTCCCAGCTCAGCTCCCTTCCCCAAAACTGGGTGACCTCCCTGCAGGATTAGCAGCCTTAGCTGCCTCTGTCCATTCACATTTCCTAGTGTAGCGCATGAATCCGTGCCCTGCGTTAAAGACGTGCAGCTTCCCTTTTCTCTGAGTCTCAAGCTGCCAGGCATCCTAAAATGTTAGCCGATTTTGCACGTTTATTCCTCAAAAAGGCAAGGCGGTGCTGTACAGAATCACAGCAGCAGCCTTCGTTCTGCAGCTCCTGCCTCTTGTTTGCAGACATAAACTTTGCAAAGTGAGGCGTGAGGCAAACAGGATCCTCTCTCCGCGGAGCAGTTCTGTTTGTTTGCAGAGCCCTACCTGCTCCTTCGCAGCCATCAAGTTATTATCTCATTACGTCTCATGCATCTTAAAGCGGCAGAGATGCGTTAGACCAAAAGGGAGGTAATTAGATTGTGAAATAAATAAGTGAAATTCGGGGTAGAACCGAGGAAGAATGGAAATGTTATCGTGTGCTGGAAGATCAATCTTTGCTTACAAAACTTCTGTTGTTGTGCTAAATCGTGGTTATTATGCTCTGCATTATCGGCATGTTGTTCAGAAACCTCATTTAACTTTCCACTGAATGGCCAGTGATTTTTCTCCTGTGGATTTTTCACCCAGAACAAAATAGGAAAAAAACAAAACAAAAACATTTAAATGAAAGAAAATAAAATGTAAAATAGCCTTACTGACATGGGGTCAGACAGGTCCTGAAGCTGATCTCAAGAAGGTTGAATGTTATTCAAGTTTATAATGTTGGATGTTTGTAAAGTTACACATAGTGTCACTCAAGAGTTAGTAAAGCTCTTATTTTCCTATTAATTTTAATTTAGGTACATGTATAAATAAGCAAATGAATCTCACTGATGGAAATGTGTAAGAATAAAGTTTTCTGTTTAGAAATAGGGCAGTGGGCTATGAAAAATCAGATTAAAATCAGCATGTTTATGTTATTGAAAATGTTTAGTTTCAGATCTGTATGGGCAGCAACTGGTTAAAAAGACCTCAGTTGTGGTGGCATTTTCCCCATTTGTAACAATGTTGGTGTTTATTTTTTCATCAGGAAAGCCAAGTGAAAAAAGAGCATAATAGCAGCTCCTGCAAGGTAGAGAGCAGGCTTTAAACTATTTGGAAAGGTTTTGAATTTATAGTGCACCAAGGAAGATGTTTTCCAGGGAAATAAGAATCATATTATCATTTAAAGAGTTTTTATCCTACAACACAAAGAGCCTAAAATAGTCTGCTGTTTTTAAGGCCAAAGGAGCAGCCAAAAACTTTATCTAGCCTTTTAAAAGATAGCAACCTGACAAAAGCCCTGTGGAATATGTGATTGCGGTGCTGATCCCACGGAAAGATTAAGGGGAAGCAGAGCAACTTCAGGCTTTCAGGTGCAGTTAAACAAAATTCATCTCTGCAGACCTTGCAAAAACTATCAGCTTCTCCTAACAAATGCAGGAGCTACTCCGTGGCTGCCACAGTCCGACACACACTTGCTTAGGCTTATGAATCTTCTGGAGTTGGTGTTTGCTCATTTGTTGTTTTTTCCTTTTTTATTTTTAATTAAGAAAGCCAACTAATATGAATAAGATGAATGATTAAAAAAAAAAAAAAAAAAAAGACAACCCATGGAGATTTTTTTTGTGGTCAGAGCTTATCACAACATCCTGGCAGGTCTGCTCAGGAAGTGTTCAGCAACCTGTCCGTACCAGGGGCTGGAACAAGAGGGAGACACTTCCAAAAATAGTCTCCGTGTGAGCCTGGCAGCGTGGATTAAATGTCTGGGGAGCCTGATTTGTCCCAAGACAGCTGGTCCCTTCCCGAACCTCAACGGGAACAGTCCTGGTTCTGGTGGGATCTGTTTGCCACTTGTTTAACACTCAAGTACCGCAAACTTTTATTTCCAAACACCTCAGCTGTTGGTGAGCTCCACGGTACCTAAAGGCGCCTGATGTAAAGTTCTTGTCTTGGCAGCAGCAGGGATCTCATGTAATTCCTTTCTGCTGCCACAGATCTCGGGCTCTGTTCTGAGATCAGCTGTTCTGCGATTAACCCAGCTCTCCATTTTCATTTTTTTTTTGTTGGTTAGGAGCCTGACCCCAGCTGAAAAGACTGAATTAATTCCAAGTGTGTACCCTCAGTCATAAAGAGAAAAATATCTTGGCCAGGCGGGAATAAACTCTCAGTTCCAAATGCAGATAGGATAATCAAAACACAGCCTCGCTAGCAAAGCAGTGACAAAACAATGGTGCCTGGAAGTACGATTGCTAATGCAGAAAAATAAAGGAACAGCAAATTTATTTTCTGTTAGGGCCAATTACAAAAAGCCTTTCTCATCTTGTCTGGCAACATCTTTATAAGAAAATGGTTCTTCTTTGCTCCTACCTGCCCTGTCCTAGCCCCATCCAGTCGCCTTCAGCTGCGGCTCCCTTGTTGGTGGCCACCTCTCCAGGAGGTGGTGGTGGAAAAACGCTTGGAGGTTTGTGAGGAGCAACAACACAATCCAGGATGTTGTAAAATACGAAGTACATCAGCTGGAACATGACGAAATCGCTGTGATTTCCTAGGGAAGGAGGGTAAGCTGGTTAAAGAAAGGCTAGGAGTTGTTGAGGAGGGGAAAATCTCCACACCTTTGAGCTAACAAAGAGCATTTCCCTGAGGTTTGTAAAGCGCTCTGGGGCCTGTCTGGGTGAAGGCCTCTGTAAGTTGTTCTGCTCGACTTCGCTGCGAGTCCAGACAGGTGTGCATGGCACGCAGGTTGTCATTTGTCCCATGTCTCATTCACGGGCTGCGTGCCTCCTCTGCCTCCCTGCTTCCCTGCCCTGGTGGCTCAGGCATCTTCACGGGGTGTCGTAGGATCTTGCATTTCTGGAGGGCATCACTAGGCCCACGTGAAGGGAGCTCGGGCAGCTCAGTGAGCACACCTCCATGGGATCGTTCTTCCTTCTGGAAACCTGGGCCACATCACAGTGAAGAAGTGTGCTGATGAAACACAACTGGCGTTGTATGTTTAAAAAGAAAATGGAGAAAGCGGTTGTTCTTGGTTCCTTGCTGTGGACCTGCCTGCTGTGACCCAGCCTGTGTGTCCAGAAGCACATGAATGAAATGAAGATGTTTGCTCAGCAGAGAGGTCTGTAACCAGGCATCAGGCATCGCAGAAAGCTGTTAAATTTGGTGGCGGGTCGCAGCTTTGTGTGTGTCTGTACCTGCGATATGGGCAGCATGGACCAGATTCTTGCTTAAAACCTAAAAGTGTGAAGAGGTGGTGCTGCCTTCTTGGCTTTGGGTGAAATCTTTCAAGGCATGTGTGGAGGTAATGCAGGACGAGTGCTGTGCTTGTTGCAATCAAACACATTCCCCAACATTTTCGGTGTGCTTCATTTTGCTGCGTGAATTTCTCATGCTTTGTGGTCATCATCTCCATGATGGCAAAAACGAGTGTATGGGCAGTTAGTGGAGAGAAGAGAACTTCTTTCTGGCTTCCTTTTGTCTCTTGGATTGTGGCTGTGCTCGGTTCTGCCAACACGCGCTGCGTCCACACCAGGAGCTGATACAATCTGTAGCAGCAGACGCTCTGTTGTGTAAAATTTGTTTTGGATCCCAGTGGCAGGAGCTTCGCCCCTGCCTCGTCCCTTGCTGCTGCTGGGGACCAGCCCTCACCTCCCAGCGCCGCAGGAGCCCCGTGGGGTAGGGTAAGTGCAGGAACTAACAGAGAAGCCCCACACCTACCGTGTGCCTGTCACTCACTGAGCTGCATTCCCAAAGTGTGCCTGGCTGCCCTGATCCTCCAGAGCCCTCCCGGAGCCAGGCTGGGAATACGCAGCTTTCAGTGGGGGCAGCTCAGCGGGCTCACTGAGTACCAAATTAAACATAGGAATTGTTCAACGCTGTAATTCTGAATTTTCCCGTCAGGTGTATCTTCCTATTGCTGATTGCTATTGTTCTTTTACCATCTCAAACCCTTTCCTGTATCAAAAAACCTTAAACCCTGTAATTTCATGTGCCGTACCTAATTTTCTTTCGATAGTTTTGGGGAAAAATGGATAAAACCTTAGCACCGCTAAGGAATTTCTGCCCCATAGTGCGCGGTGCCTGCGTGTGGAGCAGCTGCAGGGCATGGAGTGTGGGGCTGCAGCACCTCCAGCTGCTGCTCCCACATCTCCTTCGTTACCTCCCTGTCTCACAAGCTGTTAATGAGAGTTCCATTTGGCCCCTCTTTGCCATGCATTTCTCTTTCGAAGAATAAATTTTAATTCCTTCCCCCTCCCCTTCTGTTGTGTTTTGTTTTAATAGATGGGGAAGGAATTCCAGCAGGAAGGGGTTTGGGGAGGGTTTAAACCAAGACATGTAATGCAGAAAAACATCTTGAGCTGTTAACTGTTCAGCGTGCTTGCTGGGGATGGGCTTCCTTGGCTTCAGGTCCACGTTACGGTAACGCTTCGCTGCCAGCTGCTCGCGATGTGAAGGAGCTGCACTGTTGTACAGGGAGAATTTCGAGCTGCAGGCTCCTGAAAAGCAACGTGCTGGAAAGGGAACCGAAGGGCAGCAGTTAGCCAGGGCTGCTGAGCGCGATTCCACTGGCAGTGAGCTCCTGGATCTCCTGGCTCCACGGCACAGAGGCCGGCGGTGGCACGAGGTGTTCGCGCCCGGCGTCACTCAGCCCGGCCCCGGCCGGCACGGTGGGGGGACAGGCAAATGTTGTACGTGGCTGAGGAAGGAAATTCAGGGACATGTTTGGGCTTGGTTTGTTTTGACTGAGAGAGTGTGCTGAGTGGCGCAGTTTGGCTTGTGCTCGGTTCAGAAAAGAAACACAAAGATAATTAAAGTAAAAACTGCGCTGCCAAACGCATCGCGCGTTGGGAGAGCAAACTTCTGGCACTCGGGGATTGTAGGTGACTGTTGCTAAGTCCTTTAGAGATATTTATAACCTGAGGCTTGATACCCAGGATGTGAAGTGAGCCAAAGAACTCTCTGGCAATAGCGTACAGATGAGTTGAATGGTTTCTTGCTGGATAAATACATACCCAAATTAACAAATGTTAAATTGGTTCAGGTTTTGTCTGCCTGGTATTTGTTTCAGCTCTAGAAAAATCTGGCAACTTACAGAATAGCACAGTTTAAGCAGTATTTTCATCTCCAAGTTGGTGATTGACTAATGTCAGTCTTCCTTCAGTGCTTCACAATTATTTGTCTAATTCTTTTTAGACATTTGCTTTTAGTATAGCCTCGTGTAATTCCTACCCGTGAAGTGGCAGGCGTCTCAGATTTCTCACCAGAATATTTTAAGGCTGCTGTTGTACAGTCACATGGCAGGAAGTGTGCCAGTTCTTCAAAATGTGTAAGTAACGTTTTAATAAATGCAGTTTACATCTCTGAATGCAGTACATTTCATTATATTTCAGTGTTCATTTACTTAATTCCTAATCCACCTCTGTGGATGGTTATCTGTGGTTGATCAACTACTTGCCTTAGTTCTGTGTTACTCTCTTCTTACCATCCAGAGTTTTTTAAATTCTGTAAATGAGCCTTAGGAATCTCACTTTTCAATTGCAAGCAGTGTTTACGCTGTGTGTAAGTGTCCATAGTGTGTGTCAGCTTGTGTTACGTCCATGTGTGTAAAAACACACACGTGGATATTTCAGGGAGTCCTGGCTATTTGAAGTCTGGAAAGGGCGCATTGCACAGAGAGCTCGCTTTATAAACCGATTAAACTGGCGTAAAAATGAAGTCATATTTATTTATTTACTTATTTTCTGTTAGCTTGGTGAGCTGGCCTGGCCTCTGAGGAGGCAGACAGCTCTGGAAGTAGTGTGGGGAAGAAATGAGGAGGGAGCAGGGGCAAGCCCCTAGGTTCCCTCCTGTCATCCCACCATACCTGACTTCAAAGCACCTTTGAGAAGCTTGCCCTGATCCTTGCATATTCCTGCACCTTTCTTCCAACATCTTTCTGGTTTGCTTCCCCTTTGAGCCCTTTGCCACCGCTTCTCAGCGTGAGCACGGTTCCCATTCCCAAAGGACTCTTCCTGGCAGGACAGACTGCACATAAAAACCCCAAGGAATGCAAAAAAGGGATGGTTAATCTTTCTCGGTGACGTAGGGCTGTCTGTCTGGCGTGTAGGAGATCTGAAGGACCCGTTTGAAACCTCTCGGAGCTGGGGAGGTTTGGTGTTTGACCTGCTGGCTGCGCTCCTTCCCCGCTCGCTTCCCTGTCCTGGGGATGGCTGCCTGGGATCGGATCTCTCTCCTTGGACCATACAGATTGAAGAATTTCAGGGGGATATAACTTAAGCAAATTAGAGGAAAGAGCAAAAAAATAAATAAATGCCTAAGCAGGTTGATAATGCAGCAAATGAAATTCCCTTCTCAACGCATGGAAGGACTCGGGCTCCTCGGGGAGCTCTGAGAACATTTCCAACACGGCAAAACGGCGTTGTTTGTCTCTAACTTCATTCCACCAAATTGCTAACTATTTAGCTTGAAATATTGATATATTTAAACTATTTGGTTTAAAAGTTTAATGGCCATTTTCTGTCTTGGGCTTTATTTCCTGCAGAGCTGTGAATTCCTTCTTCTCCCACGTACAAGAGCACTGAGAAACCTTAACTCAGGTGTTCTTTTTTCAGCCACCCATGATAAAATGAATTCGTTAACAGAATTTAATCACTTAATCAACGAGAAGTTGACTAAAAATAATGTTTTCCTGAATATTTCCAAAGTAAAAATACATTTTATGTTTTAAGGTATCTTTGGATCATTCTGTCTACTGATGTTTGTTGATTTCTTCAATTTTATAATTAGGTCCTCCTGATTTGTGCAGAAGTGTGATAGGACCATACGTCTATTGAGCTGGACTCTTCCCACTGTAAATCATACACAAAAAGTTAATCTAGCAGGAATTTGTAAGAAAAAAAGGTCAAGATGCAGGTTTTGTTAACACATTCATTTTACATCCTTGCATAAGAATGTTATTTTTAACTTTTTATTTTTCTAGTGGCACAGAGTAGGAACAGCAAACTGGGTTTAAATCCTTGGGGACGTTTTTCAGTTTTCCCCAACGTTACTGTTTTTCTGCATACAGTCGATTCTATCAAACTAAATGCGAGTTTTGCAGCAAATATTAATAGCGAAAGTATACTCAGATGGACTCTGAGTTTTAATGCTTCTGTTACTAGAGGGCTCAAAATTGTAAGTAATTTTCATAAATTTAAGCAAATGGTTTCCATTTTCTTTCCTTAAACCCCAAATATCAGTCCACTTTTGCCATAGTTACTTCAGTCATTTATCTGTCTTGACCTTCCCCTGTCTGTAACAGCTGTTGTATTAAGTGGTGATGGAAAATGCTGGCCATGTATGCAAAATGAAATCCTGTGTTTGTCAGCAGTTACAGCAATTGTACCTAACTGAAGTATTTAACTCCTGACCATACCAATTCCATATTACTTTTGCTTAGTCCTCTCAAGAAGATGTTGGTAGCACTGTTATTCTTCGTTAGCTGGAACACCTTTCATTTAAGATTGAGCTGTACCTAACTGCTAACCGGACTGTTTCTGAATGATAATACCACAGTATTTGTGTCTGTGAATCGTGCTGCCATTGCCTTTTCCTAACAAGACAGCAGCTGTTGCTTCCTTACCCATATTTTTAAAGTTATCTCTATTCAGCTGTATGATACATGTTAAACGAATTTCAGAAAACCAGATTCTGATTCCTATTGTGAAAAGAATACCCTTTTCTTGAGAAATCAATCAATAAATAAATTGCCTTTTGTCGTGTCTTCAGCTAGGACATGTGTATTGCTCTTACCTGCATTTCTGGGCGTTACGACTCAGATGGATTTCTTGCTACTTTTCTCTGCTCCTGATCCAGCACATGCAATAATTTTCAGCACATGAATAGTCCCATTCAAACCAACCCGAGTATGAGCTTCAGTCAACTGGAGAAGGCATTTGCCACAATCCAGAAAAGCACTTATATTTATGCACAAATTTAACTCTACCAGCAGTCCAATTGAAGGCTGGAGATAGATGTGACACATTTGCTGAAATGGCCTTTTACTCTGCTCTAATAAATATTGCCTTTGCGTGAGTCTTCCTGTGCTCTAATCGTATTCCCAAATACAGTTGTATTGGAGATCAATCTTAGGTTCCTTTGTTGAACTGCTCTATCCTCACCCATATTTAATGCGTGGTCTCATTTATGATTTCTTCTTCTGTGAGCACTTGACGTGAATTTAGATTTATGCTTCATCTCAAATTTAATGCAGAGCCTTAAAATGATGCATTGTAAGGAACACGGGGCTGGAAAGCGCTGCCTAGGTCATTGAGTCTAGTCATCAGATGCTGAAGACACCAGGCACCATAAAATCCTTTCCATCTTAAAAACAGTTAGATTTTTTGTTCCTGCTACTTGGGCTGGAGGGTTATGCAAAAACCTCATTGATCTAATGGTTAGATGTATTTGTGGCCAGATGATATTCATTTGTTCTTCTGCCAGTGTTATGCTTCAGCTTAAATAGCTCTTCCCTTTCATTTAAGTTTAGCCATATATATGTGTGTGTGTGTGGATGTAAAAGCTCAGTGCATCAGAACACTGTCAGTGTTATATAATTTTTTCAGTTCCTGATCTGAAGCTTAATGCGTTTCTTCAATGACTAAGTATACTTGTTTTTTCCCTTTATAGCTTTACATGTGGTACACATGAAAATGAGGCTGAGAACGCGGAAGGCTTCTCAGCAGTCGAATCAAATCCACACGCAACGTGCTTTGAGGGCAAAGAGGAAACACTCGGAGGTGGAAGAGAGCTTACCTGTTGGCGGAGGAAAACCACAGAAAAATGAAACTGGCTTATTGTCTTCAATCAAAAAGTTTATTAAAGGAAGCACACCGAAGGTACAGTGTCAGTGGGTTTCTTCTTTTGTTTTTTAATTGGGTCATATTCAATTAATTTTGATTTTAAAATGCTTCTATTAAGAGTAAATAAAAATATGTAAATGGAAAGCTGGGGCTAAACCGCTAAATCTCATCTGCCTTGATACAAACAGAAACCTAAATTTACTAATTTTCACATGTTAAAACATGTCGAATGTAGGTTCTGAGAGAGAATTACATGTATGGCTTTGATAGGCTGAATGCAACCTTGCAATTGCTTCCAAAATCTCATTTTTTTTCTGCAAAGAGAAAGGCCAATAAAAAAAAAAAAACAAACAAACAAAAAAAAAAAGTCTTCATTCAGTTCCAGCAATGCAAATATTGATATTACTTAGCTGTAAATTTTAAAGAGTACCCAGGAAGTCATAGCACTGGTTATGAACTATATGGTTTAAAAAAAGTGATTTGAATGCAGAATAATTTTCTGTTTTCTGAACTAAGTGTTGAAAAGATAACTTTGTAAATTTTAATTAAAGTAACAATGTAATCTTAAATTGTCAAAAATATAATGAAATTTAATCTTTAATATGTTGACTACTTATCATAAGAGTATTGAGGTACTGACAAAGAAATACTTCAGTAGAAAGAAAATGCTTAAAACCACTTACATTTTCATTGAAGTAGGACAATTAAGCCATTTTACATTCAGCACCTATGTGGCACGACAGTGCAACATTTTGGCTGCAAAACCTCTGCAACAAAAAGCTGAAATCTAAGCAAAACATTTTACGTAGGAATTTCAAGATAAGAGAAATATATCTGTTTTTTCTTTTTTTTTTTTTTTTCTCCCTAAGGTTTTGTTAACTTTCTCTCTTCCCCTCTTCTCTCTCCCAAATCTTTGAATTACATTTCATTCTTCTTTTTTTTTTCTTGACAGTTTTTTTAAAATATAAAATGTCCACGTTTTTCTTCTGTTCCCTTTCATGTCCTCTCCTGTGTCTGTAGCAGGACTTGGAGTGGCTCCAGTGGCATTAGCATGGCATGATATTGATACTGCCGGGCTATCTTCCAAAGCGCTAATGACTTAACAAAGTAGTCTTGTGGCTGCCATGGAAACGTTATAACTCTGTGAGATAGTGTATGTGTACAACTTGCATAGTAGTTCATTTCTGGGTACGTTGAAATCTAAGTCACCACAGCGATTGTACGGATTTGTGGCAATAAATGTCTTCATAGCTAGTTTATTGTTACAATTTTGATGGTAGTCATAACTCATCTGATATTGTAAAGGTGGCTTATCGGAAATACTCCTTCAACAAACGGAACCTGAAAAACCATTATAGCTATTTAGGTAGAGAAACTAGAGCCTAACACGTGGCTGTAGGAATGTGGATGGTGATGGGTCTGATCTTGAGGTCTTTTCCAACTCAGAGCCCATGTGCAAGTCGGGGCTAGTTAGGGAATACAAAAGAGTATTTATTATTTACAAAATGACAAGTCTGATCTACCTGAAAAACTGATGTGTGTATGCATTCAGGAAGTACTACAGTATACTGCAATAAGATTTCCACTGTATAAATCAAGGAGAATTGCAACCTTGTGTGTAATTTCATCTTTAAATTCTATTAACGAACTGCTTGAACTCTGACCTTGTAGTTTGTGATATTGTCACACCACTTCTTGTCTACTGATTTATGTTCTTATTACATCCGTGCTTATTATTGCTTCAGGGCTTGTTTATTGTTGGCTGTTTGTTTTTTTTTTTCCTTCCAGTCTGGTCCGTTGCACTCTTTTCCCCCTTTTTTGCCAAAGAATTTTTAGGAGTGGTAGAATTTTATTTTTTGTTTCAGGAAAATAAATTATTTCTGCAGTTTGGTTTGTGGCTTTTTACATGAATGCAGAACACCCAGAGGTACGAGGCTGGCCATCCTGGAACCCAAAGTCCTTTTTTCTCAGGACCGCTGCCACACGGGCAGAGCACTGAGAGCTTTCCCACACCATCACGATAGCTCCTGTTCTGGAGAGGGAAAGTGTTTTCTAGATTTACTGAATCTGTTGTGTCTCTGCTGATACTATGAGACAGATTCTGTGTTTTCATTGTGGTTTCTGTAATGTTCCTGCACTTGCTCTCCATAAAGCACGAGTCATTTTTGGATTTTATGCATAGCTTTTAGAAGTTAATTAATTTCTCTCTTTTTTTTCCCATGTTGAATTTGAACGAATGACCTGAAAGATAAGGTGCCTTGCTGTTCTTTTTATCAGTGAGCCATCTGTTTTCTCTCATATAGGATTTTATGGTATATACATTACCAGTAATTGCTCGTCGTAGTAATTGGATATTGTTCTCACCAAGGTTGTTGGTCAAGAAGAAACTGCCAGTAGGAAGCTTTGGGGATCAGTGGTGGTCACATACTTTGTCTTCTGATATGGCTGTCCATGCATTTCCATGTTTGCCAGTATTTCTTTTAGGTACTGTACTCTTAGCACGGCCCTTAAATTACTTTTTCTAAAGGATCAATTTACCTTTTTTTGGAGCATGCAAACTTTTTTCTTTTTAAAGATGTGAAACTGCTGCTCCCAGAAAGGTAATATTGTAAGTCTAAAGTAGAAATTTTAATTTACTTTAATATGCTTTGTGGCCTTTTCTTTTTAAATATTTAATTCAATTTATTTTGCTTTGTCTCACGTTTTACATTTCAGTGTACTGTATATGGCTGTATTTTAGATTGCCATTTTATTAAGATGTAATAGGTGCTTTGGGGCAAAATGGGAAGAAACCTGTCTTAAATATCTGTGCTACACGTACACACACGCTCAGAAAAAATATGCAAAAACGATCAGTTCTTTCCCATTCATGTAACTGCCACAGAGGAGAAGAGTAATTTTCTTAAAGGTAAGAAGAATCATGGGGTTACAACCCTTGCATATAATACTTGTAACAGCTAAGTTTTGCCATGTACTATCTGATATGAATTGAGTACTACCACAGTACATACTTAGAAACAATTTAGCAAGCCACTTTATGTAAGGATCATGGTGGGACATTTTATATTGGATATTATGATGCAGTTTACTTTCTGTATATTTTAACAAGCAGAGAAATGAAGTTTCTCATCATTCTAGTTGTCTTATTTCTACATTTCCTTAATGCCACAGCACCTAATTACAAATTGACTATCTGGTAAAATAGTATTTAAAGACAGTTTTTCTACAACAGAAATTCCAAGCACAGCTTTCTTTCCCAGTACTTAGCTATTTACCTTGGGTTGTGTCAGTTTGGATGAGTTTAAAATTCCAGCTGGGCAGATCCATGTTGTATGTCCTGCATCTGGAAGTGGAACAATAAATGGACCTTTGGTGGAACTTTCCCTAACAGCTAACATTTTCTGGTGGCATTCAGCGGAGAAAAAAGGCACTACTCAGTATCTTTCTTTCCCCTCTTTTCTGTTTTAAGGAAGAAAGAGAAAATCCTGCAAAAAGAAGTAGAATTGAACGCGATATAGATAACAACTTGATTACATCCACACCTCAAACAGGAGAAAAGCCTAATAAACAGATCTCCCGAGTAAGACGGAAAAGTCAAGTGAATGGAGGTTTGTAAATATTCTAATCATACGTTATTACAGTTGACTGGTGATTCAGTAGCCATCCAGCTGTTAACTAATAAAGGACATTTCTCCAGGTGAAGGTTATTAAGAGTTTTGTGATTGACTTCAGTGTTAGCAAGGCTGGACTAATAGTACTGATATAAGATTTCCAGGACTGCAAGCACAAGTTACAATGGATGTGTCTGAGAAGGAATGTTTTATCCTAGTAAGAACAATTTCATTATGTGATAATGACCAGCTATTTTGGAACTATTTTTTTTTTTTTTCTAAAAGAAAAGAAGAGCCAATAATGATTATTTGATTTAGTTCTTCTCCCATTTTCTCACAAGAAGTGAAATAGGACTTCCCAGTTCATGACATTTGTGGAACTGACCTGGGTTCCTTAGATATTGAAAGCACTTGTCAAACATATAGCACATTTGTCAAACATATATTCCAACAAGGTTTCTGACATAGAATCATGGAAGAAATTAGGTTGTCAGGGACCTCTATAAGCCATCAGGGCAGTCCTCCTTTTCCTCTCCCAGCAAGGTGAATCCAGCTTGAAGAGAAATCTGACGTTTGAAGTTGGATCAAGCTGCTCGGAGCCTTGTCCAGTCAAGTTCTGAATATCTCAAAGGATGGAGATTCTACAGTCTCTGTGGGCCCCTGTTCCAATGTTTGACCACCTCATTGTGAAAATAATTCTTTTTTCAGTATCTCTAATAATGTCACACAGAGATGCATCCTTTTAGATAAAATATTCCATGAAATTTAAAGCGTCAGCTGTGGTTCCAGATCTGACTTAAAAAACACATTTTTAGACTCCTTTTCCTAAGGAAATGAGACTTCATGTGTTTGTGCTGCCTGTCAGTGTTCCTTCTTTCTCCCAATAACTTTAGAATCCGTTGTCTGATTTCTGCCAAGTTTGTCAGCAAGGCAGAGGTCTGAAAGATTTCATATTCCAACAAGGTTTTCAAAATCAGTAGCTAAGTACAGGATGGAGCTCCAAATGAGGGATTTCAGCGATGGAAGGTTTACATTGTGAGAGAATTACCTGTTTGGTTGTTGTCAGATGTCTGTGTAGGATCATTTTAGGAGTATTTGCTACTGTTAATTAGTTTTTTTGTGTCCTGGAGAGATAATAGGTATGCACTGACTTTGAGTGTGATGCATGCAGACAATGCTTAAAGATGAAAGGGAACCATTTACCTGAATAAAGTTGTCTGAGGGATGCACGTAGAGCACACTGAACTCATTTTACTGTTACAGCAATACCAAGTTCTTAGTGAAGACACTCGGTATTAGTGAAAGCACTGAGTTGCAGCTGGCACACCCTACGTTTTATGTAAAAGCGACGGGAAGTGTGAAGTACTGGTGCAGCTCCATCAGGCTCAGCTGACAAAAAGGTTCTCAGCTCATGTGCACAAAATACATTTGCTTACTTCCATATGGACAGACAGCTCAAAGACTTGTTACTGTAAAGTAAATAACTTCTTTCATTTCAGTCTCAGAATTATGTCTTGGATCTCACCCATGAGATAGCAGTTTTTAGTTTTAGGATACGCTTTAGATGCACATTTATAGAAAACCTTTAATTGTTATGTGGTATGTTGTTGTAATAACTAAGATTTACTTAATTCTCTGTTCTTTGTTATCTGTCATAACAACTAAGAATTATTTTACTTCCTAATTGTTTTTGTGTGTGTGTTTGTGTGTATACATGTACGTATATGGGGAGTATAGTGAAGCATGGACTTGATCTTGTGAAGTTTAGAGATTCAGCCACTGGAGTTCCACTGACACTTTCTCCTGTTTCCATCTAGTGGAGCCCCACTGACACTGACATCTATTTGTTGTGAAGGGTGTGCAGCTTCGTAGTCTGCCTTCTGTCATCAAGCACATTTAGAGGATTAAAACTTCTGTTATCTGTTAATCTATAGCATATTTCTTATAAGCAATTATTGCTTCCTAATTTGAAATTCTTAAGCTTAAGATGGTGTTGAAAATTGGTATTTAATTTTTATGTTGTTGCTAAATTGCTACCTGTTTTTATTTTTTTAAGGAACTATTTAGGCTGATTGCTTTTGCCAATTAAGGAAAGTCAGGGAGCAGGAGGGATCTTTCCTATAGTGAAGATAATAACAATAAAAGAGAGGGTGTACTGTGAAAAACAGAAGCATGTATTATAGTTCATAACTTTTCTTTTACAGAAGCTGGAAGTTACGAAATGACAAACCAACATGTAAAGCAAAATGGGAAATTAGAAGATAATCCTACCACTGGCAGTCCCCCACGAACTACGTTACTGGGGACCATATTTTCTCCTGTCTTCAATTTTTTTTCACCAGCAAATAAAAATGGTAAGCATTATTTTAAAAGCCAATAGTGTTAAAGCTAAGTGATAGATTTTTGATTATAAGAAAATGTTGCTTTGAGTGGCGGTACACTTTTCATTCTGATTTACAAACCACAGGTTACTGCAACCAGATAAAAGGCCTCCTTCACAATTCTTAGAAGGGTTGATCATTGTTAAAAGAAGCAATAAGCTTATATGCAGTAGAAAGTTTCTTTCTTAGGTGTAAGTATCTAGCAGTGTACCTTTTATTGAAACAGTAAAATAAATACTGGTATTAAGATCCTTGTCCCAAACAGAAGGATGTTTTTCATTCTACTTTTGGTTCTTATTTTTGTAACATGAATCAGACACAGCCTCTCTTGGTTATTCTGTAACATATTTTTTGGTGTTTAGTGATGACTGTCAGTATTCTTTAAGCTGAGGTACCTAACAGGTAATGACTATTAGTGTACTGAAATCTTAATTCAGGAACGTCAGGATCAGATTCTCCAGGACAAGCTGTTGAAGCTGAAGAAATAGTCAAACAGCTTGATATGGAACAGGTAGATGAGATTACTACAAGTACTGCAACGTCAACCAATGGAGCAGCTTATACTAGCCAAGCAGTGCAGGTCAGATCTGCTGTTAACAATGGTTTAGAAGAAGTAGAGGAAACAAATGATCGTGACCTGCCACCACTTACAGGTAAGAAATGTGTGCTTGCCTTCTACTCGAGTCCTAAAGCTGTAGATAGTTACTACTCCTAGGGAAATTCTAGCACCCCCATTTTGTATAAATTAATATTTCATGTTTGCTTAAAACATGCAAACAGTATTCGTACCATTTTTTTTTTTATCAACAAGCAAAACTTTTTTATGCACCAAAGACACAGCTTTTGCAAGGTTCATTTATTTCCATTGTAACTTAGTTGACTTCATAACATTTCTTCAAATGAAAACAGACATTGAAGAATAAAGACATTTTTATTACTATTTAAACTACCCCCCCCACACACACACACACATTAAAAATGTATCCCCTAGACTTGCTGATCACAAAAGAGAAATTCGCGGCATTTTATTATCATATATTAAAATAACACATTGAGATGAATAAGAACATAAATATCCTATATTAATTTTCCACATTTTCTGTGGAAAAACTCAACGTACACAGTTATGGACAAAAGTTCCATATATATGGATATTCCATATCTATAAAATTCACAATCAACCCTCTGTGGAGGGCCTGCATCAAATTCTTTAGTTATCAAAATCTCATACATGCATAGGTGTTTCTCCTTTGACACAAATACCCTAGCAAATGATGGGTAGGAGCTGGTCAAGTGTCTGGAACATGCATACAGGTAGTTCATATCACCAAAGGTTGTATGGGTGCCTTGCCCTGTAACACGGGCACTTTTATTTGGCCAGATCAAGAAGTTCTGTGGGATGACGTGACGTTGAGCCCTCAGGAAAATTTGTGAGAAGGCATGCAGAGTATTTCGGATGAAATACGAGGACTAGCAGACTCCTGCTCTTTTTCACTGTTGTTTAAGGCACTCATGTATAAAATGCAAATTTACACTTTTAAAAACTGCACTAATAAGACTAGCTTTTGTGTTGTTTTATTTATTTATTGTTGTTGTTTTGTTTTGTTTGTTTTATTTTTGTTTTGGTTATTTTCATTGAATTGTAGCACCAGTATCTCCAGACAGTGGCTACTCATCAGCTCATGCAGAAGCCACCTATGAAGAAGACTGGGAAGTCTTTGATCCGTAAGTGGTAATATCTGTACTTAAAACATGAATTGATCATGTTGGGTATTGGATTAAGGAATTGTTATTTGAGTTGCTGTGTTTTTTATATTACGGTAATGAATTCAAAAATCTCTTAACTTAAAAAAAACAAGTGTATGTTGAAGTGTTTGTTTTTCAGTTTAAATTATTTATTTCTTGTGTGGCTTTACACACAATATGCATTTTTAAATATTTAGTTGAGCTACAACATTGCCAGTCGCATAATGCATACACATTTCTAAAACAAAATCTGATATATTTTTTTCAGATACTATTTCATCAAACATGTTCCGCCATTAACAGAAGAACAACTTAACAGGAAGCCAGCTCTTCCACTGAAAACAAGAAGCACACCAGAATTCTCATTAGTTCTAGACTTGGTAAGTACCTTTATAAATAAATAGCAAAATCAGGGGGAGAGCTGTGTAGCATTTGATTTGTTTTGTCTGTTGCTGAAATTAGTACTGTGTGCTCTAAATAAAAATACCTTGCTGAAGGTTACACAATTTTCCTAATACTTTTATTTAAAGATGGTCTGCATAAAAGTAAATTTAATAGTGGCAAGAATAGAATACTTGCTGTATTTGTTGAATTCTTAACATTGTTTCCCCCAAAAAGTATTAATTTTTTTATCATCTTGAACAAAGAATTATCTGTCCCCATAAAGCTTTCCAGAACCAGTGGAGAAAAACAAGATGTACCAAGTAGGAAAATTTAGCTTCATATGTCTTGCATCAAAATTGACCAGGAATGAATCTTTTAATTCTTATAGCATTATTCTTCAAAGAGGCCACAAATCCACTTTCTTAAATATTCATAGAAAATGTATTTGTGTTTAGAATAATTTCATCAAGTCACTCTGTTCTGAAAGTAGTTTCAGACACTGCTAATGATGTCAGGAACGTTGTTTTACCATGAGTGATATCAGTTGGTGGGTACTCTGGTCATATAAAATGGATAGATGATTCAGATTGATAGATGCAGATTTGAGTTGAATGACAGTATAGCCTACAAAATTAAAATGTCTTCTTACAATTATGCCACTAGAACACAATTCTAATTGAAATTTTTCAAAAACTGCAATAATAGTAAAATGTAAAATTCATTCCTAAAGCTTGTATTCAATTTTGACAGTGCTTGCACAAAACTAAGTTTTCCAGACTAAATAAACCCACCTTAAAAGGAACATAAAAATCTAGACAACTACTTCTCTTTTCAGAAATCTTTACACGTTTTTTTCTTACTTTTATACCATCTTTTAATTTTTAATAGGATGAAACGTTAGTGCACTGTAGTCTAAATGAATTAGAAGATGCTGCACTCACTTTTCCAGTTCTTTTTCAAGATGTCATTTACCAGGTAATTAGCATGCATAGAAGAATATGTACCTTTTTATTTTGTTTAACATATGAATTCTTCCCATTTATATTTGTTATGATCTTGTCTAAAGAGATAAATAACTGCCTGGCATTTAACAACTATCTGGGTTATAAACTGCAAGGTGGATTATCCTGCATTAGAAATACTGTGGAGCACTGTTTGTTGCCACAATGTGGTAATGTTGGACACTGATTCAAACTGTAAACGTTCATTGCTAAGAAAGTGTAAATGATCTTCGTAGCAGCAATCTTCAGCAGCAGCATTTCTCCTTGCCAGCAGGTGGAGGCAGGAACACTGAAAGTTTAGCCAGTATTATTTCCGAGTGCAGCTTCTCATGGACTGTTAACTTTCTTCCCTTCATATGGAAAACCAATTCACATTGGTTGATCATTTCTTTCTGTACAGAAGACATCTTCTGAGCCTGCTGTTAACTAGCTTCTGTCTAGATCATTAGTCTTGCTGTACCCTCCACCAGTGCCAGTTCTACCTCTTTACTCCCAGAGAGTCTGCTTGGTGCTTGGAGTGATTTTGATTGTCTTGTGGAGACTGCTAGATTTAGTTTTTTGTTCTGCTTTAGGAGGTACTGTTAGTTGTATGTGATTTACATTGACGTACCACTGAAGAACAAGCATGGGAAGAAGGAACTCTCTTCCAGCAACTACCAAAAGATGCTGCACTGACCCAGGCTGTTGTTCTCAGGTCCTTTTGTGTGATGTACCTGGGAGTAGCAACAGCTTCCCCACCATGTAGTTCGCACGATATTGGATCCCACTGTAGTATCTTTGGAGAATGAGCCAGTCATCAGGCACCTTAAAAGGACACTTGTCCAGGTATTTTTCCTGATTTTAAAAATGTTTTTCTTCACTGTTGCATATAAAAGCCCTTGGAATCTGAAAAGCTGAAATAATTTTTAAACTTGGGTTTCTTATCTCTTATTTGGTGATGGCCATGCTCAGTTTCCTCCAGGCTGAACTTGGAAAGAGCCTTAGAATTAATTCTTTGGACGTTCTTGACATTTCTAACAGCATTAGGAAGACTAAAGCTTCATTTTTTTCCTTCCTTCTCTTAAGGGATCTCAGTATGATGTTGAGGATTTTCTGTGTAAACTGTCGTCCTTTTAGTGATTGTATGCCTAAATGAGAGTAGCTGAGCTTTAACCAGAATTTTGCCTTTAGGAAATTGAAGTCAATGGAAAGAGTGAGTTACAGTATTTCTAAATCCTTATTTAACAGCATTGTGCACATGCCGGTGTAGCCCTTGATACAGTAAAATTACTAAGTGGGTCCTAGATAAGTTTTGTCTTAGCTCTCTGTAGAGTCTAGCCTGCAATAGCCAAGGAGCAATAGCTTTCTGTAGGTTTGAGAAAGTTGGACGCTGTCTGTGAGCACGCTCTCCTGATCGTTACATTCTGTTCATCTGGTTTTATGTCACACTAGACAACTCACAAATTACTCACCTCTTACTAGGCAACAGGTAATAAGCAAGACATTTTAAAGATACAATTAAATAGGGTATAGTACACAAAAAGACGAATAATCATCCTAAAATAAAAGTAGGAATTAGTTGATGTTACATTTAGGTTTTTAGTCAACAGTTAGCTATTTATCAGCTTTTACAATGTGTTTCTTTTGCTTACAATCATCTTGGGTATAGTACCATATTAATTTTGTATCTCCGTGTTTCATTTTGGAAGTCCTTCCAGCCAGTAACAGAGAAGCAGACACTAAGCTGTCTGAGCAAAGTAGAAGTCAGCAAGTTACTATATATAAATCAGATGAAAACAATACCCGATGTGAAAGATACATTTCTGAAGATTCTTTCCATTAGTATCAAAACGTCTACTGCCTTCATGTAGGTTTTCCAGAAAGACAGTTATTTATCTATTAACTGTTTTTTAAGAGTAAAACTTAGTTCTGTGCTCATTTTCCAACTGAATGTCTTACTGAGAGAAAAATAAGACTGACTAACATTGCAAACATGAACCCGAGTTCGTAGCGTTTCAGTTTCCTTGCCCATCCAAAGGCATCAGTGCTCTTGCAGTAGCAGTGTGATGTTAAACCAGGTACTTCCTCAAAAAGGAGCTCCAGAACTGGCTACTGTAGGGTGTAAAAAACCAGTAAAGCAGTACAAGTTTACGAGTACAACAGTAAAAATCAGTTTGTCTTAGGTTTTGGAGGGCCTGGTAGAAGATGTATCTAAACTCCATAGGTCTGGGAGCCAAGCAACAAGTTTCAGGTCCAGGAACTCAGCTCTTTTGCTGTTTGTTTCAGTGATTGTAGGTGGTGGACTATTTTTTAGAAAAGTTTCTAAAAAAATAAGGAAGTTGTTGTTAATATTTCTTACAATTTACCATGAGGCGTGCAGAAAACGTAGTATATGAGTATAGAGCAGTGTTCTGCGAATTTAAAAATTACTATGCAATTCCAGCACCGGCATACAGGGTTTTTTAAACCTTTGGATGAATCACTTGAAGTCACTGATTTCTGCTTAAAAAGAAAAAATAAATCTCTAAAATGGATATCGTTGTGCTTACTTCAGGCTTTTGAGACGATGAATTTGTTTGTTAATGTTTCCTTTGTTGAAAAATCTCTAAGTTATACCAGTGTTTAAGTTTTGGGCTTGGTAAAAATACAATGTTTGCAAAGCTGAAGTTTTCTTAAATGCTGTGTCTGTTAAACACTGTCTTACAGCTGACTATAAAAATAAACATTTGGCTCTTCAACTCTAGACTTAGATTTTATACTGTTTGTATTGTTGTAGCACTTTACATTAAGTGGCTTATCTTATTAAGATTTTTTTTCCTGTGGTAGAGAGGTTTTCACTGTATTTTGTTTTGGGTGGGTGAGATTCCCTCCCGCTGTTTGTTCAGAGGGTGCCTTCCATGCACTAGCAGGCTTTCAACAAAAGGCAGATGTTTTCACTCAGTTCTTCAGCTGAAATATATCTTTACTGATCTTTCAGAGAATAATTCACTTTGATCTTTGATCCTTGAAAGATGTTCTGGAGCTACATAGGTCAGTTGGAGGTTACTGACTGTGGTGTTACGTATATCCCATCTTACTGTCGCCAAAACTACCTAGGTGCTTTACTTTGTTACTGCAGTGGAATGAGGCACACAATGCTTTTGAGTTCTGGCTCTCCTTTCTAATGAACTCCACTCTTTCTCTGAAATAACAGCAGAGCCATCAAGCTTTGGATCTGAAAACCTTCAGTGTGTCATGGGCAGCACCCACAAAGAAATCCGGTCTTAGGTCAGGAAGACTTTTCTAGCTCAGGAGAACCTCTGGAGTCATACTTTGCCCCTTGAAGAGCCGTAGCCAGCCACAGTTCAGGCAGAGCTGTCTGGTTTTGGGACGGTCCTCACCTTGAGTCACTTTTGTTGCCATTGAAATAACGGGATGTGATGATCATTTTGGAAAACAAACAAACAAAAAACTTTGAGGACGCTTTTCATATATGTTATGCATTTATGCCTGTGAGTCACATTCAAGTAGGTGATATCATGCATCTCAGTGGACACACAAACGTTCAGTCATTAAAAAGGGTGAAAAATATTACTAGGCTTCTATACGTATTTTTGAAACTTAGATTTCATGGTAGGTCTACTCCTCAGAGAGCAGGAATCAGAAATGGAGGGAAATTAGATGTGTGCACAGGGGAGTCAGGCAGAAAAAATAGGAAAAGTTAAATAAGGCTGAAGATGGAAAGAGACAAGGTGTTTATTTGCCAGAATTATGGTGAATTTTGGACTGGAGAAGGAAAGGGGATGTGCAGCGTTGGCATAACAGTGAAGAAGAAAAGGGGGAAGATGTGGGGAAGATGCAAAGGGAGAGGGAGAAAATGGAAAATGTTGGATGTGTTTTGTTCTACTTTGGTTACTCAATTGTTCTACTCTGGCTACCTGGAGTTCTGCATCAGCTCATCCTAGCTGGGTGTAGTGATGCCATTGCCTTGTGCTGTGCCAGAGTGCCACAGAACACTAAAAACAGTCCAGTGAATCTGCCATCGGTATCATTATCTATGTGTGTGTGTTTATAAGTTGTAATTAGAAATACATACTCTAAAAAGAAGTTATTTTTCCCTGGACTTCTTTTTTGCTTTTATATATAAACTTCCTAAATATTAAGACATATTATATTTAGATAGATACACGCATATAAATACATGTCAGTAATCTAAAATAGAACACGTTACAAAGATGCTGCAATTACCCACAGACTAAACAAACTGAAAAAGCATGCACAAGTGAGGAACCCGAGCAACCACAACTTTTCTCTGATACAATTGAATTATTTTTAAAATCGTTTAGCTGGCTGTTGTGACCAATTTAATTCAATCCAGCCTTAAAAAACAACAACAACAAGCAGCCACCACACAATAAATTGTATACCAAATGTTTTTATATTAGCAACTGAAATACCAACAGATACCTTAGTTTAGTGCTTTGGTTGCCGGGAGAGTTTGTAGAAGAGATGTTTAAGAGACTTTCTGAAATGACATCTGTGTTTCTTCCGTAACAGAGAACTGGCTTCACATGAGCAGAATAATCCCTTTGCATTTGCAAAGAAAAACTTACTTTGCCTTAAACTCAAGGTTACAACTAAAGAGGATGCTGGCTGTGCTATATGCTTGCTGTATGTAGAAAGAACAATTTGCACTGAATTTACAAGCACAGACAAGTTGAGTGTTATTGAGCATTGGGTCACCACAAGGCTCCACGTTAATTCATTACATTTGTCTTTGTGGTAAGATAAATACCTTATCTAGCCTTTGAGCAAGACCTCACCGCTTTATTATGGCTAAGCGATAAGTCATTTTCGCAGAGATTTTAGTGCCGTCAGGAGACATATGGCGTGAAGTCACGCCTGTCAGCTCTGTATTTAGGAAGTTGGCTTCTCAGTAAGTACCATCTTGGCTAAATGGAGTCCAAAAACCCATCAAGTGCAGGCTGTGGTCTCTCCAAAGCATTCCCGATAGCCAGGTTACTTACTGCCTCACAAGGTGAGTTACGCAGAGTGAGGAGGGAAGCAGGCCTTGCCTGCACAGTCCGTGGATGTGTCTGTGTGTGCTAGAAGCAGGGGTGCTGGTACCAGATGTGATGAGGTTGCAGGATTTTGATTACTGCTCCTAGTATAGAAAATAATGAAAAATTAGGTGTTACTGTAGTACCTGGTCGCTCAATAAAAGTCACTCAAAAAAAGGCAATAAAAGCCTCACTCAATTTTATGCTAAATAATGACATTTTCATTGGCTTAGAAATATATACTTCTTTTAAAGGACTAAGATCTATCACAGCATGTGCTAATGATGTGAAATTTACTTAACCCATTCCCTTTTTCTTTCCTTTTGGTCATTTGGTTGTGTCTACATATAAATTTGATGTAATTCAGTGAAAGTAATACAGATCCTTTGTGGAGATTTACGTTGATTTGAAAGTAAATTCAAGCCTATTCCCAAATGGCTCTTAAAAAATTGATAAAGTTGAAATTAACTTGGTTTAGATAGAAGTTCAGTATGCTCCCTTTTCTAAAAAAAAAAAAAATGTTATTCTGTACATGGGCAGTCTTTGAATCAAAAACAAAGGTAAGCAGAGAAGAAGGCCACCGTTTCACCCCTCAGAATATGTCCTCACTGTTGGTTAAGGTCAAGTCCAAATGTGTGCCAGAAACCACCCTGGGCCATCCTCCAAACACAAGTACCACAGGAACAGAGCAGTGCTCAGCATCTGCCCTCACACCTGCTGTGCTGGCGGGCCTTTGGACGGGAGCTATAGATCTGTATGGGTGCCTTCGTGGGAGCCCAGGTCTTGTACTTTGAGCAAGATTGGCAAGAGAGATGCAGAAGCCCCCTAGCTTGGTATCTCTTCTCTGGAGTCTACTGTGTTTTTTACTGGAAATGATCTGTATATGTGTGCAGTTCTGTGCTGGTGGTGTGTGAATTAATGGAGCTTTGGAAATAGATTAAATAGATTAAGCCTTTTTTTTTTTTTTGTCACTTCTGACACCCCCGTATTCTCTGTGTAATTCTTAGTGGAATAAAGTTATTAGGAAGATTATTTATATGCTGGCATAAAATTGTCTAGTAACCAAACTGATGCTGCCCAGCTGGTGAAAGCTGATTCAAAACGTTTAGTCAAAGCAACTGGTTTCATTTTTCTTGAGAGATTGTCTATTTTTAATTATTGTATTTATTTTTAAATAATATAATTTAAATAATTTCTAATTGCATCAAGTTCTCCAGTAAAATTGTTAAGCCTAATTTTACCATATTATGCTTTAATTTATAGCTGCTTAGGCTTCAAGCTAACTTAATTTTGTTTTAATCAAGTTATTATTCTGTTGGAAGTTAGTATTTAATGATTACTGTATTCATAATGCTCATTTTGACCTGATCTTTACAAACTGATACTTAGCCATGCAGGCAATAGCTGCGATATTTTGAATCTTTTACTAAAGTGCATCTCTGCTTCAGGTTTATGTCCGGTTAAGGCCATTCTTCCGAGAATTCCTGGAACGTATGTCTCAGATTTATGAGGTAAAAATAATTAGATGTTATCTTTTGAATCTTATTTTTAAATTATATTTGCATATTAATATCTAAAATAATTATTTTTTCCATTTAATCCATAGATCATTCTTTTTACTGCTTCTAAGAAGGTGTACGCAGACAAGTTACTGAACATACTAGACCCTAAAAAGCAACTGGTCAGGTAAAAATAAAAAAAATGTGATTATACCTCTTGTAGGCAAACAAACTTACTTCCTAACAGATATGAAGAAAGTGATTCTGATGTTTTCTTTATTGCACTGTGTCTTACTCAAATGATTCTTTGTGCTTATGCTCAGCTTGTCTAAGGGTGAGAGAAAAATGAAGTGGCTGAATTACTGTCTTGGTGATAAGATAAACCCAGACATCTTTACTTTGCACTCTTCTGGCCAAAAAACGTAGCCACTCGTTCTCTGTAGCATAATAGAATTGCCCACTGGAAATGACCTCCTAGGTATCAAAAATGTGTTTTAGCTGCTCTTGAATATATGTAATGAATAAAGAAAATGAACAGATTACTGGAAGCTCCAAGCATCAGACTACTTTTAAGCTATTTGTATTTGATTTATTATATATAAATAATGATTTACATAGTTAACTTTATAAACATTATTTCTTATTCAGTCACAAAATAATTTGTGGGTTTTGTAGTAAAGCTGTTACGTTTTTTCATTTCTTCTGTTAATACATAGATTTGTTTGGAAGAGATTAGCTTTCCTCAAGAACAGTGCCTTAAGACAGATCAGGTCTCGGATGAGATTCTTTCTGTTATTCTCATCTGGAAGGTGGACTGTTATGTGGGAAAGTTGAAACTGAAGAGGGGGGTTTCTCAGGGATTCATCCTCAATAGGGTATCCCAAGTGAGGAAAGTAGCAACTATACTTGATTATAGTCAGGACTGTGTAAATTCTGTACCGAGAATGTCTTTGCCAAGGCATTTCTCTGCATCACTTTAGTTTGGTAAATTAACTCGCTACTGCATTTTGAATGAGCAAACAAAACTGGACTTTTTGAAGTTAGAAATGCACAGCCATTGGAATATCTGAGCCTACCTGCACACACAGCCAAGCAGGATGTATGAGCAAGTAAGATATTTGCACATACAGAAAACGTGTGTGTATGTGTCCAAGTATCTAATATTTATGATTGAGGACTACAGTTTTAATTTTGTTGTTAACAGGAAGAGTGTGAAAAATATACTTGCTTGGCTGTGTTCTAAAAATTTACAGATTTTTTGTGAAATTCATATGATATATGAATCTAGATGTGATTCATGTGCCACTGAAAACCTGACATCAAGGCATGATGAGTTTTGACATTAGCCTAAAGGTAGATTTGTCAGGCACTCCACACGTGTGACTCAGAATCTATATATAAATTCATTTGCTGCTGAGGCATCAGCTTATTTTCTTCCATAGCAACATTAGGAACTCAACCCCTTTATGAAATTAAGCACACTTTGTACAGCTTCTAAAAACTTCACTTAAATGTAACAGCTTTAAAGAAACTGCATTGTAATACAGCTGTGTAAAACTTGAAATCTGTCTAGTTTATAACTTATTTTTGAATTACAGTCACGATATTTTATGAAATTTCAGTTTTACTCCTGTTTTTTTTTATTATTATTATTATTTGAGTCCTCTTGTTCTACACTTCCATCTGTTTACTAAGTATTTCTTCTATAATAAATTAAAAGAGAAGTGGGTAGGAAGAAGTTGATGGAATGTTTTGACCTCAAGGCTTTTTTCAGACTCTAAAAACTGAAATAGGTTAATTGTGAACAGAGGGAGCATAGGAAGGAAAATATTTCTTCTAACAGTGGCATGTGGAGGCTGTGTACTGTAGCAGCTGGAGCAAAATAAAAAGAACAAACTCAATAAATTGGTTCCAGTGCAGACATAATCTCTGATTTTGGGGCCTTGCAAAATAATTTCATTATCTTGGGTCCCTCTGTCAATCTATCTGCAAAAATGGTTAGAAAGCAAGACCCTGTTGACAAATATTTGTTACACCTGAGCTGAGCTTTCTCTGTGTAAATGCAAACAATTGCCTGCAGAACTAGATAAATATAAAATCACCTTAGCTAGCAACTTTACCAGTAAAAAGGTCATAGTAGAATGGAAAATAAGGAACAGGTTCTTAAAAATGAGCTAAGTAGATCAGAAGAGGAGAAAAAAACGAACATTTGGTATTGTTAACTTTCTCTTTATGCCATCTGATGTTGCAATTTTTCTCATTAATTAGTATTTTAATTTAATCACAGGCATCGACTTTTCCGTGAGCATTGTGTTTGTGTACAAGGAAATTACATAAAGGATTTAAACATTCTTGGTAGAGATCTTTCAAAAACGATCATAATTGACAATTCACCGCAAGCCTTTGCCTATCAGGTAAGTATGCTGCCATCAGTACACTTCTTAGACGTGGCAAAAAACTTCCCAAAGGAATATAGCAAAAAAAAATGACAGTATTTAAGACTACATTGTTTGCAGTTAACTTTGTATTTAAATTTATAAAACACACTTTAACAAATTGCTCTGGTTTGCTTGCTTTTCTCTTGTGAAGAGGCATTCACGTGTAAACTGAATGACTTATTTTATGAACAAACTATATAACCGGTCAGTTTTATTTCTTGTTCATTTTTTCTAAAGAAGCCGCCAGGTCTGCTAAGACTGTCCCTTGGACTTCGTTGCAGACCTAGTTTTTTAATGCTAGTGAAATCATTAAGAACAGATCACTGGTTGAACTGACACACACAGCTGCGAAAATTATTTATACTTAAATGTTATAAAGTTATACTCCGTGATTTAGATTTTTCCAGAAGTTCAGTATATAACTATTCCAGTTAGTCCTATTATATAGATACAGGAGTTCAGAGAGTGATCTCTAATGTCTCATTTGTCTCATCTACATTAAAGAACCAAAAAACCCCACCTGTTTGACTTAGCCTCATTTGCACAAACTACAGCCAGGATACGGTTAGTATCCATCCATGCGTTGTTTTAACATAAAATTTTCTCAAAATACCAATGCTTTTCAGTTCAGCAGATTCTTCTACAGCTAGGTTTATTTCAGCTTTGATGTGGAAATTTTTGCAATGATTTATGCAAAGGAAGGAGTTATTTCAGAAGTGAATTTTAATACAAACTTTAGAGGAAAAATACATGTTAATAAACACCATCTTGGAAACATTTTTCCCCAAAATGCTATTTCACAAATCGTATTATTAGATAAATGAAATACAAGTCATTTGTTGGTGATTTTTTTACTTTAGCTTTCAAATGGAATTCCTATAGAAAGCTGGTTCATGGATAAAAATGACAATGAACTCCTAAAATTGATTCCATTTCTGGAGAAACTTGTAGAGCTGGTAAGTCTTTCCTTCATATGGCTTCCCCCCTCTCCACCCAGTACATTAGTTAGCTCTTTTAAGCAGCATCACACACTTTCAGATTTTGATTCACTGAGATTTTGACTGCTAAAAGTCATGTGTCTCTTGGAAAGCGTTCTCTGGGCAGTAATTCAAAGTTTGTACAAGGACTTATTTATATAGCAAAGGACAGAATGCCATCATTTCTAGCTGTGCTTTTAATGAAAACCTGGAGAATTGTGACATCAATTATAATGAAATTGAGAATCTTAAAAATTTAGGTTAAGTACAGCCTTCTGTTGGCCGTGTTGTGTGCCTTTATTCTTAAAATAGAAATAATCTTATTCAAAAACTGTTGTGAATGTAATATAATCGTTTTTATAAGATCATTGTAATTACAAATATAGCTTCTGTTTTGTCACATTAATATACTGGTATTAGAAATTTGCCCTTATTGAAATCCAATTTATAGATGTGTTTGTTCTTCTAAAACCTGTGCTTCTTTTTGCCTACAGAATGAAGATGTCCGACCTCACATCAGAGACAGATTTCGCTTGCATGACTTGCTACCCCCAGATTAAAGCCTTTTGTCTACTTACTGAAGGGGGAGAAAATGCAGGACCCTTTTGGACTAAAACAAAACATTGCCATTACTGTTGAAATTTTGCATTTTTGTACCCCGTCTTGCTTTTCTTATCTTTGGTGCCCAACAATAATCAAGGGTTACAGAAAGAGACTTTATATATCTGAGATTGAATACATACAGTACAATACAGTACAACACAGTAGGTAGGCTAGAACAGAAAAGTCTTTAGAACTAGTGCAACTCCGACGAATTTTTTTATGTACAGGACATCTGCAGTTTATAAAGAATTCTGTTTCTGCCACCAGCAGTTTGACCTGTAGAAACACAGGATTTTATGATATAACAGAGATTGAAAATGGACTCTTATTTTCTCTCTGTTCGGTGCTCTAAGTGGGTTTGTAGCCACTTTTCTGTTACTTTAAGATTCTCATTTCAACAGGAATGGCCAGTAAAAGTTGTTTTATTTTTCCTGTTAAGGTTTATAACCTTTTTACACTTTTGACCTGTATTAGATTAGAATTTCATTATGCATTCCTTTTAGTTGAGGCGCTTCATAGTTTTTCTGGAAATAGCCAAATTTTCTTAGTTTTTTATTATACAGTTGGATGGCCGTTTTCCTGCTTCGTCTGCCTGCATACTGTATATTTGTTTAAAAATATTCTCTAGTTTTAGCCCATGTAAGTTTCATTTAGAAAGAAAAACCCTGCATTTATATTTTGTTTCTGTAATATTCTACTGTAGTTGAAATCTTTTCAAAAATCAAGAGACTGGCTAGATAAGAAGAATATAAGAATTACTAATATTCAGAATATTTTAAACCATTGTGATGGCATGTACTCTGGACAGACGATATCTTGCAGTGGCACAAACAACTGATGGACAAGGAATACCTCAGACTATACTGTGCATGCAAATCCTTAAAGGAGAATTAGTTTGGTCACCTGTTAGGTTTGATGCAATTCAATTACTGCTGCCTTCTGTTTCCTCCAGGAATGAAGTATTCTGCACAGTGGCTCAGTATTTTGAGATGTTTTGCATGGGCTGCTGGTACCTCTGTTACACTGCTCTTCGTTACAATCAGTTTTAAACTGTGTGACAGCGAGGGTACCTACCAGTAACTATGCATAATCCTGTGGTACAGAACACTCCCATGCCACCAATGCAGTCAGTCTGCTATCATAGTGGTTTTCTATGCTATATGGAAATAGTCTTCAAGCCTTGGTTCTCTAATGCAGCTACTACAAGAGGTTGATATTTTTATAATGGTGTGTAATCTCCTTTTCAGGAGGCTTTTTATGGAAGGTATAATTTGTAAAAGTTAGGATGCTTTGCCTCTCGACTGCATTAACATGCCATAGGCTCAGACTGTTTTTGTGTAAAAGATGTCACAGAACGGCACTTTTTCTAAAGAGAAGTTTGATATTTTGTATGCTTGTTAAGAAAGTACAGTATTGGAAATTAAAGGTGGACAACTGATAATTGAGAAGTATGTCAATTAATTTTTTATGTATATTACCTGTTTACTTGTACAATTTTATTGTACAAATTACATGCAGCTTCATTTTCAAATGAGTCCTTAAAATAAGGAAAATCTTTTTAGGAAAACATTTAATTTTTGTATTTTTGATTTTAAAAGGCATGAGTTATGTCAACTTTTTCCAGTGTATTAATGAAGATTTTAACTTTTCATCAGGTTGAGTGTTTTCTTACTATATTATCTGTTGTGTATGTAGCTAGCACATTGTGTCACTGAACTGTTTAAAAAATTAGCATGTAGAGCAAGCCTGTTTTGTGGAAAATCCTTATTCATTAAAAAAAGAAAAAAAAAACATCATGGCAGATTTTCTGCAAAAAAAGTGAAAACATTTGCAATTCAGAATACTGATTTTTTTTGTATTTAAAGAAAGGTATTTTGCTTGCAGGAAAGAAATACTACAGATTCATTTTAATGAGAATCTTTTAAATGTATTTATCTTTAGGGCATCTGGGCATCTTTACGCTGTTTGTCTTATGTCTTTATTGAAATAAAATGTACATAACATTACCTTTATATATGCTTTTGCGCAGACGTGTGAACCCTGTAACCATCCCCGTTCCTTCCTGTTTTTATGTTGATAAGATGGTTCTGGAAATATTTATAGATTTTGAAAATGGTCAGCTTGTATTTGAATTGCTACATGGTTTGCCAACAATTTTTTAGTTGTTTGTTAAAATGTAAATCTGAATCTGAGATTTTTAATTAGTTTAACAGTGAATCCTTGTTTAATGTGGAATTCTTCCAAATTTCTTAGAGTAATTTACATAATAGGACTGCTTTAAAATTCACTAGTCTACCAGAATGAAACCATTTTTGTTAAGTAGTTCATAGCTTTTCTCTGACTGTAAAAAGAGATTATCATCTGTTCAAATACTGTCCTTAAACATGTGCGTCCTATCTTTGGCTAAAACCATTATGAAAGTGCTTTCTTTAGTTAAGGAAACCAAAGCATACATTGCACTTTACAGCTGTATCTGTGTTGTGATTATCAGATCAGTGAGGGAAATCAAAATGTAAATTGGAGGATTTAGTTCTACATAGATGCACAACAACAATAACAGAGACTGCATAGTAAACATATTAAATATTAATATTTTAATGTGCTGCAAGTCTGGTATTTATCATTCTGAACTTTCTTTGCAGAATGAGTCTACCTTCTTCAAAATCTAAGTTCCCAAAAATGTCAAACACTTCTGGCATAAACAGTCTTTGCATGAAGCAAAGTTATATTCCATCAGGTTTTCTCATCTCGTTAGTCTTGAGGGTAAGGCTTACCTGTTTCTCCAACATTAGTCTGGATCAAATTGTGCATACCAAAATTGACACGGATAACCGGGGGAGTCTCAGCTATGTGTATTACTCGAGTCTTGAATGTAGAACTGTGCTACCTAAGCAGTTAATCTTGTAGCTGTATCATTTATTCAAATTTTATGTATGTTTAAAAAACACAACGTTCTATTTCCAAAGTTTTTAATGATTTCATTTGTGGTCTTTGGATTGATCATGGCAATTGTGTGTTAATTTTACACGTCCCTATGTATTCTGTTCTAGGTTTGAGCATTCTTAGTTCTGACAGCAAAACAATATTTCATACTTATACTGACAATATATGTTCAATTTCTTTTATATATATATTTCCTTAAATTGTTGTATAGATAGAATAGCATTCACCGTGGTATTGTTGGCTTCTTTTCCACCTTTGATTCATTGCACGTTCCATCTCTGTAGGAAAATATTTTTTCATTGTTATTGAAATGTGTCTGAAAGCCTGAATGTTTCAAGACCTGATCAAACATCTCCAAAGCAAGAGTTATAGCAACCGAATGCATGCTAAGGAGGCATATCTTCTTTAAACAAGGCACTTAAATGTGCTATTAAAAATAATCAGATATGCAAGTGCTGTGCTGAATGAGAATAGAAGGAAGTGCTGGCTGGAATGCCTTGCGCAGGCAGCGAGCCATGGGCAGCAGAACTGTTTGCTCTCGCTCGCTGTTAGAAGCAGGCGTCCTCGTGCCACAGCTCCCCTCCCCAGACATCTGATTTAGGTGCTGCTTGGATTGGCACAACTGAAAAAGCATCGAGCCCTGATAAGGAGAGGGACCAGGAATGAGTGGCTGAGGAAATAGGTGGAGTGGGTGGAAATCTCATAAACCTATCTTCCACCAGCAGCGTAGAGCTGCGGTCCTGCGAGCAGCCGCTAGCAGAGCTTGGTCATTCGGTGAGGAAAGCTGTCCAGGAGCACAAAAGTACTGTTAGTATGCTGAGGGAATAGCCACGTTCCTTTATTTTTTCCTTCTGGTTCTGACTTCCACATAGCATTGCACTGCAAATCATACCTTTTATTCTTTGTCAAAAGCAACTTGAATCAACTGCATCCTGTCAGTGTATTAATGTAGAGGATGAGGCTGATAACTTCACAATTGATACTAAAACTAAGGAAAGCCCCTGTATGCGGTGAGATGCTTCTATCACAGTGAATTGTGGCTGCTGAACTCGGTGTCCCTTGCTGTCATTCCTCTCTCTTCTGGCCGAGAACTGGATCAGCACTGAGTACACCTAAATTTGGGGAATTAGAAAAATTTTCTGTGCCTTCTTCATCCCCTCCCCACACTGTGCTCCCATTATGTTCCACCTGAAGGACTTGGAGAGCACAACTTTACAAAGCTAACATTTCCATGTAAAATTAATATTTACATAGTTGAGATTAATCTAGTACAGATTGCTAAATTATAAGGTAATGCATTTCAGAAAGTCAAGGCCAGAAAGTAAACGTTCACAACATATTGCCAATTAATAAAAAAAAAAAAAAAAGCACACCATGTAACTCTACTTACTAGTATGGTATCAGCACAGTTTGACAAGTTTGTTCTAACAGGTACAAAGAGAAACTAATCGCTATTGTATTAAGTCTTCCACTGTAAGTAGAATTTCAAGTTAAATATTCAGTATTTTTCTGGTGAAAAGACTTGTATGGATCTATGTGGCAAAGCAGGCAGGTGGTACCTCTGATCTGATCTGCAGTCATGCTGATTCAATCAGTCAGCTCCATTAAGCTTCTCTAAACTCATTATCAAAGACTGAGACAAAGATGAAATAAAGAAATCATAGGCGCAGGCACCTGGGCAATACGATGAGTGTCAGACAGCAGCGCACGGCTCGTTCATGGCCTTCACCTCCTGAGACGAGGTAAACGTCTTCCGATTCTAGAGGACAAATTCCTGTTTCTGGGAGAACTGATCCATCGAAGGTGTTTCACTTCTGAGTCCCTAAAAGGGGACTTTAAAATCCGCTCTGTGAATAGTGTGAATTTGAAATGTGAAGACTGAAAGGAAAGCCTAGAATTACAGCAGCAGGGTGTAGTTCCACAACAGCTCAGGCTGAGCTGGCTCTGGGAGGCTTTTCCCTCTTCCCTCTCCTCTCCCCTGGTAACGAGTTACCGTGTTACCCGCTTCCTTCTGCCTGCCCTGGGGCACGCGGCTGTGCAGGGAGCTGCTCCTGCTGCAGACAGCATGCTGGAGTAACGAAGATCAGTTAAAGCTGCTGTGGAGTGGAAGCTAAAAAGGAAGGTTCATGGGAAGACGCTTTTTCTGGAAATGTAATTGTCACATTAAAGTCATTCAGCTGAAGAACAAAGTTCTTAAGACGTTAAAGAACTACTCTCAAAGATTTGATTACACCAAAACCATGTGATTTCAGCTCTGCGTCATAGATTCTTGATGCTTAAATAAAATCCTAAACAAGCTGATAAATGGCTGGTGAGAAGTAGCATAGATGCATCATTTTCTTAGTTAGTGGTCATAATTTTGTAAAAAAAAATAAAAATGTAAAAAAAAAAAATGACAGCAACTTTTTTGTTTGTAAGCAAGCAAGGATGACCGACTAAAGATTAACTTGTATAGATTCTGTTAAGCACATCACTATTTTGGTTGTCTTGACCGTGTAATGTAATACTGTTTTGCTTTATTTTTTTGATACTTGCAAAAATGTCATTGTACTGATAGGCTGAATCTTGTAAAATACAATTGGAAGAGAACCAATGTTCTACAAATTTGTGTTTCTTTTGCCATCATTTCTAGTATATACAATCATAAAGATTTATATTAAATATTTATGCTCTAGTTACTGTTTTTATGAGTTTTAGCTGATATCAGACTTCATTGAAGACTTGGTTTTCTGTAAAGCAAGACATTTCTCATGTCAGTTTTCAGCCTTTAAAAACGAAGGGAAATAAGCGGTGTTTATGCTTTTTTAACAGCTCAGGATACTGGAGGCCAAGAAAAGAACATAAGTGGTTTATGGCCTGAAATTGTTACAGCTGGTTCTTTTAAGATGGTCTTGCTTTGAACCCGATTTTCAATGTGTAATGCACCTTCCAGTGAATATCTTGTAAAACTACCTCAGGGCCTGATCCGTCTCCTTTGCATTTGTTTCTCCTCCTGAGCAGAAACCTTTAGACTTTTCCAAAATGAGAACTGCCTGGTTTCCTAGGAGGTAGTACTTCCTTTGACTCGGAGAGCTGTGCCTTAATTTCCTTGTCTATACAATGGGAGTAATACTTATTTGTTTTAATCCACAAGCTTAAATTTAAATGTGCTGTGTAAATATATAATATTTTTACAATTATGTTCCCAATCATCACACAGTTCCTAGTAGTTTCATAATTATCCTCACAGAACATTTGAGCTTATGAAACTGTTTAGACTCGGTGAGGATATAATTTACTACACTACTTGATCTATAATTATGTCTCTAATGTTATTTCTAGTGCCTGGTAAATGGGTAACAACAAAAAACGGATGATAAATTTGGAAGTCATATTTTTTCTAGCTAACATAAGAGGATCTTCCTCTTGCTAGAGGAACATTCATCTGTGTTCCAGATGAATCTGGAACACACCTCATTAGTAAGACCTATTTCTTTCAGAATAAGGCTGCCCATCCAGGCTGTGACTTCACTAAGTTGTCTTTGTCCTGACAGTTGTGTCTCTGTTGTCTCCATGAGGTGGAGCGGCAGGAGCAGAAAGTCACTCAACTCCTGTGAATAGTTCCTCTCTGCTCTTTTGGGGGTAGGAAGCAGTTATTAGCCATCGCAATTTGTTCACATCCAGGGAGCTTTCAATTATAATCGTCAGGAGGCATCCTGAAACGCCTAGGATGTGCAGCATGCTTCGCTATTTCTGTTGGACAGCTTCTCAACAAACCTTAAAAAGTTCTGCAGCATTGCTGCCAGCACACGCTGCTGTGTTGTGTTGTCATGAAGCGGGTGTGGTGACACCCCAAAATCCTCTGTCCTGAGCTACAGCCTGCAAAAGCCTCCTCGTTCCTGGGGTCACAGCATCGTGTGCCTTTATTCCCAGATGGGGAGCATAATGTTTGAAGCACAGAAATTTTAATACTGAGAAAGCCTATTAGAAAACAAAGCTGTTCCATTGCTGAAGGAAATGTTATGAAAACTCTGTGAATAATTCATTAATTACCTGCAGCTATTTAAAATTATCAAACTGTTGTTTGCAAGCCTACGATAAACCAAAATGTATAATCCCCTGGCACAAGTTGACTGAACTGAAACTGAATCTGGTTTACTATAGCATCCTAATTCTGGCGCTGATGAGTCTTTAACCAATTGTATTGATAACTGTAAAAAGATTGGGGTTTATTACTTTTTAGGGGTAGGGCTGGTGGAATTCTGGCCTTTCTAAAGAAGCAAAGTGGAAAAACTGCTGTGTGTCGCCACGTTAACCCAAGGGCTCATCGCTAGGTTTGAACTTCTAGCTTTTGTGGCTCTTGATCCTCTTCTAATCTCAAATATACCTATAAATTGCACATTATTTCTGTGTTTCACCAGAAGTGGGGTTCTTGTAGGAAGGCCCCATCCGAGCTAGCGCAGCGCTGCGCTCCGGCGGTGCTGGGGGTCTCTCGGCAGGGTATGGGGGACGCTGCTGAGGTACCTCAGGGTGGCAGCAGTCCTGTCCCTGCTGTTAGAGGGGTCAAGGAGCACAGACCCCACTTTGGGAGGACCGAGGCAGGGCTGTGGCTGCACCCCCTCATCGGCCCCCACAGGGCTGAAGGGAAGGAGCAGCTGCCACCCCAGTAAGAACCAGTTGGGCTCAGTGCTTGGGCACCCTGGCAGCCTGCGGAACTGGGGACCCCTGGCAGGCAACGTGTGGGCGTCTCCTCATTCTTTGCCTCTTGCTCTGACTGAATTGTGTTGTTATATTTTTAATATGTGAAGGATCTTCAGAAGGTGTGGGTTTTTTCACTGCAGCAGAGACAAGGGAATAAATTCAGACGACATGTGACGGTAACCCCTAGATTAATTTATTGATACACACGGTAGCTTTTTCTCCTTCGGTAAAATCTTTTTATTTTTTTGCCATTTCTGTAACCCTTTCAGAAGGGCCGTGAGGGAGCTGTGGGATCCCGGGGCTCCTCACGCGGTGCGCGGGACGCCGCGGCCGGAGCCCGCCCGAGCCCAGCGAGACCGCGGCTGGAAGCCCCCGGAGCGGGACTCGGAGCCCCGGGGGGCTACCGGGGGCTGCTCGGCGGCCGGGCCCCGACCGTGAGGAGCCTCCCCGCCGCCATGATGAGGGGAGGCTCCTCACAGCCCCGTCCCTCCCATCATGGCGGCCGCGTCCCTCCCCTCATGGCGGCCCGGCCCGCTCCCCCTGCCGGCGGGCATTCCGCCGCCGTCCCGGCGTGCCTCGCGCGGCGCTGGCTGTGGTGGGGCTGACTCACGGCGCCTGCGGAGCGGCCGCGGCACGAAGATGGCGGCGGAGGCGGACTCGTGGGGTAGGTGGCGGCCCCGCCGGGCCCCCTCAGCCCCCCTCAGCCTCCCCCTCAGCCGCTCACCCGCTTCTCCTCTCCCCCACAGACGCCGACAGCTTCGAGGTGGTGGAGCCGGTGGCGAAGCGCCTGGTGCCGGGGGTGGCGGCCGGCGACCGCTGGGCCGGAGAGGATGAGGAGGACGACGTGAAGGTGCCGCGGCCGGGATCGGGCGCCTCAGGGGGGGGTCCCCGCGGTCCCCCCGGGGCTGGGAGGCGGCGCTGGGCCGAGGGGGGGAACGGGGGGAGCCGAGGCCGCGCTGCCCGCGGGCCTCCCTCGGGGTGGGTCGGGCCCCGGGGCGCTGCGAGGCCGGGAGGGGGGGCCCGGCCCTAAGGGGACCCCCCCCCCCGGTGCTGCCGGGCTCTGGGCGCTGCTGGAGGCTCCATCGCAGCCCGGAGCGTGCCGTGCCCCCGGGTTGGGGTCGGGGAGGGCTGCGCCGTGGTGGCTGCAGGCTCCGGGCTGCCGCAGCGTGGCCCCGTCCCGCTCCCAGGCCCCGGCCGCAGCTGGAAGGCGCTGCGGGCACCGCGGTGTTGGCAGCTTCAGGAGGTCGCTCGCCATATGTTTGCTTAAGGCGCTGTTTGGGACTGGGTTTTGGTGCGTTCGAGGAGCGATGTCAGCGTGGAATTGGTGTCAGAGTGTGTGGGTGTTCATTTCTGATACCTACAGAAGCTGGCTTTCTGTAAAAGTTTGTTTCCTTCCATGTGGTTCCAGCTGTCCCCTAGCGAGTCAGGTTGCTGGGTGGGGGATGACACAAACCTCGGTGCGCCTAGTGTACGTGCAGACAGGGAGCCAACGAATGTCAGGAAATGTACGAGGAAGGGGCTTGAAGAGGAGGAGGAATGGAAATAGGTAAACTGGAGAACACCTTTTGGGTTCAAATCCAGCTTCTGAGATCCTGTGACAGGCAATCTCCTGGTGGTTCACCAGGCGCCCTGCTTGCTCCGTTGCAGTCACAGGTACAAAGCTTTCGGAGTAGAGAATTGCTGCTTACGAGGTGAGGACTTGCTCGTTTTGTTACTCAGCCTGTGCTTGCGTTACCAGAATCTCTGAAAAACACTGACTCAAGTTGTCCTTGGAGTTCAGGGTGGGTATTTGTTTTTATAGGTAGTATGAAAAGAGTAGTTAATCTGTTAAAAAAATACGTATTTTTTGTAAGTTACAGGCTGTCCATTTTACTTCATGAATGTGGTGATGCCCACACCCTGCAGTTATCACCGATGTCACATTACAGCAGGCAAAGGGAGCGGAGGTATCTCTGTGTGCAGTGGCTGCAGTCATTTGTAAAAAGTGTGGTTAGAGCAGGTCTATGCATAGAAATTTGTATTTAATCTTTATATATGTGTGCACATGGACGAATATACCAGACTTAGTGTGTCTGTGAAGTTTGCTTCTCCTCCTTTCTTTGAAAGTGGGAAACTTTCCTGCTGTGATGGAATGTGGCCAAGCGAACTGGGCTGTGAGCTGTCATTCCCCGAGAGACACCTGCGCTTTCTGGGGCTGCTCTAATAAAAGCACAAGGTTTTCCCCCATGCCCCAGGAGTGCAGCTACTTCCCCCTTTCTCAAGGGTTACAGTTCTAGTCCTGGAGCTGCATCTGGAGAGAAGGGCCCGTCCAGCAGATAAAGCTGTCCTGTTCTGGTTTAGTTTGCTTGTACTTACAAACGCTCAAGATCTCAGAGCTGAGCTAGGGAGGTAGCTTAGGTTTGTTTGGATACCTCGTTCGCCAGGGTCAGCCCTGCAGAAGAAAAATTGTGTGGTCTAAAATACAAGCACAAGGTGTTTTCCATGTAATTTGTCCTAACGCAGGCATTCCACGTTTTGGAATGCCTTTTAGATATTCAGATTCTGTAGTTTGTTCTGAAGCTGTTTTGATAATGAACTTAAAGTAACTTAAAGTTCAGGAAACGGTGACTTCCCCAGGTTTAAAATTAGCATCTTCAGAAGTAATAAAACTCAAACGTTACCCAGAACACAAGTTTCCCAGAAGATGGGCCTCCTGCCAGGGAATGTTCATCTATTTACTCTTGGGCAATTCTTTGCTCAACAAACCAAAACTAGGAAATTCGCTTGTTACACAGGCAAGAGCCTTGGTGAAGGAGAGTGCTCAGGCACAACTGGGAACTGGAATGGTGGAGTGCCTGTCGTTCTCAAATCGTGTCTTTTGGTTTTGAGTGGGGAGAAAAAGCATTTTCGTGTGTTCAGGGTGCATATGAAACTGTGAGAGCTGCTCTCATCACAGGTTTATTTCCATGAAAAGGAAGATGACTTCAGTGCCCTTAGTTGAGCTCCGTACGTGTAAATGAGCATTGTTGAAATACTTCAGAGTTTTAAGCTGCTTTAGTGGCTATGTTGTGCAATGCGTCCTCTTTTGAATCACTTTGTATTCAGTGCAAATATGCAGTACTAATTTTCTTTTCCTCCAAGAGCTCACTGAAATTTATAGACAGGAATAGAAGAGCTTGAAGAGGCGAGCTGCTGTTAGCCCAGCTGGGAGGCCGCTGCTGTTGGGCTGAGCAGTCCTCGGGTGCCCGGGGTCTGGACGCTGCCGGCCAGGAGCGTGCTGGCGGCTCTCTGACAGCTGGAGACTTCTTTGGCTCAAGTTGACACCTGAAAATCCCACCTAAGAGACAAGGGAGAGGCCGTGCCGGATGAGAGGTGGCCACGCTGCCCTCTGGTTTCTGCTGTTTGTGTGTTGTTCCATCACCAGAGCTTCACGAGCTGAGCCCAGCACCGTGCTCTGGCCTGGAGTGTGAGCCTGTCCTGGTGTGCAAGGCCCTGCCCGCACGTCCTCTGGGGAAGTCCTCATGTAGGAATGAAATCTTGGCGTTTCTTTCGGGCCTCCTGGTGCCTTTGCATAGTGGACAGGCTGCCTTCAGCCTCGCAGGGTTTTGCAGTAGGGAACAGTTGATTTTAAAACCCCCATCTGTGAAGGAGAGGGCAGGGGATAGGGCAGCAAACTTTGTACAGCAGTAATGGACATGGGTGGAACAAACTCTTAATTAGATACGAGCTGAACTAATGCTGCTGCAAATTCAAGTCAGGTCCTTGGAATGTGGAAGGGAAGCTGAGTCTCTGACAAGTGCCAATTAACTCGAGTGAGCTGGTGGCTGGGTGTCTTCCTTGCTTGGATCAGCACATTGCAGCGCGTGCTGCGTTCTTCTGTCTCAGTCTTCTTGTCACGCCAATGCCAGCCCCTGAAATGAGCAGTTCGGGTGGCTGCTTGCATCACTGCCGTGAGGTGGAAGTGACCGAGTTGAGGGCTCAGTCTGTCAGGTTACTCGCAGTGATGCACTGACGGGCTGTGCGATCCTTGCATGTGCTGCGCCTCATCAAACATAATTTTTAAGCTTGCGAGTTGAGTTGAAACAGGGAACTAAAATTAGACGCCTGTGAGGTTTCTTGGCTCTAACTGCTGGTGTGTGTGCCCTGTGGTGCTCGGCATGTAGCTTCAGATCAGTTTTAGAGCATTGATTCCCTTATGGAGGTTGGGTCATCCAGCAGAAGCTGGAGTGGTGTTGGGAAAATAAAATGTATTCCCCTAAACCCTACCCAGACAGCTGTCAGGAGGAACTGTGGGATTACTGCCACAACATCTGCAGGTGACAGAAACGGGTCGCTTCTTGAAAAGTGCTTCCTCGATACTCACCTGAACCGTGTGCTGCTTTGAGCCAGGGCCACCTGTCCGGGCACAGGAGTGCGGCCATGAGGAGCGTGCCCAAGGTGGAAACAGAAAGCAGAGAACCTCTGCGGGCACCACAGCTGGGGAGCTCCGAAAATGCTCTTGAGGATGTGATTGAGAACGTTCCAGTGATGTGTTTGTGGGAAGGGTGTTCTGGCAGTTCCTTCTCTTAAGGAAAATGCTGCAGGCTTGTGGTCTGAGGGCTGCTGCGTGTTGGAGCTCCTGCATCAGGATGCCCCCGCGCATCGCCCGTGTGCCCACGGCCACGCTCCTGCTCACAGCACAGCCCCGTGGCCAGCGGGTTCCGGGTGGCTTTCAGCGTGGCTGCTCCCAGCAGTGGCTGTGCTGCCTCAGGTGACGTCCCGGTATTATGCAGTGTTTAGTACCAGGAGCTGTAGTAAAGTCATGTTTCACATCATGGGATGTTGATCTGACTCTTGTGACCTTGCTTTTCGAACTGTTGACAGGAACTTTGCAGTTCTTTGAATAAAAGCCGCCTTCTTCGTAGCTCCTGAAACATTGTGCTCTGCTCCCAAAAGTAGCATCCTTATTTTACAGCTCTAATGACTTACCCCTGCTTCTGAACTCAAATACGTCAGATTAATGGATATGCGAGCATTTAAAGAGGCTCTATGTAAACTCCCGTTCTTTGTGTTTATCTCAAAAAGTAAAAATTATCTGTAGAAGAATCCTGTGAAGATTCATCGTAATTAAAACTTACTTTGTAGGATAACTGGGACGATGAGGAGGAAGAGGAGGAAGCAAAGGAGACAGAGATAAAACAAGGTGAGACTTAAAAGGAATACATTTCACTGTGTGCGGTGTCGGAAAAGACGCTGGTTTTGTCCTGAGTGTATCTGAAGTATCAAAACCACTTTCCAAATAGGATCAGGTTTGGTTTTGAGAAAGCCTGTCTTGTCTTTTGAGAAAGCCTCTCTGTGAACAGATTGTGCTAACTGAGCTCTGTCGCTTTCTCTTTGATTAATGGTTTTCTGGTTGTTGGAGAAAAAAAAAAAAAGGTAAACCTCGAGTGTCATATTGTTCAATGTTTTACAGAACCCAAAGTTTCAGAAAAAAAGAAAATAGCAGAAAAAATAAAAGAAAAAGAAAAACAACAAAAGAAAAAGCAAGAGGAGCTTAAAAAAAGGGTAATTACTTTTTCTTCTTGGTCTCATACATTTAAAGGGTGGGTTTGTTCTGATTTTTCCTGTTTTTTTTGAGGTTCAACAAGACCTATGAAGGCCTTGAGTAGTCTGATAAAACAAAGTTAGGTCATGTACTTAACATCTGGGGGATGTCAGCTTTAATTTCTCTGAAATGTAATTGGGTTATGGAAATAATGCTTATCTCCATTTCTGTTGCATGCACCTCATGGTAAATCATGCAGTTGTGAAACTTCTGAGAAGGGGCAAGGCACATCTTAGTTAAAATGAACAGTTTATTAAATGAAATAATAGGCATTGTTATGGTTAATTGGGATGGTTTTCAGGTTTGTACATGCTTGAGGTGTACTGACTTCAGGCAGAAGCTATTCAAGTGGCACTGGAAAAAAATTATTTCCTGTAATACCTCTGCTCAATATAATGTTCCCCTGTATACATTTTTTAAATCCAGTTAGAGGCACCAGAGGAACATAGAGAACTTACACCAGAAGAACAGTTAGCAGACAAACTACGGCTAAAGAAATTGCAAGAGGAGTCAGACCTTGAGTTAGCAAAAGAAACCTTTGGTAAGTTGTTGTACCCCACTCAATGCAACTGTAACATGACAAAAGGAGTGCAGCCCTAAATGAAGCTTTCAGTTCTGTGCGGGGATCCTGCAAAGGGGATCGATCAGGATTTGACTGTTAGAGCACGTGCAGGTTGTGTTACTGAGAATAAATGTGGGTTCTAAAACCAAACTACTGGAAGCATAGCCTGGTGCTAAGGACTCACTGCAGGAACTGCAGAGCCATCGTTGGAATGTAAGGGGCTTTTCCTTAGTGTGTCTTGCTAGAATGGTATAGGAAAAAGATGGCTGGCTGAATTTCCTGACTAAGTTATGCTTCTGATCAAAAGATGAGCACATGAAGGAAGAAAGTGCAGTCTGTTCTTAGCTGCTTTACAATGCAGACTTCAGGCTGATGAGGCTTTGGGCGAGTGTGGCGCAGCATAACGCACGCAGGCTTTACTTCAGGCAGTCTGTGCAGTAAGCTAGATGTCGAGAAAGGCAGCTCGGTTACTGGAGTGCGCTCGTTTCCTTGGGTAGCTGGAAATAGACTTAGTGCAGCTTGTTCTGGCTCTGTGCTTTGACACAGCTGGCAAAGGCGCTGATTTATAGCAGCGTTCTTCAAACACGAAAGCTTGCTTCTTTGCTTGAAGTGGGTTATTCGGCTTGTTACTCAGTGAAAATTCTGCTGTGTATCTTCTGAAAGAGTGAAGTGCCTTGGGGAGGAGGGGTTGCTTTAAAACAGTTGCGAAGGGCCAATTAAATTCTGCACTGACCCTGGAAGGGGAGAAGCGTTACATGTAGCAAAGAGTGCTTCAGAAATAGCTGCTTCAAATGACTAAGCTTTAGAGCAAAGCCTCTTCAGGTCCAGGTTAGTGACTCAGGCTGGTAGTTTTTGTTTGGCAGAAGCCCATGGGGAGCGAGAAAACCTCAGATTTAGTTTTGCAAAGGTTCAGCAGAAGTGAACTGACTGTGAATGGGGTTACTTGTTTCCTGTTGGTGTCATCTTTTAGGGACTACAGCTGATGTTTTCTTTAAAACCTGTGGTTTTCCTTGCAGGTGTAAATAACACTTGTGGAATAGATGCCATGAATCCCTCTTCAAAAGATGACTTTACGGAATTTGGCAAACTACTAAAAGAAAAAATTACACAATATGAAAAATCATTACATTATGCCAGTTTTTTGGAAGCGTTAGTTCGAGACGTATGTATTTCATGTAAGTTAAGTGAAAGACTTCTAGAATGTACTGCCAAAATTGTAGTGGGGTTGAATGTGAAAACATGCTGTGAGAGTAAAATGTAAATCAAGATTAATCTATGCAGTTTATAGTAAGTAAAGTCTAGTCTGGTCTGTTTCACTGACCTAGTATCCAATTTCCAGCCCAACAAACCTTATCACGTGCTTGTACTGTTACAGCCATTCTGCAAGTCAGTTAAATACAGGCACTTTAAAAGTGTAAACTCTTTTGCCGATATAAATGTCTTCTCCTGAAGCAGCTTCTGGAAAATAAACGATTCTCTGAGCCGGAAAATTTGAGTAGCAATTTGGAAGGAAACTATTATAAAATTGAGATAATGTAATTCAGGGACTGCAAAATAAATTGTTCTGGAATTCAGCATGAATTCCATACACAGATAAACTGAAATAATTTTTTCCCACTGTTGTGGTAGGCTGAAGTATTTGATGAATTCATTGTTTGAGATCTTTTCCTGTACCGGACACACGTTGTCCTTCAGCAAAGTGGTAACTTGATACTATTTAATGCTGCATAAATACAGGGATTGTTGGCTTCCTGAAGCTAGTAACATACATTTCAAATGGATTCCAGGTCTTGTAAAGTGAAGGACTTGACATCTCTTGGATAATTTATTATTAATATTCCAGCGCTCCTTTTCATGTGTGTGTCTAAAACAGTCCATATTTTACTGCATTACATCATAGTGCTAGATTTTTGTTTCAAATGTCCCCTTACTAAGGCTCCTGTGTTTGCTAACTCTGCATTTGCAAAATCTTACCTTCCCCAACATTCAAGCTGCATACTAGGGACCATGTGAGTAGCAGTTGTCATCAAAAGGCTCAGAATTACCCAGTATATATTTTGCTGTTTTATATCAAGTAATTGCCAGTATTTACTTATTATTGATGCTCACCTCCATAGTTTTTTGATAGAATTTTGATAGATAGTTAAATAAATTATTTAACTGCCTTGTAAAATCAATAGTGATGAGGATTTTTATTTTTATTTTTTTTCCTAATGCAGTGGAAATTGATGATTTGAAAAAGATCACAAATTCTTTGACAGTACTATGCAGTGAAAAACAAAAACAAGAAAAGGTAAGGCTTCTACGCTTTTCTGTAACAATAACATTATCTGCTAAAGACGCTGATCTGGAAAATGGAAATAGGTCTAATGCCGAATTGAACTGCTGATTTTGTTACATGTAGTAGTAGATGAAATGATAGTCTTGGATACTGTTTTAGAACTACGTAAATACTCCTAGATGTGTGAGATAATCAGGCGTTTACTGAATCTAGAGACCAGAGGCAAAATGTCCCTTAATTTACATGCATCTTACCTGCACGATAACTTTGTTCCATTTGACACTGCGCTGCCTTGGAGTTAAAATGACTTATGCCAATACCCTGAAAATGGAAGCCAGCTTCAGTTACAGTTAAATGTCAATATCAATATAGGGAAGTAACTTTAAATCTTTACCAAAGTTTGTCATTTTGAATAGCAGATAGCTGGAATTTCTGCAGTGTCATGCAAACTGAAGGAACAGTAATTGTATAGGCAAGGAAAAATAAGTTTTTAAAGATGATGTAATAGTTTAACTGCTGATGCAAATTATAACATTGTATTTTATAATATAAATTTAAAATCCCAGATCAGTTGGAATTCAAGTATTAGTTGAATCATTAGAAAGCAATAAAATTAAACAGAAACATCACTGGCAATACGCTTTTTCCAGTATGTTTTAAATCAAAGTGAAGGATTGGTAGAAAACAAATGGCAGTGCATTATTATTGTAAGTAGTAGCTTGTAAATGAAAAATGGGACTCTTAAATACAACGCGTTTCAGTGGCAGGTGTTCTTCTGTTATGCCAGTTCTATAGGAACTCTGCAGGAATGACTTGAATACAAAACATTTTATGTAGTGTTACTGCATTAAGTCTAGAGGTTGGTAAACATGATGAACTCTTTCTTTAATATGTACTGCACTTTGGAGAGAAGCCTGTGACTTACTGAACCAAAAAAGTTTAAAAAGTATGTATATTTTCTGTTCTTATGCTCTCTCCTTTTCCTGTAAATTAGTTTGGCTAGCCACTGAATCCTGCAACTATACCAATCCAGTAAGGCAGAGCTTTATAACTGTTTAGTTTTGTAAAATTAAAAGTAGGCGTAGTTAGTCTACTTGGTTAGAGTCTAGGTGAACTAGGATGAATAACAAAACAGTAAAATGGGTGATGCAGGGAGCTGTGGAACACTCAATCATTACTATCAATAGATTGTGTTGTGGATGAAATGCTGCTGCAGAAATCATTGGCAATAGTGCATTCACCACGAGTACAGGATGCAAGTGTTCATACCTCAAAAACAAGAGGCATCACTCAAATTTAAATAACGACAAATTACTGTGGATTTTTAAGTAAACATGCTCTTCTTCCTTTTTAAGCAAAGTAAAGCCAAAAAGAAGAAAAAAGGTGTTGTGCCTGGAGGTGGTTTAAAGGCTACTATGAAAGATGACCTGGCTGATTATGGAGGATATGATGGAGAATATGTACAAGACTTTGAAGACTTCATGTGACATTTATCTCCCCTTCTATTGTCTTTCTGTTGCCCATAATCCCTTAAACATGTAGCACAACTTCTCTTTCTTTAAATTCTGCCAAATGCTACAATCAAAATTGCAGTATCTCTGTGCTGGTGGTTTAACTCTTGTCAGGCCAGTGCTAAAGCACTGGGATTCCTGTTTTGTGCTCAAGGGGTTAGAATGAAGAAATTTAAAAAACTGTATAAATTACAGTAAAATAAAATTTTTAAAAAACCAACTACTGCACAGCATTCTGATAACGGTATTGTTGCTATTTGGTTTTTATAGTAACAGCCACTAAATTGGAAATGAATTTCAACAAGGCAAAGTATTATTACCAGCACAGTTCAATGACATGGCCTTAACTGTAGCTCCGTGAATGAATTGTTTGATGAACAAAAGCAGTTTGCAGCAAGGGCATGGTGTGCACTTAGTATTACAATTGCTTTGTCTTAAGTTAGAGCTTGAGGTTTTCAGTATATTGTGAAGGGAAACTGCTAACTTCAAAGTAAGGATACTGCACATAGAATGCATCACTTGAGATACCCACTACTTCAAAGCTTGACATTTAAACAGAACACTTGTTTGGGTCAGAACAAGGAAAGAGGGCCTTATTTGGAAAAAAAAAAAAAAAAAGACGAGTATGAAGTTTAGTTTCCATTCATCTAAATTTCTACTAATGCAGCTGTATGGGTTGGGTATTCTTTAACAGTTAATTGCCTGGTTTAAGTAAGTGTAAAAAATAAGACTTCCTTTTGGTCTCTCATGGGCTGTGGTAAATCTTTCATGACTCAGCCATTTTCTTTCATTTAAAAAAAAACTTGCTTAGCAAACTGCAACAGTTACTACAGTTGGGCAAATTGTTACGTTAACAATTATGACATCTGCAATGTTTTATAAAGCAACTAATTTAATAAAAATCACTATTGTGAGGACTTCACTATAGCTGTCTTTGGACCTGTTCTTTCAGTGTACTACAATGTAAGTACTTGAAGAGAGTTGCAAAAGTGAGATGAATAGTGGTGGTTGCTTGTTACTAAGTCTAGACTTTGCTCTGACTTGCAGCTTCTCTGGTGTTAGAGGTGCAAGATTTCAATCCTGTATAACAGCTTTCCTTAAATTAAGATGTACAGCTGCTGCTGATAAACAAAATACTTTTGCATTTCCACAGTGAACTTAATTATCTGTGTCGCTGGAAGTGCTGAGGTCAGTAGCTTGTACTCACCTTAGAAATGTCTTAGGGCAGCCTCCTTAGCAGTGCAGCTCTATTCCAGCTGGCAACTGATACTTACTATAAGAAGTCAGTCTTGCATTTACAACTTATTTATGGCTTACTCACGTGTTTGTTCCTAATACGGACAGGATACATGTGTGCTTCTACAAGGCAGGAGTTCTGCTTCCCAGTATTAGTGGTCCCAAATTTTTAATCAGGGCTGGGGATTTCCTTTCATGCTTGGAACTTTAAAGGCTGCTAGTCATTATTTAACTTAGACTGAGCTGGCTGTGATTATTCTAAATTAGTCTTATGAGACTGACTAGAACTGGAATTTTAAATACAGTGTTCTGTTCTGGCATAATCTGTGCTACTTAATCTTTTATTAAAGGTGTATCAAAGGCGCTATGACTTGGACTTTATATACCCCTATGCAAGTAGTATGCCATATGCAAAGGTTGCTAGTGTGACTGTTCAGCAACCAAAGGGAGCTTGTTAAGATACCAATCCGACTTAGAAATCCAACTTAGCATGCCTTTGCTAATTAAAAATACAATTGCCATAGCAACCTTGTTGCTAGGATAATGTTTAATATTTAGAGATAGCACAGTATCATTGCTTAATGTGACTGATGTTACTTTGAAGCTGTTTTTATGCTACAGTTCCTCCCACCCATCTTGTGGAGGAGATAAAGTCTTTGGATTAGAGAGAAGCTGATGGTTGTGTGAAGCACTGTTCAGGTATTACCCTGTTACATGTCCCTGGTTTCTAAACTTACGCTAAGGATCTAAGTGGCAAAATACTTGGGTTGCTAGCTCTTTTTAAGGCCTCAATACCAACTGTCTGCCCAGTAGGCCTGTCTAAGCACACCAAGACAGTAGCAACTATGTTAAGTACATGCTGTTGTACGAGACTTTCAGCTTAGCACTTAAGCTAGAAAACAAAAACTGGCTAATGAGAGTGGAATCAGAGAATATGTAAAACAATAGGTTACTTGGCACGCACCTAAAACTTTCAAAGGAGCCTGATAATTCTGCTTATTTCCTATGGTGATCCATCATCCACGCCCCTAAACTAAAGGGCTGCTGGATCTCTGAGGTTCCAGCCTGTATTTGCCAGTAGTCGAGTATTTTGTAAACAGTAGGATTTATTATACAAAACGCTTATAGGTTAACACAGTATCAGCATTTTAAATATTTACAACCACCACCAGTTTTCTGGAGTTACTTTCACATAGCAACATATCATTACAAGCAGGTAATTGATAAAATATCTGTTAAAGAATCGGTACTAACCATGCAAGTTGTGGCACTGGTACTGTCAGAGTCAGTCTTTACTTCATGGAGGATGGGTTCTAGTTTGATAGCATGTCGTTAAGACAACATCCAGTCTGTGCATCTTTCAGGAGCATGTTTACCACATCGTAGAACTTGTTATCATAAGCCAGTCTGTAGTGCATATAGATGTCTTCACAGTAAGCAAGCAACTTCTTCAGATTTTTCAGAGCAGCATCAGTAGGTGGGTGTTGTTTAACCCTGAAAATAATTTACATAAAATTGAAATAGGAGAAAGCCTTATAATCATTGTCTTGCTACAAGAGCACTTCTTAATGCTCTTAAGAGTATTTCTTAAGAGGCTCAACACATAGATTAGATTCTCTTGGCTGTTCATTTTGCTCTGATTTATTTTATGACTCCAATATGACTAGCCTTAAGGTATCCTACTTATTCTGCTGAAATGATCTAGAATGGCTTGAGTTGGAAGAGACTTGAAAGTTCACCCACTTCCAACCTGCTGCTGTGGGCAGGGACACCGCCCACTAGATCAGGTTGCCCAGGGCCTCATCCAACCTGGCCTTGAACACCTCCAGGGATGGGGCATCCATAACGTCTCTGGGCAACCTGTTCCAGTGCCTCACCTCCCTCTGAGCGAAGAATTTCCTCCTAACCCCTAATCTAAATCTCTCCTCTTTTAGTTGAAAACCCTCCCCTCTTGTCCTGTCATTATCTGCCCAGGCAAAGAGTCACTCTCCATCATTTTATAAGCCCCCTTTAACTACTGCAAAGGCTGCCAGTGATGATAGATCCGGTGCTATTTCCAAAATATGTTTAAGAAACTGAACATAGATCTCAGGTCCCTATATGCCATACTTTATCACAGAAAAGTTTTTAACAATACTCTGACTTGCATTCCATTAAACGTGCAACTTGTTCTTCTAGTCTGTGGAAAAGAAAGTTCCCAGTTTGACCACAGAACTACTTACTTCTTAGCAATCTCCTCAAATATGCTAGGCTTCAGGAGTTTTTGCTGTTTAAATTCTTCTAAGTAATTGAAGTCTCCCTTGGTGATCACTTGTTGATACAGAACTTCAGCCCAATCTGGAACAAACTCGTAAGCCTCAGCCACAATAGCTGCCTTCAGGGAGAACAGATGCTGGAATTACTAAGCTGGAAGAGTTTACTTTTGTACAGAAACATTCCTATACTTTAAATATTCTACATCTTCAGTTTGACCTACCTCTGAGCATTATGCTCACAGGAGCAGAGTGCTTAGGCACCTGCTGTTTAAAGCAATCATTTTCAAAAGAAAACAGATGAGAAAGCTTACTTGATAGAATCTAGGCAAGGACACGATGCATTCCATCAGGTTCTGCCTGTTCAGGTTAATCAGCATAGTGCTCTGACCGGTGTTCAGAAAATGCAGCTGGAGGGTTATCAGCTTTGTTAGCCGACTGCAGCGCAAGGACTGTCGGACGCAGGAGTCCTAGGTAGTAAAAATAAACACAAGCTGCTGGAGTATGTCTCTAGAGGAAAACAATAAACAGTGCTGACAGAAGCAATGTGTTCAGAGTTATCTAGTATTTTCTCTTGTAGATCACTGCAGTTTTATCATGTTCCATTAGTTTTAAATAAAGGTTCACTCACTGCAAATACTACTTTCATCATCCTAACCACACCAGTTCTTAAACACTCTTTATATTGTTCTATTCTCACTCGTCCTTAGAGTAAAGCAGTTAAGTTCATGGTCACTCCTCTAAAACTGGGAATCTAATTGTAATCCCAGCTGTTAGAAGTCTTAAAATGGAACTCCATACAACTCTTTGATACAATAGTGTTACTGAGACTGCTGGGATACTGCTGAAATGACAGAGCAAGAGATTTTTCTTGCTTAATTTTTGTTGGGATGGGATTCTGCACATCCTCCCTATAGCAGCTTTCTTTGTTCTCTCAGTTCAGCTCACTCCTTATGTGTTGCATAGAAGTGATACAATTTCATGTTGTTTTACCTTAGAGTAACTTTCTGCTGCATCAATAAAGAGAGTCAGAGCTTTCATCAGCAGTTTCTTTAAATTCGCAACATCTTGAAGAGACTCCTCTGAAATGGGGAAAAAATGCAAAAACTTACTATTTACACAGGTGACAAAATAAGCTATAAAATACTTCCTGATACCAAGTCTCTGTCTCCTATTGTTTCAGAAAGCAGCAAAAAAGATTTCTTATATTAAAAAAAAAGTTGAAAAATCGCAAAGGAGCAGTGATACCTGTTTGACTATGAGCCAAAGGTATTGCAGGAACCTAATCTTGTGATTGAATACTGAAAATAAATCCAAATCACACATTTGTGGTAGATACAACCACTAACTATTATCAGATAAATTCAGAAAAGCATTTGACATAGCACTGACTAACTGCTCCACACTGGAATCTCTGTATGCTCCACAGCACTCTCCCAGCTGTACAGAACTCACTAAGGTCAGATGTGAGTTACTTTGCACAGAATGTCAACACTTATATATACACTTTTTGTTAAAACCTACAGCTAAACCACTGAGTACAAGAACAGTACCTTCCTTCCAGCCAGTGGAATTCTAATGGATGTTACCAGAAAACACAGGCAATCCAAACTCCAATTGCCCACTGTGCCTTCCTTCCTAAACAATAATAGCATACAGAACATTCGGGTACATTTTAATTCTTCAGAAGTTTTGCACCTTCAGTCAACTGTGTGGTGCAGACAGCAGCAACCTGATGCACATGCAAACTCATATTTCTTGTTTTTGCAGTTTGCACTCACCCCATGGCTGCGATTCAATGAGTTTAAGCTGTATGCCAGCAGCAGCCTCATGATTCTCTCCAATTTCCCGACACATACTGAAGCAAAGGGCTATCATGTTGTGCTTTTCACTGTCCCCCGGGCGGCAACGCTTGATGTAATCCAGCAGAGCTGTCTTCAGTGTCCCACTCTGGTCAAATGAAGGAACATCAGATTAAGATTTGAAAAGCTTATGTTTTCATTCACATTTTAGTACTCACGAACAACTCTATAACGATCACTTTTTGGAAAATTGTATCAGAACAGTCTTTGAGGTTTCTCCACAATAAGACATAATGAGAATATTACACTTGGGCTATGTCAGGCAAAAAAATCCAGTAGCTATGCACCTATTTATAAATAAATGCTTATACAATAAATGTTAAAAACAAATTATTTATTTTACAATAAAGCTATAAATATTTACTATTTTATGATTTCTAAAAACCCGTGAAACAGCAAACTAGAAAAACAAAACAGGACACAAAAACTCTAAGTGACATTCCCAAGCTTGAAGCTTCAATGCTGTTCTCGTTGCAGCACTGGACTAATTAGAACAAACTTGTTCAACTAAAAGCCGGATAAAACCCAGAATTAATTTATCGCTGTGGAACTAGAATAACACTTCCTAGACTCCAGTAATAATTCCACCTTGCTGTGTAAATATCAGTTTCTGACACAGACACACAGTTCTCTTTTCCCAGCTTTATTCCCCTCCACCTACTGGGTCTAATTTCTTTCTCATGAGCACTTCAAAGTAATGTTTCTCATGCAGCAGTTCAAAGATGTAGGTCATCTCATTGTATCTGCCAATTCCAGTAAGAAGACGAACCTGTGGAAATAACAGTGTAAGTATGCAGCTCAAAGCAAAGCAGAAAAGTCCTTTCTCACAAAGCTGTTAGTGCTGTGGCAGGGAAAAGGCTGCACAAGGCAAGAGTGCTGTACTAGCTGATACAGCTACACGGTACAGCTAGTTGTATTGCACTAGGCAGGCAGACATTCCCTTAGAGCCAAGAGGTTTTATTTTTAATCTAACTCACTGCACCTTTTTATTTTAAGGTGAAAGGGTGTAATTTTAACAAATATAAATACGCAGAGGACTTTCTAGACTCCTCAGTACATTCCCTCTTGCAGTATCACCACTATATTGAGTGTGTCTCAGAATCCAGGATTCTTTTCAAGACAGATTTAAAAGATGTGTGACAGCATGGTAATAAAAACGTTCACATTTCACAAGTAGTTGAATCACTTTGAAATTCTCAGTTTGATTTACTACCCTGTTGCCATCTCACTCTTCCACTTCTATTTTTCCAGTGAAGTCTTCCAAGGATTCTGTGACATAAAAATCTGTCCATCAGGACATGCACACATCAGACCAAAAACCCAGCTTCAGCTTCCACCTCTAGCTTCCAGAGACAAGCAGGACAAGACCAACCAGAGGTGAAAGACTATTCCATTCTGCTACCCACCTGCTCCCCATACACCGCTCAGAGCAAAGTTATTTGCTGACACATGCAAGAAAATGTTCATACAGCCTCTGGATACACATATGGCATCAAGCATACATACCACAAGTCCATACTCATCGTTAGGTGCTAAATGTTCATCTGTGAGAAGCCGTGCTGCTTGGAGGACTCTAGTGATTCCTTCCATGTGGCAAGTCAAACTAAAGCAATTATGGGCCAAAATCAGCAATTCTGTAACTGAAGGATACAAGAACTCTGGTACTTTGGTTCATAAACTGAGGAAATTAATTCTCATGTTGTAGTCTTAACCTGAGGATAACAATGTCTGTCTACAAACCTGATACCATCTCTGCAGAGGATACACAACTTTTCCTGTTATAAACAGCAGAATTGGATTAGAAAGTTGAGCTATTACGGCTCTGTCCTGTGCAACTTTTAAGCTATAGTTTCTGTTGCAATATGCACTCAGTTTGGTTTCCCAGCCTGTGCTGACGTCTGTGCTGAAATGATCTTCAGATCATTTTCTGAAATGCTGTTTTCTCCAAATACAAAATTTCCAACCTCCTCCAGCAAAAGCTGATTGACAAACATACAATAAATGTATCAGCATCCCACTTCTGGCAATCAGCTCTCCATTAGAAAAAAAAGAAGGCCACAACTTCTGCATCTGGGTTTGAAAAAAGTCATTCATCAATTCCATAAAAATGCAGATTTTTGCAATGAATATAGCTAATGCCATAAACTTATAATTAGTTTCAAAACATTTGTATATCTCTATCTGTGAAAATGTTGTACTCTAGCAGAGGCTTCATTCTAAGATGTACAGTGCTCCAGCACAATTTAGTGATTCCCAACATTGTTTCTTTTCAGTCTTTTCCTTACTTTTAGTCAGTCATACATAAAAATATTAATATTGACCCCTATGCTACTTAACCAGACAAATTAAGGAGTAAGTTAAGATCTGACAATAGGACTAAAGTGCTAGGGAAACAGGCTGCACAGAACGTGATATTTTTAATTATTTGTTTTCTCATACATAGGTATTCCAAATTTCCAGTATCAATTTGCCTCTGCTGGTTAGCTGCCAGAGCACCTTGTTTTACAAACTCCATGACAAGATCTCCATAAAGCCACAAAGTATAAAATCGATTCCAGTAACAAAAGATCAAAAAGTCACTTTAACAAACAGATTAAAAAAAAGTTATTTCTAACTGTGGCTAATAAGAAGAAAGCCAACCATACCCATCTTCTGTATAATGTAACTACTGAAGTTCAGGTAAATCACTGACTCTATTTCCCAGCTATCAGCATAAAAAAAAGTGGATTTTGTTTGGAAAGTAAATTCGTGTGATACTTAAGCAATATTTTTATTTGTTGTGCATATATTCAGATCTATTAACATCAAATTTAAGATCAGTAATAGATGCTTCCATCAGCATTGTTTGTATTCTTTGTGATGTGACTTTAAACTAAGTAATGCAATGCTCAGTGATGTACTAGTTACCATCAAGTATTTTTTGCCATCTACTTACTGCATGACAGTTCCCCACGTGGTACGGAGGAAATTTTATCCAGTAACTTCATGCCAACCAGTGTGTGATCCTGGCAGAGCTTAGCAAGCTGTAGGAATGCCTGACTCTCAGCTGCGGGGTTCAAAACTTGTTTCTGTCCTGTATGCAGAGAGAGAGTGAGTTATGCCAAAAGTGCTACCTGTTCAGGAGAGGTTGGCTGCATTAATAGAAAAACAATAAAAATAAAATAACCCCATCCACACTGACCTATGACTTGGAACTACAATTCTAAAGATGGTTTTGATCTTACTGCTGAAATTTGAGTATCAGATAGTTCTACTTTGCACATTTGATCCACTGAAATCCTACAGAACACCCATACTGCTACTGTAATGTAACCTGTAATTTCACAAATCCAGCAAGTGACTGGCACTGACCCTGACTCATACTCTTACACAAACCAGTTTAACTCACAAACTCAACAGAAAACTCTTCTTTATTTCTGTTTTCTGTTGGGCAAGTAAGTTGACTCTTCCAAAGGATGTGAAACAAATCACCTGAGCTAATAGAAGTGAACTGATACAAGGGGAGCAGTAAAGGTGCAAATCTGCAATGGAGGGGCAGCATAGTAGAAGAAAATAGGGACAGAGGAAAGCACACTTGGACTCCCAAACCTCCATCATTGTTTCTTATGTAACTTTGTTGTTAATGCTGTGGCAAAGAAAAAGTTCCTCAAATACAAAAGTCCTACAGATAAATTCTGTTTTAAGGAGTATCTCAAAAAAAAAAAAAAAAAAAAAAAAAAAAAGAGAATCTGGCCACGCTTTTAAAAAAAAAAAAAATAACACAAGTCTTTCCATGTCAGATGATGAGGGGCTTCAAAGATTATGATTAAAAAACATGCCTTTTTTTTTTTAAACCATGAAATGTACATCCCTAAAAAGTACAACAAAAAATCTTTGAATACTGCAACACCACACTGGACACAAAACAACAATCTAGTATCTGTATAAAACCTTTCAGAGCTGCCTAAACATTACTGACTGTTATTAGCACTCAAGTATCTTGAGACCAAGGATTGTTTTTCAGATGCAAAAATATCATATTTACAAGCCAAAAATGCTAAAAAACAAGACTGAGAACCTTTACTACCTTTCCCTTCTGAAGATGCCAATAATTCCTGCATGATTTCTTCAGCCACTAACTCTGCCACAATTTCAGGCTGGAGACCCTGTGTGGTGATGAATGCCTGAGCTTTCCTGCATCTGTCTGGCTGGTGGGACGATAGAATTGCTCGAAGCACTTCTTCAGGGTCATGGGCTGACATTTCACTGTACGAGCAGTTCAATTCCTAAGAAATACACAGACACTTAGAAGAAGGTACACAGAAAAAAACCCAGTCACAGAACATATACTGACCTGCAGCACATCATCCTAATTAGCTGATGCAAGAGGGAAGCGCTGTAGGACAAGATGAAACCTAGTTTCAAAACACACAATCTGTCCTTTTATCAGTTAACAGTATCTTCACCTGTGCTTCTTCAGCGTTAATGTTTCTCCAGATCAGGAGAGCATGTAAGTACTTTGTGTTTGAAGTTTTATACTCACAGAGTTGGTGCCAATGGAGAGAGATGTGTTTCTGAAGCAAATACAAACCTTAACACTGAAAATTGCTAAAGGAAAGAGAGGAATCTACGTATCCTCCCAGACCATGATTTTTTCTTCTTTCTTTCTTCATAAGTAACAGTTTTACTTATGGGGTTACTTTTCCTCATCTCTATACACCACAGACCCTCAGTGCAAAAGATACCCCAGTTTTTGCACTTGTTACATTTGAAAGAGGATCTGGTGAGGCTCTTTAGAGTCAGATGTAACATGTTACAACTTCAGAAATTAATCTAAATATGTAATTCATAGACACAGCAATCATCTCAGTGATCTATTTATTCAAAAGTATAGACATCCAGCTTCAGGCAACATGGATGGCAGAAAAGGGAAGAAGCCAGTCATATTACTACTTCCTCCCTAGCTCAAACCTAAAGCATTCACCCCGGATGTTTGAGACATTAAAAATTCTGTAGAAAAAAACAAACACTAAGAACCTCTATGACAAAGATGACAGTAATATTTTCAGCACACATACTGCTGGGTCTATTCAAATTAATACTACATTCCAAAACTATGGACCAAGTACTATGCAAAGGGTCTGTACCCTCTAGAGGTACTCTGAAAGAAGTGTTCAGCAGCAGCCTCTGGCAAAAAGCAGAGGTGGGCTGCTGGCAGTCACGAAGGCTGAGGAGCAGACAGGCAGCTAACAACACAGTCTGCTACTTCTCCTATCGCTGTCTAGGTCAAATCACTTGGAACTTACTGGCCAATCTTTTAAGCAGCCTCCGGGTAAGAGCTGCCACTGTGTGGAGCCCGCAGAGCATTTCTGTGCTAGAACTTCTAACACAGCTGCTGTTTGTCTGCTTCTGGGTTGGTGGTGATTATGAAGGCATGCCACAACAAAGGCCTAAAGCAAAGTGCCAGATGAACGACATATGCTTGAAAAATCACAAAAAAAGGCACATCAAAAGAGACACAGGCTGAAATATAGCTTACTGGAGTAAGGTAGGGGGAGTCTAGGAGTTGAGTTCACTTCAACACTTCATGTCTCGGAAACATCTGGCCATTTTTCCACAAAAAGGACTGGTAATTTCCCTCTCTGAAGCTTGTTTCAGGCACCTAATGAGTACTTTCAAAACTCCTTATGCTTTTCTCCAAATAAACTTCCATAGCACAACTTAATACAAACCACATATTTCTTCAATATTATTATTAGATACATACCTTAGAAAGTTCATATAAGCAGAGAACCTGTCTGCAGTAGTTTCTCCCATGAACACATTCATCTATGAGAGCCTTCAGACTGATAACAACCTGGTCATCTGGAGACGGAGCAACAATGTGTGTCCAGTCTTCTAAGCTTGATGCTGGAAACAAAAACCCTCTGAATTCCTCTCTCATAAAGACAGACAACAACAAGCCTTACATTTGGAGCAAGACTTCAGAAATCTTTAGCAAATACAACTTGCTGTATTTATAGATTGCTGTACTTATATATAGAAACACTTTCTCAGTCTTTGAAAACTGAACTCTTGATGCCAGTGATTTTTTTTTTTTTAATCAGTATACAAACAATACCGTAGGACACAAACGATCCAAAACATTCACACTATCTCAGATGTAAAATTTGTAAGCATAGGAGAGCACAGAAACAGGTTCAGCAGTCTTCCTGATGGCTTAGTCTTCACTTGTTCTCTTCTATTCTGTTCTATTATTTTCCTATTAAGCTTTATACATGTTAGCATTAGAAAGTAATTTTCCAGCTGACAGCTTTTTCTTTCATACTTCTTAAATATGCATACAATACTTTATATATAAACACTATTATCCTCAGCCTTACTACTACTAAGACACTAAACCCACTATAGCGTAACAAACTATTCAGAGAGATACATGATGAAAATGTTTCCTTGTTTCAGCTCCAGAAACACATTCAAGATTTACTGGAGTGTGTCTTCCAAAAGCAGGAACATAGATAACATTCAGTGCTACTTTACCTGAACTGAATTGTGAAAGTGAGTGGTTAAGAGACTCTGCTTGAAGCACATAGAATCAATGTATATTACAAGACTTCAAATTCCCTTCAACAGGGGATTTAGGAACCAAATAAATAAGACACTGTCACAAAGACCTTCCTGCAGAAATTCTTGGGGAAACACAGAAACAAAAGAAGACATGTCCAGTAGAACTCCAACAATGGTATTACTTGTCAAGTGGCTGAACAGGTTAGTGTTACTTACTGCTTGGGATTCTTGTTTGCTGCGATGCACTGTTTTCATACATCTTCTCTATTGCTACAAGGAGAGTCTGAATATCTGCGTGTAATTTGTCTAGATCAGTCTCCCCTGAGGCCAGAGCTCTGCAATGCAATACCAGTGAAACATCTCTGTCATAGAAATGGAAATATCGACACACACGGCTGGCTTCATGTACACTTCCTTCATCAAGAAGGCATCCAATCAAAAACTTGAGTGATTCTTTCTCATCGTTTGTCAAGGTCTGTTCAGACTCTCTGAATTCAAGACCCTCTGGTTTTAAATAGTTTGGTGTGTTCAGAGCAGGTAGCTTTGAAAAAGAGAACTCCTTTGCTAAGTTATCAAAGGTAAGATCCATGTTCACCATGCCACGGAAGGAAAGTCTTGACTTGCCTGACCCTTCATCTGCGGATAATGTTTGTTGTGTGATGCGACAAATCCAGATCTGCTTCTCTATTTCTTCTAATTTGTCCAATGACACTGAGTCACTCTTGGCTAGCCAATGGCCAGCTAAGGTAAGCAACAGATGTCTCTCCATAATGCTGTTTATCTTCTCGTGAACTGAAGATTCAAACACTGTGTTTGCCTGATTCAAAAAAAAATCAGATGCAGCTTTGCTGGAGATTGAATTTTTCATGAAGTTGTCATTACACTTCTTCCAGAATTTAATTCTTGTCTGTTTTAGTTGCCACTGTCCAATGTCTCTTAAAAGATGTAGATCTCTTAGAACCTGCAAAAATTCAGAAAGGCTTTAAAAAGCTGTCTTTCAAAAGAAAACAAACAAACAAACAAACATAAAAACACTGCAAAGCCAGAATACTGGAACACTGAATTAAGATTACATGTCTCAATATAAAAAAATCCATCTAGAAAGAACCAATGAAACTGATTATATAGCAGTAAAAGAAATAACAGAATAAGAAAAGATGTGCTGTCCTTTTCAGCACAGCACTTGTAGCCAACTTGCTCAGTGTACTTGCATTTAAAATAGAAAGTGATTTCAGTATGAACCTGCTTCAGGAAGGCAGAGAAGTTATGTTCTCAGTACTGCCAATAACAGAATTATTAAGAGGTGACTGTCATTATTGAACTATGTCATACCTCTTGGGTAACTACATGATCCACAGGCAACTCTGCTAATTCTGCTACCTCCCGAGCCAGTGAGAACATTCCTTTCTCTTGTAGCTGCTCCAAAATTGATCTGCACTCATTCTGAAATGTCTCTGTATCGTAACTGGTTAGGATGGAGCGATTAATTGATACGGAGGAATCCTTCAGGGTTTCAATGAGTGCACAGAGTTTCTTCACATAAGGGCCTGTTTCAAAGGAGTAAAAACAATTAAAGGCAGTTGGTTTTTAAACGTGAGGAAATTCTGCTGCTTATTCCAGCATGTGACCCTGCTGGAGAAGGAGAACAGATTTTATGCTCTAAAGTTTTCATGGAGCCAAAAATATATTCTGAACCCGTAACTAAAATACTTCTGTAGGTCATTTGTGTACTCCTCATCAGCATACACTTGCACTTAATCATGCTCCCAAACAGACTTGCATAGAATTACATTTTCATTGCTGCAGTTCACCATAAGAACCAATTCTGGTTACGTAAATTCTCATACAAAAATGAAATAATATGAATACACTTCAAGTAAACATTTTCTGTCACTCAAAAAAACATTTTATGCGGTCTTCAGGTTAAAGCAGTGCTATCACCTGACAGAAGAAGCTGTATTTACCATCGAGTAGATTATCTGTTGCAGCAAACAGCTGTAAGAGCTTTCCTAATTCATATTCTGTTCTACATTGCTGCATCATCAATTCAAGAAGAAACAATGCTTGTGACTCCAACCATTGCACAGGTAATTCTGAAGCTGCTGGTTCATCTGATGTTTTAAGCTGCGTATACAAAAAGAATTGTAAGTGTTGTGTTTTTTGTTTTTGGCAAGTATACTCTGCATTTTGTTGGCAATCACACTGCTTATCAGAGGCGTGCCAGATCAAACTCCTTTAGGAAATGATGAACTGCCTTCCCCAAGTGGGCACTTGCTTCATTGCCAATATATGCTTGAATTTGATTTGAAGATAGTAAATTTTATTACAGGGTGACCAGCAATTGCTCCTGATAACCACGGAGGAGATAAAAGGTGCAAGAAGGTTTCATGGGTAGATAAAATAAAGTGCTAGCTTAATAGCTCCTGTCATACAGCTGTACTTTATAAGCATATCCACTCTGCAAGCAGTACATAGGAAAAGGAAACTGATCTAGCCAGAGCTTGAATTGCAGGAAGGAAAACAACCAATCACTAATGGCATGAATGTTAGTCACCAAGATATTCGTGGAACTAGAAAATCATGACAGAAAGGAAAGAACTGAAATAATTTGCAAAAATATCTGTACGTGACAACCAAGGGTACAGAATGAAACCACTTTGGTCCTCTAAAACCGGCTGCTAAATCAGTGTTCTACATGGACTGTAGGACAGTAATTCACTTCACTGAGTCATTTTCAAAGAAAAGTCCATACAGTTTCTAACAACTGCCAGGGCTAAAGCACTATCACAGATTCTTTCAGAAACCTTGTAACATATTTAAAAACAGCTGTCTTTCTTGAATAGGTGTTCTCTGGAAGTCACTGCTTTATCAGCACAACAAAGAATATCATACTTTTACTCAACACAAATAACTCAATTTACCTTACTTTCCTACCTTACTAAATGCCAACTCTCAAACAGCAAACTGTTCATTCAAGGAAGTTGCAATTGTATTTCAATGTGCCCATATCAACTTAGAACAAAATGATTTAGAAAAATGCACTGTAAGTTTTGAACAAATTGTCAAAAACAATTCTCCATCAACTACCAGCAATGGAAAGAATCTGCTGAAACCTGTTACTTCACAAATCAGCTCCTAGATCCCTTCGTCCCTGCTCATGGCAGGGGGGTTGAAACTAGATGATCTTTAAGGTCCCTTCCATCCCAAACAATTCTACGATAATTTTAAGTGTCTTTTTAATTATTTTCATATATGACATTAAATGGCTATGACATTGTAGTAGGGAGATAACCTATGCAAAGAGGTTAACAGAAAATTAAATCTTACTTCTGTGAGCTGTTCCTGAAACTTGTCCAGTTTGGTTTTAGCTTCATTATATTTTTTACAGTTCATACACAGTTCATACATCTCCAGTATATGCAGTAAAGGCGAATCCTTTAAGACACAAAAATAAATTATAACTCTTTCCTATAAGTACCTCAATAAAGGAGTAATTTTGTGTTCCTCAGTACTAGAACAGTAAAGTTCACATTTATTAAAATTGCTTTCAAGCTTGATATATGACCTGCAGGTTTGTAACTGTTGGAAGAACTTCCTTTCAACAATATTCTTCCTTGGACAGGATTTTCAGTAGATTACACCCAGGCTATCTAGGCCACAAAATACCAAGATGGAAGGGAAACTGTATGTGTTCTCCTCTCCAAGAACATTTGAGATACGCTCAAGTATCTACAATCACTAAAAATTACAAGACCTTACCTTTAAAAATAGCTGGAAGCCCTTTATAAGTGTTTTACTTTTTTGATTCCTTAAAAACACTTTCCAGATAAGTGATAGGTCATGGAGATCCCATATGTGATTTTCTACTGATGTCTGAATATGGTTTGTTGCTTCAGATCTGGTAACATTATCCACAGTAGTAATTATCCAGACACAAAGACAATGAATAATGTTGGCATCCTGTCAAATAAAAATGATGGTTTTTATAATAACCAGATGACACATGTCACTTCATTGCGTCTAAGTTGGCTAAATGTGTCATACTAATTAGAATTACTACAACTGAGGAAAAAAAATGATGAATGCAACCTGCATATCTACCATTTAAAGTAGCTATGCACAATAAAAACGTCTTAATTACTTATAATTTATTCCTCTAGAAGATAAATAACTTGATCAATACTTACTTGGAAACATGCTGCTAAAACACTCAGAATGGGAGCATGCTCTCTCAGTCCTTCAGTCAAAAGGTAACGTGACGGGTTGGAGTTCTCTTGACATCGAAAAAGGATTTGAAAGAGACTGTTCACATTTTTGCTCTTGAACATGCTGGCAGCACTGTTTGCAGGACTCCCTGTAGCAGCACATGAAAACGGTAACTTCTCCAATGCCAACATCAAGTGATCTTGTAAAATGGGAGTGAATCCATGAAGAATAGAAATGACCTAAGAAAACAAAACCAAGAGCATCTATACAGAGCATGGTCCAAAGAGAATGAGGGAAGGATGACTGAAGCATTAAATATGCAGAAAAGACAAGCAAAACATCCTTCAAATTTGATTGCTTAGAACATTTCTGGAGAGCTAGAGAAGAAAGCATGTTCTGTATGTGTGAATTATTCTAATAAAATGTTGAAACTCCTCCTCTTACTTGAATCTAAAATGCCTTTTAAAGAAACCCATTTTTCTCATATGATGAAAAAGTATTCATGTCTAGTTAGATGCTTTTGTGTAATTATGTATTTTTGTGAAAGCAATGAAAAGATCCAAGTTAAAAAAAATACAGACCTAAGTATCATCTAAACTGCAATTTTCCAGTTAGCTTCCTCCTATTACCCTTCCTAAATTGCATACAATTTTTAACTACCAGTAATATTTTGTTTATTTTAAATTACACTAAAAACAAAAATGGAAGAGCTGGAGTCTCAAAAGGTAAAATATATTTACACAAAAACAATGTAACTTTTGAAAAGAAAGATGAGTAGCTTTATTAAAACTTAAATTGAACATATGGTAACCAACTCTCCAATAAAAAAACTGTTAATAAATGATTAAAAAAAAAAAAAACAAAAAAAAAACAAAACAAAACACGAATTAAGCTGTATGAACGTGTCATAATTTCAACTAAATTTAACAAGAAAGTGAAGTCTCTTTTTGGCAAATGCTTTTATGCCCAATGCACTTCAAAAGAGACACTCAAATCAATTCTCTCTGAAAAATGTTTTCTCCATTACTGAAACAGGAAGTTTCTTCCTAATCTTCTCCTTTAATAGTTAGCTTTCATGCCCTTGGAAGCACATTATTATATCTGCTGAAGATTCAGCTGCTTCTGGAGTCAATTTCCTTTATCTTGTGTTAGCTTTTCACATACCAAGAGACAGAGAAAAGTAAAAAAGTCAGGAAATCCAGCTGTAAAGGAAGGGTTATCGTAAACAGAGGATTACTGAGCATCCTGAGACAAATTCTAACTCCCGGGAAACTGATGAGGCTTCAAGTTTCTGTTGTCTACACAATGTAATATTCTCTTGTTAGAAGGATCCCTTTTTCCTTCTATTTATTTTCAATTTTTTTTATTTTTATTTTTATTTTTTTTTTTACTGCTTCACAATGAGCATTCTTGAAAATCTCATCTTCATTTAAACCCATACACAGACAGCTTACCTCATCTGGCTTGTAGCTGTACAGCTGGGTTTGGATGATGAACTGCAGCCAGTCATCGGATTTAGCACATTCCTTTAGGTAAGATGTACTCAGCCTCGTGTTATGGAGTTTGCAGAACTGCATTACCAAAGACCACTGCCTTCTAGAGTCACTAGACGTCCTGCATCCAATTTAAAGATAACATTAAATCAGCATTTCTAATTTTGCCTCTGTGTACTGTATCTAAAAAAAGAAACAAACCAACCAAACAAAACCAAACCAAACAAAAATAAAAAAAAAGGAAAAATACTTAAGAACAAAATTTTAAGCCTGAACTGTAATAAACTGATATTTCTACCAGAAAAATAATTCAATAATCTTTTCTCTTAAGCATGTCCCGAGGAGCTGTTAGTCAAACATGCTGACAGAATTTCCTTACTCTTGCCAATATACATCTACTACCCCTGTTATTTGAAATACCAAGATTGTATGCTAAACTCAAATATTGATGTTCATTTTACTGTAATAAGACTCAGATCTCTTTCATAATGTCTAAATACAGAGATGGTAAAATTCAATACTCAATTTCAATTTGTCAGCATAATCCTTTAAATTACATTTTCCTTACTTCTTTATTCCTTGATGTTCAATTTCATCCCAGAAGGCTTCTTCTAAGGAGATAAGAACTTCCTCTGTTGCTGCTTTTTCACCTTCAGCCAACTTTGTTAACTTTTCAACTGTTTAAAAGAATATATTATTATTTCTGAGATTAGAATACAGGTAATATTTTCGAAAGTACCGGAATTAACAAGAAGCACAAATCCTATTAATGTAAATGCTTCAATAACTGCCAGCAGTTTGGACAAAAAGACACCTGCAGATGTCTACTTAGCAATCAAACTTTCTAAAATTATTCCTAGGATAAATTTAATTTCCTTACAGCTTTGAACATCTGATTCTACTGTAGCAGTTTTCAATTACAAAAGTGATTTGGTAACGTCCCTTTGTTTAATCTAGTTATATTACAACATTAGGTGGAACCTTACTAAGCAATTAAATTGAGCCTCAGGCAGCTGTTTAAAAGCATGCATTAGTGTTCCTGCCTTATTTAGCATGACAGGTTCAAAATGCACCTCCAGAATTAGTAAGAAGCAGGAATATAAGAACAGCAAAAGTCTTAACTCTTCAAAGGACAGAAATGCTCTCATTGCATTCCTAAGAAGTTAAGCACCATCTTTCAGTCTCTCTTTATCTCTTCCTAATAAATAAATAGTACCCTATTTTAAAGCAAACAAAAGACATGCTTACCCAAAGATTCTCTTATTTCATTGCGCTGAGATTCTTCATTTCTGGTTTTGTAACTGAATATCATGTTTGCAACTTTAATGTCGACTCGCAGTTTGAGGCTGTTGAGACCAAGCAGTTCCAGAAAACAAACACAAGCTGCTCCTACTGAAGGTATGTTGAAGAAAGAAAGGCCTAAAATATAGGCTTCATTTCCTGCTTGCTGAATCCTGAAACAAAAAATAAGTCAATATGCGTGATTTGTAACCAATTTTCAAACACAAATATTCCATATGTATGGTTTACTAAACACGAAGACTTCGTTAGCATGGGAAATATTTACAAACCAAGTTGCACATTTAGAAAAATGTAGTTATAAAAACGAAGCCCCATATATAAGAAATGATCAAAATGCAAGCAGGGAGTTCACAATTTAATAAACTTTAAAAAGCTGAAGGCAATGTAATCAATATTAAAATTAATAAATATGCCTGAGAGCAGATTTTTTGTTTTGTTTTTTTAAATTATAAAGCGTCCCGTTGTAGAATTTACAATCCAAGCATTGCAGCATCAAGAACCTGATTTGTAGACTACTCTAAGCGAAAAAGACAACCTGAAGGCTTCAACAGTGGTTGGCTCACCAGATGTCTTTTTCCATAATTTTTTCCATAATGGTAACTGAAAAATTCATGCATGCTCAGGTCTTACATTAAATCACCTTTCTAAAATATTCAACACTTCAGCCTTCATTAAGGTATGCTTTTCTTTTTGCCCAAATCTTGCCTGTCCAGATACCAGAAACTGATTTGTATATCATGTATATCAAAATCATGAAAGGAAACAAATAGTGACTAATACACAAACAAGACCTTCTAGAAACAAATAGTGATTTCCCCTGATATCACTACTGAATATGAATTGTAAATTTATTGTATTCATGAAGCATGCATAGTCCGACTGTATTCTCTTGAGCACATGATTTTGAAGCTTCAGACAGAAAAGCTAACTCCTTCAATCTCTAGTATATCATTCTTCTTATTTAACTGAAGAAGTGTCATCTTTAGGAACTGTCCAAGTAGAGGGGCACCTTTTTTCCATAAAGTTATCTAGAGGTTAAGCTCCCTAGAAGAAAAACCTACCTGTGTTTGATATGACTGGAACGTTCTTTAATCCTAGCTTTCATTATACAAATTTTATTCAGGTTTAAAATGAAGATTTAATAATAAAGCTCACCATCTTTTAGGTGATTATTTTATTTCTATCCTACTTGATGCTAAACTGAACGGATTCCCAGGACACCTAAAATTTTAAGTGATATTATGAACACCACTTTTTTCCACACTGTTGGGAAGCATTAAAGCTACTCCATGTGCTAGATTGTAACTCCCACAGAACCATCCAACTAACATTTTAGAGAAAACTTACAGCTGTTTGGGGGATTTGCTCTTTACTAACTGCTGGACCAAAAATGTACCAAAAGCAAATGCTGGACGTCCATGTTGCAAATAGTACAAAAAATCCAGTCGTTCCATTACAGCATATTTGTTCACCAGTTCAGGGGATGAAAAATGAGGAAAGTCACTTGATGTATCTAGAAAGAATATTATCATTTTTATAAGCTGATAAACAATTGAATTAAACATAGAAAATGGCTTTCAGCTACTAAACATGAGATGACAATCAAATACCTCTAACACGGGTTCTAATTCAAATTTCAGCATACCCAAATCCCACTGAAATTCCGATTTTTATTGTAAAATCAGAACCGTAAAAGCAGTAACTTTTTCTAATAGCCATGGGCAAATCACTTCTTCATAGGCCCTCAACTTAGTTGTAAAACAAAACACTGCTTTCCTACTTCATAATACATTTAGAAAAAAAAATAATGTAAAGAGCTTAGTGGAAAAAAGGTAACATATCTAACCATAATTTAATTTCAAAACATTTAATTTACTAATTTTAGTAAAATACAGTTTGTTTGTTTGTTTGTTTTTTTGTTAAAGGAATAGCCTTTTATATTTATCCTTCAGATCATTCCACTGGAAGCTATTTCATCCTAGGATCTGTCTAAAAAGCATGTAAATCATGAAATTAACTTACCTGATAGAGCAAGAGTATTTGTTGACTGCCAGCCAAATAATTTAGTTGGATCAAAAGGCACTAATGTCTGAAAGATTAGACACAGAACATATTAAGACAGCTTAAGCTTTTCACATCTGACCAGACTAGAGAATATTTTAGGGACCTATATTAGCAGATAGTCAAGAACTGCTTATGCTGCTATTTATCTGGTGCAGGCCTCTCTCAAATGTACGTATTTACATTCTGATCCTACAGAGTAGATAAACGAATGCAAGAAAATGCTTAGATTTTAGTCTAACAAAACAGGGAAAGAACATGTTTAAGCATCTTGCTAAGCTCTCACTTTAGCAAAGCTACCACTTTCCTGATAATGAGTAATTTCTGTCATTTCTTCCAACTTGCAGTTTATTTCAAAAAGTAAAAGACATTTGCCCAGAAACATGTCATAACACTCCATGAGACATTATTCTTTAATTCTAAATTTCAATTTCCCTTAGACAATTTAAAACATTTTAATTTTTGTAATACTAAACAACCTGTCTACTGAATGCAGCAAGAATATTACTTTTCTGATATTCTGGAGCTGCCACACACCACCTCTGCTGAAGTTAAACACAGCAGATGTTTAAAAAAAATATCAGCCAGATTCAATATGACCAATATTTAGCTACCATTAAAAAAATATTTTTAATGAAGCTATAAACTTTAGGTCCAAATTAAGAATTCCAAGAAAACAAGATACGGTCCCTACACTCCAGGCTTTAGCTGAAAACAAACTTCTCTCAGTTTACCTTTGTTCTAACAAACAGCTCTATTGAGAAACATTTTGCATACCTGAACAAGATGGTAAAGAGAAATGTCAGGTGGCAAAATTCCACGAGAAGTACATGGGGGAAAGAGAGCAGCTTTGAGCTTGGGGTAAGGACTCAATGCCATTTTTAAAAGCTGTGGATCAACTTTCTTTAGAGGTTTTTCCATATCTTCATTCTGAAGAACCTACATTGAAGGGAAGCAAAATTATTCAATTAAGAAGAAGAAATTGCATTAAGATTATAATAAAACTCTCATTCATGGAAATCTGATAAACAGTAACAACACAAAGAGCATCATTTTTCCCCCAAAAAATCTTGTAAGCTATATTAGACACATGATGTTTTAAGTTACTCTATGTATACACGGCATTTTAGAAATTTATTGATTTTTTTTTCAAACTTGAACTATTTTAGGAACACAAGTGTCTATAAACACTCTCAGCTGTAACTATTATAAAGAAGCTAAAGATTCCAAGTCACAGCCACTTTGTCTTACTATTTCCAAGCCACATAAGATCAAACGCTCTACCCCTAAGAGTTCTCATTTGGTCAAGAAATTGAAACATGCAATAACAAAACTAGATTTTCATATGGGAAGACAGTGTTTGTTGTTGTTAGTGTGTTTATTTCTATCAATTTATTCATTTGAATTTTCAATACCATGTGAGAATTTCTTCAAAAACCTGTCAATAATTTGTTCCACACGGTACCTGATCAATACCTCCGGGTGCATACATCGTGGTAGCAAGTGCCAATAGTGTACGTCCTTCCAGTAGCATGCTGCTCACACTGGCTTGATTACTAGGAATCAAGATCTGAGCATTTGCAAGACTAGCTTGAAAAATCATCTTTGGATCTAGAAAGGGAAAAAAAGTGAGATGTAATTTATTGAAAAAAGTATTAAATTATTAAATTGTACATTATAACTCTTCTACAAATATGATTTTTTTTGTTGTTAATAGTGACCTTTTTATAACTTACAAACACAGCTAAAACCTTCCCATTTTCACTAAACTTTCCCTAATTTTATGCCACAATTTTACCTCCACTGATTGGTTTAGATAATCCCGCATTTTTCCATTTTATTGGTTCAATTCTTTACCTTACACACTGCTAAAACTTTTCTAAAAAAAAAAAAAAAGCATGCTCTTCACTTGGACATTATTTTTATCATTTGTTAATGGATGCCACTAAAAAAGATGAAAGGTTAAAAAAAATAAGCTGAAATGAAGCAAGCACACAAACTCCGTGGATTATCAATGACAATAACTAACAAAATGTCTTGGTCCAAGCAAACACAGAACCAAAGGGACAGAGAAGTCATAATACAGCACAAGAACTATGTGAAGCTTTAATTTTGATGGTACATGCATTTTTGTGTCTATTCTCCTGCTGCTCAACCTTTTAGGAATAAAGTCAAATTGGATGCAATGATGAACATACACAAACCGTTTCTGACATATCTCCAGATCTTCATGCACATTTTAAATATACATTATAAGCTGTGTTTTAGAGCTATGGAACCGATCAATGCACATATAAATGATTTGCCACGATGAAAAAAAGTCTACAGCAGAGCAGAGAATTAAATCCAGATGTTCCAAATACTTGGCTTAAACCTCAGACCACCTGCTGAGCAAGACCAGACTCCTACCTCGCGGATTACTGGCAACCCCTCGACACTGCACAAGAAATTCAAACCAGGGATGTGCTTCATGCAATTCCTTGTTATCCAAAATAGGGCAATTTGAAGGGGTTAAACTGGAAAAGAGAACAGTAGCAACACAGTGAAAACACAGTATTTATAAGCATCCTCTGCCCCAATATAAAACTGCATTAAAAGTTAAAAGAATCTGACTTGGTGTTACAGTGACTTATTTCATCCATTATCATGACAGAGTTGAATCATACCACTCATCACTACAAGATGTACATCTTTAGCTGATAAACTGCCAGAGACACCTTAAGTTTACATTTCTGTGCTTGCTTGCAATCAAAATAACAGCTTCCAGAACTGACAACCCCAAACATTTTCCAAAGAGGAGACTTGATTCAAAAACACCATTCTCCATAGTCTGAATATTTTATGAAATTAAAATTGATTACACACACTGGAAAAAAAATAATTTTGTTGGCTTTTCTCTACCCCACTTTTACCTTCTTACCAACTACACAGTTAGAAGGAGTTGTAGGAAAGAAATTTTAATAGCAAAGTATTCACTAACTGGAAACTATTTGTATAGTTCCAATAACTAGTATTTCTCTCTCTTTCAAATCCCATCTAATACTGATTTTGATTGAAAACAGCAATTTATTTGACAATGAATACAGGATGAACTACCTGTGTTCAGGTGACAGTTTCTGAAGAGCAAGTTGCCTTGGCTCATTTGAGATTGCACTGCTTACAAATATTACACTCATTACAACCATAAACATTTTTTTCACTGACTACCACACAAATAATCATGACAAGATAACCTGGATAAAGCTTAACAATACAGAATGAAACCTAACACTGCCTCACAGTTTTTCATTAAATGACACTGCTGTGACCCAAGAAGTCTCGCTGGACAAACAGCAAGAGCCTAAGAAAACTCTTACTGCCAACTGTTAAAGTTGTCTTCCATTCTTTAAATCTGCATGTAATCCAAAGGATGAAAAAAGCATTCATACCTGTAGTAATCTAGGTAAGTGTACAACATGTACTGCAGATTATGTTCTAAACAGTGAAGGACAAAATGAGTGTGGAAGTCCAAACCATTTGCAGCACAGTATTTTGGAACAGGGTGAGGATTTTGCAGTACTCCCCCTAGGTAAACCAGTCTTTGGAGCAGGAGTTCAAAATCTTCCAACTCAGAAAGGACAAAAATGCCATTTCTTAAAAAGAGAGAGAGAAAACAAAACAAAACAAAACAACAAAAAAAAACATACATACACATTGATTAGTCCCTTTACAAAGTTCTGGAGGCTATTTTCAAACTTACAAAACAGAGTTTTCCTTCTAAGGAGTTACTTCACTACCAAGGCAAACGTAACCTGACAAAATACCTCTGATAGTGCTTTAACAGTATCCTAGTTACTATTCATTGTAGAGAATGGGACATAAGGAGTGAAATACTACATTCAGAATTTTTTCTCTTGCAGTAAAATGGACAGCAGGTATATAATCTTTTTGAAAGATCAAAACACTGGCAGAGGATTGCTGTTGCTCCCATGTTTCTTCTTGTTTTCAGAGTACAGAGAAGTGCAAGTACACAACTAAAAATAAATTTACTGATGGATTTGTGCCATTTTAAACAAGGGCACTAAACAATATAAAATGAATAGGTATCAAAGATTTTATTAACATGTACTTCAGTAACTGTCTTATTTTGGCTTCATGTAAGATAGAAAGCAAGTATAACACGTTAAAGGCACATACCTAGCCAGCTTGTTCAATATATCATTTCTCATATAGCCACTACACAACGTATTTCGGTCAACAATGTCTGCAGTCAGAGCGGGCCAATTCGCCTGTCCACGCAAAGTCTGGTTGGGCTCAGATTCTTCAATCCATGAACAAATACTAAGCCAGTCATGCTGGGCTGTCAAGTGCATCCAAAGAACCTCAGGATTACATGTGGAAAGTTCTGTATTGGAAAAAAGCAAAATGATGAAACCAACAGAAAAAAAGTATTTTAGCAAAATAGTGACATTTCTGTATACATTTATGTATTTTTAATGAACAGGTATCTTCTTTTACAAGAACAATGCTGAGATAAATATACTGTTGTACCTTATTAGAGCTTTATGTCAGAAAAGCTAAATAAAATACTATGGTGCAATAAGCTTTGCAGACCATAGCAGGGTATGACATTTATGGCAACTGGCAATTCATCAGACAATTCCCTTTCAGATAGTTCCAAATTTTTCCCTACAGGATACCTGTCATAACACAACAACACAGATCCCAACAGAATTTCAATTGTCAAAAAAGTCAGTGACCTACTGTGGTAGCACGCAGCTTTACTTGTATCAACGCTACTCCTACACAATCGCAATACGCTACTTCAAAGACAGTCAGATTTTTAATTCAGAATTTCTTCTAACTTTCAACACCACGATACTTGCCTTGGCGTGCTTTTTTAGGTAGAAGAATCATTTCCTGAATGGGCTCATCCCACCACTGAGCCCAGTTAAACATCACTCTGACTTCCCTATTGTGAACCCGATGTCCTTCACAATTCAACAAGTCTAGAGCAGCTGTATGTCCGGAAAAGTCTTGCTCCTTTCTCCAATTCTTTAAACTGCAATGAAGTTTGGCATTAGTACATTTTCTAGTACTTTAAAAAAAGAAAAAGTATGCAATCTAACAAATAGGAGATGATGAAAAGATGAAAGATGAGAATTAACAAGTTTTACTATTTAATTTTTGATGACAGTGCTAAAATTCATAGCAGGACTTATTGAGCTAAAAGTTTGAGAGTGCATAGGAGACCAACAGGCAAAGAATTACCTCATTTTTCCAAAATTGGCATAGTAAATAATATGTAATATTTTTACAATTATTTAATTCTAAAATTATTTTTCTGGGTTATTTTGTTTGTAATATCATAGACATATCAAAAATATAACAAACATTCCATCTGAATATGCTTTGCTTGATTAATAGCTCCAATAATATCCTTCATTAATAAAATACTTGTATAGTAGTAGCGGTGAGCTAGGGGTTGGCCTTTTCTGGCAGACAACTAGCAATAGGACAAGAAGAAATGGCCTCAAGTTGTGCCAGGAGAGGTTCAGGTTGGAAATTAGGAGACATTTCTTCACAGAAAGAATGGTCAGGCATTGGAATTGGTTGCCCAGGGAGGTGGAGGAGTCACCACCCCTGGGGTGTTTAAGGAAAGGTTTGACGTGGTGCTTGGGGACAAGGTTTAGAGGGTGACGGTGGTGGGAGGGGGGTGGTTGGACCAGATGATCCTGGAGGGCTTTTCCAACCTTAATGACTCTATGACTATATACTTCATTTAAGATGATAACAGGAGATCATATTTGTTAGTGCAGTAAATCACATGTGATGTAGAAGCCAGGATATTTAAAATACTATTAGCATTATCAATTACTAATTAAAACTGATAACCCACATTACCTGGAAAGAGACTGAATCTCTTTATTTTCTTGGAAGGACTCCGAGTAAAAGCTTTCAACCTGATGCACAAAGTCTATCATTTTCTTCTCTTTTTCAGAAAAATAATTTTCTTCTTGCAAAACTTTCACCTTTAATTCAAATTAAAGTATTACCTCCAATTATATATTTTCTCTACTTATAATATATCTAAGCTGCAAATGACCCTGCAAGTGTAGAGAGTTAGCCAACTGTAGGAAAAAATGCTAACTGCACTGAGGTAAATACACTTTTACCCAAATTTCAAGAGAGACAAGACTTCATACTGTGTGTAAAAAGATGAGCACTAGATCAGACACAGAACAAAGAAATTACATTTTAACTAATTTTTACTTTAACTGCAAATAGAAAAGAACATAGGCATTTTGGTGACATGTTTCAGCAACCACATTGCAAGGATGCAGGGACAGAAACTGTTCCCATTCTGAAAGTATGTTCGATACAATGCTTTCTCTCAGCATAAATAAATATCAATCTTCAAAGCTGAGAACATCAGCTAGAACAAAAAAAAAAACAACTTTTCTACACTTACCAACAGATCTCGTACATGTTTATCAACTGTGTAGAAACATATCTTATGCAATTGCTGCTTCACATCAAAGCCCTAACAAAAAAGAAGATATTCATTGTATGCAAACTGTACGGATGCAGCTGTACATTGACAGAATAAACGCACCAGTTTTCTTTCCAAAGTGCACAACCTTTTACAAGCATGCTTGTGATACTCACTTCACCAGCTACTGAGATGCTGTAATAACCCGGTGATCTGTGTGATCTCTCTAGCAGGTTTGCACAGATTTGTACCCTTTACTACCTACTCCTTTCACGATCACCGTTACACTTCCCCAAGCACAACATTAATCAATATGCTTTCATGAGTAACGCTCCCTCAACATTCTGAACGTACGTTAGTGATCAAAGCAGTACTTTAAAGCACGGTAATTTTAATTGCATGAAGTGTATGTTAGATGGGGCTTTGAGCAACCTGATCTAGTGGTGGGTGTCCCTGCCTGTGGAGGAGGGGGGTTGGAATTAGAGGGTCTTTAAGGCCTTTTCCAATGAAAACCATTCTATGATTCTATTCTATGATTCAATGTGGTAGAATAATTACATTCACAAGAAAGCTCAGCCCCCTGCCCCTATTCTTACCACTAATTTGTTTCATTAGTCATAAAGAAGCGTTTAAAACTATCAGCATGCTTACTGAACACCTCTCACCATATTTCTTAAAAGTTCTGAGGCCTCTCTGGTATTGTCCTTCAGAAGACGGTCATAGACCAGATTCAAACCTGTCTGAATAAATTCTTGAAGACTTTGAGCAGGATGCTGATGCATTCGGAAGAAGGTTTGGGCCTCTGGCATTTTGTTGCTTAAGATGGCCTCAGCAATGACTTCCTGAAAGGGAAGAGAAGAATCTGGAACAAACTAGTGCCATTAAACTTCAATGTTATCACCTCTGATTCCTGCGCTGAATAGTCAAAAACTGATTATTCATTTTTACCTCTGGTGTCAGTTTTTCCCACGTTTGGCTTTCTTCCACTGCAGGTAGGTCTTCATCAAGATCACTTCCTACATCTGCGATATTTATTTGTGGCCGAGGGTAATTTTTCATAAATGTCCTAAGTTCAATAATGTAATCAGTTAAAATATCTGCAGCCTTCTGCAAGTATTCATCAGGTTCTGTCAAGAACATCCAAGATATCAGTTAAATGAAATTAACGACACAACATTTTTAATGCTGATCAATGTTGAATGCATTCTCCTGACTTCACTAAATAAAACAACCTCAGAGGAAAGAGCTCATCATCTCTATATTGCTATTTCACCTGTACAGGTACTGATACTGACAGTCACTATCAAGCTACACTCACCATCCTACCACTGCTCCAGAGAGGTGCACCTGACTTCATTGATGGATGTATTTGCCCTTCAGGGACAAGTAAATGACAACTAAAATTTTTAACTAATTATTCGTCAGATAAGCCCCGTTTAAAATGCAGGGACATTTTAACACAGCATATATCAGCTATTACTCGATTCTTATACCTTTTAAGCTGTAGTTCAAAGGGCAACATTTCAGCAACAGTGCCACCTTAAGCAGTTATGCACCCCTACAAACAGCCTGCACTCCCATCAGACAACTGTTCTTTTTTCTGTACCAGCCCTTGGGTTATATTGGGACATACAACTGTTGCCACACAGTAAATGAAACTGGAAGTGCCTGGTAGGCTATTTTTCAGCTGAACTCGTTTCTTAAACTAGTCTGCTCCATTCCATGGCCACAGGAATATTTGTGCCAATGTATTTCAGGTGGTGGCTCTGAGAAAAGGATGAGGGCTAAAGTGAAGCCATTTAACTGCACTACTATGAAGGACCCAGCATCACCTTAAAGTCTGATTCTGCCATTCTTACACATCCTGACGTCCCAATATGATCCAGCTGATGGTACCCTGGCCTGATGTGACAGCCTGATCATAGCTGTTCGTGCTTATATACAGATACTGTATTCATACTAATTTCTCAGGCTTCCCCTTAAATAATACCTTTCACTTAACTCTAGTGCAAGCCCTTTTTCATTAATTCTAAGTAAATTTAGGCTTTTAATTCAAAAATTGAGTTCTTATTTATCTAAACAATTATATATTACATTACTATGCATGATTCAAAATGAGTAATCTTACCCTCTGTGTGGACAAAAATTTCTTCAAGTTGCTTGCTAAGGAAAGTCAACGTGAGGTTTAGCAGCTGCTCAGAAAAGTGTTTACTCTGAGGTTCCATATCATTTTCTCTGATTGCTGAGCAAAGTAAATTTAAAGCTGGCTTCAGCTCTTCCAAATCTGCAATAATTACATAAGAAGTTGCATCTGCATTCTATCACGAGTGATCATATAAAATATAAATTAGAATAAAGGTATGCTACTAAAATCTTCTAAAGTGTGTCAAACAACTTATGTAACATGCTTTGCTTTCACATCAAAATGCTTAGAACAAGTCATTGCTAGAACTCAATCAAAAAAACACATTTTGTACACCAATTCTCTTTCATTTTCTGGAATTAAAGAAGCTGCAATACAGCAACATCCCAACATAAAAGAGAACAGGCAATTTGATGTGGTTTTACAAATGCAAAACCATAAACTGAAAGGCAATTCAATCTCAACCTCAGTGTATTACAGTATTTTACTCACTTTTCAGAAAAGACTCAGACGCACTATCAGTAGATTGTTTGGGTCCAGAGCAGGGTGCAGAAAGGTTAAAAAGACTTTCTTTGCTTTTTAAAAACAAGTCTACTGTGTCTAGTTGACGATTTTCCAAACCAGCCTAGGCAGACACACAGTAGCACCGTTACACACATAGTCTAAAAATACATGGTACACTTATTGCTAGCACTTTTACTTCATATGCAGTAACAAAGTATGCATGCAGAAGAAAAGAAGGAATTTAAACTACATGTGCAACGCCTGTAACCTGGAGTAACAAGATGACCTGCTGAGTGCCCGCCATGCTCTTTTAATTGGTTTTGCAGAAACTGCCCCAGTATCTTTAGAGATAAAATGTTAGTTAAGCAATTTATTAGAGTTTGATGGGGGATATAAAAAAGCATTGTGAGAATCAGGACTTTGAATAAGCTTACAGCAACTGAAAACTGCTGTGAACCTTCCCCCCCTTCCCTATCAGTTCACTTTCTATCACACCCTTCAAACAAATTAAAAGAACCCTACCAAATGTCTCCATCTAAGCTCCCTCCCTCCAAACATGACTGAACATACACTGACACAGAATTACAGTGTGGACAGATTGTTGCAGAGTCCCAGACTTCTGGATTAATAGTGTTTTTTTTTTTTTTAAAGAAGGTTTCTCTCAAAAGAAGAAATTAGAGCTGTAGGACATGAATCAGCCTTATTTACCTCTAGCGCATGTATTGGAATCGAACATCGTCCCCATCCATTGAGATGACAAACAGAATCTACGACTCCAGCACTGCCATAGATCATCAATCTATTCAAAAACTCTTCTTGAGTTAAACCAAACAGAATTAAGGAAAGACCATGCTCTAAATAAAAGAATCAAATCATAATTAAAAACACATAAGCAAGTTGCTACACAGCAGATAACAACACAAAGTTGTAGTGACTCCATTTGGATTTCACCTCAGCAAGAACACATTCATAATTAGCCAACAGCAGCCAGACAGGCTGACAGAACACAAACAGCAGTCAGACAGAAGAAGACCAGAAACAAGAAGCCTCTTTAACTGAAGCCTGCACCAAAACAATTACATAAAAAAAGCCGTTCACCTGTCAGAAGTAGACATAATGGCACATCTTCGTTACAATCCACATAAACAGTATCTTTGCTGAAGTGGTAGTAAGTCACATCTTGTGACTCGAAATCCCAGAGAGCAAGAGTCAATCTTTCATCGTTTGTTAATATTACAAACAGTGCTTTAACTCCAGTTACAGATTTACACTCCAGTTTCACCACTTCTTGTGGTTCTTCTACACAGATTTGTTTCCAGTGCTGCCCTGAATCACTGAGAGTTGTACCACTGCTCTGTAATGGTTTGGAAGGGACGCACCAAACAGCCTTCGGAACAACAGCCAGCACCTTCTCGGGAGTTTCATAGATTAAGGGATCATGATCTTCAAGGTGGGTAAAATACTGATACCACGGTAAATTCGTGTCATACACCAAATTTGGAGAACGTGGTCTTCTTTTCCTGATTGCATCGCGTAGTGAGGATAAGTGTGCCTTCCAGGACCTGGGATGAAGAAAGAAGTTATCCATAATACCACGTATTACGGAAGGAACAACACAGCTAACCCAACTTTTAACGTTTCCTCAGTCAAACAATATGTTTTTTGGTTTCTAGATTAGTATTTTCATTATGTACCTGTCCACACGAAAAGACGATGACATAAGCTCCATACTGTACTCAGAACTAGCAAGGTCATCCTCATCAAGACCTTCAGGTGGCTTCACTGGAAGACTTTGAGAATCTCTTTTACAGATCAAATGCCCAGGGAACTGTCTGAAAAGAAATCATTATTAGAATTAATTTTTACCTCCATGATGGATTATTTAATTTTTCCCCCATCATATTTAACTCTATCGGGAGTAAAATCAGAAAAAACGGGAGCTATCAGCGAAGCAGTTTTCTCTCTGATTAACAGTATCTACATAAATGTATCTAGGTAAGCCATCAAAACCTGATGGTATTTCCTCTGAGATAGACAATGCCTAAATTACAATCTTGTCCTAATTTATCAAGCAAAATCAGTAAGGCTGTATCAGAAAAGTTTAACAATCCTATATGCTCTGCCGTTCTTCTGAAAGGTGTTGTTAACCTGCACTGGCAGTAACTGAGAGCACATATCCCTATCTTCCTAGAAGAAAAAAAATCCACTATAAAACATTTCTACTTCTCTGTCCTGTCACTTAAAAAGTACAGCAAATATTAATGGGCAATCTTTAAACAAATGTGAAATCTCTGCTCTACCCTAGAGTCAGCACTCAGAATAAAAAGCTGACAGCATCTCAGCTGTTACAGGACTAAGATTAGGCACATTTAATGTTAGTTGTACTTAACTTTCATTTAGCAATTCTGCTAAAACTTTCATTGAGCAATTCTACTGCAAACATACCTGAAGTACTTGTTTAGATCCACAGAAATGGCGCTGTTGGAAGAACTGATGATCACAGCAACACTGAGATCATATGACACTTTGACTGCAGTGAGCAGTGATGTGATGGTTGAACTCCTGTTCTCATGCTGCACACCTCCCTGGCAGAGCGCTACATCAATGTTCGCTAGATTTGCACCATCAAAAGAATCAAATATGTCTTTAAAAGGTGTCAAAGAAAACACCAGGATTCAGATAGTCCAATGAACAAGAAATTACACAGAAGAGGAAGACAGTGAATTGTTAACTTTGTAGCCCAGGTCAATCTTGGCACTGCAAAACACTCAGAACTGCTTGTTTTACAGCAGCGTTTTAAGCCCAGGTAGACTAATTCTAAAGCATCTAATTAAGAAAAGAAAGCTTAGGGACAGGAGACTTAAGCACATTATACACAGCTCTACATACCAAAAGTGCTGAAAGTCAATACTCCAGTGTGGAACGAATTTCCACTAATACGCTGAGAAACTAGAGTTGACCCAGACATTTCTGATGAAATGACCACAACCACACAACCTCTGCCGAAAGCACCTTCAAAAAAGACTGTTAAAAGAAACTTGTGTGTAATCCTGACAAAAGAAGAAAACTGACCTTGTTCTTCCAGATCATTTACACCGCCAGCTAGTGCCTACTGCAAAGGATACAAATCCAGCCAGAACTGTCTAAAAAGAAGAGAATTCCCCTGCAGAAGTTTATATCTGTTATTCTTTCCAAAACTTGCGGTGCCAAATCAAGGGTAATGCAGTCACACGTCTCTAATGCTGAATCTTCTCCAGGAAAGGTAAGATGCACAACAATGAAGTTATTGAGCAGAAGTAGGCATCTGTTGTCTTTAAAAGACAGTATCCTCAAAGACAATATTGAAGAAAGACCTGTAAAATTAAAGGTATTTTAGGATTATGGCAATCTGGCACTTTTGACTGTAAAGGTATCTCAAGAAAATCACAGCTCAAAGACATTGCCTCAGCCGCTATACTGATAAAAGTTGTGATTTGGGGCTTGTTTTTGTTTAAATCTCATATTTTGTCAGGAGTATTAATTGTAGAACAGTGTCCAACAGTACAAGTTTTTTAAATGGACACTACTTCTGAAGAATGCAAAAAAATCACAAAACCATTTTTCAGTCAGCACTGAAAGCTACAATCTTTGGAAATAAAGATATTTTAGCAATGGAAACTTTTAAATAATATGTAAAACTTCAAAGCCCTAGGTCCTGCAAAGACTGCACTGTGACTGTACACTACACTTGCCAATCACGGAGCACAAGGTTCAACACATAATTAGTCTTTGCTGGATTAGTGAACAGCCCCATTTGTTCTGATATGACGGTGAAAATTGGAGGTAGCACAGCTGCATGAACACACTTATTTTTGACTTTGTGTCATCCAAACATCTGACCCTCAACAGCTTAATTCCTTTTAACAATGTCACCTTTGATTACAGAAGTGTCAGTTATTTGTCAAGCTCATGATTACTGCTTCTGATCACGCTAAATCAGTGCAAAAATACTTCACACTTCCCTTGTGTTCTGCATCTATTTGTTTCACCAAATGAAGCAGACAAAATCGGACCTGTAACAATTACAAATATGGAATACACATTGAGATTTACTCACTAATATTTTTGACTTCGAGGTGCTTTTTAAGCGTATCTTCCTTACAACTGTGCAGGAAAATCAGGTTACAATCTCCATCTTCTATAGTGAATTCATAGACGAACAGTTCGTGATTTTTACTAAGAGCCACTATTTTTGTCTTGTCTGTTTGTAGATCACAATCTTCTGTATTCTCCCACAGGAAGCTGAAGATGCAATATTCAGTGTGTTTATCGACCTTACTTTCCCCATTTCATACACTGAACAGTTCTGGAAGCATGCTAATGATGTACAGTTCAATTTTAACCTTTTGAAATAAAGATTCTGCCACCGCCCCTTCCCGCACCATAACATGCTTGTTCTCTAAAGGCGGCTGCAATGCAAGACACTGCTTGAGAAATCCCTACTTCTCTGCTAAAGAGACCAGATTTCTGTCTCTGTAATTCTTTTCTTTTGTCACCCATGCCACATTACACTCTGCTTCGGGACTTCTTTTAGAAGCAGGAGGAGCATTGCTAGGGTGAAGAGAGCCTAACACCCATTTTGCCCCCCTGCTGCTTGGGCTGACGGACTCTCCATGTGCCCGTCTCCATCCGTACCTGCTCTCACATGGGAGCGGGCAACGAGGAAACATCTACAGGGCCTCAGAGGATGGGCACAGAGGATCGCACAGAGCACCATGCAGGCGTTGCCATCGCTCAGCACCGCACCTGCTGGGACCCACAGCGTGCCCATGGGGTTGCCTCAGCGCTGGGAGCCACCACCACGGCCTGAAGGCGCCTTGTGACCGCCTCGTGTCACGCGCAAGCGCTCGCCCTGACCACCAGGCGAGGAAGTCAAGGCCTCGGCTCTACAGCAGCCCATCTAGCAGGCCGGGCGACCTCCCTCCACACCTTTTATTTTATAAACCTTTGTAATCACAGAATCCCAGAACCACCTAGGTTGGGAGAGAGCTCCAAGATCGCCCAGCCCAACCCCTCACCTAACACTCCCAGGTCCTCCACTAAACCAGATCACTGATCAATACATCTAAACGTCTTTTAAAGCCCTCCAGGTGCGGGGACTGCCCCATTTCCCCGGGCAGCCCACCCCGACGCCTCACAGCCCTCAGCACCCCGCGGCACGGGGATTTTACACAAAGAGCTCTTCATGGCAGGGTTTTGACCCCCCCCTCCTCACTCTCCTGAGGCGTTTGGAGCCCCCCCCAGCCCGGCCCCCCCCCCCCAGCCCCTCACTTACTCCGCCCAGGCTCCCTGCAGGGCGCAGCCCCGGGCCCGGCCGCCCCCGCCCGGCGCCAGAGCCTCCAGCTGGATGCCGCCGGCGGCCAGGAGGGCTCCCAGGGCGTCCTGGCCCCTGCTCAACCGCAGCCGGGCCGCGTCCCGCGGGGAGCCCCAGGCCTGCCCCGAGCGTGCCGCCAGCAGCACCCTCAACTCCCTCACGGCGCCCGCCGCCATTTTGCCTCCCCGCCCCCCCCGCGGGTCCTCCTCAGGGGGCGCCGCCCGCCGCCATCTTGCGGGGCTGCCCCCTTCCGGTCAGCTGAGAGCGCTGCCGCGCGCCGCGACTACAACTCCCAGCAGGCACCGCTGTGCAGCGCCGCCTGAGGGGCGGCGAGGGGGGAGCCGCGTTGCGTGCTGGGAGTTGTAGTCTCAATCAGTCAGCGCGGGCTGCGGCGGGCGGGTGAGGCCGAGATTATCATTAAATAGATTAAATATATCAAATATATTATTAACTAGCTCGCTGTTTCCACTGACAGCGGAATACGTGCCACCAAACGCTGCTCGCAGCCTCCACAGCTGCCAAAACCAAGGAACCAAAGGCACAGCGCGCAGCATTCCCCTCAGGCTTCCCTAAGAGACCGCTGAGGGGACTGGTGGCCACGCCCCGTGGGCGGAGCACGAGCTAAACCCCGCCCCTCACGCCCCGCCCCGTCCAATCAGAGGGCGTGCCCCCGATAACCACGCCCCGCCCCCACAGAGCGCCGCCGGGGCTGGCGGACGGTGGCCGCGCGGGGCCGCTCCGCGCTGCCCATGGCGCCGCGGGACCATGTCGCTGGTGCTGGGGCTGCTGGCGCAGGCGCTGGGCAGGGCGCTGCGCTACTCCGCGCCGCGTAGGGCCGGCCATGAGCCCCGGGGCCGGGCCATGGAGCAGGACAAGGCGCTCGAGGTCTACGGTGACTGCCGGGGAGCGGCGGGGGCCGTGAGGGGGCCTGGAGGGGTCTGGAGGGGTCTGGGGAGGGCCTGAGGGGGGTTGTGAGGGGCCCGTGAGGGGCTGGGGGGCGCCGTAAGGGGTCTGTGAGGGGCTGGGGGGGGGCTGTGAGGGGTCTGTGGAGGTGTGGGGGCGCCGTGAGGGGCCTTTGGGGGGGGGCTGTGGGGATCTGAAGGGGCCTGGGGGGGGTCTATGAGGGGCCTGTGAGGGTCTGGGGGAGGTCCGTGAGGGGTATGGGGGGGCCTAGAGGAGGTCTGGAGGGGCCTGGGGGGGTCTGTGAGGGACCTTGGGGGGGTCTGTGAAGGTCTGTGAGGGGTCCGTGAGGGGCCTGGGGGGCTTAGGGGATGTCTGGGGGGTCCTGTAGGGAGCTGTGAGGGGCCTGGGGGGATCTGTGAGGGGCCTGTGAAGGTCTGGGGGGGCCGTGGTCCCAGGCTCTTGTCGGGGTGCAGGAGGTGTGGGGGGTCCTCGTGTGGGGGAGAGAGAAGGGCTGTGGGGTTGTGGGGCTGTGGGGCAGGCCGGGTGCGGCCCCCTGGGTGCCCACAGCCCTGTGAGGTGCTGGGGCCTGTCCCTGGCATCTCCTGGCTGTCCCTGGGCTGCCTGGGGACGGGTGGGGTGTGTGGGGTGGTCACGGAGACAGGGGTGCGCTGAGGGACCCGGCCCTGCCTGAGCTCAGTCGGTGGGGCTGTAACGGGGCCATAATGAGACCGCTGCTCCTGGCTGTGGGAAGGGAAAGGGGCAGCTGTGGGCCTGCTCCCGGAGTTACCTCCACATTCATCACCTGGGGTTAGAAGCGACTGGGCGCACCTGGAAAGGCCAGGAATTCCAGGCAGGGCTGCGGGGGAGTCCAGCAAAACTTCAGCTACCAAGCGACTGGCTTCTTGGTGCTCAGCCTGTGAGATATGGAGAGGTTTCACCTCTGGAAACGCTCCGTGTAGGATCCTGCAGTATTGCAAATGCTGTGAAGCTCGAAGGCACTGCTATTGTGTAGGCAATTAGAGGCAGCGTGAGGATTTTATGCAATTAATTAGAGACAGCGCGAGGATTTTATGCAATGCTGTACACAGAAAAGACTTTGACAATGTTTCCTCTTTTGTTTTTTTAAACTCAACTTTGAAACTTGAGTGGTGTTTAAATAGAGGTATGTGAAAACGCCAGCAGTTCTAGTGACTTAGGTTATGAGCCTTAAGCATGTAACTAGTCCTGCTGATTTCAGCTCACCTATAGTCTTATGCTTGTGCACAATTTTTGCAGAATTAAAGCATCTGGCTGTAAAATTTCAGTTTAAAAGACCAGCAGCATCCATGAAGTACTGTTAAACAAAATCTGTTCCAGTGTTCCTCCTGCTGCTTGGCAAAGTAACTGATAACGCTCTTGTATAAGTCAGACTTCCACACAGAAGGAGGATGCAATTTAAAAACAGAAGGAAAAATGTATCAGAAGTTACGAGGAAATGTCAATGCAGAGATGATTCTGTCCTACATATCGACAAAGTAATTCCTTGTTTGGCTAGGCTTCTGTGGTTGGCTAAGGCTAATTCTGTTTTATTGTGTGATGAAACTTCCACAAGCTAATCCAGAACACATTACCTCTATGGAAAGCAACTCAGTTATTTTCTGTACAGGTTTATTAAACCTGGTTGATCCCCACATTTGACAAGCTAAGGAGGTGACCACTGATACAGATAAATATGGATTAGTGCATTATTTTTGTACTGGCTTTCCTTAAGATGGCTTCAAAATCTTATCTGTGAGGCCCTGGCTGGGAAGTGGAGGGAAAAAAGGTGGGAAGGAAAATTGACCTGTCTTGGTAAAAGGTTCAGTTTGCTTGCCTCTCAGGTTGTTCAAAGTCTAGCTGAAATATTGTATCTGTGCTTATCTTTTGGGTAGGCTAATTTCAAGTCAGCTGTAGTTCTGAAGGTAATACTTATCCTTTAATAGGCGTGTTTTGATTCCTATTTATTAAAATGGGGTTGTAAAACCAGATAACAAGTTTAGAACCAGAGTGTGAAAAGTGTGTGCACAGTGAACAAGAAGTGCTTTAGTGTGCCCAGCTCTGAAGCAACTCACGAGGTAACACATCACTGATAGTTACAGCTCTGCCTTTTCTGAGCAGGATCAATATCAACAGTGCTTCTAATCAAAAGCATCTTGTATTAAATTTAGGAAAGCAACTTTATTGTTGGTGGCTTGTCTCCTGCTTTAGATATAATCCGTACTATCCGGGACCCGGAGAAACCTAATACTTTAGAAGAACTGGAAGTGGTAACGGAAAGCTGCGTCGAAGTAAATGAGATCGGTGAAGATGAGTATCTGGTTATCATCAGGTTTACACCAACAGTACCTCATTGCTCTTTGGCGACTCTCATTGGTAAGATTTTAGTTTCATTAAATCTGTAACAATGAATGTGGAGTTAATTTTAGGTTTTTTGAATAATGTATTACTTAGTTTAAAGGCAGTATTGCTGTGCCAGGAGTTTGACTGGGAATTTCATCTTGAGAACCCTCCTAGCCATACAAACAAACAAGAAATAGAAGATGTGGAGTCATTCAAGGTTTTGTGTTTTTTTCAAGTTAGGGAGAGTCTTCAAAAAGAGCAGCTCTCAAAAATCTACTCAGAAGTGGTACAGACTTCCTTCTTTATATTCTCCCTTCCCTTATGGGTTGTTCCCCGTGCATGTGAAAAAAAAATGTGCAATCAAAACAAAGTTATGAACTGTTAGGAATTTGAGAGCAGTTACAGTCAATGAGAATCCGCACTTGCTTGTTTTGCTTTTTTTGCTATTTGTGAAGAGATCACGTCTGCTCTCTGAAATAATTTCTTTAAATGTACCAAGATCAGCAAGTCTCACCACGGTATATCAATACAAAGATTTCACAGTTTGTTTTAAAATTTAGAAGAACATAACCCTTTAATTTAACTAAGGTTGTGTATTTATGCTGAAATAGACCTTGCTGCTTTATGTAGAAATTGAAGTATAGCTAGTAAGCATTAGCATGCAGAATGCTAATAATTTATAGTTTGACCCTGTTAGGGGTGTCAGTAGGATAACACTGAGACCTGAGGATCAATTACATACCTGTCATCATAAACTGGTGTTAATCACATCCTCGGCACTTAATGTTGGCCGGGTCCTTGTTCATCAGTGATTGTGCAATCCTTCAGTGGTGTGTGACCTTTGAAGCACGCAGTTCCTTGTTCTGGTACAGGAAAGGGTTATGGCAACTGTTCTAAATAGTTGGTTAGTGTGGGTAAGAATGTAGGCAGTAAACAGCTTTTTTATTTTTTTTCCTTCTCCACACTTCCTCAGCTGCACAGATTGCTCTAAGCTGGTGTTTCTTTTGGGGCGCATTTGCACGGCTGGCTCAGCCTGAGGACAAACTGGGGCTGCAGTTTGGCTGTGTTCGTCCACGTGTAGCTCACCGCGAAGTCAGATCTTGTGAGCAAACTGCAGCTGGCTAGTGGTCATACTCTAAGAATGCACCTCAAACCTCGAATTTGACAAGAAATTCTCTTTTTTTCTTCAAACAGGCCTTTGTTTAAGAATAAAACTTCAGAGATGTTTGCCTTTTAGACATAAGGTAAGCTGTCTGTTCTGGAACTTGCTTTAAACTACCTGAATGACTGTATGCCAACTTCTCTTTACTTGACCCAGCAGCATTCCTTTTTTTAATTTGCGAACTGTGATAGAGGATGATTTTTTCCTAAAAGCTTGTCATTTGCCTCTGTAGGGTCGAAGTACAGTGCAGTACCTGAAAGGATCTCTGAATAACTGTGGCTCTTCCTTTCCTTTACAAAATGCAGTTTGTCACTGACCTTCTGAAATACGCCTCATTTCAAGGCTTTTCTGGCCAGCTGACGTTCAGGTGGAGGAGGGGGTGTTTTCAAAGCCGATATTACAGTGAATCTAAGTCATGCTCTTGCCTTGGGGGACAATGAATTTAGCCTTCTGTGATATTTCTACATATCAAAGCATCATAAAAATAAAATGTTGGTAGTTGCTAAATCTGCTGTACCATGTGGAATGCCTGATAGCTCTCGCCAGTGGACCCTATGTGAGCGAGCAGCCCTGAAAGCAAGATAACTATTGTCAGTTAGAAATCAGTTCAGGGGAGTTCTACCAGGCATCATCTGTGAAGGAAAAACTTCAGAATAGGTTTATTAGGGTTCAGAAGGACTGCAGAATTCAGAACTGGAGCTGGGTTGAGGAAATCTCTTCTTTATGACCTATCGTAGGAACAGTTGTATAGATGATATACGGGCCTGACCCTGGTTATTATACTGCCTTAAAAGGGGCCAGCCCTGGCTGTGCTGCTGGAATGTAAGGGTATAGAGGAAAAGAGAGTTAATATATCCTTAGAGAAAGCTATTTAGGTTTTAGCAGGATCTAAGAGCAGACCTTTAGTGACAAACATGAAATCTTTATAGGCCTTTAGAAACTTGCCCAAAATAATATAAATTCTTTAGCTTAGAATTTATGGTGTTGATTCTTACTTATTTTTTAATAGTTGCTAGCTTCATCATTCCAGTTAAACGGTGTAGAGCAAGACTTGCATTTCTAGATAATTAGGTAGATGGTGATTTGTTGTGCTGGACACATGATAACAATTAAGTTTAGCTTCAGTGAGATAAGATAAAAGGCATTGTTTACTTGCTTTTCTTTTTGTTCATCAGTTGTGGCTTGACATGTTTCTTTTTCTTTTTTTTTTTCCTCCTAGGCTGTTAAGTTAAATGCATGAAGGTGATTTATGTCTATTTAGCTTTTAGTCACATAGTCTGCTCTCTTACAGGAAATAGATACTGTATTACACTACCATTTCAAATAGAACATCATCTGTGATTCTCATCACTGAGCAAAACTTGCGTGTCTTTTCAAGAGTTCTTAGCTTGTGAAGGTGACACTTGCAATTCTAGCGGCTTTCAGACAAATTGTCCCTGAATTGTGAGCAGCAGAGAACTTGGTAGAAAGGTGGAGCCAGTTCTCTCTTATGTTTCCAGTAGCCTAACTCCAATTACTTTCTCATGTAAGCCATTAATATTAGAGAGGAATGAGTGACTCCACAATTTTGAAAAAGAATTATTGGTGCCTCTTCTAATAGGGGAGGAGATTGTCTTCTGATTATATTGCAATAAAGTCTAAGATCAGTTATTGTCATTGATGCCCTTCCATTGTCTGTGAATATTTCTAAAAGTATGGATTACGTGCATTGTATGTGTATGGTACACTTTTTTCTTCCAGTAATGAATATATTTCACGATTAAAGTATGAATCTAACATTAATGACCTCTCTTTCAGCTGGAAATCTACATATCTGAAGGTACACATTCCACTGAAGAAGACAGTAAGTACAGCTTACAGATGAGAGCAGTTTTAGACTGTTCTTTGAGAAGTGTTTTTCTTCCCCTGCTTTGCTATCCTTTTCAGAAACAAATACTCTCTTAAATAGCAATTTGCAGTAAAAGTTACTGCAATGTGCTGTTACTGTACACAGCATTTTCTCCCTCTTTGAGCTGGCCATTAATGAGGTTTGGAGAAACTTCACTGCAATGTGGTGTCTTACATTTGTCATGTTACTGATGCAGTATACATTATACAGTACCACTGAAACTGTTTCTGACTTTATTTTTCGTATGATGTTTTGCAGTCAACAAGCAAATCAACGACAAAGAGAGAGTAGCAGCTGCGATGGAGAATCCAAACTTGAGAGAAATTGTGGAGCAGTGTGTTACAGAGCCTGACTAGTAGCTATAATACCCACAGAGTTATCATTTTGATACATTTCTTAAAATATCTTTGTTTAAAAAAAAGAAAAAATAATCAAGGCCTTGAGTTTAATACTTGAGTTCTTTTTATCTTCCATATGTTTTTTTAAAGGAAATTGTTTATAAGATAGATTTAAATTATGACGAATTAGTCTCTGAAATAAAGTGATGTGTATAGTGTTAAGAGTTTGTAATACCTGGTGTCCAGAGAAATATTTTATCTGATTAAAAATGAAACAACACTGTATGTCCTGCCTTCTGATAGACATTGTGATATAAATTCAGTTTTGCAGGTTAAATTTCTATATTGTTTCAATCACTGAACGATAAAAATAAAACAGATTCTTATACTGAAATGCTGCTTTCTGAGTTCAGAAACTTTTTTCTTTTTTTCTTTAAGCTTAGGTTAAGATTTCTGTTAGAGAAATAAGCGTGTCATTCAACTACTTTGTTGCTGATGAACACATTAAAATTGAAATGAATTCAGAAAAAGAATTTGGAAACAAGCGATTGGACTGCAGCAAGGTAGATTTTTACTAGGATGCTATTCCTGCTAAATATTTTGTTTTCCCTATAAATACACGTTTCTGATTCTGGAGGCTTTGCTTTACAGTTATCTTGAAGGCAAAGGTTTCCTATGGGCAATGTTTCCAGTTTGATCCTGTTCTTCCTTACAACTGAACTGCAGCATGAAAAGCGAGAGAATCCCGCAGCCAGTGGTTGCCACTGTCCTGTTTCTTTTTGCTGCTCCCTCACTAATCTTATCTGGAGTGTATGTAATGTTGCCAGCTGTCATATGCTTTCTCTCTGAAGACGTTTCCCTAGGGCTAGATTCCTACTGCAGCTGTGGATTCAACCATGCAATTTACTTTCCCTGAAGAATTAAGCAGTTATTTCGCACTCAGCTGTCCTCTCAATGGAAGTGACAATCAGTATCTGCTGTACAGCCACAGGAGGGCCTCAGTGGTGAGCATGTCCATGGTAAGAGAGGCTACTGCCATCCCTGCGTGCCCCATAGCACCTGATAGGCTCTTCCAGTATCTCAGGGGATGTTACCTGGTCTAAGCATAACAGTTATCCCCTGCAGTGGTTTGTATGAGATGTAGGGAGCCATTCCTCACTGAACCAGTGATCACTCTAGTGAGTTTGTATTTGGTTAAACACTGAAAAAATCCCTGGGGTTCCATGCAAACATCTGTTGAGATTTCAGGGATTTGTAACCATTTTAATGGTAAGCCCCATAAAGCTTTCCTGAAGGCATGAAATGATTGAATGGGTTCCAGCTAGGTTGTGCATTATAAATGGCAGAGGAAATTTTCCCTTTGTGAAGTTGTATGCTGACAAATGTCACAGCTGTGCCAATAAGAGCTTGTAATCTTACAGTTGGTGCCCAAGTTATTTATCAAAAATAAAAAATAAAAAATGGGGAGAGGGGAAAGGGTGGACAACAATCTCTTTTCTTCTATGGGTTACTTCATTTCTGCAGAGCTGGCAGTTCCAGCTAGGGGGTGGGAAGAGAAAGGATCTGCTAAATTACCATCTTAATTGAAGCTGAATCCCTAAAGTTAAATTTGATGTATAGTTCAAATGCTCACGCTGAGTTTAGCTTGAGGGAAGTTGTGTATGTCCACAGGCAGAACCTACAAGTTCTTATAAGTTAAGTACAGATGCTTCTGTGAAGTGTAATTGGATGTAACCTTAAATGTGGGGCAGTGCTATGTCCATTACTTAGGTATTAGCAGGATGTGAAGGGAACTAACTGCTTGGTACTTACATGGGGAACTAAAATTGTGGTGGTGTTTCCAAAATGAATAACCCATGGACGTTTTTTACTTATGTCCGATTTTGGTCAAAACCAACAATCTGTGCATTTAGACGACTGCTGGGATAGTTTATCAAAAAGTATCCTAATGGAAGCATTTTGTGAGGTTTTGTGGTGTTGCTTTTTTCAACAGGCTTGCTACTTGACAACTACTTCTATAAAGTAGTTTCTTCTCTATGAGAAGCAGAGGGAGATGTTTTCCTGTGATAAGGTGCCTGGTTTTGCTGTGCCATACCGTTAGAAGAGAGGTATAGAACAAGACCAATGTTTTTACTCCCCATGGTTTATTCTTTAATAAAATGAGTTAGATGCAATTGCAAATTGTAGTTTCAGTACATGCAGATAGTGGGTTAGTCCTTGTGCTTCCCCAGCTGTGTACAACGGATGATAAATAACAACATGTGTAGTTTAAACATAGTAAGTTTTGGTATTGTGTATGGCTGATTTTGTTTACCAGTAATGAATCTGTTTATTGATGGCTCTGCAGCACGTTCTTTGCTCTTTGCAGCCTCAGTCACCCCTAACTTAGGAGTACTGGGGTGTTTTTTGCAAGGGGTTACTTAAAACTACTACATTACGCTATGTAGCTGGACACTTGTTTGGCAATGTTAGCTGTGAAAGAATTACATTTTCAGTATTTGCTGTGATTCTCTTGGAGGGTCTGGGGTTTCCTCTGACAAACTTATGCGGTTAGATGTCGAAATGCATCATCATCAAATAACAATAAAGAAGAGGCCTTAAGTTCTGCAAATGCTTTGATGCCGTGACAATATATTTTATTTCATCTGGAACAGTTTTTGAAAATTATGCATTCATTTGCTGGGAATGTTTTCCCAGGATGTCACGATTTTAGATTCAATCAATTCAATTCATAGCAGTCTTAGAACAGAATGAACAATAACCTGTAATGAACTCATTAAGAGTTTCTGAGACTGTTCTGAAAGCTGTGAATTCGGTGGCAAGTAGTAACCTTGCTCTGAGAATTTCCAGTAACAGTGGACAATAAAGGAAGTTTGTTAATTATTTTAGTATGATGGAGCCTGAAGGCTCCAGCTAGACCGGGGCTCTATTTTTAAAGACAGTCAAGAGAAAAACAGTAGGGGGCAATCTGTCGTTTCAAAACTCTATTAAGGATGCTCTAAGAAGAAGAATGAGCAGCACGATGGCACGGTAAATCCATAAAACATGTAACACAAATGGAAAAATGAGCCCAAATAATAGTCTTTAATAAATATAAAGGACTTACTCTGTTTAGAAATGTAGGCTGACGATGACAATTAACTAATACAACACTTCTTCCTGAAATTTCTGAATTGCTAAACTGTGACATACGGTGGTGCTTGTGCTGTTTCTTGCAACTTCTGTTTTCATTTATTGCTCCACAAGACTTGCTGTCATGCATCATATCTGAAATGGCTTCAAGGTGCTATCTGCAAGTCTTCACGAAGTAGCATAGAGGAGAGTAATACTTATACAGAAGAGTCTCTATTTCCATTTTAAAATTAAAGCTATTCTGACTTTGTTTTATTTAATAGAAGAAATCTTTCATTTTGCTACTTTTCATAAGGAGAAAAACAAAAGCAAAGGATTATTTTTTAAACTTGTAATAGTTCCTGGAGAGAAAGAATCATGCAGAGAAAAATGCTCTGGAAGCCTTTTCCCCACAAGGGGGAGCATTGAGATAAGACCTCAGTGATCAGTAGCTTTTCAAAACTTGTGCTTGTGTTCCCTGTTTTTTTATTTTCCCTCCCCTGTTCCTTAAAAGCAGTTCTTCTCACCTCGAAGGGAAGCTCAGCCCAGCCACCAGCAGCCGAAGCCAGGGCTGTGTCCCATAGAATCACAGAATATCCTGAATTGGAAGGGACCCACAAGGATCATCGAGTCCAACTGGTGTCCCAGTGCTGACTGAGAGCACGCAGGCTGCTGGTGAGCATGGGGCCAACTACAGCTCGAGGGCTGTTGTTATTTGCTGCTTGTCTTGGTTCTTCTGGGCTGCTTAGTAATGGTCCCAGATGTAAGTCTATGGGGCAAAGATAATTTTCTTTATCAGAGTTCCAGGTTGCACTGGTTTAAAGCCACCATTAGAGACCGGGGAGTTGTCCCTCAGAGCCGTCACTTTATCTTCTAATTCCACATTTTACGTTTTCTGCCTTTAAAGCAGAAACTTTCTTGGAAAACCCCCATCCCTTGAAAAAACTTGCTTGTTGCTACCACACGTCCCAAAATAGCACTTACACACATTCTCCCGCTTTGTCTGTTGCCATACCAAAACTCCTGCATTTGATCTTTCACACTGATTTTGTGGTGTGCTGATGTTCATGCTGTGTTGTAGTGTAGGAGAGCAGCACCACGTGCAGCCATCTGTACGTGCATGGGGCTGCGACTGCAGCAGGCATGGGGGCTCCATCCCATCCCATCCCATCCCATCCTATCCCATCCTAGCTTTGTACCAGGACCATCACGCTGCTATCCATAAAGGCCCATCTTAGGACTTTGCTTCAAAATCATCAGCAGGCCCCTGACCAGTCCCTTGAGGACCTAAATCATGTAGCAAAGGGAAACGGTGCCTTAACGTCAGAGGGAAAGCCATAAAGGCATTGCTTGATGGCAGAGCCCATTGTTGGGTTATTAATTTCTGGGAAGGGACTAATCGCAGCCTTGAAATGTCCAAGTGCTTTTCCTGTTCCCTACTGAGTTTTGCCACAGTCCAGAGACAGCTGTTTGATAGATCAGTTTGGATTTGAATGATGTGTCCCAGAGGAGCCTCTGCTAAATGAGTTTTCAGGGGGTGAAAGTGTTTGTAGGAGGGAGAGCTCTGCCCGCACCCAGTGCAGTGTGCACTGCAGAATTACTGCGTGTTGTGGGCCACCAGCTGCAAGCAAAGCCTCCTGCAAAAGTCAATGGGCTTTGGGGGAGTAATTCTGCTCAAGTTACACCAGCTCCATGTGGATTTAAATGTAAGTGTATCCCTCAGCCATGGGAAAGACCCAAAGTACCCTGGGAAGAGGAAAAGGCTTTTCTTGGGGAGGGAAATGGCACTGACTTGCTTTATTCCTCTAGAAACGTAATCCCAAAAGAGCTATCTTATTTCATTTCCTGATTCCACACAAAGATGCTCCAAGTCATGCTTTCAGAGTCCCAGCCTGTTTCAGAAAACCTTTAATTTAAATTAAAGCTGCTGGACTGTAATCAGATAAGCGAGTGTGGGATTTGCACGTAAATGGCATTGAAGTACGGCAGGCAGCAGGTGATGCCTTACTCCCTGCACATGAGTGCTTGGCACCCAGCTGCAGCCTGCAGCCTCCACACTGCTAACAGGAACAGGCCACTGATGGCTGAGATATTTTAAAATGCAGCGTGCTGCCTGCCCACTGGTGTTTGCTTCCAGATGAGCCCAGCAAAGCCCTGCTGCTGCTTCCCCGAGGAAGCCTTACTGATTTTAGAGTTATGCACAGGAGCGGGAACCACTTGGCATTCCAGTTGCAGTGGCTTTCTTGTGTGTAGTCACGGTGATTGATGGAGTTTGTGAGCTGAGTTTTTAAAAACACCTTTACTTTTACAACTGCAGAGGGCACCAGAAGCCATGGAGCCACACGAAGCCGTGAGCCCCTGCTCCCAGCACCCTGCCCAAGCTCCCAGCGCAGCATCACACCATGGGCTGAGCACAGAGGTAGGTTGTTCCTCTTCTCCCATTCCTCCAGAAGGATATTCCCTTTGCTGAGCTCCAGGTGCATGTGCAGGGTGTTTTTAGCAGCTCCTGTTTCTCTAGGCAGAAAATAACAGATTGGAAAGCCCAGTTGCCTGGGCTGCAAGTCCTTGCAAAGTTAGGTAAAGGGCCTGTTCGCTTCCTCTGCCACTGGTGAATTCTCCCCTGAGCTCTCACCCCGGCCTTGATGGCAGCGGGGCTGTGCGAGTGCTCACGGGGCTTGTGTCCAAAAGCTCGGTGATGGGGTGTAGGACTGGGGTGATGCAGCTTGGGGAAATATGTAGGAGCTGAGCTGCAGGGGTGGGAGGAAAAAGCAAGCTGGAGATGAGGGAATTCAGAAACTCAAGTGGGGCCATAGGATTGGGAACAGAAGGGGTAGAAGAACTTTTTTAGCCATGCTTAAGCTGTTAGACAGATGGCAACAGAGCATATAGAGAGAGAACTATTTTTAGCATATAGATGTTTCTAAATATTTACATCCAGCCTTGCTGAGCTTTCCATAAGGCACAAACACAGGTCAGAAGCCGAGTCCCAGAGAGGAGAGCAGCGGCTCTGCTAATGCTGTCCCGGGCTGCGCAGATCCTCCTGCTCTTTCTCCCCTCCCTCAACACGTGTGAAGCAGTTTTCCTTCATTTCATGACAAAACCGATTGCTCTGGGTGAGCAAAGCATGCAGTGCCTTGTTGCCAGCCGTGTGGCCAAGGCCCAGAGCAGCTTATTTCTCTCTCCTTTCTCTCCTCCCACCTCCTGCTGGTGGTGGTAAAACTGGCAAAGCAACAAAATTCTTCAAATCCTTCTCCTCCTGTCCTACCTTCGCTTTTCCGACTTTTCCCAAAACGTGGCTTTGCTGATAGCCGCATCAACCCTGCACCAAGGGGACAGAAATAAATATAAATGATGAAATTTGCTCCGTGAAGCGTGGACAGGACTGCGGTGCAGAAGGGGCCATGTGCTTGCTGTGATCCAGGAGGCTGGGCTGGTTCCTGCAGGGTGGATGCTGGCTGCCCCCTGAGCTGTGTCCCCAGGTCCTGGGGCAGGGTTGGCTCATTGGGAGTTCAGCAGACGCACCTTGCTTTAATGGGGTTCAGCTGAGGCTGTAATTATGCCATCAGGCATGTCAGTGTAGAATTAATTGTATCTTTAAGCCACCCCGTTACTGTCTAACGAAGCCCAGTTATTTTTACTTGATCCTGTATGGGCTAAAATCACTCCTTGAGTCCTTAAAAATCAACTTGTGAACCTCCATTAGTGACTTCTAAGGGGTTATTTGGAGGGATCACAAACACGAGTAAAATCTGTGGCCAACAGATTACAAATGGGTTTATGAGCCCCCCTGCACCCAGGGGGTCTCCAGCACAGTGACTGCAGCAGGACCACATCAGCACTGCTGCCTAAAGCTGGTGCCAAAAATGCAAAATTTTCCTGGATAAAAGCAAACTATGTGGGGACAGCGCTGCCGCCAGGGGCTGGCTGTGAGCTATTCCTGCTCTGTGCTTCGCTGCCTCCTGCTTGGCCTCCTCTCGTGCTCGGTCACCTGCGGGACGGGATCCCTCGCTGTCTGGGCAGCTGGTGCTGGGCTGGAGGACCGGTGACCTCCCTGGCCCTTTGGGGATTAAAATACTCCGTCTGAGTTTGTCTGTTCCGGACAGAAGCACTTGGGAGGGGGAATTTGACAGTCTGCAGAACGCAGGTGCTCTGACAGGGCAATCCCATGGCTTCTTGAGATACGGAAGTGTTTTAAGTGTTATTGTTAATAAGTGACAAAGAACCCGCTCCATAAAATTCCTGTTGCTTCCCAATTAATGAGCTCTCAGTTCCTTCCCGTCTCCAGCTCTGGAAATGTCTGGAGGTAACCAGGGGGAACACAAGGTCCGATTTCCAATCTGAAGCCAAAAACCTCTGGTTCTTCTCAGAGAGGCTTCAGGAGATCCCGACAAATAAATAGAAGCAGCAGCAAAACACAAGCTACGGGCTGTGCCCCAGTGCCTTCCTTTTGGGGGTTTTCCTGTGAAGCTGCCTTCAGGAGTCTCGCAGTGCTGGCCAACTCCATCCTGCCACTCCTTCTAGAAACCTCACTACTTTGGTAACGTCTGATACTTCTGCTTGGTGCCCACCTTCCCAAGTCACTCCTGTCCCCTGTCCCACCATCCTCACTTACATGGGGACGAGCTTTTCCCAAGCAGCTCAGGTCACTGTGCCAGTACAGGTGGAGCCTGCAGGGGCAGGGCAGGGCTTCAGCCCTGCTGCCCTCCTTTCCTGCCCCTACCTGCCGGGGGTTTGGCAGCACCAGCTCTGGCTGCCTTCTGTAGCCACGAGCCCTCTCCACAAACTTGCTGCCAGATCCTCGCCCTGTTCTTTCCCACATCGGTCACTGTCCCCTAAAAAGAGAGTTCTTGCATTTTTCAACATTTTTTCTTAAGTTGTGCCTGCCTCCTGCTTTCAGGGAGCCGGAGGCCATGTGGGGACAGTGGATCTAATCCTGTCTGCAGTACGAGGGAGGATGAGAGGAGGATGTTAAGAGGAGGCTGGAAGGAGAGGCAGTGGAGGTTTTGGGGGTTCCCAGTGACCTTGGGACATGCCCTGTGCCCACGCCAGCACTGCTGGGAGCTGCAACCTCCTCGACACAAGGCAACGCCAGCTGCTGTGGTGTCCTGGCCTTGGTGGTTTGCTTGGTGGCACAGCAGTGAAATCATCTGTTTATACATAAAAGTCTTCATACACATAAACAGAAAGCCTGTGGAGAAACAGGTTTTGTATTTACAACTGGCCCTGAAAAAAGACAAGCCAAGTCCTTCGGCATCAGGGACGTTTGGTGTCGTGGGTGTCAGGATGGTTTTCAGAGGGGCTGCAGCTGCAGGCTGGATGGGAAGTAGCAAAATCTGGGAGGAGAAGTCATTTAAGCCAATATTTCTGTAATCGTAATGAAAACAGCAGGCAAGGTTTAACAATTAGTGGGAGAAGCGGCCTGGCTAAGGGCTTAGTTCCCCCGGTGCTGGCACTGAGCGTTGGATGAACTTTAACTCCCGAGCACACCCCGCGCTGCCCAGCCAACTCCTGCTCCCACAGCACACCTGAGCAATCACTTCAAAGCTGCACTTCGGGGCACATTGCCTTCAGGGTCAAATCATTTCTCAAATTTGTTTCATCAACAGCTTGTCAAGAACGGAGCTGCATGATGTGATGGTTTCCCCTCGTGCCAGATCCGCCGTCTGCGGGTGGATGACATGTTACACTGAAAAACGGCAAGTGAAACCTGTGAGCAAATCTTTCCCTGCTCCCTAATTAGCAGCCGAAGTTTACAATAGATGTCAGGAAACTTAACTGAAAGCCTCTTCAAAAAAACATATTGTTTGCTCTATTTCCTTTGTGGGAAATACAGGAAAAAACTACTTGTGAGCATCTGCTCTGAGCCCACGTCGGGTGCGCTGGGGCAGCCGGAGGTCAGGGGCTGGGGGAGGCTGGGGGCTGAGGAGGAGCAGTGCCGCTCCCTGGGTGAGGTGTCTGGGCACAAACACTGCACATTGTCGCAGCTCTTGGTGAGCCCCCCAATGCTCGGTGTCAGGAAAGTTTCAGCCAAAAGCACTGGCACAGATCTCTCCATTTTTGCCCGTCTGGGTTTGCGTTCTTCCACTCAAAGGGGCGATGCTGCTGCTGTGCTGTGCCCGACTGCCACCCCCCAGCACCTTGTGGTAGCCGTCAGCAGCTGGAAGCTGCGCAGGGGGAGCTTTGCTGCCTCGGGTTTTGTTTAAAACATCCGAAAGGGTGCCCTGCAGAACCTTGCAGAGCATTGGTTCCATTACACCACGCATGTGCTTCCCGACTTAGCACGGCGGTGGCACAGCGAGGGGCCCTGCTGCCTGTGTGTCCGTGTGGTCACACGAAACGTGCACAGCTGTGAGCAGGTCGGTGTGCGCAGACACCAGCAGCCCGCAGTGTCCGTGCTGCAGGCAGAATTGGTGCAGTCTGCGGGCTTTGGCATGCATGGCACAATGACACAATGCCTTGAGACCAACTCACTTGAAACAGGAGACATTTCCCAGCCTTGCCTTGCTCCGCTATCAGTGGCTGCTGTGATTAAGCTTGGCTAGATTTGTTTAAACGTGCATTCCTGCCCAAAAAGCCAGCCCGCAGCACCCGTTAAATTGACCCAGGGCACCGCGTCCGGACGGCAACTGGCTGCAAGAACAACGTGCCCGGCAGCTTAGCAGGGAAACCAAATGTTTTTCAAACAGGCCAAGTAAAACCGAGCGGACAAAGGTCAGAGAGACTCCGAGTCCCGCGCTGCGAAGGTTCACAATTAGTGGGAAAACCCGCCTTTGCTGTGTGGCAAATGAAGCATACGTGTTGTGCACAGTTGGTCTTCAATGGGGTCTTTCTGAAGTAATGAACCAAAAGTATCTTATAATGACAAATTGAATGCATCCCGGTAGCCACATATCCTGTATCTGTGATGAAAAGCATCGCTTAGGGCTTTTCTTCTGCAAGGGCTATTGCCAGCGAGGGCTGGGAGGGGAATGCCCCAGGGCCCAGGGTGTGCGGCACCATCCCGGCGGGCAGCGTGTGAGGCCACCGAGCTCGGGGACCGTGGCCGTGGCCTCTGAAGAGCAAGCAGACCGCACCTTTCCTGGTGACACCGGAGCACGAACAGCGCCAGGAAAATGAGTAAGCCTTGAAAGACACGCTAAGGAGAAAACGGAATAGTGACTGCAGAGCTGGGGTGAGTTCTGGGAAGAAATGACGCCCGCTGCAGCTGCAGCCCCCAGGTGCCCGGCCTGGTGCAGAGCCGGGTGGGACGGGCAGCCAGCGACCCCCTGCTCTGCTGCTGCACATAGGATCTGCTCAGAAGAATGAAATTCAATTTTCTTTTTAAAAAAAATGTCCAGAAGCTGGAACCTGACGTGTTCTTGCTTTTCTCTTTCACACTCTGCTCTAATTAACGTAGCAAAAAGGATAAACTTGCTTTCCTGGTAAACCACGCCCTTAGATACTGCAGAGAAAAGCAGTTTCTATTCCAAACATCTTCTGATTTATAATTGCTTTTCTGCATTCATGTGCAGACTACTGCTGTGGTTATTTCTAAAGTAATGACCTTCTAGTATTGACACATTAATGAAACTTTTTTTTTTTTTTAATAAAAAAGGCATTTCTGTTTAGCTCCTTGGTTACAAGCAGCAGGTCCAAACACCAATATTGACAATGCAGAGCAAGGAAATATCCCAGTCTGCTCCTGGGCTCGGTCTGGATTTGCTGCGAGAGGAAGCGATGAGCTCTGCACCCCCCTGCGCACCCTCTGGTTTAGAGCAGGTCCCGCTCTCAGAGGTGTTTCACCTCTAATGTATCGAAGTGCAGATAAATCAGGGAGAATTTAAATAATTCTTGCGATGAGCGTCTGCGTTTCGATGTGAGCTGCCTGCGCTGGCTGTGGTGTCACACACGGAGCAGCAGCGTTTTGACTCGGGCTGCTTCGTCCTTACAGTTGGCACTGAAATGAGTTGATTTGCAATCCTGGAGTCAGCAGCACCGCAATCCAAAGCTGAAGCCTTTAGATTTGTGCGTGCCAGTACTTTACCCCAAATCTATAGAGCTCAGATTGTAATCACACAAATTCCAGTTTCAATCGGCTGCCTTAAATGATTTTCAGATGCAAACTGATTGCTCCATTCTGCTGCAGCTAAGATGAGAGTAATCAAACCCCTGCTGTTGTCAGTACCTAAAGAGCCTCCACTTAACTGAGTTTTCAGTGAAAAGCCCTTTAAAATTCCCCAAAGGGAAGAGAAAATATGAAACCCTTCCATTTTCTTCGGTAACTGTTTAATTTAACACACTTATGAGCTATAGCCATTAAAACCCAACACATTTGGAGGCTGTTCCTCAGCAAAACCTCGGAGCACTGACAGAAGCAGAGGACAGATGGTGCCGACGCAAAGGAAAACAGGAATGCACGCAGGCTTTGAAACACAAAAATTGACACCACATTGGAAAGGAGTACAACACAAACAGTGAAGTCTTGGCTTGTTTTACATACAAATTACACACAGGAATTTCCCTTGTTACGCGGCAGTGCTGCACGTTGTCCCAGACAGTACAAATGAAGAAAAAAATCCATCCTGGACTCTGTGACCGCATTGCTCAACACAGGGCAGCTCGTGCCGGGCTCAGGCCTTTTTCCATTCAGTGTAGCGCAAGCAGGGTTGTGTTTGCGGTCTCCCCAGTTTCATCTTCTATAGCCTGAAGAGTACCACAGAAAGGATGTGCCACCGAGATGCTCCCGACACCCTCCAGGAACCAACCCAAGAGCAAAACCTCCCCAGACACCGAGGATCAGCACACGAGCACCGGCTGCGAGGGCTGCGCGAGCCGAGGTGCCGCTCGTACAATAGCAGATACTCTAGATAAAAGAATCGACTAACCTTAACAGAAGTGACTCTATATAAGCAGAAAGAAGGGTTTTAGCTTGGCGAGAGCACAGAAAAACACCTTAACCAACCATTACACTTCTATGCCATAACTGCATACGGAAATCCAGTTGTGTGAGTACAATTCACTTTGCCAGTCGGGCTTTGCGAGGAGCCACGCAGCCAAGGGAAGCGCGTGGGGTTTGCCGGGCAGAGGCTCCCAGCTGGGGCCAGAGCCGCTTCCCATCTCTGTCATCAGCACGTGCAGGGGCCTACGCTGTCCGGCTCCAGAGCAAGACTCATTTCATTCATGCCTTGATGTCCCTAACCAGTGCCTCCACACTGCCCAGGAGCGTGGGCGATGGCTTTGCAGCAGAAGCCAGCAGCGGGATGAAGAGGGCAGAGCCCTTGTGTGCGCTGCGAGCCTGGGACTGCTGGTGGGAACTGAAGCCGAAAGCTTTCTGCCTCTGATCTCTCTCCATTTCTTAAATTACAGTTATTTAGCTTCAGTGCGTAAACAAGTCAATGAAAATTACAGAAATGGGTTGCCAGCTTCCAGACCCTTAAGGGAAAAAAAATGACTCCACATGGTCAGCTGTAGTGGTGGAATGACAGATACTCACGTACATATATAAAAATAATGATAAAAGTCAGGAGTTTCGTGCTGGCCTGCCAACACCATCAAGAGGCTTAAAATGTCAAGTGATAGCACCATAAGCATTTCTGAGAAGTCTCCCCCAAATTATTGCTGCTTTAAGTTTCCCTTCCCTAAAATGCTTTCTCTTTGCTCGCTCAGTGCTGGCTGCAACCCCGACGGAGAGCTGCGCCCGCCCCGGCCCATTCCCCGTGGGACCCGCGCACCCAGCCCGAGCCAGACGCAATTTTTCAGACTGAAGGTTTGAGCACCGTTACGTGGAGCACAAATACAACAAATGGAGCCTTCCCTGTGTTTTGCAAGAGCACCGTGTGGCGACAGAGCAGCACGCCCGGCTGCTCCCCAGCTCCCTGCCGTGCCGCAGGGCTGCTCCCGGAGCCGCCGCGGGTCCCGGTGCTTTCTGCCCTCGGGGACGGTCCTGTCACCTCCTGGAGGCCCGCTCGTCCCCGCGGTCCCGGCCGGGCGCATGGTGCCCGTGCTGGCGGCAGCTCTGGCAGCACTGGACGTGGACCGTCGGGAGGTGGCACCTTCCCAGCACCCGCAGGGTCTGGCAGAAGCTGAACGTCAAGCGGTCGCGCTCGCAGACGAAGCCTGGAGGGGATGCGAGAGGACAAGGACAGCGTTACTGCCACGGCACCCGGACGGTTATCAGGCATTTGACAGCACAGCTGGCAGGGACCTCAGAAAATGCAGAGCCCGCCTTCGTCTGAGCAAAGTGCCCGCAGCCACCGCTTCCTCCACAAGCACCCGGCAGCCGCAGGAGCCCTCTCCAGGACTGGTGGCACCACTCAGGCACTTCATCCACCCCCCTGGATGCTGCCCGAAGAGACCTTGCCCCCCACAGAACGCCCTCCCTCATCGCCACGTACAAAGCCTGGTGCCGGGCATCCCATGGGATGTGTGAGGAGGGAGCAGCCTCGCCCCCACCAGCAGCAGAGGCTGCAGGAATCGGCCCCATTCCCGTGCCCCGCTCTGCCCAGCTGCTCGCTCCACCAGAGCCTGGCCGGGCTCGAAGGGGCTGCAGCACGGCACAGCCCCCGCGCCACGCACGCCTTGTTTGCAGGCTCGCCTCGGTGCTGTGCTTGGATGCTTCATTTCCTCCGTTTTCAGTTTACACAAAAACAGGCATGTGCATCACCGGGTCCCACACAGCTGTGCAAAACATTTGAATTACGTCAGTTCTGTCCAATTCACCTCCTGTACAAGTGATTAACTAACACGACGGCTTCTCTGTGGAAAAGGGCAAAGGCTGCTCCTGCAGCTGGCAGCCCTGTGGCCCCCCCACCAAACAGCCCCCACCGGACGGCTCCACAAAAAGCTTTTCCCCTTCCCAGGGCACTTTTTGCTGGGGAAACACCAGCGGTGGGGAGGGAACCGGGGAGCTCTTGCTGATCACTGCCCCACCCCGTCTCCTTTCGGTGAACAAAGGGCTTTGTTTAGGGAAAGGCTGATGCCCCCGTTCCCATGAGGGACAATCTGGTCCTCAGTAGTGAGCGCGAGGGAGCAGCAGATGCAGCACAGAGACTTTTCCTCCCTCTTTGGAGTTCAGTCGCAGCCCTCAGCGCCCCCACCCCGCCAGCACGGAGGTCACTATCCTGTTCTAAAATTAATTTTCTATTTCGGTCGAGGTATTTCCTCTCTTCCTCGCTAACAACAGCTATTTCTGCAAAGCCCTGGTGTCTCTGTGCCCTGAAGAAATCACCTCACACCGATGCTGCTGTGGCCACAGCTGACTGGGAGCAAGCACCGGAGCCAGTCCCGCACCGTGCGTAAATCGGGGGCTGAGAAGAGCTCAGCACCACCACCTGGGGTGCTGGGAACACCAGCAACATTTCGGAGGCTCAGCACTGCTGCGGGAGCCGTGCCGTGCTGGGATGGTCCCGCAGAGCACACGGAGATATTCAGCAGGCAGCCGTGCACCTTGTGCTGCTTGGGGCTGCTCCCAAGCAAAAAGCCCGTGCTTATCCCAGCAGCCTTCCTAGAAAGTCACTCATGGATCGCGCCCAAGCTGCCTCCTGCCCTCCCTTGCAGGAGCTGTGGGGGTTTTGCTGCTGGAGCCTCGCTGCAGGGCAAACCTCCCCGGGCTGCAGCGGACGGCTCCGCTCTCGTCTGATCCCTTTCCAACGGGTCAGCGCCCTGGTGCTGGGATGGAAATTCCCACAGCTGCATCGCCAGGCCCTGTGTGCAGGCTTAAGCCCGTCAGCCCCGCCACCGAGAGCTCCCTTCGCACGCTGCACTAACATCCGAGGCGCCCCTGCTGCGGAATGGAAACCGGGACGGGCTGGGAGGGAGGGCAGAGCCGCCCGCCCCTGCACCGGAGGTGGCCACCACTCCTTCGCCGAGCCCAGGGCCAGGATCCATTTCTAAAAAGCATTTTTATGAAATGAAGTCACCGGGAGCTGCTGAGCGCCGGGGGCTTCCCAGGGCGGCCAGACCCTGGCCCAGTGCAGAGCCCCGGGGTGGATGCACGCGGGGTCAGACCCAGCGCGGAAAATCTTGGCTGCGCCCGCGGCTCCTCCCTGGAACTTGGGCTTGGGCAAAGGAAGCTGCAATAAGCACTTCATTTTTCAGCTCTTCACAGAAGGTCCCCATAGGTTTGACCCAATTTTCATCTAATCCTTTTATTGTTATTTTTTCTATTAACAATTTTTTTTTTTATAATCCTAACACTTCATCTGAGCACACGCTCCAATCTTCGAGATGGTGCCAAATTTCACTCTGCAGAAATGGCTTGAAGCAGGGCTTCCCAAATCCAGGCTAAGTCAGCACATTAGAAACTGAAAACCCACACTTCTGCGGTTGTTTTTTTTTAAGCCGGTGTGGAAGTCGTTTTAAATTTCATTTAAGCTTCTGCCTTACAGACCTAAGCATTTACTTTCATGCTGGGGAAAAATAAACTTCCTGGTACAGGTTCTGTAAAAACAAGGAGAGGTTGGGCTGAGCGCTGAGCCAGCAGGACGAGCGCACTGAGCCGCTGACCTCTGGCCTGCCGGGCGCTCTCGGAGCCAGCTCCCAGTTTAACCAGCGTTGGCCCCAGCTCTGCTGCTGGGCCTGCGGTGCCCTCCACTGGGATCGAGCGCTGGAGGAGGCGCCGCATTTAGCAGCTTTGTTGTAGGCAGCATTGGAGACGCAGTCACTGGTGAGCACGGGAGCGATGTGTGCTCGGATGCCGTTGGTCTCCCCCGCAGCTCATTTCCAGCTCATTTCAAGCTCATTTCCCCGGGCACGGCGCAGTCCCTGCCCTCAGAGCCCCGCTGGCAGCACCGTGCTCTTGCAGCACCAGGAACGGCCCCGGCGCCAGGCCAGCGAGGCATTTCTTGGTGCATCACATGCAACGTGAACATCCCTGGTGCTGCACGATGCTCCTGGCCTCAACTCCCCCAGGCACTGCAAAGCAAAACTGTGCTGCTCTCACCGAGCACCCAGCACTCCGTCCAGCTCGTGCTGCGCACGCCAAAGCCTGTAAAACTTTGAAAGCTTGGAAAACCAGAGGGAAAAGCAGAAAACGCCAATTTTTCAGGCTCTGCTGCTCAGTCTGAGCCGTGTGGCTCCACGCATCACTGAGGAAGGGTGACCCCCCCCTGCCCAGGGGATCGCAGACAGAAGGGGGCAATGGCAGCGCTCTCAGGAGGCGAGCAGGGATCAGCCCTTTGTTGGAGTCTGGATCCAACAGAGAAATTCTCATTTCCTAAGAGCTGATGCAGAGCCAGAACTGGAGGATTTTCCCTGCACTCAAGAAAAACAACTGTGCTGTCTTCCACTTCATTCTTATGAATAAAGGGAGGAGTAGGAAAAGCCAGCTCTGCTGAAAGAAGCCTCTGAACATGACCCCGAGCTTCCTCCCCAGAATTGGAAACCACTTCCAACGCGCCGTGCCCAGAGCATCCTGCAACGCCCGTGGGCACCCTGCAATGGGCACGGAGGCAGCAGCACGCGGCCATTTCGCATCGATGGGCTCCTGATTCCTTCACATCTGTTTGTGTACAAGATCGGGCAGGGTAACAGTGCTGGGCAGCAGCCCTGAGCCCTCTGCTTCCAGAGCCTGGGGCGAGCATTAACGCGCAGCTGAGGGTGCTGACCCTGCGGGCCGTGGGGAAAGCTCTCCATCAGTTTTGTTCTTGCTTTCCTTGCTTTTAGCACTTGCAGCCTGAGCCAGCTGCCCCGTGCCCACACAGGGTGCCCTGTGCCGTGCACCCAGCACCCAGCGCTGGAGGTGAGCTGATTTTTTCACCCTAACTGTTCGCACTGGACACTGAAGCCCATTGCAATTCACACTTTCAGAAACCTAAATGTACTCACAGCTTGCCAAGGAGGGGGGAGAAGCATCTTCCCTGCCGTTACCCATCCCAAGGTCATTCACATAAAGCGTGCAGGCACTGCACTAAGCAAGACCCCGCTGCTCTCAGCTGGGAGAGGAAACGTGCCTTTCCTGTTCCATCTGTAGGACAATTACTGTGCTTTCTCTTGTGGTGTGCAGGTTTCAGCGGGAGCTGCACTGGGCTGGGGCTGCACGGCCCCTGCCGTGGAAGGCAGGGTTGTAGGTAAGGCTAAACTGTGCAACAACCACTGCTGCTACATTTCCTAAAAGCCAGAAGAATCCTTTCCCAAGCTCCCGCTCTCTATTGACGGCTGCTGTTAATTAGCAGTAGGTAAAGGGCACTTAATGACTCGGCCAGCAGTGCGTCCCTGTCTCGCCACGAGGATGCGGGCTTCCATGCTCAGCTGAGAGCAAACTGGAATTCGCTGCAATTATTTCTAGCGGGTATCCCTTGTGGACAAACTTAGCTGTATGCAGAGCCATGAATAATTTCATTCCCCCACCGAAAGCAAGAAGGAATACAATGCCTAATTGCCAATTAATCTCGAGGTGGCTGGAAACACAGCCAGCCACCGGCTGGGGAGCCAAACACAGGGGTGGGAGGAGGAGAGGAGCCCGGGGTCTGCCCTCATCCAGGCTGTCCCAAACCAGCCGACCTTGGCGCTGCTCCCGGGACACGAGGCTGAGCCCCCCCTTCCCGCTGGCAGGGAACAGCTGCCTAATTCCTAGAGAAACCACATCTAGGGCCCGTTTGTGCATACTTGTTCTGGGGCCAGCCGTGCTCTTTAATTCCTTTCCCTCTCCGGGATCTGACGGCTGAGATCCTGATGGGCAACGGCCGTCTGCTAACGCATCCCAGAAAACTGGGGAGAAAAAAAACCAAAGGGTTTCTCTAGGAATTGGGAATGATCTGGGAACAGGAGTGGCTGATGTGGGTGTCAAAGCTCCGCTTGGGCTCCAGGCGCAGGCACGGCTGGGATCAGCACAAGAAGCCTTCCTGAGACCAACGCTGCTCTTATCTCTCTGGCAGCGTGTCCGCAGTGCAGCAGATCCGCTCCCACTCTTATCACCTCGGAAGGGCTGCCAAGAGCAGAGGCGTCCCTCGCGCCCCTCCGGAGCGAGCGGCAGCAGCAGGGCTTTCCTGGCACAGCACCGGGACACCCCGCACAGCCCCTGGGACCTGCACTGGGGGCAGGAGCTTCACCTGGGGATGGCTGAGCAGGGCAGTGTCCATCCCCACGCACCCACCGGTGGCTCCTTCATGGGTGGCCTTGTTCTGAGCTTGTCCTGGGCATGGGGCGACCAGCCACGGGCTTTGGGTCCTCCTCCGGGTCCGTGCCACCTTGTGCCCGGACCCAACTCGGACACATCCGAGTGCCTGGTGGGCTCGGGTGCTGCCTGGGAGCCATCTGAGGACACAGCCGACCTTCTCTTCCCCACTCACAGCTGGATTCAGCCCTAAAACTACAGGCGCACTTAAAAATAACTTCTGTGTAATCATCAATTAATTTATAACCTAGCGACAGAACAGGATTCTGGTTTTAATTAATTCCAACCTCCTTTAATTGGAGAGGGCCAATTGCCAGTGAGATGTTTGTTTGTTTGCTCTGTTCCATCTCCTTTAAAAATCTGTCTGATTATGTTTTAACATTCAAATTCTGCTGAGGTTACTCACATTTTTGCTCCCCAAGCCCAACACGAGCTTGCTGGTACCAGCGCACTTCGTGTTACGGGAGATGGAGACTCCTTGTCCTCCTAACGTAAACACTGAATCCCCACAGCCTTCATTAATCTTGTGCAATAAAGATCCTTTAAAACACAGGAAAGGGCTAGAGTTTATGTTCATGCCTTTTCTGGGAGCCTCTGCCTGTGGATTTACACATCTGTGACTTCCTGCCATGTGAAAGTTTTGTTCCTCCTCGGAGTTTGGCAGGAAATGTTTGTATTTCCAAGAGGCGTTTCCTGCCCTGGGCCGCGGCCAGAGCATTTATGTCACTTCGAAGCCAGAATTGTAACATTTATTTGTGTGCTTCCTACACATCCCCACGGTTATTCTGGTACAACCTTGGCCGTGCCGAGCATCCACGCGGCTCTCGCCGCCAGCCCGTGCTGGTGGGAACGTTCCCCTGACAAAAGCAGCCGGTGCCATGGGCACCTCCTGCAGAGGTGCCACCTCCATGATGAACCAGGGAAGCTGCAGGGGGAGCAGGGCTGCCTGCAGCACCCACACGAGGTGGCACGGGTAAGGGACGGGGCTGTGGGGTGTCCCCCCTGCGGGGCCAGCTCCAGCCCCCCCAGCTCTGCCTTATGGCCAGCTCCCGTGGGTGAAATGTTCCCTGCTGGGCAGACAAAAAGCTTTGTTCTGCGGACACATTGAGAAGATAAGGCTGATTAATGATTAGCGTGTCAATATCAGCAGCATCTAACCCCCCATTATATTGCTTTTCCTCTGAAGAGCTCTCAACCCTTGTGGCGTGCACGTTTCTGGCTAGCAGGGAGCTGCCCGCTGCCATGGACACGTTTCTCTGACTGAATGGGAAAGTGAGGAAGCCAACCCAGTGCCCATGCTCGTCTCAGAAGTTTTATAATGGTCGGAAAGCTTCACCTCTTGGTCTTTAGTTCTGGCTCCCTCTTTCCAAGGAACACATCACTGCTGCCCCAGGTTCCTCCACAGCAGCCCCGCTGGTGGGTGCTGGTGGTCCCTTGGCGGTCACACCTGCATGGGTGCTCGGGAGCACTCTGTGCTTGCACTGAAAACGCAGCACCCTTGTGTGAAGCTAGAAGTTTTCATGCCCAGCCACAGCACATAACCTCCTGTACCTCTCATCTTTCTCCGCTATGACTTCTGTCAGTCTTATGTAAAGTAAAACATCGACCCCAACCTCAGCCCTGACCATCCAGGCACTGCAGCACGACCCAGACACACGTTTACACCCATCCCCTCGAAACCAAGCGGGGATAGCTGTTGGCAACTGCCTGAGTGGCAGCGTGGCACCGTCTGCCTGGAAAGGGGTGACACCAGACAGCTCACACAAGCTCTTGGGGAGAACGATCGCATCAAAGAGAGAATATTTAGTCACCAGGAGTAGCACAGCCCACGGGGCGTTACTCACTCACCCGCCTCGGTGCCTTCGCAGTCCTGCGGGTTGCACTTCTGCGTGCTCTCAGGCCAGGGCTCGTGGTCGCAGAGGCTGCTGTCCTCCTCCACCTGCCCCGTCTGCGTGTTGATGCACTTCACCTGGCGCCGCTGGATGCCCCCGCCGCAGGGCGCCGAGCACTGCGGGAGCAGGCAGAGCTGTCAGCTGGGCCGGCAGCACCAGGCCCTGGGGAGTTTTTCTGCTTTTATTGCACCACTCCCCGGTTTGGTTTGGAAGGCTGTTGTTTTTTTTACCCCTTCTCCTTGCATTTGTGCAAGAGCTGTTCCCATTCTGCCACGTGCTGCAGACGAGGGTGCCCAGCCAACTTGGGTGTGGGGCAGATGGCACTGACCAAGCTTATTAACTTCAGTAGCCACGGCAATGACAGCACCAGGAACATTTTTAGCTATTACTTTTTGTAAAGAAACCATGGGAGGGGGGCACACGGCACCTCTCAGCCCAGATCTCCGTGCTCACCTGCCCCCAGGAGCCCACCACCCAGCCGGTGCAGGGGTGTGTGTTGCAGGGCCGGGTGTTGTTGGGCCGTACGGCCTCATCGCAGCGGCTCGGCTCCGGGCACGTCACCAGGCGCTCCTGCTCCCCTCCGCCGCAGGGCTCTGAGCACTGCAGGGACAAAACTCGTCAAAAGGGGAAGCCAAAAGCATGGTGGAACAGCAGACACACTCCGTGCTTTGGACTCTTAAGGAAAAAAAGAATGAAAAATGCCCCTACCAAAGCATAAGCAAACACAAGCCCTGCTTCCAGGGTCAAATGCCAACTTAGCAGCTGCAGCTGCTATCAGTGCGTGGTTTCCTTAGGGAGATGGGTGCTCTACACTAGCTCGAAGTTTTCCAGAGGCAGGCAGATACAGGAGATGTTCTGCAAGCATCTGCTCCTACATTTAACAGGCAGCCCCAGCCCACTGCCCAGGACAATCACCCGGGCTCAGGCGATGCTCTCCCCTCTGCCGCACACCTCCCCTGCAGCAGCTGCCCTGCGCCTCGTGCCCTGGGCAAACACCAGGTGCCAGCCCAGCAGGGGGAGATCTGAAAAATAGTTGTGGATGTGAAACAGCACATCACAAGCACACAGGCTGTAGACTGTTTCTGAGGTGACCTCACTGCTCACCATCACCTTACAGCTCAATTTTTGGTAAAAGGCAACAAACAACTCCCTCCTCCTGTGTTTATCTGCAAAGAGCTCTCAAAAATTTGAAAACAGCCTGGCTGACACCTCTCCTCGTGCACCATGCCCACTTCAGGCACAACTCCCTGCTGTGAGGCGCTGGGATGTGTGGGCACCGCTCAGCCCCAGCCAGCAGCTCCTACCTCTCTCCAGGAGGACGTGTACCAGTCCAGGCACGGCGTGCTCTGGCAGGGCATCTGCGCCGGCGGTTTGTAGAGGACAGCCTGGCAGTGGAAGGGCCGCAGGAGCCTCTGGTCCCTGGTGTCGATGCAGTGCACGTCCCGAACCTTCACCCCTCCACCGCAGTTCCTGGAGCACTGGGCAAAGGAGAGGCACGTCACGCTGCAGCCAGGGGCTGGTGCAGGGCAGTCCCACGGGATAAAATAACGTACTGACGTGCTCTGCCTTGGGCTGGCTTGGGATAATGCTCAACCTCTCTACACCTAAAAGCCTGTGGAGCTCCCAGCTGCAACAAAACAAAGCCTTTTTGCATCAGGCAGCTGCTGATCTCCCATCCACGTGTCTCAGAGATGGAGGCCACGCAGAATAACACGGGCTGTTCGCCGCTGTTTAACCCAGCAGATTCCTCCAACCTAACCGCAAACACGTCCTGCTGCTGTGGCTTCTCAACAGCTCTTTGCAGACTTTCAAACCTTCCTTCAATGAGCTTCAGCAGTGCTGGCTTTTAAACCACCCCATTACTGTGGGATAAAGTCATTTAAACTCTGTGCAAAGCGCAAGATTTGACCTCTGCTTTTGCAATCCACGGGACCGGAGCACGCACAGACAGCGAATAACCACCCGCACGGCAGGCACCTGCTGCTGCCCTTTTCTGTGCGTTAGGAAGGGAAATGGTGTGGAAGGAGAGGCAGGGCAAGCACGCCTGCTTACCTTACTCCAGTTCCCCACGCGCCAGGACGAGCACGGCCTCAGGGAGCACCTCCTGGCGGGGACGGGCTTGCTGGCAGCAGCGCAGTGCCGCTCCGTGCCCGTGCTGCAGCGCACGCTGCGCCAGATCGCGCCCACGCCGCAGGTGGCCGAGCACTGCAAAGAAAAAGCAGCCCCTAAAGCACCCGGGGGGCAGCCTCGGCTCACGGCCCCCTCCCGGGGAGCAGGAGGGTGCTGGAGGAACGGGACCGGGCTGTGGTGAGGCAGGGATTCACCCCTCACTTTGGAGACTGCTCTGAATTACTTTTCAGCAGTGTTTTCATCTCGAAAGCCTGTGCAGGGGTTTCCGAACAGACTATCTCAGCGTAACCCCGTGCCAGGCACTGCCCTGGTGCTGAAACCGAGAGCAGGGCTCCCTCCAACACTACCGACGTCCCGCCGGCTCCGTGGGGAGCACCTGGGGATGCTCGGTGCCCCCTCACAAAGCCCTCATGTGTGACTCTATTTCACTGACACCAACTATTGTCCTCCCACTTACTGGCTCCTTTGTGCAACCTCCCGAAAAGAGCTCCCCGGCGCTCGGTCTCCAGTGGTTTGCGGCACAGAAGGCTTCTTATTTCTGTGCTTTCTGATAAAAGCCCATTACCAGGGATTGCAGAAGCCATTTGTCTGTCACTGCAAGCGCAATGCAAAGAGCAGCCACGGGACAGCTCCGCAGTAAAGTGAGAGCTGATAATTACAGATAATCCCCCATTCACTACGCCAAGCACAGCCCCTTCCCTGCGGTAATTTGCAGCCCTAATGCACCTTAGCCTTGACATCTCTGTCATTTTGGGGCGTATTTTAAACCACTCTTGCCAATAAAATGACAGATGTTTGCTCCTGGGCCAGACTCTGCTCTCACCATGTGCCCAGCCACAGCAGGGGCTCAGTGCTCTCGGCTCCTCCTGAGCTGGCAGTGCCACTGCAGAGGGCAAGGAGCTGCCACGGCCGGTGCCTGGCAGAGTTTTGGCTGCAGCGAGGGCCACAGGCACCCAACTCACACTGGCTTCACCCCATGGCACTCGGTGCTGTCAGCATTTGACCCAAATGCAAAAGTGCCTGCGTTAGCTGCATGCAGAGAGCAGTGCCCCAGAGAGTGGTCTTGGGGAAGGGACAGGTCTGCTACCTCCAAACCAGCCCCGTTATACCTCTAAAGGGACACAATAATGGGACACAATAATGGGACACAAACCCTACCTCGCTCCAGTTGCCGACCTCCCAGCTGGGTGTCACAGCGGCTGTTTCAGCAGTGGATGGCAGCAGCGAAGCCTCGTCCTGCCCCCAGAGCCCTGGGGGCATGGGAGTGGGCTGGGATCCCTCCTGCTCCCCATCTCCATCTCCATCTCCATCTCCATCTCCATCTCCATCTCCATCTCCATCTCCATCTCCATCTCCGTAAGCAAATGTCCTTGGGGCTGCTGATGCTGATGGGGAGCGCTGCCCCGGAGCCGTGCTGCCCATCTGGGCCACACTGGAGGTCTGGGGGGGGTGTGTGGGGGCTGGCTCCGGGTGCTGCAGCACCCACGTCTCCCCCAGGCTCCCCTCGGTCCACCCCGGAGCTGGGGGCTCAGGGGGGGCTGGCGCCAGGGCAGCTCTCTGGGGGAGGCTGCTGGAGGTGAGCTGGGTGGGCAGCCCAGGAGTGGTGGGGGACACGGACACAGGTGCTGGCAGGGCTGTTGTGGCCACAAAGGGGGATGAGGTGAGGGACAGGGGGGTGTTGTACCCCGCCTGCTGCCCTGCCTCCCACGGGGGGCTCCCCGTAGCACCTGCAGGATGAGGGCTTGCAATGGGACCAGCACTTTCAGCGCTCCTGCCCACCTCCTGCTGCGGTCTGCGGGTGGTGGGGGAGGTCGCACCCATCCCCTCTGCCATGTGTGGCTGCTCCTGTGTTGTGTGCGTGCTCACAGTCCCCTCTGCTGCTGGCATTTCTGCCGACTCCTCCTGCTCTTCGGCCTTGGAGGCAGCACCGTTACCATCACTGGTGATGACAAACCCCATTTCCCGTGAGTTTTCCAGGCCCATCCCAGTGCTGGCAGTGTTATCAGGAGGCACCGTGCTCGCAGGCTCTCTGCTCCCAGGCTCTCCCAGGCTGTGGGACATGCTGTCTGCACCAGCACTGCCCCTGTCAACAGGCAGCGGCGTGGAGGGAGCAGCTGGAGCCCAGGGAGCGATGCTGCGGGCGGCAGCATCCCCATCCCACGTGGGAACAGAGCCTGCCAGCACGGTGCCTGCGGGCTGATCGGGGAGCAGGTTGCCCAGGCTGCTGGGAGAGCCCCAACTCCCTGCAGGCTGCGTGGGCAGCAGCTCCTCGGAGCGGGGCACAAGCACTTCTCCCCCCTCATCACCCGTGGGAGCAGGAGCCGCCGTGCTGGGAGCGGTTGTGCTGGTTCTCTTGTGCTCTGGGGCCACACCAAGGAGGTCATGGATGACAAAACCCCCTGACTCTGCCTCCCGTTCGCTGTGCACGGGAGCAGAAATATTTGCTTCACTTTGCTTCACCAGATCGTCCCCATTTGCTCCTCCTCCTGGCTCCACGGTGTGCAGGACATCAGCGGGCAGCTCAGGGGGCTCCTCCACATCGTTGCTGCTCAGCTCGGGCTTAGGGACCTCGCTTTTGGTTTCTTTCTCGGTGAAGGGGTAATAGGACAGATCCTCATGGAAGTTGATAAAATTATAATCATAGTAAAAGTCATCAACAAAGACGTTTCCTTTTCTGGATGAGAAGTCCTCCTCGGTTATGATATTGACGTCGTTGGACTCCGGGATGTTTGGGATTAAGGGGTTAAATTCAGTGATGTGGTTATTGCCGATGTAATCTATCTCATTAAACATTTCCCTGCTGGAAGAGCCGCTGCCGGACCAGTCAGTGTTGGCGTCGTCTAATTTCATCTGGCACTGCGGCAGGGAGCAAATAGTTTCCGAGCTGGGTCTTTGTTCAGGATCACAAGTCGCCTGGGTATTATTGCTGCAGTACACAGGGCGTCTTTGTGTCCCATTGCCACACGTCGCCGAGCACTGGGGAAGGAAGAGAAACGAACATTTCAGAGCACGGGAGATGCAGGAGGCCAGGGGAAGCGTTGGTTTGGGCTGCCCGTGGCTCTGCCTCTGCCACCACCCACCCGGGTCCCCGGTGGTCCCATCGTGGTGCGGGGCAGTCGGGTGCCTGCTGGGCTCCGGGGCTGTCTCCCCATTTCGGAGCCCCTCAGCAGGGGTACGTATCGCAGGGCATTTTGCTCAGAGTGATCCCTGTCCTGCACTGCAGCCAGAAGTGATTTTCCCAGGAGATGAGCACCGCAAAGGGCTTTGGATAAGCTGAGCTACTAGGTCTGCTCTAAGTGGCCCATCCCCATGAATTCCATCTCTTCTTCTGGAAGGGAATGTTTTAAAGGAGATAATAACAGGGGTGTTGTCCTAGCGAGGATCAATGAGTGGCTTTGTGGAAGACGCCCTCTCCTCCACCACAATGGTCTCTTTGAGGTCGCCCAGTATAGAAGAAACCCACAAGCTGCAGCGAGGGACGGCAATGTTTTCTGCACGATAAGTAAACCGTGGAGCTATGAGCACCACACGTGGGTTGGAGAGGCCACGGGCTGCTGCAGGTTGCTGTGGCAGATGCACAGAGCATTGGTCACGCACAGCAACACGCTCACACATCCCAGCCAGCAAGAATAAACAACCACCACGTCAAACAAACCCAGCAGAGGGGATTTCTGCAAAAATCACCGTTCTTTGGATGAAAAGGGATGTGCTAGGGCAAGGGTTTGGTGCACGGCCACCGGCACTGGAAGTTTAAGGTGGGCAGACAGAGCCCTCGGGGTACCTGCAGCACCTCTGCGCTGGGCTGGGCTGGAGATGTGGTCCTCAGATAACACAGACTCGTGAACTTTGAGCCTTTCTTGGTTTTGCTCAGTCCTTGCAAGGCTCCAGTGCCTGGATGGGACCTGCAGCCCAGGAATGTGCCTGGCACAAGGCAGGGTTCGGAACACCAGGGCTGGCCGTTCCCACCCACTGCACAATGTCCCCAAAATCCAGCATCTCCGTTCAGCCTCCCCTGCAGGCGAGGTGCCAGCAAGCTGCCTCGCCCCACCAGGACGGTGCTGCCAGATCAGGGAGAAGCTCAGAGCTCAGCTTCCACCACTCAGCCAAAATTTCTTAGCAAATGGCTTGGGCTCCATCTGGGAGATAAGCTCCAGGTATCACAGCTCTCCCAGGAGGAGGAGGGGGGTTATTTGCCAAGCCTTGGTTATCAGGAGAGCCCCCAAGGCACAGATAAGGAGCCAGTGCCATTAGCAGCTTGACAGGAGGAAGGAGCAGAGCTTGCAGGGTGTTCAGCACCACGCACGGGACCGCAGGAGGCATGGCTGCAGGAGGCATCGCAGCGCCAAGCTGCACAGCGGGACGTGCCTCTGAGAGCAGGAGACAGATGCTCTGCAGGCAGAGCCTCGCGTGTTAGCAGCACGTCTGAGAGCAGCACAGCTTCTGCAGGGAGCCCGTGAAGCTGGGTGTGCCTTGCTGCGGGGTCTTTCTGAAAGCACTGCCTCCCGGACCCACCAGAGTGCTTAAACACATGAGCTCAGCAAACTTGCAAATCCCCCCTCAGCTCCAGTGGGCTCCCCACGGGACACACGTGCTGCCCTGCCCGAGGCTCTGCAAGCACAAAAAGCAAAGGAGCCGCTCTGATTGGCACTGGGTGGATGGACCACGCTGCTGGAAAGCTTCCCGGCCCCTCAAATTTCTCCATTTATTGGTGGTGGTGGCAATGGAGAAAAGAAAGAGGAGTCTCACTTTAAGTGAAGGAAGAACAGAAAAGTCACAGACATCTTAAAATCTCAAGTGCTTTTTTCATGGTTTCACAGACGCGGAGATGGCAAAGCCAAAGAGGAGCAGCACTGGGACAGACCCCGGGGCAACTGGGGATTTGGGGCTTTTCCTTTAAACTATTGCAGCTTTCTTTCTCAACCGAGCAATTGTGGCTTTTGTGGGCCTCTAGAAAAATATTTCTAAATAGCTCTCATTTAGCCTTCAAATTTTCTGTTCGCATTTTTATTCTCTGTTTCTTAGCAACGAGCTCTGCTCCCAGGCTCTGATTTGTCTCCTGGTACTTTCCTTCACGCTGCACACTTTCTGAAACCACTGCTCAAACGAGGAGTTACGGCTCTTTGGTTAAAAACCTCAACCGCAAAAATGCAAAAATAAAAAAAGGCTGCACCGGGTCTCCACCGAACGTGGCATTTTATACATCTCTCTCTCTCTCTCTCTCCTTTAAGCACATTGCTGAAGATCTCCCTGCGGATGAGCCCCACTCCTGGCAGCAGCAGCAAGGCAGAACAGCCCCGTGCCAGCTCGTGTGGGCACAGAGCAGACGCCCACCCGCCGCCACGCACGTGCACAGCACAGCTAGACCCTGGCTGGCCCGCAGCACCTTGCCTCTGCAAGCAGGAAATAGTTGTAAGGTTTCTGCCAGAACAAAGGGGAAAGACTTGTGGGGCTGGAAAACACATTGAAGGCTTTAACACGTCCTGTTTCTGCCCCCTCCGCATCGAGCACGCAGCATGGCCTTGCCTGATTGAGAAAGCAGCAAAACTCAGAGAAAGAGAAGAGGAGAAAATGGGAAAAACACTGCTGCTTGTTCCTTACCGAGACCTCTCTGTGCCATGAAATTCCTTTCTGTGTGATCTGGTGCTGTAATGCAAGCCCCAGACGCACTTTAGTACCAGGAGAGCTCTTGCCTGCTCCAGGCTGAGGACATCCTGGTGGCACCTCGTCTATGCTCTGGCCACCTTTGCAGGGAACTGCGACCACCCCAGGTCCCTGTCTCACCTCTGACCAGTTCCCCACGGCCCACTGAGAGGGACAGGGCACATCCCGGTGGCAGGGAGCGGTGGACTCTGGCTTGGAGAGGTGCTGGCAGTCGGCTTGCTGCAGGGCCCTCTGCTCGTCCAGCCCCACGCTCTGGATGCAGAGCACTGTCCTCTTCATCAGCCCCGACGTCCCGCACGTGGCCGAGCACTTTTGCCACTCGCCGACCCACCACCTGGGGGAAGATGAATGCTGTAAATGTGCGTGCTGCAGCCAGCACCTGCCCCGTGCCATCCCCAGGCCCCTGCTGCCTCTGCTGGGGTGGTTTGGGCATCGAAATTGTGCTGAGAAGGAGCAAAGGAACAAAGAGCCGACCTGGCGGGGCAGGGCTCCTCGTTGCACGTCCTTTGCTGGTCGTCAGGCCGGGTCAGCGCGTCGCAGTATCGCTCCTCCACAATGCCAGCCAGCTTTTCCACGCAGTGCACGATCTGCCTCTGCACCCCTGGGGACACAGACAAGGCTTGGCTCGACACACAGCTCCAAGCAGATCACTGGGCATCCCGTCAGCAAGCAGCAGGACGCCTCGCCAGAACCCTCAGATACCCAAACCAGAAGAAGGAAAATGAAACCTTCACTGGAACTGAAACTGAAAGCTGAGAGCCCACCTCTGCCACTGCACGTGCCCCTCGCATGCTGCCAATGGCACCAACGCTCCCTTCATGCCCAGATGGGAAAAGAAGAGCTGGACACCAGAAACGTGACATGATCCCTCTATGGTTAGAGCCAGGGAGTGTAACTGTGCTGGAAAACGACGGCCACTGTGTGTGTGTGCACGTGCCTGGGTGTGCAAGCTCACACCCAGGCGCTCGGGGGAGCTTTCCGACGAGAATGGACCTGGCAGCAGCACAATTCCTTCTGGCAGCCTCCTGCCCTGCTGCAGCTTGTGGATAAATCACCCCGAAGCCTCCTGCCCCCGTCCTGCAGCACTCACGGGTGACATTTTTCAGGATGACCTCACTTCCAACACGCTGCCTTCGCTGTCGGCTTTTGTCCTGCTTTTTTGCCACACATACTTGACCCGTGACTCGGGAGGGCTGTAAATAACGCTGACCAGCTGAGCGCAGACGGGCCCGGAGCTGCTGAGCTCTGCTGGGGAGAGCTGCCGGGCACTGTAGCCCTGGAGCTTGGAGGTTTCTGAGCACGGAGCTGGCAGAGATGAGGTCCCTGTGCCAAGCTCTCCCAAATCCCAAGTATCTCAGCCCCGGGAACAACTGTGGGGTGAGCAACCTCACTGGCCAGCTTGTGTCTGATGTGCTCCTACCTTTCCCTTCTGTTCTGGAAGCTGTCAAGCCAACCATGCGATGGAAAGTTGGTTTTAAATAAAAGCAAGAGAGCTTGGTTCCCGTCCTGTTTGACGGCACGTGCTGCAGTGCAGCATCTCGTGGGCGCCCACGCAAATCCACAGCAAAGAGCTCTTACAGCAACAATAGGTAAAAAGCTCCGCAAGCTCATGCAGCACCACATCCCTCCTGCTTCACGGCAGGAATCAACCCACATCTACCAGGAGCAGGCAGGAAACATCTCCCGCTTAGAAAGGACAAGTGTCAGTGAAGTCCCTTTGCTTTCCACGCAAAGGGATCTTTCCTTTCTCCCTTTAACTTTCACCCAGAGCCATGGCTGCTCTCCAGGCAGCCCCCTCTGCCCCCAGCCTCACCCCGTGCCATGTGCAGGATCTGTTCCCTGCCCGTGGGTACCCTGAGAGCAGCCCAGCGCCATGCTCAGCCCGGCTCTGCTGCTGGGGAACGTTCAGCTGGGGAGAAAGCCAAAAAGCCGAGAGAGAGAGAGAAACAGAGAGAGACCTGATCCTTCTGACGTCTGTTTATGGAGTAAAGTGAAAACACTCACTGCTGTCAGCTCTGCGGAGTGCTGTGAGACTGAACGGCCACACATGCTCACACACACATCCCTCGAAAGCTTCCCATCCCTTGCAGCCCAGGGCGCTCGGGACACAGTGAAGAGGAGGGGAAGACAGGACATGGTGCCTGAACAGGACCACAATGTTCTGCCCCCACCAAGCTCCTGAAATAATCTCCTCTCCAGCCCGGCCAGGCTGCAGACCAGCCATTTGACACTCTCTGATTCCTCTAAAGCTTTTTGTCTCGATCAGCCTGATGGCCCAGGGACACCCGGCGCAGTAACAGGACACCAAAGTGAGGAAAGCGCTGATAAAGAACGGGCTCCTGTGGCTGAGCGTGGCAGGGGCCGCTAGGGAGCTACGACCTCAGCACATGCTGCCTTTTTTTTTTTCATCCTCAAGACCTCCTGAAACCAAAGACCCAGGAATTTCTAAGCCGAATGCCAGCAGAGTGCTCTGATACGGCTGCGATGGGGAGCGTGGCACGGACGTGCAGCTCTTGCCACCAGCTGCCTCTCCAACGCCTTGGTGCAGCACAGGAACAGCACAGGCCCTGCTGCCTCCCTGCACCACAAAATCCCATCAGCATTTATGCTGTCTAGTGAGGAGACGGGGGACTAAAGGAGGAGAAGTGCTGTCTGACAGGCTGAGCCCCCAGCCCTTTGGGTGCCCCGTGGTGCGGGGTGGCTGAGCGGGACTCACCGGTGCCGCAGGTGGCGGTGCACGTGGTCCAGGAGCCGAAGCGCCAGAGGAACTCGGTCTGCTCGATCTCATTCTCGCTGTCGGCCGGCCGCTGGATGGTGTACTGGTAGCGCACACCGGGGTTGGTCTCCTGGAAAAGCAGCTGTGGGGACACGGTGCGTGGTGAGAGACGTGCTCAGCGCAGGGTGGCCGGGATGGATGTCGCATTGCAGAGGTTTGCAGGGGATAACGGCCCACCAAGGCCATGCAGATGTCACTCTCTACCCAGCTCCATGCTGGAGCAGTATTTGTGCTCCCTCTCTCGCTGTTGGTCAGGGACGGTGCTGGGCTGGCTGCTGTACCCCAGCAGCAGCACGCGACCGTGTCAGAAAACACACCCTACAAGTGCTCAAAGCAGTGTGAGGGCAGAAGTGCCCCAGCTGAGAGCGCTGGGCTTGTGGAAACGTCAGGTAATAATAAAAATAACAGCGGCAGCGCTGAGAGCTTCCAGGACTTTGGTTTTACGTCTGCTCTGCCAAAGAGCCTGGAAGGATTTCCTTCTTAATTCCCTCCGGTCCCGCTGCCAAACGCAGCTCAGCCCGAGGAGCTCCTCCAGGTTCAGCACGGCCGGGTCCTGCCCCGAGAAGGGCCCCGATGTCCCTGCCCCAGGCAGAGCTGGGTGAGGACGTTTTGTGTGTGCCACAACACCCAGCAAGGAGCCCACCGGCAGCAAACACCCGCGCAGTGGCTGCTAACACACGCTGGAAGGAATGAAAATAATTTCTCCCCGCTCGCTATGTGGCTCTTGCTGCCCTCCAAATGAGTGCGGCTGCTCCTATGGCTAACGTCAGCCCTGCCCAAAGCGCCCCCAGCACCAGTCAGCACTCCCAAAAGGCTGCGAGTTCAAATGTGTTTTTTTTTTAGCCTAAGTGCTCCCATTATTGCCAAAGCTTTGTTGTTCTTGGAGCTTTTAGCAGGAGCAAAGGCGTCTTTCCAAAACCTCTTCATGAATATTGAAACATTTTTGTCAAAAGGTTTTAATTAGGTTATGAAGCCCAGAAAGCATCCCAGCAATTTGCTGGTGCTGAGCACGCCTGTGTCCTTATTAGCAGGGGAAAGCGAGGCCTGGAGGCAGAGGAGCTGAGGAGCCCTCTCACCCCGAAGCTCTGCAAAAACACAAACCCAAGTTTTTGGCTGGCTCGGGCTGCTGGGCGAGCTGGGGTTGCAGGGACACAGCTCCACAGCTCCGTGCCCACCCCGTCTCTGCACCAAGCAGGGCACCGAGGCCGGGAATGCACACACAAGAAATAAGACCCGGGCTGTGCAAAGCCCCAAATCCCAGGCTTGCAGCAGACCTGATCCTCTCCCTGCCCAGCTCCACCAGCCCAGGCTGCAGGGCACAGCGGGAACCCCCCTAGTTTCCTCCTGCTGCTGTGCTAATGAAGGCAGCACACCCAAGGAGAGACAATCTCTTTCTTCATTTCTCAGGGGGTGGTTAAAAGGGAAAAAAACCAAGGTTAAACCACAGTCACGAAGCGTACCTCTAGGGCTCAAGCATTACTCATTCCTACATCCTGCGTGGTGTGATTTCGAGGAGGGATCCTCACATTCCACGGTGCACAACCCCTCAGGACACTGCTCGGATTTTAACCGTGGCGGTCAAACCCGAGCCGGCTTGGCACCCACAGAAACTTCAGCCTGACAGCAGCTGGACCGCAGTCAGGGGGACAAATCCCACCGGTGGCTCCGGAGGAAAACCTGGCCTCTGGGGGCAGGGACGTCAGCTCTTGAAAGCTTTGCATGACCCGGCAGACCCCTCACCACCAACCCAAACACGTCGGCAGCGAGCAGCTTCCCACAAAGCTGCCCACCAGCCACGATCCCGGACCCTCTGGTCCTGCACTGACTTTCAGCTGTCCCCGGCGCAGGGCACTGCAACCTGTGCAAAGCTCGTGTAATATAAAGCTGTGCCGAAAAGCAATCCCTTGGGCAACTCTTTTCTATGGAAATAAGGTGCAAATTAATGGGATGGGATTGGTTAGCAAAACGAGGCGATTTTAAGCTGCCACTGCTGCAGCCAAGGAGGGGTGCGGTGCCTGGTGAGGTTGCTCTTATTAAAAGCACCCCCAGGGCACATCAGGTGAATTGGGGACATGGATCCACGGGGAGCAGCCCCCGGGGACCAGCAGATGCTCTCCTCCCCTGCACTTCCAGCATCCTGGACACATGTGCAACACAATTTGGTTTGAACGTGTTGCTTTTTTCAGGACTGTGGGTGTAACCATAACACTCCTGACTGGCCATACACACCATTGCCCCATCACAGGCTCACCCCTTCAGTGCCTCGGGGGTGTCACAGCTTACTTTAGGGGAGCTGAAATTCCCATGTGGACAAATGAGTAAACCCTGAAAATTCTTGTTGGTTCGGAGAATTTCAAGTGATCCTCTTGGATATTCACTTTCTGCCTCCAGCAGTGCTGTGAGCAAGCAGAGCCTGACCAGCAAGAACCACAAAGGCACCACCCAGGCTTTGGACCTGCCTGAGCACCCCCAAGGGGTGTGAACCCTCACCCAGACCCCGGGCAGTGCCGGGGGCCTGATGCTGGCATGAACGTGGCACTGCCAAGGGGTGACGGTGTGGCAGCTCCCAGCTCCCTGCTGCCTCCACCACCGCTGGAGCCCACTTGGACCCACAGGCTGCTCCAGGCCTGCCAGAAACACCACGGGCTCTTCCCTTGCTCTTGATAAGATATGGAGAAAGCCTCCGGAAGCCAGCTATTTCTTTTCATACTCTCTCTCCTGTGTAAATATTTTGAGGAATGCTGCAAGCTGGATGAGGCTCAGCTGGAAGCAGCGCGCACCAGACCCACCCCGAGCTCAGAAACGCACTCCCCGGGCCAGCAGCGTGTGTTCAGCTGCTGGTGGCATCGCCTCTGGGGAAAACACACTGGGGAGGGGACACGGCCCCTTCCCGTGGGTGGCCACAAAGTGCTGGGACAGACCCCTTCCCCGCAGCCCCACACAGGAAGGCTGCAGAGCCCCCTCATGCCCCCTCGTGCTCCCCAGCTGCACGCCCTGGCTGCAGGCAGAGCCCAGCCCGTACCTGGATCCACACGGGCTCCACGGTGGGCCCCGGAGACGTGAGGTTCTCCCAGTTCCCTGTCCTGGCATAGGTGAAGGTGGTGCCTGCCACCCTGTAGTCCCCGTTCCACTGGATGGTCCAGCCGCCGTTCAGGAAATATTTCTCGGGGTCCTCGCTCCGCAGCGCCAGGAAATTGCCGGCTTCTGCGACTTCTTCGATGCGGATCTCTCGGGCTCCAGCGGGGATAATCCCAATATCAACGTACCCTGGGGATGCAACAAACATTTGCCCCGGGGGAGTCACAAACACGATCTGCTCCCTGGGGTAGCTAAGTGCCCCCTGGGACAGGGTGCTGGCATCTCCTGGAGACATCAGAGAAACACATTTCCTGCCTGAGCGCTGGCAAGGGCTTTACACACTTTCATCATGTCCTTGTCAACCCACAAAATCATTTTAAGCCTTTCCAAACGAGCTTCAGGCTGCAGAGATTTGTTCTGAGGTCATTAAGCACAAACAGCAGTAAGGAAATATTTTTCTTCTGAGGGGCAAGAAGTGGAAAGGCAACTCCCCTGCTCCCTGCGCTACTGCTTGGACCTTATCTCATCAAAATCAGCCAGTCTGGGCTGAGGAAACACTGCGAGCGAGCAGCGTGAGGGAGCCTGGCTCTTGGTGCTGGTCTGCCTGAACACACAGAAACAAAGTCCCGTGTCCCTTGGGTTCCTGCAGCCCGGAGCAGTGATGGTGCTTGCAGAGCCATCCCTCCTCCCGGGGTGCTGCCTCCCAGGACGTCCCTGCAGCGCTGGGGTTTTGTTTGCAAACCACCCCTTCCCCGTGCACTGCTGATCAAGGGAAAAATGAGCTCTGCAGGGCAGGGGGGTTGTTTTAAGGAAACCATTTCAAACAACAAGACATTTTTCTGCTCTCCAGTGGCTGGGAGCTGTGTGCTTGCCCTAAGCCCGCTCTGCTCACCCCCCAGCTTTCCACCAAACCGTTTGGTCCCTGGGGAGGCTGTGGCTGCTGAAAGCTCGGTGCGTGCTGCTTGTCTTTATCCCCTAGGGGTGTCCTGCTCTGGGGTCAGTGCCGAGCGCCCTTACCCAGCCCCTCGCTGTCCTCGAACATCTTCTGGACGGTGTGGCAGGTGGAGCCGTCCCCGTGGCAGACGCCGCACCGGTCCTCCATCGCGTTGGAGTCGATCTCGTAGTCACAGCCCACGTTCTGCAACAAGGCCCCATCAGCACCGGCCCCGCGCCCGCGCCTGCGCCCACCCAGGGATTTGCTGGAATTGGCTCCAGCAGCCAAATGTGGGAAACAACCACAGTTATGAGGACCAGCCTCAGCAGAGAGACGGCAGGAAAAAAGGAACATAGATTGGAGAGTGGAGAGCTGGAGTGTTTTTGCAGGATGGGTGGCACACCCAGGGTGGCTGCAATGGGGGTTTCTCACTCTAGTGTTTGCCTGCAGCCCCCTGTCCTGTTCATACAGCTCTGAGAAGCCAGAGGGGCATCTCGTCACCTTCCCCTGCCCTGCTCTGCAGCCCTGAGTCCCCAGAGCCTGTCGGCACGTGCTAAGAGCTGTGCCTAGCTGGGCCAGCCTCCTGATCCTTGGCCTTGCCAATCCTGTCTCAAAACACTTCCCCAAAACCTTTCCTACGTTCTGCTGGAGCTCTCCACACCTCGGACCTAGGCAGCTGCCAAATTGCTCGATCAAACGGAGACTCCATCTGACTCCACACAATAAAAACTGCAGCCAATTCCCCAAGGGTCCTGCTGGGCCCCGTGCCATCGAGAAGCCTTTAGTCTGAGCTCCAGGAGGATGTGTCCAGGGAGCCAGTTGCACACACGTGCTGGAACTATTTTAGCTACTGCAGTGCTCTGTACTGAGCCAGGTTTAATTCTGGTGTTGAAGCCAGCAGCAGGCTTGCAGTCAGTGACAACTGTACGTGTGCAGTTAGCTCTGAGTGAACGTGCTGTCATCTGAGGAGAGCTGCTGGATCCCGCTCTTTTGTATGTGCCAAGTAAAAACCATGACCTCTGAGCTCTCCCCCGAGCCCGTGCCTGTGCATCTGTGCGCTGCAGCCTTTGAAGTAACCTACAGACTATTAAAGGAGGAAATGTGACCTCCTCCGAGTCTCCTGCTGTGCAGAGCAATTGCCATCGGCCTCTGCCTGGTGCCACTGGCAGCGCAGCCAGGAAGAGGAGGAAGTTTCCACGAATGGTTTTTATGCAACATGCTGAACCTTGCTTACTGATTATTTTCCCTGCTGCTCTTTGCGCCGTCCATTGCATGACAGCCCTCAGCAGCGCCCAGAATTCCACAGAAGTGACAAGGAGGAGAGGACTTGACTTGCCTTCTCCTTGCAGCTCTCTCTGATCCTTGTCCCATCCCTCCTGAGCCAGAGATGCCCTCCCCAGCCAGCAGCCAGGCAGCTCTGCCACATGCTGCAGCTTGCACGGAGCTTTCAGGAAAGAACAACAACAGCCTGGGAGGCAGAACAAACCCCAGTGCTGGGAGAGGCTGCTGGGGCTAGGGAAGACATCTCCATTGCTGCAGGCTGTGGGTCAGAGCAGCATCTGCCAGCACTGCAGGGCTGGGTTGGGCTGGGTGTCCTCTCCACCTGCCCTTACCATCTCCCCAGCCTTATTTTCAAGTGAAAATGTACTTTGTGTATTTCATTGGTTTTGTGTTCTATTTCCCTGAAGCCAGCAAAGAGGCTTAAATACCCCTGCACCAAATATCTTGTGAATATGGAGAGCTCACCCTCATTTCCGTGCAGAAAAATGGTAACAAAACGGGTCAGGGAATGTCTGCAAGAGGACAGCAGGCACAGCCCCGATCACCAGCCCTTCCTGGAGCATGGGGAAGCTGCTGCCCCCTGGCACACCGTGGTGAGGGCCATACCTTGCAGATGCCGTTGATGCACATGTCCCGGCTGGCGTTCATTTCGTAGCACGGGGTCCCATCGATGACAGCATCCCGCAGCTTTTCTGCGAAGTATTCGTTCTCCGGGCGGCAGTGCAGCTCGCAGGGGTTAACTGGGGAGCCGAACAGACAGAAACTGAACCCGAGGAGCCGGGGTCTGCACGCCTTCATTCGCCTGCTTTCTGCAGCAGCGTTGCCCTGGGCTCACACGGACAGGTGCCACCTTCTCTCCATGTAACCATCTCCGACAACACAAATTAATCCTGCAAACCCAGCCATAATTTAAAATACGGCATAAATACACTGCAAGACTGGTGGGAAAGGAAGGCAAATCTTTTACAGGCAGCTCCAGCAAGACCAAGCCATGGCAAGGATCTATCTAAGGCTCTCTGCCAGGGCTTCGGGAGAAGCCTGGCGGCAGGCTGTGCGCACTCACTGTTGTTGGGCACTGGCGTCCACTTGTAGAGCTTCCCCTTGTAGAGCATGGGGTTGAACTGGCTGCACTGCACCTGGCGGAAGGACGGCTTGTCGGGGGGACACGGCCTGATGTTGCAGATCCGGAACCGCTTCCGCTCCCCCAGGCAGTACCTGCCCCCGTACTTCGGCCTGTTCGCGGGAGGGAAAAGCAGAAATTAACACAGTGCACAGCAGGGGAAACTCCCTTACAATAACTGCAATCCCTAATGTATGGAGGAGATTTTTAAATGCTCAGAAAGCATCACCCATGTCCTTGTTCTCCAGCTCCCTGCTGGGCAGGGGACACTGATGCTCTGCACAAAGTCCTTGGTCACTTGGCAGAGATACGGGTGCACACACAGCAGAGATATGGAGAGAGCAAAGCCCCCAGCTCCGGAGGGTGACAGAACTCCAAGCCCAGCTGACTTTGCTCCAGCTGCTGTTTGTTTCTGTTTCTGTTCCCTTGGAAGGTGCCTAATTCACTCAGGGGTTGCTTCTGGCCAGGTTTGCTTTCTTGCTCTCGGCACTCAGCACAGCATTGCAGCGGCCAGGCTGCGGCAGTGCAGGGGAGGGGTTGGATTTGTTGGTCCCCAGGCCCCTCTTTGCCTCATGGAAGGATCAACCAGACCGAAAAAGGGACGTGTGAAGCAGTCATTTTTGCGAGTCCCCTGGGAAGATACTGGAGGCTCACAGCTACTTTTTGCGTCCCGTCCCTCCTGACCATCCTTCCTTAATGTTGCAAATATAGCCAATTTTATAGGCATGGTTTACGAAGCTATAAAACCAGTTAGTAAAGACATGTAACCAGAAGTGTTCATGTCCAAATCCCTCCTTCCTCCTGCTGCCGGGCACTGTGACACCCTGCGGACCAAGTGCTGCACCCGCCCTGCTCGCCACAGCTCTGCCTGGTTGTGACTTTGCTGGTGATCCAAGCAGGGTGACACACAGGTCCAGAACGAACACATGGCCAGAACGGGGAAATCACAAAATACATCTATTGAGAGCAAACACATTTCTTCAGGCTTTAGATTTTTCATGCTTATGATTCCTAAATGCCAGAAACAGCCAGAAACACGCGAGGCTATAAATTCTCACTTACTTTCAAGGGTACTTCAGAAAGCAGTTTTAAAAACACATCATTCTTTCCAACATCTTCAAAGCGAGAGGGCCTTAAAGGCAATAATGGGCTTTTCTTACATGCCAACAGACTCTCAGAATGCTGCCACCAGTTTCTTATGCCTTTTCACAAGGTTGGTTTGGTGACTGCAATTTCAATGGCCCACATCCCCACGACCTTATGAAAATTACTTTTTCCCCAGTCAGTTAAGACTGGGCACGCTTTGCTGAGGGGAGTAAAATTAATTATTATTTTCCAGTTGTTTACATACCTTCCCTAAGGAAATGCCTGCGGCAGGAAGGACTACCCAATGCACACATTTGTTCACTTCATCCAAAAGGCAAAGCTGAAGATTTACCTACAGTGGCCAAAGCAAACAACTGGCCAGGGGAATTCTGCTGCTTTTACAGTGTTTGCTCTCCTACATGCCTGCAGCTGTGTTTAAAACACTCCATAAACTACAATTGCACTTCTGTCACAAAACTCATGTCAAACACAAACCTAGCTCTTGACCTAGGCCTGAGATTACACAGTGATTCTTTAAACAGTCTGATAGCATGTGCTAAAAACAAAGCACCCAGGGAAGAAGTTAGGCAGAAGGCACATCTGGGCTCATTAGAGAGATCCTTCATTTTCAAATCTCCTTAAGCCATTGAAAACTGACTGCCCCTGGAAAATTGCTCACAAAGCCCTTTTCTCTCCCTGTTCCAGGGCACTCTGACACCTGGGCGAGCCAGAGGCCTTTTGTGCAAATTCAATACAATAGGGGCTGGGCAGGAGGGAGACATCTGGGGAGCAGCTGGGTCAGCGCGGCGGTCACGGCGTGGACAATGCTGCTCCTGGGTCAGCCCTTGGGCTGGAGCCGGCTGCCAGCCAGGGAGCAGGGAGCATCCCAGTGCATGCAGCACGCTCAGGAATCACTCACGGGGAGAGAAGGGTTGATAAGCAGCAGCGGGAGCTTTCAAAACGATGGTGAATCACGATGGGAGAACGCCTGGCTTTCTTTTCTGCCATTAAAAGACGCCGGGTATGTTTTACATCTACAGGCATCGAGCCTGTGCTCTTTGTTGGAATCACATTCCAGCACGCTCTGCGTGCACAGGGCAGGAGCCGCTGCGTGTGAGAGCAGACAGAGCCAGCTCTGCCCCTCCAGGGGCTTCTGCTGCCCAGATGGACAGATACCCCCAGGAAATGAATCGCCCGTGGTGTTTCAGAAGCACTTTGTTCAGGAGGATAACCACATCCTGGCACCCCTCCTCTGCTGTGCAGTGCAGACCTGGGTAAAACCAGGCCGGGCAGGTGACAGCCCCAGCTTTATGAGGCCGTGAGAAGCGTTGGGCTCCTCTCCTGCACAGAGGAGCCGAGTGACCCCAAGAGCCTGCTCTCACTTACGTGGGGCTGCTGCATTGCCTCTCGGCGCTCTGCACGCCCGCGCCGCAGCTCCGCGAGCAGGCAGCCCACGAGCTCCAGGGCCCCCAGCTGCCGTCGATGGCATCGGGACGGTAACCCACTGGCACGCACTCGCCGTTGAAGCACCACTGCAAAGGGAAAGTCCAGGAGAAGAGAGCCCAGGTAAATGATGTGCAGTTGGACCTTGAGTTGGAGAGCCCTGCCCTGGGGGAGCACTGAAGCCCAGCACCTGTATCGCCCCGTGCAAACCCAGCTTCACTCACTCCAGGGTGCCTGGGTGTCAGCCACGATCTGCCAGAGCCCAGTTCCCCTCTGTGCTATGGGAAATTCAGGGCTGGCAGGCTGTCTGAAGATTCAAATGAGGCAACACATCCCCAGCACTGACCCTTAATGTGCTGAGCAGAGGCACGTGCAGGTATTTTTGTAACTTCACAGCATTATGCTACCATGGTCAAGAAGCCCCTGTAGTGGCTGACGGCACAGCAGGGTCTTTGGGTACCCCCCACGTCCCTGCAGGTTGCCAGCCCCTCCACTGGGCAATGCCAGTGTGCCCCCCAGAGTGAGGGCAGCGAGGTGAGCCCCTCCCCATGCACTGCAGTCTGCAAAACTCCAGGTTTTACACTTTTCTGGCAAAGAGCTTCCCCTGCATGCAGGACAAGGAGGCTCTCCATCTCTGGATGGGAATGCTCCCACTCACCTTGTTCTCCCCGCATGCTGTGCCATCAACGGCAGCGTCCAGCTTGGAATGGCACGTGGTCCCCACTGTGCACCACAGCGTGTTGCAGACGCTCTGCAGAAAGCACATTTGCACAGGACGTGGTTACTGCACGGACCAGCTCACTGGTACAGATTGAACTCACAGGGAGAGGGTCGCCCCGTGCAAAGCCCCCGCCACCAAAACCCCCTTGGGGCTGCCCGAGTTCATGCAACATTGGGAGAGACCACAGCTTACGTCCATGTCGTCACAGAAGGTGGAGTAGGCACCGTACTGCAGGCGACACTGATGGCCCACGTCGTAGAGGACGCCCGGGGGCACCAGGGGGAAGTCCAACACCTCCCGGGCAGGGGGGTCATCCAGGCACAGCCCCCAGCCCCGGCTGAAAGAGAGACACCAGGGCAGCGTCACTGCCTGCCCGCTGCAGTCCTGAGACACCCACTGACCCCCCAGCATGTCCTGGTGCTCCCCGTTGGAAAGCTTTGCCTGGGAATAACTCCCTGCTCCTTAGATTTGCAACTAGCTCATTAGCAAAGTCCTCAGCCGGGGGGGCCTGGGCCTCAGTTTCACCACTCAAGGTGAAGGGTTTCGCTGAGCAAACATTGCACTGCAGAGAAGCAGATGTTGTCCTCGCGTTCATACACCAGGCTGGCTCCCGAAATGTCCCTACGGATGCTCTGGCTCTAATGTCAGTGCCCTGGTAATAAAAATAAAGTGGATTGTCAGCAGCAAAACTCACTCACCCTCATATCTGCCGCTACAAACAGTGCTCAGCCTGTGCTGGACAGCATGTTTTTAGAAAAGAGATATTAAAACGGAGCCCGAAGCATTGCCAAGGCAGCTTGTGGCCCCCTGCCAGGCTGCCTGGGAGCCTGAGAGGCTGTTCCTGGCCGCCTTGCTCCGCCGCGAGTGGTTTTGCTATGATACTTCCCAAACACACAAGAAATTGTCACTAGTTTAGCTTACAGTGTTGATTTAAACAAACTTGTTTCCAGCAACGCAAAGTCTCCAGCGTGGGTTTCGGAGCAGATTAGATTACTTCAGCTCGTTGTGATTGGAAACAGGTCTAAATCAACGTGAACCAGGATTCCTTTTTAACCCAAGCTGCCGACACGGCCCAGCTCGGCAGCAGCAGGGAGCGGGGCTGGCAGGAGGTCGGGAGCCACAGTGAGCACCCACTTTGTGGGGTGCTGGCAGGGTGACACCCGGCACAGCAGGCACCCGCTGCCCCTCTCCCCTCCTGCACCTGCGGGGTCCCCACCAGGCACCTGCGAGCCCCTCGCTTGGCTGGGAGCAGCCCAACATCGCCTCAGCTTACAGGAAAGCTCCTCAGCCCCAGCGTGGGGAGTGGTTTAGATTCCTTGTTGACTGCCCAGAGGTATGAACAAAATCTATTTCTTCATTAAATATTTTACAGTTATCCTACGGTGCCTTCAGCTGGCCTCCACCTTTTGCCAAAAAACTTTACTGAGCCAGCAAAAATTGGCATGAGTTTGAATCTGGCTTTGAAGGGATCGACAGTAACCCACACTGCAGTAAAAAATCACAGGGCTCTGCACTGCATCTGCCTCTTTCAGCCTGTTCATTAATGAGCTAGATGATAGGATAGATGGCATGGTGATTAAATCCCCATGTGCAAGGAGGCTGGGAGGATCTGCAAATACATTTGCGAGCGGGATTAAAATTCTGAAAGCTCTTGGAGAACTCCAAGAAAGGCCCAAGAAGACAGGACTGAATTCAATAAAAACAAAGGCAAGGATTTAAACTTGGGAAGAATGAGCTGCACAAACAGAGGAGCTGGAATGGCCGGAGAGGAGCACTGCTGCAGGAAGGGCTGGGTGCTCGCAGCTAGCAGGGTGCTGCAGCCACGGGCATGGTGTGGGTCAGCCAGGAGGAGAACCACGGGAGGAGGCTGGATGAAGACCTTCAGCACTGCAAGAGGAGGTTGAAAACCTGGTTGTCTGGTCTGGAGAAGGGAAGACTGAAGGGAGACACGGCAGTCAGCTGCTGGGAGGCAAAGGGAGCCTTCTCCATGCCATCGAATGCTCACAGAGGGTCGCAGAGCCCCCTGCCCGACTTGCAGCAGCAGCAGGGCCGTGCTGCCATCGAAGGCACGAACCATTTTCCAACATTAACTGTTCAGCAGGGCTCACCCTCTTCTGTAAAACAATCACCATCATCTGAGAGGGCTTTTTTTCCCAACGCGAGGTCTGTTCCAAGCACATCTAGCAACCCCAGGTCAGCAGGGTCTCATTTTTTGGCTCGCTCCTGCCCGTTCTCCTGCCAACACCGTATTAAAACGAGCTCATGTCTGCGCTCGCAGCAGGCCTCTCCTTCGCCTCGGGGATGTCACAGCCGCGGAGAGACGCCTGCTGAACTCTGCTCCACTCTTGGAGGAAGAGCTGCCCCTTCTGGGACGGGAGCAAAGAGACCAAAACACCACTGGACAAGCAGACAGATGGTCTGCTTCTTCCCTGCCGCAGCTAACGGCAACCCAAGGTTATTGCCAGCAGGAAATGCTTCATCTAAAAGCGAAGGTTAAAGACAAAGGGCCAAGAACTCTGTAGATGCGAGAAAGCCCCATTCCACTGAAAGCCAAAAATCAACAATCATTCACCCTACCTCGGGCCATTGGCTGGGATTTAGAAATGGGAGCTCAGCACCAGGCAGCCTTCCTACCACGCAGCTCGCAGCCCCAGCCAGAGCTGCTCGGCCGCTGCTTCTGGCAGATGCTCTGGCTGTTTTCTAACCTTCCCGTGACAAGGAAGAAAAATCTCCCTCCAGTGCAAGACCCTGGCTGACAAATGTAAAACTTGGGCCACGTTCCTAAGAATTTAATAACAACAGACTGCAAAATCAGCCACAGGGCACTAAAAATAAACAAATGCAGGAAAGAATCTGGCCTGGTCTCATCTCCTCACGTGGTGCCTGCTGCCATCACGCATTCGCCCCAAGCACAGCCTTGCTCCTGGGACGAGCAGAAAGCAAGATCAGGTTCTCTGGGGTGCACCGAGTGCTACAAACCCCAAGTGCCATGGGAAACTGCTCCTTCTGCTCGGCAGCTTGGACGTGCCTACGTGCTTCCAGACGGCCACCCCTCTGTTAGGCTGGTGCAAGCGACCCGTCGCTGACACTGGAGCTCAGAGGAGCAGAGCCAGCGCCAGAATTTTGCTGCTGGGGCAACCATGCTTTGGGAATCCCGACAGCTAAGTCAATGAAGAAAAGTGCTCTAGCTGTATTTGTTCAAGCAACAAGCACTGTGCTGCTGCACAAACGCTCTGTTGCCTTTGCATTCAAATACTCATCCTTCCCAGCAAGGACCAAGGCAACCGAGCAAGTTAGAAATCCCCCTCAGTGCCCTGGGGTTGACTTCTGAGACCAGAAAGTCTTTTGCAGACCCCAAAGCCCAACCCAGCCCCAAGCTGTGGCAGCCAGCTCGGCCCCGAGTACAGACACAAAGGGAAGAGAAGAGGAAGTGAGGACTTACTCAAGGAATCGTGTGATGTACTCCCGGCTGCAGCGGGACCAGGTGAGTGGGGACGTGTCATACAGGAGCTGTGGAGACATGATGAAAGGTCTTTTCCCAACTGGCTCACAGTCATTGCTGCTTCCATCATGCTGAATCCCAAAACTGTGTAAGAGCACAGTCCCACAAAGGAGAGGTGAGCCGCATGCCCGCTACAACCACGCAGCTTCTCTGCTTTCCGAGACGCTACACCAGACATTAAAAACATTCACAGCTTCGTGGGGACTTGCTAATGAACAGGGAGTAGAGCATTTGGCTATCTGGGAAACGGGACCAGAGACACCCACAAGTTTTGTCCCATGTGGTAGGGGACAGGCTGCAGTGGGGTTTTATTAAGAGGATGCCAAGAGCATGCCCTGGATGAGCTGCCGTGGCCAGCAGTGGCAAGCAGGAGGCTGCTTGGTAAGCTGGGGAAACTTGGCTGTGCTCAGGGCTGTGCCCAGCCCCTGTGTCCTGCGACACTGTGAGCAAGGGGAACAGCCCCAGGAGCTTGTTTGGCCTTGCACTGGAGTAAACCAGGGATATTTTTGCTGTTTTGAAGTGACAAAGCCAACGGACTGTGCTTCATGCAGAGAGCATGCAAAGCAAGCATTTAGCTGAACAGATCTATATTAAATCCAAAATGTAATATGATGTATAATTATTACATGGAGCTTTTCCCAATGTACGTATTTTACACAAGATTTTTACTTTAGCTTTCTTACTGTCAACTCAGCCAAGAAAAAAGTAATGAGAATATCAAACCAAGTCAGTTTAATTAAACTTACTGGTTACAGACTTACTGTACAACTATATTGTTATGGACTATGATGTTCAAATGACCTTCCCAAGTTTAATTGAAATCAGGACAAGCACAATTCTGTCACTGATGCTATACACATGGACTCTACTTTAAAACTTTGTAATGAGCAACCCTCTTCTCCACTAACTGTAGCATCAGCAACACAGGAGAACTTACATGTGTAATTTGTCTGTGTTTTCTTGGACATGACTTTCATTGAACCTGGAGCAATCAAAAACTTAACTCTGGAATGAAGTTCCCAGGGTAAATTCCCCTGGATTCAGGCAATTGCTCGGCAACATCCTGCCAACTTCTACTTGTCCCTTGTCAAGTCCTGACTAAACCATGCAGAGGACAGAGGGCAGAAAGGAGAAGAAGGAAAGCGGGGTACCTGTGTCCTAGCTCATGGGCCACGGTGAAGGCCAGGGGCAGCCCCGTGTCCTCATTGATGTTGCAGCTCCTGTGGGGCTGGCACATCCCCGCCACGTGGGACAGACCCAGGGTCTCGCAGGGTCTGTTCATCGCTGCGCAGATGTCCTTCCTTGGTGATTGGAAACAACAACACACACACAGCAAAGAGGGGATGAAGACAGCAGGAACCAAAGGACAACACGAGAGCGAGCGCGGGCAGGGCTCTGTGTGTGCAGAGCCAGCCCGAGGCAGCTGCCCAGGAGCAAGCCCCCGCTGCCTCCCCAGCCCGGTCTAAGGGGATGTGCCTGAGCCCAGCAGATGCTGGCCAAACAGAAGCAGGAATGGAGACATCCAAACGTCTTTCTGCAGCAGAAAGATTTATGGCCTTTCCTTTCCCCTTTACTCTCTCGGTATCCCCAGCTTATTAGAAAGACTGATTAATGTGAACTGCAAGCCAGGCTGGCTACGTTTATTCCATTGTATAAATAAAGCTGATGCTGGGAATAATTAAGCAATCACTACATTTCTTGGGGAAGTACATCCCAGGGGTGCTGTGGTCCAGGGCAGAGGACCTCCAGCCACCCAGGATGAACAGCTCCATCGAAGTGCACGGCCTTAAGTGCCTTATTTCTGCTACAAAGGAAATCTCCTAAAGAAGATAATTCTGTTGTGGGTTGTGAATCACTGCACAAACAACCACGATACTGCCAACATCCAAGCTGCTGCAGCCTGAAACCATCAAACTACATTTTGACTGCAAGGTACATAAACTTGGCCAGAGGCATGAATTCCACCCAGCTTCATGGGAGGTTAGGGGCCTGCTCTGAGGCTCCTTTGCAAATCCCTGCATTCATCTGCAAGGGAAAAAGGAGAGCTAATCCCTGTGTACATCTGCTGCAAGGATCCACCCACTCTGGTGCTTGCCAATAGGGCTGTGGTGAAAACCTGGATTGGAAACCCCAGCTTCTACTCAACTGGGAACTGTCTCCAGGTTTAAACCTGAGGTTTGAGACCAGTTCCTGCTGTCAGGGTCAGGTCACCTTCAGGTTTCTTGTTTTATGTTGTGCTGTATGTGCAGGCATCCAGACAGGGCTCAGGTACAGAGAGTGAGATTTTACACAGGGTGTCTCAGCTGCCACTGAGATGTGCCCCTGGCTGCCTGTGTCCCACCTGCCTGCAGCCACTGGAGGGATTTCCAGCTGGCAGGGTAGCACCTGAAGCATAAAATTAGCCCACAGGCACAATACCTTGTGAGCAGGACTGCAACATCGTGATGTAAGGGATGGGAATCTCCTTTCACGTTGATGCTCTTCTGCCACTTGCAAAAGCTTTTCAAGGTGTTGTCTGCATGGTGGGAGATTTTCAGATCCTCCTGTCAAAACAATTAAAAGTCTGCTGTCATACTGCTGACAGACCTGTTTGTTTTTCAGGATGCAGTGGTAAGGGGTCTGACCTCTGACACATCAGAGCGAGATCAGGAGTAACTGCCATATAGAGGGAATAGCTTCGTATCTTATAAGATACAGGTTGGGTGGGAATACAGCCCGTTTCCACTTTCTTTTCCTCTGTGATTCAACCGAAACATGAAGTCACCCAACACCGGGGGTTAAGTAACACTGCAGGAAAATATTCCATCCTGGCTGATGTGCTTTAGAGAAGGATGCAGCTGGGCAGCCAGCCCGAGAGGCGTCAGGCTCCCTGCGAGCAGCCGCTGCAGCTGGGGAGCACAAACAACCGCCGGCGGGACGCTCCTCGGGGACACAACGAGCTCCAGCCACCCAGTCCCAGCCCCAGAGCTGCCTGGGGACCGCCACTGCTCCAGGTTTGGAGGGATGCTGCTGTGGGTAACAGCACCAGTGGCATCAGGTAATGTCCCACGGGTCATAGGATGGGAGGGAAGATACTGGCGCAGAGTAAGTGGCTGAGTTAGAAATTATTATAAGAATTAGACTCCACAGCTCCTCTCACCACAAAATCCTCCTAACTTTACCACGGCTGCAGGCCTTGCAGAAGACAAGGAAGTGAGGCATGGGAATCTGCATGAATCTTACACAAATTCATCCAGGCAAACAGCGCAAGATTGACCTTAGAGGCTTTCAAGGCCAGCTCTTTGTGTATCCCAGTCTGGCTGCCAGGATGGAAATGTGAGTCACTTTGTTTTCTTCTTACCTCTTCGGTCTCCAGCAGGATGAGTCGCACTATGGCAATGTTGATAGGGTTCCCGATGCTGGCATGGTGGAACAGCCCTGCCACCTGCAAAACACAAAGGCCAAACACATAAAGCTCCAAAGAAAGACCTTGCCCTGGGACAGTTCTGCTGGTAAATACATCTGCAAGGCAACATGAGCTCAAAGGGAAGCTACTGAAGGTTGTTGACAACATCTCGGGTAATTCCCAAAAACAAAAGACAAGACCAGATGCAGACCTGGCCTAAAGCAGTCCTGGTGTGACGACATCCGTTGGAAACTGCTGTAGTCTGTGTAGCACACTGAAACTCAACCAGAAATGCCTGGGGAACCACTTCTTCCTTCACTCCCTAACAGACATGTTTAACATCTCAAATCCCTGTGCTCTTGCAGTGCCTTCACCAACTGGGAGAAACCCAGGGATCTTACCTTGACATCCTCTACCCAGTCCCACCCTCTTTTTTGGCCAACAACCAAGCCCTCTTCTGAAATGCACATGGCTGTTACCACAGCAGCAGGAGAGCAAACAGACTGTACCAGCTCACGCTGAATTATCTGCTTGTCTTGCGGCTTTAGGGAAACCTCCTGGATTTTTAAGCCCACCACGTTCATGTTTTGACTCTGGACATGGCCCTGGGCAGCCTGCTCAAGGTGGCCTCGCGTGGGCAGGGGGCTGGATGAGGTGACCTCCTGAGGTCCCTTCTCACCTCAGCCAGGCTGATTCTGTGACTCCAGGCAAAACTAACAGTGGCACCCCGGCTGTGCAGGATTAGTTTGTTAGCACACCAGACCATCTAGTTATGAGTGGACGTCTCCAGAGAAGCTTGAGTTCAAGCAGCAGCATGAGCCGTTGAGGCATTTCAATGAAATTATCACAATTAGCTTTTAAAGCCTGACTATGGGTTTCACATTTAATGCTCCCGTGGTTTGGTGCCAGCAAAACAGCTCAGCTACAGTCTGGTTCTGGGCTCAGCTCCTTCCCTTGGCTGTCCTCAGGGGCTCTTTACCAGGAAAGCCACTCACAGCTCTCTGCTGGCACCGGCTCTGCAGCATTTGGGGATGAGGTGAGGAACACAACATCAGCTGCCTGCAGTGTTTCCTTCATTAGTGCTTCTCATTGGCACTGCCAGTGCTGAGTTCAAGGAAGCCTGAGCCAAAGCTCCCATGTCCCTGTGGGTCTTTCCTCCTGCAAGGAGGTTTCCTTATCCTCCAGAGGCAGACGGAGCACCAAGCAGTGCAGAAAAGCCCACGTGCAGGCAGGATCGGGCTGTTTGTCGAGAGATTTGCTGAGGTCCCACTAGGGCTGAGCCCTGGCAAGCCCAGTGGCCCTTACGTCTCATAGCTGCATCTCCAGGGACCTGGCAGCTCTGCGGTTCAGCAAACCAGGACTCACCATGTTCATCACGGTCAGCACGTACTTCTCGATGTTCTCACTCCCGTGGTATTCTATCATCTTGGTGTCTGCCACCACCAGCGTTTCCACCCACTTCTCCTTGCTGATGGAGCGCTGCTTTATTCTTCTCTTCCTGTGTTGTTTCTGTTCCCATCTCTCCCGCCGCTTCTCAGACCTCTCCAGATTTTCCCGGGATTCTGAGGAAATTAAATAGGAAAAGAAACATTTTTAAAATTATTTTTAAATGCCAGCAGCATTGGTAAAATATCATCAAGCCCCCCGTTTTTTGAAATAAGGGAGAGAACTCTCTGGTGTTGACAAGGAAGCCCCACACTCAGAACCCAGAACCTCCTCGCAATTTTGCTGTGGTGTATGCTCCAAAAAATCACTGGGAGTTGAAGACTCTGATCTCACTGTGTAGCACAGCAGCATTAGCATGACAGGAAAAAAAAAAGAAGAGGAAAAAAGGCATTTGAAGTAAATTCTTTGAAACAGAGTTTGAATATTTTGTGACTAACACGCAGCCTCCAGAGCAGAGCAGCACTTATGGTTTGTGTTGACACATGAATACAGGCAACCACGGAGAGATGCTTGAGCATGCACTGCTGAGAAACACCAGTGGCTCAGTAGGAGTGTAATCCTACATTTCTATTTTGCTGGGAAAGAGCAAAAAGGATATACTCCATGTCCTTGAAGTTGGACTGATGTCTTGAGCCAAATCCCAAAGATCATCCCCTGTCCTAGGCAAGACCGAAATACCCGCAGGGTGCACAGAGATTTCCTTGGCCACATGGAGACAGAACCTTGGGTTCCTGTGCTGCTTGTCCCTGGAGGAACAACAGGGACATTCATCGGGCTGAAAAGACACACGACGCCAGAGGAGAGCTTTGCTGCTCCTAAGGCACACCAGCAACTGGGAATTCTCAAGCCGAGACTTTTCCTGTGCTGCTGCTCCAAGATCAAGGTCAGGGTCAGCCCCAAGCTGGGTAAAGGCTTTACAAACCACACTGCACACAGTGGGAATTGCTTTTATGACCAGTTTCTAAGGGCTCTGCCTCACTTTGTTAACAATGGACTTTCACATTTTATGGACTCTACTGTACTTGAGCTGTGAAAGAGTGTTTTATCCCCCAGACTGAAAAATCCCAAGTATCTGGATAATTTGATGAATTGCTGATACCACTGTGACACTTTAATCACAACGCCTTCCTTGGAGCTTGTTTTCATTGCGTCCTTTGCTGCTGAGCTTCCATGCGGGACGTGGAGGGACTTCAGCAAGCTCATTGCTGGCGGCTCCCTGGCTACCAAGGAGGGTTGCAGTGGCATTTCCCCGGGAGATCCCCTTCACACGCCTGCCCAGCTGCACACAGAGGCTCACACCATGCAGCACAGGGGACTGACAGAAGCTGAATACCAGGTCAGCCTAACACCATCTGGCAGCGTGGTGTTTTGCAAAGAAAGCCAGCAAGACGTCAGTACAAAATAAAAGACTTGAATTTATACGAATCCTGCAGACTTTCAGTTTCCTTTCCAGGGCACATACATCACGGCCACGTTGCTGGTCTGTGTTCCAGAAGAGATCCAGGTGTGCTGCACACTGGCCATATTACAACCAGTGAAATCCCTTTACAAATGGATTTTAGAGGCTTCAAAGTCCAGAAGGAGCCATTCTATTATCCCCGTATTCATTTAGATTACCAGAAGAATGCCTAAAGACAACCTGATTATAGAATAAAGCAAGGTTTCTGGAAGCAGAGAGCTCTAGGAAATAAGCAAATCACCACGCATTGTCTGGAGGATGCAGCTTCCAAGACCCAGACTAGTAAGGCACCCAGGCTTTCCAACAGCTTTCCACTGAGAGCTGCAGAGGGTCCTTGGCCAGAGCTGGCAGCTCGCTGGGAGGCCAGGCTCCTGGGCAGGCAGTGTTGAGGAATGGGGATGCTGCCCAGCTTCCCAGGCAGGGAGTGCCCTCATGTTTAAAACCTGCTCTGCATTTCTGGCTAGGAACATACCCTTGCTGCCTCTCCTGCCTCCAGGATGTGTACCTAAGGCAAACACCTCCCCATGACACGATTTTGCTGCAGGCAGACAGCCAACTTCCATCTATCTCAGCTGAGTTAAAACAGCCCCGAAATCACAAGGGCAACACAGACCCCAGAGCAGCTGGACCAGCCCCCAGGGATGTGGGGTTGTGCTCCAGCGGTCGGGCTGCCTGAAGCACTCACTGATTGCTCCTCTTCACAGAAGCAACCAATTTATGACTAGCCCTGAGACTTCATCGTGGAAAAGACTTTGAACGCCCTTCTGTAAGTGTTGTACGCTCTCCCTCCCAGCACCAGAGCCTCAGCCTGTGCTCCTGTGCTTGTGCCATGGAGCCTCTGAGCTCTGCTCCAGCAAAAGCCAAAGCCCTGCCAGCAGCACAGGCTGCAGGCCCTCCTGGACCTGCTCTCAGGTGACAGCGCTGCCCATCTGAGCCACCACCTCCTGCCTTTCCCAGGACCTGTTTAGCGGGGCCAGCCCCGCAGATGGGGAGTGGGTGGGCCACTGAGGAAAAATGCTGGGTTTCGACCCCACCAAAAAGCAGGAGGGGGAGCTGCTCTTGTGGAAATCAAGTTGGTTCCTAGACACTACTGCAAGCAAGGTGCTCCAAACAAGAGTTGAATCTGCATCGCAGTAACACTGCAGGGCAGAAGGATCAAGGAGACAACCTGGATCGCTGGACTAAATGGGAGTTCTGGAATTCAGCTCATGGGAGCCAAGTTTTACTCTGAAAGGTCAAAACCTGATGCTTGCATGTAAACGAAAACAAACACTGCCTCCACATCACAGGGCGCTTGCAGCAAGGCCGGAAGAAAAAGATGAGAGCGAGAGGCCTGAGGTTCAGCATGCACTGGAGTCATGTATGTGAGAAACATAAGCAAACACAGGAAAATTGGCAGGAGAAAAAAAACCCTGCAATAATTCCTGTGACCTGTGGGCTGCAGTCATAAATGCCACAAAACTAAGCAAGCAAATTTTCTTGAGTCGCGTTTTGAAGCGGTGGTCAGCCTTCCCACAAGAAAAACGCTCGTGGAAATTGCTGTGTGCCCACGCTTTTGGAAACTTGGCCGTCCTGCAGCGAGGAGCCCCCTGCTCGGACAGACCCCAACCGAGCAGCCCCGTGCTGCCCCCCGCCCCCAAAAAACACCACAAAACCCAGGGCCCATCCCCTCGAGCACATGGGGCAGTTGTGCCTCAGTGCTCTGAGACACAAAAGGGGTTCCTTGCTGGCCAGCTAGGTGTCCTTTATGGCTAAAAGCTGGCTACTGGGAGCTTATCTCAGGAGCTTAACGCTGGGTTTTAAGATAACCGTGTCTGCTGAGGGGACCAGGGCTCTTGTCACCGTGCACTTCAAAACTGCAGAACTCAAATTGTGAATCCCAGGACCCGGCTGCCACTGGCCCATGGTGAGAGGCAAGAGAAAGGAGACAATACCTTGCACGCCGCAGGCTGCCCGCGCCGCCGCCTGCCTCTTGCCTTGCTCTGCCCGGTGCTCAGGAGCGTGGCGTTTGTATATCCTGTGGGGCTGTGCCACTCTGTCCTCGGGAATGCTGGCGGCCACCGGTTCGATGAAATAGTCCTCGTTCATGAGCCGAAACACGCCTTTCTAGCGGGGAGAGACAGAGACGTCACCGTGAGGCCACCCGCATCGAGCACAGACTCACACCAAAGAACCTGGGAACGGGAGAGGTTTGCAAAATATTGCAGGGAGAAGCAGGTCCCCTCTGAAAATAGGTTTGTGGATATTGTGAGCTCTAAAATCCCAGACCAAAGAGAACAGGCAAGCGGGGACTGATCATTAAGGGAACGGGAAGCTAAAGAGATCCCAGCCACAAAGTGCAGGGGGTGCTGAGCTGAATGGTGGCTGCGCTGAGGAGTTCAGGGGCTGCAGGGCTGCTGAGGCAGAGCAATGCCTTCTCCAGAGAACCAGAAGCAGAGCACACCAGGAATGTGTGTGTGCTGTGCTTCCTCCTCCATGCTCACACCGCCTCTCCCTGACCTTCCTGGAGAAGCTTTGCGAAGCCCAGGGACAAAGCCCGAAGTGTGGCTTTGAGGACAGTGCAGCCCCAGTGTTTTGAGCAACTGCTGGACCAGCGGAGATGTTTTCATAACGAAATCCTCAGGAGATGAAGTCAGTTGCTTCTGGCCTTTTGCACTAAGCCCCGTCGCTGTAAACTGAACCCTCAGGTTGCAGACTTCCTGTGGACAAGCAGCAGCAAACCCCTGGGGAAGAGGAGGAGGAACCCGCAGGAGCTCTTGATCTCAGCAGGGACTCAAATCATGGAAAGTCAGTGTCGGGACAAGGAGCATCGCATCCCCGTGCAATGAGGAAAGGATGTGTCACCGGGACCTCTCCTACAGCAGGAAGCGACACCCTAAAACTTTCTTTGGTTAATTACAATCCCCTGACCCCGGTCCAAATGCAAGATGTTATTACGGAGTCACCCAGGACTCCAGAGCCCCAAACTGCATCTCAGGAACAAACTTATCTGCAAGCACTTGGCTTTGCTGCTTGAGAAGCTCTCTGAATGGGCAGATTCACACTCAGACACCAAAAATTCCTGGGCAGGGGTCTGCAGCTGGAGCAGCCCCATGTAAACCTGCTGGGGGTGCCCCGAAAGGGCTGTGTTTTGCCCCGGGGAGGCTCTGCAGAAGCACTGAGCGGGTTGCTGTCTGCAGGAAGGTCTGGTTTGCTCTGTTTAAAGCACGCCTGTTAACCTTACTGCACCTCGTTTGTCACAGTCCAGCTCAGTGTTACATTGCATTTTGGAATCCTTGACAGGAGGCGTTTAAAGTCTTGAAAAAGCACTCCCAGAAAGGTGAAGCCTTCAGAGAAACAGATCCCAAAGGTGGGGACGGGTGTTGAGGTACGATTATCTTGTGCTACGCACGTAACAACTGCTGGACCAGCTGCTGAGAGCACATGGCTAAGAGCTGCAGAGTGCTTCCAGTAAAGCAAGGCTGGGCTTGACATCCCACGCATCCCCACCACGTGCCCACACAACATGCTCTTGCAGCCCGTGGCACTGAGCCTCCCGGCTCACAGCCCGGAATACCTAGCACGATGCAAGTGGCATGTTGGTAACAGTGAGTTCACTGTAACAAAGCTCAGGGACAGGCTTTTCTTTCCTAAATAATTCTGTGAGACACACAGCACATTGTTAGCGTGGTTTTCCGTGGTTTGCTGTCTGACAGAAAGCCAAACGTTTCCAGAGCCTCGCATGTTACGAGTACATGTGTGTGTTGTCCATGCAATACTCTGAAGGGAGCTTTACGACAGCTTCTATTCCCGTGCACATTACAGCCACCAGGATTTCTCTCATCCAAACATCCACAGAAAAATGAATTGAAAGGTCGTGGGTTCCTCCCAGACACATCAGTCTATTCTGTATCAGAATGAAAGGCCTGGCTGTTTCCTGCAGCATTTATCCCCCTGAAGTCCCTCCACTCCCAGCTCCTCGGGCAGAAAAGCTGCTCAAAGTCACGGAGGGAGTCAACGCGAAGACAGCCACGGAGCTCAGACCGTGCTTCCCAGCTCCGGGCTGAGCTGCTTGCCCCTTCTTGAGCTCTGCTCCCTCTCTTTGGCAGGCTTCCTCCAGACCCCACGCCCTCGTTGGCAGAACCCCAGCTGCGAAATTGAGGGTGAGAGTGCAACCAGAACAACCAGACCCGACTGCTCAGGGAGCTGTGAAGTGCGGGGTGCCGATCACCCTCAGATGCTGCTAAATTTGGTGGGAAAAGCACAACCTCGACACCTTCCAGGATGCGCCCAGCATGTTGCACGGCCTTGCCATGCTATCCTGCCAGAGCCAACGCTTTTGGACCACTGAACACACCAAAACCTCCCACAGCTGCTCCACTGGCACCAACGCTCCTGCAAATCTCTGTGAGATGTTAAACCCCGTGGGGACCCGATAGCTGTGCCAGGAAGGTGCAAGCTACTGCAGACACGGTGTGAATGTGCCTTGCTGAGAGCCTCCACCCCTCTCTAATTAATGACAGTGGCTTTCAGCAAAATTTCCCTTCTTAACATGCCACAACTGCCTTTGAAAATATTGACAATTGAATAAGACTGCTGACATCTGCAAAACCTAAAGGAGTTTCACTACATACGAGCCACTATCCTGCTGTGAACAACCAGGCTCCAGGCTTTGAACAACCTCGTTTTCAGATGTGTTTGTCGTAATCCTACATTTATATACTGGAAGACAGATGCGATATGAGAATCGCTGTCTTTGGGAATTTGGACACAAACACAAGTAAACACAGTCCCAAGAGTTCCCAAACCGCTGGAATCCATGGGAAATTTACAGTCAGCCCATCCACAGCAGCATCAGACCTACACAATGAGATCTTGACTCTGTTGCTGTCAGGACTTTTGCCATTACTTTCACAATAAAAAAAAAGGATTTCACACAGCTTCTGCTGTTTTTTTGTGGGTGAGGAACCTCAGTACTTACCAGGCCATCACATGTGCTGAGCGCGGCCAGGCCGCCCTTCAGGGTCCGGCTCTGAACCTCCCCAATCATGTGGCAGGAGTTGTAAGTGTGAGACTGGATCTTGGCGTCAGCGATTCCCCCGTATCGTCTCTCACTGACGAACCCGGGCGCGAGGAGGTTGTTGTTGAGGCTCAGGTTGAATTTCAGGGGTTGGCCTTTGTAATGCATTTCATAGAAGGTGAGAAACTTGCTCTTGGAGGAAAGAGACCTTCTGTGAAGCACTCGGTGGGACAAATCGTAGGACAGGAAGGCTCCAGTCTCGTCAACCTTGATCGGATGAACGATGTCGCTGCTTGATGACCACAGAGCAGGGTCTGCAAAGAAAGGGTTTTCGTGGTTAGCTTTAGGGTTAATCACCTTTCCTAAGTGGGGTCAGGCACCCAAATATCTGTTGATCTGTAAGTTGTGTCCACTACTGCTGCCAGCTGCCAGTGCCTGGAAGCTAAGTGCACTGTCCACACGTTCACTCTCTTCTCTGCCCTCCTGCAATGCATCTCCACCTCTCCTCTCCACTGGCTGGGGCCAGTCCTGGTTTCAATGCACACAATCCTGCTGTTTAACAACTACAGGGAAAAAAAAAAAAAAAAAAAAAAAAAAAAAAGGAGAGAGAGAGAAAGGAGAAAAAGAAAAAGAAAGAAAAGAAAAAGGAAGGGAAGGGAAGGGAAGGGAAGGGAAGGGAAGGGAAAGGAAAGGAAAGGAAAGGAAAGGAAAGGAAAGGAAAGGAAAGGAAAGGAAAGGAAAGGAAAGGAAAGGAAAGGAAAGGAAAGGAAAGGAAAGGAAAGGAAAGGAAAGGAAAGGAAAGGAAAGGAAAGGAAAGGAAAGGAAAGGAAAGGAAAGGAAAAATGAGAAGAGAAGAGAAGAGAAGAGAAGAGAAGAGAAGAGAAGAGAAGAGAAGAGAAGAGAAGAGAAGAGAAGAGAAGAGAAGAGAAGAGGAAAGAGAAGAGAAAAATAAAGAAAAGGAAAGGAAAGGAAAGGAAAGGAAAGGAAAGGAAAGAAAAGAAAAGAAAAGAAAAGAAAAGAAAAGAAAAGAAAAGAAAAGAAAAGAAAAGAAAAGAAAAGAAAAGAAAAGAAAAGAAAAGAAAAGAAAAGAAAAGAAAAGAAAAGCTCCCACTTTTGAAAGAGAGGCTGGAGCCCCTGCAGCAGATGCCTGGCAGCAGGACACCTCCCCGTGCCCGGAGCCCCCCAGTGCCCCCACCGCTGCCGGCCGCGGCGCTCCGGGACCGGAGACCCCGGGGGGGATCCCGGGGGGAGCCGGGGGCAGCCCGGGACCGGCGGGACCCGCACCGGCAGCACGGGGGCAGCCGCGGCTCCGCACCCCCGGGCATCCCCAGCGCGTCCCCGTGCACATCCCGGCGGGCATCCCCAGCACCCCCAGCACCCCCAGTACCCCCCCCCAGCACCCCCCAGCACCCCGACCTGGCTGCCCGGCGCTGCCTCCCTGCCGGGTGCCCGCGGCCAGCGCGGCGGCGAGCAGCAGGAGCCCCCCGGGGCCCGGCATGGGTGCGGGCGGCGGCACCGGCGGCTCGGCGCCCGGCGGCGGGGCCGCGACGGGCGGAGCTCGGCTCCGAAAAAAACTTGGGGGGGGGGGCAGCCCCGGGCCGGGCCGGGCCGGGCAACGATCGTGTCCCGGCCCGCGGGGCCGCCCCGCCGCTGTCCCGGCCCCGCCGCTGCCCCCCGGCGGCCGCCACGGCCCGGGGCTGCCCCCCGGCGGCCGCTGCGAGGGGGTGTCCGCAGCACCCAGGGGCCCGCAGCACCCAGGGGCGCTCCGCACCCTCCCTGCAGTCTCCTCCACGAGACTGCCACCTCTCCCCCGTCCCACTGCACAAATGTCACCGAAAAACGACGCCTCTTTGAGGCTTTATTTGGGCTGCCATCTCCCCTTCTACTGATAACGACACTACAAGGTTGGGGTTTTTCCCTTTTTACATCTTTTTCTTTTTTTTTTCTATTTAATAACTCCTTGGCAGGGCATGAAGACTGCAGGCAAGTATAGCCCCTTCCTCATGAAATATGTGACTGTTACTAACTGAGCATATTATTTGTATTGTTTTCCCTGCTTGTTCTCTCTGCACGTCAGGATCACACAGATCTCACTACCTAGCTCTATCTATTTAAGCCAGAAGGCTAAAATGTTTAAGGAATAGCCAAACTGAGTGCTTAGTCTCTGATATGCACATTTGGAAAGATTACTTGTGGGTCAGGTTTATGAGGACAGGGTGTTCCAGGTTTGGTTGTGGGGAGCTCTCTGACATTTTTTACACGGAGCAGTTCATGCTCAGAAGTCTGCATTTGTAAGCGTAATTTAGCTATAAGACATGATAAAATGTATTTGATATAGGATGAAGCCCAGGTCAGAGTGTTTGCCAGTTTGGGTCTGCATACATAATGTGCAGCGCACTCGATGTGCCATTATTTTCATGTCTGACTCATCCAAATCAGGCATTTTGTGTCTTCTGTAAGCAACAGAGAAGAACGAGGTTAATTTTGAAGGCACCCTGCTGTTTAAAAACCAATTGCACTTGAATGGCTCTGGGCAACTTCCAGCAAGGCCACCGAGTGCCCAGTGAGTGCCGTGCTACTGCATTCACGGTGGTTTCGCCAAAGGGAAGCAGAATCTGGCCACTTCTGCCTCCTCCTTGCTAAATATCTCCAGAGAGGGGCAGTGACCCACAGCACTGACATTCCTGCGCTGGGATGGATATGTGGCTCTGCTGCCCTCCCAACCCCACACTGCATCGAGCGCAGTCTGTACAGGAAGCATATGTGGAATTGCAAAATATTTATTTCCTTATCTCTTCAAAAAAAAAAAAAGCCAGCATGAGGGTTTGAAGACTGTCTGGTGCTGTCAGGCCACGCGTGGCTTTCCCAGACGTTTACGTCTAGTGCTGCTCCACTTCTGTCTGCCTGGCTAGCATTTTCCTTTTTTTTTTTTTTTATTTTTTGAAGTGATAACGTGAAAATATGACAACAGAGATACGGCCGAATAATCACAGGAAGCATTTTGACAGAAAAACACACAATTCGGCTGCATGTACAAACAGAGCGCGGCTGCTCGAGTACGAGGGGTTTGCCCACACGCACAGCTTTACGCTCGCAGAAGCGAGGGCAGGAGGCAGCGGGGCAGCTGCTGCGGGCAGCTCCGGCCCCAGCCCCCGAGGGTGGGCGCCTGCCCCGCGGCTCGGTCCCCGCGGGCCCCGGGGCTGTACCGGGGGTCGGCCGCCCCCTGAGGGCCCCACTCGGGGCCGGGGAGGCCGCAGCGGGGGCGGCGCTGCCGAGTACCGCAGAGGCAACCATTGGTGTCAACGCCCGGCTAGCTCAGTCGGTAGAGCATGGGACTCTTAATCCCAGGGTCGTGGGTTCGAGCCCCACGTTGGGCGGGTAATTCTTTTTTGCCTTTCTCTGCTTTTTTTTATTTTTTTTTCGTGTAGCTCCGCATCAGCAGCGCCGCTCCCCAGCCCCCCCGCAGCCTCACGGACAGAGCCGCGCAGTCTGGGGGCGCGGAGAAAAAAGGGGGGCATAATGGAGTGGGGGGGGGGGGTGTCCGGCTCCTGACGAGGCGAACTACAACCCCCAGCGTGCTTTGCGGCGCGGCGGCGCGGCGCATGCGCGGTGCGGCGGGGGCTGGGGCCGGCCGCGCGTGATGCGGCGGCGGCGGCGGTGAGGCCGCCGGGGGAGGGGGCGGGCGGCGCGGGAGGCGCTCCTCAATGGCGCCCAAGCAGGACCCCAAGCCCAAGTTCCAGGAGGGTGAGCGAGGGGCTGGGGGGTCCCTCGGGGCCTGGGGAGGGAAAGGAAGGGACAAAGGGAGCGGGCGGGGGGGGCTCCGGTACCCGCGGCTGGGCCCCCGGGGCCTGCTCGCCCTCGGGGGGGGCGCTGGGTCCGGGCCGCGTCTGTCAGCACCGGGCCCCGGGAGCGTGAGGGGAGGGCCCGGCCCCGGCCCCGGCCCCTGAGGCGGGGAGATTGTTCTGGAAGGGCTGGGGGTCCCCCGGGCCTCCTCTCTTCCTCTTCTCGGCCTATCCTGCCCGTCAGGCCTGAGGCTGCCCTTCTCCCCTCCCTGTCACGCACAGCGCGCTTAATTTTCATGCAGGTTAATTTTTAACGTGTTAATTTTTAACATACATTAAAAGTGTTGAAATCTTCTGGCCACGTCAGGAGTTTTATCTTCTCCAGCTCAAAAGGTGCCCATCACTCGCCCTGCTTAATGGGGAGCTCCCAGGGGGGACCCTCGCGCAGGAGGGCGATGGGCGCCGTGCTGGGGCCCTGCAGCATTTGGGGTGGGATCACAGGATCCACGCTAACATCAACACACCCGGTGCTTTAGGACAATAACGGATAGGATTTTGCTTCCTGCAGGGCTTACTTTGCATTCATCTTGATTTTTAGGTAGTGGCTGTGGTTGGTACTGATGCAGGTAAATGAAAACTTATTTCCCCGTCCCTCGCCGTGGCTGTGTCTCTAAAAATGCAGCTGGCAGAAGAAGGGCTGGAGGCTGGCTGCTCAGCCCCCCTCAGTGCAGTGCTTGGGTGTGCATCGGGGCAGCTGGGGGCAGAACGTGGTCAGTTGTGTGTTGGCACCTCATGCCACGTGCTGACACCAGTGTGTTAACCTGCAGGAACACACGGGATTTTAACGTGCGATCCACGATGTAACAACTGAGTTCAGGTGAAATGGAATGGGCTGCAGAAGGTAAAGGTTGGGTAGAATTCCAGACGGAAATGGTTCATAGCTGTAGGGATACATGTGGCTTAAATTTATAACAGGTGTTCAAATTTGGACTTTCTTCCCTAAATATAGGTGTTTGTAATCTCAGCATTAGCACCAAAATGGAGAAACGTCCCATGAATAAAGCTGCCTGCAGGCCTAAGGCTCAAGTGCTTTATTGTGGGCATTCACAGCATGACAAGTGAAATTATTTTAATTGTAGATTTCCCAAGAGAAATGATAGGTGTGCTTAGAAGCTGTCTGTACGGGCACTCTTGGAACGGAGATCGGCGCCTGGTCCTGTGGGAGTTAGTGGCTGCTGGTATCTCGGGTGTTAATCTTGTCACTGACTTTTTTTAAAAACGAATGGGAAATGTCTTGGGAGTCTTCCTCAGATGTCAAGTTCAACTTCGGAGAGGCTTAAAGCAGATTTGTCTTCCTGGTGGTGCTGGTGGGATTTTGTTGGTTTTGGTCTGTTCTCAAGATGCTGGTTACCAGCCTGTATGTCAGGGCCGTGACACAAGCCTTCCCTTTGATGTGAAAGTGGAACTTCTTGCTTCTATAAATGCTCTGCACGTCGAACAGTTGAAGGAGTGGGCAGCTGAATTCCACCTTCCCCAAGCTCTTCTCACGTGAAGGTGTCGCCAGCGGGGCCGGGAGAGCTGCCCGCTCTTGCCTGGGTGCAAGCCGTTGGTGCAGCAGGGATGTTCTGTGTAGCGTGGCATTCCTGAGTGTTACAGAGCATCTTCAGCTAGCTTCTGCCAGCTATTTTAGCTGAAGAACTGTTCTCTTCCAAACCCCGTCTCTGGGATAATGAATAGGTGTGGGTGTCTCTGCAGCGCAGGAGAGAAGCAGTCTGTAGGTGTGCAGGAGAAGCCTTGTGCCTGTCTGCAGTAAGCTGAGGAGGAGGAAGAGCCCGTTGGCGTTCCTCTGTGCTCGTGGTAACCCTTCTGCAACACCGAGGTTCGTGTCCTTGCTCGTAGTAAATGTGGACATCTTGCCTAGAAAGATCTTGCATAAGGATTGCAGGAGAGGTGTGGCTTCCAGCAGTGCTCGTGGACTGTGTGAAGGATGCGGGGACTGCAGTCTGTGGTTGTTAGCTGTGATTATAAAGAAGTTCTGACTTATGGCAAAGTACTGAATGTACAAAAATGGGGGTACATTCCCCAAAATGGGGGTACCCTCAGCAGGCTGGGGGTGGCCAGAAGTGCAGGCAGGAGCACAGGGCTTGGGGCCAGTTGATTGCTGAAGTTAACCAGCCCTTCTGCAGAGCTGTGGGCAGGCTCAGATATGACTTGTGTGCAGCTGTCCTGGCATGAGTGTTCTTTGGGGAAGTCCTCAGGAGTCTGTCTTTTCCTTCATGGCCCAAGTAATCAGCTTTGATCCTCCTGTACGACAGTAAATCGATGTTCCAGACAGCAACCTGCTTCTCAGATCAGATTCTGCCTTCGAGTTCCTTGCTTGGTTGACCTGGGATTCGTTCTGTGCTGCACTTGATAACGTGTATTTTGCAGAAATGATATATGAGGATTATTTTAAGATGTTTATCTGCAACTTTCTTTCAGGTGAGCGAGTGCTTTGTTTTCATGGACCTCTCCTTTATGAAGCAAAGGTACGTGTGGCTGCTCGCTGCTGCAGGCGCTTCTCACTGCTGCTCAGGAAAGTAAAGAATTGTATTAATTTACTCGCTATGCCTTACATCGATGGGTTTAAGGCCAGGAGCTAAAATTAAGGATATTAGGTAGATATCCTAGTATCCTTCCTCCTAGTTGCAGGTCTGGGTGACACTGAATTTGTTCCATGCATGATGGTGTTGAGTTCAGCAGTAAAATAAGATGTTCTGCTCTGTGTTGACACCTAAGTATTAATGCTTCTTTAAACTGGAGGAAGTACAGGGAGGAGATATGGCAGTGATCTTGAGCAAATGCTGTATGGCAGAAGACTGGATTCTCAGAAGTACTTAAAGGTGACTCAATCAGCATGGCAAGAGAAAAGGGATTAGAAGTTAGAGCCAAAGAGGGTGTGCTTTCGTGTTCCAACAGTGAAGCAACTTGAGAATGTTGTGAAGTGGTACAGCAGCATCTGTATCCCAGCATCTCCAGGGCAGGGCTCATCCTTTCTGGATGAAGTGCCTTATCTGAGACTAAGCTGACGGATTTATTTTGGTGTAGCCAGGAATTTGGGAACATGGGCGGGCACCAAGATAAGACTAGACAGGGTTATGTAGTCTGTCGTCTGGGTTGTGTTTCTGCAGGAAGAGGCAAGTCTCTGGCCATGTTCTCCTTTTACACAGATGTGGTAGCTTCAGCTCCTAGCTGTCAGGGTGCAGGGGAAGGTTCAGTTATGAGCCGTGTGCGTGCTTGTCCCGGCTCATCTCGTTGTCTTCCTCTGGCTGAGCTGCGCTGATGTCCTGCAGGCTGTGCTGAACTTTCAGACAGAAGAGTTTCAGGGAGGGATGCTTCTGAGAGGTGTTGTCTTTAGAGGCCAGTCTTTAACAGGAGTACCTGTTTTTATTTACATCGTTTGTACATTCTTAATCTAGAAAAAGCCTTTACTGCAACCCTTTCTACTGAATATAATGTGCTCTCTGTGACTGCAGAGATCCATATTATCTATTTTGTACTTTTGAAGACTCCTCTACTTCAGCCAGCTTACCTGTCTGTGAGGTAGGGGCCTGCATGTGAGCAAGCTCTTTAGTGAATGGCTTTTGGCTAATCTTGGGGTAGTTAAGTGACTGCTTGTTTACTCTTTGGGTCACCCTCAGGGGTTTCCAATCCTTCTTGTCAATGAAAGTGGCCCTTTGGATAGCTGAGCAGAGTTCTTTGTTTGCCTAGCCCTTCCAAATCTAAATAGGCAGTAACTTGTGTTAGAGAACTTCCTTTCTGCTGTGAATTTGCTGCCAGGTATTTCAATTGCTTGCATGAAATCTCTGCATGCTTAGAGTCTGGAAGCTTACAAAGCAAAACTCGTTCAGAGATCTTCTTGTTCTCAGTGGTACTGACCAAACTTTTTTCTCTGTTCCAGTGTGTAAAGGTTGCCATAAAGGACAAGCAAGTGAAATACTTCATCCATTACAGTGGCTGGAATAAAAAGTAAGTATTTCCATAAAGCAGACCTTCATTGTCTCTTTTCATCGGTTTGAATACTGTCTTGATGGACAAGCTCTTCCCTCTGTGTCTTTAGAAGGTTCTATAAATTTGACCCATTTTTGTATAGCTGAGTCAATGATTTATAGCAACACAAAGAAAACATTGCCTAACTAGCTGTTTCCTGCAGGCCTTGGTTATCTAGACAAACTAGCTTAGGGTGTCAGCAGACTAATGAATGGGAAGGCTTTGTAGTACTCTGTTCAAGTTTGACAGCAGTTATTGTAATTCCTCCCTGGCAGAAATATTCAGTGTAAAAACTTTCTTATTGCGTGCCGGTATGAGAGGTAATCCCTGGTGCAGTGGATCAAAGTGCTCTACTCGCTGTGTTTTTCACTCTTAAATTGCTTCTGGCAGCAAAGATTTGGAAAAACATGCCTTTGTGAAGGCTGCTTTCAGAATGGGAAGAGCTGTCTGTTTTAGTGTTTCACAGGAGCAGTTTTAACCTGTGTTTTGGTTCTGGCCTTTCATGCAAAGTTGCTGTTAGAGATACTTTTCCCTTCTGCACAAATAATAGAATTCTCGGTAAGATGCTTCTAAAGAATAAAGATGTCTTCATGATACAATGCGCAGCTCACTGAGGATTAATTTTGTCATGAGATTGTTGCATTTGTGTAGTTTTTGTTTAATTTGAGTTCTGTCACTCGGTTTTGAATTTAAGAAAAGGAAGGTTTTAGTGAGCAGAAGCTCTAGCTATTCAGACTCCAGAAGGCCTTCTGATTTTTGATTTTTTTTTATATATATATATATATATTTTTTTTTTGCCTTCAAGCTTCCAGCTACATTAAAAGTGGCTTTGCTGCAATATCTATACAACTGGGACAATGTGATTTTTTTAACTTTGGTTTCTGTAATTACGGTCCTTTGTTACTTGTTAATAGCTCGGCTTATTTTTTTTCTGCACATATCAACAAGATAGGAAGTTTTTTCATCATACAGCATAACGTGGACTGCAGTTATATAGCACTTCTGTGGAGGTCTCACAGCTGTACAGACAGGAATAAGACAAGGAGCTTACCTATCTGACCAAAGCACTATCCTAAAAATGGAACCTTAGGATACGTACAGCTGCGTGTCTGTTTCTCTAGCATTTGGATGCAAAGCTTGGCTTGTCTGAATCCTGGAAACTTTATATTCCTGCAGTGGCATTGGTTTTTGTCACTTTTGTGTTCCAAGGGTGGTAGCTATTGCCATGTAGTGAAAATGACACAGAACTCATGTAAAGAGCTTTAACTTGCATGTTTCAGAATAACTTGGCCACTTTTAATGTGCTTTTATTTGAAATAATTTGTCAGATTGCTCGGATTATCCACTCTTTGTCAAAGTGGAATTCTTGCTCATAATGGCAATTTCCCCAACACCTGTTCTCTTACATCGTTCACTTCAGATTCTTCAAATATTCATGCCATCTTGGTTTCCTTCACAGACAGAAATCAGAGCTCTTCTTCTTACAGTAAGATCTTATTGCTGAATTTGTTAACCTATAAAATGTTGGAATAGATAAAGGAAACTCGCTTCATAATATAGTTATGGCTACAGATGCCCCGTGATTTAGTAAGTGTAGATTTTTTTTTCTCCTGAGATTCTTCTATATTAAGACAGTCCCCTCCCTCCCAAATTGCCTATCCTTCAAATCTGGGAAACTTTCAGAAATGACTGAGGGTTACAGTTCCCTAGAGAAACTGTTACAGCTTCAGGCAGTGGGGAATGCGTTTAGTAACTTACACTCAGTTGTGCCAGTCCGTGACTTGTAACAAAAGCAAAGTTCAGTCTCAAATTCTGCAAAGCTTTTGATTGATCCTATTTTATGTAGAATGCAGTTCTGTGGTGTTTTTGAACAATTGTTTGATTTTTATTTTTTTTCCAGCTGGGATGAATGGGTTCCAGAAAGCAGAGTGCTCAAATACGTGGATACCAATTTGCAGAAACAAAAGGAACTTCAAAAGGCCAATCAGTAAGTATTTTTGTTAATCACTGTTAGCAGAATAATTTTTATCTATAGGGCTTCAATCCAACAGCTATATGTCAAAGGAGGGCAGTAAGTTCAAAACAACCAAAAAAAGAAAACTACAACAAATGCCTTCAAGAAGGATGTCTCTGTTCTTTGTGGTGCTTTGGCCTACAGAGGTATTCTGATCTCAGTGCTCCAGAAATTTAAGAGTGAGCTGCTGCTTAGTTTTAAAACTTACTTTGGGTTTCAATGAAGAGTAGGTTGATGAAATGGAGAGGCAACCTGATGAACTGCAAGTACCTTCTGTAACACAGAAGTTAGGTGACCAAAAACGATCCTTATGCAGTATCCCTAAAATACATTGTTAACTGCTGAGGATATCCATCCTAGGGGATATTTAAAAGCTGTCTGGACATGTTCCTAGGCAACCTTTTCTAGGTGGCCCTGACTGAGAGAGAGGTTGGACCAGATGAACTCCAGAGGTCCCTTCCAACCCAAACCATTCTGTTATCTTCTCAGGCAGCTTCAAGATGCATGCAAATACTTTGATTTTTATGAGTGCTAGTCTTTTGATTCTTTTTTTGTGTAACAAAAGTGCTTTTGTCTAGAATGTCCTATTTTTCAGAAGCAGTTAGTGTGTTGCTTCTAGGTGATTGAGTAAAGAGGATGGTGTAAATGGAGGTTTATACTCTGAAGTTTGTTATATGAAGAAGCCTAAATCGTAGAATCATTTACGCCAGAAAAGACTTCTAAGATCACCTAGCCCAACCTTTAAAGTCCTTTTCTTGCTATTGAGTTGAATTTGTTCCTCCTTATCCCAAATAAGACTTGAAATCACTTACTAGAAGTTTAGTGAATACTCTGTATAACCTATTATCTTTTGAGGGGAAAACAAGGTTCTTTTCCTGTTAGTCTTATTGCAAAATGTATTCTTTTTAAAGGGAACAATATGCAGAGGGGAAGATGAGAGGTGCTGCTCCGGGCAAGAAGACATCTGGTCTGCAGCAGAAAAATGTTGAAGTGTAAGAAGCTTTTTATTTAAAAAACAAAAAACTCAAACTTTTGCTTGTAAGTTCTACTATTGATCTCTAAATAGTTTTCTTCTTATAGTTTAGCCTAAAGAACCATTCTTTTACTCCTGACACAACCCATGCAGGCATTTTACTGTGGAGGTATCTGAAAGGCTTTTGTTGAATTACTTTATTAAAACTGTCTTCCAAGACTGAATGATGTTTAATCTTGGATCCAGGTACTGAGTAGGCTAAACATTAACACTTCATAGTTCTCTGGAATACTATTCCTCTCAAGTTAGTTGCCTGACACTCAACTGTGACGTCCTCATAAGACTTGTGTGTCTTAGTGAAATTGGTTTCTGTACAGAACTTTGCAGCTCTTCCGGGCTGCGCAAGCACTTATGTGGGGGGAAAAAAATCCTTAAAATACCTTGCCTTCTTACTGTACAGTTGTTAAAACCGTTTCTAGGAAGCCTTTGGTGTTTTGCTGTCTTTTCCAAATCTAAACACATGCTATTAAAATGGTTTTGCATCTTAAGAGACCAGAAGCAAGCTCAGATGTTTATTAGAAAAAAAAATCAGAACGTAATTGTCAGATTTCTTCCATTTCATCCTTTTTGTTTTTCAGAATAGGCTTGTGTGGCCTTATGCTTAGATTCTCATAGCTCTTTTGCTTTGCTCATGTGTCATGAAACTCTTCTGTTTGGGGTAGTACTTCAGTTTTTTAATCACAAATATACTCATTTCTAATGTGATATCCTAGATCTTTTGAACTGCTGACTCCTTTTATTATTCTAGTCTTCACGAGGAAGGAAGGGATGTCATTTCAGCAGCTAAGAGCATTTGGCAGCAGCCTCGCATTTCATGCCTCACTTATGGGTAACTTTGCGTTACAAAATAAGTATCGTTGGCTTGAGAAGTGCAGTGGCAGTGGATAAAGGCTTTTTTCGCTCTAGATCCTGAATGCAGATTTCACTTTGCAGCTGGCCAAAGCCTATCCAAGGCTGTAAATTGTCTTTTGGTCTTCGAAATGGGGAGTTAGATGGATTTGGTCATAATGCTGCGTGTATATTCCTTTGGTCTGTTGTTACAGATTCTGAAGTGCCTTAAGCACACTGGTTTTGTGTGCTTTCTCAGCTTGGGATGGGCTTCTGACAGGGACGTAGTCAGTCTGTCTTTATTTGGAGGAGGTGGGGGAAAAAAGCCTGCTCAGACAGTTCCTAATGCAAGTCATTAAAAACTAATTAAAATATCTAAATTGTGGTAATTACTAATGGGACTGCTCGAGGGGTTGTTGCACTTGAGTCTGCTTGTGTTTTATTCAGTAGGAGTAGAATTAATTTAATGTATAATTTTGACATAGGTGGTGATGACTCAATTGTAAATATTTTCATGACTACAAATTGCATTACAGAGAACTTCCTAAGAGTAAATTCAGGAGTAGGTTCCCCGTACTGTCAGCTTCAGGCGTTTTGGGAGTTCAGGCTGATTGCAGTGGGGTGGTGACTTGCTCTCTGGGGCTGAGAAAATGCTAAATGTTAAACCTCCACTTGAAAAGCAGTAGAACTCAAAGTCAGCTTAATCCTCTCCCCCACATGTAATCACCTTGCATCCAAGGTGACGCAGCAAAAAGGACTTCATCTTAAGCTTCTGTTTAAACTCAAAGCTCAAAAGCATGTTACTGGGTCTGTCTTTACTCTTGGTTAAAACCAGTTGGGCAAAGGGAGTGGTTTTGCTTTTTGCTGTCATCACAATACTAAGCATCAGCGATTGTTTCTGGTGTAGCAAAACATACAGGAAACTAATTCTCATGGTGATTGGAAAGCTTAATTCCTTGAAGGTGGAAGATCAGAGTAGTAAAAGGGGGAGGAGGAAAGCCTGTCATTAAAACAGCAGTCTTGCGATGTGAAAGGTTCTATCACAGGGTCCCATATGCTTGTTGCACTGATCTTGCTCCTAGTCTCTAGCCATTACCAGCATCCTTCTCAATTAGACCTCTGGTTCTTCCAACAAAGTCTCCCTATCTTCTTCCCTACCTGGAGGCTGAGGGGAGGAAATGCAGTGACTGAACTTAGCAGTGATGCAGGGTTGCGATACTGCACGTTATTGCCTCAACTGCTGCTGCTCACATCCTGCTTACACCTGAAGTCAAGGTGGCTTGTGACAAATCTGGGAATACAGCTCACACTTCGGGATTGTTCTGTTGTTATAAATCTGAGGTCGCTGCAGGTACATAACGTACCGTTGGTGGGGAGGGGGAGAAACTGGTCAACTATTCTAAAAGGGTAACGCTGTCAACCTATTTAGGCCTCAAAATTTACCTTTTGTAGCATTCTTGGAGGATTGAACAGAGGGAGCTGTTCAAACTTACCTGTAAAAACTTATTCCTCAGATAGCCAAACGAGAATGCAAAGGAAATAAGTCTAAGAAAAAACTATCCTCCAGGAATGTTCAATAAGATTGTAAAACACCGCTAAAAAGGTAAATTTTTGAATCTTAAATAGATTCTCTTAAAGGCTGAGCACTAGGTCTGACATTCTTTCCTTAACTCAACCCCCATTGTGCCTAGATTTTTCAGACGAGATGGAGCGCATACTGTTTGCTGTTTGGAGACCCCTACAATATCGACGCGGTGAGTTAAGGATGGATTGTCAAACCAGGATTTTCATCCTGAAATCCAAACCTCCTTGCTTTCATAGATTTCCTTTAGCGACTCTTAAAGTCGTCAGTTGTAATGATGTAAGCTCTGGTAGCAATTCAGTTAACAATTCAAAGTGCTGCAGAATATTGTGTTTTTTTTAAAGCTGGCGTGGACTAACAGAACTTAGTTTCTCTGAAATGTGTAAGTTTTCAGCTGGGAGAAGGGGATGTTCTGGGCAGCTAAATGCATTTGGTGCCCGCTGTTCAGAAAGTGGAAGACAACTGACTTCAGGGTTTTGAAACTGGATTGTTCTAGAAGATTACAGTTGGCCTGCATGTTTACTGTAGCCTGGAGTTCTCTTTCCATGGAAATCAGTAATAAACTGCACTGTGCTCTGCGAGTCTGAGAGCTCGGCTGCTGCTGTAGATGGTGCTACAAATGTGAGGATTGATCTTGCTCTGTAATCTGTATTTTTGTCATGGCTTGAGTCTGTTCAGAGTAACTGTTCTGTAAACTGCAGCAACTAGTTCAAAAGGTTTTTTAAAGCTATTTCTAAGTGGTATTTAAATAGAAATATGCATGAAATGCAAATTGTACACAGTTCTTTTGAAATTAATCATCATATGGTAACTAGAAAAACTGATAGAAAACACTTGTGTGTTTACAGTGGGTTACCGAAAGTGAAATCCAACCCTACAGGTACTGGCTTTCCTAGACTGTCTTATCCATGGTACTGCTGAATTCCAGTTTCTAAGAGTTGATGCTACCTTTGATGGGCCTAATGTGATTATTATGTTAAAACCAGTAAGCTGAGTCAGCCTGTGCTCGGAGAGGAAGAAGGGCAACCTAGAGGGTTAGAGTGAAGGTATGGCACTGAGGAACAGGTTTGAGAAGACGTATTTTTTTTGATGTATTTGCAAGCAGTGTTACTAGAGATGTTCTCAAAGCAGTATCTCAACTTAAATGTGAATTATTGTTACTTTTTCTAACAGAAGGCCTGTTCTTAATCTGAACACGTTGCTCCAAAGCATGTGCTCCTGCTGCGTGTCCTCTGGGGCATCCCCTACCATCTTTGGCGTAGCTCGTAGCTCTCACACGAGCTACTCAGTCCTCTAAATGTCAGGCAGCATACGAATACTGCCTCTGTGCCAGCTGCCTAAGGCTGTAACAACCCTAGGAGTGCCATTGTGGCTCCAGCTGGAGACTTTCCTGACCCGCTGTGCTGTCTGGTGGTCACTGACAGCACGTACCTGGGGACAGTCCTCAAGTGAGTCAAGTCTGCGGTGCTTTTCTGCCAAAAATACCCTCTGCTCCTAGCAGCCTGTCAGCAAGGGACTTCTGAGTAGGAGGCTATATCCATGTGATGGGTTTAATAGGCGTTTGTAGGACTGTTTTACCTAATTTCTGCACCATTTGGGCCTCTGGCCTCCACAGCATCCTGTGGCAGCGTGTTCCTCATTTTAATTCAGTACTGTGCTGAGGAGGGGAAGGAGGATGACGACTCCTGTCTTTTTTAATGCTTTCTGATTGGGTTTTTGGTCTTACTTCCATCTTGAGGAAGGATTAATTGGTCCATCTTCACCCTTTAATGGTATCTCTACAATAAACACTCTTCCCACCCACTGGTTACTCCTGGTATTGAGCAGTTCTGCACTACCGACTGTTCCTGCTCTTGTTACCTCTTCTACTTTGGTGTGCCGTGTAAGATCAGGTCGCCTGACCATGCAGGAGATGTGTTTGGTTCTGACTTCAGTATTTATCCTTTGCTAATAGCGTTGGAGGCTGTAACTGAATTCTGATGGGAATGCTGCTCCTTGCAGCTGATTTAGTAACCAAGCTGCGAGAGCAGTAGAGGGCTGACGACGACTTCAGCATCTTTGCTTTTCATACTTGAGTATTTTCATGTAAGCTTTTGTTACTAGACACCTTGTGTTAGGAGAGACTTCAAGATTTTGGACAGCTTAGTTGCATCTGTGCTGTCGTATTATCAGTAACCTGGCACCTTGCTGATCTCCCTCTTCTGGCATTTACAAGAGTCTTAACCTCAAATCCCAGAGCCCCAGGTGGTAACTCGCCTTCGTTCTGCTGCTTGCATCCTAACCAGCTGTTGTAGGGAGGTTCCAAAAGATTTCTAAGTCTTGTTAAAAGGCTCGAGTTTAGGGAAAGTAAGAGTTCTGTGGGCAGTAGCAGGTATTTGACCTAGATGGTCGTGGACTCGTAACTGTTGTAGAGTAAGCAAACCTTCCCATGTCTTGTTTTTCCTCGTGACGATGTTTGTGTTGAATTCTTTACTAAGCTAATCTTGTTTTCTCCTGATGATTCTCTAGGCATGACCCTGAAAGACACTTAATGCTGCTCTGTGTTCCGAGGCTTGCTGTTACACGTAGGTGTAAAATGGCACAGAAGGATGTGTTTCAGCCTTTCCTGGATGTTTCATCTCTTTGTGTCACTTGGGACTTGAATTCCTTTGCAGGAAGTTACCTGCCAGACCCAGGACAGGAACATGTGTGATGTTCTTCAGCTGTATGTCTCTAATGAGCCTGCCTACAGATGTGCTGCTTATCGCAGGCTCCAGCTTCTCTCAATAAGGCTGTCTACAAGCTCTGATACGAATGCTGCATCTTTCTCCTGGCTATTGAGTGCACTGTATGTTTACACTACTCTACGCAGCAGAAGCAATTCATCTTGCACAGCTGTCGTAACCTACCGAAGAGCCACTCTGCTGTACAGGCATCAAAAATCTGCCGAGTGGCAATGCTTTATCTCTACCCTGAGATCTTTGTTCCCTAAATCAGGTTTGTCTTAGACTTTGCGAACAGATGGCTGCTTTGGCTTGAAGCAGAGATGTAATAACTTAAAATGTAAGGAATCGAGAAGTAAGGAATGAGGCTGGAGAGCACAAGCAACTGCCCTGAATGGGTTTATGCTAGACGCTGTGCATCAGCAACACAGGTGTGGTTTTCTCTCTTAATTGCAGTAGTTCTTGAAGTACTTTGGATTGTCTGTCCGCTCCAGTTTTCTAACACTCTGCTTCTAGACTGATGGCTCTGATTTTATTTTTATCTTGTGACATTAATTCTCAAAAGAACTCCCTGTTTCTTCTTGTTTACTCTAGGTTTGGAAGGAAAGGCATTCTCTTCAATACACAAGTCCATTATCGGTGACTTCACTTGGCAGTTGTTACCTCTTCCTGGAGAGGGGATGTTTACTCTGCCCACTGTTCTTTTTAAGCCTAATGATTGCTTGTGACTTGAAGCTTGAAAAAAGTGTTGCTTTTCCTGTCTTCAGACCTTTCTGAGACTGACTACTTCCTGACTGAGATAATCCCGGTTCAGAGACTGAATACAAATGTCTTTTGACGTTGTGATGAATTAACAAAGAAATAATCTTGTACTGGTAAAGAGTTTTATCCTCACAATCTGGAATCTAGGCCACTGATTTCTGTTTTCTTGAGAGAGGGGTTTAACTGGATTCCTATCAACAGTGAGCAAATGGAAACATGGCTAATAGGCTCTTAATTCAAATTTTCTAGAAAAGGTTAGTAAATGTACAAAGTTTAATTTTAGTTTTAATAATGTAGCAGTTTATTTTTTTGTCATTAACGTATCTTGACATATTTGAATATTTGCACATAGTGTTTTTAAAATTCTTGGAAGTTAGCTTCTCAGCATAACTGTTGGAATAAAAGTAAGGGCTAAGGAGAGAGAATTTAGGCAAGTCCAAGTGTTGAAGTGTTAAGAGAGCAGCATCTGGAAGATGATAAATGTTAGGAACAACACTTCAGTATTGTTCCAAATGTTTCCAGTAAATATAATCACGATCTCCCTTAAACTTCGGACTGCCTATGATTGCATCATCATGCAACTTCATGCATATAACTAATTCTGATAGTGATATTCAAGCTTTCTTATGCTGCTGTAATGGTAAAATTGTTTTTTTCAATACTTTTTCTGGAAAGTCAGCTAGCTGCAACTCATAATTTCCATCACCTCTGTTTCCTTGTCTTGTATTTTGTCTTTAAGTGATGCCTGAAATGCTGAAGTAGAACATCTATAAGTATTTGGAAAATACGAAGTATCTGTAGATATTACTTGATAAATGTTGGTCAGGTCTGTTCTAAAATACTTGTTCTTGGCCTGTCTTCTGGACTTTTGTAGGTTTAAGTTTAATGAATCCCCAAAATGTGAATACTACCATTTGTCCTGGAAAAATCTTAAAGCACCATAACTGTACTGATAAATCATACTTAACTTTTTTTCCTTTCTTTTGCTGCTACTTAAATACTCAATAGGCTAAGTATTTGATCATGGTTCTGAACTTACTGGACAATTTTTCTGGCTTTCAATTCTTTAAATACTTGTCTTTATATTTGCAATAATTTGTGTTCTTCTTGCAGGAAAACAAAAAAGAACAAACAGAAAAGTAAGTATATCTTTATTTTTTTTTGTGGAAGTGGTTATCCCTAGTGAAAAATTCTTATCTGGAATAAGATCTTAAATCAGCCCCCCCCAAGTTTGCTTACAGTATCACCTTATGGTGTTCCTCCTGGATTTTAGATGTCCATTCCCCTCCAGCAGGAGGAACGTATAACTTGCTGATTTGTACAGAAACTATTTGCCAAGATTTTGACTTCCTGCAAATTAAAAGCAAAGTGGTATCCACGTGAATCTGAAATACTTTGGTAAGTCAGAGTTGTTTTTTATTGACATGGGACACAATTCACAAAGCTGAGCTGCTGGCTCCAAAAACATTCTTCCGAAGAACGTTACAGGTACTGATGCCCTGGTTTGTTCTTAATGCAGAAATCTCCATCTTCAGATAAGCATGAATTTAGCAGATCAGAGTCACAAATGTGTGATGTTCAGAATACAAGTAATATTAAAACAAAAAGCAAGTAAAAGATGACTTGAAGTCTGAATCTTACTTTTAAATGCTTTATTTTTTTCTTTTTAATGGCATTTCTTACTGACTTACCAGACTTCTTAAGCAGCATAACTTCTCTTTTCTGTACAGCTCCTGGAATTGGAGAGGGGAGCAGTACCAGTGAGACTCCTCAGCCTCCTAGGAAGAAGAGGGCTCGAGTTGATCCAACAGTGGAAAGTGTACGTGTTGGTGATTCCCTTGTAGGCTTTTTGACAGAAAATCGAGATGCTTTGCTCAGACAGCAGTGTTTGTTCTGTGGTACGGCAGCGTGAAATGCTATAATTTTGCAAAACCCTAGGTTTGCCAAGAGGCCTTGGAAAATCTGAGTTATTTCCCTGTTCCCTCTGGAGTCTACTTTGGCAATTCCGTAGTCCAGTGATGTGTTTGAGTTGTGGAAACAACCGATACGGTGACTCTTATCTTGGATAGTTATCTGAAAGTAATTAGTGTGGCTTCACTTTTTTTTTTTTCCAGGAAGAAACATTTATGAACAGAGTTGAAGTAAAGGTGAAAATCCCAGAAGAGCTGAAACCATGGCTGGTAGATGACTGGGACTTGATCACCAGGCAAAAGCAGGTAATCTCTAAAAATAAATAAATAATAAATTAAAAAAAAAAAAAATCTGTGCATAGGCAAGGACGATAAACTGGAATTTCATATCCTCTTCAAGTGCAGGGTAGCTAAATCTCCTGTAGAGTTTGACAGAAGCCTGACGGTGTATTTGACAGTTCTCATCCCAGTTGGATTTTAAACAAAGGTCACCTGTGAGGTTATGAGCATGGTGCAGCAGAGCTGAATGTACATTTCTGGAATAGATTCAGTTTAATAGGGCATAAGCTTGAAAGTAGAGTAATTTTAAATGAAGTGTGGTGTTCCTCAAAACATGCCAGTAGGTCAAACATGCTTAGAACAGTTTGCTTAGCTGGTAGACAACTAATCTGTAGGAACATTGTGTGTGGTAGACGTTCTATCTCAGTTCCTTCCTGTCTTGTTTACACATCACTTATTGCCCAATTCTTAAAGTATCTCAAGTTCTACAGCTCCGACAGAAACAGTCTTTTAAAGCAGTGATTCTCTACTTTTCTGCGAGGTAGAATCTATATAAAGCTTCCTGATACAGTAATTTTACCTAGACAAGACAGTCTTCCAGTTTAAAAAGTATAATACGCTTTCATAAACTTGTTAGTAAGTCATGACTAGTGTGGAGCTGCTTACTTAAATTGGCAAGAAGCATAGAAAATAGCATTGCAAGTTGTTTGTTTTTGATTTGATAGGCTGCAATTGCATGCTTTGAATTTTATTGCAGCTCTGAGGTACTGTCTGTTTTCACAGTGAGCAAAAATCCCAGATGGACAAAAATCTTGTCCTACATAGATAAGGCTGACTTGTGCTGAATAGAAATGTTATGCTTGCACCAGCAGGAAAAGTGCTTAAGTATTAGTATGTGTTACACTGACTCCAGTTCTGCAGACTGGATTTTTTTACCTGATTATCTTCAGACTATAGTGCTTTTGTGAAAGGAATTTGGTAAAGAAATTGGTAAGTGAACTGGGGCCCGTGCCTCAAAGAAACAAAGCAAATCTGTGAATTTACTGCTTAGCCTTGCAGGGTGTAACTGAACTAGTATCTGAGTACAGGTGATCTGTGTATGGTGTTACAGATGGAAGATCACTGGTCAATCACAGCTACAAATATTCGTCTTCAGTCCTGCAGGCTGTGATGTAGCTGTGATAATCGTTAGATGGTGCAGGCAGTGAAACTTCCCAGCATGTGCCTAGTGGCATTGTTTGCTTCACACGGTGGTACCCGTTGCTGAACTGTAGAAGCAAGAAGCAAAGCAGACAAAGAATAATCAAAGCTGTCACCGTTGCTTTTGCAACAGCCGTGTGACCTGCGCTAGGCAGGTCTGCACTGGCATTTGTGTGCTTTGCTGCATACCTTTGGCTCTTGGATTGACTTTGGCAGTTCAGGTTGCTTTTGAGCAGCAGAAACATTAAATGGAAACATGACTGTGGTTGCTGTTAAGTATTTCAGTATGCACAACTAAAACAGTTGATGTTCCTTCAGTAAGAATTGACACCTTAACCTGTTAATTCTGGAAATATCCTTATGTCTGTCTAAGGCTAGCACGTAGATAGAAATGTCTACACAACTTAGGCAACTTGCATTTGCTCAATTCTGTTTCTTTCCCAGCTCTTCTATCTTCCTGCCAAGAAGAATGTTGACTCTATTTTAGAGGATTATGCAAACTACAAGAAATCACGAGGAAATACTGATAACAAGTAAGTAGCAGTCGTTTCAAACCGTAACTACATCTTTTGCTGTTGTTGCTGCACTTGTAGTTCATGGGAAAATTAGTAAAGCTGTTAAACGAATAAACCCAGCCCTGTGCTCAGGTTAATGTTCAAGACCAAGGTGATCAAGGAGTTAAGGAATCTGAGGAGGTAATTCAAAGACCTGGTTCTGCTTTCTGGATGTTATTTCTCCTTCATGCCCTGCCCTTCCCCAGGCTTTTTTTTCCTGAAGGAAGCTGATAGAAGCCAAGTCAATCATTCTCCATCCCCTTCGTTCTAGCTCAGTTTTTCTACACTGGGTGAAGAAATTAGGTGTTGCTTGCTGTGTGTAAGCTGAACAAACTATCAAAAAGGCTACATAGCAGATGAGCAAAAAGTGTTACCGTATTGGCATGCTTTCTCGTTGAGGTAAGGGGTGGAGGACAGGCAGGTAGATGATGACTTCTCTTAAAAGAATCGGATGGCCAAAGCTGATCATCCTGAGGTGGTACTTTGAAGATTCTTGCTTGTAGTTGCATCAGCGGTCCAGCTGTGACAACAAACAGGGTGTGTTTATTCTTAAATGAAGCTTTTTGCTTTCACAGACAAAAGCCTGAAGTCTGAAACTGTTCTTCAATTCAAGAGGAAGTATATTATTGGCTTGTCAGGGTGTTTTGATGTATTTATCTAGTTGTAATGGCCACTTTAAACTTTTGCTGGGTGGAGTGACAGATGATTGCTTATACAGAAAATAAATTCCTATACAGTTGTTCTTCAACTCGTTGTGAAGTTGAAGGCCTGTAAGAGCATGGCACTGAGAGTTACAAAGAGTCAATTGCCTGAAATATTGGATGGCTGTCCCCTTCCATTAAGCAGTAGTTCAGTCTGATTACTTTAATCAGACAGTTTTAAACTGTTGAGAGTTAGGATTAACTTTGGTTGAAAACAAAGAGCTGGTAAACGTCTTTAGAAGTTTGCTGTTTTGAAGGGACTGTGCAAGCTAATTTGAGTAGATGACTAAAACCGAGCTTTTTCAAAACATTTTTTAAAGGAGGTCTTGAAACGCACCATTCCTCGCAGCTGTACATTTTTAGGTCTCCAGACATTTTTCCTGGAAAAATCTGAAGGCTTGTAAAAGACTTCCAGAACTTTCACAGACTCGCCAAGCCAACTCCAGTCTTAATGTTCATCCAGTCATTAGAACAAGATCTGCAATGTTTTCTCTGTTTACCAGGGAGTATGCAGTCAATGAAGTTGTGGCTGGAATTAAAGAATACTTCAATGTCATGCTGGGAACACAACTACTGTACAAGTTTGAGAGGCCCCAATATGCTGAAATCTTAGCAGATCACCCAGATGCTCCTATGTCTCAAGTCTATGGTGCCCCACATCTACTGAGGCTATTTGGTAAGTATCTCACCAGAGGCTGGAGAGAGGTTAGAGAATTAAATCCTTACAATTCTCATGTCTTGAGTATCGATGGGAGTGAATTGCAGAAATTTGACAGGCAACTTTGAAACCTGGGACTTCATTCTTTATTTTTATTCCATAGACTAATGGTCAGTTATTCAATGATTTAGAATGCAAAATAATTATTATAGGTTAGGTTCTACATAAAAATAGATTCCTGGGCTTTTCATATATGCTAGTATAGGTTTAGTCTTACTGAAATACTTAATCATCTCTAACAAGAAGTGCTACTTGTTTTGAACAGTACGAATCGGAGCTATGCTTGCTTACACACCGCTTGATGAGAAGAGTCTGGCTTTGCTGTTAAACTATTTGCATGACTTCTTAAAGTAAGTACTTTTTAAACCCTTTTAACAAGACAAAACTTGGGTCACGTTACAAAAGTCTGCTTATTTTCAGTGAATGGGGGGGTTTTGAGGTTCAGCAGCTGACTGAACCTCAAATGTAAGCGGTTCCATCCTGTTAATCTTAACCTCCCCGTGCTCACTTGGAGCCAGAGCTGCTTGACACCAGCTTGTTTGGATTTGATTTTTGGCACGAGGTGTCAGATCCTTAATTGCTTTGGACAGCTGACTTTCTAGTGGATGAATTTATAAAGTAGATTTATAATGTGGATGGATTTATAAAGTGGATTTATACTTTTTAAATCATTCATTATGATCTCAGTTAAACACCTTTTGATTCATTTGTGATGCTAAACAGATTTCAGGAGAAAATCATTTCATCTTTTTAATATCTTTCATAGGTACTTAGCAAAGAACTCCTCTGCATTGTTTAGTGCCAGTGACTATGAAGTAGCCCCTCCCGAATATCATCGGAAAGCAGTATAATGGTGTGCTGCTCTGCAACACAGTGATCATTGGATCCTTGTAATACTCTCCACTTCGTCTTGTTCTTCACCCTTCTATTGCACATGTCTCTATTGCACAGACTATGTAAACATAAAGTGAATAAAGTTGTGTGTTTAATATGGAACTGGCATTTTTAAGTTCTGAAAACTTTCTTGTACTGAAATGGATGCTTGGAGTTTAGTGGAAACTTTGGTGTTTCTGGCTTGCTACTGTTTGCATCAGTGGAATGTGAAAAGAATGCAGTTATATTTCATTGTATGAACTCTTCTGTGCTCATGGGTCTGACATTAAGATGTGCCTAACGAATCTGCTTTATGGCATAGCAATGACAAATCCAGACTCAGACCCGTGAGGGTTGTGATCACCTAGTTGTGGTGCTATTAGTCTGACTCTCAAACCCATTTTCTTTCTTGGTGTTGGAAGTAAAATGTTTGGTCCATAAATGTATGTTTTTGTTTAGGTAGTTGAAGGACTGTGACTTTTTATATTCTAACAGTAGGAAAATGCATTATATAGTAGTGTCTTGGAAATGTTGGTCTCTTACAGAGCTGTTTTACAGATCTTCAAATAAACTTTTTTTAATTTCAAGTATTGTTTCTGATATTTCTCTTTGGACTGGTCATTTACGATAATATCATGTCACATATGATCAAAGTGCATTGCTCTGAATATAAAGATCTGCAGTATTGAGTTGGAGATATTTTGTTTCTTCTTAACTCCAGGGACTATTAGTTAAAGCTAATGCATCCAATTTCAGTGAGGTGGATTCTTTTTCTCTGGGGTTATTTTGGAGTTTGTAAGTACTGATAATGCAGTTTTACTACTTCTGTCACAAAGTTCTTAGCCTCGGCAAGAAGCGTAGTTATCTGTAACTGGTTGTGTATGCTCAGTGTACGCTTTTCATGGAAAATATAAAGTCAGTATTGAGCTTACCTAACTATGCCTTTTCTATTCCTTTCCCTTTGCTTCTTTGTAAATGAGGCCAATTATTTTCAGCTAGTATTTCTGAAATACTGTCTTCATAAAACTGGTTTTGTAGGAGTTCTTAACTTTATGACACTGGAAAGGCCAGAAATCAATACAGAGATAATTATTTTAAATGCCCTTGTTATACTTGCCATTTTGCGTACCACCAAGTATCAAGTTCATCACTCCACGTAGCCTGTTACAGATGCAGAACATGATGCATCTTCAGTGAAAAACGGCTTCTGGCCTTGTCCTATTTCTGAGCTAGCTACATTTTAAGTCTTTTCCTGAATACGAATGCTTTATTGTGACTTCACTGATCTGTTCTGTAGCTGTATCTTGAGATGAACGTTTTACTAAAGCACATTGTGTCACCTGTCCTCACCTCCAGGGTTCAAACACCTTCTGTGTAAGGCTGATCAAGAGCAGAACAGATGTGGAAGTGCAGAGCCTGGGCCCTGAGCTTGCACTCCGCCTGGCTTCTGTCACTTTTGTGTTCTAGTTCAATTTTACATGTGTAGTAATATCTTAAGGGGTAAAGTGGAAGGCAAGGGAGTTATACTGTGAATTGTACTGCTGAGTCAACTTGCTGTTTGTAATGGCTTTCTGGAAGCTGTTGAACTTCCTCACAGGTCCTGACTCTTGTCTCAATTCCATTGCAGATAGAGCTGTGGCAAGAGCTGAAATAGGAGGTAAAGAAATGGTTGTAAGAGAAATGTGAAACTTTTTCTCAGCTGATGCTAGCAGGAAAAGAGGGTCTAGTACTGCAAGGTGCCTTGTGTGTATTATCTTCATGAGCAGATTTCTCTTGTACTTGGCTTTGATCTCAGTATCAGGCATGTGAAGTTCATCTCTTGTCTGCACATGGCAAGTTCCTGCCAAATTGACTTACTTTTTTGGTCACTAATAGAATTAACTCCGGGCTGTGTGATTGTGTTGTGTAAGACCGTGCCCTGCCTGGATGTTTCTTTTCCTCCCCTTCCTGTGCATTTCCCAAGGCAGCCTGTATGTGCTCGGGCGTGGTGGAGTGATGCCCGTGCATTCCAGCCTCCTCAGCTGAACTGAGCCATCTCCTCTTGGATGTTTTGTCTCCATCTCCATCTACCCTATTAAGATATTCTTCTGTAATGGCTCATCTAGGTCAACTTCCTGGTAGCTCACATCTATTTGTAAGTCATGTGCAGGCACAGAGTGTTATTTCATGGCAGAAGCTAATTCCTTAACCAGTACGAAAAGAAGCCCCTCGACCACTTGGTACGTCAGCTTGGCTTTGTGTGCCAAAGGCTTCCTTACCTTGATTGTGTATCTGGGACAGGATCTGGAATTCTCCTGTGAACAGCTTCATCCCATGGGGACAGCTGAGCATTGCATTTCACTTGGCATGCTTTGTGCCCCCCTTTCAACAGGAGAGATTTCAGCAGGAGAGCAGTGCTGCTCGGGGTGAGTACAGGACCGAGCAAGGCATTGAAAAGACGGATAAAAGCATTGCACGGCTGGGCTGTGACCTAAGTAATTGCTTTTTCTAGGCAAAATACCAGGTTCTCATCAGCGGTGTTATTGCAGGAAAGCACAGCACCTGGGGAGCCGTGAAGGGCCCTGCCAAAGGGCAGGGTGGGAGCGAGCCCTTCCTGCGGGACCCCGCTGCCGCTCCTCATCCTGCACAGGGGGCCTGGAGGGATGGGAAGGGGCTGCTCTGCGCCATGGGGTGACGGGAGCAGGCTCAGGTTCTCGGGGGCTGTCTCTGTCCTTTGTTAGGAGCCTTGAGAGGAAGCCAGCTGGGTTAGGTCACCCTCTGTCTGCCCTTCTGTACCCAAACACAAAGGCTTACGAAATCGATCCTATTCCGTACAGAGCGCTGCTGTTTCGGGGATGGGCTCTTGGAGCACAAGAGATAATGAGCTATTGCAAGGAGCAGCAGGGATCTCTCGTTAAATGGAAAAGAACAATATTGAGCAATTACACCGCGAGTTGCCATGGAAACCCCGAGGCAGCGCTGGGGTGCAGCTGCAGCCTTGGGACGATGGAGCAGGGGTGGATTGGGATGGATCAGCATCCCTCGGGACGGGTCAGCGTCCTGCTAAGGGCCGAGGCAGCTCCCAGCCTAGCGCTGGTGTCCTGGGGTGCTGCTGCCTGCTGCTGGGAGCAGAGGGCCCGGAGCTGGGTGTAAAATTCAAATGCAGGAGGAGCTGGGTGCTCCCTTTGCTGCCTGGTGCTCTTACAATCCTTGTTACAATCCTTGTTACAATCCTTTCGTTTTCTCAGCCTTTAATGAGCAGCTTCACGAGGTTAATTGGCTGCTGCTCCTTATTTACCATCACCATTACCCAGAAGAAGAACCAAGATTTTATTCTGAGTTTGAATGAAGGTTTATCCTTTGCCAAATCACCCTAAGACTGAAAGCAACCTCTTGCTCCTGTTTGTAGGATGTTTGCACCTAAGACCTTGGGCTGTGTTTTTTTTTTTTTTTTTTTTTTTTTTTTTTTTTTTTTTTTTTTTTACCAGTTATCATTGGCAAAACACGCTCAGCATTGGGAGACTAATATAATTTATTACCTATTACTGCTAGAGCAGGGAGAAACTAAAAACACCCTTCCTACCCTGTCCACCCCCTTCTACATCACCTTTTCCTTACGTCACTCTTTCCCTTCCTTTACTCCAGCCTGGGGGTGGTTTCCTTGTTTTCCTGCTGCACTTTGAGGTCTTCCCAGCACAGCAGAGCCCAGAGCTGCTCTGGCCCTGCCTCACCAGTTGCTCCCACCCCACGAGATGGGAGGCAGCAGCGTGCTTTGTATGGCTTTGTGCTCAGCCGTGGCATCTTCCCAGGGAAGTGCTTCCCCCCCAGATGTGTGCCCTGGGTGCCAGCAGGGCTTGGAGCTGGTGGCATCCACCCACCCACCCCGGCGTTAAGGCGCTTACACCGGGGAGTAAAGAGCTAATGGATCCCCCACGCAGCCCCAGCAGGGCTCGAGCCAAAGTCCATTAAGTCTGCGTGTGGCTCCCTCTCACCTCCAATGGGCTCTCCGGGTGCTCTAATGCCGTCCGTGGGGATTACTCAAAGCCTTGCCCGAGTCACTCCTGCTAATCACTAACACAAAGTGGAATTAGTGAGCTAAATGTGGAAAAACGTGGCGAGCGACCTGCAGAGCGTGTTCCCGAGCACCAAACCCATCCCTCCAAGGCCACGCAGGTGCCCCCTGCCAAACACCACCCCGCGCCCCCACTCCCAGCCCTTTTTGCCCCGACCCCCACCGGCGTGCCAGCACGGGACCTGCTGGCCCTGCTGCCTCCCTGGGTGTCAAGCAGCCGTAATCGCCTTCAGTCCAAGTAAATCAGATTTCTCCAGCTGCTTTGTGGCAGGGAGGGAGAGGGGCTGCAGCACCCGGAGTTTTTACCAGCCCAGCTCCCCTCTTGGTGCACTGCAGCCTTTGCACCTCCCTTACTCGTGAGCGAGGGAGGTACCCAAAACGCACGGCACTGTGACCAGCGCACTCTGCCTGCCTGGACCTCGCTTCCCAACCAGCTCCACATCTCACTCGCCTCCTTCCCTCACCTCCTACCCCTGGCACCGGCCCTTCCCTGCCATCACCCCATGGCCACGAAGCCCCGTGCAGGCACCCGGCCTTTGGAGAGCACCCGCTGCAGCGAGGGTCACGCACGGCTCAGCTCCGATGCTGCTCGTCACCTTTAATTTGCACTGAATGTTGCTAAATCTAGAAATGAAGGCTTGCTCGCTAATTAGTTTATTTAAAGCAGTCTTTCAGGAGCTGCTAAATCACCCTGGAAATGCTTCCTTCTCCTGGGGTTGGAGGGATGTCATTACCTCGCCGGGGCAGGTAATGGAAGTGGAGAAAACAAACACGCAACTGCACATCTCCCAGAGCCTGGGGAGATCAAAGCCCGTGACAGAGCGCGGTGTCACCTAATGAAGGAGGGAGGGCAACACCATCCCTTCTGTCCCCGCAGTGCTTTCATTTCAGGATGAGCAGTAAATGATGCTGTGGGATTGCTTCCCGAGCCTGCCAGACGTGCAGCTGCGAGCATTGCGTGTCACCGCGCTGCCTCGTCGCGGGATGTGACAAACGCGTCCTGCTGAGAGCGCTTTGGAGAGGAGGCTGCTGAGAAACCACCTTGATTTTGGGGCTGCTTGTCATTGAAAATGCGAGAAATTTCAGCAAAGCTTGTGCTCAAGCTGTGAATTTGAACAAATTCTTCATATGACGCGCACAGCCGTGCCATTTTTAGTTCTTTGTTGGGTTTCTTCTCACCTTTTTCTCCCCCCTGTGCCCCTCTCTCCAGCGCAGGGGTGGCTGTGGGAGCCCACCCTGCGGAGAGGGGACAGGGTGGGCAGGGGGCACCAGCATTTTAGGGACTTCTCTTTCTATGGAACACTTTGCACAGAAAGAAAGAAAACACCTGAAAATTTCTCTTGCCATAAGACCTGTGTACTCACACAGAGGGACAAGACATGGGGAGCACGGCAGGGCTGGCTCTGGGCCCCTTGTGTAGCCCCAGCAGGGACCCGGCTGTGCTGGCCCCATGGGGAGCTGAAATGCTCTCCCCGTGCTGTGCACTCAAAGCCTGGCCTCGCTTCAACCCCAGCACACAACAGTGCTCAGGTGCCCTCCACGGCCCCGCAGCAGCCTTTCCAGGGGCACTTAGCTGCCTGGTAAGGCTTGCAAAAGCGCCTGGGTGCCCAGACATGCCCGTGCATACCTTTGTGTTAAGGTTTGTTTGCCTTATGACAGTGCTGAAAGCTTTGGTGTGGGCAGGGAGCGTTTCATGCCCGGCATGCCAAGGTCCGGGCCTTGCAGCCGTGTCCCGGCAGCTGCCCCCAAAACCACCCCCCAGCCTTCCTCCAGCCCCGTGCTGGGGATTCAGGACGGGGCCGGGCACCAGCTGCAGGGCTTATGGCAAAGACCCAGACCCGTGTGGCCTTGGGGACCCAAATATCAGGGTTTTGGAGGTTTCCTGTGGGAAGCCAGAGGTGGAGCGGGGGGCTGCCCTCCCTCTGCAGCCACAGCTGGCAAACACAGACCCGGCTGAGGAAATCCTGCGGTTCCCCTAGAGCCAAAGGAGATGTTTATTACAAGTCAGTGGAGAAAAATAGATCGCGCTGCTGTCATGCCCTCAGAACAGCATCTGTGTCTCATTTCGATCCGTGTGTGTGCTGCTGGTGCCAGACCTGCTTTGTCAGCCCTGCGGTGGCTCCCGCGTGCCCAGGAGGGCTCAGCTGGGGACGGTGCCGTGGTGGCTCCGGCGGTGTCCACAACAAGGAGAGGCAGCGCTGCCCGGCGCCTGGCTGCGTCCCTGTGGCTGTGTTTGTGCCCTGGCAGGGCTGGGAAATGCCCTGGGCTTTGGGGCTCTGGGCAGGGCTGGGAAACACGCAGGCTGGGATTATGGGGCAGCCTCTGCCCCGGTGCAGGCCAGCCAGGAGCGATGCCTGGGGCCCTGATGGCTCAGTGCCTGCCCCCTGCCTCCTTTTCTGCTCCCACCTGGGTCCCAATTTGGGAGGACGGGGGCAGCAGGTGCCCCACGGGCCTCCCCAGGGCTGGCAGCGATGCAGACATAAAACCAGGGGGCTGAGGCTGCTCAGGGAGCCCACAGCCGCCTGTCCCCTGCACCAGAGCCCTCAGCGGGGCAGGGAAGCGCAGATGAGGCTGGAGAAGCCCCGTGGGGAGGCTGCGTATGGCCAAAAGTGTTCCTGTGTCCCTGGCAGCTTGTCCCCCTGGCAGAACGATGCCCAGGGAGCAGGGGATGGTGCTTGTGTGGATGAGGGACTGAGCCTGGTGAGGACGTGGGTGCTGGTGGTGAGGATTGCCCACACCGGAGCCAGGCAGAGCCACGCTGCCAGCACGCACTGGAAGTGAAATATCAGCTGGTCCCAAAGTGGGGACGGCTCCTGGCAGAGCTGCTAGCTGTTGTTCCAAGAATATTTCTCCCGTTGCAGCATTTGTTATTGCTGGATGCCGCTACCCGTCGCTGTCAGGGCCGCCACCTCTCGGGCCGCAGCGCGCTGAGCACCGTGGAGGTGGTGCTGGGCTCCTGACCGCCCGGCTTCTGCCCCAAAACTGCCTCCTGCACCGGCCCCACAACAGCTTCACCAGGTCCTGGATGGACGGGGATGGGGGTCACCCGAAACTGGGAGCAGCAGCGAGGCCGCAGCCGCTCCTGGCCCTGCGACAGCCCCGAGGTAAAAGCAGGGCGGCCTCGGGCTGCGTTATCAGCAGCTCCACTCCCCGCTTTTGTTTTTTAATTGGGTGGAGAGTGGAAAACCCTGCGGCCCCTTTTTTTGTATAAACAAGAGGGATTTATGGTCCCCTGGCCCAGCTCTCTGCGTTGGGACTAACGAAGCTTCTGCCCCTCTCTCATCTGCCCCATCTTTATTGCCGAGCTCCCTGTGGGAGCGGGCTGAGCGATGGCCCCCGTGGCCAGCCCCGATCACAGCGCCTTTGTCAGCCCTTGTGGGTCCCAAGTGTGCACCCCAGGGGGTTCAAAGGGCCCCGTGCTGCGAGCCCCAACATCGCTGCTCGCTGGTGCTTGGGGACGGGGCCGAGCCAGGCCCTCACACCGCACCCCAGGCAAACCCTGTGGGTGCCCTCCTCTGCTCTCGGTCCCAGGGGACACCAGGAGCATGGGGGATGCCATGGGACCCCTGGCAGAGCACACCCTGTCCTCCACCCCACAGCCGGCATCCCTCGTCCGTCTGGATGTCCTGCTTCTGCCACCAGCCCTGCCCAGGGCTGGTATTGGCACCGCACCCAGGCGAGCGTGCCCGGGCTGCCGAGCAGGAGCCCCTGCCCCACGGGGAGCCTGGGGGCTCCGCCTGGGCCCAGCTGCAGGGAGGGCCACGATCCTCTTCCAGCTGAGGGCTAATGACTTGCTGGGGCCTTCCCTGCGTGCCTCTCGGTTCATTACTCTCAGCAATTAGCCCTTGGGAGCGGCTGGGGAGTTGCTTCTCGCGTTCATTCTTTCTCACGGGAGTTTCCCATCAGAAGCCCTTCCCCGTAATTTGGCCTGATGTGTCTCCTTGCCCCGGCTCAACCTGCGTGGCTGCTGTGACCTCAGCTGCCCACACGCCAGGACGAGCACGGCGCTGGTCCTGCCCTAAAACCCCGGCTGCAAGGCGGATGGGCACTGCCACCAAACTCGAGCTCCATCCTGACCCTGCCGTCTGCTTCCCCAAAACCGCTCCTCTCATCTCCAGACCTCAGAGGTGCTCCTGTGACCAAACACCTCCTTGCACCCAGACGTAGTTACACGTGCTGGAGGTGTTCTCCCCATCCCGGGAGGCTGAATTGATATAATTCTGCTGGAGAACTGCTGTGTCACGACACGCGCCTCGGGCAGAGGTGGCTGCAGGCTTAGGTGGCCGATGCTCAGAGCCCGGCAGGTTACACACTCCCACACGGTGCTGGATTTATCCCACAGCCACGGTGCTGTAACAAAACGCTGAGGGATGGAAAAGCCCCGCGGAACAGGAGATGCCCAGAGCGGTGTCTGGTATGTTCTCCCCGCCCCGAGTGGAAACAGGCTGGAGAGACGGGCTGAGAACGCTGCGTCCACTGGCATGTTTCTACTTTTAACATGTTAAAGACCACGTCTGTAACCTGCTCTAATTTTAGGCCGCAGTGTATCCGTGCTGAATGCCTAGCGTGGAAGAATGAGTGCAGGTGTAAAATTAGCTGCATTATTTATGGGCTGGCGGTTACCAGAGCTCCATCACTAAAAGCGCTGCGCTCACTCGTGTCGGCTCCTGCTGCCCGTGCCTCGTCCCAGTCGCCTGCTGCAGCTTTCCCACCCCGGGATCAGTGCGATCCCGACCTTGGTATCCAGGTTTATAGAAGGACACCGTTCTGTGTTTAGGAATTGAGCCATGTCGGGACCAGTTAAACATTTAAGGGGTCTTTCATTCCTGGTGGCTTTGGCTGGCAAGGGGTAGAGCAGCGTGCTCAGTCAGATGCTGAGCAAATATGAAGGGTGGGTGGCTGTCCTCTGCCATGGCTGGAGAAAAGCTCATGCGACCTAACACGGAGTGTTAATCAGCATTAGCGTGGTCCAAATTCCACGATCAGGAATGCTAAATACAGTGGGGGAAAGTGCTGGGATTATAGTGGCTTGGCAACAGGCTCTCTTCCACGATGTCTGGGTCTTGTGCTCCAGAATTTCAGCTTTCATTCAAAGTACAACCCATTTTCTTTCCTCCATTGGTATGGATGACAGACCCAGGCGGCACGGCAGCCCTAAACCTGGGGGGGATGTATGGCAGCCCAGCCCTGAGCAGCCACCACCAGGATCTGATGCTGGATGGGGCGATGACGGACGAATGTGGCTTGGACAGTACCCGAGGTTTTTCTCCCAGCCTGATCCCTGTAAACAGTAATTGAGCATGCAAAATAGGGGAAAACTCTTCCTCTCTTTCCACTTACGTGCAGCTAGAGCACATCTTACACACCTGCCAATTTTACTGGGAAAGCATGAGGTGGAGGGGCTCGTTTGCTGTGGCAAAGGTTGCAGAAGGAAAGGTTCTGCACCAGAACATGCTCTCCTGAGCTTCTCTTTTTGTTTAATACTCTTATTTTGTGTAAGATTGTTCAGTCCTCGGTTTAAATGCTTTTCACTGCTTGCTTTATACCACCCCGTGTTTTCCAGGTCTCCGTAGCTAGTAGTTTTGAAGCAAGCCAGCCTCCTGCTGCTTCCCTTCAGACTGGGACTGCGGGGAGGATGTGGGTGTGGATGCAGCGCTGGCTGTTGTGGTGCAAAATATGGCACTGGGACATCCTTGCAGCCAAGTTCACTGCACCCCAACAGAACTGGAGCTACAGCGGGCTTACCTGTGCTCCTGCCTGGCCTCACACGTGCGGTGCGAGGCTGCCCGGGACATCCAGGCGTGGTGCAGAGGCAGTGGGGTCACCCTGGCTGGTATCAGCCCCGCGTTTGGGCACCGATCCAGGAGCAGCAGGTCCCAGGCAGGGATGTGTGCCCCTCGAGAGCACCAGGGCAGAGGTGCAGATGCTCTGAGGTGCTGTCCTGAGGGAGACGTGGTGCCCTGTGCTGTGGGACCTGCCCAGTGCCTGCCTTGAGCCTGTCCTGGTGCCTGGATCGTGGAGAAGCACACAGAAGGGGCAGCAGAAAGGGCTCTCTGCAGCGCAGGTCTCAGGCTGCCGGGATGCTTTGACCCATGGGTGCTTTTCTGTCTCTTGCAGTGATGAGACTGAGAAAATCTGTCCCTGAACAGCTCTCCAAGCTCGTGTTTCGTGGCTGCAGAACCAAACAGGCAGGTATTTCAGGCCGCTGCTCGCTGCCTGGCCCGGCGAGGCGGGGAGGCAGCAGGACGCGCTGCGCCTCCTTCCTTGGCCACTCCACGGGCTGAGGCCCCCGCTCTGCAGCTGACCCAGCTCCCGGATTTGTGTGCAGATTGCTGTCTGCTGCGAGCCAAAGCTCCTTTCCACAGCTCAATCCCATTCGCAGGAATTTCATACCCCATTTTACCATCAGCCAGCGTCCAAGAGGGAGCAGCGAGTGCAGGGGGAGATGCATTTTGCAGGAGAAGCACTGAAGTGGCGTGTGTGGGACCTGGGCAGAGCCAGCAGGAGCAGACGGCTGCATGCCGGCCTTGCTGGCCTCCTGAGGCACTCCCAGCCCAAATCACCTCAGGGGTCTGCTGCGGGCTTTGCTGCTGCAGGTTCAGCTGCTCCTTTAGCAGACTTCTGCTTTCAGTTTGTCCATGTCAATTTAAACAAGGCTCTGACCTTCCAATGGTCCAGCCCCAGACACCCTGCGTGCAGAGATAAGACACTCGCTGTTCCCCAAGGAGACCTTGCCTTCTGCTACTAACTCCACCACTAAAGCTTTGGAAACTGCGACCTGCGTTGCCTGGGAGCCCGTTTCCAGTGCAGGCAGCCAGCAAACCCTGCGCGTGAGGACGGAGGCAGACGTGCTAACAACAAGCAGCTGCTGGGGACGGCTTCCTCCGGGCCCGGCTGCCACCCGTGTGTGTGCTGCTGCTCCCCGCAGACAGCAGCGGCTCCCTGGAGCTCTTCGGGTGTTCAGATGGGTTTGTACATTCACACCGAGCCCTGTTTCTGTCCCTCTTTCACTGGGAATGAATCAGCCATCGGATGGGAGCAGGGTTACCCCCCGCCAGCCTGTGCTGTCTTGCCTGTGAAGGCACTCAGGTCGGGTTATGGTTTGCTCCCTTTGATCTTTACATTCCTTTAGTCTCCTTATCACTCCTCTTTATCCCTTCTATTTGTCTGCCCTCTGTTTATCTGTGTGACCAAACCAGCCCGCGGGTGACGGCTTTGTCCTGCCGCTGCCCTGTTCCGCTTGGTGCAGCCCCAGAAGCACCGGTCCCCGCAGGGATGTCCCTGGTGTTCCCCGCCAGGGCCAGCACCGGGGCTGGAGGCCCCACAAGCACACGGTCCCACAGAGGGATGGGACCCCTGCTAGAAAGCCCCCAGCCCTCCCTGTTGGCTTGCTGCTGAAAGACCCCAGGGACGCACTGCTCATCAGGGAGTGCTCACAGTGCTGCACTTGGTACCTGATCCATCGCCCTTAGTTTCATTTGGAAGTTCAGCTCCCTTACACCCGTGCTGCCCAGTTAATACAATTTACTGTACATGCCGTGGACCACAGGGCTACCAACTTCCCAGCTTTACTGGCTGGCTGTCGGTGCTATTGCCTCATCTCAACAATTTCACTTCTCCGAGAACATATTTGCTCTCTCTGAGCAGCAGAGGTGCTCAGCAAGGCTTGGACAGCCAAGATGAGATGCTTTTACATGTTCACCTTCCCCAGCTAGATTTCAAAATCCTCCCCTTACAGTTGGAGCCAGAGTCCCACACAGCCACGAGAGCTGCAGCCACTTTCTGCATGTGCATGGGGAAGGCTGAGGAGCTCTTCGGTCCCTGCCTTCCCCCTCTGCCAAAGCAGATTCCCTGCCTTCGGGGTGTTATCTCCTTTTGGGGTGTGCTTGAATTAGTGAGGAACACTCGGGACATCCTGTTCTCTTGGCTGTTTAGTTGGTAGGCAGCGCATAGTTTCCACACCCACCTCTGACCTGATATATGGCTTTGGAAAGTCGCTTCCCACCTGTTCCCATTCCCACTGCTCCTGCTGCTGTGTGCTGGGAGCTGCTCGTGACGTGCATGGTCTCGTGCCTGGGCTGGGTGCTGTGCCTCGTGGCCAGGCTCACTGCCTCCCGCGACAGCCGGGTGCTCTGACACAGCCACAAGGAAGCAGTGAGAGCAGCCAGGCTGGCGGCCGAGCTTTTGTCCAAGTGGGCTCCCCAGAGGCTGGCACACATTTTGTTTTTTCCTAAAACATTTTGTTTTTTTTTCCTAAGCGCGGCACCGTGCCAGGCAGGTTGAGGAGCACAGCGTGCAAACCCTGGCTGCAAGGTTTCCGTCTAAACGTGCTTCCTCCCCTCGCCTGTTCTTGGAGTCCAAAACAAAAGGAGGGTGAAACAAGTGGAAAGCGCAGACCCTGCATCGCGTTTGCTGTGTGTTGTACAACATTTCCCAGTGCCTGGCAGAAATTCTCCGTGGCTGTGGCTCCTCCATCCCCAGGAGCCTCTCAGGCACACTGTGTCCTGGCCACCAGCCTGGGCACAGGCAGGGTGTAAGAAGGGCTCGTAGAGCAAGGGCTCGCTGTGTCCTTCTAGCAGAGACTGCAACTCCTCATGGGGTCAACAGCAAAGGAGGATAAAATTATATCCTCCTCCCTGCGGGTGCTTGGCATGGAGGTTAATTTATCCGGGTGGTTAAGGCAGCAAGTGATGCAGGCATTGGCTGGGGACTTCAGTGACCCCAACAGAAGTAGTGAGGAGTGTGTTCCCCTCTCAGTCAGGTTGGGGTTTGATTTTTGTGTCCCGTTAACAAACTGACTGATAAGCCGAATGCCTGGAGGTGTGTAACGTATTCCGACCGATCTGTTTTTCTGTCTGATAAAATACCTGCGAAGCAAAGCCTGTTGAGATGCAGCTTTTTGGTGACACGTTGCCACGTAGTGGTCTGCTTAGAGGGTGCTCCCTGGGGGAGGCACCCCTGGGTGCACGCAGGGGCCTGAGAGTCCCGGTCCACGTGCAGGACTGCTGCTCGGCTGTCTGTCCTGCTCATAAGCCCAAAGTCGCTGTCGCCTACATTTGTGGAGTGTGTGACCACCAAGCTTTGTGCTGGTTTGCAATTGATTCAAATATTTCTCTTTGAACTCTGGCTGGGAGCATTGCACAAATGTTGCTCTTCCAATAGAGCAGAAACAGACCTTGGCAGCGTACTGCTCTGACAAGCCTCCACCGTGGTGCAGCCGTTCCTTCCTCCGTTCTCACTGTACAGCTTGGCTCCAATTAGTTTGTCTTGACTGCTAGATGTGCAGGCCAACACTGCTTCTATTTCACGGGAACCTGCCAGAGATTAATTAGATTCCAGGCCTGTTAGAAGGCCAGCCAGCAACTTGTGTGTGCCATTAGCCCCGTACGTATCACACAAACATTGCTGGAATAAATACACCCTTTGTTGTGCTGCAGGATGCAAAGACTGTCACAAAAAATGAAATACTTGAACAGATCCAGAGTGTGATAGCTTCTGAGCTACATGAGCAGCTTGCTGAGGTCAAACTTTAGCCTTGGTTCCTGAAATGGCACCAAGTGTGCATCGCTGTGTGCAGTCCTGCCGTGCTCAGCAGTAGTTTGATGATCCCAGCGCTGAGCACCCGTGGCAGCATGGTAGGATAAAGGCTGTGGTGTCCACAGCATCACTGATGCACGAGCAGCTAGAGGATGTCCACCAAGCTGTACATCCGTGTACAAGCAGGCATACAGCCAGCACCAGCCATTGCTCCAAAGAAACCTGTGGTCTGAAGTCACACAGAAAGAAAGAAATGAAACGGAATTGGGAAGAAAGTGGAACAAACACCCAGCAGGAGCTGCACGTTCCCATTTGGTCCCCGTTTGTCAGCAGTGAAGTGACCTTATCTCACCGCCCCCAGGTTGTGCTCTGCTGGTTGTGCCCGAGCAGAGCAAATACAAGCCCCAGCAGATTGGCTTGTGTTGGCTTGTCTCGCTCACAGCCGAGAGCTGCGAGGAAGTCTGGCCAGACAAGTGGGGAACAAGGCGACAAGAGCCAAGAAGCAGTAACAGCGATGGTGAGAGCACACTGCAGGACAAGCGAGGATGCGTCTAGCTAATAGGCAGAGAGGGATGGGCTGTGGAGAGGGGCGATGTACTGGGAGCTACCTGCCAAAAATCTCAGCAGCAGCAGCTTGAATTCATTTGGGGAGAAAAGTGAGAAAAAGGCTGTAGTCGTCGTGGCCGGAACCTGGGAAAAGTGCTGGGATTGTGGCCAGGGGAAGGGCTAGAGCATGGACATCGGCACTGCGAGGCAGGGTGAGAGCTGCAGTACGTGCTGCTGAGACAGCGAGATCAGCTGGGTGCCCTCCTGAATCGGTACAGCCTGGCTGCCAGTCAAATGCACAAGTCAGCCCCCGGTAATTTAACATGAAACATCTTGTTCCGTGCTGATACATGCGGCACTAGGGCTGAAAGATGGTGTTCGCGTGGGGAGCTTTCTGCTTTGACAGGAGTCAAATAAAAAAGAAATAAAAAAAATCAGGCAGGCTCTGCTCAGGCTGCTCTGGCTCACTGCTTTCCCCTGTGCAGAGCTGGCTTGGAGAAACGCGGTGTGACTGTGACAGGCGTCACCGTGGCTGACTCCAGCAGGAGAAAGCTGGTTGACAAGGCAGATGCCATCGTAATGCGGTAGCTGCTGAGCCTTCAAAAGAGCAGAGACCCAGCTGGTTGGTGCAAATGCATTCGTGTGCGTGGTTATCTGTGGACAGGGAATTGCTTTGGAAGTGGCGAGGCACTTGGAACTGCTACGCGCAGTGTCTCGGCACTGAAATGATAGCAAGGAGTTATTTTTAAAATTCCGATTTCCCTCTTACTGGAGCGATTCAGAAGGAGCTTCCATTAAACAACATGAAGTTGGTGGAAGGAGGAGAAAGCTACTGCTGTTAGTTTGGTCCCAAAACTCGGATATTTTGGGAAGCTGAATCTTTTGGTAATTTAAACATCTTTTTAATGAACCAACCATATTCTGCAACAACTCAGATTTGAAGATTTGAAGAAACGATTCTGCTTTGAAGAACTCAAACCAGTTCATCTGCCCCAGGCTAGACCGGTGCCGGTGATGGGGCTTAACTTTCTGCCTGGATTCGTCAGTGCACATGAATGTTACTTGGCCCTGTTTGCTCAAATCCTCATGCAAACACCCCTTTGGGGAGCTGTGCCTTGGTGCCCTCTAGGAATTTGCTTTTGTACTTTTGGCTGGCTGAAGGAAACCACTGCTTGTATTGCCATGGGTAGGGAACACCAGGGGAATCCTGATCTCAGCAGCTCCCAGCTGCTGCTGTCATTTTAGCAGTTGCGTTGCTTCGAGCTGTGCTGGGCACAATCAGGTTCCTGTGCTAGCAGCAACAGGAGGGCAAGACCTGGCTGCGCTGGTGGGAACCAGGCTTCAAAGGGGACTTGCAAGCCTCTGAGGGCAGGATGAGCGCTGTCTGCATGACAGAGAGGTGTCCAAAGGCGTTAATTTCTCCAAGGGGAAGCTGCTCTTGGAGTCTGACCCGAACTTGTGGGGCTGGAGGTGCCACGGGCTGAGGGAGGTGGCTGCAGGAGGGAGGCTGCATCAAAGGGCAGCTCCTCAGGGTGGAGAGCCCTGACAGCGCCGTGTAGCACTCAGGGCACCAACACCTTTCCTCTGAAGATTTTAAACCTGGGCCTTTCAGCTGAGGCTGGGCTGGGGGTGACTTGCTGGGAAGGTTTTTGGTGAGGAGCCCGCCGGTCCCTCCCAGTGACACGTGTGGCTTGGCTGCGGGGTCCAACAGCCCACAGTCTTTGGGCTTCTCTGGCGTGTATTTAAAGACATCGAACGTTTTTCCTTCTACACAGGCCGTCTAGAAAGAAATTTGTGTTTAAATACACGTTTTGCCTGAGTTGATTAAAGAGCGCTGGCGTTTGCCTTGCACATTTACTAGAGGGAGACGTGTATCGATTGGATTTCTCCAATCCCACCGCAATAAGCGAGGTTTTGGTGTTTCAACACAGCCCGACTTGTAATTAAATAACACGCAAGCCCTTCAACTCCAAAGTGCGGGACATTGCGTGTCAGGGCTGGGAGCAAGGCGATGAAAAGGGAACATTAAACGTGGCTCAGGCTGAAAAAAGCCGTGACCAAACTGAGGGAGCTGCTCCCAGGATGAGGGAGCTGGAAATGTGTGGTGAGATGGGGGCAGCGCCCCTCAGGGTCCCCTCAGGGTCCCCTCAGGGTCCCCTCAGGGTCCCCTGGCCGCGCGCCCCCTGCCGGCCGGGCGGTTCCTCCCCTGCCCTCCTCTCCCTCCCTCCCTCCCTCCCTGCGCTCCGGCCCCTTTAAAACGAGGAAGTCCCTCCCCTCTCCCCGCCTCCCCATTGGCCGCAGCGCCCGCGCGGCCGGGCGCCGATTGGCCGCGACGCCCTGAGGGGGCGGGGCGAAGGGGTAGGGGTGGCGCGGCGGGGGGCGGGGGGGGGCGCGATCCTGTCCCGGCCGCGGCGGCGGCGGCGGCGGGGGGGGGGGGCAGGAGCCGGGACCGGGGCTGGGGGCGCGGAGCGGGGCCGGGGGTCGCCGCCCGCCGGGGGCCTCGCCATGAAGAGCCTCAAGTCCCGGCTGAGGAAGCACGAGGCCGTCATCGCGGGCAGCACGGTGCGTGGGGGCACCCAGCGGGGCGGGGGGGGCACGGGCTGCGAGCGGGGCTGGCGATTTGCTTTAGATTTTCTCTATTTTATTTAATTTCCCCCTGTTTTATTTAATTTCCCCCTGTTTTATTTATTTTACCCCTTATTTTATTTAATTTCCCCCTGTTTTATGTATTTTACTCCTTATTTTATTTAATTTCCCCCTATTTTATTTAATTTACCCCCTATTTTATTAATTTCCCCCCATTTTATTTCATTTCTCACCTATTTTATTTAATTTCCCCCCCTTTTATTAATTTCTCCCCCCTTTTATTTCATTTCCTTCCCCCTTACTCTTTAATTTCCCCCCCATTTCATTTATTTTCCCCCCCTTACTATTTAATTTTCCCCTTTATCGTTTCCTTTTCCCCTATTTTCCCTTATTTCTCCTCCCCACTGCCATTCCCTCCATGAAGGCTCTGCCCAGTGCAGGGCACCCTCAGCCCCCTGCCCCCCCCCCATGTGCCTGCACCTCCCCAAACCCCATTTGGGGTCATCCCACCCCATGCCCTGCCTGTGCCTGCCTCATCCTTTCAGGTGCCCTCAATTTTGGGGTGCCCACCTCGTGCCCCTTCACCCACTGGGTACCCCCCCATGCACCGTGACCCCCCCTCGTTGCTGCCTGGGCCCTGTCCCCAGCCCGCTGCTGGGCAGGGGGGGTGGCTCCTTGGGATGCTGGCAGTCCCCAAAATGCTGCTGCTCTGTGTTTGGCTCAGAGCTGGCGGCGTGACGGGGAAACACCAGCCTGCCTGGGCACCTATGGGTGCTGGGGGGGTACCTATGGGTGCTGGGGGGGGACCTGGCGGCTCCGACAGCTCCGCGTCCAGGAATCTGGCTGTGCCGGGGGTGATTCAGGAGTCTGTGATGATAATTGGCGATGCGTGGGCTGCCCCTGGTTCCTGCTGCTCGTTAGTGCTTCAGGACTGCTTGGTAGCTCGGAGTAAGCCCACGGTAATTAGGCGGCAGCAGCCCCCGCGGAGGTGATGCAGGATCACCTGAAATAGGTGCGGAGATGCTTCACCTCGTGGGTGAGGGCTCCACAGGCCTCCCTGTCACAGCGGGTTTGGTCAGGCTCAGCTCCTCCGAGATCTGGAATTATTCCCCAATGTGTCATCGGAAGCTGCTTTCACCGAGGTCCTTGAGGAGCTGCGTTCTGTACCCACGATGTACTGCACTTATCTGTCTGGGACATGTTTTGGCTGCACAGCTATCCACCAGGCACTCGGGATGGGAAAATAATTCCCATCCCAATGTGTGGGTGCTGGAGGGGGTGTGTGGATAGACCCCGGCCCTGCTGCTGGCACTGGGAGGGGGTGGGAGCGCTGCTGGGTGGATGGGAACTGCTGGAAATTTCTGGGGAAAGAATTGTCCGTTTTGGGAACTTCATCCCTCTCTGTCCCCACCCAGGGCTGTTTCCTGGGGATGTAGGGAGAAGCTCAGTCCCTTCATCACGCTTCTGAGCGCTTCCTTCCAGGTTAAGGTAACAATTCCTTGCCCTGCGGTTTTCTGATGGTGATCTTTTGGGAGAGGCTCTGTGTCCTGCCTCGTGATGGAGGAAAGCCATGAAAAGCGGCAGGGTAATTGCTGGTCCCACCATTATCCAGGCTGAAAAAGGAATTACCTGGTTTTGCCAGCTCCAGTTCGGCTGATGGGGCCTGGGAGATGATCGGAGCAGCCTGCTCAGCACCGTCAGTGCTCTGCGTGGTGAGACAGATGCTGCTGGTCCCTGGCACCACTGTGGGCTGGGAGCTTTATGGCAGATCCCATACAAAGCCCACAAAGGCCTGAGGGCACGGTCCTTGCTCATGGTCGGGGGTGATGCCGCGCTCACCGGTAGCTACGTGTGCCAGGAGCGTGCTGGAAATGCCTGCAGCTTGGCTCTCCTGGAGGTTTCCAGGGGAAGGTGCCTGGGGAAGGACGCGTTTATTGTTTGGGGCAGCCCCTGCTGCCCCACACCTTCACTGCTCAGCTTTCCCTGGCGAGTTCCAGTCGCTGGGCGCTGCGGAGGAGGGTTGCCCGCTTCTTTCTTTGAAGTTTTTCTTGTTAAACCCACTTAGGAAACAGCCACAAAGGGCTTCTGCTGGGCTCTGCGGGTGGCTGCGGAGCTGAATCCACACCACGAGCAGCTCCCCTGGGAGTGCTGCGCTCGGGACACGGCGTGAGACGGGTGCCTGGGATGCACCTCGGGTAGTGTCAGTGCTGCATGGAGCCCTGCACGTGGTGAGAAAAAGCAGATTAAAACCGTGCAGAAACTCCTATCAGTCCTTTCTCCTCCAGGAGAAGCGATTTATTTATTTATTTTTAAATATATCCACAAAAGCCGAAGGTAGCGTGTAATTAGTGGAAGCTGTTTTGGAAAAAAAAAAAAATGAGGTAGGCTTCTGAGCGCTTGTCTGGTGTGATGATGTCTGATGGTTAAATTAACACCTGGCCAGCTCGTGTGGTTACAGCTGGACTTGTGTCAGTGCCTTGGTGCCCGTGGAGCTGCTGGGCTGGTAAATGGGTGATGTTCTCTGTGTCGGGGGGGCTCCTGCTCGTCCCTGCTCTGCCCCCGGGGGTGAGGTCCCACCGCCTGCCCTCCTCTGGGTGATGTCCTCTGTGGTGGAACTGCAGCTCACCTCAGCTTCCCGATTAATTGGCAGCACTCCGTGTGTACAGCAGAAAATATTTGTTAAAAACAGCTTGTAGCACCGAAGTGCTGGGGAATGCACATTCTGAAGGACTGAAGGGAAAAATTGGGGTGTTAAAGGACCTGTTTTTAACCCAAGCCGAGATGACTTCTCTGTTCAGCTTGTTACCTGAAATAAAGGCAGCTGCTGCTGTTGGCACACATCGGCCTGGAAATGAATGAGACTGATGGCTTTGTGTCACTGCTCTGCCCCGTGCACAGACTGAGCAGCTCTCGCCAGCCACGCTGATGACAGTGCTGGGGCTGGTCAGCAGAATTTTTCCAGTGTGGCTGCTGCTGGCCAGAGTAAAGTTATTTCTCCCTGCTGCCCTGACCCCTGCGTGCAGCCTCGCACGGCTTTACAGTGCCGTCCTCGGGCAACGCGGCCAAGAATCAGCAGCGTTGTAATATTCAAATGTCAGCTCCTAGGCTGAATGCGGTTATTCTGTAGGGGATGTTTGGGTTCCGGGAAGCTTTATTAAGGCTCGTGCTAACGCGTGCATTCCTTGGAAAAACTTTGTGCTTCATTTGCATTTAGTTAAATAGAGCCATGTGCTCGGCTCTGTGATGTTTGCGGTCGGCGTGGAGAAACGCGAGCAGGGGAGGAATGGCAATTTGTGGTTCAGCAAAAGCTGTGTGCTGCAGCCTGCGTACAGGTGCATTGTCATTTTCAGGCTGCTTTAGAAAGGAGTGTTCGTCAGTGCTTTATCACTTTGGAATGCAGTAATTAAAAAGAAAAGCTAAAAAACTGGAGGCTCAGGGAGCTCCTGCATGAATGTCCTTGTCTGACCTGCAGACAAAATTCCTCAAACAAGGCCGAGGTCACCTTTTGACGAATCCATTTCGAGTTCATCTGACCTGCTGCTCAGATAGATATCATTAAATATGGATATTTTTTAGCAGGCTGATGGCACCTGATTGACCGGTACCATCCCAGCCTTCCATCACTGGGTGGTGACCGAACAGGGCCGAGTCAGTGGCGTGGTGTTCTTGGTGTTGTCTGATGCTTTGTTACAGGTGGGATTGTGCTTCCAAACCAGGGCTTTGCCACGAGTCCCGAGGAGAGCAGTGCCCAGCTGGCCTCCGACCTGGCCTCTGCCGTTTCGGAAGGGACGAGCCCGCTCCCCAGCCTCCTGTGACCCAGGCCACCAGGGCTCCCCGGCTCCCGTCCCCTTTGTGGGGACAGCTTTGGTGCTCTCTTTGGCCCCGGGGAGCAGCTCCTGGATGTAAGTGCAGGAGGCAGGGCCCTGTTGTGCTGTGAGCTGCTCTTACCAGGCTGTTTTGAGATGCAGCTGCTGAACCCCTGTTTTTTCTGGTTGCTTTTAGCAGTGTCCAAGCTGCTCTGTATCTCGAGGCGCAGAGATTGAGGGTGTATTATTGACAAAGTTATGTTAGGTTATGTGTTGTGGGCAATGAGACGCCAGGAAGTTGCATTATTTAAAAAAAAAAATATATATATATTTATTTTATTGTTATTTTAGCAGACCGCATCCTTCTGGAGTTGTGTGCAGTCCTTCGATGCTTCCACTGCAGCTCGCGTGCTGCTGTGCTCGATGCTGGTGGTTTTTCCCCCTACCCCAGAAGCCTCATGGAAAGGAGAGAAGGTGGTTCTGCTGTTAGGGACCTAGTACCTGGCACAGCTTTAGAGCCCTTACAGCGTTTTTGAGAAGAGTTTTTGACATGTTGCATGTCTTGGTAGAAGTAGGTTCAAATAATTGCTTGACCTGGGACATGCGAACTTGTAGTGGGAATGAAAATGCCTTCAGAATTGGGTAAAATGTTTACGTTAAGGTTTTAGATAGCCACTATTTGTTTTCCATTAAGCTGCTCTGTTAGATGACTTTGCTACCTTAATTACAGGATGCAGTTATATTTAAACAAGTCATAAAACAACACGGCTGTTAATAAAAGATCTCAACATGAGCATTTTGAGAGAAGCGTGCAAACGGAGCGGTACTGGGAATGCTGTTGGGTTTGATCGCTATTTAGGCTAAGCCTCACCCATTTTGTAGCACTCAATAATTCTTCCATAGATGGAGAAATTGCAGCAAACGAGGTGATAACATAACGTGCTGCGTGTGGGAACCTGCTGGGTGAGACGAGCTCCGTGCTCAGGCTGGGTCCGTTCCTCCCCTCATGCAGACTGAACAGCACATCTTCCTCCCGCAGTCCTAAACTCCAGAAGGCTTTTATATGAAAATACACGTGCTGATAAGCAAGATGGGCTTATAAAATACAAAGTGCCGTGTTTTCCATTTTCCATTCCAGCTACACCTGGTGAACGTCCCCCTCAAAGGCAGAGGGGAAAGTTAGGCTGTTAAAACTATTTTTAGGCTCTGTGGTTTTCAAATAAATCAACTTACTTCAAAGGCAATAGTCCTTTTGTGCCATGTGAAATCACAGGGCGTGTCTGTCTCAATGTTAATTTTAATCACAAATGTACTCTGACCTCTGTAAAATGAGCAGGAAGATGAAGTGTGCGTGCTGATAGGCGTGCTGTGCCAGCCCTGCTCTCCTCTCTGACGGGTGTGCATCTTCCGAGTAACTCTCCTGTATCAGCGGGCGCCTTCCTTTCCCTGCAGGAAAACTGCCTAGAGCCTCGACTGGGGAAATGATTCTCTCATGACAGAGGGCCCTAAAACCGATCATTTTTAGGTTCTTTTTTTTTTTTTTTTTTAATTTCTTGTAATTGCTATTTCTAAACAGTCTTCAGAGACATCAAAAATTGCAGTTTTAGTTTCATAACTATTCGTGTAAAAGTATGATCTCTGTATTTTCTCTAGGGAGCTTATGGGAACATTTGTATACGTGTGACCACTGGCTGTAAATAGTGGTGGCCGTGTTTTTGCCAGAGCTCTTTGCTCCTCGGGGCGTTATGCGCTTAAGTCAAGCGCTAATGGCATTAGAGGATGTGCTCCCTCCCTATTTTTTTTTTCGTTAATAGGATTATCTGCCTAGCTCGGTGGTGACGGGAAGCTGTGTTCGCTTTCATAGGTTTATGTCAGCTTTCAGGCTGAAAGGTTTAAGAAGGGCTGTGAATTACAGCTGGTGTTTCGGAAGCAGTTATGTGGCTGCTGCGCAGCCTGCGTGCTGTCTTTAAATGAGCTGTGCATTTACGCAGTCGGTTTGTGCAGCTCCGTGGGCAGAGGAGACTCAGGATGAGCAATTCCCGTTCCAGGTGGAAGTTTCCTGAGCAGTACTGCTGTCTCAGCAGCCAGTTAACTTGTCGTGCATCTGTTAGCTTTGTGGTAAGACTGTAATGTGCTGTGATGCACAAAGGGAAGGGAGCAGTATTGCATCTGCCTCGCTTTCCAGCAGCTCACAGTTGGGACTTCTCATTTTGTTAGCATGCTGCCATCACCTATGTTCTTGAATGCTGTGAATGGTTTTTAAACAAGGGCTTGAACAGATCAGGGCTTTCATGGCCTGGCCTAGCTGATCAAAGGCTGCTAAAGGAAGCAAATTAAATCTTTCTCCTCCCGGCTTCGAGGTCCTAATGGTTTCCTTGTGCTGGGATGAGACATGATCAGCTCTGCTCCTGCCCACCCAGCCCAGTAATTCTGCGTTTTTCCTATTTAAAAAAAAAAAAAAAAAAGCCCACCACCACAACAGGAAAAAACAAACAAACAAAAAAACAACCAATATTTACTTCACACGGTTAAGGTGAGTGAAATGCAGTCTTAGTGTTTTTAAGTTGGTGGTGGCAACTGGCTGTCTTAGTGGTCTTACACACTCATAAATGTTTGTTATGCTATCATTAATCTACTATCTAAATAATTGAAAAAGTGAAAAATGCATGCTGTGGTCTTTGAGGGTCTATGGTCTTATTCCTTGACCTTTCTATAGGGGGGAAATAACCCCAGTAAGAGTATGGCCAGAGAACTAACCAGCTGCCAGCCTGTTGTGTGTTCAAGTACTTTTTAGCCTCTTTCAGACCCAATTCAGTTTTCAGCTCAAGTTGTGTGGGGCTGGTGGTAATGTTGGTCAGTGATGGGGCAGCACTGCTGGTAACCTTGCTCGAGGTTTAGTTGGGGAAGGGACTGTTGGCCTTGTGCTAACATCACACGCAGGATGGGGATGGAGGGGACAAGCAGTGAAGTTTAGATGGATGCTGTTAGTTATTTCATAGCGTAGCAAAACATTTCACTACAGAGAAGCTGTAGTGAAAGGTATCTAAAGATGATATTGGGGAAGCTTAGAAGCATGATCCCATTGACATGCATGGAATAATTAGGGTGCTGCAGCCGTGCAAGGTGCCTGTAGCCCAGTGTTGCTCTCTCCTCTTGTGTATCAGGATCGCTAACAAAGCAATTTCTTTGCTCCAGATTCCTCAGTGGGGTCGCTTGGGTAACAGTGGGTGAAGTAATAGCGTGCATCAGGGCCTCTTCCTGCTATTTTTCCTTTTTTTTTTCCTTTTTTTTTTTTTTTTTTTCTTAAGAGGGAGATGTCCAGTATCAGCAAGCTCATGTTTGCTAAGTATTCTGCTATTTATGTAACGATAAATACAGATTCTATTACAATTAACAGTTCTTAAATATTAGCTTTGCTGGTCGACAGCAGTGTACAAATATATATATATATATATTTTAGCCTATCACTGCTGATAGTACCCTGTGCCCTTTCCTCTACCCTCGTTAGCACGGGAAGGCCAGCGTGGCTTCACGCAGACCCAACCTGGGGTGCCCAAGCACAAGTCCCTCTAGTGGCTGTTGTTCAGGCTCTCGCTGCTTTCTCTGAATTTTCAAAGAAATTTCTCATTGCAATTTCTTAATTGCAATGGCAGGGCGAGGAACAGGCTTGTTCCTGAAGGCTGCAATCTCACAGCCTCACAGACTTTGGCTCTGTGCTGTGCCTCGTGCTCTGTGTCATAAATAGTGGAGATGGGCGATGCTCGGGCTGGGGCTCTGCGGTGTGCCGTGCGAGGTGGTGCTGTGGGATGCTCCAGGTACTGCAGGACAAGGGCTGTGGAGAGGGAAAGTGGCTGGGTTTGTGAGCTGCTGAATGTCCCGTGAGATAAGGGACATTATTAGCTAGGCCCCGGTGGTGCGTCGGGCAGCTCGGCACCTCTGGAGCCCTGTGCTGGTGGTGTCTGGTGGGGCAAAACCAGGTCTGCCTTACCACACGTCGGTCACACTGACAGCACAATGTGAATGCTTGTTAAGTGATGATTTAGTCTTTCTTTGCAATTAGCAGCATCGTCGCTTTAATAGATGCTTGTTTGCTGTATAAGCTCTTCAGGAATGAAAAGCAAAAAATTCCTGTGTCGAACTGCCACTGATAAAAGGCGAGCAAGGAAGCAAAGCCAGTGAGTGTTTTGGGAATCAGTCCCTGCTCAGCACAAATCTTTAAGAAAACTAAGAGCTTTAAGTGTGGTGTGTGTGGGGTTTGTAGTCTCTGACCCCACACTTGAATTTTCATTATTTTGCACCGTTCAAGCTCTCTGAGATGAAGCTGCCTCGGACAAAAATCCTGTCAGCGTGGGTCTGGAGCCGGACTGTTTGCTGGGCCTGCTCGGTGCTGGTGGTGTGGTGGAAGTGAGTGGCACTTCCCCAGAGCAGGATGTGCTTCGACAATCCTGGGTGGTGTGGACGAGGCCCTGGTGGGATGATCTTCAGCATCAAGGGGCCACGGGATAGACACAGTCCTCAGGTCACCGGGAATGGCTGCAGGCAGGCAGAGAAACCTTTGGCTTGGGTACACCTGAGACAAGAGGTTCACCTGGGAGGCACAGTCCTCTGTGTGGTTTCTCACCACACTCCGACTTCAGATATTTTTTTTTTTTTTTGCTATTGCTGTCAGTGGTAAAGTGTGTGTATTTTTTTCCCCAAGATGCTGCTTTTAGGCGAGGAGACAGACTTGGTTCTGGTCAGAAGACAACTTGTGAGAGGATGTGGTCATTGTGATGGTCACTCAGTGTTTTTGGAGCGCTTTTATCACACAGACACCAATTGCAGAGAAGTCTTGGGATGCTCTCATGAAACACATCAGAGTGATAAGGCAAAGGGCCGTTGCTCACAGCAAATAACATAGAATAGCTTAAACATTGCTGGGAGGGGGTGAATTTGTGCAAACATGAATAGATGTGAATTACCTGTAACAGCTTTTCTCAGAAGAGTCATTTATTTTAAGTTGCTTGCAGTCTTTCAAGCGTCCTACAGGGTGTGTGTGTGCGTGCGGTTTTTCTTGCTGTGCACCGTGTTTGTCTCCTGCAGACTAAACAGTGCATCGCTTGTAATGCTGACCTAGTCCTCTAAAAACGGCACTTGGGAGATCTCCTTTTAAATTTAAAACTTGTGAAAGGAGACTCGACATCCTCCCCGCTGTTAATCATGATGCTGTCTATTTAATGTTTTGACAGCCTCTGTGACTCTTCTCGTTTAACAAGTCGGGAGACAGGCTGGCAGCAGCAGTAAGCCGAAACCAGGTCCTGTTCAGAATGGTTCCATCGCTGTAAAAGGAGATTTTCTTTAAAGCACAGGCATGTGTGTTTTCTAATTTAAAATCGGTTACATTTCTGTCAAAATAGGATCACGCATTCCATCTGCTCCGCAGTTGTAGCTGTCTGAAGTCTGATCGCGGCTCTGGTTTTGGCGTTGTGGTGGAATGGGAAAAAATTACTCCTGCTAGTATTTCAGTCCTTCTGTGTTATTAGTGGGGGATAAGTATGGCTTTCCTTGATGTCAGTTGACGGTTAATTTGACTAACGTGTTTGTTATTTTAAAGTGAGTGTTTGTGTGTCTGCGAGCATAACACAGTAGTGAGCTCCGTGCGTGCTTGTCTCGTTTGTTAGCGTTGAACCCAACACGCATTACTCACGGCACGAGCACGCGGAGAATGTATTAATAGCGATTGCTTTCTATCGCCCGGCTATCAAGTAGTGGATTATCAGAAAATAGATCTGGGCTGATGAGACTGGCTGCGTATCGCTTACAAGATATTCCGGAGCCGGGCAGTATTTACTGGTGAGCCTTGCGGCCGGTGGAGCGCTGCGGGCTTGCTGGCAGGCGGCGGGACGCGCGTCCTCCTGAGGGATGAAGGCTGAGGAGGATCCTGAAGACGGAGAAAACATGCTGGGGGACCCAAGCTAAGAGAAGGATGACGGAACAAAATGAGCTCGGGGTGGCGGAGAGAATCCGTTCCTGAAAGTGGGAACCCGCTTGGCTCGCTGCTTTGAGCTGCGGCAGTTTGTAACTCGATGCGAGATAAATCGGTTGCTTTTGGCAGCAAGGAGCCGCGAGGTCTATGATGACTTGTTGGTTTTCTTGTGCAGCTAAAGACACGGTAGGTTTCTTAGGTTTCATATCACCGGCCGTGGTTTACAGCTGCAGAAATGCAGAAGCCTGAATTTTGTAGCCAGTCCTTTTTAATTAATATGTCTTTAACAACACTAACTGCGGGGAAATTTCCTGAAATACAAAGTGCCCAGCTGGTACTCTTTGACTTTGTCAGTTTCCTATGATGTTATTTAGATGCTATAATGAAAGAAAAATGTTTCTATTGAGATGATAGTAATTTAAAAACAAAACAAAAACAAAGCAACAAAAAAAACACAGTCTTGTTAATCAGAAGACTCATGAAATGGGAAGAAAGAATTTATGGTAAGGGGTTGTGTGTACGTCTGAGTGAGCTTGTGCTAGCGGGCATGAGCTGTAAGTCTGCAGCTCGGAAATCTAAACCCAGCTGCAGACATGCAAGGCATCATCGCTTTCCTCTGAGGATGTGAAATTGTATAGTTTAAGGTATTTAAATAAAACATATAAAGTGGATAATAAAGTAGCTTATAGAGGAAACCTTGTCAGGCCTCTGAGGACAACTGCTCTGCCCCCTGGCAGTGCCTGTGGCTTTTACCCTGACCAGCAGTGTCACCGCTGCGGTGGCGTTGTCACGCCGGGCAGGCTTGGCTTTTAGACTAATGGGTGTGTGAATCGATTGGCAGTCGGGACTGCACGCCTTGGTGAGGAAACACCAGCGCGTGTGACTTCAGTAGCTGCCTGTCTTTATTACTTCACGTCACTTAGTAAGCATTGCACTGAGTGAATTATTGCTGAGGCTTCGTGATTTCTCAGAATGTAAAAGTGATTGCAGTACGGGAAACAAAGATAACTGCAGCTACAGCTCCATCATACAAACCATTCTACAGATGCAGAGCAGTGGCTGCGGTTGTTTTTTTTTTGTTCTTTATCAGTATTTTCTCCTTTACCCAGGTAAACCTGGCTTAGATGCAAGGGGAGAGACCGGGCCAGCTGGCACTGGCTCTCCCTGCTGTGGATCTTCCAGATTCTGTTATATTAAACCTTGAAAAATCCTGTTTTCTGCTAATAGGGCAGTTGTAAGGAGAGAGTGGTTCTGCCTGGAACTTTTGTCCCTTTTTCTTCTATCAAAAGCTTTTTCAAAGCTGAGTCCTCGGCATCCAGCTTGGCTCTGAGGCTTGTCACAGACCTTCCTGAGCAGTGCAAAGCAATCGGAGAGGTTGGTTTGGTGTGGGGCAGCCCCAGCTTAGCGCTGCGGGGCAGATCCTAGCCTGGGGCCTGGAATTCCAAACTCGAAGTAAACAAGGAATAAGTGGGGGGTGACAGATGTCTGAGTTGGTGGTTATTTATAACTGACTGGCGCTTCCTTTGCGCGCTGCATAGCTTGGGGAATTGCAGGCAATTGGAAGCTGTGCACTTTGAATTTTTCGTGCGCAGCCCCCTAGGCGTCCATCCCTGGAACATCGCATGCTGAGCTAAACTGGCTCTGAACAACCCAGAGGAGTCAGAGAGCACTCAGCCCGCTTGCATATTTTTGGTGCATCTGTTTGGTGTTAGAGTCGGGACCCAGCGGAGCTAGCTGGGATCTGATTTTAGGAATGGCCAGATGCAGCCAGTGGCACCAGTGAGGGCACTTCGGTGCCTGCATCAGCGGGCACGGATGCTGCCCGTGGGCAGCACTCAGCACTCACTTCTGCCCAGTGCAGGGTTTGGTAAATGTGAACTTGGTTGAGAGAGGGCTAAACTTAGTGCGTGCCTTGCGTGTTGCTGAGTTCGTGAAAACTGAAGTCTGCTGCTGATTATGGTGTCGTAATTGTTGTTCTATTCAAGTGTCCCACAAAGTTTACGCTTGTCTGTTGTTCTTTGTGCTACCTTTACTATATAAGGGTTGACAGAGGGGGGGAAAAAATCATAGCAGCTGTGTTTTATCTGCCCACTTCCTTATGAAATCATTTTTTTGTGAATTCTGAGAAGCTTACTCTGAAGATGGTTATTTAGATTGGGAGCTGTTAGCAGCAGGATTTCTGGCTCTGTTATTGCGGTTCCTGGCCTGTCCGTTCCTGTATGGTGCATCTTGTTTATTGACTTGTGAGCTCTGAGACACAGGCAGGTATTAAATACATAGAAATGGAACCGTTGGCTGCTTTATTTGACTATCACAACTTAAATGACTGACGGTAAAGATGAACAAGAAACCCTTCCATTTTTCCTTTAGCCAGTGGAGTTAATTGCTTTGTTGGCACAAGAGAAGCGATGCCTCTTCCCCAAAGGGTGTGTGACAGCAGCATCCGTGAGGAGAGAGGGGAAAGCAGAGCTGCAGTGAAAAGGTAGCTGGTCTGTGCAGGGCAAACAGCTGATGGCTATCAGCAGATACAACAGAACGGAAGGAAGTGTCTGAAAGCTGCTTAATATGAGAAACTGAAAACTGTGAGATTGCTTTAAATGTATAGGAAACTACTGTGTGCGACTTTAGTTTTCGACCTGTTAGATGGAAGCCAGCAGGATGAGGAAAAGCAAAGTGCTTTTGTCCCCCAGTGTTCTGCTGTAAGGGTCAGAGAGACTTAACCAGGCTGGCTCGGAGCAGCGTGCTAACAGCCTGATTGAGATGCTGCAGTATGATTGCCTGTAAATAACTAAAGGTCTTGAGAGGCACAACCTGATACGTAAACAAAGATCCCTCTTCTTATTCCCTCCCCATCCCCACTGATAATATGAGATTCAGCCTCTTATTGATGTTCCTTTAGCAGATCGATGCTGTGCCACGGGCTGACCCGCTTTTCTAATTCTCTTTTATACAGCTGAATACAGACTGGAACAAGTACGATGACAGGTTAATGAAAGCAGCTGAAAGGGGTGATGTGGAAAAGGTTTCATCAATCCTTGCCAAAAAAGGAGTCTGTCCTACTAAGCTGGATGTCGAAGGGAGGTCTGCGTAAGTAACTTCCAGTTCTGCAGTGGTGGTGGGGAAGCTGGTGGAAGTAGCTCCATTCCCAGGTCTTGCTGCTGCTGTAAAAACTGCTAGGTCTATAAATCTGTGCGACACACACTAGGAGATTCTAGCCTCATCTAGGCTAGTCTTGCATAAGCTTTTAATCAGGAATTGAACAAAGAAAATTACATAGCTCTTACGCTGAAGTGGAGAATGGAAAAAAGGAAGCCTTTTTGAGCAGAAATCTGAACTGAGGGTTGATCTGGGAATATAAAGGTCTAGCAGTGGGGATGGGCTTGAAGTATGTAATCTAGCCATCTTTGACAGAGGTGTGTGGTTAAATTCCTGATCTTTTTTTGTGTAGATGACTTATTCATGCAAATCAACAGGGATTGCCCCCAATTAATAGAAAGAAATATCACCAAGCACTCCTACTTTGTTTATTTGAAGCATTCTGAAATGCTAAGTTTTGCCAATCTGTAGTTGATATTTTTAGAGCAATTAAAACTCAATTTAAGAAGGCTACTGTAGGCAGTGTTCTTTAACAGACTAGCTTGATTAATATCTAAAATAAGCACAGTCAAGAGTAAAGATAAATAAATTCACTAGATGATGAACTCAGCCATAATCTATAGTAGTGTTCAAATGCTTTGAATTAAGTGTTATTAGAGCTACCAGATGTAATGAGAGTTGTGTGGCAGGCTAAATCTCACCTTCCCAAGCTCCTGGTTCTTTAGAACATATTACATTAGTTACCCCTAATGCTTTTGTAAAACAGACTCAAGCTATTGACTTCTGACCTGCCTTTCTTCTCATCTTTTCTGCTGCGATGTTTAATGTTCTGACAGTTACTTTGAAATGACACGTATAGGAATACTTGGCAGGGTGGCATATGTCTTGCAAACTGCTGACGACTTAGCTTATTTGCATTTTCAGCACTGGGGATCTATTCTTGTCTCTTCTAAATCCAGAGATAGCTTGGCATAAAATAAATGTTTTAGAGCTTGGTGTTACGTTTGTCTGGTTCTTGAAGTTAAGAGTGACTCTGAGTACTGACAGGTACAGCTTGCAGTGACAGGGGTACAGGGAAGATGAACTTTCCTTTTTCCTTCATTACTTAAAGGCTCGATAGCCACCTGGATTACAGTGGTTCTGAAAATGTTTGGTGTGATCCCGCTCATCATAGCTAGTTTCTGAAAGGTGCTTTTTTTGAGGTGCTGCACCCATCCCTATGGAATGCCAGATAGCTCAAATGGCAATTTCTCACAAAGAGCCTTTACTTCGGCAAGAGCATACATTTAAATACTCACGCCCAAATGGGGGGAAAGAAAGGCAAGTGTAGGTATTCTACTTGAGTCAATGATTCCAGGTAAATATTGACTACTTCTCAGGAAAGTTGTATTGTTCCTTAAAGTGAAATTTGCAGAACCGGATTTGGACATTGTACAAAGTTGAGTTTGTACAGTATAATGCTTTGAAAATACAATTATTTGCTTTGACTTTCCTAGTTAATACCGCTATTTTTGTGTATGAAACAGTTGTGCTTAAAGTGTTTTTTTTCTGTGTTTAGATTCCATGTTGTAGCGTCAAAGGGAAACCTAGACTGTTTGAACACCATCCTTATTCACGGAGTTGATATCACAGCCACCGATGCTGCAGGTATGCTTCATCTCGTCAAGTGTTCAGGTGCAATTTGCAGAAGTTCCCGGCTCAGTTTTCACTTTGGTTTAGGGTTAAGCTAAGCTGCAGGGTAGATCTCCTTCCTTTCTTTAGTGTTTCCTGGGGTTGGCAAAACAAAACAAACACACTTAACTGTAAGGTCTATTTCAGCCAGGCTATATCTGCTTGAGAAGAACAGTATGAGAACTGTTTTAAATGAATGTGTTAATTTGAATAGCAAGTGTGTTACACTGAGTGTTGGTAAGTACTGCGCACAATGGGGCTATGACTTCAGTGGTATGGAAGGTGTTTGCGCGCCTGTGTTGAGCCCTCAAAACTTCAGAGCACCTCTCTGCTACCTTCTTAGTTTGCATACGTGATATCAAAGTTTATGCAAAGATGTTGTGAAATGGGCAGTTAAAATGGGTGCTAATTTTGCCTCAGATTGTTCATCTCACAATTTAACTTGGTAAATGAATATTCTCTTGTTTTCAGCTTCATTACAGAAATATTCTAGCCGCCTTTCATATGACAGATTTCTTTTTTAAAACTCCTGTACCATTTCTCACTATTCATGAATTCTTGGATGCAGTTTCCCTTAAAATAAGTAAAAATCACCGTTTAGCAAATAGCAAAGTGTATGCAAGAGAGATGACAGTTACAAAACTGCCAGAAATGTCCCTCCTTACCTTCCCCCAGAAAATGCATGTTCAAAATAGATCCTGAATTGACGTTGATATTTCTTTTTAGGCAGAAACGCATTGCACCTAGCTGCAAAATATGGACACGCTTTATGTCTGCAAAAGCTGTTGCAGGTACTGAAAGATATAACTTGTCCTTTGTTACGGTTTTTATTCTTTGGGTGGAGTGTGGGGGAAGGTGCTCTTAAATATACTGGTTTGAAATTGAGATACTTTAAATGCAATGTGAAGCCTATTTGATAACCCAACTTACTTATTTTAACAGTACAATTGTCCAACAGAAAATGTGGATCTTCAAGGAAGAACTGCTCTTCATGATGCAGGTAGAAGATTTTGCTTTTCTGGTGACTGTAATATGAAGTCTTTAATGATAATAACTCTCAGATGTGCCTAATTATTTTTAACTTCCACTGCTATATGTTGTAATGACACTTGTCCTCAATAACAAGCTTGTTAACAGACTTAGAGGATGTAGGTCTATAATTCTCTTCCGATGCCTGTGAATTGTCTAGTAAAATCTTAAGTATCATGAAGAGTGTTCTAGAGCAATGATGTTAGTAAGTTAACTTCACTCTGTGGATTTTGTGAATCTTCATTATGCTGTGCAGTGTCTTAAAGCAGTGTCTGAGTTTACGTGTGCCTTCGGGACTGCTGTAAGAGAGCAAGCCACGTAGCCTTCTCATGCTTTAACTTGCATGAATTTTTGTGAAGCCAGTGCAGTGCTTAGAGTTTCATGAAGGTGTTGTTCAGCAATATAACCTGCTTTTTCCTCCTTCTCTTGAAAGCTATGTCAGACTGTTCCTCCAGCATACAGCTCCTGTGTGATCATGGGGCCTCAGTGAATGCAAAAGATGGAGTAAGTTGTTGCTTAGACCTCTCTCCCATACAAGCCCTACTGGAGTTCTTGTGCTTTCTTTGCTTCCCCTGCCTTTCCTTATTTCCTGCCCTCTTTCCCTCTTCAGGATGGGAGGACACCGCTGGTGCTGGCCACTCAGATGTGTCGTCCCACAGTTTGTCAGCTTCTAATAGACAGAGGAGCAGATGTTAATGCCAGGGACAAACAAAACAGGTAAGGCATGCAGAGGGTTGTCAGAACGCTTGCTCACAGTTAAAGGGTAGAAGGCTGTCCATTAGCTTTAAGGCTACAGAAAAATGTTAAATTCAGCAGGAAAAAACTCTGACCTGGGACTTAGTCCAGAAGTAATGTTCCAATTCAATAATTCAAACAAAATTGGCTTTTCTTATTGCTTGTTCTTGCACCTAAAATACCTGTAGACTTGTGTGGAAAGTATTGCATGCTGCTGCCAGCAGGGAAATGGTGGTTGGCTGCTTTAAAGATTTCTGTCCGCAGCTGCAACTTGCTCTCTTTGGGATCCATACGTAAAATGGGTCATGACAGAAGTGGTACCTGAGTCTCACTGGGGCTTCCAAGGGACCTGAGGGTCCAGAACTGTTTTATTCATTATACATGGAGGAGTGGGTGGGGGGACTTTCTAACTGAGCTACTCCTGCCTGTTATTTCTTGGAGGACGGCTGCCTGGTGGTCAGTGGACATGAGGCTGCTGTGAGACAGAGCACAGGCGCTTGCATTGCATGTCCTGAAGCTGGCAAGTGTGTGTTTGGGAGGCAGTGCCAGGGCTCCCAAGCACTCACTCAAACTTTGTCTTTATTTTTGTCTTGTGTGTGTTGTGTCTATTGATGTTTGTATGTAAATAGAGTAAGCCAAAAATCGCATGAGATTTCTAAACAGCTGGGTGGTGCTCTCAAAGGCAGCGGGCTTATGCTGGGCTTCAGGGAAGTGCTGCTGTTAGTGTTGTTTTGCTTTTTGACAAATATTTAAATGTTGGCTAAATGACTTTTAAAATGTAGTCTCCTCTCTTGAGAGAGGAAATGTTCCTTCACTCAGCTTTCCATGATCAGAGATAAGTGTACAGAGGATTTATATCTGTGAGTGCTCCTTTGAAAGCACACGATCCCAGCGTCTCTGAATGCAATCTTTCTCCCCATCCTCAGGACTGCCCTAATGTTAGGCTGTGAATATGGCTGCAAGGACGCGGTAGAAGTTTTGCTCAAAAATGGTGCAGATGTTAGTTTGGTCGATGGCCTTGGTCATGACTGTGCTTACTATGCCAGAATCGGTGACAATATTGACATTTTGACTTTAATAAAAGCTGCCATTGAGGATTCCGGCAAAGGTATGAAGAACACGCTGTTACTGCTTGCTATTACTCCTTCATTTGGGTTGTGTCTTCCCCAAGTTATGTCTTTGTGTGGCTGTGGGATGGCTGTAGTGCTTTAAACCAAAAGGTGATACCCATCCTGCATAGGAGGGTAAAGAAGGGTTATGCTTCTTTGTTTGCTTGTGTTTAGTAAAACTTAAAGTTAATGCAGGCTGTGACATCATGAGATAAAGGGTATTAGTGTTGATGAATCTTTTGTATTGCAGTATTGATCATAGGAGTGATTTAGCCTCATTTATAGGAGAAGCTTTGTACTTGTGAAATGCTTCCTGTTTTGGATTAATGGGGTGCGGGGTGGGAAGGAAGGAGAGAATGACTATTTCTTGAAACGTCCTTCCAAGAAAGAAACATAAGTAGATTAACTAGGTATGCCTTGCATGAATCTGAATGAAATGCATTTTTTTTTTTAACCTTCCTGTTTCATGTTGCTTTTTATTTTTAGGAAGAGATACCCTGAAGAAAGGGCAGTCTGAACAAAAGGTAAGTCTTATTGAGTTGTGTTTTAACTGACCCAACAACATTTTTCAAGGTGTTCTTAACTCAAATGTTTGGTGTATATTGCAGAAAGGTTGCAGATTTGTAGTGTAAATCTTACTGATTTTTTTTTTTGATCTTTGGTACTGTGAAATAATCAGCTTTGTTTGCTGGCGTGTAAAGGTGATTCATGAGTAAAACTGTCTTTTGTGAGCTACATCCCTAGGAAATTTGTACTTGTTTCCCATCCCTAGGAAACTTGTACTCTCTCTATGTTGCAGTTGTATGAAACTGAAAGAGGTGAGGTGTAAGCTGTTCACTCTCGACTGCCAAAATTCAGCACACAGCTGGTACTGTTGAGAGAGTGGCTAATACTGCACAGGGATGCAAAACTGATTCAGTATTTTTGAGTTGACTTCAAACGTAGCATGGAGAAGATTCCATCTATAATTAGATGGTGTTTGTATTTCTATATGAAAAATATTTTATTTGCATATTTGGGGTTTGAGCTTTGACAAGCATCCTGTTTTCTGTCTGGACGAGGTTGTGGGTGGTCTACTTATTGAGAAGCGGTCTGTCAAAGTTTGAACGCTCAGTGGTATTGCCCCCCAGTGGAAGCTGAAAAGGGAGTTGTGAGAGCAGCCTACTGTCCCCAGAAATGGATGTTGTCAGGCTGCAACAGGAATAAAAATTAACGCTTTGAATGTTGCAATAACAGATGTCTAATATGTCACAAAAGTGGAATCGGCTGCATGCACAGGAAGAGGTGAATGTCAGGCTGTATCAGAAGGAACATAACGCTCAGGTAAGCAAGAAGGATTTCTACAACTACATATTCCCATGTGCATAATGAACCAGGCATATTAAAGACAAGATGTGATTGTAAATAAGCATTAGCAATTCCACGAAGAAAGGTCATAGATATTGCTGTTTACTTAAAACTTAATTGTGTGAGTATGTAAAGTGGCAATTATGCAGATAAGCTATAAAGTTTTGCAAGAAAATAAAAATTCATATAATGAATACTTGGGAGCCTCTTCACGTCAACCCTTCCCATCTCTTAATCTTGTGTCTACTGCTTTCACCCGCAGTAAGATCATAGTGTCACAAAACACAAAGGTGTAACATTCTCAGGAGATATGTACTTGTATTCCTTAAAAATAACTTGTATCATAATTGTTTTATTAACTGGTATTCATTTTTTTTTGTCATCTTACTGTGTCAATACAGTTCTCAAAAAGGTAAGTAAAACTTCAAGCTGTGGGGAACAAACCGTGGAGAAATTGAGACTTTCATTTTGAAATCCTTTGTCTTAAAAGAATAAGGATCTCTAAATGAAACCTGTCTGCTTTGAGCTCAAGTGGTTACCTCAGGTGGTTATCTAGCAGTGGTTACACAGCCTTTGTTTGGATGTAAACGCTGGACTGATTGAAGGCCCAAGACCCACAGTATAGTTCTCATGCGTTGGATTCATATGCATTACCAGGGTGAGTCTTGGGGTTGCTGGAACACTTGTCCATTTAAAGGTTGCTGCGCTTCATGCCAGTGAGGTTTTTTCATTACAGCTTTGGCTGTGGTGGTTGGGTTTCAGGGACTGTTTTAGTACTAGTTACTTTTACACGTTAGCAGACAGTAGGTAAGCAGCCTCTTTAGTGCTGTCAGCACTGAAAGTAATCTTACCCTGCAAATACTCCCAAAACCTTTATTTAAACTTATGTCAGAATGGCCTATTAGAGACACAAATCTGGAAGACTTTGAAATGTGCTTTTCTAAACTCAAGAATGATGGAGACCTAAAGTGAGGCCTCAGTATCACTGGGACTTAGGCAAAGCTTGATGCATCTTTAATGGCTGTTAAAATTGTTGGTGTAAATTCATTAGCTTTCCTCATGTGAGTGTAGTGTATTTATTGCTTTATTTTGTTGCCTTTTTTTTTTTTTTTATTTAAAGGAATTGGAGTTAGAAAATCAAGATTTGAAGGATAGAATGAGAGAAGTACAAGAGGAGCAAAGGATGTTGCTGGATAGAATTAGTGGGCTACAACTACAATTAAATGAGGTAAACTCAGTATTCCCTGCTTTACTGTAAATATTTCTGTATGTGTTGCTGTCATTTTGTTCTGCAACGGCCTGCAGTCTGTAGTAATACTCAACATGTGAGGAGATATTACAGCTTCATCCACTGATCCTCATAAAGTTGAGCAATAGCATTTATAGCTATACTTAATGTAATTGGAACCATGAGGTATTCTGGTATATTGTAATTTGGAAAGTAAACTCAATCTGCCATTTAAATGTAGGTGTTGTGTACAGGTACTTACAGCCACTGCTTATTTTCCAGTTGTTAGTTTAAATGGAAAATGAGTGAAAACTCTTCAGTTGGCAAAAGTGGGTGGGGAAAGGGTTTTCAATATAGGATCACTCTCTGAAATTTGAATTCCCATTTCATACCAGCCCCCTCCTACACCCTGAACAAACTACCTCCCCTCAACCAAACCATTCCTCCTGTTTACTATTCACACTCAAAAATCAGCATTTTTTAACTGAAAAACTCTACTCTTCCACCTCAATGGCATAAGGTCTAGATAACTGAAAAGGTATTCTATTTGCTTAGTATGTATGTCATGAGATACTGTTTTGACAAACATCCTTATTTTTTCCTGTTGGCAGAGGTTAGGTGGTAAATGTGAGGGGAACAGTGTATCGGAAGCATGTAGTATTAGAAACTGGGATAGACTCATCAGCTAATGAACTGTGTATAAGCCCCTTGAAAATATTATTTTAAAAATGATTTGTGGGGGGATTTTTGTTATTTTTGCAGGAGCAAATGTTTGCAGATGATCTTGAAATTGAGGTATGATTATATCGCCTTAAAGTGTAAGAGAACTGTGAAATAGGGGAAATGTATATTGCATTTAAGAAATAGTATTTAAAACTATAGAGAAAAGCGATGTATAAATGCTAAACAAAGTATCTAGTAATATGTTCTCAGTTCATACAGCTGTATAGCATTTGTAATACTGCAACTAATATATTCTAATTCCTATCTCACCTCTAAAACAGACTTAATGTTGTAAGTATCTGTTTAAGTAGTGACTTTCATCAACGCAAGGCTAATAAACGTGCAATCTAGTTTATTCTCATGGTGTTGGTACATGTTCCCTTGACTCTTTCTTTGAGACTGTCCTTGTAGATGAGCAGCTTTGTAGAAGAATTTTAAAGTGAAGAATTCAAGGATTTTTTCAATGCTGATTTTGGTTGAAGTTCTCCCTAAACTACTTTTTTAAAGTTGCTTGAGATTTTATGAATCTGGTCATTCCTGTGGCCTTGGCTATTTGGCACTTTTTATTCTCTTTCAGAAAGATGAATTGAAGAAAATCCTAGCTACCAAGGAAAAACAGCAGGAAGAAAGCTTAAGAACTATCGAAGCTCTGAAAGCTAAACTCAAATATTATGAAGTACGTTAACTGATTTGAAATGTAGTAAGATGCTTGATATTTACTGTAATAAATACTTAAAGAACTTAGAATTGTTGAAAGGGTTATCTAATTTGAAAAGCTTTCTCTGTTCTTTGATCCATAGCTTAAATATGGAAAAAAATTGATGTAAGCTTTATTTTTTTGTATTTCCCACTGTTTGCTTTTAGGTTGACTTCGTGACATCTGGAAGTAACTTTGGAAATAGTAAGTATAGTTCTTAAATGTGCTATGCATGATGCACTGTTAGAAAACAAAGTGTGTGTGTTTGTTTTTTTTTCCCTTTTCCTGTTATTTTAACTATAGACAAACATAATGTGATTTTCCACGCTGTAGACCTCAGAAGGCAGGCAGCTGGGCCCAGTTGTGTTTGTACCTGAGTTCTAGGGCATTATTGATCACTCTTACTCACACGTGATTGTGGTCTCGTGAAATCTGGGTTGTAACTCTGGTATGTCTTCTAAGAGCATGAAAAACAAGCTAAGCAAGGTCTCTGCTCCAGAGTCTTTCCATTCTTCATTAACAGTGCTCTGGCTCAAGTCTGTGAATTGCTTCTGCTGAACGCGAAAGCTATGGTCATCATGAGGGTTTGCTGTAGGCAAGTTGAAGCACAACTTTAAATGCAGTACCTCAGCCTACACTTCTGCTAGAAATAATTCCATTTCCAGAAACTGAGGTCTTTTACATTTAACTCTGAATACTTAAATACCAACCTACATAGCACAGTTGCCTTGAAGAGAATAAAATTAGGAAGGAAAAACATAGCTCTTGTGATTTGTGTTATTGTTTTTAAACAGACTAAATGCTATTTGCTTTAAAAATACAGGAAAAGAAGATTTATTACTTAAGCAAGGTCAAGTGTTTGCTGTGGAGTCACAGGTAATAAATATTTTCTCTAAGCAAAATTCTAAGGTAGTTATGCTTGGGAAGGCTAAATATGCTCGTAAATGTATGTATATTAACCTGTTTCTGACAACAAAATTTTATATACTAGGCTTGCTATGTTTTTTTAACTGGTGGTGCCCTCTAGAGTTATGTTTGTGAAATGGCTTTAAATACTGTGAGGATATCAGTACTGAATGGCTTGTAATGGGCATTTTTAAACTGAATCAGCACATTGCTGGGTTAGCAGTCACACTTCCAAGTATAACTGGTTTTTCATCTCCATAACTTTTTCCTGCTTTAAATTCAGTTACAATTCATAAGACTTTATTTTCCAGCCAACTTAACAATTTCCTGCCAATTTTGTTTGCTGATAGCTAGCAGCCTTCAAACATCACCCAGCCAAAGACCCAAACCCTGTCCACAATAAGTGGCTTTAAGCTAATCGTGTCAGGAAGTGACCTGAAAGTAGTAAGTACTTGCAGCACAACTGAGTTTTCCAGAGCAGGTCTGTGCCATGTAATGAGCATAGTGCCTGGTAGCAAAGTGATGGTTGGCAGTGAAGACCTCATAGCAGAACAGCAAATGTTCTTTTTTTTTTTTTTTTTTTTTTTAAGATATCCTTTATTGGACAGAGAATAAAATAGCTGTTTTCTTCCGTCCTTTCTGAGAAGGAGGTCCTGTTAACCATGACATACTCAGTCTCTTCCAATTCCTTTTTAATGTTGTTTTCATGTGCTTGAGGGAGGGGACACTCTTACTAAATTCAATTTCTTTGAGCAGATGTATGATTAAATATGAATAATGAGGGAAAATAAAACGAATGTACTGTAGCTGCATTTTAATGTCAGTAGTGTCTGATGACTGGGAAAAAATAACTAGAATTATAATCAATTTTTATTGTTGAAAGGTGAAATATGGATTTTATAGTATGGGCAGGAATAGAATAGTGTATTTAAAAAGAAGCTCGGAAAATTTTATGCTCATATCAGCATAGGTATAAAGTAGTTATGAATTTGACAATGCACATGTGCATGACTTGGGAAAAAGTGTGTATCTACTTTTGTGCCAATTTATCTTCAGTCTAGGTCTATGCTGAGACCCCTGGAGCTGTCCCTGCCTAACCAATCATCCAGTTCAGAGAAGGAAACTTTAAAGAAAGAACTTGACAACATGAGGACCTGCTATGGTGCAGCAAAAGAAGAAATAAACAAATTGCAGAGAGAACTGTCTCACAAGGTATCTGAATGTAAAGCTTTGGCATCAGAATGTGAAAGAACCAAGGAAGAATCTGACGGACAGATAAAACAACTGGAAGATGCTTTAAAAGATGTACAGAAGAGAATGTTTGACTCGGAAGGCAAAGTTAAGCAAATGCAGACCCACTTCCTTGCTCTGAAGGATCACTTGACTAACGAAGCTGCTTCGGGAAACAGTAAGGTAACAGAGGAGCTGAAGGATCAGTTGAAAGAAATGAAAACAAAGTATGAAGGAGCCTCTGCTGAAGTGGGTAAACTAAGGAACCAGATTAAGCAGAATGAATTGCTAGTGGCAGAATTTAAGAGAGATGAAGGAAGGCTGGTGGAAGAGAATAAAAGGTTGCAGAAGGAACTTGTTAAGTTGGAGATGGAGCGAGATAAAAAGGGAAAAAATGTCATGGAGTTAGAAGGACAGCTCAAAGAAACAGCAGCAAAGTTAGCCCACTCTGTAACTTCAGAGAAATTTGAAAACATGAAGAGTTTGTTATCAAATGAAGTAAATGAGAAGGCAAGGAAGTTAGCAGAGATGGAAGGAGAGCATGAAAAACTGCAGGCAGAGATTCGCCTTCTAAAGAAGGAATCTGAGACTCAGAAAGCTAAACTTGCTCAGCATATAAAGCCAGAAGACCATGAGCAAATGAGGAGTGGATTTGAGCAAAAAAGCAAGGAACTTGGGAAAACAATTTCTGAATTATCACAGAAGAATCAAGCGCTGCAGAAGGAACTTGAAAGTTTTCAGGTTGATAACAAGATGCTTAAGCAACAAATCCAAGTGTTAAAAACTGAAATAAAAAGCCAGAATGTGCCTTTAAAAATCCATGAAGAATTGAAAAAAACAAGTGATGTGACCGTTGGTGATCTGACCAAAAAGCTTTTTGAAATAACTAAAAAGTACAATGAAAGCAAAGCAGAAGCTGAAAAGTTACTGGTGGAGAAGAACAACTTAAGTGAGAACATCAGCCACTTCCAAGCTGTGTACCTGTCTCCAGAGCAGCACAAAAAAGAAGTGGAAGCTCTAAAATCTAGTGGTATTGAACTTGAACGTCAGCTTGCTGAGCTTCAGAAAAAATACGATGATGAACAAGAAAAAATGTGCAAACTAGTGTCTGAAAACACAGTCATAAGAGAGACTCTCAGGGATCAGTACGTTTTAGCTACAACACATGAAGAGATTAAAACAGTTTTGAATAACACACTAGAAGAGACTAATAGGGAGCTGTCAGATCTGAAGGAAAAAACTGAAGAGATAAAGCGAGAATTTGTGAGGGTAAATGAAGAAAATGGAACCTTGAAAAATCAGGTGAAACTTGTACAGAATCAATTACAAACTGAGTATATAAGCTTAAAAGATCATGAAGCCAAAGTGGCTACTTTAAATAAAAGCATGCAGGAACTTCAGGAAAACAATGCTGCAATAATGGCTGAATATAAGAGGGGTCAAGAAGAAATCTTACAGTTACATGCAGAAATTGAAGCCCAGAAGAAGGAACTTGACACAATTCAGGAATGCATTAAATCGAGATATGCCCCAGTTGCCTCCTTTGAAGACCGAGAACAGAGCTTTGAAGCTACAGTGAAAGAATTAAAAGCGCAGTTGCAGGAACAGGCACAGAAGTGCAGAGAAAGTGAGGAGGAAAACATGAAGTACAAACAGGAGAACGAAAAGCTCAAAAATGGCATTTTGTCCATCCAAAATGACTTGCAACAGAACTATATCCTTGCCGAGAAATCCCATGAATTGGAAAAAATGTTTGCAAGCAAAATGGAGGAGCTGAATAAGCAACTGAGGGAATTGCTGCAGAAATACACAGGCAACAAAGATGAGAAAGGTGAGCTGCAGGAGAGTGCCAAGCAGAACGCACCTCTGCAGGCTCCTGTGGAGGGTCAGCACCTTTCAGTGGAACAAATTGAGGCCTTGAAGAAGGCGCTTGGTCACACTATAGAGGATCTAAAGGAAGCCCTCAGAAGTAAGAAGGAATGTTACGACAAAGAGACACTAAAAGTAGGAGAACTACAGCAGGAATTGTTGGATCTAAAACAATCTTCGATATCTTTGGTAGAATATACACAAATGAAGGAAATGCTGGAAGAAGAAATCAAAGCAGCCAAAAACAGTTTAAAAGAAAAGGAGGGTGAAAACCAAGTTAAAAATGAGGAAATCCAGAAGTTGCAGGCTGAGATTCAGCTTAATCGACAAGCTCTAACAGACCTGGAGAGCAAAGATGTGATTGACGTGGCAGAATACAAATCCATGAAAAGTACTCTGGAGGCCCAAATTAATAGCATAGCTGAAGACTTGTCTTGTGTAAATAAAAAGTATGAGGAAGCATGTGAAGAGGCTTTGCAAGCTAAAAAGAATGAGCTTTCTTTAAAGGATGAAAAGGAATTGCTTCAGTTACGGAGTTGCAGTATTGAGCAAGAAATTAAAGACCAGAAAGAAAGGTGTGATAAATCACTGATGACAATTATTGACTTGCAGAAGAGAATACAGGAGTCAGCAAAGCAGGTGGAAGCCAAGGATAACAAGGTAGGCTGTCAGATTGTTAACGGTCCTAACACTTTTAATGTAGTGGCAAAGAGCTAGGTTGCAGATGCAGTTATGTAGCTGTTCATGTATGATGGTGTATGGGGCAGTAGGTATGCAGGACTGGCCCAAATCTGCAAAGCTGAAGTCTTGGTTTTGGTAGCATTATGCTAAGCTTTTCTAATTCCTTGTTAGCTTTTGGTATCATATGTTGTGGTCAACCCGATAAAACTACCAACTTGAGTTCCAGACTCTTGGGGTACAAGCTCATTCTTCCATCAGTTTGGTGGCTTGAATGTTTATGGTTGTCTTTTAAATACAAGAACTATTCCTGTCTTGGTTTCCAAGTATTAATACACGTGTTATACATGTTAATGTCTGTTCTGTACAAAAGATGTCTCTCCCCTCAGCCATCTCTTAGCCAGTATGATGGCATGCCAGGACAGCAACTCTTCAGTGGTTGCCACTCTTCACCAGACTTTTTCTAAGTTAATATCATTTTTTCAATGAGGCATCCTTATGATTTTTTTTTTAATGTGCTTCTTTTAAAGATTACAGAACTGCTTAATGATGTGGAGCGGTTAAAACAAGCTCTTAATGGCTTGTCTCAGCTTACGTACACCAGTGGGATTCCTTCCAAGAGGCAGAACCAGCAGGTTGAAATGCTTCAGAACCAAGTAAAAACACTGCAACAACAGCTAGCTGTAAGTAATTCTGCAAGGTGTTGTCCGACACACAATTATGCTGCTTACAGTGATTCTTCTGTAGTATGTGGTCAGCAGAGCACGGTGGGCGTAGGCTTTGAGGAACAGCAGAGTATTCATAAATGTGCTTTTGTTTTTTTCTCTAACCACTTCTGTCTGTAAATCTGTTTGCTTCTTTGTGCATGCTAGAGTTGCAACATTTAGGAACTCTTCCAGATGAAATGGGCACAGAGAACTTGTGCTTAGGAGATATGGAAAGATGCTGCTCTAGTTCATGCCAAGACCATTTCTGTGTGCTAGTTCCATGCTAATATTTCTTACCCAAAAAAGACGAACCATGTATTTTCTCACTCTGAAAGAAAGTAAGGTGGTCCTTTCTTAATGGATTTGGTTATTGTCTGTTCTCTTGTCTGCAAATGTTGTGAAGTGTATTACTTACCATTAAGCACTAACAGCGGAGGGGAACACTTTGTGCTAAGTGCTGTGGTTTTGTGCACAAATGCGTACATTTTTGGCTCCTGTGACTTAAGTAGCGCTCATAATTAAAGCTACGTATGTGAGCAAAGTCAGGTATTAGTATATCTGTTCAGAAATAGGATGCATCTTCAATAATATTTGCAAGGTTGGCCCTTGTAAGGCAAAGCATGCTTGAATTGTTTTTTTTAAATAGATGGCTAATGCTGTTGGTGAACAGGTTTTCTGTTTTAGCACCTGGGCTGGTACACTAGGTCAGCCTGTCTCTGACAGCCTTTCAGCAAAATTACTCTGCTGCAAATAACCAATAAAAAAGGTGAAAAAGTGACTTTCCCTGATTAGTGGAGGGGATATAGCTAACTTTAACCTTGAATTTTTTCTTTGTCTAGTGTGCAGAACCAAGGCAGCAAAGCTGGAAATGGGAAGAATAGGTATTGATTTAATGACTTCATTTCTTTTCCTTGTCTTCCTTTTATAGGATGCTAAAAGGCAGCATCAAGAGGTAGTTTCAGTTTATCGGACACATCTTCTTAGTGCTGTACAGGTATGATAGTCCCAAGTTCAGATTGTTTTTACTGTGTCATCTGGATGTAGAGATTCTTAAAAACATTTCCACCTGTCATGCTAGAAGACGTTAAACTTGAAAGTAGTATCTGTTAATTAGCTCTTTAAATTAGTAACCTGTTTTGAAGGTGAGTTTTAATTTTGAAGTTGAGAGAATGGACTGATCCCTCAAAAAAGCACAAGTAAAAAAAAAAAAAAAGCACTGTAGTCTTACCATTCTGTGTTCTTATGGCCATTTGTCTACAGTGTGATTATCATCCTCAAAGCAGGTTCCTGCTACATATAATGTCTGGTGATGTGAGCATATTAATTCTGCGTTATCCCACGTAATGTGGGAGAGAAGTCAAGTAGGAGCTGGAAATCTTAATGCAGGCCTGTTGAGTGGCTCTCGCTGAGTGAAGAGCTGAGCAACTAACTTGTGTTGTGCCTTCAGATACTTAAGTGTGCAAAAGAAGGACCGCTGCTACAGCAGCAAGCTGTTGCTTCCAGAGAACACGAACAGTATGGTTTTGTTTTTTTTTTCCCCAAATCATATTTTTGTACAAGACTCTACTGGGCCAGAAAGGCAGACCATTCTTTCTCAAATGAGAAAACTGTAACAGGGTTCCTACAACATTTCAGATTTATCTAGAAAATGATGAAAATACAGCAATGAGTTAAGACTTCTGAGCAATTTTGAAGAATCTCCTAATATGAGCTTATGAAGGGCTGACATTTTATGGGACTTTTTCCTATTTTACTTTTTAACTAAGTGTTTGCTTGCTCTAGGGTCACATGGATGAAGATGTCCAGGCTGCTTTACTACAGATCATTCGAATGAGACAGGGACTTGTTTGCTGACGTGTTTAGTGCCGTTGTTCTTGAAGGCTGCTGCAGCTTGTAGGAATGCTGTGATTATGGTAGTGATAACCTTCATGAGATTTGTGTAATTGTGATAATACAGCTACAATTAGAACCCCAGAAAGTTACTTCATATAAGAAACAACTTTAAAAAATGAAATATTTTCTTCCAAAACAGTAAAATAGAGCTACTAAGTTTCAGAGCTGACACTTTTTTCAAGAGATTAATAAAGGATGTAGAACATTTTAAAATTGGTATGCAAATTGACTGTCAAAATGATGACATAGTAGTTAAATTATTTCAATGTCTGATTGACCACTTCTTAAAATGAGGCCTATACCTAGAAATTCCAGTTTGTCCTATAACTTGAACTCTCATGGTGTGGTTGAAAATAAATTATGTTCAAATGAGCTTGGATAAGTATTGTAGCTGTATAACTCCTTCAATTAAGAAAGTGACTATTTTATTTGTAACTTAAGCTGATCGACACTTATTGCAATGTGTTTAGAAAGTCAGCTGCAAAGCTCGATGGAGGGTATTTAGGTATACGCTGTAACTTGGCTGGCCAAGTTACAGACTTTATTTAAATAAACTTTAAGATGTAGTGCCTTTGCTTTTTACAAGACACAAAAATCAAATTTTCCATCAGAACACTAACTTTGTTTATCCCCTGACCCAAGAAATTTTTCATGAATGCTTTGTAATATTGATTACTGTAGGCTAAAGTAGTAGGACTGGAGTGTCATAGTTGGTAGAGCAGCATTTTGAAATAAATGCAATAGTTCTACTTGTGTATAATTTCATTCTTCATTAGGCATAATATGGATGTAGACTGAGCAGCTCATTTAGCTGTGGACTAGATAATTTAGTTGCTGGATTTTCAAACACTATCTCATGGAATTTTAAGGTATTTTCCTCCTAACTGTAAATTATGTACTATAATCTGATTATTTATGGGGAAAGATGCAAATAGTAAGATTAATGAAATGAGAATTTTTATTTGCTTGGAATCTACCTATTAAAGCAGGGCTTCATTTTTAACTGAAGGATGATATTCCCATAAGTAAGTTTTATGGCAGAAAATAATTTGGGACTATTCAAAGAAAGTAATTCAGAAGTGAGCCTAATAACATATGTTGGTGTTCTAATAGTGCAAACAGCGTGAGTGCTGTCGGTAGCCCTGTTAACTTCAAGCTACTTGGCTGAAAGCATTTGCTTATAACTAGCAAGTAGGAACCTGGCATCCTGATGCAGAGAAGATGAGCTGCCTTTTCCATGTTCCAGAAAAATAAAGACTTAAGAAAGAACGCTGAATTCTTTGCTTCACGTTAATTGGGCTTCCCAACAAGCTGTCTCTTGCAGGCTTAGGTCTCTTTTTCTTTTATTCCAGTGATGTTATATTTATTTCCTTTTGTGTCCCTTTTTGGGCGGAGTCATGTCATAGAATTGAAGAGATGACTGCCACGTAGAGGGGGATACAGAAAGTGATAAATGTGCAGGACAGTTTTTATTATATAAATACATTTAATATATTTACTAAATACGTCTGTAGTACAACAGATCTAGTGCTGCTTTCCTTTAATTTCTTAGAGGACTATTACAGAAAACATCTCAGTATATATACATTACTTTTAGCCAAATTCTTTTATGATTGCGTTACTTGAAACTCTTATTAGAGAGAAATTGTTTTAATATACTAACTAACTCTGGCATATTTTGATATTGTATGTTTCTTTATTGAGGGAGTTCTATGTATGTTTTTCTAATATTTTCCCATATTACATTATTAATAAAATATTTTCTTCTTTTTTTATTGTAGTGGTCAATTCTGTAAAAGGTAAAGCAATGTAAATAGTTTTGGCAAAGTAGTGGGTCATGAAGGATATTGAAGTCATTTCAATGCTCTCAAATACCAGGTAACACATTTATTTTTAGATGTCTGCTGGGATTGGTGTTTTTTGGGATTGGTGTTTTTCCATCTAATTTCAGAATTTGTGGTTGGTAAAAATTCTGATGATATTAATCAAGAATCAAAGATGAAGCTTCACCAGTTAGCTCTTCAGAGTAAATCTGCCCTGGCCACCTCTACATCAAACAGGGCATGCTGCCTGTTGTACCAGTCCCTAGGTTTTGGGGGTGAAACAGTGAAGTTCTACTACTACTTTTAATGAAAACATGTTCATGTAACATGTTACACTGCTGCCTGACTTGCTAAGCAGTCTTTGCAGGGTAATTCCTTGGCACACTATTCAAGTTGGCTTATTGGCTACGAATTGAAAGAGAGGGGCTCCCTATTTTTACAAGTAACTTGATTTTTAGTTACTTGGTGTAACTATTGTTGCACGTGGGATGTGAAAATGAGTAAGGTGGTCAGTTGTTAGGGTATGAACAGTGCAAGTGAAACTTTACTGTATTTAAACAGTGACTGGAACAATGATATCTTCATTGGACCTTGAAGGCTTTACAGGAGCTGCTTCTTTTCTGACTCAGTAAGCAGATCCTTTCTTCAGGGTTCTTGTAAGTCTCTTCTTTGACCTTTAAGTGTGTGTGTGCTTCTGTGTGTAAAAGAATAAATGTTTGAGGTTTTCTAAAGAGGAAATGACACTTAAGTAGAACTGTTTTTTGATGTGTCTGTGATTTGATGTGTCTAAATATCCCCTTAGCCAGTAGATGTATTCTGTCAACCTCACGGAGTCAGTTAACGTACAGGGTACCATTGAAGTGATTTCCACTGATAATTTCCCCATAACTGTATATACTCTCAGATGTACTATATGGGTCTTGTAATCTCCAACAATTTTTTTTTTTTTTACTGCAGAGTAAGGCTAACTATTTAAAAGCTTTTTGAATAGTATTTGTATCTTTTTATTTTGTTAGTAAGCAGAGTGATTTCCTTCTGCTGAAATAATTGACTTTTGTCCTCTCTTTTTAATTGATTAACGTGCCTCTTAAACACCAGCTCAAAACATCGAGTGTAAGCTGCTAGTGGAAAATACTTACTGTTCTTCCACAACTTGACCAGTGCCAGAACAGATGCTGGAAGTGTACAACCTCAGCGTTTCCAGGTTTCTTCTTGAGTGAAGGCTTGACTGTTGTAACTGCTGTTCCAGCAGTGACACAAATTGGTTTGACTCTTAGATGACTTCAAGATCACTTTAGCAACTTTAACTCCGTCACGTTACTAGAAGCCTGAATGTGACTGCTGGCTTGGTTCACTGAAGTCCACATAGGAACTGTATATATAAAGCATGTGAGAGAATAAGTAAGTTTTGTATTTCTATGAAACATGAATTGGTAGCTGGGAATAGAGAACCTACTTTCTTGATTCGTTTAAAAATGTTTCTTTAACTGGAGACAGAGGAATATTTATATGAGAGGGAAAAAATAAAGGTGAGAAGTTGGTGCTTGTCTGGAAACAAAATCAAACGCAACAAAAATTGCCAAGCCTGAACGTCTTGATCTCAATAGTTGCAATAGCGTTCCTACAGATTTACTTCAGCTTGGTACAGGTTATTAGTAGTTTCTTGTCACTCTTTAATTCAGGACAAGTAATCACTTGAATATAGGCTCTAAGAAATCTGGGTGCTTGTCTGACACTAGCTGTTGTGTGTGCTGAGAGTTTCAGAGCACTCTGTTATGTCTCCTCCTCAAAACCATCATGCTAAACCCATTTGATCTGCTGGAGTTCAACATTTATTTTTTGAACAGTGCTTTCATGTGTTGAACTGTGCCTTGTTTGCTCTAGGAGCATTTCTGTCTTGGCATGGATTATTTTTTCTTTCTCAGTTCATTATCAAAAGAGTTAGTGGAGCTGAAATTAAAATGATGTAGTAACAGCTCAATTGCACATCAGAAAGTTGCTTTCTTCTGGAGGAGTGGTACCCAGAGCTGCTGCCAGCGTGGCGTCAGTAGGCAGCTGTGGAGCTCTTAGCTGTGGTTACGTTTCCCTGGGCATGAAGCTGTTCTTAAAAGCAGGATTGTGTTTGGATGCAGTGGTTAACTGCGAAGAATTCTTACTTCGGGGTGGGGGAAATGCAAGACAAAGAGTGCCCTAGAAGTGAGAAACTAAATCTCAATTTCCTTGGGAACACTAACTCAACACAGCATGTAATTCCTGCTAGCTGAGACTTTTTTTTTTTTTGCCTGCTAGTTCACCCTCTTGTTACCTTGGTGTTGATGATGCTGTGAAGTCCTAGCATGTAAGAAACTAAGCTTAATGTTTTGGGGTTTACTAGGTGTGGATTATTTAAATACTGGATGAATGGGGAGATCTGTGGGCTCAAACCAAAAGAACAACTAACTCTCTTGGCAGTGCTCTGTATGAGGTTTTTGGCTCAACTGAATCATGAAGGTGAAGGTAAAATCTGGGCTGTGTTTGCTCATCAGCAAAATTCCCATGGCAGTGATAATCCATGTGTTTGGTATAATCAAGCATGAGGAATCACCTGTGTAGTAAAGGAAGCTTTCAATTTTTATGCTTTCATGGACAAACATTGCTGATAAATGAAGGGGGAAAATGGGAGGTCACAAAAATGCCAGATGTAAATGAAATGCATTGAAGAGGTTTCAGGGGTGCTTCATGAGACATGTATGGTGATCTGTTACGTGAAACGGGAAAGCAATATTATAAGGTAATGCTGCTTATAATTGATTGTTGGCACAATGTTGCTATTATTCGGCAGCCCTGTTTTAAGTGGGTATATGACTTCTAAGTAGCTGACTTGGAAATATGTCTGAGTCCTGGAAAGTTTGTAGAGATTACTGCTTTCTTAATCTAATGTGTGTATTGCTCTGCCAACTCAGAAAATTAACTTTTAATAGAAAAAAACATACATATAACTCAATCACAGCTATTAGATCAGATGGATTTTACATTAAGTGAAAAAGATGCTGAGCATTAAGGGATATTAAATTGTGAAGCTTTTTACTGTTGGACTCAGCTTTCAAGCCAGCACTCTACTGTGAAGAATATTTATTTGTGCATTTACCAAGTATCTTAGATGACAGGAAAGGAATGCATATGAAAGGAAAACAGGACATGAAAATATGACTTCTTTCCAGTGTGAACAGCTAGCTTTATTTCATAATAATTAGTTTTACACTTCATTAAATGCTGTTTTTTTGTTTTTCTTTCCTGCTTATGTGCTCTTAGGATACAACAGAGATGACTTCAAAAATTCTCTGCAGGGCATCAAGCCAGAGTTTTGTAATCTAGTGGGAGTATTCCAAAGTAAGAGAGGATCTCTTGAAGCTTCTTCATGTGTTGGGAGTCAAGTGTGGTGTAAGAGTTATTTTGGGTGCAAGGACGCTTGTCGTGTCTTGCCATACTACTTGCTGCAGTTTAGCAATTGGAACACATTGCTCTAACTACCTGTGGACAAACCTAAAAACAATTAGTGTAGATCAAGTAAATCTATAATATGATCTGGTCACGAGGGACTTTGACACACAACTCTTAGTTTTCAAGAAATTCTAGCACTTGATGATAGGGATACTTATGCTGTTGAGTTTAAAAAAAAAAAAAAAAAAAAGTCTAAACATCACTAATGAAAAATGGTGATCTCCTGACCGTGTAGGCATACTTCAACTTGAAAGCTCCTCTGAAAGAAGTGATAAAGGAATGTTTTGAGAGAAGGGAGAAGTTAAACAGATCGTTTTGTCAGTGATAAGGAATTCCCTAGGAAAAAAGTAGGAAGAGGAAAATTAAGAAAAATATGCCAGTTGCGGCATAGCAGAATTAAAACGTTTTCAAAATACGAAATTGGCTAGAGCTTCAGGAGAACAGCAAAAGCTGCTGTGCCTGTATAGGAAGCAAAGGAATTAGAAGTATGGTAGGCGCTGCAAGCGAGAACAACAGACAGGTTTTTAAAAGAAGTGTGTTGAGAAATACCCATTCAGTGCTATGGGCCTGACTTCAAATTGCGAAACTGGAGAATGTTCTAGCAGGGGAGCTGCTACAGGGATGTACAAGAAACGGCAGAATAGGTGGCAAGGTGTGATACTAAAGCGACCAGTTCATGGGCTAAAAGCAGCGAGAACATTGTTCTCCAGGCTTGAAAGCTGCAGCGAGAAGGCAGCTGACTGTGGGTGGACTCCTGCGAGTTATATCACATTTTGAAAAGCTTTAATTTTAGCTCAAGCATGAATTAAAAGGCAGCAGGCCTTTCCTGCTCTGACTGCTGCCATGCAGTCTCAGCTGAGATGAACCCGTGAAGATGCAGACTTCTGTTGGTAGTGCTTGGGCTGGGAGGTATCAGTAGACCTGTCAAGCAGTGTTTAAGAAGTTGGCATCCTACATCTCTTGGAGCAGGGCGCGGTGCTGGCTTGCCTGATGGGGAAAAGGCAACGTTGCTTCTAGCGTGGTAAAGCTGGGAAAACGCAGAAATTGTCAGCGAAGTCTCACAGCGTAACGTATGAAGAAATGCTGAACTCTTCCATCCCTTTCAGCAAAAGTAGTACTTCTTTTTACCTCCTACATCTCAAATATGAAGTGAAAATTACTCCAGATTACTGCTTCTGCTCCAAGGAGGCTGCTGAGATGGTGTATGCATGAGTACTTTCTAATGCTGCCATTTGACACGTTGCAATCAGCTACAGAAGTAATAAGCCTGAACAGCACGGTGCACTTGAACGAGGCACAAAACTGGCAAGCTGACTTGCTTGGAGATGTTTGTGACTGGCTGTGGTGCCTGGGTAAGCACAGGGCTGCCCTCTGCCAGCAGCTCAGAGCACTTTGGCCAAGCCTGCAGCATCTTGCAGCAGTGTCTCAGCTTCTAATGAGGGAGAAGTTTGAAGAGCTGATCCCACTTTGAAAGGGACTGGGGGGAAAGCGCACTCATGAAGAGTGTTGCTTTCTGCTCTTGTGTGCCCCTGGAGAGACCGGGTATCCAGGACAGCAGTTGGTGGCTGCTGGATGAACAGGGGACTTGGAGCATTTCCAGTGGGTTGTGACAGGAAGAATTTGGCTGTGGAAGAGCAGACTTGAAGTGTAGCTGATGGGCGCTCTTAAATGCGGATCTCACAGGAGCTAACAGTTCCAGCAGGGGCTGCAGTAGGGCCTGGATTTTCAAGTGATGTATTTGTTGTCTTTTGCCTAGGAAAAAAAAAAAAAACAAAACTGACCTTGTCTTCATTTAGGCTTCTTGGGCTGTTAGTGGCTTGCTCTGATCTGAAGCTCAGAGTTGTCAAGTATCTTAAAAAAAAATTAAAAAATAAATGACAAGTGTGTGTACATATCTCAGCTCTTAAGTCTGACACTCTCAAGCTGTTGGACTTTCTCTGGAGGTGCTGTGTTACCATCTACACATACAAGGAGTGGGCGTGATGCACTCAGAAAATATGGGACCTCTGGCACTCGCGCATATTTCTGTACAAGAAATCTGAGGCAGAAATGTGGCAGCCCTATTCAAGCAGCTTCCTCCAGCGCTGGGTAGTTAAAGCGTCTGGCATGTCCTACTGTTGCTGAAATGTAAAGAAAACCAGTGGGGCATTTAACTAATGCTCACTGCGATAAAGGGAGCTCTTTGGTAAAAAAGCAAAACCCTGTGGGTGGTTAGGGTGCAGGAGGAGCAGGGCCCTAAAAGGGTAACAGTCCTCTTAGGATTTCAGGTTTGCTTGGGGAGAGCGAGGGAGGTACAAAACTACATGAATCTGGGGAGCTGTGAAGAATCCTGGCAGGAGATTTTTTCTCTTTCCTTAATGAGGTTCTTAATGAAGGTGTAAAATGAGCTGAGCGGGGAGGAGGGGACGATTCCTCTGCAGACTGGAGAGGGCTCTCAGAATTCCCTGGTTATTCCTCTGGGTACCTATGGGGAAAGGATGAGAGGGCTGCTGACAGGAGGAGGATGGACAAAGGCTCACCCCTCTGAAAGGGACAAGGAATACTTTGCTGCACTTGGGGTCTTTAAAAGATTTATCCTGGGTGAGTGGATGCAGATTTGTTTCTTGGGCCTACTGGACTTCCCTGCTTATGTTTCTCCAGGTTTCGTGGAGCAGGACCAGAGGCAGGGTCCCAGCAGACAGTGCAGGAGCTGGCCCTTCCCAGGAGCTTCAGAAATGCCTCATGGGCTGAGAGCTTTCTATCTGCAGCAGAAGAGCTTTCCCATGCTTGTTTCTTAGCAAAACTAAAACCAAATGCTATGGGAGGTACCGGTAGCGAAGGGCTGTTCTTTAGCTGTGGCTGATGGAAGCTGTGCCATCCCAAGAGGAGGCTGTGTCAGCTCACCAGTGACGTGGAGGTGAGGTGCTCCATGTCGTGGCTCGCCCTGATGGAGGGGAGCCGTGTGCTGCTCACGAGCCCCTGCCTGAGGGATGTCACGGTGCATCAGGCTGGAGAGCTAGGGGAGAGGACAAAGAAGTGACATTGCATGGCAGCACTTAGCTGCATATTAATTTCTCAGCAAATGTTATGAGTGTTTAATCTGCTTATTCTCTTGAGCTGTTCTAGAGCAAAGAGCTCTGCTGGTGATAAAGGAAGAGTGATTTACAGCTTTAAAATTATCGGTGCCTCAACAGATCACCAGCCTCAGATTGCATGCCTTTCTTGTTCTGCTTTATAGATGCTTCCTCTGAAGCTCAGTCAAGGCTGTGTGCAGGCATTTGGTTTTGTCCTTCCAGAAACATGACCTTGGACAGCCAAAAGTGAGGTTATTTAAACACCACCCCCTACACACCCGTCAGCACAGCCCCTATGCCCCCAGTCCGCTCACTAAACTCCGGCTGAGTTGCTTGTGGCATCCTATAGAGCGTATGATTTAAAAACTTCCCAGGTCACCTTTGCAGTATCTCAGATGCAATTGATGGGGAATCCAGGGACGCATTTTAAAGTAAATTACATGGAACAAATAAACCAATCTGCTTCTAAAGCATTTGTGCCTTTGAAAACACTGGCACTGCTGCTGTTTTTTTTTTAAAGGGTACTTGTATTCATTCTAATTGAGTTGACCTTAAAAAAAATAAATTAAAAAAAAAAATAACCCAGGTGATGTGGGTGGTGTTTTAGGATACGTCTGTTCTTAATCTATGCCAGCCTGCTCAGACAGCCACAAGGGTAAGGACAAAACAGTAACTCTTGTGCAAAATGCTGTCTGTTGTACCCTGGGCTGTGAGCTCTGGCAGCAGCCAGCATTGATGTTGCCGTCCACGGGGCTCGTGGCCATGTGCCTGGCCGGCAGCAAGCACGGCGCTGACCCTTCACTGCTCCTTTGGGCACTTAGCCCTTTGCAGGAGGAGAAGCCTGCAAGTGTCTTTCTGCTCAGGATGACTTGGTCTCCTGCTCTGTCTTCCCTGTATCAATTTAACTGTCCTCTCAGGCTCCGTGCTGTGGGGCGGAGAGCTCCTCGTGCGGTGAGCGTTATTGATGTTCTCTGGGGATTAGGCAGAGCTCACAGCAATCGCTTTGCACCGCGGGCCATGTTCCAAGCGCTTTCAGCTGGGTTAGTGATCATTAACAACCTGTCTGTGTTCCATCAGATCACCTGGCAGTACAAATTTGTCTACCTCGAGCATGATCCTGTCATTGTATTTGTCAGACTAGCTAGAACTGGCAGTCCTGAGCTCGTGCTGGCTTTGTGGTTTTTGTGCCAGCTGTGGATAACAGATGGTACCTGCTCTGCCATAACCTCTTTTCTGCAATCTGATAAAGCTAGGCTGAGGACAGAGGTTGCCTGATCTGGCACAGAGCCTGTCAGGACAAAGTTAACGTGCCTGCCAGCACCTCTGGAATGTGTTTGAACTGGCTCAGGGAGTTTGCATGGGGTCAGCACTTCTGGGCTACCCGCTTACAGCATGTTTTCGTCCTGCGTCACACACCTCAGACCTGAAAAGCAATCCTCCAGGGGAGGGCAACAAAGCTGGGGAAAGGGCTGGAGGGCACATCCTCTGAGGAGAGGCTGAGGACAGCCCGGCTGCCTGGTCTGGAGGCTGAGAGGTGCCTCCCTGCCCTCTGCAGCTTTGTGAGGGGAGATGGAGAGGGGGGTGCGGGCCTCTGCTCCTTAGTCACTCATGTCAGAGCTGCCCCGGGACGTTCAGACTGGACATCAGGAAAAAATCTCCTAACCATGAAGGTGGTCAAGCACTGGAATAGGCTTCCTGGAGAGGTGGTTGATGCCCCGTGCCTGCTCAAGAAGCGTTTGAGCAAGGCCCTCAGTAACACGCTTGATTTTTGGTTAGCCTGCAATGGTCAGGCAGCTGGACTAGGTGATCATTGAAGGTGCCTTCCAACTGAACTATGCATTTCTCTTAAATAGTGTCAAAAGAGGGTCCCCAGTGAGCCCACCACTGTCTGTTTTGTTGCAAGCTGGTTTTATCCCTTTTCTCTTGAAAGAAAAGGATCTCATCCCTCAAGGCTGAGTGAGATTTGGAGGTGATGTTTCCCGTTACGCGCGTTTGTTCTGCTGTGCTATTCCACGATGCTGCTCATGGAAAAGTGCTGCTGACTCGAGCGTTTTCTGGAGGATGTGACAAAAGCCTACTTAGACACATGGTGATTCAGATGAGCCTTTCTTTTGATAACAAAACCTAGCCTCTCAGCCTCCTTCCTTGGACCAGGAGGAGGCTGGGGAGTGAGGGAGAAGGCTCTGTGGTTTTCTAGGCAAATCAAGGAACCAGGAAGGGCTCTAGATCCTGGCTAGCAAGCCTTCTGCTCCTTCAGCCAGTGACCCCTGGGCTGCTGTGGAAGAGGTAAGGCATCTTGCCTGCCATGCCAAGTTCTTACTGCATTTGTCTCTGTAAGATGCGTACTTCCCCTGTTAGTTTCAAATGCATTTAATTGAAATGTGCTTACAGAGCTTCTGCCTGTAGGCTCTGGCAGAGATGTTCTGCCCTGTGGCTCTGAGTTTTTTTGTGCCAGCTTATTTCCTAATTGACAGCACACACTCTGCACTAACACAGCAAGCTGTAAACTGCAGCAAGCATCACAGGGAGGGAAGGTTGGCAAGACGTTTCTGACTGTACCTTGATACAAGAGCACGTTCCTGGGTAAACGTCATCAGGTGTATTCCCATCTTGGTCTGGGGATGCTCTGGTGTTTCTGTTGAAATAGAGATGCCTGTGAGAGGCTACAAATGCTGCAGATGGGTTTTCCTTGGGCTACAGAAGGTATGTGCTCTATGCCAGCTGGCTTGTCTCATCAGGACAGAATATATATGTGACTCTCATAGCTGTCCCGTTCTCCTGGGAGTATATTATAGGGGGATAGGTGAGGGAGAAATGAACACCACAGAGGGGCTGGAGCTGGACAGCAAGACACAGGGCTTTAAACTATTAGGTGGGCTGATGCTTGAAGTATTAATGGACATGAATGTGGAATCCCCTGGGGCTCGGTGTGAGGGAACCGATGGGTTTTGAATTACATAGCACCTTGCCCTGTGTTGTTCCCCATGCAAACCAGGATCTGGCCCAGCTGCAGCTTGTTTGCAGGACTGTGCCTCATGCACGCTCCTGGAACAGTTTAATGTCTGAAACATTCACCGATAGCAAGGTGGGAGATGTCCTGACTTAGCAGCATCCAGGATGAATGAATTAATGCTGTTGAGCAGAAGCATTTACGTAGGAAGAAAGATGCCTGCTGTTTGGCATGTTCTGTACAGCTGGCCAAAAGGTATTGTGAAGAGGTGTTTCTTTGAGCGTTTGTGTGGGCACTTCTTTCAAACCTTCCAATATTTGCTGTGGAAATGTTGCGTGGCATGAAGAGAGGTGGAGGGTAAGTGGGGAGATGTGTGCTTTCAAAACAAATAGGTAGTCCTAAAACTTCTGTTAAAATGAAAATTTCCATTAATAATTTCAGGAGAAAAGGACTCTTGAAGAACGTGCTTAGCGGAAAACATTGCAAATAATTCTAATTTAAAGGTAACTTGTCTTTTCCTGATATGATTGGATTTCATGGAAGAAGTGGGGGTGGCTGTGCACCGACTTAGCAGAAGCAGAGCTGCCCAGGCTCTGAAACCCAGTGCTTTGGGATTACTCATGGCTTTTAACGCTTGGCACGTACTTGACAGCTGAATTGTACACGCTCTGACACGCTCCCTGAGACAGGGATTTGGCCTCCCGCAGCCCCTCGATGCAGCTGGGAGGAGCTCAATGCTGCAGGCCCAAGCTCTGTTTGTTCCCTGAACTCCTTTAAGGCTCTAGTGGAGCCTCCCCAGTCCTGCTCCATGTACAGCTTCACCCGAATGCCTCACGTGGGGCCTTCGCCTTCATGGGGAGGCCTGTGGGCAGCTGCCTGCGCGAGCTGTTCCTAGCAGGCCTGCCGGTGCAAGTTGTTTTGTCCATGGTGCTCATCGCTTCTGCCCTGGTTCACGGCCTGCTTTGTGACTGCTTCGTTCTCCCACAAGACACCATCCCTTTACATAGACACCTTCTGTTGTTGATATTTACTGCTGGTATACCTCTGTGTCTTCGAGTATACCATCTGGCCCCATGCTGGCTGGGTGCTGAGGCTTCTCCATGCTCCTGAAGCTTTGTTCCCCCTGGGTGCTGGCAGCAACCCACCTTCAGCTCCTCAGTGGCTAGAGTGTGCTCTGAACAACTTGCTCTGTTAACCTGTGTTGGTCCCCACATCGATCCATGAAGGACTCCGGTGTGTGCTAGAAGTGAGTTGATGCAGTGACTGTACTGCCTGTGCTTGCTCTCTTACTGCTTCTTTACCCTGCTCTTTCCATCAAAGCTAGCTTGTTCACAGGGCATGGCTGGGCATGGCTTCTGGAAGTACAGCTGAGCCTTGCTGTTGTCCTTTGTTGCAGGAATTAGTGCTCTGATTTTAAAACAAACAACCCTAAAAAACCCCTGCTCCCATCCCAATCAAAAACTACAGCCCTCTGGGGGTAGCCTCGAGCAGTCGGCTGGGCACAAAGGTCTCTGCAAGGTTTTACTCCACTTCCCATTTACCTCCATCACGTCAACCCTTCTTTGAAACTGGATCCTAAGTCTCACATGGGGGTTGCCCTAACTTAAATGCTCTTTCTCATGCTGTCACTTGTGGGTTTTGCTGTGTAGACTGGGCAACAAATTAAAGTGATTAAAAAAAAAAAAAGCAACAAAAAAAAAACCTCCCACAAAAACCAACAAAACACGCAGATTCTGTAATTGCTTTGGAATCTGATGAGCAGCAGATGGCTCTGTGCTCTTTGCAAGCACCCATCCTCTGCACATCAAGGAATAACTACGTCATGTTGTTCAACAAGCCACAGAAAATTATATTTTAATCCAACCTTGCTTCCCCCTTCTTCTTCCCACCCGCTCGCCCCCCCTGTGGTTTGTTGTTTCACTCAGTAGCTTGCCATAATGCATTTAGTCCTGCCTGCCTGTGATTGGAAACACAAGACATGGCTTCATTACAAGCTCTATGGCTTCCCCCTACACTTAACATACCGTACAAATTGTTTGCTCAACTTTGGCATCTTGCCTCAGAGGAATTTTTGTCATTTGAAGGTTTTAAATCAGCTATTTGAGCCACTCACAATTGTAAATAATAGGCTATTAGTTTATAAGAGACATGCTTGCTGGCATTTCAAACCTCTCGGAGGGATCACACTGTCTTGGAAACCCTGTAATGCCTATGGAACCGAACACTCTTAAAAAGAAACCCCCAAACACTGCCCTGGGAAAATTCATTTATAGAAAATAAGTGAAATGAATAGATGTTTTTAGCCACATGTTACTCATTTTCTTTTTATTGCTTTAACATGCCTTCACTGGAACATGTTACCATCGGAGGCTGCTGATGCCAGCTGTACACCTGGCTCAAGCTGGAAAAAAATGGAGTTTGGCCTTTCATCTTCTCTGTTTTCTGTTATGATTGGAACCAAGGGTTGGCCCCAGATCAGACAAAGGGTGAACTGAAAACCATCCTCAGAGCCGGTTTCTAGAGGAAGCCTTATAGGGCTGTGTGTGGGGGGTTTGGTTTTTTTTTTCCCACTTTTTGGAGCTCTTGTATCAAGTTTATATACTGGCAGAGGCAGGAAACCATTGTGTACAATATGGCAAACAGAGCTAACAGGCAGCCAGGCCAAAGGCTATAAATTATTATTTTAATTTCTTGGTTTATGGTTTCTTGTTGACTCCAGATCAATAGGAAAAAGGTGCATTGAGCCACCTCTTTTAATTAAAAAGGCTGCTGTGATTAGGTTCTAGTGAGGGATGGAGAGATGTGTGAAGAGGATGTGCCTGGAAGCAGATGCTGGTTTCCAGCGCGAGGAATGCTGCTTTCCCCTGTGCTGCATTAGTTGCTCGTGGCTTCTACTGGCCAAGTTTCTATGGGAGAAACCCAACTGCAGTGCTGCTTTATGAAGTTTTCTTCTAGCCTGTTTTGCGTTTGCATCCTCACATCCTAAGCCAGTGGACCTTGTTTCCCATAGAATAAAAAGGCCATGTATTTTAGTGGAATCTTCTGCTTATTATAAAATAGCTCCAGATTCATTTCACCCTAAACTCAGGACACTTGGCCCCATAGTGCTGAGAAATCATTAGCGTTTTGTGCTTAACAGGTGCAGCAAACTTTTTCTTTCCAAAGATTTTCCAGAGTGAAATGCACATCTGTAACAAAGGCTGTATTTTTCTGCTCATCACCTTCAGACATGGCCATAATTAAATGCAGATATCAAGATGGAGGACGAGTTTGTGTTCCATAATCCGTAGAATGACCCATCACATGATGCTTGTTTGAAGTCTTAGTTAACCTTTAATCATGCGATGCTGAGTCTGGCTTTGATTTTCCGCAGAAAAAGTATATTTTGCAAAATCTTCAGGAAGGAAATATGCCAATTCTGCAGTGTTTCTCATTGTGCTGGAAATGTTACTTTCAAAACCTCCCGGGAGATACAGTGTAAAATGAATGCTCTTCCATTTCCTTGCCTGGGCTCTGGCTCTTGTAAAGCTGGTATCCAGGATCAGAATAGTAACTTAAATGTTGTTAAAGCTTGTTTTTCTGAAGGAGACCGAGGACGACCGAAGGGGATGTCTTGGTGCAGGTCTCAGATGTGGAATTTCCTCAGTGCTAAGGCATGCTGAATAGGTACTTGAGGGAACACTTACAGGTGTTCAGAAAAAGCAGAACTAGCAATGTTAAATCTTCAGTGCATTCCATGATAAAATCGGAGCCAAAGCTCTTTAGAAGCATGTCAGCTTGTTTGTTTTTGTCTTATGGGAGGTGCTGTTTAACTGGCAGTGAGCTGGTAGGTGAGCCAGCCGCTGCCATGCCAAAGAGCGCGGTGAAGAATTCCCCTTGCCCACTCCCACCCAACGTGTTGTGTGCGAGCTTGAACCGACGCCTGTTCAAGTTGCTGTAATAAAAAATCTGCCTTCCACAGAGGATTTGGCTCGGAGCCTGGGGAGCTGGGAACTGCGCTTCCCATCAGATGTGGAAACCCGTAGGCTGCTTCACCGCTTGTGCAAGGCGGTGCCTTGGATCAGAGCAGCTTGCCGCACCGACCTCTCTTCAGCAAACCACGGTTTCTAGCACTCCTGACCTCCTGAATTCCTCATCTACATGCCAGCGCTTCCTTTTCACCACCATTCCTTCCCCATAACTATCACAGCTGATTCCTTCCCCAAAGAATGGGAAATAAGCTCCCTTACCTCCAGCCAAAACCTGATAACCGCCGATAAGCGGCTTGTCAGCAGGGGCTGTGACAGGCGATGGTGTGAGCGAAATGGCAGCTCCTGGAGGCAGGGACACGTGCTTCCAGCCACTGCTGGAGAGCTCATCTCCTCCTCATCTGGGGTGCTCAGCCTCGCATCTGCACTGGGGCAGGTACTGCTGCCAGGCACAGGAGAGCGTGGGGTGGACCCGGGGCTCTCGGTGGTGCTGTGCCCGGAGGCTTGGCAGCGGGGCGTGCGGCTGATGTGCTGAGCAAAGGGAGGGTCGTAGGGGGCACGCACTCCCCAGGTGTCATCTTCATCCTGAGTATAAATATTTAGCCCATCTAGCAATTTAAGCATGAGGCTAGGGAGTTGTATTGGGCCAAAAAATAAAAAATAAATCTGGTCTTGACTTGGGGGCTTTGTGCTTTATAAGTCGGTGTGTGCCCTCCTCGTGGTTCTGGCTGAACCTCTTGGTTCAGGGCTCTTTCAGCCCTGCCTTGTAAGTGCTGTTGTGGGCTTGTGAACCCTGCTGGGAGGTGGGCTTGTGCCTGACAGCCCGGGGGTTCAGATCTGCAGCCCTGTAAAGCTCCAGGAAGTCATCTTAAGCTCACGGGCTTTAAAAATATTTTCTTACCTCGTGCTGAAAGGTCTGTAGGGACAGTCGTGGTTCTCTTATGGCAAAAAACCTCTCGGGGGTAAGTGGAGAAGCTGGGAGAGGCTCAACTTTTGGGACTCGCTGAGGGCAGGTTTTGGTTTGGTCGCCAAATCCCTCTTTGCTTCAGCTTTCCATCTGTGCACTGATGATAAAAGCAGCAGTGTGCCTCTCCAGGAGCTTGGGAGGATAAACACACTAGAGGCTTGTGAAACTCTGAATGTAATAGAAATTGGGGCTGGCTAATGCCAAGAGAGAGCTCTCTGCTGACATCTAAGCACCACGCTGCCCTTCTCATATATATATTATACTCTTATTATTTGGCTTCTCTGAATGAACTCCGTGGAGTGATTCTCATGTTAATAGGAGAGACTGTTCCATTGCATATTGTAGCATCCTTCCACACAGGCTGGGCTTTGACTTTTCAGGCATGTGCTGTTCCGTGGGTATACAAATAACAATTTTCAAGATCTTTCTGCCTCCCATGCGCCCTTTGCTCGTCGCCCCACTGGGGAGGAGCAGGAGCCCCGTGCTGTGGATGGCACCGCAGCCTGCAGATGGTGCCAGAGACGTGGCCAAATGCAAGCTGGTTGCTGCTGCACAGCTCTCATCCCTACACTGGTTTAGGAAAATACTGTGCTCAGCAGCACAGAAGTAATAGGAAGATAATACAGGCAAGTTGGTGGAAATTGAGAGGAAATCTGTACCAAATGCATTCCGGAGTTTGGAGAAGATTGTTATAGAAACCTATTGCTTTAGGTGGCTGAGAATATTGCTTTGAAGCAGGGGAAGCGCTGAAAACAAGACACATGTGGAAAAGGCCCTCGCTTTGTACAGATCCCTTATGGCTTCATGGTCCTCGTGCATTGTTGGCTGCAACACTGGTGGGGCCTGGTCCTGGACCCTTCCTGCAAAACAAAAGGTGACGATGCCAGGAAAGCAGAAAGCTTTGCTCATTGAGTGCCCTGTGAAGAAGGATACCTAAAAGAGGTGCTTGTCCACCATCAGCCTCGTGTGCTGGAGGTTTCATACCAGCTTGCTGCTCTGTCCCGTCTGTTGTTTCAGTTGTTCTGTGAGCATGACCCCTGGTTCTGAATATCTCCAAGGCATTTTCATTAATCTCTCAATCTGAGTGTTTAACACCTTTCGTAGCATCAGCTGCCTCAGTTTGCAGCAGTCAAGCAGGCTGTCTCAAAATTGTTTCACTGAGCAAAGAGGGATGTCTGGAGCAGCGGTGTGTCTGCCGTGGTTCACAGCTATCACAGAGCTGAAATGCTTGATCTCTTAATTTCCAAAGACTTCAGATTGACTGCTTGTCTCCCTGTTTAAAAGTGCTTGTGGTCAGTGAGAGCTGGGTGCAGGATCTGACAGACGTCCCTGGTCCATCCTGCTGCAGCAGATGCCTGCTTCGAGCACCAGCCTGGTACAAGAGCTCCGTTCTCACTGGAACTGGGGGACCTGCTCAGCAAAGCACAGTCTCATTGACTGCGTAGTCAAAATGTATGTTCTTCTCTTCTGAAAGAGGTGAATCCTCCTCCTCCAGTGTCCCCAGGACCAGGTTCTCTTCCCGTTGATGTCTGGGGACAGCACCCTTGGAGGATGTGGGGACCAAATGGCTGCTGCACTGGGTGAGCTGGTTGGTGGTGGTGCCCACCCAGCCTCTGCAAATCTGGCTTTCCGAATCAAATGTGCTTGTTGGCAGTGCTGCTGCCCTGCCCCGCGTACCCACCGTGCAAATTCCTCTGCCGACTCCTTGCTGATCAGGCGACGTGTGAGAGGGCTGGTGGTTAAAGAGAAGGGCTGAATCTGGCTTTGCACTAGGCTGTGGACGTAATTTATGTGCTGTGGACTATCCAGCTGGTTGCCGAATGGGGTAGCATGGATGGCATTTTCCTTTTCAAGTTTGGTTTCTGTGGAGACTGGTTTCTTCATAGGTGATAACTTTACAGAGGAGACTAATGACCACATGTTGATGAAATACTGCTGCGAGCCCATCTGGAACTGACATGTGTCTTTGGGTAACAGCTGGTGAGCAAAGACAGCAGAGGGAGCTGCCCTAGCAAAAGTGGAAGAGGTTGACCCCTTTTCTCTCTGACAGGGCTGTTAGCTTTTTAGGATCAAAGCTTTTCACATTTGGTCCCTGTTCTTGAAGAAGCACAAGTGTTTCCACTGCAGACATTAGTGATTCTGGCTCTGCTCCCTGCCACCCATCCCCAGATCCACTTTGCAAGCATTCTCCTTGAAACTGTAGTTTACAAAAATAAAACCTAGATTAAAGCCAGTACAGCTGCCCTGAGGTTTGAATCAATGCTGGTATGATGTGTTGCCAAAGAGAGAATTACTCAGGAGTGTGGATTAGAGCTGTTTGTCTCCAGGAAGACCTGGTCTTCAAAGCCAGGGAATTTTCACAGCTAGAGCTGGTGCATCTCCAGCTACGAGGCTCTGGTGCCCTTCTCCGTGGGCACTGGGCTGTCAGCTATCTTGTTTTTATCTCGTCTTCGTCATCTCCCTTCTTCATATCTGGCTCCTGTGCTTTTACTTTGGCTGGAATTTGCTGACCGGGACTGCCCTGCAGCCTTCCCCGTTGCTGTCTCTCACCAGCTGTAAAAACTTCAGTGCTTTAAAAAATATTTTTCTTCCTGTTGGGAGAGAGGTTAGACTTTTTTTTTTGCTTTGTTTTAAACAATGCACACTTCTGCAGCACTGCTGAGGGTCCGAGCGTTCAAGGAAGGTTTAGAAACTCCAGTTTTTAGCAGCTGCTGGGTCTGGAGAGAGAGGCACTGCTGCTGAGCCCTTGCAGGAGTTGTCTGTGCGGGGCTCGTGCCATATGGCAGCATCTCAAAGCAGCAGTGCACGAGCTCATGTGCTGGCCTGCGTGGAGGGAAGGCTGAGGGTTCGGGAGGGCTCGAGTCAAGGCTGATGTTCAGCAGAGCCCTTAGGGCCAAGTTTTTCTGCACTCCCTGCCCTGGCGCTGCCACAGGGAAGGGCTGCAGCAAGTGGTCGGTGCCATCTCCCAGCTGTGGCAGAAAGGCAGCCTTGGTGGGAGATGTGCCTGAGCAGGGTGTGAGCTCCAAATATCAACCCTCTGGAATTACCAGGGGGATAGCCCGTGGTGCCCTGCCTTGTGTTGGGGTGGAACTATCTGAATGTGTGCAGGAGATGCATCCCCAGGGTGCTCAGCACTGGGTGCTCACTCTCCATGCTCAGCTCCTGTGCACAGAGCCCCGATGGATGGGTGCTCACGTTCCACGTCCAGTGGAGGAGGCCAGGCTCGTTGCTTCCAAGGCCGAGCCCAAACCTCGCTGATGCCAGGCATGCTGCGGAGCCTCGCCTCTGTCTCGGCAGCGTTTGTTCTCCAGGGACTCTGCCTCCTCCATCCCTGGAGCCAAAACTCCTTCGCTGTGATTGCTGCCTTTGAAGCAAGCTAAGCCTTCCAAGTGCAGGCTTGAGCCAAGCTTGGGCTCTGGCTCAGCACTTCTGACATGAAGCCTTCTCCAGCTCTGGGATGTGTCATCTGCGACCTCCTGAGGGCTCACGGGGCAGGTGCTGTTGGCACCGTGACGTCTGTAGACGTTACCTGGCTGTCAGTAGCCAGGGCCTGACTTAACCTCTCCCATCCTCTGCAGGCTCCTCTCTCTTGTCCCCTGTTTATTGCTGTGTTTTTCCTAGCAGGGGCATCCTGTGTGCTCCAGGGCAGGCCAGATGCTGGCACCACTCCTTCTTCTTTTGATCCACCTCCTGTTGTGTCTCACTGCCTCTGCCAGGTCTTTAGGGGCCAGGGGATGGCTGGCACCTTGAGCTCCCTGCTCCTTTTTCTTTCTGCTCTCCCCTTGCGAGCTCCAGGCCTTCTCACCAGGAACACGGATGGACCTCGAGGAGCCCGTTATTTTGGGTAGCCAGTGACCCCAGGCCTGACAGCACAGCTGGGAAGGGACTGATGTTCTCTTAGGCTGACCTGCAGTGCAGTGCGTGGATGTGGCACGAAATGGGGGCCTGTTGGCACAGCCTCTAACCCCTTCTCCGCTGTGCTGCTGGTGAGAAAGATGAGGAGCGGGGAGGAGGCAGAGGCAGCAGCAGGACAGACCTCTCCCGGGTTGGAGACATGGTGTGACCTAAGCCTTGCTGCCACGGGACAGACCGATGTCTTTTGGGGGCCCTGCAGTGTGCACGTTGGCATGCTCTGGGGGGCGCATCCCATTGCACTGTCTGTGGGTAGCACAGAGCCAAGGCCGAGGAATGTGCCTGGTGCCGGGGGTGGCAGGAGAAGGGGTTTAGGAAGGGGAACCATCAGCATGCTTTTGGAGAAGAAACGCTCGAGATGCTGGTAGTTGTCTTTTGATGGATTCAGGCTGTATTTATTAGTGTTCCGTTTTTGGCTTCGTTTGTCCAAATCCTTAATGAGGTCACGGCCGTAAAACAAAAATAGCATCCATGCTAGATCTCAATCTTGCCTATTAAATCTCTTTTAAAAATGCACTCTGGATCTTTAAAAGCAAAAACCCCGACTGGCACAGAGCGAGGGTGAGCCACCAGCTTCCCCCCGAACAGAGGATTTCTTCCAGCAAACGAGGACCTGCTTCCCTATGTGTCGAGACCCCAGGATGGTTTAATTTCTGTGTCAGTGCTAATTGATTGGAAGCAACAATTTTGCCAGACAAAGCTGTAAATTAGTTTCAAATGGGGGAAACAGGCCACCCACTGCCCAAATATCATATTGCAGTAACAACATTAAACATAGAGCAAACCATAACCCAGGGAAGGAAAACCCAAGTGAAACCAGATTTCCACTCATTCCCTTTCCCTCGGAAAGTGGAACCAGATGGCTTGTGGCTTTGATAATAAGAGAGCCTGATTCTTTCAGATACCGCTTAAACTAAGTATCACACAAAGGGATGGGCTGAGAAGCAAAACCTCACAGGCATGAATTCTGCCTCTCGAGACCATCGGCATGCGAAACACTCCCAATAAAAACATTACAGAAAATTGTCCTCCTAATTGCAACTGGGCCCTTCTTGCTGGGCCGGCCCCTCTCAGCGCCTCGTGCGAAAGAGCAGCGCTGCTCCCAGCAGTTTCGGCCACAAACGCAAATCCCTCCCCGCATCTCCCGAGGCAGTGGGTGCCCGCCCAGGCTGGGAGCGTTTGCAAAGTGCCTGTGCATGCTGAGAGGTTCGCCGTGCGCCCGGAGGCAGCGGTGGGGTACCAAGCGGTGCCTGCGCCTTACCTCTGCAGCCAAGCTCCTGCTGGATCCAGGCCTGCCGGGGCTGAGTGCTGAGCAGCTCTGAGGCTGTGCCGCAGCTTCCCAGCGCAGCTCGGGCTGACTCACGGTCTGTGCTAACAGGGAGCGGTGCAGGAGCCCTCTCGGAGGTTTCCCACATCGTTTTTTGGGTCTCGGTGCTAGCAGCCCCGTCCATGTGGTGGGCAGCTGGGTTGTGCTGTACTCGGGGAGTTATCCACGTGTTCCTGTAGCACCTCATGCCCTGCTGTGGGGCAGCACGTTGGAGAGCTGGGGGTGGATGGACGTGTGGGGTCTGCCCTAGGAAAGCTGGTAGAAATTCCTTCCTATTTCTGTGGATTTGGGTCTAGGCAGGGAAATCTTTGTCTCGTCTGGGGAGTCCTTCCCCCAGGCTGGTGCCGCCTCAGTGTCGCAGTGGCTGTGGAGGGACCTGAGGGAAAAGCTTTCTGCTTTTTTCCTTTTTTTTTTTTTGGTTTTGAAATACATTTTTTTTTTCATCTTTTTCTTTTTTTCAAGCCAAGTCTTCCCGCAGCAGCCCTGGGACTTGGCTTGGCAGGGGTGTTTCCCTGCGCGGGGAGAAGCAGGTAGGTGGTGATGTGAGCAGTGGCGGAGCAGAGACAACGAGCTCCTGTTGGCAGCTCTTGGGAAGTTTATGGGCTGTGTGGTGATGGTGTCAGGGGAGCTGCGTGTATGTTGTGCTTGGATGAGGGCTCTGAAAAACCATCAACAAATAATTGCAATTTCCTCTTTGCCTTGTGGTAAGGCTAGATCCAAGCCTGAGAAACCACTGTTGCTTGCTGTAACGATGCACAAAATAGAAATCTCCACCTAACCCAGCACAAAATGCTGTGCAATCACTTTTAAATCACTGTGGGTTGCTTTAGCCACAGATGCAAAGTCTGACATCCAAATGCACAACAGAAGGTGGGTAGGAAGTGCTACACAGACCTACATATGTGTGTATGCTGGTCTCTCCTGCTCGTGGAGGGATTTTCTTTCTCTTCATCACCCAGAGCAATTCGGGAGGAGCAGAGCTGTGTCGGTGCGTGGATCTGCCGGGTTTCCCACTGCACGTGGAAGTGCTGAAGGTTGGCTGGGGCTGGAGGCTGGGTGGCTGCCTGTCCAGGGGTCTCATCTGTCCAGGACAGAGCTGCTGCTGCCTCGTGAAGTGGCAAGTGCCCCGGGGAGCAGCCGCCTACAAACGCTTCCACTGCTGGCAGCCGGGCCCAGGTTGTGCCTGACAAGCGGCAAAGCTGTTTCTCTGTTCCTTTGGCAAAGTGCTTGTGAAACACAGGATGACACAGCCTTGGAGACCGATAAGAAATTCCCATCGCAAGCGGAGAACACCCCCGTGGTCCTTGAACTTGTGAGGACTGGCAGCTATCATTATGCATGCAGCATCTTCCCCCCGGGTGCCTGCAGCATTACAATGCCGGGTTCTCCCAAGCTAATCGCTGTTTTGAACAACAAGATTGATTGCTTTCTCCTTTAATTATTTGCAGATCACTGAGACTTTGCAAAATGCTCTAGGTGACATAAACCACAGTTTAGTGTGTTAGCATTTGCCCGTCTTGGGGATTTTTCAAGCTCAGCCACCAGCGGGGCTGTGGGAAAGGAGCGCAGACAGCGATGTCCTCTAATGACCTGGCTCGTGCACATGCATTATTGACAGCCTTAATACGGAGCTTTGGGGAGAAGACTGGGTGTCTCGTCACTGTCCTCGTTCCCTTTCTCATTAATGTGGATGAATTCAAGCACTTAACAGCTTTTGGCTGCTAATTTGGAGCTCAGAACCGCTGGTAACAACCTGCACCGTGCCGTTGGTGCGGCGCTGCCAACCTGGCCTCGCTGTTGGACGTGCTGCTCCCAGGCTGCTGCACCTCGGGTGCCATCTGCATCTCCTCCGTGCTCCCCATCACCCCCAGAGGAGGGTCACCCCTCTTCCTTCGTGTCTGCTGACCTGGAAATTGTTCCTGCGAGTGCTTTGTGTAAGAGTTGCCCGGCGTAAGGCTCTGCCGGGGAGCCTCTGTGGCGTGCTATTTAAACCCCGCAGATCTGTGCCTTCCTAAAAGGTCACAATATCTGCATAGACTTTTACAGCTAAAGCTGCTGGAGGGCTGGGGAGGATATTGTGCTTGTCGAGTCACATTCGGCAGAGAGCAGCTATTCCCGTCACCGCACAGAAATAGCTGTTCTTGTTCTGGGGAGGATGCTTCGCTCTCAGGCTCCTTCCTCTGCCGTGGGGCGCGCAGACTCCAAGCCCAAACACGGGGCTCGTTCGTGGCTTCAAAGTCACGGCGATGCCATCTGAAGAGCGTGGTGCCAGCCCCTGGTTATCCACCCAGCCGAGTCCCTGCAGCATCTCACCCCAATTCCTGCCTCTGAGGGGCACAGCGAGGCACACGTGGGGACCGGGCTGTCCCCAGCAGGGGCAGGAGGGCCCCTCCCAGGACGCTGAGCGCCTCCCTGTCTGCTCGGCCAACGTTTTTTTGTGATAAAAAAACAAATGAGCTGTAGGGAAATGCGCGTCTGCTATATATTTCCAATTAAAGCACAGCTTGGTGCTGATTAGATCTCGAAGTTACACCAAGAAAGGGGAAAAATGTAAATAAGTGGTATTATATTTTTTTTTTTTTCCCCTCGTCCTTTCGACAGATGGAGCCGCGCTGATTAGATTATCTGATCTCTTTCTAAAGAACAAATTGTTGATGGGAAGCTCTCTCTGCGGGCCCGATGTGGCTGCGGGATGACGCCGGGTTTGTTCCCCACGCCGCTTCCACCAGCCCGGCCGGCACAGCCCCCGTGCCGTCCCCGCACTGCTCCTGCCACCGGCTCTGCCTGCTCCGGGAGCGAGGTTTGTCTTAAATGAAATCACTTCCTCGGAGTAATTACATCAGCTAATTAGGGACCTAATTGGCTAATTAGAGCAAAGTGACAGTTCCTTCGCTCCACGGGGAAGGAACACGGTGTAATGGCAGGAAATCTGCACAGCTCCTCGTGCCAGCACCCGTGGTGGTGGAAGCGGGTGGTGGAGATGCTGGGTGGACCTCTCAGCCCGGGCTGCCCTTCAGCTGATCACCAGTCGTGTTGGAGGGATGTGAGCCCCTCTCCCACTGGTGCCATTGCAAGAATGCAGCCCACTCTGCCCAGTGCCAGGGATGTGGGGATGAGGGTGGTAGCGGTGCCGGATCAGTGCAGGAGGTTCCCACAGGGACGCGGGACGTGGGGTGCCAGCAGCATCCAGAGGCATTGGAGGCAGCAACCAGAGCATGGCACGGTGCTGGTTTCACTGCTGGTCAGAAGGGTTGGGGAGCAACTGAACGGAGGGAGAGGGTTTTCCCTTCACCATCTCTTTGTTCGTGTCAGCCGCCGAGCTGCGAGCGCTGCCCGGGTCTGTGGTTTGGTTTGGCTGCCTCCCGGGGAGCCCTTGGATGTGGTTGTGTTGGTGAGGGCCTGGGGTGGGAGCTGGAGACCTGGATGCTGTTCTCGGCGCTGGCACCGGTTCCGTGTGGCCTCCAGCAAATTTCTGCACAGCTCTAGGACACTTTTTCTACTCTTTTGCCAGCCGTGCCTTGTGAGGGATTTCTCTGCAGCACAAACACGTCTGCGTGTACCCACAGCGATGCTCTCATCTTGCGCGGCGCCACGTTCTCAATCTCAAAGTGACTTAGGCATCAAAAAACTGCCTTACTATTTCTGTGAGCATCCCGATCTGAAACTTAGGGCCTTGCTCACGTGTGATCTAACCCTAGGGGACCATAAAATCTGTTAGGCATGTATGCTTCTGGCAGCAGAGGTCCCTAGGTACCACGCTGTCCATTACCTGCTGTTCCCAGCACGTCTGAGCCCTGTGTGTTGGAGGCCCAGCAGGAGCCAGAGGTGCTCCTGGTGTCCCTCCCCAGTCTCCTAATTTCTTAGAAGCAGCCTGAGCCCACGTCGGTGCCAGGCCTTGCTGAGCAGAGGTGAGCCCGGCCAGCAAAGTGGTTGCAGGGAGCAGGAGCCCAGTTCCTGGCAAGCCCAAAGCCCCGAGCAAACTCACTTGTAGCGGCTGAATTTCACGTGAAAACTCTGCAAAGGGGAATTTCCCATGAACTTTGTACAACAAAGGGGAAACGGCAGCCTGGGCTCGCTCAGCAGCTGGCCCCCGCGCATCCCAGGATGGATATAACCTGAAGACCGGCGTCTGGACTGAGGGCCAAAACCCCGTGAATTTTGTATGTTTTAAAGTTTATTGTGAACACTTCACCAGGTTCTAACATATAGTTGCTTGTTCTGGTAACTGCTTATTCGGTATTTAAATTGCAGCAAGGGATACTCCCTCCGACACCGTAACGCAGCCTGCAATCTTCCTCTGGCTTTATCCGTTTGCCACGAGGTGCAGCGCCGCGCTGCCACAGCCCTCTCGGGGGAAAAGTTCAACCTGTTCTGAGATGTTTTTGCAGCTGGAAGAGAAGGGCCTTGTAGCGCTTAAGGATAAATTGGTTTCAAAGTATTTTTGTAGCGTATAAAATAATATTTTATATATACGGAACGAAACAGGCACGGCAAAGACGTTAAATTCATCCAGCAAATTGCTCAGGGAATTTTTGTGCGGCTCTGTTTCTACTGGAGGGGAAATCTTCTGACCACGATCACGGCGTTGAGTGCCAAGCAAACACCTCGAGGAAGAGCCGAGGCTGCCCAGTATCACCAGCAGCCTGAGGGTGAAATCCAGCCCAGGACTGGGGCTGGGGCTGGGCGCTGGGTGCAGGCTGCGTGCCCAAGGCTGGGCTGAGCCCTGTGGGGTCATGGCTGGGGGCTGGAGATGAGCTGGCTGTTGGAAAGCAGTGCTCCTATCCAGCAGAGGATGTCTGGGGTTTGAAATGTTTTTTGTTCAGAGCTTTGGCCTCAGGCTGAGCCCACCTCTGTGGTTCATCCAGACAAGGATGTCCCTGCAGCGGGTTTTGGTTTGTCAAGCGGTGTTTTCCAACAGAAGCAAGCGCAGCTGAAAGTGCCCGGGCACTGAGGAGCAGGGGACCTGTCCCAGAACAGCACCTGCACCCTGATCACACCCCGGGACACTGCTCTGCTCCTGCACGGCATCTCTGCATGGCACAGACCTGGCGGAGACACCATGAACCCCCCAGCTGCAGCTTTCCATCCCGGTCTTGTTTGCCTTGCTCACCAAGGCGCGCTCCTGCTCTGGGGCAGGGTCAGGAAGGAAAAGCTTCCAGGACCACGGGAGCAGGCACCGAGCCCTCCGAGACACCTCTTGGGAGCCAGCTTGCTCCTGGCAGAGAAGTTTTGAATGAAACATCTTTCTTAGAACTGCCTGTTCGCAGAATTTGGGTTTCCTGATGAATTTGCTCATCTAACCTACAAGAAAGCAGCACTCCGGAACAAGCCCTGCTCTTGTCTTCCCGACTTGAAATATAATTTTGGTTTCTAAAATAAAACAAAAAAAAAAAATCAGTTTCGAATTGACGTTTTGACTTGAAATGTCATTTTGTTTTTAATTGCAGAACCAGAGTGAAATGACATTTTAAGTCAAAATGTTAATGTTTTGTTTAGACATCTCCCATGGGAAAATTCAGATGTTTCATTGGAGCTGACATTTGCCTGCAAAAAAAAAAAAAAAATCCCAAAACGTGTTTTTTTTTTTTTTTTTTTTTTCTTTTTTTTTCTTTTTTTCCTCCAAGCAGGGGTGAGGAGGTTTCCTGCGCTGGGCGTTTGAAGAGGCAGCGCGGGGCTGCCCAGATGCTCTGCTCGTTAGCGCGGGCAGGAGGGGAGGCCCCCGGCGTGTCGTTAACCGCCCGCGCCGCCGCTGCCGCACGGAGCGGAGGAGGAGAGGCTTCGGTGCTGCTTTGGCAGAGGTGAGCGGGTCACCAGCCTAATGCCGTGCTATTAAGCTGCTGCATCTCTTCAGTGAAATCCTCTGGCACTTGAAATAATGAGCGCTGATAATTCCGTGCGGTTATGGTGCCCTTGCTTAAAGGGCGAGATCCTGCCTTTCCCTCCGCTCATCAGGCGGAGCGGCCCATCCCGAAACCTGCGGGTTTCGCTAATTCTGTTCAAAGGAAACGCTCAATTACAGCAAAGTAAAGGTTTGCTTTGCTGGAGAGCCCAATCTGCAGAAGCACCCACTTGTGCAGAGGAGGAACACCCCTCCTGCAGCGCCGCAGCCTGCCTCTGTGGCTGTTCCAGGGGAGGAAGGGAGACGGGAGCAGAAAATCAAATGCACTGGAGAGGATTTCTCACCTGCATCACCAGACCTGTGTCAGTGGCAAGGCTTCCTCCTGACAAAGGGCAGGCTTTGCTCTTGCTCAGGGCACTGTCTGTGGCCAGGCTGCAACGCCTGGAGCGTAAGCCCATCTTTTCCTCCTCTGTGTTGGATGGGGGCAGCTCAAAGTCAGGCAGAAGCCACAGGACAGGAGTGCTGCACGAGATGGCTAAGGGAGATGTTGAGGATGCAGATCATCTCGGTGGCATGATTGATGAACTGGAAATGTTTGAGGAAGCTCTCAGGGAAGGGGCTCCTGCGGGCTGACAGTGACGGTGCCTCCGGCAGAGTTGGGGCCAGGCAGCTCTGGGTATGGCTCGGGGCAGGAAGGGTGAGGATGTGACAGCACCGTGCTGATGGCCACCAGCATGAGCTAGCCCATTGCCTGTCCATGGGCACAAGGCCACATCTCCCTTCCTTCCATCTCACCCCTCCGTGCAGTGATGTGCTCCTGCAGCTGCAGTGCTGCCAGGGGGCTGCTTCCTGGCACTGCATGTTAGCAGGGAGCTGGTGGGAGAGCAAGATTTACACTGGACTGGACATCTAAAACCACCAGCTCCAGGTAACTTCTGTCCTCACACCTCCATTTTGATGTACGCCTCTGTTCTGTTATCTGTGTCAAATGAAAAACAAAACAAAACAAAAGAGGAACCTTCCCTGCTGCCTACTTTTCCTTATGGACAAATTTGAGAAAATGCCACAAGTCTCTGAAGGCGCTAAGGAAAACTCCAGCAGCCCCAGAAGCAGCTGACAGACTTGCCCAAATCTCCCAAAACACCCAAATCCAGGCTGGTTTGGGTGCTTTGGGCATCCAGGCGCAAACAGGCAGCTCGGCGGCTCCCAGGCCCAGGGGCGGTGCTCTGTCCCTTGGGAGGAAATTAAAAATACATTGATTCTAATTCTCAGACATCTTGCCCGGGGGTTAGCACAGTTTCTGCTTTTTCCCCCTCAACCAGAAAGAAAATAACTTCCCAAAAGCTTTGGTGTTTGCTTCAGCCTTGTTAGCATCTCCGCCGAGGCAGGGTGCGGGAGGGACGGGTGCGCTGTGCCAGCGGGAGGCACCAGGCAGCCGAGCTCTTCCAGGCTGTCCTGAGAGCTGGAGGGGATCCGGCCCTGGGGGTGCTCCCATGGGGTGAAGTGGCCAGAGCCAGGCCCTCCATCCAGCCCTGTCTGACCCCAGCGAGGTGTGGGGAACAAGGAATTGTGGCATGGGCATCGCTTCAGGCCGTTCAGCACCTGTCTTCTGTGCAAAAACACTCGGAGATTCCAGTTTGGAGCTAACAAATGCGGTGAGCACAAAAAATACCATTTCCCAGCTGGGCTTTACAGCCTTCCCCTGGCGGAACCTGCACCGGGCCTGGGTGCTCCCTGGCACAGTGGGAGCACCAGGACCCAGGGTACAGGTTTCCTCTGTTTTTTCTGCTTTTGTCTTGTGACAATGAAATCCCTGCACCCGCACATCGCTCCGCAAGCAGTCCCTGCTGCTAGAACGCATCAATCTGCAGAGCATCCACCGAGATCCAGGGAGCTGTTACTGCACTTGCTCCTCATTGTTTAGTTTTGAGGTGTTTGCAAATACTAGAATTATCTTTAATTATTGCTCAAAACCAAACAGACAACATCCCCCGTGCGCATCAACCCCGCTGCGGCTGAGCCAAGGCGCAGAGCAGCCAGGCTGGCAGTGGGAGCAGGGCCCTGGAGGGGCGATTACAGAGAGCCCTTCGGCTTGTCGTTCTGCTCCCGTGGGTTGTCAGGCTGCTTTGGCTGTCTGTCTGCTTTGCTGGGGTTTCCCCTCACCGTCCCCTTTCGTTTAAGCTTGAGGAAGGCGCTGCTGTGACAGCACGGCGGCGGCGAGCCCTGGGCACCGGGGGACAGCGGGGGCTGGCGATCTGGGGTTGGAGCTGAGCTCTTGGACCTCGTGGCCACAGCAGGCGGCTCCTAATCTCACTTGAAGGTCCCTGGGAGTGTGTGCTCGCTCTGGCTGCCAGCATGCGGCCGTCACCTCGTGTTAACGGCGTGCCGAGGTCGCTGCTCCACGGCTTGGCTCTCTCCATGCGCAGCGGCACGGAGCAGCCTCCCTTCGCCCCGCTGGGGCTGCCCATGAGGGCTGCAGGGCACAGCTCCCAGCCTCAGCTGGGCCTTCCCAGCTCCCCCTCACCCAGACAAACCACAGACCCGTCTGTACTTTGGTTTTAATTGCTGCTTTTCTGCAACACTTCAAAGAATGTTTCTAACCGCAGTATGTGGCACATATTATTAGATTTGTTTTTGGAATATAATGATAAACTGTTGCTATTATGGAGGTAGACATAATTATCTGAAATCTATTTTAATCTATTCTGCCTTTTAAATATTCTATGTTCCCTTTTAATAAGAGGTAGCATCCACCCTTTGATGTTATAGCGGAGGTGTAGAAAGCTCTCCTCTCCTTGCTGCAAATGTTAATTGAATAGCCTCCCTTTCTCTTCATTAGCTGCATTAGCTTGCATTAACACCTTTTAATATCTCTTTAAAATCTTGTTCAATTTACTTTCTTTAATCTTTTCCTTTCCCAGAGTGTTGCATCACTTTGATCCTCATCTTCTTCTTTTCTTTGATGACAACTTTGAGTTTAATTTGTATTTGAATTGAAATGGAAATTTCCTAATTCCCCAGAATTCAGCAAGTGTTTTACACAGTTTTGGCATCTGCATTAACGCTCGGTGCTGCCCATTTAAGGAGGGAGAGCAAGAGGGGAGGGAAGACTGTAAAAATCTAGACTGCTGCCCTAAACGCAGCCTCTGCCCTGAGGGTCCCTCCTTGTGCACAAACACGGGCAAGCTGTTTTGCTGTCAGATGCCCTGAGGATCACAGGCGAGGTCAATAAAGACTTCCCACGGTCCTCAGGAGCCTGGCTCCTTGGCCCTGGGTGTCCTCTGTCCTGGTGTGCCGTGCCAGCCCTCAGCACATGCAGCACGCTTCCCCTCGGGGTGCAAACCTCGGCTCCTTCCCCTCCTTGCCCGCCTTGTGCAGCAGGGCAAGTGCTGGAGCCTGTTCATCGGGCACAGGCATTTTGGTGTTTGCTCGTTAGTGGCCTGGAGGCAAACAGCACGATGGAGGGTGCTGGCTTCCCCCCGACTGCTTCTTGCAGGTGAAATATCATGGGGCAGGACCAGGGTCTGCACTCTCAGCCTTGCCTTACACCACGAGCTGAGCGAGTAATAGCTCAGCTTGTCTTTTGGTAGCTCAGCTTGTCTTTTGGTCTCACGCTGGGCAAAAAGAAACAGCAACTTGTATGGCAGCGCTCGGGGACCTTCCCTACTGCTCTCCTGGGGATCAGCTCGCGGCCCCGCTGTGCCCTGCCCCGTTCTGCAGGGCTGGAGCTGTTTGTTCTGGTTACCTCGCAGGCCTTTAATAGAGGCGTTGGCATCCTCTCCGTACGTCACCTTAGCATCACCTTAACCTCAGTTCTCCCCAAACTGTCGGGCCTTTTAATTACAAACTCTCTGATGTTGGTGCGCAGCCTTCAACCTGCGCCTAACGACGTGGTGATTGCCCACTTGTTAAGTGTTGTGGGCACCATGGGGAGCTCAGCACCCGCGAGCCTCCTGCTGCTGGGGGTCAGCAGCTGACGAGCTGTGCAAACAGAGCGTGCCAGGGCTGCTGGGGAGTCACAGGCAAGCTCGTTAGCAGTGGCTTGAGAGCGCACGTTCCTGCCCGTCATCTGTTTCTTGCTGGTTTTCCTTCTTGCTTTTCGCATGGACAGCGATCAGGCTGGTGGCGCTGACTGTAATGAGAACTGAATGCCTGCACTGCAAAGCCAGCAAGGTTTATTGCTCTCTCTGCAATTAAATTAAGCTTCGGCGATGGATGCTCAGGGTGCGTATGGGTGGTTAATTGAGTTCTCCATGCCTTCTGCCCCCGCCGTGCTTGCGCCTCTCAGGTACCACCTGCGCAATCCCCCGGGCCTGGGGCTGACTCCATCCCCTACAGCTCTGTTTCTGCCTCCTCCGAGGAAGGTCCCCTCCCATTAACCAGGGCAGGTACTTGCAAAAACTCTTGTTAATGGCACGTGCAGATTGTGTGTCTCCCTGGTGAGTCTCCTCCTTGCTGCGCTCCCTCCTGGACCCGCGCTGTCTCCAAAGGCAGCCCAACCCTCGCCGTTGCAGCTGATGGTGCCCGTGGGTCTCCTGCAGGAGCACTGTGCCCCTAACAGGCTCATGGGGTGAGATGCTCAGCACCACAGGGCATCACAGGAGGCTCAGCAGGGAACAGCCACCCAGGCGGAGATGCCCTGCCAGCAGGGAGGGCACGACAACGTGCGATAGAAGCTGCTCATGCAGCTCGATGAGATACTGCACCTCCCACGGGGAGAGACGTGGAAGGCTTTCTGAGTCTTTTTTTCAGGCTTAAAGTATAATAAATCAGCTTATTCTAGAAAGAGAGACAGATTAATATTTTTAAATACTTTATTCCCGATGCTGTTCATCAGAGCGCTTGCTATCTATTAAAAACAAATTGGCATGGATTTTGACAATAACACTAGAGATGAATCATGTTTTCCTGAGCACTTCAAATAGCACTCGTTGAGTCCAAGAGAAGAGATCCTTGATTGATATATTATTCACAGGCTTGATTTCTTGATTTATACAAATATTTTCCTTTTTTGTGTGCGTTTGTCCAGTCCTTCAGATGAATAACTCTGATACGGGGAAAACGTGCTGCCCGTTACCAGGGGTGCGTGGCCTGCGTTTCGTTTTGCCCACCCCTAAAATCGCCCTTGATGTGACGGGGATGGAAGCTGCACACAGGGCAGTGCGTGGCCATGGGTTCAAGGACTGCTGGAGCCGTGTGCCTGTTCCGTGCCCCCCAGCCCCTCCGTGCCATGTGAAGGGCAGGGCCCCCCCCGTCCCCATCCCTCGCAGCCCCCTCTCCGTGTGCTGCCAGCGAACCCAGGGCAGCGCCGGCTTGTCAAAGCACGCTGCCTGCCTTCGCTGCGCCTTGACAGCGGGTGAAGACGGCGTCCTGCTTAAAGCTGACAAATGATCTCTGTCTCCAGCACCGAAATGAATTGATCTAAAGTCTCCGGGGAGGAGGTGTCGCGATGGCAGGGGGCCGCGCCGTGCCCTTGTCAAGACGGCTGCGCGCACTGCCTGGAGCCGCGGCGGTGCCGGCCCTCCTCAGAGGGACGGGAATTTGTGGGGTGTTTTGCATGTTTTTCCTTTTCAGACCGCGTAAAGGAAGATCTGATTTTTGAAGCGTTGCTCTTTTCCTTCCCTTCCCTTTCTGGGAAGAGGAGCTTTGCTCGGAGGCTCATGCTTTGCAGAACCTCCTGGGGAAACGGGAGGCTTGTCGCTCCCAAACAGCCGCGTGCGCCCCAGCTCCGTGTGATCCTCTCCGCTAAACTGGTGGCAGCATCTCAGAGCTGTGCGAGATGGGAGGATACAGAGGAGTCTCTTTAAGGGATCACAGCTTATCAGACAGAATGGTAAATTCCCCTGCCTGGGAGGTGCCTTGATGTTAGGTTACAGAGCCTGACCTTCCCCCAGGCACCCGTCGCTGCGGTGCAGGATGTGTGTGCTTGGCGTGTGCGGCTGCGAACGAGGGATGAGCCGAGCTGTTCCTGGGAGCTGTGGCTTCACGGATTTTCTCTCCTGTCCCCACCAGATGCCTGCTCCTCCTCGCCTCTCCTGGTCATGTGCAGCAGGGCAGGCAGGCTGGTGGCTCTCAGGGAGCCGTGCAGGGCACCCGTCCTGGGTCACCTCGGGGCTCACCCAGCCCGTGGGTTGGGGTCCTGTGCCACTGGAGGGGGGCCTGGTGTCCTCCCTCCCTCCCTCCCAGATCTGTGGGGTGCACAAACACCACGCTGAGCACTGCTGGGGCTGCGATGCGGTCTCCTCTTGCTGTCTCATCAGCTGGGAAGGGCAAATAACCTGCAGCCTGGCTGGGTTTTCCTGTCTTCTTACATCCTGGGAGAGATCTGTCTGCATGCTGCGCTTTATTGAAGCGGACCTCTCTCTCTTCTTGGCTTTTTTTTTTTTTTTTTCCCATTTCCACACACCTCGGTAAGCCTCTGGCTGTGAAACCCCAAATAAACAAACCCAGCTCCACCGCCCGGGTGGCACGGAGGGGCAGGGGACAGCCAGGTGCCTGCAGAGCCCCCTGCTCACCCTTTAGAGCTGCAGGAGGCTGGGGCTGCACGGGGCTGCTCACAGCCCTCGGGGAATACCCACACCCCGGGTTAAACCCACAAGGTCCCCTAACAAATCACCACGGCTCCAGAAACAGCGCGAGGAGCCGCGGGCTCCAAGCACGTCGCTTCCTGCCCGTGCCTCCTGGGCTCGGTGCAGCGAGGGCTCTGCTGGCAGCTCTGCTTTAAGGAGCCCAAAACAACGCCGGGGTGATCATTAAGTACAGGTCTAAGGCTGCGTGTCGTGAGAAGCCTGCTCATGCTGCTGTTGGGGCCGTATTGTATTTTTACGCTCGATGGTATTTCTCCCATGATTTCCAATAAAAGCAGGCAAGGAATCCGAAAAGTTTCCTCGGTCAGGTTTAATTAGTTTCCAGATTGGAAGAACAAAGAGCTCTGAGGCGTGGAGGACCGCTGGAAATTAAAACTTTGCTCGGGGTGGGAAATGCTGGGGAGGCGGCAGGCTGGCCGTGCCACCATGCGCTCTGCCTGCGCTGGTGGCTCGCTGCAGCCACGAGCAGGGTGGGATGCTGCGCCTTGCAGGCTGCACAGCATCCCCTGAGCACCACGGCGAGGGGCTGTGCTGCCCAGGAGCTGCTCCCCAAGGCCTCCTGGTGCTTGGGAGCATCTTTAAGGTGTCTGTGTACGTCTTGGATTCTGGGTTTGACTGAAAAATGTGCCTACAATGTAGGCAGGGTGCTGAGCTGGGGTGGGCGGCTCTGGGGGAGGCTGGCTTGGTGACCTCTTGAAAAGCAGCTGCAGCAAAGCGGCCTCTCGGCAGCTTTTAAAACTATAAAGAAAGGAGGTTTGAGCACTGCCACGGGATTGTACCCACATGAAGGGAAAATGAACCCAGTCTTCTCGTGCTTTGGTCAGAAAAGCAGTGAACACCCAGCGCAGACTCCATCCTGCTTTGCTGGGGAAGGATGCCTCCCCCTACAAGGGTGGTTTGACTTCAGAGGCCTGTGTGCAAGAATAATGAATATTTCCCATTATTAAATCCAGTTTTTTTTTATTGCTTATGACTTTGCTCTTAGCTTGGGGGGGGAAAACTTTCTGCGGGCAGCGTCTGCTTTAGGTTGAAACTTTGTATTCGGGAAGTTTTGGCTAAAACGATTCAACCACATCTGAGAGCGCCGGGAGGGAGGCAGTCTGCTTTGGCATGGTTGAAAAGCAAAGCGAAAGGCACGCAACGGGGCCGCCGACACATGGGGCTGCACGGGCTGCGTGGCCAGGAGGGTGCCCGGCTGGGGTCGGTGCGTGGTGCTGGGGGCACGGGCTCTGGATGTGCCCCCGTGCTGCCCCCAGGGACTGCATTTGCCCCATTGCAGGACGGATGGGATGAGCCTGGCCTTCCCTGCCCGAGGCTTTTGGGCTGCTGGTGTTTGGGAGGTGGCAGAAGGCAGGGCAGCGGTGCTGTGCGGGTGCCCAGGCGGCATGGGAGGGCTGGGGAGGGCGAACGGCACGGAAAGCAGAGGGCAGGGGGCAGGATGCAAGGAGGGGCAGCGAAGGAGCCGAGCTCCTCCTCCATCCTTAGCACAAGGCTCTTGTGGAGCTCTCGTATTGCTCGGGCACAGGCGTGTGCTGCGGTAGCTGCGTGGTGCTGCCGAGGTGCAAAGCTCAGGCTCCCCTTTCCTCAGCTCCTTGGGTTGATGTCTCCTGGCCCCAGAACCCCTCTGCTTTCTGTTCTCAGTTTTGGATTGGTTTTATGGGAGTGTTGAAACAACAGATGCTGCACCGACCTGTGCACACGCTTCCCCTGCAGGGAGGACTGAAAGGAGCCCTCTGTGGGGTCTCCAGGGGCTGCACCTCCTGCCCTGCCCCTGTGTTGTAGCAGTGCAGCTCCCTGGAGGCTCCAGCCCCTGCATGGGGCTGGTGCGAGGGGTTCCGAGGGCTCTGCAGTGGGAACTGCTCCTGCCCCACTTTGCAGTGGTGGAAATGAGGTTTTTTGGGCCAACTCCTGTGGCTGAGATGTGCCTTTCACACCAGGGACCGCTCTCCATCACCTTTCAGGAGCCACCACCTGCAAATCCCAGCTGGGGGCTCTGCTGCAGCCTCTTGTGAGCTGGGAGCATCCCAAGAACAGCTTCGCTGCTGCTCTGCTGCATTTCTCCTGGCCACAGCCCCAGGTCCTGTCCCTGGGCATGAAATGCCGATAATGCTGCTGGGCAGGGGAGCCGGGGCTGTGCAGCAGTGGTCATTATGAAACACAAGCAGCAGGTAGAGAGCTGGGGCTGGAGATGCTCAGCTGCATCTAAACAGGAGCACATCGCTGATACTGGGCTTATCTCATCTCTCCCGAGCTTCTCTTCCCCCCCCTGCTGCTGTTTGGTCCTGCGGCAGGAGAAAAGCATTTTCCCAGTAAAAGTTGGGCCAGTTCCTCCCGGGCTCTCTCTGCAAAATGCAGCACTTGCCTCCATCTGAGAGGCTCGCCGGATGAGGGCCCGTTCCTTTGCAGATATTTAAATGGAAATCGGGCAGGGTTATTAAGCGCAGAGCAGCGAATTTATTCTGGTCATTTATTATTGATAGGTAACATGACATTATTTTAATAGTGTTCTCTGATCCTGCTGCGGCACAGCAGCGTGGGGCTGGGCACGGGCTCGGGGGAACCCAGATCCTTTTCCCAGGTTTCTGCAGCCGTGCTGGTGCAGGATGTTGTGCCTTGAGCCCCCCAGCACCCGTCGGGACCACGTGCGAGCCTGCTGGGCTCGGCGGGTGCCTCTTCCTCCTGGCAGCCTGCAGGCAGCCTTTGTGTGGCTGGGACCAGGCAGATCATGCGGCCCTTATTTTGGGGCTCTTGGTCCTGCACGGGTGAGGGACCGTGTATGGGCTCCCCCAGGGGCAAAGGAAGGAGGAATCGCCCGGGATATTCAGACACAAAGCCCGGGCAGCTGCGGGAGACCCCCCAGCCCTGCCAAATGGCACTCGTTAAGCCTTGCTGAAATAATCCAGCCCGGTACCTCCGGCACAGCCCGCTGGTCCTGGCAGCTGGTCCTGCCTGCCCCGGGCCCGGGTCCAGCTCATCCCACAGGCACAGGAGGCTGGGGCAGGATGCCCTTGAGGATCTCTTCCCCGTGGGTTTGTTCTCCTCCTGCTTTCTGGTTGTGAGTGAGCCACGGCCTTGAAAAGCCCCCGATGCTCGGCTGCCATCACCAGGAGCTCTCCACGGGTGCAGGCATCGGGGCAAGCTCCTTTCAGGACGAGCCGACACCTCCAGGACTTCTCCGAGCTGTTTATTCAGATGCTGAGCACAGAGCCACTGTGCAGCTCCGCACTGAGTTTTCTCTGGGTTATGGTGGAGAGGGGGCTGGAAATGAAAAGGAATATTTTCTCTTTGAAAAGGAGAGGGATCGTGTCTGCTGTGTTAAATCCAGAGACCCGGCTATGAAAAAGACGTGTGCGCGTGTGATGAAAAGCTTCCTGCGAGTTCATCCCATGTAATTGGGATGAGAGCTCTTGCTTTGTGCAAAGCCGTGACGTCGGGCACGGGGGGAATAAGCGAGCCGAGGGGCGCGCGGAGACACAGCCCTCGGTGCTGTTTGAACATTGCCTGCAAATCCCAGAATAGGCCATTAGAAATTAAAGAGATGCTGTTAATCTGGGTTGGAAATAAAGCAGGACACACATGAGCTCCTCTGGTTGGTCTGGACCGCTTCTGGTGTCAGCTTCAATTGGAATAAACAAGTGTTGCTCGCCCGGGCTGGGCTCCTGCAACGCAGAGCATCGCTGGGAGCGAGAGGCGGCTGCGCTCCCCGGTGAGAACCACTTGCCCAATTTCTGCTCATTTTTAAACACAAGCAGTTGTGAAACCGAGAGGGTACTCAGGGGTACTCATTACCACTTCTTCTTTGCAAGAGTTTTCCTCTAGCGCCCATAAAAACACTTCTTGCTCTCGCAGGGGATTCCACATCAAATATTCAAGGCAGATTACAGCGAGCACCTCACAGGAAAAAAAAAAAAAAAAAAGAAAAAAAAAAAAAAAGAGTATAAACTGTTCGGTTGCTTTAATAAAGGAGCCAAAAAGGTTAACACGGAGGCAGGGAGGTGGAGGGGAGGGAAGAAGTTGCGTGGCTCGGGGCAGTGCTGCTGCGGAGCCAGCTCGGGGCGCAGGTTGTGACCTGCAGCCGAGGGCAAAAAGCGAACCGGGACGGCGTGCACGTGGCTGCTCCCTGAAACTGTGCGGTGCTGCTCTAATGGGGAAAAATAAAAATAGGGCTGGTGAGTATTCCTGCCCTGCGGGCGTTTGGTGGCCTGCCTGAAAGGGGCTTGCTCGCTGTAGGTCTGGGCAGAGATTGAAGCTCTGCGGGGTGGCGGGGATGGATGTGAGTGTCCTGAGGAGCCACCGAGTGGGGTCGGGCACTTCTGGGACCCCCAGGCACGGCTGGGGAATGGTCCCAAGAGCACTGAGCAGGCTGGACCAAGCCCTCCCTTTACCCTTGCTCGCATGGCCCCATCTGGGGGGAGTTTTGGGGCCGCTTTGTGTGAATTTCACCCGTAAGACTGGCACGTGCTGGGAGCTCTCCAGCCAGTTTGTTCGTGGTTTGTCACCAAGTCCTGGCTCCAGCCAGGTACCTGTGGTTCCCGATGCCCATTTTGTCCTGGGAGATGGGGAGGGCGGTGAGAGCACCTCTGCCTTTCTGGAGAGCTGAACGGGGCCGTGCTGCCCGCAGGGGATTTCCCCCACGGTGCAGTGCCACAGCGAAACGTTCAAAGCCTCGCAGAGCTCCTGAGAGCACAATTTCACCTCGCAGATAACATCTCCCCCCAGAAACGCTCTGCTGTTTCTCTCACACGTTTTCCTACTGCGTAATTGTTTTTCTCCTCCTAATTGCGCTGCAGAACCTGACCCCACCTTGCAGCGACACGATGCTGTGTGGGAGCCTGGGGCCAGGGCCCGGTTTTGGGGGGGCTGCTCTCCCCCTACAGGGAGCAGGGAAGGGCCTGGGGTGTGTAGGATCTCTGGGGCTGTGTTGCTGAGCAGCACCCGGGGCTTTAACACCCTCCTCGTGCAGCCTGGTGGGAGGACGTGCAGTGCTCATGTGGTCCCCTGGGCCTTTCTAACAACCTCCATGCATTCATAAGAGGATGCTCTGCGTGGCTGTGCCAGTGCTCAGGCTGGGAAGCTCAGCGAGGAGCCTCCTAAAAACCACCCCAGCCCTCTTGGGGCCACCCCAATCCATCCGGCTGCACGGAGGGCTCCTGGAGAGGCAGCTTGGGGATCCCACTGAGCCCGCCTGTGCTGTGGTGCTGGTTGGAGCAAGCATGGTTTGGACGCTGAATTAAAACAGTTTTATACCTCCAAGGCCACCCCAGGGGTCTCTTTGCAAAGCCCTGGCAGCCCTGCACCCCACGGCCCCACTCCCGCGGCGATGCTGCAGCCACACGAGGGTTTTGCGGAGGATGCGAGCGGGGAGGCTCCGTGCTGGGAGCCCGCAGCACGGGGAGCTGGTGCTCAGCACCCTCCCGCGGGGTCCCAGCCGGCTCACGGCCCTCTAATTGCTCGGGGTTTTCTTCCCCTCTCCCAGTGCTTAATTGCTGGCTTTCTCCGCGCTAGCAGCACCTGTAGCGCTCCGAAATGGAGCTCGTGAGTCACAAGCCACCCACGTCGAGTGTTTATTAAGCCACAGGGGAAAAGCACCGGGCTTTCAAAACACTGCATACCAGGAGCCTTACCCCACCACTGCCTCCATCCTACCCAGCCCCACACCTGCGGGCAATGGTCCAGCTCTGCCCCGGGAGCACGGCAGCACCTCGGGGCTCGTGGGGTGGGCACGGGGGACCCCAGCCCGTCCTAAAAAATCAGGGGGCCCCCAGGCAAAGGGGTGGGCAGGGAGGGGCAGCAATGGGCACTGCTTCGCCCTCCTGCCTGCCCGTGGTGGCTCAGTGCATGCAGGAGGGGGACGGCCCCGTCCCAAGCAGCGCCGTGGCAGGCAGGTGGTGGCACACGTGGTCCTGAGAAGCAGCATGGGTTGCTGTGGTTTCGTGCTCACAAGCAAATGGATTTGTGGCTTCAGCCGACTGACTCATAGCTGAAGTGTTACTTGGCAAGTGGAGGAGAGCTCCCACCCCCGGCGCCGCTCCCCGTGCATCCTCACGGGCAAACAACACATCGAGAGCGACAGTTTAAGGCAGGATGTGGCCGTGGTTTCTTTTCCTTCTCTGTTTTTGGGGGTCTTTTTTTTTTTTTTTTTTTTTTTTTTCTTCCTTCAGGCTGAGATCTTCTCTAAAGAAAACAAATCTCTGTGGCCTGGCCCAGCCCCGGGGGTGCTCCGCACGTGGGGTGGAAGCGGTCGGGTCGGGGCTGCTCCTGTGGGAAGAGCAGGTCCTGGGTCTGCCTGTCCCCATGGGCAGGCCAGGGGGCTGTGGGGTGGGATGGGATGGGAATAGGGATGGGATGGGGATGGGATGGGGATGGGGATGGGGATGGGGATGGGATGGGGATGGGATGGGATGGGATGGGATGGGATGGGATGGGATGGGATGGGAATTGGATGGGATGGGATGGGATGGGATGGGAATAGGGATGGGATGGGAATAGGGATGGGATGGGATGGGATGGGGATGAACGTGGGGGTGGCCGTCCTGTTTCCCCAGGACCTGGGAACCACAGCGTGGGAGGGGACCTGGTCTGTGGCCTCTCTGAGGGCTCGCCAGAGCAGGGCTGGTTTCTGTTGAGTCATTTGAGAAACTTCTCAGTGCGAAAACGGCCCTGTGGCCTGGGGACTGCGCCAGGGGCCTCGCTCCTGCTGATGGTGAAATGAATAAATCCTGCCCTGAAATGAATAAATCCTGCCCCAAAATGAATAAATCCTGCCCTGTGTGGCAGGAGCCGCTGGCGATGCCTCTCTGTCACTGCTGTGGCTGCAGGCTGTGAAGGTGGAAGGTGGTTGTTTTGGGGTGAAATTGGCTCGTTTTCCCTCCCGTGAAGGCTTTGCTGAGCAATTACACCAGCCCAGGAGAGACGTGCCCACGTCGGCACGTGCAAAGCACCAGCTGGTGGGGGTTTTGTCAGCACGGGTTGCTGCTGGAGCAGCGAGCTGGGCACCGCGGGGGCACGCTGCCCTGGCTCCCTGCTTCCTCACTGCCACGGAGCTTGTGTCACCGTTCCCCTCGAGTTCTTCCCCTTTTCCCTTTCTCCGCTCCAAATTTTCCAGCTTTGGCGAATCCCCCGTGGCCGAGTGGCCGCGGTTTTGCTTTGCCTGTGTCAGGTAGGGAGGTTTTGCACAGCGCGAGCGGGGAAGGCGCGGGGGTGGCAGGGACGGGAGGTGAGCAGCAGCAGCAGCGGCGGCGGCAGCTTGCAAAGCGCCGGCACGGAGCCGTGCTGCAGGCACCCGGGGAGCTTTTTGTGAAACGCTGCTGCTGGTTGCGGTGTCTGCCTGGCGGCGCCGGCCCTCGGACCCGCCTGCGCTTCCCGCACTCAAGCTGCTGCTTGTGCAAGCCGAGGGTTTGCTTCTGCAGAGCTGGCGGGGGAAAAACCAGGAGCGAAAGCGCAGCGGTGCCGGGCTGGTGTCAGCAGCTCTGGCGGGGAGCACGTGGCTGGCAGCAGGCAGCAGCGAGCGGCTCGGTGAGGGGTTGGAGCTGCTGCACGCCCGGCACTGCCTGGCTCGGCTGTGCCCCTGCTCCACGACCCCCAGGGCTGCCCCTCTTGGCAGTACAACCTGGGATCTTCTCTTTGTGCCCAAGTGGCTTTGCAAGGCCGTGAAGGCGCATCCCCAGCCCCAAAAATCGCCTCCTTGGTTGGAGTTTGACACCATCCTTGCTGGCGGGCAGGAACTCGCTCTGCCAGGGCTGCTGCTGAAGCAGGAGTGGGGGCTGTGCTTGCACTGCTTTTGGGGGCTGGTGTGACCAAACTCCCCGGGCACCGCCGTGTGTCTCGGCTGGCACTTCTTCCTTGCTGCGCGCCGTGCTCCGTGTTCTCATCACGTTATGTCTCTCTCCACCGCTGCTTTTCCCCACGTCCTGCAGGAGCTCCCCGTGCAGGGCTGGCAGTGAGGACACAGCCCCTCAGTGCCCACCACGGTCCCATGGGCGCAGGGCCGGGCTCTGGCCCCTTCATCGCCCCGGGACCAGGACTGGCTGCCGGTAATGGGGCAGGAAGTGGTTTGTGGAATGGTGGCAGCGATGAGCTGGTTCAGAAATGTGGCTATGGCTTGAGGTTTCTACTCTGGAAAGCTGACTAATTTCCACCAAAAGTGAGGCCGCAAGACAAAAAAAAAATCCCAAGAAATGGCTGTGCCACTAACCTTTTGACATGGGCTTCTGGAAGAGGCTGAGGGGCTCGGTGACGTGGACGTGCCTGGCGCACAAACCCCCGGAGGGCTGCAGGTCTTTGGGCTCGCTGCTTGCCTGCTATCCCGATCTTTTTAAGGTCAAAGAGGCTTCAGCAGCACGGGCTGGAGAGGTGACGTCCCCAGAGATGGCCGTGCTGGAGGTTCCAGGTCTCTGCTCCTCCCCGCTGGCCTCAGAGCAGAGCAAACCCAGAGCCTGGGTGCTTTTTCCCCAGCAGCTCCCAAGACACAATTCTGGCCAACATTAAAACTTTTGGAGACCCAGCTCTCAGCAAATTATCATCTTCTGATGCACAAAATCTTCCCCTTTTATTTATTTATTTATCTATTTATTTATTTTTACTTTTATTAGAAGATGCTGATGTAAAAGTACCAGGGAACACTTAGAAAGTTAACAAGTGGTTTCTTCTGTCCGCCCTGGCTCTCCATCTCCCCAGACGAGCTGAGTGTTGTGGTTCTGGGCACTTTTGCAGCTGGTGGCCGTGCCCCAGCTGGGACACCCAGACCCATCTGTCGGGGGTCCTGGTGGTGACCCCAGCCCTCGGGTGGGTAAAACCAGCTGCACCCTGTGGTGTTGATTTGGGTGCCTCTGAGCGATCCAGCTTTGCCATGGGGACAGTGCTTGAAAAAAAAAAATAAAGCCCATCCAAGATTCCTGCTGAAATATGTGTTTTCCTTGGTGCCAGTGTGAAGAAGGGGGATGTATAAGGGAGCCATAAAAAGCCCCCAGTTTTATCTCTGTAAGACGTGAAACGCAGGCCCTAACAACAGATGAGGCCCCGCTAATTTCTTTCCTCAATGCAGTTTAGTTTCATGGGTGACAGGATGCAATTTGTGTTTGAGTTTGGCTTTCTAGTGAAACTCTTGGCTTGTCACTCTCAAGACACAACAAGCTCCTTAAATAGCAGGCTAAATTTCTCCACCTAGCCTAAAAAAATAAAACACTACTCTGCCAAATGAAAGGACATATTCCAGTATTCTTTGTTGTTGCAACAAATTGGGTGGATACTGTCAGACTTCTGTATTCTGGGAATACTTCCAGAGCCTCTCTTTGTGTGCAAGTCGGTTACCATGTAATTGTCAACTTAAATTGCAGTGTTGGATAACTCTGCTCCGGCTGGAAGATAATCTGCCTCGCGGGTGCCTTCGCCCCAGCAGCGTGGGGCAGCGCCGTGCCCGGCTCCCCGCGGTGCCAAGGGACAAGCTCCGTGCTGGGTCCTCGGTGCCCGCGGCTGGTGGCACCTCTGCTGACGCCCTGCCTGGTGTGGGGAGGGACGGATCCTGCTCCTGTGGCTGGGGCGGCCCCGGCCCCCGGCCCCACGTGCCGCTGTCTGCGGTGGAGGAGAGATAAAAAGGTTGCTTTCGATGCGGTGGGAATCGCGTTCACCCTCTTCCTTCCCCTTTCAAATTGGCAGCTCGTTTTGTTGTGTTTGTTTTAGCCCGAATCCCAATGACAATTAGTGCTAGAAGGCTAGATTAAGCTGTTTTTACTTGTTTTCTTTTTCACTTTGATTTCCACCTCCTCCAAATTCTTAATCCTACTGAATATTTCATCTCCTGTAACTCCATCAATTGAAAGTCTCCCAGCGGGACGTACGGGACCAGCACTATTAAGGCTGCTTTGCTTCAGCTAATGCTTCTCAGCGCGGGGCTGGGTTTCTTGCGCAATTTATTTCAGACGAGAAAACCACAGCATCCGCTGCAGCGACCGCGCGGGCGAGCGGGGAGCGGGGCCGTGCGACAAACGAGAACTTGGGCAGCTGATGAGAAAGCCGAGCGCCCCGTGTTCCCACCTCGCTCCTTCTCCAACTGCAACGCGCTTTGTGCAGGTGGGGAGCCTCTCGTGGTGCCACGAGTAGGAGGGCCGGCCGCAGCTGTAGGAAACTTTCTGCCCCACCTGTGCCGTGGGGAAGGGTCTGCCGGGGTGGAAAGCCCTGCAGAAATCACACTTTTCTGCCCTGCACTCACCCCTTTCGGCACGTGCTCTGCCGATCGCGTTGCCTTGTCTGGGAGCACGTCTTTGTAACCGTGCCTTTTGCCACCCAAATCGCTCAGCAACATCCCTGACAGCGTGCAGGGACGTTTCTCTGGGAGGAATCGAGCTGCCCGCACGTCCTGCTGCTGCTGACATAAAGCAGGGATGCAGCAGGCTTTGCCAGCAGGTCCTTTGAAGCTTGCAAAGCTTCAGTGCTCTTCACCTGGTCTATTTGTTCCTTATCAAGAGCCCCAAAGTGTCTGCAGCCTGGATGGGAAGAGCTCTCACTGAAGCGCCAGCAACCGGCTCCAAGTGCTTTTGCCAAGGGAGCTGCGGTGGCATATGTTTGCTCTCAGAGCAAGGTTACAGTCTTGACTCATTAGAAGTTACTTTCCTCATTTTGGGGCATATGTAGAAGAGCCTCGTGCCAAGCTGGCAACGCGCGTGGCGGAGCAGGGAGGGCTCCGCGAGGCTCCGAGGGAAGTTTGCACTTGCACTTCTGTCCCCAATTATTTTGTTGTGAAAGCAGCACGGGGTGTGCCCTGCCTCCGGGCTGGCACAGCAGGGCCTTGGAGCCCCGCGTGGCCCTGGCAGGATGGCAACGTGCCGTACCCCGGCCTTGCACCCACCACGCCTGGCTTTCCTTCCCCACGAGACCTGCAGACAAGATGCTTGCTCAGAAACCAAGTCCTGAGAAGGCTGGGATGGGACACAGAAGGGTGGGATGGTGACAAAAGCCAGCACACCCCTGCACATGGGTGAGGTTGTTCCGCATGGCTCTGGAGCTCCCCAACTGCATGCTTTAATTGGAGAGATTTATTTTTCCTCTCTGGCTATACAAACTCACCCGAGGCTCCCTTGCCAGGCAAAGCTGATGGTCGTGGCTTTGGGGTTTCATTCCTTTGGGCAAACAAGATCTTGCCCTTTTAGCAGAGTTCTTCCACCTCCATACGTGTGTCCCTGCCTGAGATCCGAGGTGCTCAAAGGCTTTGCACAGAAGGGCTTTGCACGGCTGCTTCTCATTGTTCCTTGGTGTCCCCTTTTTAAAACTCTCTCCTTGTGTCCTTGCTGGGTTTTTGTGCTGCGAGGCGCATCGTAAGGAGTGATGTACAAACCTGATCTGGGATGCTGAGCGCTCTGCTCTGCTCAGCTGTCCCTGGGTTCAGGCAGCAGCCCTGCCGTGATTTACTCTGCCTGTGCTGCGGGCAAACCGGCAGCCCCGATCTCTGATGAGCTGCATTAGACTTGGGTAATTCAGCACATTCCTAAATAATGGGTCTAATAGTTTTGCAGGATCTGTAGCCCATAGTAATGGCTCATTGCTGAACCATAAGTGGTTGTGTTATACTTTGGATTTATTGTAGGCCGAGGGATTAATTTCCTGAAATATATGATCATGATGTTGAGGTTAAATTAAGATCTCATTCAAAAGGATTCTTTTTATTATATTTAATTTGTAACCCTTTTTCTGTAGCCATTTTACAGCTATTCCTCCCCCTCCCTTAGATGTTCAGTGTCATGTTTCCAGGAAGAATCTTATTTCATGCGGACTAATAGCATTTTTCATGACGACCTTTTACAGTTCCTCACCGTTCAAGTTACTCTAGTCTCGGTTGTTTATACACAACGAGTTCTTAAATCCTCTCTTAGAAAATAAAGATGTTGATGCGCAAGCAACAGGAGCTTCTGGCAGAGCCCAAATCCATCCGTTCCCTCCTTCCCCACGTGCCCCCCTTCAACCTGCTGTAACTAAAAGCCCTTTTACTCCAGCGCTCGAGCACTTTGATAAAACGCATGTCGAGTAAATCTTACATGACGTTTTTACTCTGGGTGGTATGTATATAAAGTCGGTCTCGTTCGGTGCTCGCCTTGCTTTGCCCTTCTTGATGATGCAGTTATTAAACTGATAAATTATCTGTGGAAGCCGGTGCGAGGAGGTGCAGGCAGGCAGGGCTGAGGGCATTGTGGTGGGATGCTGAGCGCCGGGGTCTGGATGCGGCCCCTGGCCCTGCAGGGATGTGCACAGCCAGTGCTTGAGGCCCCAATTTAGAGAGGTTTCACCATGCTGGACAGGGATGAGGAAGGGTCCTGGAGTGGGCAAGCATCCGAACCTGGGGAGCCCTCGCGCCCCTGCGAGCCCAGGCAGCCCCCAAACCCCAGCCCGGTCCCCAGCCCAGCGCCGCGCTCGGCCGCGCTCCACCCCGAGTGTCAGCCCTGCCTCGTGCCAGCATTTTCTGTTTTTTCTTTCTTTTTTTTTTTTTTTTCCTTCCCTCCTCCAGAAGTGCTGATGGACAAGTTGAGTAACCGTATCTGCTTGTTACAGGACATCTTGAGGCTGATTGCGGAGGTCAGGACTCAACTGGAAAGACCGCAACGGGTTGCTGACTGGCATCCACGGCCCAGATAAGATAAAAACAACTGATGACAGCAGGGAAGTGAAACAGTCATCTCAGCACTTGGATTAGTGCCCGGCAAAGAGGAAGGGAAAAAAAAACGAGGAGGGCCGGTGGGGAGGAGAAGGGGGTGGAATACGTATTAGAATAGAAACTCTGGAAAGAGCTATCAGGAGGCAGCAGATTTGGGTGTTAAATATTTATGAATTAGCGGCACTTGTCGCGTTCTTCCTGAGCGGTGAGGCTCCGGGGCGGGTGCGTTGGGGCTGCTGGCTGTGCTGCAGCCAGGAGGGACACGGGGAGGACGGGGACAGTCCCCAGGACAAGGTGACCGGCCCAGCACCGCCACGGTGCCCGGGGCTGCGGCAGCCCCGTGAGACTCGCTCCCGTGCAGAACAAATGCAAGTGAAGAGGAGCAGGATAAATGAGGTGCCGTAAAAGCCACTACTATTATTCAGAAAATTCTGCTGAAGAGCATCGCAGTAATTAAACCATAATTGCTTACTGCTCGGCTGAAGTGACATTGGAAGTGGCTGAAGGTGGCGAGGAGAGGAAGGGGCGGCTCGGCTGCTGCTCCGAGCAGGGACCCCAGCACCGGGGCAGGCCCCCAGACCCCTGAGCTCGTTTCCAGCCCGACCCCCAGCCCCAGCCCCTGCCAGCACCGTGCTGCCTGTGCCCTCCTGCCCGGTGATGGGTCTGGAAGTGCCTTTCCTCCAGGTTCACCCCGATTCTTCATTAGCAGGGCATCACTGCGTGGTGTTCCTGGGCGCAAGGAACTCCGGGTTGGACTGACGGCTGAGCTTGGCGCTTTGGAGGAGCCATTCCCAACCGTGAAACAAATAGCCTGCAAATCCTGTAAGCACTTAATTACACAGCGATGTTTAGGTAACGTTTTAAAGCGCTCATGTAAGCTGGCAGTGTAGAGGAGACTTGAGGTAGAGGTTTAAAGCGTGGACCTCCCCAGCATGCGGCTCCACGTAGGATTTCCCTTCCCCGCCATACCAGCTGGGATGAGGAACTGCGCCTCCAGCTCCGGTAACACGCTCCAAATGCTGCTGGGGTTTCCTCCTATTTGTGTTTCGCAGGAATACTTTGTGTTTTCAGGACTTTGCTGAAGCAAGGTCGTCCAGCACAGGGTGCAGCTGAGCACCTTGCCTTCACTCCTCCCCCTGTCGCCGTCTCCCTCCCCACCTCTGCTCCATCACCGGGGTGCCAGGAGGCAGGGGCAGCCCTCGGGCTGTGGGTATGGGGGCAGCAGGTCTGCAGCCCCTCGCCCCCAGCCCCAACATGCTGTGGGGACATCCCAGCCAGGGAGGACAGGACCAGAACACCAGGCCCACTGCGATGCTCACAGCTCTGCCCATGTTGCATCCTCTCTTGGGCAGACTTTCTGCATGGAGAAACCTCGTCCCAAGAGGACAGGGGCTTCTGCTGCTGCTGCTGGCTTTCTTCTGCCCTGGTTCCAGCTGGCATAGAAGGGTTATGGTCTGACAGCAAGAAACAAGCAGTTTTTATAGAAAAAGTCCTGGAAGTTTCATGGAAAAGAGCATCCCCGCTGCGGTGGTCTGGAGAAAAACCCCGTGGAAGCCTCCCGCTGCGCTTGCGGGGAGCACCAGCCTTCGGCATTTTGAGGAAGGGAGAAGCTGGTTACATTTCCACCAGGCGTATTTATTTTTATTTTTTTAAATAACTGTAAAATGAGTCACCTGGCTCCGCCGCAGAGCGCAGCCCACCAGCAAGGAGCGAGCCGAGGAGCTGCCAGCGCGTCAGCTGCCAATAAACCACGCACGACTGCAGCAGCCTCTCCGCCCGAGGAGCCAGCCGGAGGGGACACCGTGGCCACGCTGCTGGGCACATCCCCATCCCCACTAGTGGGTGACAATCCAGGGCACTTGTGCTCCTATATAAAAAAAAAAAAAAAAAAAATCCCTAAATGTGAACCACCCGGGGCTTCCTGGTGTGTGGGCTGGCAGTCAGTGCAGGCTGGTGGCTGCACGGACCGGGCATCACGGGGCTAAAACGCCAAGTGCGAAGGAGCAGGGCTCCGGTGATGCAGACAATAAAAAGTCTCTGCATTCCACTGAAGTTTCTTGAGCAACTGGCATTTGCCCATAAATGTACTTAAGCAGAAAATCACCAGAAAAGTGCTATAATCTGACAGATTTTTCACAGGCTTAAATATTCATGAATTAAAAGAATTGGCAGAATTTTCTACATTATTAGCTTTCATCGTGGCTACAGGAGCAGTTGGTGCACTGGCTGCTCTTCAAAAACTATTAATCTAGTCTGTCATCACAGCAGCCATTTTTTAATTAGCTACTTTACTGAACGATCTGGTGCAGTAGTGAGACTGGAACATTTAAATGGTATTAAAGTTTTAAAGGTGCCCCTTTCCATTTTTAATCTAAGTTCTGAAACGCAGCAATAGGGAAACCAGCGTGGAAGCCGATTACTTCATTTCAATGGTTAACTTCTTGTGTTATTTTGGAAAATCATGTCTTGGAAAACCGAGCCGCTTTCTACCAGGGGAAGAAATTGCGAGAAATAAATTGTTCTCTAAACCCGAGTTCACAACATTCCTTCCCGATGAAATCAAAACGAGATGTTTGCAGCCAAAGCATCGCGTGCGTCTTTGATGGAAAATAACGGGCCCTGGCACCGCGTGCCTCTGGCTGGGATTTGCTGCTGTCTGTCCCGCAGTGTGACAGCACGCTGCTGGGAATCCTTGCAGCCGTGCAGCACCGGCTGCTGCAGCTCATGGGGGCCTTGGACCGTGCTACCTGCTGCTGGTCCCTGCCTGGAACACGTCCCCGGCACTGGGAACACATCCCCGGCACTGGGACCACGTCCCCAGCACTGGGACCACGTCCCCAGCACTGGGACCAGGTCCCGGGGGACGTGTCCGGGGCAGCCCCATGCAGCGAGGTTGGGGAGCGGAGGCTCACGGGCACAGGTCTGAGCTTTTCCAGCTAAACGTGATCGCCCAGGCACTTGGCGCAGCCCGCTCTGAACCCTGCTTTGCTCTCCGTGCCAGAGATGCTGCTCTCCTGGCTTGTTATTTGCATGTGAAAACACAGCAAAATTATGTCTTTATGGTGGTTTTAAATGGGCCGCTTTTTGGCATCGGTGGCTACCTCTCTGATCTCTGCTGCTGGTTATTGACAGAGCTTTAATTTGGGCATTACGCGCCAGTGTCCTGCTGACTGTGAAAGGGAATCGCTGCACTTTTTTCCTTTTCTCCTATTGTCGTGTAAAGCAAGCGGTGTAAAGAAATTGGCAGCTAAAATGCCAATGCTGCAGCGTGTAACATTTCAAGAAGTTGCTCTTTGTAAGCCCTTCTACCATGAGAAGTCATTTTGAAGGAGGTTTTTCTTTTACTTGACTTGATACCGTTCTTACTGTTTGAAAGCACCAAGACAGGCGCTGGCAGGGTACCAAGGGGTCTATATTAATATCGAGTGCTGTGAAAGCAGTACACAAACTGCGAACCATATCCCATTTGCCTGTAGAGCTCAGACACCAGGGGAGGAACTCACGGGGGTGTTCTCCGTGGCTGCACATCCCCTGCCCTGCATCTCCCTGGGCGCTGGGTTCATCTCCAGATGGGGGTCCTGCACCCGAGCCCCGTGTGTGTTTGGAAGTGAGCGTGCACCACTTGATCCCTGTGCGTCTCACACCCTGCACATGGGGAAAATCCCACTCTATAACTTCAGGGGAGGAAAAATGGGGAAATGTTCCCAGAAAATCTATTTACAGCGAGGGATCTTTCATGTGGTTTTCTTGGTTTGGATTTCTCTGTGGTTGTTTTGCTTTTTTTTTCCATCCAGAGCAAGTTTTCTGCTCGGTGACCTGTTGCTGTCTGATTCCTGTGGGACCCAGGAAGGGTCTGGGAGGGCTGAGGACCCCAAAGTGCACATCGGTGGCTGTCCTGCCCCACTTGGCCACCCAAACAGGGAGATGATGGGGTGCATCTCCTGCAGCTCGAGCCTTTCTGGGCTGACGGATGAATACCCGTGATGGTGCACGGCATAAGCTGAAAGGATGCACCGTAAATCAAAGTTTAACAGCACAGGTTGCTGCTGTCATTTCCATTAAATGTTAGGCACGGGTTTGACATCAGCATAGAGCAGGAGACCTGGTGAAGGGTTTTGCAGCTCCTTTTCCCAGTGCTGCACATCTCCGGCTGCTCCAGCACTCGTTGCCTCAAGCAGCACTTGCTGCTGCTCTGGGGCTGGGAAGCCTGCAACCCCGCCGAGCCTTGCTGGGATGGCTCTGCAGTGCCTGTCGGTTGGTGTTTTTAGGAAAAAAAAAGGGAATAACCTTATTTTCTTCTGTGCAGCAGTGCTGTTTGTGTGCTGTAAATGCAACATGAAGGCTGGAGCACTGAGGCCTCCTCCTCAGGGCACGTTGCAGCAACAGCCGATGCCGCCTGCTCCGGCCTTTTGCAGAACAGAATCAGGGCTCTGCAGGTTTCCCGTCTCACCACAAAGAAATGCAGGTGCTGGGCACGGGACAGACACCAGGACAGACATTGGGATGGATTTTGGGATGCCTGCATCCACGTCCCTGGCTCTGGCCACAGCAAAGTGCGTGCCCTGGGCAGGACAGATCCCTCCCCGCTGGCAGCAGCCCATCTGCAGGGCACACGCAGCAGGGAGGGTGGGGGGGAGAAGGGCAGAAATCACTGTGTAAAAGCCACTCAGTGCTACTGGGGTGAACAATTATGATTTTTTTTTAAACTCCTCCTTCATCCTTTCTAATACGTAGTCACTTAAATGAGGCACGCACCCTTCTTGGCAATTATTTGTAATTGTTCCCTGTGAGTTCTCGAACAAAACACTCTTTTATTAATACTTAAAGCTCCTAAAAGCATTGCAGATCTGATAGAGATACTTTATTCAGCAGGCTGCACCACACACTGTAGCCCATTAATTAAATTTTCTAGATAGGATAATTCATTAGAAGAATGTGCTCAATATGTCCTTTAAAGCCCGGGGTGGTCCCGTGCTTGCTGTTGTGCAATACTCGGCTCCTCTATTTGCTATTTGTGCTGGGGGGAAAATGAGCCTTTACATTTGGATCCAAACGAACATCTGAACAAAACCACTGTGTGCGGGGCAGGTTGCCCTATGGAAATCCTATCACACGCGGCTTCGCGTGGCTTGAAGTAGCTGAGAAGGAGGAAAACTGTGCTGAAGTACGTGGCAGCGATGGAAAACCAGGGGCACATCGACCCGGGCTGGGTTTTGGGGGAAAAGGCTCTGCCCCAGGTGAGCACAGCTCCACGCAGCCTCCAGTGCCCAGCTCCGCATCCCGTGGTGTGTGCTCATGGATGAGACCACGGGGCCGAAAGAAACTTGCCCATCTATTAAAAAGGAAAAAAAAAAAAAATCAGCTGTGTCTTTCCGTGTTTGAACAATGAAGCCATATGTGTTTCTTCTCATTAAAAACATTTATTTTTTTTTTTTTTTTTTTTTTTTTTTTTAAGGAACTCCACTGCAGAAACAAGCATGGAAGCCGACATAATTAAAGGCTTCTTTTTCCCCAGCCGTGGTCCTCTGGTCTTTGAAGAGCTCGGGGATCCCTGTGGAATGCTCTGAACTCTGCAATATTTTGATAGCTGCAATAACATAATCAAAAGATGCTTTCATGAAGAGAGCACCTTGTGCGAATTGAGGCCGGCCCCTCTCCCCCCGCAGACGGCCGATTTAATGGGGTCCAGAGCTGCGCGCAGATGGGGAGCTTTATTTTCTGCATGTGCTCCTCCGGGGACGGTGCCTCGCAGGGCTTTTTGGAAAGAAAGACAGCATTTCCCTGCACGGTGTGGGTCACACATCCACACCCACACACCTGATTCCCACCGAGTGAACCTGGAGGTGATGTGGGCGCCTCGGCTCTGCGCTGTGCTGGTGGAGATCGATGCTGGGGGCACCCTCGGGGCAGGAATCGGGGCTGAACTTCTTCAGCCTGGACTTTGCCTCCCTTCAAATTGTTGCAGGCAGCAGCTCTGTGCTGGTGGAGGTGCCACCAGGTTGCTATTCATCCTGAAATCCTCATTAAAACACTTTAATTCCTCCCTTTCGTTAGATAACCGGCTCATCTGCTTGCATGAATCCTTCTCTCTGTGCCCAGGCCATTGAAATCCTAATTTTTTCATGCTGCCTCTCAGATCTGCAGAGCCTTGCGTGTCCTCTCCACCTGAGTTTTGGCAGCAAGGGCTTTTTGGAACGAGGAAATTGGGGCATTTCTTTAATCACCAAGCTGGAATCATTAAGCTTTAATCAGGCCAAATTAGGATTTTGAGTCCCGCTGCCTCGCATCGCTCCCTAATTGCACGCACTCAGCAGCTCCTGAAGCTCGCCTGTCCCGGGGCTCTGCCCCCTGGCAGCATTGGGAACGGGGCCCCCAGCATCCCTGCACCCTGGGTGCTTTCAGCCCTCTCCAGCAGGAGCCCATGGGTGCTGCAGGGGGCTGGGGCCCATCTGGGGGCTCCTGCACCGTGGGAGACCACTCCCCAGGCAGAGCCGAGCCCTTTGGTGGCCCAGGGTGAGCACATTTGGACAACGCCACATTTCCCCAAGCTGCAGGGCTGGGTTTGCCCCCCAGCAGCATGGAGCCCGCTGTTCCCTTCCCTCTGCTCCCTCTCCTCTCCATTTCCCTTGAGCTCTCCTGTGGCACGGGGGCGAACAGCAGTGATGCGCCCCATGGCATCTGTGCCAGCCGTCCCCGCTCCCACTGCTCCATCCCCTCCCGTCTCCCATAAAGGCAGCTATTCACCATATAACGTGAATGAATTCTCATTAAAGTCTGCTAAATTACTCGGAGACAAAGCGAGGCGCCAGGGCGCGGGCTGCTTTGCCAGTTCTTCTCGGCGGGTTTCGCATCCCGCAGGGCCCCGCTCCCGGAGCCTCAGCCCCAGCACCATCCTGCCTGGGGGAGCCCCAGCCCTGCCGCTCTCCTCGCCTCCCCTCTGCGCTTTGCCCTCACTCACGAGGGGCCGTGGGCAGGGGCAGGACCCAGTGGGACTGGGATCCGCCGTGGGCATCGCCCGTGCTCTGCCGGACCAGGCTGACAGCGAGCCACGGCGCAATAAAAGAGCAGAATTCACATTGCTGATACGATTTCAGAGAATTTACCCCCCCTCCTTTCCTTTTTGATTTTTGCATGCACGCATTTCCCCATGCTCTCTGAGCTTCCTGGAGCCCGGCTGACTGCGCTGACTTCCCTCCCACTCAAACGCTCGTGGCGAGGCGCGCGGGGGACGGCTGGGCTCGGTCCCGACAGCAGCTCCCCGACGCAGCTCAGACGGCGAGGGGAACAAAATATGCTTTTTTATAGCTCACAAATACTTCCCCCAAACCATCTGAATCCAAATTTATCAGAAATCTGGCTTTGCTCCCCAGCCGGTGCCCCAGAGATGATGCTTTGGGGACACCCCGGTAGGAGCAGGTTGTGAATGGTGATGGCCAGCGGCCCCATGGTCGCGCTGAGCCCACTTTTGGGGACATGGCACTGGGGCTGGACGGGCACTGCACTGGCTGGTGGCTCCAGTTTGGTGGCAGCTGAGATGTCCAACACAGCTCTGTTTGTGGCACGGACCTATCCAACACCAAGGGGGATTTTTGGGTACATTCAGGGAACGGACTGCAACCGTGAGCAGGAGCGAGCACCTTTTGGGTACGGTGCTGCCGGCCGGGCACAGCAGCACCCATCACCACCTCCACGAGCTGGGCACATCCCCGTGCCCCCACCTCACCCAGCCCCATGCTCACTTTCACAAATCTCTTGGCGTGGAGCCGCCGCGCGGTGTCTCCGGGTGCGCGCTGTAACCTCCCCTCACCGAACCCTCGGCGTTCCCCCGGATTGTTCAGCCTGTTATCGTTTTTCCCACAATGCGCTCGCATGATCCTCTCTCAGGCTTAACCACATGGCAACCACATCACATAATGCAACTTCTGTTCTGAGATTATTCATATTTTTTTTTTTTCCCTATTGTTGCTTTGCCAAGTTTTTCTTCTAATTCTGAGAAACTGAATTTAAAAGAGCAGTGTCTCCAGCACAAGGACATGCTTAGGAGGCAGCGTGAGCAAATCAACCCGACAAGTGTGTTCACAGGAGTCAAACTGGGGGGGAGCTGTGAAAAAGCAAAACAAAAGCCCCTCCAAATGTCTATTTTTATTTTATTTCATTTTCTGGAATGCCTCATCACATGAAATAACAATACATCCTGGAGAAGAGACTGCGAGCGGGCTCCAGTGAGGGGGCAGCCGAGGAGAGTCTGTTCCAGAGGAGGATTTACACGCGCCCATCACAGATGCCAGTTCCCAGCAGATCAGGATAATTACAGGGACCTGCGCCATTTGGGATGTGCCTGAGCCCCAGTAGGGGAAAGGGACGGATCCTGCTGGGCACACCGGGTCCTGGGGGGATGTGAGGGGCTGGGAGCGTGGCTGGGAAGCTGGGGAAGGGGGCAAGGAACGGGGCTGCCCCAAAAGGGCAGCAGGAGGGATCCGGACAGAGGGACAGGGGCACCTGCCTGTGTCCCAGCAGTGCTGGGGGTCTGGGAAGTGCACCAAAACCCTGGCATTTCCACCCACAGCATCCTGTCCGTGGCAGCCACCAACTGCCTGCTTCGTGACATCGTATCTGGCATAAATTCCCAGAAAGGGCAGCAGATTGCAAGGATTTCAACCCTGTCTCCATTGTACCCCGATCTTTTACCCCAAGCTGGCACCTTCTAAATAACTTCCCTGGGAGCAACCAGCTGATGAGGTTCTGCATACAGGCGGGCGTGCAGAATGTGGCCCGACCCCTTCTGTGCTGGTGTTTTCTGGAAGGACACCTCAATTCAGGGGTTCACTGAGGTTTAATTTTTTAGTAAGTGTGAGCATCCACTGCCCCTCATAACAATCCCGACCCGGGCAGCCAGCATCATTTCAAATGCTGGCAGGTCCATGGGGCTGTAAGGGCAGAGGAGGTGGTCCTCAGCCCAGCTTCAGGCTCGCAGACCATTTTTGTTCCTCTCACTCCCATTTTACAGCTTTGTTTGGGCCTGAGAATTTCCACTCCGCATCTATTTTCTCATGAAACTGGCCTAGCTTTTATTTTTTCTCCATTTCTGCATCTTTTAATTCTTGAGTCATCAGCCGTACTGACCAGTTTAGCATAAGAAATGAAATTAATTCTCATGCTCAGGCTCCAAATGTAAATTCGTTTATTAATAATTTAAATAGATTTATTTATGCAGTTTGATATTTTTCAGGTTCAGGGAAGCGATTCATTTTTCTCGCGTTGATGATCAACAGACACCGTCATTAAGCTCTTTCTTTCCCCATCCTCCTCTTCCATCCCAGCCTGCTAAACAGATAAAAGATCGGAGCCCGCTGGTCTCGGCGGGCTCCCAGAGAAGCTTTCCATCAGCTAATGTAGGTAAATAATTAATTCTACCTTATCTTCTATCTACTCCGGACATTTCCTCCCTCGAAAAGGGATGGATTTTCCTCCCAAGCGTTTCCAGTTACCACCATGCGAAGAGTTTCTGCCAAGTGCTCTGAGCTTCTGCACTGAGTGGCAGCTCCATTTTTTAGCATTATCCAATAAAAAGGCTTTTTTTTTTTTTTTTTTAGCTCTTGGTGTTGGTGGAAACCAGGGAGCAGAGGCACCTTGGTCCCGGGGAGCTGTGTGGTCTCTGCACAGAGCTGGAGCTTCATGAAGCGGACACACAGCTGGGGGCAGCTCACAAAGCATCCCGTAGGCAAAAAACCCAAAGCACCAAACATGATCTGAAAATCCCCATGGCCAGAGAAGCTGGGGACTGGATGGCACCTTCGGCAGCGGGTAAATTTACTGCTCTGATTGAAGGCAGCTGACCTCCGAGTGCATCTACAGAACATCACGGTGAGGCCAGGGAAAATAATATGGTAAACGTTGATGTGTTAATGGCAGCCACAACATCTCGATCCCCTCCAGATAGGGATAAATGGCAAACCCAGCTCCATAGGATGTGGTGGAATATTTTAAGCAAGAATCACGTGTATTTACTTAGAATTAGATGTCCCTGAAACGAAACCCTCAATCTGAAAACCCACAAGCTTTGAGCCCAGAGTCCAAGCCCACCTCATGACAGATTTTTGCACCTGGTTTTCATCTGCGTAATGGGTCCACCCAGCCCTCTGGATAGGAATACCACAAAACCCTGGGAATGTTTGAAATTTAGATCCGTTTCCTTGTGGTTTGGACCCCTCTGAGATGAATTGAACTTTCGATCAATCTGGATTTGCTTTTCTCCTGTGGGATGACATTCCCTTGCTGAACCCGTCAGGCTCGTGTGACTCTCGCCCGGCTTCACGCTCTGTTAAAAATGGGAAATTTTATTTCAAAGACTTGCAACTTTTTGCCCTGAATTGTTCTGGAGCCTGTGCAAATGTGGCCGACCCAACATGGCCTCGGCTTTGGGAGACTTTTGTTATTTTGTCTGGCAAAGCACAGGTGAGGTGCCCCTTGTCGGAGGTTCTGCCTTCACCTTGTGCTTGCTCACGATGCCCGTGGAAGACGTCAGACAGACAGACACAGACAGACAGACGTGGAGCACGCGGGCAGCACGGCTCGCCTCGCGGCCAGCTTTCCCACCATCCCAGTTCTGCTCGCTTTCATGAAGTTTTAGCATTTCTTTTTTATCTCAACCTTGCAGGCTTCAAAGCCAGCATGCAGCCAAGCTCTACCTGCTGCAGATGGGAACGAGGCAGCTCGTGCTTCCCGTGCTCATCCTGTAGAACTGGAATTGATTTATTCTGGTTGCAGCACTGACGACTGCAGCTCCTGGGTGGATGCAAAACCAGGCTCCTCAGAGTCTTTTTTAGCATGCTGGCTCTTAGGAAACCCTTTGCAAGGCCAACGCCACCATCTTTTGCTTTTGACAGCAAAACCTGATGCAAATAAAAGCCGTTTTCCCCATTTGCTTATGTGGCCTGTTCCTGCAGGCAGGAAGCAGAGCAGTTTGTGAGCATCGCCCCATGAGAAAGCACCCGAAAACTTCCCCGGTGCTGGCGAGCCGTCGAGGCTGACGTCGGGGAGCTCCCTGCAGGAGGAGATGGGCTGGAGCACGCTGCGGCTCGGGGATCGGGGTGCTCCTGGGGCATCTCCTCCATGCCCTGCACGGTGTGAGGACAGCAGGGTGTCCTCAGGGGCTGCACGTGATGGTTGTGCCACCCAGATATGGCAGAGAAGCAAGAGAAACCCGCGCCGACAACATTTCCCGCAACGACAACACTCTTGTTTTTTGGATCACGAGCCCGATCTGTCAATTAGCGGGCTGCGCATCGGCTCCAAGCGCTGTGCCCAGAATAGCAGCAGCGACGTGTTGAAGCCTCTATTAAATTTATTTCCAACCACGAAAACCGAGACACGTCTGCTCACGTTTTCGCAGCGTCGCCGGACGTTCTGCTTTGCTTTGCTTCGCTCGGGATTATTTTGGTGTCTGTGTGCATTTGGAGCGCGGTGCCCGGCCATATGGCCCAGGCCAAAGGCCTGCTCTGTTTAACCAGCACGAACGGGTGGAAGATGCTGGGCACAGCTGCATGTGCACATCCCAGTTCCCCTTTTCTGTGCTGTCCTTTGCCAGGCCACTGGGCTCTGTGTGGTTCAGAGCCTGGGTCCGTGCCCCTCCCGTGCCACTCAGCTGGGGCTGGAGGTGCCAGGAGACCCCAGGTCCCCCCATCCCTGCTGGAGGATGCGCTCCAGCCGTGGGTTTCCCTTTGTCCTATCCCCAACCTGCTGCAGGAAGGGCAAAATTAATTCCTCCTTCCTTGTGTTTCAAAGGTTGAGAAGGAATTTACAGAGTTTCTGCATCCCTGGAGAAGGGGGAGCTTGCTGCAGTGCTGCAAGGGGGTGCACAGGAGAGGCCGCATAGCTGCAGCCTGGCAGGGAGGGGGTCACAGGGCCAGCTGTGGTTCTCTCTGTCTCCTTCTTCATTCAAACCATCCTGCTCCCCTGCACTGCTTGCTTTCTGGTGGCTGGGGAGATGTCCACGACCACCCGACATCCCTCTGGAGAGAGGTTTCCTCCAGCATAAGACTTCTGCTCCCAGCAGCAACCCGCAGCCCTGTGCCGGGGAAGGATCACCCATGGGTGACCAGCACCCACATCCCTCACCAGGGAGCCCCCGGCAGCATCTCTGCAGCACCAGCTTGTTCCCTGCATAATTCCAATTATGTTTGACGATTAACAGCCCAACTGCAGCACCTAAAACAATGCACTGAGCTGATTGGAAGTGTGATAATTCGTGGGGAGGGGGGGAATGCTTTTAAACATGATCGTGCAGCAGATAAGGCTGCTCGTGGGGGATTACGTGTGATACTGGGGATGTAAAACACCGTGGTTCTGCAGAGTGCATTCCCAGCTGGGGCTCTGGGCCGTGTTTCAGACACCCCCATCCTTACCTGCTGCATTTACCTCTTGCTCGGGTCCCCTCCTGGTGCTCCAGGCACTGGGGTGAGAGTGGTGCAGCAGGCGGGGATGCAAAGCCACGTGCAGGAGGTGATGCTCAGGGCCCCAGCCGGGGGGACACGCAGAGCCCTAGTGGATTGGTTTGCACTTTTTTGAAATGAGCAATAATTTTTTGTTTAAGGCAATTTTTCCCTATGGAAAGCTCACAGTGTGTCTCTCTGCTTTGCTCCATTTTCGGGGTAAAGGATGGGTACTCCTCTGCTGGCTTTCGCCATCCTGAGCCCCCGCTGGAATATTTCCTTGTGAGAAATCCTTTTAGAAAGGTTTGAATGGTTTCTGGAGACGCCCCAACAAAGGCTGAAAATGTTTTCAGCAATATTTTTTTTATTTAAAAAATGGGTTAGCGTTTGGAGGAACGCAAGAATGGTCGGGGGAAAGGCAAAAGGTGGTGGGATGGGGATGGGGACGAGGCGCAGAGCCTGCATGGCTGGGGGCTCCGGGACCCCTGTGCCGGGGGCAGGGGGGGCCTCTCCTTCCCGGCACAGGGTTGCTGAAAGCGCCTTCCCTAATTTATTGGTTTTTCTTTCTCACGGGTGGAAAAATCAAGGGCAGCGCCGCGCAGCCTGCTTGCAAACGTGGCTTCCAGGGAAACTTGTGAAAGGACATTGATTTATGATCAAAAGGGAAAAAGCAAAGCAGAATAAAAAGAATACTTAAGACTTAAAAACAGGGAAATCTCGTTTCTTCCTGTGTAGGTGTTACCTGGGAATCTTTCATGTTAAACTTAAATGGAATTAAGAATGAGGGGAAAATCACCCTGGGACTAGCGTGATCCTTGTAGCCCTCTATTAAAATTAATACTGGCATTGATCTGTACAATTTATTAATAGCCCAGCGCCGGGAGAGGGGCTGCCGTGATAAACAGCTCCAGCCCTAATTCGGAGCGTCCCCGCTCCAGCGGGGCCCCGTGCAGCATTGTCACCTCGGCTCCCGGTGATTTTATAATTGGTCTGAGTCGTTACTATTCAAACCCTGCAGAACCAATTAGCAAGAGTCGTCTCTGACCTGTGGTTTCTATGGCGTGAGGGAAACTAAAGACTTAAAATGAAAAACCAAGAGCAAAGACCTAAATCTTTTTGGCTGCCTGATTAATAATCCTGTCAGGCCTATCACAGGCACTAAACAGTAATGCTGGTTGCAGCTGAATTTTTTATACTTTCTATTAATCTTTAATGATAGCTTGGTCACCTAGTCTCTTTTATCTTGTCAGATAAATGTATGGTTAACAGGATAATGAGATTTCTAAGGCTCTGTTCTAGCTTACAGCCATGCAGTGCATGGGGTGACCCCTGCCCCTGCCAGGGAGCGGAGCGGAGGTGATGGTAATTGCTGGATGTGCTGGGAATGTATTGGAAGCTGATGGATGGTTTAAACTTTGATTTGGGGTCAGGAGGTCCCCTGGCTCTGCAAGGCAACTGTGGTTTTATTACTTGCAGGATCTGATGGGGATGTAATTAGATTTAGCTATTGCTTTATTAATAAGTAATTGTTCCTACTATTGCTTCAGGTTAGCAAATATATTCCGCTGATAATTTAGGGCATTGATATGGCTTTATTTATTAATAAACGGGAATGTATATTTTTGCCTATAGCAAAGAACGGCGCACGGCTCTCTCTGGCCACCTCTCCCGGAGTGAAGGATTTGTTCATCAGTAATTCAATAATTAACCTAATTCTGGGAAGCCCGTCTGTGCCGGCTGCGAGGCAGGGCGCAGGCTCGCGTGGCCGCTGGAGAGGTCAGCGTGTGGGGACAGGGGCGGTGCGGGTTGGGGACACTCCGGGACCTCCCCAATTCAGGGGGACATGGATATGGGGACGGGGGATGTGGCCTCAAGCCCTGTGCCCACGCAGGGATTCCTGCACCCGCTCAGCATCCCGAGCTGTACCCGGCGCACGGCTTCGCACCGTGGGAAATGCACTCAGCAGGTCTCTCCTGGCTGCCGTTTCCCCTTCCCTTTTCTTTATTTTCTATTTTCCAGGAAGCTCAGGGGCAGCGGGGTCGGTGCGGTGCAGGAGCTGAGCACCCTGCCCGGTTGCAGGGTGCAGGGCCCCGGGGGGGGCTTCGTGTGGCTCGGCCGCCCGCAAGAAGCGCCGTGCATTAATTATGTTACCATGTAGAAAGCTCTGGCCTGTCACATACTTTTTTTTTTTTTTTTTTTAAGCTCTGTTTTTCATAAAGTGGTCCTAAAATGACACGGAAAGCAGCTGCTTAAGCAATTGTGCCAATTAATGGGTCTCTGAAATTAAAACGCCTACACAGTCTAGATGAGATTTCTCCAGGAGGGAATTCAGCAATTGTCTTCATGATAATCAGGCTTGACTTGTCTTAGCACACATTAATAAAAAAGCAAATGCATTCAAAGAGATGCCCTTTAGTGGAGAATATCCACAATATAGTAATGAGTCTCCAAAAAAAAAAGGGGGGGGGGAGAGTGAGAGATAGGAGCAATGGCTGAGCCGGCTCCGAGCGGCTTCCTCGCAGGAAGGAGACTTGTAATTCATGTCATGGACTCGCTGGATTCTCCTGCTGCAGCTCCTGGTTGTAAATCTACCCCTGGTGCCGTGGCAAGGTGGCACGGGATGGGGGGCGAGGGCAGCGCGGCCCCGACGCAGCGCTGGGGGCACCGGGTGCGTGGTGGGGTCTGCCCCGAGCTCTTTTTGGGGGATGGAAGGAGCAGCCCCAGGGATGCAACGTGTCGAGATGTGATGGGATGTGATGCATGGCACGTGGTGCTGGGCCAAGCTGCCCCACTGCCACCCCTGTCCCTCCCTTCTAGCCCTAAATTTCCAGCCCCGTGTTCCTGGCCTGGGCGGGTGAAGGCTGCTGGTGGTGTGACTGCAAGGAACCACTGCCTGCGGAGTTGGAGCCCTGCTCCTTTGGGTGCTTCTTGACTTGGTTTACAGCTGCAGATGGGATGGAAGAGGAGCCAGAGCTTTGCCAGCACACCGGCGACACTCGCTGTGCTCCAGGAGCACTTTGCCCACGGGGTCAGGAAGGGGCAGATGTGCAGCAATGTGGCTGAGACCCCCTGGGCTGTGGTTTCCTTGTAGTGGGACCCCCGGGAAGCCCGGGGTGCGATGGGGGGGTCCCTGGCTGGCACCAACACTGGTCCAGGAGCAGCCCCAGCGGGCACCGCACGTGTCCGGCACGTGGTGGATGCCCGGCTGCTCTCTCCTGAGCTCTCCATAAACTGCATCTGGAGCTCGGAGCTGAGCCCCAGTCCTCGCCAGGAGCCTGGAAAAATCACATCCCCCCTTGGCTCTGCTCAGCTGCGTCCTGTCGCGGGCTCAGACCTCCCCAGGGAGAGGACAGGAGCTGGGAGCGGCCCCCAGCTGCGCCCTGCTCGCACTCGTGCCGCGGTGGGTGGCTCTGATGTTACCCTTAACGTCAGGCGTGAGAAAGAGAACATGTTGTGAGCCGGGCGAGATGTTTATTTTCCAATTTAACAGCAATAATAAACTCCTTTATTGCAGCCTCGTTTCCAGCGCCATCCCAGGAGTGTGCGTGACGGCTGTGATAGTCCCGGGCTCTTCGCTGTAGAATGCGGCTCCTGGCAAGGCTCTGACGCTAATAAGGGTGTCACTAACGAGCTTGGGGGAGCCATGCGCACTGCATGGGCCAGCTGGGGAAGGCAGGAGCCACGCAGGGGCTGTGGGGGCTGCATTGGAGCTGAGCACAACAAGGAGACGCTGAGGGGGTCAGGGAAGGGCAGCACGAAGGGGTCGAGGTGGAGGCAGGGGCTGGCACCCCCCCAGGACCAGGGCTTCTCCTTGGAGCAATTGCTTCAGGTGATGTCCAAACCCTAAGGCTGTGGGAGCTGGGGAGGCCCTGAGGACTACTGAGGACTTCTGCTCCCATGGGGTCCAAAAAATGGCTTTTGGCCCCAAGCTTTCCAAAATGGCATTCACACCCTGAGCTCCCTGGGCCTGGAGGCATGCGCCTTGAATTTTCGGCTGCGCTTCCTTGGCCTGGAGGGAGGGTTGTCTTCTTTTCTGTGTGGGTTCAAGGGCTGCGCCCCGGAGCTCTCCCTGTGCAGCACAGCCCCATGCAGCGGTGCCATGGCTCTCACAGCAGTGCCAGGGCGGTGTCGCTGAACAATTTGGCTCCATCCTGTGATGCTGAGTCAAGTTTATGGCTTTATTCCGAGCATCATTGGAATAAAAAGGCAAAATCTGGGCAGTGCATGCGGGGAACCCCATGTCCACAGCCCCATGGCCCCGCAGAGTGCTGCGGCAGGGACCACGGTGGGTGGAAACGTGCTGGCTGTCCTGGGGGGGTGCATGCGTGCAGGCACGCGTGTGCCATGGTGGAACACATGCAATTATCTCTGCGTTAGGCACCTTGTTTCCTTCCCCTCTTAATTAACTGCTCTGGTGGTGGAGCTTTGCTTCTGTTCGCTTGGCGCTTGCAGCCTTGTGACAGTTTGTCTGGAAATCTCTCCCTCTTCCCCCCCCCCCCCCCCTCGTTATTTTCATCTCAAAAATTTAAGAGGCTTTAGAAACAAAAGTATTTAGAGCAAACACGATCTTTCCATATGCAAAATTGATGAAAGAAAAAGGCTTACAGCTCGAAAACCCCGCGCCGCTGCCTATGTATAAAAGCAAATCCCTGAGTCCCCGCACAGCCCGTCGGAGGGGGCTGGCACGAGCTGCTGTGGGGCTGGGGGCCCTGTGAGCACCCCTTGGCCGTGCTTTGGGTGCCCTGGGGCTGTCCCATGCCTCTTGTGGCCATCCCTGGGCTGGTGCCATGCCCACCTTGCCCTGGGGCTGCCGCAGGGTGCTGAGCACCGTCTGCACCCAGGACAGGGGCTGGTGCTGGCCCCGGGACGGGGCATCCCACAGAGCCACTGCTTGCTGTTAGATCACTGATAGCATTTTAGGTTTTTCAGCTCCATCCTGGTTTGAGCAAATATTTTGATTGCAGCTAAGTGAGAGCACAACAAATGCTGTTTAGACAAAAGCAACACATTCACTATTAGTTTTAGACAATTTGTCCTAATATTGTTTTGAATCATGCATTTATTCCCCCATAAAGATTTGATTACTTTGCTTGTTCCATTAATCTTTATTTGTTTAATCATCTGCTAAATCTGTTTAATCATTGGTTTAAGTGGAAAGATTACAAGAAGATATTTAATGCTTGGTGGCAGAGCTGCCCCGGCATCTAATCCAGCGCTCTGCTGGATCGCTTTGCATTATCCCAGCTCCTCGCTGCTTTGGAGCAGCAAGCACAAACGGGCTCCAGCCCCGTGGGATTTTCCTCGGCAGTCGGTGGATTCCCAGCCCCTGCTGGTGCCGGGTGGCAAAACCGAGCAGCAGCAAAGCCCTCGCCCCTGCCTGAGGATGCTCTTTGGGATGCAGCCACCCCAGGCCGAGCAGGATGCTCCGAGCCACCTTCAGCGATGGGAAGAGAAACCCTGGCTTCAGGCTTTTTAGCGAGGACGCCCGATGCAGGAGCTTCACGGTGTTTTTTCTCCCAGTGGAGGCTTCTCCCCAGCCTGCTCTGCCGACGCCGGCTGCCCGTGCCTCTCCTCCCTGCCCACGGCCGAGGGAAGGGATTAATATTTCATGCCAGGGCCGTGTTCCTACTTGGCGAGGCTCGGTATGAAACACGCGATATTTCACCAGCCCTCGTGTTTGTCTGCTCCCGCAATCAGCGGCCTCAATCACGGGTGTGATATTTTATGAATTAATAAAAAAAAAGATCATGGACGGTCCGGCGGGACTCGGGGAGAAAAGTGCTCGGCAGAATGTTAATGAGCACTGTGGGGAATTGCAGCCCCGCTCCCCGCCCCCCCGCCCCAGCCCCCTGCTCGGGGATTTTCCCTTTTTCCTCCCTTTTTTCCCCAGCACCCCGCGGGCAGTGCCAGCCCCGCGCACCCCTCGCTGCCTCTGCCGCCGGCCGGGCGCCGCGACCCAACGCCGAGCGCTGCTGTTGTGGCAGAGCTTGTACTCATTACTGAATAATTCATTGTTGCATTAATGCCTTCAGATACCATCTCTCTCCCTTTCTCTCTTTCTCTCCCTGTTTCGCTCTGCCCACTTGGGAAAACTTTATTATGCCTTCGCTGACGACAGAGTATACAGATAAAAGATAATTGCTTGGCTTGACTCCCCCATTGATATGAAAATAAGATTTAAATTATTCACTTCAGTTTAAAGGTTAGTTGAAGGTTATTACAGGGGATAAAAAAATCACTCTTCATAACGTTTCTGTTGGAGATGAGACAGGTTTGAAAGGGCTAATTTGCACGGCAGGCCGAGGCGGCTTGTTGTGAATAAACCGAGAGACCCTCCAGAGATTTTAATCGTGAAGAAGTCAATTATTTATAAGCAAATTACGGGGAGCTGCTCGGATACATACAACACGGCTAGTCACGAACAGGGACAAGATGGAACCCATATAACTTAATACACCTCCCTTTGTGCGCCGCCGAGGTCGGTGCCCAGCGCTTTCCTGCCTCTAATCCCGGCTGGAATTTAACGAGCAGCTGAATGCCGGAGCGCGGGCCTGATCCCGGCTCCCTTGGAGTCCTGTTTATTTTATTCTTCCCCTTCGGTCTCCCCGCTTGCAGGCTCCGTCTCCAGCTCCCTTTTGTGTTGCCGCGTTGTAAATGGAATTAAAGGATTGTAAATTTTCCTGCCGAGCAATAGGTCTTGAAAGCGGGACGCCTCTTTGCAGAGCGATCGGCTTTACCCGAGCTTTCACTTAATGCTCTTTTATGTACGAAACTATTTTAGTGTCTGGTGCTGGGAGAGTGGCAAATCTCCTGTACGGAGTTAATAATTAATGCCACGGCGGCTTTGGGAAGCCGGGCTGTATTTCAGCAGTGGTCTCGCCCTGACCGCAGCGCTCTGTATTCATCATCCGCAGCCGCTGCTATGCAAATAAATAGCTACGGAAAAGCAGAATCATTGCCCACTGTGCTCCGGGATCCCAAACCCCTGCATGTGTAACGCGCCCGCATAAATCACCGCTGCTGTATGGCCGCATATATATAAAGTATACGTGTAATAGGGAGATTATGTATTCAGCCTTCAAATGTAGGTGCATTAAAAAGACATCTCCATCTTCCAGCTGGATGCCTGCATCAATACGGGGAAATGCAAATGCGCTTCCCCACCCCGACGTGAGCATCGCTCTGCAGAGGGGCCTGCGGCTCGCCCCTGCCCCATTTGGGGTAATATTTGCTTTACCCTAAATATTACTGCACCATGAGGGTTTGGGTTCGGTGGCTCCCATGGCAAAACTCATCGCAATGCCTCGTGCTCGAGGCAGGGCCGCGGGGCTGGGCTGCTGTCGGTGGGAGCTGCAGCACCCACGCAGGGATTTGCTGTGTGCTTTCCAGCTAGCCCCTGCCTCCCGTTTATTATTGTTTCAGCAAATTCGGATGGTGTAAGCTGAAGGCTCACCTTGGGCTGAACTTGTTTAAGTTTTGGGGGAAATCCAGCTGAAATAATATATCCGTTTCCCCGAGTGTGTTTAGAGGGGAAAAAAAAGCCTTCCCTTTGCCTTTGAAAAACAGCAAAATAGCAGCAGTGTCTGTGGGAGCTCCTCAGAGCCTCTCCAGACCCAGCTTTTGGCAGGACGGCTCCTGCAGGGGATGCGCTGCTGGGACGTGCCTCGGGTCCTGGTGGCGTGGAAACCCCTCAGGCCAAGTCTAGCCAAGAAGAAATTAATTCCATCGAAACCTGCCACGATGTGGAAGTTGTGCTCCCCGCCTTCCCTACTCGGAGACCACCACTTTGGTGATAACGACGGCTTCTGGAAGAGGATGAAATAACCCCAGGGACAGCCCTGGTGTGAAGGCACGGCTGGCCGAGCGCTCCAGGACAGCTCCGCACTCTGTGGCTGCTTCACGCTCTTCATTTGGGATTTTTTTTCGCATTTTTTTCACTTATTGGCTGCTGAGTATTTTTCCGTCTGCGTCAGTTGTGCCACTACCCGACTGTGATATTCTGCCTGGGTGTTTTTTTTTTGAAAGTGCCACCGGTTTTCAGTGAAATTGCCGAGTTTTGGTGATGGGAGAGTGTGAGCAGCAATCCGCCCTCTCCCTGCGCCCAGACCATAATCGGCTTTTTTACCCAGACTTCTTGCACGCGTTTGTGGCTGCAGGTTCTGCAGATTTCTGCACGTTGCATATAAAAACCCAGGCCCAGAGTTTCCCAGTGGGATTTGAGATGGAAATCCCTGAATCCGCTCCTCAGCTCCCCCCGCAAGCTGGGGGTGGGTGCCCGCGGGGGCGCCGGGGTGGGCTGGGGGCTGGGGGCTGCGCGCTCGCCGTGCCCCCGGAGCGGCTGTCGCTGCAGCAGGGCTGCTCATCAGTCGTCCTCCTCCGCGGCGTGATCAGAAAGCCTTCCAGCTGTCAGCCAGCGTTATTTATGCTTGTATATTTTGTTTGAAATGAGATGTAAGCAAAGCCCATGTGTGCCTCCAATCTCCTTTGTAGCAGAAGAAAGGAAAGAGTGAAGAATATGTTTGCAATCATGTCTGGCCCTTGATTTGTAGCTTTGCTCAGTGTTGATCCAGGGTCTGGAGCGTACCTGCCTCTGTAGGGAAGCAGCAGCTGAGCTATTTCTGTATGCACAGAGGTGTCGTGTTCGAGTTAAACCCTTTTACCTTTTATTTAAAATTCACAGAGGCTTGACAGGTAATCTCAGGAGCTGGATCATTATGGCAGCCAACGCTAACCTGTAGCAAATGATGCCTTGTAAATCCCCTGGCTAAAGAAGCGGGCTGTGTTCTGCCTCCCCTTTCTCTCCACAATTAGTGCCGCAGGCCCAGGGCGAGCTCCCTGCTCTGCGCTGCCTCTGCCTTCCCTGGGCCACGTCTGCAAACCTCGCCGGCAGCGCCACCGTGCCCGGCACCCACAGCTTCCACAAATCCTGCTCGGGGAAACAGGCAGGCTGCAAATGATCTGTACTGATCCCTCAAATTATTATTATTGTTGTTGTTAGTCTTATTAATTTATTAATAATTATCCCTGCTGTTATCCTGCAGCATCACCCAGACCGATGCTCCTGGTCGGCGCTCCTGCCTCGCCGCTCTCCGTGCCTGGGAGGGCAGGGAGCTAACTGGGAGGAACTGGTGGAGCCGAGGACGTGTGGATGGTCACTGCTCAGGGTGATCGCATCGCTACGGGCTGGGATTTCCTGGTGTGGAGTGCCCGCACGATGAAGCACTCACCTGGGGAGGAATTGCTGCCCAGTGCCCTGCACAAGGACTGGGGCTGTGGGTACCACGGGTGGCTCTGGCCACTTGGGGAGGAGGGGGTTTCAGCAGTGCCTCCCCTCCTGCTGCCCTGGGAGGGACTGGAGCAGAAAATAAACACTGCCCAGCTCTTTAGCAGCTTGCCAGGAGGCTGGGCCCCTAATTCGCTTGCATGCTAGCCTTGCCTTCGTGTTCAGAGGTATAAAAATTCCTCTTAAATCATTCAGTGGTTCTCTAATGTATTCACAATGTGGACTATAGAACAAGATCTGAAACACTCTTTTTTCCAGTAAGACTATTAAATGGTGACACTTTGACACCAGCAAGAAGTATATGAGATTAAAAAGTAAAAACTGCATAGAAATCTAAGTGCCTCCACATACTGCTAGAATAAAAATTGCTGTTAGGAGCATTAAAATAGAGCACTTGTCAGGAGCGACGGCTTCCAGAGACATGCCTGCTGCTTTCTGTGGCATCAATGCATGCGATTTCCTCTTAGGTAAATTACAGAGCATTTAGAGCAGGCAGAGGATGCGCTCGGAGGCGGGCAGCGCGGTGCTTTCAGGTGCAGGATGAAGGCACGGAGGGGCAGGCGGGCTGCCCGAGGGGCTGGTGCTGGAGGAACTCGGCGAAGACAGAGCAGGGTGGGCAGGGGAAGGCTTCGTTTTCAGGGCTGCAGGGCTGCTGCGTGCCCTCTGGGGCACAGCCTGGCATGGGGAGGGCTCCCTGCAGCCCAGCAAGGCCGTTTTGTCTGCCTGTGACATTTGAAATCCCCTGGAGGCAGCCGGTGGATGAAAGCAGGAGACGAAGGAGCTGGCTTTTCTTGGCACGATTAATCATTTATTAGCTAATCAAGAGCACTCGCAGGAGATGAGGAGAGAGCAAGCGGCTTGTTTCTAATAGGAATTAGTTAGGTTACTTTTTTCCTCCCCTGTACTCTGATTTCCCAAGGAAGTGCTGCTTGCAGAGGTTGGATCTCCAGCAGCCATCATCCATCCCCATCTCCACCCAGCTGCCAGCCCCTGACCCATGGACAGCCCCACGGACAGCCCCATGGACACCAGACTCTCCTCCACCATGCTCCCCATGAAGGCAGCCCTTTTAAATCCCCTGTTAAACCCCCGGTTCCCGGAATCATGCTGGGCACAAATCTCCATTTCCTCAGCAGAGAGTCAGGTTTCAACCTTTGTGGCTTGAAAATCCGAACACTAGTCTCGCAAACTAAATAAAAATAAGACAAAATATATTACATTTTAAAATCTTGTGACATTTTGGAGACTGACTCATGATTTTCAAATGTTTGGAAGCAGTAACGCTGCAATCAATTTTGCTGCTTCTTGGATGATTGCTTTCAGAGAGGTTTTAATTCTACTATAAATACTTCAGCTGTACAACAGCAGTCTCGGTCAGATATGCAATAATACCCAGTTCTGCATTTCAGGTAAGGCTTTAAACTAAATTAAATCTCCTCAGTATAGCTAATCAGAGATTAGCTTTGATCACAGTTTGTTAGCCCAGGCCAATCCTATTCAAATCCTCTGGCAGACCTAATATCAAGAGTGCTTTGTCCTGTGCTTATGATGTGAACCCCCTTCCCCAGGGCGAGGCAGAGGAGCTTTTCTCCTCCTGCTTTTGGGCATTTCCTTATGAGCAGCAAGGTGTTTCTCTAAAGGTGATGGAAACCAAGTGCAGCCTGGCTATAACGGTCCCACGCTGACACCGTGTCCAGGTGCTCTAGCTCAGATTTGGTAACTGCAGCGTGCTCCTTTCTATAAGTACATTTGAAAGCAATGGAAATTGTGTCTTTCCCTTCCAGCAGCAGCACTGCAATCGCAGGGTGAAATAAGGCAGCAGCTCCCTGCTGCAAGGTTTCCTTCCAGCTCCCGAGAGGATGAGGAGACGTGGCCCTGCAGCTCCCTGCAGCCGTGCCCTGCAGCTGCAGCAGTGCCCATGGAGCTGGGTACCCCTGGAGCTGGGTACCCCCGGTACGTGGGAGCACTGCACACGGAGGCACGGCTGCGTGCATGGATGTGTGGGCACGCACCTGCTGCCTGCACGGTGCCCGTGCTGCTCCCCTCCCTGGCCATGAGCCCTTCCCCTCCTTCTCCCTGTGCGTGGCACGCGCTGCCTCCCTGCGATGGCTGGAGCCAGCCCTGTCTCCTGGTTAGGAATGTTCTCCATTGTTGTTGTTCCTCTGTATTATTTATAGCCCGGTAAGTGTCTGAGATCACAAACACTGATATTGAGCTTACTTAGCTAGCCAGCAGTATTCTTGTTTGAAACAATATAGTTTGACTGTTGCTATCGATTTTAGAGGGCTGTGTGATGGGTAAGAGTTCCTTTGAGCCAACTGGTATATTAAGCAATCATTTCTATAGCAGATGACATAACTCCCCCGGCATCGGTTTGCCCTAATGGGCCTGGTATTACTCATGTGCTAATTGATTGGGCATGGAGAGAAGAAAAGCTAAATTCACTTGCGAGGTGATTTTTATGGCCAGGCTCATAACAGAGGTAATTTGCTGAAAACGCTCAGTCCCTCTCCAGTTATGTAGCGTAATCTGTGTTCCTGCACTCCATCTCCATGCAGCGCTTCAATCAGCAAACCGTGCTCCGTTTGGGGCATCCGAGGTAAAATCCCCAAGGAGCCAGCATGACAGAGCTTTTCTTTCTTCTTTGCATTGTGCTGGAGAACACACGGCCATGCCCAGCGGCACGGAGAGGCTCTGTGCATAGGAGCCGGTGCCCCCACCCCAGGGTAGGCTTCAGAAGAGCTCCAGCTCTCTTGAAACACTCTGTGTAGGGGGCAAAGTGTTTATTTCTGTAGCAGCCGTAGAACGTTTCACCCCAAATACACAGGGGAGAAGCTGCCCAGGAAGCATTCGTGCCTGCGTCGCCTGCACCACCCGACCAAAGGACATCGCAGAAGGCACCGTGTGAAGCCACGAAGCCCGAGCAGTGCAGGGCAGAGCTCAGATGCTCGGTGCGGTGCCGCTCGCAGAAGGGCTGTGTGCTGCCTGTCGTGTCGTGCACATCATGTACCCACTTGTCTTTGAGCCACGTGGACGTGTTTCAGCTGTGATCCCGGGCACGGGAGCTGCATCAAAGGCTCGGGGTCACAGTCAGAGAGTAAGGAGAGAAAAAAGAGCAGGATGAGCAAGGGAGAACAAAGGAGCCCCTACCTCTGAAGTTTGTGCAGACGTGAGACCATGCTGACAAACAGCAGCTACACTGCGGTCCCCACACAGCTTATTTTGGGTCCCCACACAGCATATTTTGGGTCACCATGGCCATTTGCTGTTCCCAAGGCAGGCACAGCACAGCATTGCAGCATCTCATGGCTGGGAGCACCTGCTCTGCCCAGGGAAAGGCCCAGCCAGGGGAATTTGAGACCGGCTGCAAAAACCCACAGCAACTGGGAAATCCCTGCAAACCCTCCTCCTCCTCTGCTGAGAGACCTGGAAGCGTAACAGCCTGGGAAGGTGGCTAAAATCCTGACTTAATGTCTCATTTTTCAAAAACCACTGATGTGCCCCGTGTCTCTGCCCGGTGCTGAGCTGGGATGGGGACAAGGTGCCCCGCAGCACGGACACAGACCTGTCCCTGTCCCTGTCCCTGTCCCTGTCCCTGTCCCTGTCCCTGTCCCTGTCCCTGTCCCTGTCCCTGTCCCTGTCCCTGTCCCTGTCCCTGTCCCACCCTGCCGAGCCCAGGCCCATCAGCAGCACTGCCAAATGCTTTCAGGTATTCGGAGAATTTTTCTAACAGACGAGGACTTGTGCCTTTGAAGTCCTCAGCTGCCTGCCTGAAATATCAAAACCGGGGGTTAGAGCGGCTCAGAATATCACTAGATCTTGGAAAAAAATGTCAGAGACCGGTGCTCGTTATCTCGCCGGAGACTGACAGATTTCTGAAGCCAACAAGGTGGGCTCTTGTATGCGTATCAGCATGGAGCATCTCGCTAACCTGATATTTCTTTGTTTTTTTTTTTTTTTCCTAGAGCTGGAAGGAAGCCAGTCCTACAAAAGGCATGGCACGGACTCCCCCAAAAGCTTATTTTGGGCTGCCAGTCAGCCAGATCTGAAGCAGCACAAAAACCTGAGGCTGAGGCAGAAGGACACCGCGGTGTCCCCAGCCATCGCGGGGCTGTGCTCCCTGCAGACTTTTGCTGCCCTCGGTCTCCATCCCAAACAAAACCCACACGGGTCGTGGCCCCCTGGCTGTGTGTGTGTACGGGGGGAGCCTCAACACCGGGACCCCGAGGCCACGGAGGTTTTGGGGCAGCAGCCCCCTGCCACCAGCTCCATGCCCAGCAAGGCCGCGGCCTCCCGGGGCCGGGCCCGCTGCAGCGGCCGGCGCGGCCACACGGGGGTGGGAGAGGCCTCGGCGGAGGCCTCGGAGCTCCGGGGCCCTCATGGGGATGGCTTCGGGCCCTGCAGAGCCCCGCTGAGCCCCGGGGCTGTTTGTTTGTCTGTCTGGGCACGGCTTTGGTCAAGGCCGGTGGCAATAGTGGTGCCTAATAGTCGCCTGCCAGCGACTCCGCTGCCCGCTGCTGTCGAGGGGTGCCAGGGCAATGCCTCCTCCAGGCTGGGCTCGTGTTTTGGCTTGGCCGCCCTCCTCTTGACTCATCGTGTTTAAGGGATCGATATCGCCGTGGATAACACCTCCATGCTGCTGGCGTGGAGCATCGATACGCGGCTCGGCAGCTCAGGGTCTTGTGTAATGCCCATACCCTGCTGCCCTGCTTACAACAGGCTGTTTAGAGACTGACTCAGCATATAAAGTCTGCTTTTCTGCAGAGTTTGAGACAAAAATGGCTCCAGGAGGAAAAAAAAAAACACATAAATGGCCACCAAGCAGAGCACTGCAGCCGGCCCTGGGAAGCCTCATTGGGAAGCTGTACATGGGGAATCTCCATCAAAGCAGGGCACGAAGCAAAGATACGCACTGCTGGGTGTAACTCAGTTCATAATGTTGTAAAACAAAGCTCCAAACATCGCCATTTTCTGTCCCCCTCAAATTCATTTCAGGTTAATGAGGGCACTTCACTTTGACTTCACATTTAGTTAAGCTGAAGGGATACTAAGAGGTAATAATAATAAATGATGATAACACGCTGGAGGAACAAGCCCTGACTTTTTGTCTAATATTGCTGGTGGAAATTTGGGCCCAGGGTTTGTATTCACTGAACCCTGAAGCTTCTGGAATCCGAGTCCCGCATGTGAAGAACTTTAAGTTGCATTTGATGGTGAATGTTCCCTTGTGCAGCTGATTTATAACGCACGGCGACCCAGGCACCAGCCACAGAAGAGCTCGGCTCTTCAGCTGCGCTGTGCTGCAGCCTTCATTAGGAACACAATCACACCCAGGCTGTTTGACGGCTTTGGACTCCTTTCGGAGCGGGCTACCAAAGGGGATTTTATTCCATAAAGTAGACAGAAAAGAAATTCTCATGCTGGGAAACGCACTTCTCTCCCGAGCAGCAGGGCACGCAGCTCGCTGCCGCTGCTGAGTCACCGCGCTCTGCAGCACGTCTCTCCCTTCCTCAGGGCTTTGCTGGGTTCCCTGAGGAAAGAGAAGCGTCCCTGCCTTCATTTCCTTCTGTCCGAGCATCCCCAACCATCGCGGCAGTGCGGGGCTGGGCCGGGGCTGCCTTTGTGCTGCAGCATCTTGCTGCCCTCGGTCTCCAGCACAGGCAAAACCCACACGGGTCATGGCCCAGCAGGTGTGTGTGTAGGGGAGAACCTCAGCACTGGGGACCCCAAATGCCGTAAAGGCACAGCAGGAGCTCCCTCAGAGGCTTTGGGACAGCTTGGTGTGTCCCAAAGAGTTTTCCCTGGCAGGAGAATTTGGCCTTCGTGAGGTCTCCATGCATCCTCCAGGAACTGCACATCCCAGCCAAAGACTTCCTCTTTTCCGCTCACACATCAGTCTTTTGATTTGTTGTGAATATTTTCTCATTTTCTGTGTTGTGTTTTGCAGCTGGGTGAAGGCAGAGAAGGTGCCTGGAGTCCTGAGCACCCCACCGAGCCCTGAACACTGCCGGGTGCTGGCAGGAGCACGAGCATCCCCGGGCGTGCTGCAGCCCTCGGTGCCTGCCACAGGCATGGCTCTTTGCTGGTGCTGGCTGGAATCAAAGTGTTAGCAATGGTTTTAAAACACAATGCTGGGGTTGTGAGGGCTTTTTTTATTTAAATGTGTTATTTCAGTTCAGGTGAATTCAAAGCAAGCGTCTTTTTCTGCCACGGGCTCTATCTCTTTAATCCAGAAGCGAGGTGATGTGCAAGGATGCTGTGTGGCATCCTGCTAGCCCCTGCTCAGAGCACACAGGGGCCATTATCAGTGTTTGAACAGAGGGAAAAACTAACAAATGGCAGGAGAGGAGCTGTCTTAGATCAAATCAAAACAAGGCGCTGCATGCATAATCGAGCGAATCACAGGAAGGCCGGGGTTTCTGAAGGGAAACAGCAACTTTTTTTGGTTTCACTCGGAGCTGAAGGCACATCTGTCACCGGGCCCCTTCGCAAACATCTGCTCTCTAACGCAGAAGTAGCATCCAGCTCGCTAAATTGCTGGTGGGAGACCGAGGCCCTCGCATGCTCCAGGCTGACTAACCACAAATGGTTTGCAGTGGCAGCGGGCTGCGAGCCGCGGCCGGGCTGCCGGGAGCTGCTGCCGGCCGGGGGCTGGCTCTGAAACTCGTCCCAGTGCAGCTCCAGAGCCAGTCGCCTCTGTACTGGGAGAGGTGGGAGGGCACTGGGGATGAGCAAAGCAAGCTGATGAGGAACCTCTTTGGGGAAGCACTGCGAGCACGCCGAGCAGCCGCGCTGCTTTCCTGACCTAGTTTTTTTTTTTTCTCCTTTTCACAGATGAGCACTCCATCTGCAAGAGATTGTTTCTTGACATGAAAAATTTACTTTTTAATGGGCCAAACGGCTGCATTCTCTAAGCTGGATCCAAAATAACCTCTTAGCACATCGCTCTAAAGGGATCTCCAGCCGTCGACCATAAAACTGAAACACTGTTTGTACTAAAAAGCCATTTACAAGCCATTCCCTCCTTGTCTTCTTGGTTTCACGCCGTTGTTCTAAAGCTCCAGCGCTCACTTCTGGAAATGGAAAATGATATTTTGGAACCAAACAGCTTATTGCTTTTGTTTTCAAGTTAAATCAAGCTAGGAAATCAATATATTTGGATTATTTTCTTCTCCAAGATCCAACTGCCGAAGAAATACTGGCAGGCTGGCCGAGGAGAGGCTCGGGGCCAGCAGTGAGAGATGGAGGGGAGGGCTCCGGACCACAGTGCCGGGAGCAGATCCCCAGGCCCTGCTCTGCGGCGTAAAAAACAGCCCTGGGGCCTTGCACCGAGGCTCTGCTGTCTCCTCACCCCCTGCTGCAGCAGATGCAGGACCACACCGTAACACAGCAGCTCCCAATGCTCCCTCGTGCAGGGGCCAGCCCGGGGAGGCTCGGTTGTGCCACGGCTGCAATTCCCTGTAAAAGAGCTGGGGTTTGCTCTGCTGCTCGGGTGTCCTGCCTTCTTTCACGGCAGCCACAGACAAAAAACAATCATAGGCAGTAAGAAATGGGTTCCTTTGGTAAAAAGCAATAGGTGCAGCAGCCTCAGGGTGCTCGGGACCTGGTGGAAGGCTCAAAGGCCTGGCGGAGCAAATGACTGCTCCGAGCCCTGGTGGCAGCACTGCCCGTGTCCCTGGGGCTCCCAATGCCTGCTCTTGGGGAAGGCTGCAGGGTTTTTTTGTGGTTTTTGTTGCCCAGCAAGACACAGCAGCCAGGCACAGTCTCTTTGAAGAGGGTGAAGTGCCTTTGGGTGTTGGTGTAAGGCTCCCTGGTGGCACCAGAGCCTGGTGAGTGGGCAGGGAGCAAGCAGAAGCACCCGGGCTCGGCACTGCCCTGCCCAGGGACGCTGGAGCTGCTTGAAAGCACCTCATCTCGCCCTTAATCTTCATTTTTTTTTTTTGTTTCAACCTTTTAATTGTGAAATATTCTGTGTGCGTTTTGTCTGCATAATTATGGGGCAAAAGATGGTGATAAAATAGTTTAAATTAATAAGATTATTAAGTAACCTCTGCTGCTGGTAATTCCTCACTCGAGCAGGCGCGCAGCTCACTGTAATTAGTTTTCTGCTTCGCTGGAGCATGCTTAAAGGAGCTGGGAGGTTTTTTGGGAGAGAAAGCAGCAGAGCTGAGCTCGTAATGAGGCAGGTTTTTGTCAGTGGGAGGTGACAGCCAGGGACATGCCCTCACGGCACGGTGTGGTTGGGGGCTTTGGTCTCTGGCAGAGCAGCAACGGGGGCAGAGCTGGTGCTGGCAGCGTGGCCTGGGGACCGTGCCCTGGCACAGAGCGAGGGACAGCCCTGCCCTGTGGGATCACCAGCGTGGGACATCGGCACGGGGCTGTGCCCTGTGTCCCGGGGCTGTTCTGGGGCAGGCTGGGCTTGGTGCCCTGCTCACAGCATGTACAGTGCGACTGGCACCTCAGCAATCACCCCGTTTCGCAGCTCCCTGCCATTTATTTTATTTTGGTGACTGAGTATTGCTGCACAGGTGATGGTGCACGTGGTGCCATGTGACAGGAAAGCTTTACAATTTGTTGCCCGGGTAAATAATAAATAACAGGTCAATGCCATCAGCCTGGGTTGGCAGGGATAATCAATGGCTACGCAGGTAAATCACCGCATCCAGGCCACAAAACAACTCCCTCCTCTTGCTTTTCCAGGGAGAAAATGAGTCTGTTCTCCTCGGGTCTGAAAGGCTGGCTGGCACTGTGCAGGCATGGTTCTGCTTCAGATTTCACACTAATTTTATTCATTTTCATCCCCGTGGAGGTCTGGATGCCCAGAAACTGAGCAAAAGGTGGTCTTAGTGCCAGTGCACGATGCAGCCTCCTAGCACACGGATACCCCTGCACCCACCCCTGCACCCACCCCCTGCACCCCCCTTTTATCCCCTGCACCCCCATAGCCCCGTCCCCGCGGCACCACCAGGGATCTGCACACCAGGCTCCGCGCAGCGGCGCCGGCTGGCGCTGGCTGCAAATAAACCCGGCTGCTAATTTTGCAGTGTCAGTCGTTCGGCAGTTCATTTTGGTTAGCTAAAGGCAAACATCTGTGACTCTAATGCAGAAAGCCTTCCTATTACCTATGTCAACAATTTTATTTTTAAACCAGTACGCAAAGTGAGAGGTGCATCCCTTATCTCTTGTACGGCGGCCGCATATGTAACACCATCATATAATTAACAGTCAAGATCATTTACATTGTCGCTTAGCTAATTTTCATAATGTTTTCTTTATTATCAGAGGAAGAAATTAACCCAAGAATTTATTTACATACTAGTCTCAAACAGTAACAGCTTGCTAATTGCCTGTTAGGTGATTAATAAGCTTACAGCAGATGCTAATGAATCGAGAGCTCACTGTTTCAAAGGTGCTCTTGCAGCATGCTTGTGTTTTGGCAGCTTAATTAGTGCAATAATTATGTACTTGTTGCTCCTTCTTTCAAGCAAATACTGTCAAATGCTTAAAAGATTAAAGAGAATTATATCGCTGAGAACTAGCTGCGCTTAAGTATTCTGCTTTTGCTAACTTCCCCGTTGTTTCAAAAATGGAAGCGGATGAATGCAATTATGTCACGAGCGAATGTTGGGAGCTGCAGGTTGGTACCGGGCTGCTGGGGGAAGGATGTGCGGAGCCGTCAGCTGCTCCTCACACCCCGCCTGGGCCAGCCCGGGCAGGAGCTGCTCTGCAGATTTTGATCTAGATTGGGATTGAAGCACTGAGAAAACCTCCTGAGCCGAGCCTGCGAAGGCTTCGCGAGCCTCTCCTGTCGTCAGCTGTCCAAACCACTTTTGGCAGTGGAGAAACGAGAGGTTTTCTGTGCCACGGGGGTAAATCCTGCAGGAAGGTCTTGTCCTGTAGCATGCAAGGCCGGACTGGGCTGTGCTGCTGCTCCTCAGTGGTGGCAAAGCCACCACAGGACCTGTCGGGCTCTGCATTTTTGGGTAGGAGGTCCCGGTGTTCTTCAAACCCCCAGGAAGAGGTGAAGCATGGTGGCGAGCACTGCCTGTGCCAGCCATTCTAAGAGTCTCCACCTTACGGGTGAAGAAGTAGAATTAAACCAGGATGAGGTGGAGGGATGTCCCTGTCTGCCATCGCGGGTGAATCACTGAGCCCCGCTCGCTGCCTCCATGCACCCAGAGCTTCACAGCCCTCCCTCACATCCCTACCTCCTCCTGGGCTGTCCTGCTGCTGCCTTGGCTTTTGTCTCAGCCACCCCAGGGGCCTGCTGTCCCCCCGTGAAACACCTCTGCACCTTCTCCTGTTGCTGTGGGTGCAGGAGGAACCGGCGGGGATGCAGTACCCAGGTGTGAGACGTCTGCACGGGGAGCTCCAGCACTGCAGTGGCCGTGCCTCGAGCCCCATCGCTGCGTGGAAATGAGGAGGGAACCGAGGTGGGAAGCGGCTGCGGAGGAGCCTCTCCGCAAGTGTCCTCCTGCGCCGGGATGGAGTGGTGTCCCTGTCTCAAGGAGCGCGCATGGCGGCCGGTGGAGTGCCACTCGACTGCGAACATCCCCTTCCCTCGAGGGAGAAGCAGGCAGCCAGCGCTGGAGATCTCTCCAGCAATCTCCGGTTTCCTTGGCGACAGCCGGCATCTCTCCGCTGCACGAGAGCTGGGGCTTGGCTGGTGGAGAGGAGCCTTTTTTTTTTTATTATTTTTCCTGGGAATTAGGCTGTGTCACCCAGTGCACGCTCTCAAAGGTCCCCGTTGTTCCCAGCCGCAGCGGCAGTGCCGGCCGGAGCCCCGTGTCCCTGCCGGGATGAAGTCACCCCCCGGAGCAGCCGGCTGCTCGCTGCCTTTCCTTTTGCAGTAGCTGTTGCCATCTTGTTTAATTCCAGCATTATCTGATTGTCACAGCGCGTTTCTCTGTATCAGGCAGCAAGCCAATTCGTTACTTAACCTGTAATTGCACTTTAATATAAGCTATCTCAAAAATGTATTTTCAGAGCGGGTCTTATAAACACACGATATGCTCCCAGCATCAAAACGCCGTGTTCCTTGGGAGGAGGCTCTCGCTAGGACTTGGCACCGGCTCTGTTAGTTTTAGTTACTGATGCTTTATCACGGCTGACACGCTGCACGCAGTTAAAGGGCACAGCCGCTCGGAGCTCGCAGCCTGTAAGAGCCGGCTTCTTCCCAGGAATTTACTACAAATGTGATTTGTTGCTGGTTTGTTGACTTGAACCCTGGGAAACCCACGAATCTTCTAACTTCAGATGAAATCACGTTGTTGTGGGAAATGTGGTGCTTTTCGGTTTATGAAATGCAAACAGGAAGACCTCATCTAGAATAATCGCAAGAATAACAGTCACCAGCATTAATGCGTCCGCCAATGGCTGCTGGCAGATTCACTTTTTAATAACTCCAATTTTACAAATTAAATGCTGACAATGTTTTACTATCGTCCCGTGTTAGTTCCCTGCTGCAGTTGTGCGGGAGGGAAGGTATTCAATCTCCATCTCGACTCATTAATTTTAAAAAGTTGGCCACTATTTGCAAAGTGTTAAGCATATAAAAATTAATGTTGACAAATCTTCGAGGAATAGAACGAAACAAAAGAAATCAATTAAGGAAACAGCCCGCGGTGATGTTTTATAAACTAAACTCTGCTCAGCCTTGCGATGGAAGTTACCAGCAAGCCCCGGTGCCAAATGGAAACCTTAGGAGGGGAGGTTGGGGCTCAGAACGGAGTTCAGCATTTGCTTGAACTACATAAAACCCCGATGGCTGTCAGTGCAACCTCCTCCATCTGCTCTCCCTGAGCCTGGGGAGAAAACTGGGGGGTGGAGGGGAGCAGTGGGGCCCCACTGCCTGCTGCAACAACGGGACAAGCCTTGCTGGACCTTGTGGAGTTTGGAGAAGTCTCGTACAAGATGCCGTGATGAAAGGCAGGGCGGTGCAGTCGGGGTGCCCACAGCCCCACCGTTAATTACGGTGTCATTATTTGCCCTGCATCCCGACGCCTTTATGGGCTTGATGTGGGTGAAGGGAGGTGTCCAGGACATTTCTGCTGAGCTAGAGAGGTGCCGCGGGCCTGCCGGGACACTCTCCCTGCTGCAGGTCCCTCTGCAGATGCAGGAGGAAGCCCTGGGGGTGCGAGGCCACCCACGGGACTTTCCCCTGCGCTCCCAGAGCTGTTCCCACCCTCCTCTCCCAGCTCCAGCTCAGAGCATCCACCAGGGTCCTGGCTGCTCTCCAGCACCGTGGCACTCACCTCCTTCACTTTCCTCTGTCCTGGGGCAGTGCAGGGGCTCCCAGCAGAGGAGTGGGCACCGAGCAGGGCTGCTGAGCATCAGCTCACCCTCGGCTGCGACCCTGCGTTCAGCACCCTGGCACGGGCCTCGCGTAACCGAGGGACGGCGTTCCTCTGCTATCGGTGAGTCACTTCTGCTTAGGACAGCAGTATAAATTAATTTGGATGTCTGTGTGATCCTATCAGCGTTATCTCAGGCTTTGCATTTTAAGGCTTCTGTGGCCTTCAGAGTAAATAAGTGTTTTCCTCCGGATGACACGAACCTAGAGGAGAAGGGTAAGTTGTCCTGGGCAGCTCTGGCGCAGCAGTAGAAGCCCCGTGGGGTTTTCACCACCCGTTTTCTCGCTGGGCTCATGCTTTATTACACACAGGAGCCTGATGCAGGAGGCATCCCAAAGGAGCAGGCTGAGGGTGACCCCACTGCCATCCCTTCCCCAGGCAGCAATCCCAGGGGATGTGAGCCGGGAGTGCCCGGAGCCGTGCGTGACCTTGTGCAGGCACCCAGCCCCAGCTGGGCGATGTGGCTCTCCTCCCCGGGGTCCTCTCCTCTCTTTCAGGAGAAAATCTTTCTATTGACTGGGTTCCATTTTTTTTTTTCCATGTATTTTGTTCATGTAAAGATTTGGAAAGACCCACAAGAATTTCGGAGGTCTGTGTAGAAAATATAGCCGAGGAAGAAAGATCTCTGTTCCCGGGGAAGGGTAAAGGAAAGATCCATCAAAGGATATCTCTAGCATTCACTTAATTTTATTACTTTAAGTGACTTTATTACCTTCATCTTGCTTTCTGTTGCATTCCAGCATTTATTTAATAAACCCTTCTCTGGTTTTAAATAGCAGTTTAGTTTTTATGGTAATGCTAAACTTAATCAGATGCTCAAATTAGCTTGAAATTAATTATATTGACAGCAATAACCCTTAGTTCCCTCTTCACATCCTGCATAACAGTTCTCCTTCAAGGCTGTATTGGATGCCATTGAGGTACAGAGATGGGTTTCAGCCCCGTTCCCTGCCGATGTCATCCCAAACGGAGAGGGACCCACCAGGAAAACCTGCACCACGAAGAGCGCAGACCTGGGGGCTGGTGCTTCTGTTAAACCAACAAAATGTGAGGTCCCTTGGGGTTTTGGGCTGCTCCAAGGCTGTGGGGAGTGGTGAGGAGCTGGTGAGTGCTGACAAGGAGGCAGAGGTGATGTTTTCATGGCTCGTTGCCATTTATTGTCTTCCTTCCCCTGTATCCCCTGCCAGCTACAGGGGTACAACCTCAGGACCCCCAAGGTGTGCCACAGCCTCATTTAATGGGTCAGTGTGAAGGGAGGAGGGAGAGCAGCCTTGGGCCACCGTGTGCTTCCACTGGGACCATCTCGGGGATGTGAAGCGAGAAGGAGCAAGGAGCCACCACCTCGCACAGGGAAACGCAGTGTGCGGAGTCCAACCAGGTCCTGCCTGCATGGAAAGGCACCAGGAGAGGTGTTCCCCCTGCCCCACAGCGCCTCCGTCCCGCCGGTGGCTTCTGAGAATTGTTAGAAGTGGGTCAATACTTAGCAGGGTGAGAAAGCCTTTGAGGAAGCTTTTCCTGCTTGGCCGATGGGGCCGGAGTCCAGCCCAGAGCTGGCTTGCTCCAGTTGCACCACGCCGAAGGCAGCGTTACGAGCAGGGCGAGCTGGAGACCTCTCCATCCTCTTGGCGAGGGGCCCTGGACCTCCTCATGGTCTCAGCTTAGAGGAGTCCGTGGGGTAAATCCAAGCGTTGCATTTCCAGGACCTGCTGGCCCTGGCCCTCCGAGCACTCCCCGTCCCCCAGCCGTGCCGGGGGCTGCATCACCAAGGGGCGCAGGCAGCGGTGTCCCTGGGCTCGTGCTGCCCTTGGCCCTTCTCTGGGGACTCTCTCTGCTGGGATGGCTCCAGCAGGGCCGTGGCCGGGTGCCCTGTGAGTGTGGGAAGAAGCCTTGCATCGCTCCCCGGGGCTTCTCCTGGGGCTGCCAGCGAGCACCGCTGCGCGCTCTGCCGCCTGCGCGAGAGCCTGGCCACATCCAGCCCCTCCAGCAGCGGCTGCTATTGATAATTGCTCTGTGCTGGTGGAGAGCCATTTATTATTGATGCCAGTTTAGAGGTCTGATTAGCTTAGCACGCCTCATTGCTCCAAAATGAGAACTTTCTCCTGTTAACCCTCACTGCGCCGGGCACGGCAGCCCCGGCTCCCCCGGGGAGCATCACCCGCTGCTGGCCCGTCCCAGAGCCCACAAGGTGTTAAAGTGCATTAATGAGAGTGATGTGATAAACCCTGCCAGCACCGAGCCAGCCTGCTTGACTTCGATGCCTTGCCCTGAAGTCTGATGTGATTTTGCATTTAAATAGCCAGAAGAGTTTGTAATATTAAGGCATGGTTCATTGCCAGTGAAATTCAGGCTAGGTATACACTTCACTGGAGAGCGAAGACAGCCTGATTCATAGAGGATTCCTGCTAAATCTGCTGTGGGTTCCCAGGGACCTGGAAAATGCATTATGGTAAAAATCAACATGACCTTCTGAAAGCAGCGCACGGAGCATATATCTGTATTACTAACACTGGAGCGATACTTGGCTCGGCAGAAATCCTCCCCATTGTTTGTATTCTGGCTGGATGATAGAAAAGTAATCAAATTAGAATTAAAAAAAAAAAAAAAAACACAAATCGAGCAATATCCACAGCCTGTGTTTAACTTACACGATATACATTATCGTGTGCACGCATACACATGCCCCTATGCAATTGTCATGTTAAAGCTTGTTTTGCTTTTGATTGGCTCCAAGGCAGAATAATATGGGGGCTGTAATGTAAGTTGTTTTTCCTTTTGGAATGAATAACTCTTGTGGTAAAGCTGACACGAAGCATAAATTTGTTAAATTACATAAACATTATTGCGACCCATAAAATTCAATGAATCCTCGTCGCCTGTTTACTCATGGCTGGCTTTACTGTTTGCACAATGTAATTTAACGTGTCAATTTGCTCTCAAATAAAAAACATCTGGCCTTTTGACATGCCAAAAAAGCTGCAGAGATGATCTGAGAAAGGAGCTAAAAGCCCAGTCTTTACATAGCAGTTAGCAAGGGGCTCTTAAAAGGAAGCCAATATCGTTCAGATCAATTGATGGCCTCTTGGCAAACCTACTTCTGTAAACCCTGTAAGATTAGTAAATTTTATCCTAATTAAAATTAAGAAAAGCCACGGAAGGCTGGCGCGCGCTTCGCAATTACATCTCCTGCCAATATTGACATCCATTCTATTGGATTTTTAAACAATCTTATTATTTTGTAATCATGAATAACGAGAAGAAAATTATACTTTTATAAGGGATTTTTATTCTGGATGAGCTACAGAGGGCCAGTGCATTAATTCACCTCCCTAAGCCCCTTAGCTCACGATTCTCCTCGAAAACCTCCGACTTTCGTGGTGGGGAGCGTCCGAGCATCCACACACACACCCGCACACGCTAAGAAGGGCCCGTAAATCTCGGCTTAATCCCTAATAAGCAGTAATACCTCTCACTCCCCCAGACAACACACGGGAGATGCTGACCTAAATAACACGAGTTTAGAAGCCACATGTGGCATAAATCCGTGCTGCCTCATGCGAGCTCGCTCTTTGTGCGCAGCCCTCACATCTGATGGGCTGTTACCGCTGATTGATTGAGACATTTATGATTTGCATAGGAGACAGTTTGTGTAATTACGGATTACCGAATAAAGCCAATTGGTTGCAAAGATTAGAGAGGCCAGGTCCCGCCGGAGCCGTAAGGGAACCACACATCATTCCTTATTCCTGTTTTCATCCTCGCAGCCTGCAAACAAAGCGCGGCCCATCAGGTCCCGAGGCTGCAGCCGTGGAGAAATGCTGGCCGGGGAAGGGGGAGGCGCAGCCCCAGCCCCTGCCCCAGCATCGCGGCCCCGGCGAGCAGTAAAAGGAGCTGCTGGAAAGCAAGCAGAGCCGAGCCGGGCCAGACGTCGGCTCGTGGGGTAATTATAAACCCGCTGGAAAAATCAGAGCAGCTTCTCGCTATGAAATCAGGAGGTTACAGTAAGTTCAGGCCTTGTTTTAATTAAGGGAGAGACATCTCTTCCTTAAGGGAACGCCGAGATCACGGTAGGGCCGATAGGGAAGATTTCCCATATTGTCAGCGATGGTTAGACACATTTGTGTGTAAATAAATTGTGATTTCTTTTCACCCTCTAGGACAACACACAATATTTTCTTTTAAAGTATATGGGGCTGGTGGTGGTTTCGCTCTAATCAAGTTCTTGGCATTTCATCCCGGCTTATAATGGGCCTCAAGTAGTTGCACATTTTCTGTAATTGGACTCGAGTAATTGCACATTTCTCTAAATGATTAATGAACGGAATTAGAAAGTTTGAAAAAAGTGGCCTGCTAGGCTGCAGAAACCGTAACGTCAGCAGGGCTGGGGGAGGAGCTGCTGCACAAATATTTATGAGATGGTGGCCACGGGGCCAGCAGAAAGGCTCGCGGCCGTGCTCGGGGGCGCTGGGGCTGGCCGGGGGGGTCCCGAGCGGGGGTCGGCACGGAGCCTCGGTGGGGATTATCGGGTAGAGAGCTGCAGAGGTAATGTGTCCGGGGTGGCTCCTGCCAAGTTGTGTTTTATCATTTCTCACAGTAGATAAAAAGAAATAAATGAATTCCAGCACATGGATTTCTGCCTTTTTTTTTTTTTTTCCTTTTTATTACAGAGGAGCTATTGCAAGACAATTTCTGCTTTTCCTGTGTCCTGAAGCTAACAAGAAGATGACTCCTCTCGCTCTACACTTATTCTCATTAAAGGACAGGATTCGATACGAGTGTTAGAAACATATGGTGCGATCGCTTGCTTTGGAAGTCGTCTCAGAAGGGGGGGGGGGGAAAAAAAAAAAAAAAAAAAAAAAAGCTGTGGATACCCATATGTAAAACCTGCCTGCAAACATGACGAGGGGAAGGCCGATCCCGCGTGCTGCAGCTTTGAATCTGGAAGCACTTACGCCTCCGACGACACTCGCTGCGCCGCGTGGAGCGGCCGGCGGCTTCCCGGGACCCGCAGCGTGCCGCCAGATGTGCACGGGGCTCGGGCGTGGGAACACGAAAAGGGGACAAGTGCAGATGTGCACTCGGGTCCTGCACCCAGCAGGGCCCATGGGGATTTCTGGGGGGTTTGTAAGGCAGCTGGGCTGAGGAGGGGCTGCGGAGGCACTCGTGGCGTGGGGCGGTGGGAGAGGAGGCGCAGGGCTGAGGCCGAAATGGGGAGAGGGGTCTCCTGGCTGCCCGGCCCCCTGGCAGGCTCTCCGTTTGGTTTATCCTCTTGGGGAGGAGGTAGAGCTGCCTCCTGCAGGAACAGGCAGTTTTACGAGCTCCGTGCAGATGACCGTGCAGAAAATCTCCTTTTCCCCAGGTCTGGGGAGCACCAGACCTTGCAGCAGGACCTGCAGGGCGCAGCCAGGCTTGGTGCTGGAGGTGCGACCAAACACAAACAAGAGAGCAAATAATGTTGTTTTTTTTCCTCCCCAACTTCATCCTGATCCACTTCTAAAGCTGCAATTTGCTGACGTGGGTGAAAAATCACTTCCCAGTAGAAGATCCCTGCTTTGGCCCTCGGTTGGAGCCCTGGCGGTGCATTGCTCTCATTTCCCCAGCTGCCCGCTGGCCCCAGCTCTCGCCCAGGCTGGCTGCGCGTGGTGCTGTGTTGCTGCAGAGCACCACTGCTGGCTGCCGGCTCTCTGGGCTGGTCCCCAGACCCGTGAAACAAGGCTCAGTTATGCGAGCAGCCCGCTGCCTGGCCGGCACAGCCCGGTCTCTCACCTCTTAATCATTTTGTCTTCACACCGCTGTGGTTTTCGCACCGCCGCTGGTCCCGCTGCACAGAGCCCTCCTGCCAGCATCAGCTTCCCTGTGCCCCAGGTGGATTAAAGCCCACCCTGCTCCCAGCACCAGCATTTTGCCCTCGCAGCAGGCAGTGTGGTTAGAGCTGGCTGGGGGCAGCCCCGGGGAGGGATTTGGGAGGGATGCTTGCCGTGGGAGCACCCATCCTGGCACCCAGAGCTCCAGCACGCAGGGCTTGTGGCCACAACCCTCCTGCAAGAACAGGGGCACCCCTGCCTTCCTGCACCAAGAGAAGAAACCCACAGCATGGGGCTGCAAAACGGAAGCGTTTGGCCCAGCAGAAGGGCGGCTGTGTCAGCAAAAGGCGGCTCCACGCTGCACAGGGCACAGGCTGGGGCTGTGGGTGCCAGCTCCGACCTCTTCCTTTCTGTAGGGAATTGCAGTACTCAGCTCTACTCCCCGGTTTCAGCTTTAAAGACGAATGTTTGCTGCACTGCTATTCATTTATAAGTTATTTTTCCTTCCTGCTGAGAGGCCCTGTGCTTCCCGACATACACACAGCGAGTTTATTTCTATTTCTAAAGATCCCATCCGCTCTTCCTTAAAAGTCCCCGCTGGTAAGCAGTCCTCTGTGTCCTCCTGCAAACGCTGTCCTACAAAGATGCAGACCTGTCGGTGTGAGTTAACACCCGGTGGGTAATTCTGGAGTCCACAAAGCCACCGAGTTACCCCAAAGTTGTGCACGACGTGTGCCTGGGTGGCTGCGAGCCCTGGGCGCGGGGCACGGGGACGGGCACGCTGCAGGAGCTGGGGTGGTAACACGTGTGTAATGGGGCACTGCAGAAGGAACAGTGAATGCAAATGACTCGGAGAGGGTTTTATTATTAAAGGGAAGATTGATGGTTCAGCTATCTGGTGTGGGAAAAGCTAGTGTCCTTATTAAATGTAATTATCTGCAGCGCTAATAAAAGCTTGCCCATTTCCCTGGGTCGGGCTGCCCTCTGCTTTAGCTGCGCTCACAAACATTAATAAGCAGCAGCTGGAAGAGCAGGGAGAGGAGTTCAGCGGAGATGCTCATCGCACCAGGCACTTGCTAATTGCTGGTCAAGGACGAACACGCAGTCTATCAGGGCTGCTATTAAACCGGCCATGCAGGACGAGGCGCTTCGCCGTGCTCCGGGCTGCAGCGAGCAGATTTAGCAGTTTGTCTCCGCATGAGTGCCTGCAGGGGGGAGAAAAGGCAGCCCGGTCCTGGCTGCCTCAGAGAAAAATTCACCTGCCTGGAGGTGGAAATCTTGGGATTTTTCTTTGCCTGCACACCAAGAGGTCACCCTGGTGCCCTTGCAGCCGCTCCTGCGGGCTCCTCTTCGCCTGGGGAAGGAGCGGCGCGATGGCCTCAGAGCCAGGAGAACAAAGGCTGTGCCAAGCAGAGGAGGAGGGACCGCCCGAAATGAGATGCTTGGCTGTGCTTTGATCTGCCATTGTTTTAATTAACGCCTCTAATAAGAATTTGAGATTCTGGATAAAGCATCCCTGGATCAACAATTTAATGAGCTTTCCCTTTAGAGGAGGTGTGAGCGAGTCCGCGGACCGGGCTCCGAAACTGCCCAGCAGCGCCAGCGAGGGCTGGGCTTTCCTGGGAAAGCTGCGGGAGCAGGGAGCAAGCAGAGGCAAAGCTTCGTGCCCGCTGCTGGGAAAACAAACAGCCCCTTCCAGCTTTCCTTAAAGAAGCACCAACGACGCAGTCCCCATTGCTTTTAGGGGATGTTTCCAGCCTGACCTCCAGCTGGAGGAGCTGTCTGCTCCCGGGACACTGGAAGGACCCTTTCTGGGGCGCAGACCATCTGACCCTGTCAGGGGTCACTGCTTTTCAGCACCTGCCCGCAGCCGTGGGTCATCCCAGGAGGGGCTGAAACCTACAACATCACCAAAACCCCACAGACCGCTTCCCCCTCCTCCACCCGTGGCACAGAGACAGCGGCATTCATTTGCTGGAAGTTTGTAAAAACCAAGAAAATGCGCTCCCATCCATCACCACGACCACTTCGCGCATTCCCTGTGGGTTTGCTTTGCACAAAAAGGGAGGTGCATGGGGGGGCCCCGGGGATGCCACCAGGGCTTCAGCTGCAGACTTTTCAGTTTTGCCTGCCCAGGGAATAAATAGAGGGAGTTTTCCCCTCGATGTGTCTGTAAGTAATTTCCAGCCGGGAAGCTATCATTTCTCTAATGGCAATGTTTGCTGTAAATCCATGTCATCAGAGCCTTGGGGCTCAGTCCAGCTCCCATCAAAGCCCATGGAAATGGCTTTCTGCTTCCCACAGACCTCACCGGGGGCTGGATTTGACCGTCGTGGTGTTGTTCCAAAACACAGGGTGAGCTCAGGGTGCTCCGTAAATAATGCTCATTGACAGCGAGGACTGGCACAGGCCTCCCCGGGTCCTCACTGGCTGCCAGAGCTATTAACCTGGTGCTGCTTTTCCAGCACTGCTCTTCAGACAGGATTGCACCCCGAGGAGAGCAGATGAAGAAGCTGAGGGAGAACCAGGGCCCTGTGGGGCTGGCAGTGATGCTCAGGGCTCACGATGCAGGGACAGCCCCGCTGGGTGCTGGTTGCACGGGGAGCAGCCGCGCTTCTCCTCCTGAGCAGGGGGGATTTGCAAAGGGGCTCTGCCCGTGGAGCTGCTGGGGTCCTGCCAGGCTGGGTGATGGTTTCCTGAAACTGCTGCTCCTAGAAACACGGCCATTTGTGCAAAGCCTGCTGGACATCACTCCTCTAGGACATCACATCTAGACTGCATGCGCCTGCTCTCTTAGTTTAGCGAGGTTCTCCATTTTGCTTCTCCTTTAATTTGGGTGCCTTGCTGGTGGCCGGGGGTGGCAGGAGCTCTCTGTGTGCACTCAAGGGGAGCTGAAAAGCCACGGGCTTGCTCCATCCTCCTCCTCGGAGTGCAGGGTTTGGGATGCACCAGGCTGGGAGGAGCAGAGCAGCTCGCTCGGGGGGCAGCGCCCGGCACGGTTTCCGAGGGGCAGCTCGCACGTTGGCAGGGAGCGCGGGCTGAGCTCATGGTTATAAAAAACCCAGCCCTTCTGGCACTTTCACCCCCTGCAGATCAGGAAGGAAAGCTGATTTTTTTTGCAATTTCATTTACTACAGGCTGAAACATTGCTATACAGGACCGGCTCCCATGTCCTCCAGCTAGTTAGAGCGCAATGCTGCTTAAATTGTCTTTTTGATAACTGTTCTGGCTGCGAGAACAGAGGTTTCTGCAGGGAATTCACACAGTGCTGCCTCCAACTTCCCCGATCCTTCATATTGCAATATTACTCTTTACCTAGCAGAAGATATTCCTAATCGGCTTCACAAAAAGCAATAAAGCCTTTTCAACACTTCATTGGCTTTGACATTTAAGGCATGCGGCAGGAGGGGGACAGCGCTCCCCGGCCTCGTGGCTGTGCCATGGGGGCTGTCCCCGGGCTGGATGAGGTCCCTGTGCCAGCTGGCTGCCCGCTCCCCATGCAGCCAGGGGGAAAACACCACTGCAACACTTTTTTGGCCCATTCTCTTAGCTCTGCCTGCCTGGTTAGCAGGATTTGGGTCTGTGTGAGCGGTGCTGTAGGAGCAGGGGGTGCGTGGTGCTGTAGGATATGGACAGAAGGTCCTGCTGCCAGGGCAGCGCCAGCCCCGTGGGGACGTGGGGATGGGCTCACTGCTGGAGCAAATCCAATGCTCCCCTTAAAGCCTGAAGCTGCTGGGTTTTGGGGCATCGATCCACATTATGGGGCACCAACCCAACTTTAGGGGATAGAGTTGTCTTATGGGGCATTGATCCACCGTATGGGGCATTGACCCATCTTTTAGGGCACTGAGCTATCTCATGGAGCATTGATCATCTTTATGGGGCATTGACCCATCTTTTAGGGCATTGAGCTATCTCATGGAGCATTGATCATCTTTATGGGGCATTGACCCATCTTTTAGGGCATTGAGCTGTCTTACGGAGCATCAATCCACCTTATGGGGATCACAGGGCACCAACCCATCTTATGGGGCATTGATCTGTCTTATGGCGCATCAATCCACCTTATGGGGGCATTGACAGATTTTATGGGGTATCGACCCATCTTATGGGGCATCGATCTGTCTGATGGTGCATCACTCCACCTTACGGGGCATTGGCAGATTTTATGGGGCATTGACCAATATTAGGGGGCATCACTCAGGGCTGGCCCTATCTCTCCCTGGCCCCACGCCTCACCCAGGGCTGCATCCAGCCTGACCCCACGCAGGTTTGGGTGCAGTCCCGAGGACAGGCAGTACTTTTGGGGCTGCATTCGGTGTTGGCCACTGAGCCAGGCTGAGCTGAGCCACGCAGAGCAGAGTGAATCCGGTGTGTCCCCCACATGGCTGCGGGTCCTTCGGTTCCTCCTCCGCTCCGTGACCGTAAAGGGCTTTTCCACACCTAGGCAGCTTTCTGCTGCAGCTCTCCTGCCCCAGCTGCAATGGCTTAGTTTTATTAGGCTGCGACTGCAGACGCTAACTGTTGCCTACAAGCCCTGGGAGGATTTCAGCTGGAGTAGGAGTAGCGTGCTGAGCATCCTGGCACGATGCCGCTTCTCCTATAAAGCGTCATGTTTCCAAATGGGTAATTACTGCACTGGGATTTATGCAGTACTTCCTTTAAGTGGTTGTGTGGGCTGCCATTCCTCGATGAATTAAAAAGAAAAAAAAAAAAAAAAAAAAAGAGAGAGAGAAAAGAAAGAAAAAAAAAAAAAAAAAAAGGAGCTGAATCCAGTGGTGCTAGCGAGTTCAGGGCAGAAATGAGATCAGCTTGCTCTGCCCTTACCTGGCAATAATGGGAAAGTGCTCTTTCAATTGAGCTGTTCCATTCTTTTGCCCTGAGCTATGAGAAGTAGATTGGATGAAAATTATCAGGCTCCCTGTCTAGAATAAATATTCTTGAAATGGAGCAAGTCATAAATAAGCGAGCAGCAATATCCTGGGTTATGAAGATATAATTTCTATCTTTAATAGCTGAGTAGGCCCCGGGGACTGTCTGGAAGTGGCCTGCCTGGCCCCAGTATTGATGAGGGGAAAAATACAAACAAGCAAAAAAGCTTTTGTTTCTTTAACCCTGAAATTATTGATACTTGGAGGGAAATAATGACGTGCTGCGGCTGAAACCTGCGGTTCCCTCTGCTACGGAGCAGCTGGCGACTTCAGCAGGATTAGGCAGGGCCCGGCTGCTGCTGCCCCTACCCGAATATGCTCGGGTCTCCATCACCAGCACCGGTGCTGGTCCCTGGCCCCATGGGATCAGAGGATGCAGCACTGGTGGCACTGCCATGGTGCGTGCCAGGAGGGACGGGACCTGTCCCCCTTTGGGCTACCACGGACAGGGGAGCAGCAGCAGCGTGCCCCAGCAGGACACCTGCACAAAATCCCTGTATTTATTCCCCCAGCTGCCGGCAGCCCGGCCTTTGGAAACTGCAAGGTGGGACAATAACTGATAAGAGCTGCCTGGGTGAAGCTCCAAATTTGATGGGATTAGTCTTAATGGTTTTATTTTTGAAAGCCATTTAATTACTAATCAGCTCTCCCTTACAAGCTAAGACGTGCTGCTGCTGTTTAAAGCAGTCTGTTAGGGGGCTTTGCTGGCGGGCAGCTGGGACGGCTCCTTAGAGCTTCTTAAAAATACCCTGCTTGGCCTGATCCATGCTGAGCCGTCTGTGCTGGGGCAGGATGAGCTGCAGCTGCACCCCCAAAAAGCCCCGAAAATGCCCCAAAAAGCGCCACCAGGAGGGGACCAGGCACGATGTGGAACAAGCACACAGCCCTGTGCTTTTGCAGCAAAACCCACAGAGGGATGCCCTGGTCCTGCGGTGCTCAGCAGCCCTGCTCCTCTCCCCAGCCCGGCTCTCCCCGTGCTCCGCCAGCCCCCAGCCCATTAATTTATAGCACAATGGAAGACATTCCTTAATCTTTTAATTATATGGAGTGACATGGGTGAAATAACTCCTTTCATTTCTGGGCCACTGACATGATTAAGAACTGAGGTCTACTGTTTTGGAAAGAAAACGGTGTAAATTGCCCATAATGTGAGATCTGTATCACCTTCCAGTGAAAACCCCAAGCGATAGAGTGCCACGAATCCATCACGCAAGCCTGGCTGGGGGAAGATTGCACCATTATTAAATTATATGTTTTTTAAAAACGACACGCTGATCTGTTTCGTACCAGTAAATATGTGATTTACATTTAATTCTGAGTAACCTTTCCATGATCAGTGAGGTGTGAAGGAATTTAATGACACAAAGCTACATTTATGAAGAGACCATTCATATTCATTAGGCTCACGCATTAACAACCCTGCCGGTGACATCTCTCTAGCACGTGCTTTATTACCACGGTTTACGGGGGTTACGAGCAGGGCGAGCTGCAGTGTGCACATCCATGCACATGGACACCCCTGGACAACGTCATCCAAACAAGAAAACGCCCAAAATTGGATGTGCCCAAATTTGTCAGAGGAGGGGCTGGGAGCAGAAGGAGCATAGATGTTGCTCATCACTTTCTTTGGAGCATCCCAAAAATGAGGACCAAGGAAAACCCACCCCGGTCTGGCACCGCTGCCTTAGAGAGCACAGCTCCAGCTCTTGGGGTGGGCTTCGTCTTGGCTCAGCCTTGGCATCCCAAATAAGGCATGGAAAAACCATGGGTAATCACTTAAAATAAAACAAACAGCCCACGTCAGCATGTTGCAACTGGCTTTGGAAGCACAGGAAGCTTGAGATCACCTGTAGAGAGATTTTTATGATGGGGACAGTGCTGAGGAAGGTCGGGGGGACAGCGGTGTGCAGAGCCACCTTGGGACACCTCCTCCCATGGGATGGTGGGGACCTGCTGGGGTCCCGGAGCTGGAACCAAGCTCATCTGTACCTAGCACACGTAAAATGTGCCATTCTCGGAGGAAATTAAAACGTGGCCAGCATTAGAATACTTCCTGCAAGCCCCTGCCTGATGGCGAAGCAAATGAACCGCAACTGTCTGCATTGAAAAATAATTGGGCGTATTAGGATGCCATAAGCAAATAATCAAAGCAGAGGCAGGCTGCAGGCAGCTGCCCGCCCTTCTCCCTGTGTGGGGACACACTCCTGGTGCACGGGGACAGGGCCTGGCAGTGACACCTGCAGAGGGGACGATGGGGGCACCTCCGTGCCACTCGGGGCAGCCACGGGGGAGGCGACGTTGGCGTTCCAGCCGGTTCATCTGGCAAAAATATTTTGCATTAAATGCTGCCTTATAAAGCCTCCAAACAATTGTGCACGGTGCTTGGGAAGCAGAGAGGGGTCCATCCCCATGTGCATCCATCACCTTGGGGTTCAATTTGTTTGCCCAGTTTGATCTTCATCCAACAGGGCACCGGAGTCCCGTGCCTCTGCCCTGTTCCTTGCTGTGGCTGCTGAGCTCTCCGCAGCCCATGGCACTGCTGCCATCAGCAGCACAAAAAGACGGGCACCTTCCCACCTCCCTCCCCATGGGGATCTCCCCGAGTGTTGCTGAAGACCCAGCGGGCAGAGCAAGAAGCCCCTCTGCGTTGTACCCGTGCCCCACGGCGGTGCCCAGCAGCCGTCTCCTGGGGAGGTGCCCCTTGGAGAGCTGACATTGCAGCGTGCCCACTGCCAGAGCTGGGAGAAGCAGTTTTACGGGCTGCCTGCGCTGCAAATGAAACATTAATTAATTTACCAGCAGGAAGGATATAAATAACTAAATCAGATGGTGCGACTTATTCATGAGGTCCTGATGGAAGGCAATTGTTATTCCTGGCTGTGCAGGTTAATGAGCACGGTCTCCTTTTCCCAACATCACGCTCTAAAAATACGTGCGGGCCAAGGCACCCTGGGCACGCTGCCGTCCCCACATGGGCCAGAAATTCGGGAGGCTTTGAGCATCCCTTCCCCAGCAGGGAGTGCTTCTGTTCAGGGTGTGGGGACGGCCTCATACAGGCCGAGAGCAAGATTTAGAGACCAACCACAGATTTCCTGAGGTTTTAGCTCTATGGTGCCCTTAGTTTCTCGTGAAGTTATGGATGCGCTGCTCTTCTAAGGCTGTCATGATGTAAATTGGCCTTTTGTGCATGTGCATTTATCTCCCTGATGCAAAAGGTGCAGTTGGCTGTCAGTCAGCAACAACCCAGCACGGATTTGTAAAAATTCAAATTATTGACCTGCCCTAGCAAAAATTGCTGAATATCCCAGCTGTGAACTAAGAGCAATAAAGCGGGCAGGAGCGTGTCACTGTCTGCACCTCCTGGAACCAGAGGGACCTGAGCAGTGCCACTGCACCCACAGGAGCACTGCAGGAAGGTGCAAGGAGCATCATGCCCCAGGAGCTCAGCACCTTGGGTTTTACCTCAGAGACCACCCAAAACCCACCGAAGCTGAGTGACCCCTGTTGGGGCAGCACTGTGGGTGCCTGGGCACCCATCTCCACGTCATGTTGGTGCCAGAGTAAAGCACTCGTGCACCCAACTTTAACCCACCGAGGTCCCTGCATGGTGCAAAGTGGCTCCCCATGAGCCCCGACAGCTCCAGGTCTCGTTCGGGCAGGTCTTGCCTCGGTTCCCCTTGAGCAGAGATTTCCCTCAGTGTGCTGCCTTCTCATCTGCCGGTGCTTGAAAGGATTGAAAAGATTCGGAGATTTCGATTGAGCAGCAGGCAGGCAGTCTGTCAGACAGCTTCCTGCTTGAGAATAACACGCGCTGATCAATAACGCCGGACCACAGCCCACAGAACTGCTCTGAAGTGAAAACAAAATTATTTTTTTAAAAAGGGGGAACTAAAAAAAAAAAAAAAAAATAGAGCGAGTTCTCCCCAACCACCTCCACTTTCGGTTTCCGTCAGTGTGTGCTCTTGGTTAAGGAGAGTTTGCAAAGCACGGGCGAGCACAACACGAAACTGCCTGACCTGCACCAGGCGCTGCGCCCCGACCTCCCCGCGTGCCCTGGCACGGGGAGGAGGACCAGGGACACGAAGCCTTGAGGGATTTTGAGCTCTTGGACAGCTGGAGGAAAGGCAGGGCGACCGTCTGGGCTTGGAGCACACTTATCAGGGCTGGGAGATGGGAGCCGTGCCCCCGTGCTGTGCCGGCACACGGGCTGCCTGTTATTAAAGCGTGTAGCTCCGGCCCGGGCCCGGCGATCGGCAGTGAGATATCATTGTCATTCGGCGTGGCGCGGCTTTTTTTCCCCCCTCTCTTTTCACTTTGATTGGAATACAGCCTCCTGGGAGACATGAACTCATCGCAAATGGCTTCCCAGGGATGGGAACAAATGAAATGTAACAAATCTCCATTTGCAATTTTGGGGGCACGTGACTGGAATGGGAAACGGGCTGGTGGAGCTGAGCTCTTCCCCGGTGCATTACGGAGCAGTTAGTGGCTGCTGCCTGCTAAAATAAACCCTTTATCACCTTCACCCTTCATTTCCAGCACAGCTAAATAATACGGCAAGGCGGTGCAGCCCGTCCCCTTTCGCCCAGGACTTCTGCTTTCCCAACGAGCACAGAAAGAAAAACACTTTATTTCATCTCTCTCCAGAGCTCTGTCACCCTGTGCTCACGGTGGGGACCATGCAGAGCCCTGGCTGGCCCCTTGCAAGCCCCCATGCCCCAAACGGTGCCAGCCCTGACCCAGGCATTGCCCCTTCCACCCAGCCCCTGGCTGGAAGGCCTTCCCCAGGGCGATGATTTTGTTCTGGTTTTTAACTTCCCAGTGGGACTGACTGGTTTTGTCACTCAGCTGGAAGGCCGAGCAGGGCCGTGCTCGCTGGCCTCAGTGGGTTTGGTCATCAACCCCGTTGTGTTGAGGAGTTTTGGGTTTTGCAGCAGAACCGCTGCTGACCAGAGCTCATCAGGCTCATCCTCACCCAGCCCCGGTGATGCTGGGGTCAGGCTCCTGCACCACAAAGCATGGCTTTGTTTTTTTTTCCCCTTATCTTCCTCAGTACAGTTTTTTTTTTTTTTTTTTTCACTTTTCTCATAGAAAAGCTCTTGCTTGTGGTATCAAGTGCTTAAGCACCTTTTTTCCCCCGTGCTCAGCATCTCCTCAGCCCTGACCTAACAGCACTTTCCACTCGCTGGGGGCGAAGCGATCACAGGCAGAGGGCACGCGCCCGGCGGGCACCCGCTGCTGCTGCAGGGGAGCTGCTGGCTCCAGGCTCCCCCCAAAACCAGGCTGCTCATCAGGGCTCTGCTTGTTTGTCCCCAGCATTCGGGTGATGTTTCCACATGTCAGGGTTTGGGTCGGGGCCGTGGTTTCCCCCCGAGGCTCGTGCTGCCCCGTGAGAGTCCCCGTGCTGCAGGTGCCGCGCAGGTCCGCCACCACGGCCTCGGGTTATTTTTGATTCTTTGTGATTAACAAACCTGAAATGTTTGGGCCCTGGGGTTTTGGGTTCTTTTTGGCTTGTTTTATAAATATCCGAGCGGCTTTGGCAACCGAACACAAATGTTGAGCCTGACGAATAACAGATGTAATTTTACAAAGGCATTAACCAGTCCATGGGGTTAAGTAGACGTGAACGCAAACACAAAAATCCCTGGGTTTGTGCAGCCAGCTCAGGAAAGCCCCGTCCTGCTTCGGTCCCCGGGCCCTGGCCTGATGCTGGTGCCCTGCAGAGCCTCCTCCACGGCCGTGGGGACGGGCACCCAGCCCCATGCAGCACCCGGGACAGGCTGCAGGCAGTGGGTGCAGGTCCTGGAGCCACCCAGGAGCTCCTGTGTGGCTTTTTATCATTTTTTTTAATTTTTTTTTTTCCTCTCTCTCTCTTTTTTTTTTTTTTTTCCAGGAGGAGAGTTAATTTTAACTGAACAAACAAAGAAGGAAGCCACCGCTAATTAGACACAGATGAATCTCGGCTGGCTCCCAGGGCGTTAGGGGAGCTGTTTTTCCAGCACTAATAACCCAGCCTACAACAATGAATGAAGCAGATATTGTTTGTTATTGCTAATAGATGCTAATGATAACTTTATCTGCGGCTCTGAGAGGCTCCTGCCTGCTGGCACCAGGTGAGTGCCCGACGCACACGCTCGCACGACAGACCCACGTTGTCCCCCCGCTGCCTGCAGCCCCAGCAGGCTCTGCCCGCTGCCCCCCTGCTTCCTCCGCAGCTTTTTGCAGGCTGCTTTCCCTGAGAACGGCACCGACACCACAAAACAGCCCCAGGTTTGGATTCGGCTCCTCCTCAGCGCCAGGAGGAGCAGCGTGGTGGCACAGCCTGCTCCCCTGGGCACTGACACGGGGACGCGTCCGGCTGCTAATTGCCATGGGAGATAATTAGCGGGATGTGACACCTCCACGTGCACAAGGCCACCTCCCAGCTGCGGGTGGAGAGATGCTGGGTGGATGGGGGGCTCTGGAGGAATCGCTGTCAGGCGGAGGAGTGATGGCAGGACCTGGCTGCCAGCATCCTCCCCTGGCCTGGGGCTGGCTCCAGCACAGAAAGAGCCCCGCTAATGAGCTGCGTGCCATTTCCAAGCCATGCTGCAGAACAACACACACTGCCACGTGCCTCTTCTACCAGAAACTCGACTGAAAAAAAAAACTCTCAAAGAGTTTCCATTGCGGAATAAAGTGACGGGAGGTTCCGGCTGACTGTGAGAAACCAGTTCTTTACTGGGAGGGTGACGGAGCACTGGCACGGGCTGCCCAGGGGGGCTGTGGGGCATCCTTCTCTGGAGATATCCAAAATCCATCCTGTGCAACGTGCTCTGGGTGACCCTGCTGGGCAGGGGGGTTGGACTGGGTGATCTCCAGAGGTCCCTTCCTGTGATCCTCTGGTCCTGTGGTTCTGGTAGCAGGGCTGGGGGCTGCCCGTGGCCCTGCTGCCCTCACCATGAAACGCCCGGACACCTGGGCTGTGCTTTCTGGGTCCGAGCGCAGCCCTGGGGAATGTTTCCCTGGGGAACTTGAGCAGCAAAACCCCCAAACCGCTTGCTTCGAAGTCCTCTTCTCTTGAAAACTCTCGCTCTGATTTGTTAAAGAAATAATGGTAAAAGAGGAAGCCGTCCCGGGGGCAGCTTGTTCCAGCCCTCCCGCCCTATCATTTACCCACTGCGCCTGTAATTTTCGTGCTGGTGGCCGTGCGCCTGACCCCTCCCTGCTCTCCGGCACAGGGTCCTGCTGCTGACCCCAAACCTGTCCCTGGCGTGGCCGCAGCCCCGGCAGGCGGCGAGGCCGGGCTGTGTGTCCGGAGGGCTGGCTGCCGCCGCCGGCCCCGCCGCAGCGGTGCACCTCTGCCGGGAGCAAGCCACAAGGCAGCCGCGGCTTCGGTTCACACGCGACTGTTGAACAGAAACGGCGCGGAGGAAAAGGCAGCCGGGCGCAGGCTGCGTGAAAACAGAAGAGATATGCAAATGCAATGGAAAAACTGACTCTCTGCTGAGGGGCCGGCTGGGTTTTGCCTTCTTGCAGCGGGGCAGTTTCTAACGAGGTGTTTTCTCTCTCTGTCTCTCTCTTTTTTTTTTTTTTCCCCAAAGCATCTGATTCTGTCAGAGAAGCCATTTCACGAGGCCTCTGAAGAGTCAATTCTTAATCAGACTTTAATCTGCCAGCCTGCTTGCATGGAGGGAAGTGCTAGCAGGGAAACAAAGCAGTAAGAATCAAAAGGATATTTATTTTCCTGCAGCAAGCCTGCAGAGAGGAGTGCGGAGATGTTTGGTTTCTAGTGCTGGAGCTGGGCTCTGGGATCACCTCGTGCAGGTTTGGGGTTATTGGGACTGCGGAGGCAGGGCAGGTGTGCGGCTGAATCACAGCTAAGTACAGGAGATACCAAACACGGCCTTAAATCCTTGCTTATTCAGGGAAGATCTTTAGGCATGTAATTAACTTTAAGCACATGCTTAGATGCCTTACAAGTGGTGATGCTCTGCTGAATTAGGGCTGTAATTATTGGGCTGCTACCGTACACATGTTTACTCTGCTGGCCCCGGCGTGGGCGCTCGGTGCTGCCCGGGCCGGCACGGGAGCATCGGCAGGGCAAGGCGGGGGCCCCGGGGATGGCCCCGGGATGCAAAGAGGCTGGCACAGCCTCCTCGGGAAAGCCAGGGGCTGTGGCATGACCGGGGCCTTGTGCCGGGAGCATGTGCCAGGGGAGCCACCCCGGGACATCATCGGGACGAGCCCCGCGTTCCTCCTGGCTTCCGCACCCGACCTTCCCCAGGGGACGAGGAGCCGGCAGGAAAATGCTACAAAGGCTTCGGAGACACGGGGCCGTGTATTTATAGCCAAGGCTTTCATGTTGCAAAACGCAGGAGGCCAAGCTAAACATGCCGAGGCTGCAAGAAAGCAGGAAATGAAACTGAGCCGTCGCTGCCAAAGCCACCGAGCGAGCGGAGGGCGAATTTAACCGGGGCGGCCGCGGCCGGGCGGGCGGCGGAGCTGGGCTGTGCCGGCCCCGTCCTCGGTAGGGTGCTCCCCTTCCCACCCAACCCCGGTTCCAAGGGGTTAACGGGCTGCGATTTTCCCCTTTTCACTTGTCTCTGTCATGCACTCCTGGGAGGGTTGGTTTGAGGTTTTGCAAAGCAAATATAGCCTTCATTTGAAAACCGCACTGGCTTTCGAGGGGCTCTGCGCGCAGCAGCAGCCGGTGCCTCGCCAAGCGCCCCGGCCAGCTGCTGGGTTTCTTTTTTCGGGGAGTCTCACCCACACTTTTCCCCTCTTTCCCAGCACCCCTGTGCCGGGGTGAGCCCCCTCTTCTCTCCTTGCACCATCTGTGCTGCCCTGCCTGCTGCCCGGAGCCCTGCCCCTGCCCCTCACCAGGGTTGCGCACACAGGGCACAGGTTCCCACCTCGCCTCTTTGCCCTGCCACTTCTCCCTGTCACCTTTCCATGGCTCCCACAGTGGCTGGGGCCCTTCCCACCCCTTTTCAGGCTCATTTCCCTGCTGGGCAATGAGCAGAAAGGCCTCCTAGCCCAGAAGATGCACACCAGGAGTGTTCAGGTGGACCCTGCAGACCTGGCAGCAGTCCTGCAGGCAAGCACCACATCTCTCCACCAGCCTGTGGTCGGTGCCCAGCCAGTGCTGCCGAGGACCCAGAGCAGGGTTTGGACTGAAGGAGCTGCTTCGCCCACCTGGCAGGCTCAGCATCGCAGGGAGCCTCTTCCTAAAATCCAGTGGTGCCAGCGGCACCAGCCCCTGCACCCCCGGTGGGACCCTGGGAGGGGTTTTTGGTGAGCTCCTCACACCCTGCCACTGTCACTCTGCTTCTGATCAGTCTTCCCAGAGAAAAAATATGAGAAAAAAAAATATTATCAGAAAAATTATCTCAGAGAAAATTATCAGATGCTGTCTGTGGGGATGTGTAGGGTCTGTCTGGGAGCCCTGAGCATGCATCCGTGTGCCTGCAGTGGGGTGTGCGCAGCGGGGGCTCTGCAGGGCGCAGCAGCACGGCGCTGCCACGGCCCTCGGGATGCCCTCAGCTCCCCCAGGACGAGGCCCTCGGCTCCTGACCTCGCCAAAACCCTGCTGAGCTGTGCTCACTTCCTCCAGAATTGTTACCTGGGTTAAGAGGATATTTTCCGTGTATGACAGATTGCAACACCGAGCCTGGAACCAGAACAACACTGATTAAAGAACAAACCCCACATTTAATGTAGTGTAATGATTTCCACCTAACTTAATGGCTGCGAAACAGAAACAAGTTATCGCTAGCACATCAAAGCACTGGAAAAATGTAGTCAACGGTACCTTTGAGCTATTATGCATATCAAGTGGCAAGATACCATCGTGAATAATGAGGGATCTGCAGCGAGGTTGCACAAACAGCAGTGAAGCAACGCTTACCACGCACCCTCCTCCTGGGGTACATCAAAAGCCTGAAGAGAAGGGCAACTAATTTCCAAAGAGCTGCACATCCAGCAGCGGTTGGAGGAAGAGATGTGTGATCTCCTGAAGACAAGGCAGGGATGCGATGCCGTTCAGCAGCCAAGGCAATAGTTTGGCACGCAAGATGGAGCGCTGAAGGGAAGAGCTTTCTGTGTCACCAGGTCTGCCATAACCCTGGGTGAACCCGTGAAGCTCCTGGGTTTGGAGGCCAAAGCACCACGCACCTGGGAGCTGCTGCATCTCCTTTCTAAGCTCCCTTCTCCGCCGGTTTTGTTCCCCACTCAATAGCAGGGGGGCAGGAGGGGGGAATTAGTTGCAGCACGCTTTTTTTCATTTATCCCTTTCCTTTCAAAATGTCACCTCTGTGAGCACTGGAAAGGCCATTAGGAACTTCCATCTCTGCTTGCAGTGCCACCAGACACCTCACACGCTCCAAGCACTGCACAGTCCGTGTTAAAACCCCAAAAACAAGCATCCCTCCTGGTCCCAGGCAGGACGGGCAGCAGGCTTGCATCTCCCTCATCCCCAGGACCCGCTGGAGAAGGGCAGCCAGGGGATGGGGTCTGCCAGAGCTTGGCCGTGCTCGGCCCCCCCGGCACCAGACGGCCCCGCCGCCTCTCTGCTTAGTAAGGCATTTGCAGTCTGCAGCTATTACAACACGGAGAAAGAAATGCACTTGACTTGCAAATAGCGTTGGGCAACCAGTGAGTCCCTCTGCCCACAGAGCTAGCCCTGAGGCTTACCACACCGGCTTAGTCTGACACAGTTAAATTTTCGCAGCGAGTGCTGATGACAGAGGATTACAAGAAGGAACAGTCCATCCTAAATAAATGGTTTCACTTGAGAGCTGCAACCCAATTTGCTAATTGCTCTGGTATTTCTGGCAGCAGCACTGCTTGCTGCACTCCTTCCATGCTAACGTGTTCCTGGATGGGCACATCCTTCAGCGGGGTTATCTTGATTTTGGAAAGGGTTGAGCTGGCCCATTACCTAAGTCTTACCAAATGTGTTGTGAGCTCTGAAACGCGAGGGCTAGGGCAGGGAAATGGAGCTGCACGTGGACAGGAGCGTCGGTTTTGGCCTGCCCTTGGATCCTGGGTTTAACTTCTGTTGTGGCCAGTGGGGTCTTCCCCACTGCCGCAGCCTCTCCCCAAGCGATCCTGACTGGGTGCCAGCAGGATCCCGGGTCCCTGACAGGGACAGAGATGGGGACGGAGATGGGTGGTGACTCCAAACCTTGCCTGTTTTGCTTTGTGGAGCCTGGCTGAGCCCCTGCTGCTTCCAGGGATGGCCTCCATGAAGAGTGCTTTATTTAATGGTGCTCTCAGCAGCAATTCAGGGGGAAATCCACCCCTGGGAGGGGACACTCACAGCTTCGACAGCCCACCCAGTGCCGTGGCAGGGCTGGGCTGGGTGGGAAGCTGCCACCTCCGCCTCTCAGCGTGATGGAAGAGGCGTCTTTTCCTCTGGGAGCTGTGCAACCTCTGCCCCGAACCCACACGGTTCCCTCCCTCGGGCATGTGCTTGGGCACAGGCAATTACCCAAGCCCCGAAATGCGGCTCTGCTTCATGCCACGCTGCCCGGGGTGGGGTGGTGCCACCGTGGGCACCCAGGCCCTGCCTGCTGTGAGCACCTCGAGCCGGTGGTGTCCGTGTGTTAACTTCATTCCTAGCCCTTACCACAGCTGAATTTGCAGTCGCTTCCAGGTTGGGAAGGCTCTCGAGCTCTGCTTGCAGAAGCAGTGGCCCAACATCACAGCTAATCCTCCGCCTGAAACGAAAATAAGACAAACATTCAGATTAAATGGAGCATTAAAACAAGATCAAGATGGTATTAATATTCAATTAGAAATGATCAGGGTGAGACTGAGGCCGACTCCTCCATTATTTCTTTGTTTGCAGGTGGCCTTTCCTCGCCACGGGCAGCTGGGGAGGGAGTGGGCACCGTCCCCATGTCCTCACTGGGGGCACAGAGCTCCAGCAGCGGTGCCAGGACCACGACTCCTGCACAGCACAGGCGAATGAGCGCAACAAGGTGGCAAAACTGGGAAAGAAACTGCAAATCCTGGTGCTGACCCAGCCCGTGGTGGTAAGCACAGCCCCTCGCTGCTGTCCCAGTCCCGGCCGGGCTTTTTGGTGCTCTCAGGCTGCACATGAATAAAACATCTCGGGAGCACAGGCTGCCTTTGTCTCGCTGCTAGCCGGGTGCTCTGCTTCTTGCCATGTGCGCGCAGCTTGGGCAGCAATATTTTAATGGGACGCTGCCTCCGACCAAAATAAATGACTAATTGTTCTGTCCCTTCCTTCCCCGCAGAGGGTGGCTTCCTCCTGCACCAGCCCGGCCGAGTCCCTTAACTCCTTGCACGCCCGGTGCCTTCGTTGTTTGCTCCCCAGCGAGCTGCCCCTGCTGATGCTGCACGTCTCCGCCTCGACACCCCCAGCAGCGGCTCTGTGGGGGCCGGCCCATCCCACCTACTGATTTTCTGCTGAAAAATAAAAAAAAAAGTCTTCATCAGAAATGAGTCACAGGCAGAATCATTGAAACTTCTGATGTTTTTGATGTCTTGGAGGATAAGGGGGTCGGGGCGGCTCAGGCTGCAGCCTCCTGCCTGCCGTGCCCGGAGCCCTGGGGATGGCTGAGCTGAAAGCTGAGTGGGGCTCTGCTGGGCTGGGTGGCCTGGGCTGTGTCTGCCACTGCCTGGGACAGCGAGATCAACCTCAGGGCTCGTGTCCTGGCTGTGTGGTGGAAGTGCCGTGGTGCCACATGGTGCTGTGGCCCCTAGGAGGGACTGGTCCCCAAAACCAGGCTGTGCGCTCGTCCCATGCGCATCGCCCCATGCTCCTGGGTGGGCTTTCCTACTCCTCTGACTGGGCATTGCTTTTTCCTTTCCTTTTTTTTTTTTTTTATTTAATCCGTCCCACGGCAAGCTGAGGAAGTTTGCCCTGTACTCTCCATGTGTTATGTGTCTCTAGGTGCAGACAGCACGGGCTCAGAGGGATCTTCAATGCCTGCCCGGGCAGCGCTGTTTGGGGCTTTCACTCATCAGCTGCTGCTGCCTGCACCCAGTCCCTCTGGAAGTGGGCCCTGGAGCCATCCCAGCTCACCTCTGCTCTGTGTTCAAAATGAGGAAACTTGCTAAAGAAACAGGGTTTTGCTACAAAAACCCGACATGCCCCAGGGGAGCAGTGGCAGAGCCAGGCGTGGGGGCAGAGGAGGTGCTGTGGCGCTGGCCGGTTCCCCCAGCCAAGAAAATCGCTCCCCCAGTAAGGCTGTGCTGCAGGCAATAGTAAGGTAATAGTGATAATAATAATAATAATAATAATAATAATAATAATAATAATAATAATAATAATAATAATAATAATAATAAAGCTGTTCACAGGGAGCCTGCCCCCTCCAACGTTGCCGTCCCTGTGCCCAGTGCCTGGGGCAGAGCCGGGGCCACCACAGCCCCACGCAGTGCCAGGCACACACCACCAGTGCCTCCCCGTGCCCCAGGTCCCCACGTCCCCATGGCTCAGGGCACGAAGCTGGGTGGCCCCGGGGGTGGCAGCAGCGGGAGCTCAGTCTTGGTGTGGCCGCGGGTGCTCCAGGGCTGCTTTAAAATGCTTTAAGGAATAATGGGACCTCTGAAATGGTACCCAAAATATGACTCTTAACCTTTCCTTACAGATGAAACCCTCCCAGGCCTGTTTGGCTTAAGGAAAAGCTGTTGAGGTGAAAAAAAAAAAAAAGAGAGATGATTAAAAGGTCTGATTCTTTCTTCCTGAAGAAACTGTAACAATTCTGATGGCACCAAACGAGCGACAAAATGTTCCTTCCAAGCAGGCGGCTTATAATTGGAGACGAGGATTTTTTATTTTTATTTTTTAATTCCCAGCCAAGTGTGATTTCAGCCTCTCCACTGAGGATGGCAAGCGTCTCCCCCAAATCCCCGCGCCCGCGCGCTCCCGCGGGATGCGCTTATATGGGGCTGCGGTTTTGGGGAGGAGAGGGCCGGCAGGGAGGAGGGCTGCGAGGCACCGCAGGGGTGAGCCCCGCTGGGCGGTGGGGCCGTGGAAAACCGGGTGCTGGCTGAGCACCGCCGGAGCCACGCAGGGGAGAAGAAATGCAGGAGGAGTGGCGTGCGAGACTTGATTGCTCGCTACAGGCATGTTGGCTCCGCATGTGTAAAAACAATAATTAAATGTAAGATGTGGGAGGATTATTAAAGGTTTTATGGCATCTAATCCTTTTTGAAACCTTTTCTGTAGGCTGGAATCTGAGGCTAGAGCAATAAAAATGCAAACTACACCCAGATTAATTCCGTGCACCATGATTTTCCCTCCCCAGCCCATGCCCTGGGTGCTCACGGGGCTGTGGGAGCCGGCTGGGGGCAGGAACCTGCCCGGGCATCGCGTGGGGCAGGCAGGAGCTGGGGGGGCTGCAGCCACGGCTCCTCCAGCCCCAGGGGGGCTCCAGCCCCATGGGGGCTCCCTGGGGACTTCCAGGCCCCAGCAAGGTCACACATTTTGGCGAGTGAGTGGGCGAGGGGCTCCCTGGGCTGGGTGTGCCGGTGGTGCCCTTCTGGTGCTGCCCCCGTCCCTCTGTGCAGGGACGGCAGGGAGCCATCGCTGCGGCTGCCAGCTCTCATGGAAATACATAAATAAAGGCGCCTTTCGCATTTCAAAGCTGGAAGAATTTTTCTTCCCCCTCCTTCAGAAGGGCTTATCTCCATGAAATTAGTAATTGGCGTTGCTTTCTGAAGCCGGGTAAGCGCCAGCAGCCGGTAACACCCACACGGCACTCCATTCTCTCGGAGAGGCCCCGCAGCCAAGGCAGAGAGCCTAATAAAAATAATAACAAGGGAAGAAAAAAAAAAAAAAAAAAAAAAAAAGCAGTAGAAAGTGCTGAAATCAGATGTTACTTTCCCTTTTGTTGGCCCTGTGTTTCCCAGGCCGGGCAGAGCAGTGTGGCAGGGGCGAGGCGCTGGGAGCGGCGGCGACCTCCCGGGTGCCCCGTCGCAGCGCGGCCCCTCGCAGGCTGGGCAGCGACGCCGTGTTTCCAAAATGCTGTTTCATCTCCAAAGCGCCCTCGGGGCAGCAGCTTCCTCCCCCGGAGCTCCCGGCCCCGTCTGGCACGTCGGGGCGGCAACCCCGAGCCAAAACAGGTTTTGGCTGATGACTTCCAGCGTGCTCATTAACTTTGAGTTGGCTTCATTAGTTTCTTTTCTTTTTTTTTTTTTTTTTCTTTTTTTTTTTCATTTTATTTCCATGCACGCCAAGCTGCTCCTGCCCTCGTGCTTGGAGCATCCAACCCGGGGGTCTCTAGCTGTGGTCTGGGGGTGGTGGCCGGGGCAGCCCCTGGGTTTTGGCGACGCTGCGGGTGCTGCGGCGAGGCCGCGGCGATGCCACCGGCGGTGCCTCGGCCACAGGAGCTGAGAACGGCGGTGTGGGGCCGTTCCCGGCAGGCGTGCTGGTGCCTCGCCGAGGGCTGCGGGACGATCCTTATCGACGAGCCTACCCCAAACCAAACCGGCCTGCCAGCGCCGGGGCCAGCGCTGGGTGAGCGCCGCGCTTATCCCGGTATCCAGCGGCGCATCCCTCCCCAGCCCTTTGAGTTGTTAATGACGTCCACGCCCTCGACAGCCGATGGTTATCAGTGTGGGAGATCCTGGGTGCAGCTCGACGCCCTGGCCGTGCCTGAGGTTCCCAATCTGCCTCGCATCTCGATTGCTCTGGCTAAGGTGAGGCGGCGGCTGCGAGCCCTCTCCTGCTGGGAGAGCAGTGCCGGGGCTCCGGAGCTCACCACCCGCTGGATCCCACGCATCGCGGTGATGCGCTGCCAGCTCGGGGGCTCTGCCTGCTCCACCATGGGCAGCAGGCTCCTCCGGGCCACCCACGGGGCCAATTCGGGCCCCATCCCACCCCGGGGGGTTCAGGAGCCCCCATGGGGTCCTCTGGTTCACCAGTTCCAGGGCTTAGGGCCATTTGTGCTCACCGCCTGCGTGGGGCCAGCCCTGGCGCACTGCAGACACCTGGCCCTGGGTCTGCTCCCCGGTCCAGTGATTCACGCTGCTCGCCAGTACAGCTACCTAAGCGGGTTAATTACATTAATAAATATAAATTACAGCGTGAATTAGAGCACGCTGTGGTTTCTAGCCTGGGCTTTAATGAGCGCCCCATTTACTCCGGAGCAACCCGCTGCAGACGCTTGGGGAGATGGCTGGGATTATGGCTGGGATTTCCACAGCTCTGCTCTGCGCGAGGGGGAGCATCGCTCCCCGCTCCCCCAGCTGAGGGATGTGGGTGCTCAGCTCCACCACGATGCAGGAGATCAGTGACACGAGGAGAAAAGCCATCAGCCCCGGGCTGTGTCCCGCAGGAGGCAGCTGTCCCCGGCTACCCAAGGGGCTGGCTGCAGATGGAGGGGTTTGGGGAGGGCTGGGCCAGGCCCCCTGCCCACGGTGCCCACCCAGGAGCACCCAGCTCAGCACCACCCCAGCGATTTCCACCCTCCCAGCTCCTTACAGAAGCCAGACCCCTCTGAATCACTGCAATTTTTGTGTTTTTTTATTTTTTTTTATGTTATTTTTTCCCCCCTCTCAGGCAAGCCGAAAGCACAGAAATTGCCACGAATCGATTTTTGGACATCAAGTTTAGATGGGTCATATTTGCCTAGCTTTTAATGTCCGGTGTCTATAGCTTGCGCTTCCATCATCCCATTACATGGATGACAAGCAGGCCAGCACCACGGAGAGGAAACAAATTACCTAATAAATCAAGCACCTAGGATATAAAGCGGACAGTGTTATTAGGCTGCTGCAGAGAGGGAGAGTAACGGATAGGTATGGATCCAGGCTGGGATGGCTGGGAGAGGGACCCCGGCTGTCTGCTCTGCTGAGAGCAGCCGTGGAGCCACGCGTGCCGTGCCGTGAGGCTGGGTCCTGGGCACGCCGATGGGGCCAAGGGGTGCTGGTGTTTGCCTCGCCCTTTCCCCAAATCCTCCCTGCAAGTTCTCCTTGCCGCGGCGAGAAATTCGGAGGAGTTGGGAATAAGCCTGCTACAAGCCATCGGGCCTCTGCGGCCTTCACTGCAAAGCACTGATTTCATTGTGGGATTATAATTAGCCAGCACAATGCCATAATTACGCACCACTTAACTTCTTGGCTTTAATAGCCGCGTGAGCCAGCGTTAAAACAAGAGAGCAGGATTTTGGTGCTTGGCGGTGGGGGAAACATCCAGGGAAGGAGTCATTTCCAAGAGGGGGGTTGTTACGCCTCCCGTGCACTCAGACCTTCCCTCTCCCAGACAAATTGCTATTGTTCGCTGTGAGAACTGCGCGCGGCTCGGCGACGGAGCCTCAGCCCTCAGCCCAGCCGGGGCAATCGGCAGAGGAACAAAAGAGGGCTGCAGGAAGGAAATGCTTCATAACCTTCTAAAGACTCGGGCTCAGCAGAAGAAATGCTTTTGATTTTTATCACTCCTGTTCTTTCAAATAACCTCCCCTTAACCTTTTGTGTTTCCCTTTCTGGGACAGCGAGATAGTGCCGCGAGTGCCTGCGGCTCCTGGCTCCAGGCTGGTGGTGAGGAAGCGTCAGGTTTTGTTCCTGCCTTCGTGCCCCATTTGTCTCGTAGCTGCACTGGAGACATCTCCCCTTTGGCATCACCATCTTCTGAGGCCTGGCTCTGCCGTGCAGCCCTGTCCTGCTTCTTGGCACCCCTGGGATGGTGCCTGGCGGGGCTGGGTCCCCCCGGCACCCCGTGGGGAATTCAGGGTCCCCAAGCAAAGCAGCCCCCTGGCACGGGTCAGTTTTCCTGCCCCGCATCACTGCGGGCATTTCCTCCGGTCCATCGGCCTCCGTGCTGCTTAACTCGTCAAAAGCTGCCCTGCAACTCATTATTCTGGATGAATTAAATTGTTTGTAATTGATAAATTATGCAAAAGTGCCTGCCAATTTTGAAATGTAGAGCTGATATCAACCCACCCAGGGGGACTCATTCTAATTTTATCTCAGCCTTGCATTGTGCCTCTCCTGCTTGATGTATGTTGTATTGATTTAACAAGGCTCCTGGGAATTAGGCTGATTTTCTAATTTTATCCTGTAGATGAAATGAATCAGATACAAATACAATGAGTGCATTGTCTGCCCTGGCAGAGCGAGCAGGGTCCTCCAGCCGGCCGTGCCGGGCAGCTCGGCGAGGCACGGCCACCACGCGGTGCCAGCCCTGGGCTGACCCCCAAAACCCTCTCCGTGCCTCCCCGGCGGATGCTCCGCGCTCTTCCTGGCCTCCATCCCCTGTGACTTCAGCAAAGAAGCTGGCTGGAGCAGGAAACGTGAGGTTACTCCTCAAAACAGCCGTGGCTTTGCTGGCGGGGGCAGTTGCTGAAGCTGCCTGGGTGATCCCGGGCGGCACGGGCACGAACAGAGGCATCGGGATGAAGAGGAAGGTGGGGAGAAGATGAAGGCTTTATTTTTTCCGTGCTTGCTCAGTTCTACGTGATCAGAGTCTGTTGAGGGGATGATGGATGAACTCGCTGCATGCATTGGATAGATTTTAGCAATCTCTCCGTGAGAGATTTTCATTTTTGCTGCAGTGAATTTGGGGCAGTTTGTGGTCCCCTCGGCCTCCCCAGCCTCCTCCAGGGCTGGAGCATCGGGCGTTATCATCTCCAGCTGGGAGGATGCTCAAAAAGCAGCACCCGATGCCCAACACCGCTGTGCTCTGCCAAGAGCTGCTCCGACCCACCCTTTCCCTGCACCCACTTATCAGATAAGTGGGACAATTAGGAGATCCTTGCCGTAAATAATCCGGATTATGCAAGAAAAACTGTGGTTAGGGTAACGTGTTCTGGTCTGTAGGATTCGGGTGGCTGGAAGAGGCCCTTGGCTTGGGGATGTGGCTGGAAGCAGTGGTTTGGGGAGGTGGGTGGTTCGGAGGATAAAGCACCAGCCGAGGACACGGGCCCCGAGGGCTTGGTTTTGTCCCCGCTGTGCCCGTGGCTGAGGCTCAGCGAGGTTGTTTTTTTGGGGATTTACCAGAATTTATGAACAGAGCGGGGTGGAGGGGCATCCATCTGCAGGCTCGTGGGGATGGGAAGCGCCCAGCAGAGCCCTGGTGGCCGTGATGGGCACGGATGCACCAGCAAACGCGTCTCCATGCAGGAATTCTGCACAACTTGTCCGTGCATATGGTACAGCTGCCCCAAGGCAGACAAAATTTAAATTAATATTTAAAAAAAAATTTTTTTTTACTCCTGTTTTAAATGAATATGCATGGTTTCACTGCAGCTAGGATTAGCTCTTCTCCCTGCCTCCCTCCTCTCGCCCAGACCTTTAGGGCTTGTAGCTGGACTGCTGCCCATTATATACGTCCCCTGTATAGGACTGTGCTGAGCTAAAATATATAAATTTGGTTGTGTGTTTGGCCAGTGAGGAGCCAGTTAGCAGGAGGAGGATGCAGTTTGCTGCCTGGGTGTCAATGTCCCTGGTGATTTGGGGGTTCCTGTGCTGGAAAAGGGGCTTGGGGGTGTCCTGAGCTGGGCTCTGGTCCTAGGAGCTGGCTGGGGGGAGGCGAGCCCCTGCCCACCCCTGCCGGGAGCTGTGCGAGGCCGTATCGATCTCTCCTCCCAGCGCCAACCCCACGAGGGCTTGGAAATTGCTGTGCTCCAGGAGCAGCTTCACCGAGAATGAGAATTTGTAGTGTTCAATAAATATTATTAGAAAACTGAAAGATAATAATTATGTCAATTACAGGATGGGTAATTGGGCCTGGAGAAGAAAAGTACTTTTCTTCCTAATTGCTGGGGCCATGCTACTGTGATTGCATGTATCAGTTCCAAAAATAAAAGGCCAGCTATCAAGTGGAGAAAGCGCTTTGTTTTTCTAATGGCATGTTATAGCACTGTGCCTGGAAGAGCGCACTGGGCCAGCCTGCAACCAGGAATTTAAAAGAGCATCGGTTAAAAAAAAAAAAAAAATCACATCATTTTCAGGTGTCAGAGCCTCTGCAGGGACTTTTTTTTTTGCTCCCAAACCGCTCAACGCCCTGAGCCCTGCTCCCATCCCTGCCATATCCCAGGGGTTTTGTGGGATGGGGGGGGTCTGGGGGTGCCCCCACGGTGCCAGATGGGGATTTGGAGGGTCCGGGCAGGGCGCAGTGGTGCGGGGCGAGGGCAGCCTGTGGCAGCAGGCTCGCTCCCCTTGGCTGAGGCTGGGTGGCCTGTCAGTCACGGGCATGCACAATCCCCCGGTGCTCTGGGGGTTTGGGTTGTTTCCACGGTAAATAAAAATTTCTGTGATCCTGCCTGAAAGATGTCGGGGAGAAATTTCAGCGCGGTGGGAGCGGGGGAAGGGAAGCCGTGATTTATTTCCTCCTCGCCTGGTGTAAAAGATACTGCGCTGGGTCTACTGAGCTTTGAGTGTTTGTATAAATCTGTCTACTCAAAACATCTCAAAGAGTTGACTGACGGCCCATGTAATTTAGCACACAGCTAAAAATTTAAATCGTACATCCTGCTGAGAGCTGAGGAATATAGCATCATCTGTGCCGCGCTCAGCGCCGCGCCGCGGGATGCAGGTGCCAGGATTGTATTTTGGGAGGTGCCTACACCACAGCCAGCCCCCTGGGTGAAGGAGAAGCCTGGATGCCCACCCGTGGACCCCCCCTGGACCGAGGTCTCCACCTGGTGCCAGCGGTGCCATCACTGGGTTTGGTGATGCTGGGCATGGGGCACTGCAGCCATAGGGTCCCACGGGCACCCAGGTGCCTTCATGCAGCCCAGGGATTTTGGGGCAGATTTTGGGGCCAATTTTGGGGCAGAACCAGGCTGGCTGGCAGCGTGGGCTTGAGCCAGTAGCCCACAGGTGACAGGAGGCACAGGATGGTGGCACAGGACGCATGGTGTGCCACCAAGGTGCCACCAGCCCATGGGAAGCAGCTTCTTGCGTGCCTCCAGCCTCTTTTTCTTCCTCGCCTTTCATCTCCCACTTAATTTGTCTGCTCTGGTAGCCCATATGTTTGCCTGGAGATGGCGAGGTTTATTTTTTTCCCCCGCACTATAAATAGACGTTTCAGAGCAACTCCTTGCTGCCAGTTATCCGTCTACACATCAACATTAACATAATTACCACAGTGAATCTCTAATCTCGGCAGCAGCACATGCAGGTTTTAACAGTGGATTGGGCTCGGTGACTGCGTGTAATTTGGGTCTTTAGTCAACTGACAAATCTGCAGGCGAGTCGCGGCGGAAAGTTGTGAACTTCCCCTGGTTTCCAGCCCCGGCTGCTCGAGATCTGCACGGTGACAAGTGAGAAAGGAACAATGAATAGGATCTGCCACACGTCCCAGAGGTAGAGATGTATCACCGCCTAACTCGTGGCTGTCAGGGACGCGGTGCATTAATCTTCCATCTTCTTTGTTTTGTTTGCAAACGTCCCTGAAGGACGGGGCTGTAATTGGGCCGGTGGAATTGGCAGCGGGATTTCTCTGCCGCCTTCCCCAGCCACCTCTTGGGCAGCTTTCTGGGGAGCTGGAGCAGGATGGGAGCAGCACCCGGCTGCTCAAGGTGCCCAGCTCCATCACGGCTCCCCCTCAGCGCCCGGGCAGCACCAGGGCTTTTTGGGGGCTCAGCCCTCCCTCGGGAGCAGCACGCTGGCACAGCATCACCACCAGGTCCACGCTCCCTGCTGAAAGTGATGCTGCGGGGCTGCTTCCCAAAAAGACATCATCCCTATTACCTCCAAACGTGGCTGCAGGGCAGGGGATGCCCCTGCTGCTCGTGGGTTTCGACCTCTCAGCTGCCCCCTCCCCAGCACCGGGCACCCCGGCAGCGGCACCGCTCGCCTCCCGAGCCGCTGCTCCCCGGGCAGCACGGGGAAGAGCTGCCCCAGACCTAAGTGCTTGTGTGTTCCCTTCCCAGCCCGTGAGTTAATACAGGGACTGGTTAGATGGTTTCAGTGGTTAGATGACTCATGACCTCATCATATTGTGGCAACACGGCTGTAGCGCTCGCACTACAAATTATGGGCTAGATCCTGCCGCCCCGGCTGTGGCTGGCTGCCCGGGGACTTCAGATATAGCAGGGTGCCTGTTTGCTTTCTGAAGGGCTTTGACATCACCGGGAGGGTTGTTATTTATTTATTTTATTTATTTATTTATTTATTCTATGGAGGAAAGAAAGGATGGAGCTTCCCAAATGGAAGGGGACGGGATTTTGGAGATGCCCTGCTCGGGGTCCCTTGGGAGCCCTGGCAGAGAACATGCACCTTTATCTCAACCTGTCCTGGCTGTTCTGCCACGGTGTCCCCACACAGCTTTCGGCAGCCCCAGCAGGCTGTGGGTCCAGATTTGGGAGCAGGAGATGCTTCCCTGCTCCCCTGCATGCCCCAAAAAAACGCTGCCCCAAATCCCGCTCTCTGCTTGCTGATGCAACCGGAGCAATGCTTGCAGCACATTTGCTGCCACTGTGGTGGGTTGTCTGGAATAAACCCGCTCAAACAATCATCACTTTGATTCTCAACAAAAGAAAGGAGCCGACTGAGTTAAATGCCTCCCTTCTGATGTTCTGTTTGGTTATTTTGCTTTCAAGAAAAATAAATACCCCGTCGGCATGTTTATAGCGTCGATTTGGTATTGCAAACACAAGGCTAAATGGGAGAACAAGGCAGTTCAGGAAGAGAAGAGAAGAGAAGAGAAGAGAAGAGAAGAGAAGAGAAGAGAAGAGAAGAGAAGAGAAGAGAAGAGAAGAGAAGAGAAGAGAAGAGAAGAGAAGAGAAGAGAAGAGAAGAGAAGAGAAGAGAAGAGAAGAGAAGAGAAGAGAAGAGAAGAGAAGAGAAGAGAAGAGAAGAGAAGAGAGTAATTTGCCCAACTCAGCCACCTCCTCTCAAGCTGAAATGTTGCTTACAGTTTCTTACAGCCCCGTCCCCAGGCTGCCCCCAGCCCCTGTACCCCAGCAAGGTTTGGGATTTGCCGTTTGTTCCCAGCCATCTCGCTTTGTGCCATCACCATCCTGTCAGCCTGCCCAGCACCTCCTGCCCCAAATCCATAGGGACACCCCACTGGGGCTCACCCCAAAACCTCTTTTTTAGGTTGGTGTGGCCACGTGCACTCCCCCCGGTGCCCACCCCGAGCCCCCCCATCCCACCCCAGCATCCAGGGGGCTCCGGGGCTGTCGGTAGCGGCGCTGGCAATCAGGTAGCACCACGGGGTGAGGGCTGCTCTTCTTCCCTAGGGCTTGTGTGGATGCGCCGGCATCTCTGACAGCATAATCCTCTGCCTGGTGTCATCATTATGGAAACAAGCTGTAAATCTTCCCTTGATGTTATGTAGATCCCGCATCGCTTGCCTCACGGGAACAGCCAGCGTTAAGAAATAGGGTGTCGAACATAAAGATTAACGCATTGCAAGCAGTAATTTGGGGAAGGAGATGTCTCCTCCTTTCCCCTCCTCATCCCCCGGCAAAGCCATCGAGCAGAGGAGGGGGGAGAGCACCATGAATTAAGGGACGCCGTTCGGCAAAATCACTACTTGGCTATTTCCATCATGATTTTGCTGACCCACGGGCTCCTTTGCTCGCCGCTGCTCCCCGACCTGTCACTGTCACACCTGCTCCTTTTTCTTTCTGCTCATCCCAGCTGACTCCACGGGTCGCTGCGGGTCGGTCCCGGCTGCTCCGAGTGCCTCCACTCTCCCCCTCTCCCTTCTCCACGAGCCCTTTAATCTTTGGGAATTATTATTATTTTTTTTTCCTCCCTCTGACATCTCTGACTCTCTTGTGAAATGCAAATTAATTAGATTCTAATTACTCACTGTGTGCTGTTTCTGTTTCACTCTCTTGTTAGGTTAGTCTAACATCTTTGTTGTCAGCTGTATGTTGTATGTATTCAGCCCATTAAAAGTGATCCTTGTTCAGCGGGAGACAGGCAGAGCAAAGAGACAGTTCCCCCCCTCCTGCTGGGGCTTTGTCAGGAGCAGCTTTGTCAGCACTTCCAGGCAGCATCGCCAAGGCAAACCTCGTTTTTTCTTTTTGGTTTTTTTTTTTTCAATTGTCTGCCCCCACACACCCCCTGCCTTGTATTTTATAACCTGTGATTTAAGCGTTTCAGCGCCGCGTTTAGCCAGCTCCAGCTGACCCCACTGCCTCACCCCACAGCTCCCCATGCCCCCGGGGCTGGGACCCCCATCCCACGGCAAGCGAGGGCTCAGCAGGACGCATTCATCCTGCAAAACCCATCCGAGCCACGGCTCCTGCTCTACACCCAGTGCTCCCGAGCCGCTGGCTGATTCATGCCTGGGTAGCCCGGTAATAGAGATCTCCATAATAACAGGAACTTCGCCGAGACTCCGTGTCACCCGGCGATGAGTCGTGTAATAACGCTGACATATAAATGGGTGTCATTAGGCACGGGAGATCGCAGCCGTGGTGTGGAGAGCGTGGGAGCTGCTCCTCCTGCCTGGCTGGGCATGGGAGGGGGCTGCCCAGCTGGTGCCCCCGCTGCTCCCCTGCTCCTCGCAGCTCCGCGCGCGCTCCGGATCGGGGATGCGGTGCGAGCTGCAGCGCCTTTGGGTGCCTGTTTGATGTCTTAATGAGCTAACAAAACTTGTGGCAAACAGGAGCACTCAGCCTGCACTTGATGTTGGGAAAAAGCGCTATGAAGCACTCTGATGCTTCATAGAAATGGAAGCGGAGAGGGTGAGGGGGAATCCCATGGGGTTTGGGAATCCCATGGGCAGCTGGGACCGGTGTCACGTCCCCTGCCCTCCTCATCCCTTGCCTGTGCATGGCACCAGAACCCTGGCACCCCATGGGCCAGGCCATCGTCCAGCTGGGAGCCCCATGTCCCATATCTGTGGAACCAGGAGCTCCCAAAACCCAAGGGTCAAGGCGCTGCTCTAGGGCCATCCCATTCATGGCTGGGTTTTGGCTTCAGGAGGAAACACGTAGAGACAGACCCAAACCGCAGTCTTTTGCTCTTGAGATAAATATCTCCAGGTGAGGTTTGCGAGGGTTTTGACCCCCAGCATTGCTGCTACACACAGAGCCCTGAGCGCTGCCCCACTCCCATGTGCCCCATGTTGCGGGTCCCTCTACGCCGTGCGCCTCACCCGTGTGCTCACAAAGCTGGGCAAAGCAGGACACAGGCCCCAGAGCATCCCGTGTCCCTCCAGCTCGGGCCAGCTTTCCTTCCACATGTTGCTTTTTTGTGGGGTCCCGTGTGAGGACTGATCCTGCACAACCCAGGCGTGGGTGCCAGCACCGCCCTGCTACCCGCAGGCGCACGGGCAGGAAGATGTAACACGACAGGGCATCACCTAGCACAACAGACCAAACTTTTTGCATTTCTTTCTTCTCCGAGCCCTGCGCAGCCCATAAATAGCATTAAAATACAACCAGAATCTTCTTCTACCTCCGTGCTCTTTTTCTTCTGCAGGAAGCGCGGCTCGCTCTGCTCTCCGGAGTTTGTTTGTTGCCCTAGGAGACACGCTGACAAGCATCACAAGCTTTGAAAGTCAATTGCTCGCTGGAGTTGAAAATGTGTTTTCAGGTATCTGGCTGATAGGTCCTCCAAGAGGAGGATGTGGCTTGAATGCTAAGCGAGGCAGCGCTGAATCCGGCCCCTCGGGCAGCGAGGAGGGGAGATTGCTGCGCTCTGATGTGCGGCGATAAAATGCCACAGCCCCGAGTGCCCACAGTGTCTGGGTGCCACTGCCCTGTTTGCCAACTTGATAAAGAAGGCAAGATTTATATTTAAAAGCGCCGTAAACTCGCTGCTCCCATGGAAATGATTTCGGCCGAAAATGAATGTGGGTTACAAGTTTCTGTTGCCAGGAGGAAATGGTGGTGACTCGGGGTTTTCCACTCGCCGTGGTGTGCACAGGGTGTCGCCGTGCGCTATCCTGCCGGGCTGTGCCACCAGCAGCCCCACCGGCGAGGTCTGAGCATCTCCTGCAGTGGGGATGGGCTGCAGTCCTGCCAGCGAAGGGATCCTGTTCCTTCTGGGGTGGATCACGGAGGAGCAACCTTCCCTGGATCCAACCATGGCACAGCTGGGATCCCAGCACCTGCAGCATCCATGCCACATCCCTCCCCCCGATGGGGGATGCCCGGCTGGGGTCCATCTGTGGGCTGTCTCCCACTCATCCTCAAACTCGAGACCTCTCTGTGCTCTTCCCCCGGAGCTCACAGAGCCTTGCTCAGCACCACCAGGAGCAGAGCAGGGCCGGGGCCGTGCCCAAAGCAGAGCTCAGAGCCCCGAGCTCAGCGCTGGCACCCGGAGGAGCGGGTGGCGGTGGGGACGGGCGCTGCAGCGAGCCAGCCGTGCGTGTTTGATGTGGCTGAAATTAATCTCGATTGCTGTCTAATATTTTAAAAAGACACTTTTTATAACACGTGAGAATAATGTAGGAGAACTAATGTTCCCTTATGAAATGCCTTTCAGAATAATGATAAAAGTGCACTTTAATCTGCTGTGAGAAGTCTCTGTGAGGGAGAGACGTCACACGAACAGGTGGAATCATGGAATAAATACAATAATTAATGAGAAGAAAGAATTTGCATCTTCTGACTTTTCCTCAACACCTGCTCTTTTTTTTTCCAAATGGCTTTATTTTGTTTCCTGAGGGGGTCAGGAGGACGTGGGGATGCAGGCTTCTGCCATTAGTAAGCCGTGCTTTCAGAGACTATAAAATGTCAGGGAAGCAGTGCATGGGAACTAAGTGCTCCATTAAGTTTTCCCTATGAAATTAAGCACCTTTATTGCCTTAAATAAGAGCTGCTGCCTAATGATGGACCGATGCAAATTCCCACCCGCAGAGCTGGGCGAAAGCGCCGGTTCCCAGCGCACCGCAGCGGGCAGGGTGGTGATGCCGGCGTCACCTCCTCCCCGCTGCCCAAACTCCACTTTTGGAGGAAATTTGGGCCCCCAGTTGGTGTGACACCCCGGGGCAGGGCAGCGAAGGGCCCCCAGTGCTGGCTGTGGGGCACAGGGAGGTGCGGGTCCTGCTGTCCCCCAACTCCTGCACGGCCCCAGGTTTGGCTCGCGCTTCCCAAAGCAAGAAGCTGGCGGCGAGGTCAGGGTGCACAGCTCCTGGGCTGGTGTGGAGAGAGCTTTTGGGGCCAAATCCTGCTCCTACGGGCCCAGCCCAACAGCTAGCAGCCCCCCTGCCCTTACCAACAGGGGTGGCTCACAGCTCAGCCCCACAGAAAGTGTCTGCTACTGGCACCACCATCACCCCAAACCCTGGTGTCACCCCAAACACCACTGAGATGCACCCCCACAAAGCTGCCCCACTCGTGGTGCTGTTTCACAGCCCCTCATAGCCTGGGGCTGCCCAAGCACCCTTTTTTAGCCCCGTTTCTGACAATCCCCCCGCACAGCACGAGCCTTTCGGGTGGCGTGCCAGCCTTTTGCAGCTGGAGACCTTGACTTGGTGACATGTACGCATGTGGCAATCGAATAACTCACCCACGTTTGGAATATCTGCTCTTCAGAGGGCTGCTTTTCTTTTTTTTTTTACAGTTTCTGAAGAGGTCCTATGGTTTCCTTTATTCTCTGAAGCCGTGGCATTACGGCAGGTTAACGTTTTGCAATTGCAATCCGGGCAGTCGTTGCAAAATGGAAAACCTTTAGCAACTGGTTAATTCTGGCTGGGAAGAGTTTCAAATGCGAAGTCTGAGCGCTACGAGTCATTTCTTGCTAATTGCAGCATCTCGGGGTGACTTCAAAGATCCCATCAAAGGGCAGAAAGCTCCGTACGGGCTGCAACTGCGGGTCAGGCTGTTTCCACTTGCATCAGCCCCAGAGCAGCCACCAAGCAGCTCCCCGCCGAGCAGGACTGCCCACGGGCCGGGCTGCAAACACCACCCCGGAACGGTAACTCCTCTCCCTGCCTTTGTGTAACATCGCTTTGAAAATGAGGAAGATGAAAAAGGACGAACATACCGGACAAATTACCACAATTGCTAAAATGTAACGTGTCGACAGCTATTGGAAGAACAGGCTGCGCTTCTGGGTCGTTTTGGGGGGTTTCTCCCTTAAAGTTTTGGATTGTAAAAGCCTGCTCGGAGCTGAACCTGGCCGCTCCCCTGCCGAGCACCCCCCAAACACCCACACGCACACGCGTGCCCTGTGGCTCCTCCAAGACCTGGGGGGGCCTCAATGCCCCTGCCCCGAGCTCAGGGCAGCCACAGGAGGGCTGCAGGCTGGCACCGATCACCGGGAGTGCTTTGCCAGACGTGTCGTGTTCGGCGTGTCCTTGAAGGCTTCGCGTCACCGGGGTTAAATTTTAAGCACCCCTACAAGTGCTTAATTAGAGTCAATGCCCTCGGGACAGGAGGAATGACAATATACACCTTGTTAGAGCATAAAGATAAAGTATTTATTAAGATCAATAAAGGGGTTGTTTTAAGGCACAGCCTAGATAAGTTTGTGCAGTCACCTTACGAGTACAGCCGGTGGGCTGGGCGGGCGTCTCGTGTGTGTGCCCTGTGTGCCCTGCGTCTGCGGGGCCCGGGGACATTCCCAGGGGCAAAACAAAGCCCAGCTCCAGTCACGTAAAGCAAAGCCGTGTAAATAAATCTCCGTGTGGTTGGCATGGCCGGGGAGCTGTGCCGAATGCACTCGCTTGGATCTTGGCAGGGCATTTGCCCCAAAAGGGGCTGGGGTTGTGGTGCCAGGCATGGGGAGCACCAAAAAGGGCGCAGGGGCCGGGTGCCTCTCCTCGGCCTCTTGCTGGGCTTCAGGTGCTGCCCGGTCGGATGCTCACTGCTTCCAGGCTGGCTTACGCCACGCAGGGATTTCACCCACAGCGTCTCGATATTAATCATCGCAGCTCTGCAAAATGCGTGTCAGCATCATCCGATCCCCCAGTGGGTGAAAAAACCCATCCAGGGCATCTCCAAGCCACCAGCCGGCGGGCACCCACCCGAGGACATGGTGGCAAGTGGCTTGGGGACAGCAGCGGAGGCACGACCTGGCCACGGCTCCAGCAGCAGGGTTTGGGCATGGGGAGCCACGGCCGTGCCGTGAACCCTTCTGGGGACCTGGTGAAGGGGGAAACACAGGAGCTGAAGCTGCTGCTCCCCTCCGTGGGCTGTTTGCTCATTGAGGGCACACGGCGTGTCCCCGTCCTGCAGCAGCAGCCGGGCAGGGTGACCCCCGGCCCCCCGCTCCCTCACCACAAGGCCTGCGGAGCGCAGCCGTGGAAGCCAAGCTCCGCCACCAAAATTTTTCAAGGAACCACTTTCATCTAGCAAATAACGTATTATTAATTTGCATGAGGGTTGAACTGCTGCGCTGGGCTGTATCTGCTTCAAAGCGAGCTGGGGAGCAGACATTGAAGTGGTAACTCAGGCATCCTCTGAGCAGCTCTTAACCAGTCTTCCCTGTTTTGTAAATGGCATTAGTATCTTAGCTGCTTATTTAGAGCTTTAAAAAGTAACCGACTTCCTTGAAGTCATTAAAGCCTAACCTTTAAACTCCAGGAGTCTAATGGTTCAAGCCAAGCATAATGTTGAGGCACATCTGTGATAAATCTGCTTTTAATCTCCACAAAGTGCTTTTCATAGATTCCAACTTTAACGTATTAGGTGTTAGATGAACACACTGAGTGCTAGTAAAATACACCCGATTGTAATCTATTACCTTTTACACAAAGCAGCATTTAGTTTTATTAACTATTGAAATATACTGAAAACTGTTAAAAAAGCACCGTGTAAATCTTTAAGATTCATGCTGTTTGATTTTATGGAGGCCTAATTCCTTGCAAAAGGAGCAGGCCAGCGGTCGGGGCCGACGACTTAATGGGTTGTAGGTGATTAGCAGGAGCCTCCCAGCCCGCCTCGGGGAGGTGCAGGGTGGCAGCATGGGGGGACCGAGGGGAGGCTTTGAGGGGGAAGATGCTTCCTCGGGGGGTGAGACACGGGCTCGGGGGCTTTGGCTGGTGGGCACGGGGCTTGGTGGAGCCCCCAGCGGGTGCTTCGAGCCCTGGTTGCCCTTTGGGGCCGGGCACGGTGCTCGTCCTGCCCCAACGATGCGACCCGCTCCCCTGCCAGCAGCGGGGTCTCTCTTCGGATGCGGGTCCTGCCTTTGAGCTGAGGGCAGCGGGCCTGCGGGGTGATGTGACAGGGGTGGCACAAAGTCCCTGCTGTGCCCGTCCTGCCCCAAGTCACCTCCCCTGTGCCCTGTCCCCAACGCAGCCAGCCGCCGGGTCCGGGCTGTTTGCACACCCGTAAATCCCCGCTGACTCAGCCGCGCTGGGGCTGCTGCTTGGGATTTCCTCAGGTGCCGAGGTGCAGAGGATTTCTGCTCCAGCACGAGCCATCCGAGGCCACAGAGAGCACGGGCACAGCCCGGGGCAACCACAGCGGGGCTGAGCTGGGGCTGGCTGCCCCTATAATGCCCCAGCCCCAGCATCTCGCTGAGGCTCTTGGCCCCGAGTGTTTTTTTGGGGATAGGGTTTTGGGACTGGGGTCTGCCTGCATCTCGCCCTCCCCAGCGTGGACGTTTCCCCCCGCAGTGCCCGTGCACGTGGCGGCCCCATGTGAGCCCCGGGAGTTTCCAGCGGGCACCGTGCAGGAGGCGCCTGAGTCAGAGCGAGAAACGGCCGGGCTGGGGCAGCACGGGGGGAGCCCCGGGATTCCCCCGCTGTTCTCCTGGAGGGGCTGGGGGAAACCAACCCCACACACCGGGCTGGACCCTGCCTCGCTCGGCTGGGGGCTCCCAAAAGCACCGGGGATGGGGCGCTGCGGTTTGGGTTTGGTGGTTGGGTTCATCTCTGTCTCCAGCTCTTCCCCCGTGCTCTTCCAGCCAGCAGGACTAATTGTTGGGAAAACAGGTATTCCAGGGGAAAAAAAGTCCTTTATGCTGCAGCAAACCTTAAACATGGGAGTAATTAGAGATATACAGGGCCAGAAAGCCAGCACAGCAGCAGGTGATTTAAATACGCACCCAGGGACCTCTCTTTGTGCCCCACATCCAGGGGTGCCGGGACCCAGGGACCTCTGCTGCCGGGCACCACAGCTCGGCGAGGATGTGCCAGAGCATGGCTTTGTTTTAATAAAGAGCTAAATTGAAGAGCGTTGTTCAAAAGGCTGTCCCAGATCTAAAGGGAAATAACTTTTGCAGAGTTTGTGGAGCCAAAATGTGCTTTGGTTCTTCCCACTGTTGGAAGAGCTGTCGAGAGTTGAGTTTTTTTTTTTTTTCTCTCTCTCTCTCTTTCCCCCTGCCTCGCCCTCACACGGTTATCCAACCTGCCATGAACGCTGGGACCGGACCAAAACGCCGGTGCCAAAACCTCCACGCTTGGAGAACATTCGGACCCCGAGCTGGAGCTTAAATTACATCCTGCACATGGCCCCAGCCGTGCTGAAGGCAGTCCCAGCCGCACATCGCTTCCCGGCTGCTGGAGCCCTGGCTCTGGAGCGAGCAGCATTCTGCCCAGGGCTCATCCACCTTCCCCCAACCCAGAGGCTCCTGTATTTGCACCTCACTGCGGTGTTTTCCCTGTGTTGGCGGCTCTTTGGGGCGTTTTGCACCGTTTCTGCTCCAGTGCAGAGGTGCCGCGGCGTGGCCGGGGCTCCCTTTTTGGCTGGCTTGGGCAACCTCTCCCCTGGCTCCTGCTGCAGCTGGGTAGGAAACAGCTCCAGCAGCTCAGCCCCTGGCACGAGGGCATGGATGGGGAGAGCGCAGCGGCTGCCAACGCCTGCTCCCGGTGTGAAGCTGGGGAGCTGGGGGCTGGCACAGCTCTCGGCTCTGCGCGGTGGGTCCGGGAGCCCTGTGCACGCACCCCGCAGCACCAACAGCGGCACGAGCGTGCCCACGGCCCTCCGCCGCAGGGAACGGGGTGGGCTGTGGGTGCTGGATTTTGGGGACAGTGCCCTGGGGCTTTGCTCCATCGCCCAGTGCCGGGCAGAGCCAGCTTTGCTCCCCAGCCTTCCCGCTGGGATTTCCCATGGCTTGGAGCTGCCGAGGATGATGCCAGCCTTGGCAAAGCCACCGGGGCTCGGAGAGAGGCCAGCTCACCCAGGCTCTGAACGCACCCAGCCCGCAGGCGAGCACGCCGTGACAACTGCCTGCAGGCCTGGCTCGCTCGCAAACGAATGCAAAACGCAGCAGGATCACAGGGGGCTCGGTGTTAAGCAAGGACAGGGCGCCTGCTCCCGCCGGGACAGCCAGCTGGGAAATCCCTGTCCTCACGCAGAGGTGCCTGCGCCTGCGAACACCTTGATGCTGAGCCAGCGGGATCAGCCTTTGCATCAGCGGGATCACCTTTTCCATCCCTGGCATCTCCTTCTCCATCCCTGTTTTCCCTTTTTCTGCCCCAACCCAGCTGCAGGGGGGGGGGGCAGCCAGCGCCCGTCAGTGGGTGCCTGCGCCCACCCAGGAGGCCAACAGGGAAGTGCCACCACCAGAGCTGTTCCCTCTGACCTCTCCTTTCACACTTTGCTCATTTCCTGCTTTTTTTTTTTTTTTTTTTCTTCTTCTTCTTCTTTTTTTTTCCCCCATTCCCCATGTCTTTGCCTAATAGTTTTCATTAAACCCAGCTCGTAAACAAGGCACATCCTCCCCTTTCGGAGCCCATGACCAGAGAACTCTTGGCCTCATTTTAGCAGTACAAGGTGTTCCAGCGATTATTACCCCTAAATAATGCGGTTTAACAATTAACAGCTTGTTTCGACAGCATTTGCATTTCCCTGCTACTAAACAAGAGACTTTAATCTCCGCACACAAACGGCGCCTTGTCGGGACAAGCTGCAGGATGCGCGGGCTGCACCGTGCGGAGCTGCGCCGGCTTCGCCACCAGGCTCCATCCCCTGCTGGGCTCCCCTCGTGCTCCTGTGGCACCAGGGGCTCTGTGGCACCATTGGGGGTCCCACAGCACTGCTGGGAGTCCCACGGCACCACCAGGGCTTCATGGCACCACCGGGGATCCCATGGCACCACCGGGGGTCCCATGGCACCACCAGGGCGCAGCCGGTGCCGGTGCCCAGGGGCCGGCGGTGCGGGTCGGTGCAGCCAGCGCCTCTGCTCTGCTGCTCCTCGGGCTCCTTTGAAGGCGCTGGCTCCAATTACCTCTAATTACACGCGGTGTATCAGAAGGCAGACGGCTTTGAACCCGGCGGAGAACCGGGGCCGTTTCCAGGCGCAGCGCAGCGAGCCGCCCCAGCCACATGAAAAGTTGATGTTTCTGGAGCTATTAGAGCAGTGTCTTTTAATGATTTAATAAAATCGCCGGCCTAGCAGCGAGTCCTCTCAGATGTCAGAACCCTCCTGCAATCCGCCCCGGCTCTGACGAGCGGCCTCCTCGCACGGACCAGCAGGGAAGGGTTTTGGGGTGTCAGCAGCAAAGGGGCTGGCAGGGATGTGGGAAGGGGACAGGGACAGCCTAGGAGGGCTGAGCACGGGGTACCTGAGGGCATAGGAGCGGGCTGAGAATCCCATTTATTCCAGGAATGCCCGGCGACCTTTTGCAGGCAGCGCAGATAAATGCTGGGCCGAGCGGCATTGTTCTCTCTTAATACAAGAAATAGAAACATTAATCATCTAACCAGCCATTTATCATGGTTTGGGGGCATTAATTTGATGGTATGTCATTTCCCGTTCGGTTTGTGTGTTGTGGAGGTTGCATTCAAAACACCTTCAATTAGATGTAACTAATGATAGCGAGCTGTTTTAGGGCCTGGTGATCCCTTCGAGCAGGAGGCTGCTGGGACTGCTGCTGGAGCAACCAGACCACCCCTGCCACCCCCCAGACCCTGTTTGCTGCAGGAAAAGCCACTTTGGGGCTGCCTTTGGGTCCTGCAATGGGTTCTTGCCCTGCACATGGAAATCAAGACCCCCTGGGAGCCTTGGAGCTGCTCGTTCCTCCTCCCTCCCCAGCTGCTCAGGACCCAGGAGAGGGCCAGCTCCTGCCCCTCCTCATCCTCCACAGGTTTGCTCCACGAGGCTGGGCAGCTCCCTGCGCCCATATCAGAGGCACCCAAAGGTGGGCGAGACCTGGGGGGGTGCCAGGAACACCCCACGAGCTTGCCCAGCCTGTAACAGTGAGCACCGTGCCCGTGCAGCCTCATGAAGCGGCCGTGTCCAGGCTCAGGGCTGCGTTTGGCTCGGCCACAGCCTCGTTGTGCAGGGCGGGGAAGGCACGAAACCTCCCGGCCTCCTTTGACTTGAGAGAGGTTACCGAAGGGAAAAGCACCCCTAATGACCCGCGCTGTTACTGGCTGCTCGGGGAGCCACAGCAGAGCTGGGCAGATCAGAGGAGCTCCGTGCAAACAGCTCCGTCATCCTGCCCCGCGGCTGCCCTGCACCACCCTTATCTCTCCCAGACTGGGGCAGCTCCCGAGCAGAAGCTGCCCAGCGTGCCAAATTTGCAGGCAAACACTCATTAGGGGCTGGGTGGAGCCAACCAAGCCCCAACTCCTCGAGGGCCACCCCGAACCGCAGCAAAGCCGGGCTGCGGCACCAGCCTGGGCTGTCAGCAGCGAGCAGGACGAGCTTCGGCACCGCAGGTCGCAGCCGGGGCTTGGCCGTGCCTCGGAGAAAATCTCTTGCGGGGAGAAAAGAAAGGAGCTGCCCTCCGGCCGGGCGCACAGCTCCCACTGCGCTCAGCAGCGAGTCCCGTGTCCCTAAACCCTGCTCCAAACAAGCCAGGGGAAGGCGATTGCTGCCCGTGGCGAGCGGGGTGAGTTCGTGCAGTGCCTGCAGTGAGTCACCCGGAGCTCTCCTGGGCTGTTTGCTCAGGGCCGTTTTGCAGGCTCGGGGGAAGAACCGCCTGGAAGAGATGCTGCCGAGAGTTGCCCCGGCTGGCAGAGAAACCCCGGATCACTTTTACAGGCTGGAGAGCCTTTAAAAACCCAAACGAGGCCACTTGCATGTGTTTGTCTTGTCTGCCAGCTTGGGCTTTAGCGCAGGAAATGTGGCCAAGGAGATTTCTTTAAACAGAAAGAGACCCTGCCCTGGGGGTGCAAGGATCTGGGGCCAGATCCTGCTCGGTGCAGGCTGCCTGTGTCCCAGAGGTGATCCTGGTGGTGCCCCCCCGGGGGCCACGAGCAGCACCTGCCCTCCTCAGGCTGCTTTGCCAACGTGCCCAGCCCTGGCCGCATCCTGCAGCAGCTGCAGGGGCTCTGCCCAGCTCCTGGGGGGGCTGAAATGCAGGCAGTGCCCACAACAGCTCGGGGGGCCATGGGGGTGACCCTGCTGCTTGCTCAAATCGCTCCCCGGGGGCCTTCCTGGCCAGGCTGCCGCTCCCTCGGGACGCCGCAGCAATGCCGCTTGTTATTCACAGAGCCCATGCGGCTGCGTTTCTGCCCGGGCTCCAGGCAGTGCCCTGGCTGTCTCTAACGAGTGTGAAGCCTTTCTAAAACTTTCCGGCGAGCTGACAAAGTCCTCCGTGATGTAGCGGTCCCAAGTATTTGCTTGATCTGCTGTTGCCACACATTCTTCCGAGAACAAACACGCAGAGCGACGCGCGCACGTCATTCTCCTCCGGAGAGCTGGCTCCTTTTCTCTGGTTATAAACCAAAGCTGACAAGTGTCAGCCCTCCTGCCAAATTTGCACTGACTGGCATTCTCATGAGTGTTGGTCAAACAGTGAAATCCATTCATTTGTCTAAAAGCAAACCAACAGCATTCTCCTTGTCTCAGGCTGGAACAAAGCCTGTGCCTGTCTGCTCCCAGCACCCTTCCCGCGCGCTGGGGCACCGGGCGCTGCCCCCCCTGCCCCGTGGGGCAGCACGGCCACAGCCCCGGCCCCTCCAGCACTGCTCGGTGGGGAGCTTTAAGGGAGACCTTCGGGCAAAACCAGAAACCTGAAATCTTGGTGTGTTTCGAGGCGGGGAGGTGGCAAGGCAGGTGCTCTCGATGGGCTCTGCGGGGTCACTGCGCCTCGCTGCTCCCCTCCAACCCCAGTGGAGCAGCCCCTTGGCAGCCCAGCACCACGTCCCCGTTCCCAGGACCCACATCGGTCCCGGTGCACCCCAGGGCTTCTCTCTGCAGCCGGTGGGTGCTGGGTGCTGCCCCGGGGTGCTCCCAGCTGAGAGCAGCATCGGCGCCCGCTGCTAGGGCTGCCGGCTGTGCGTGCGCGCCTCGTGTTCGGTGAAGTGCTTCTGAGTGCGATGCTTCAGCTCCAGACCAGCAACAGATTGAGCAACAGAAGCATCTCTCTCTGTTGTGGAGCCTTCAGGAAGCTGTGGGTTGTTTTCTTTTTTTCTCTCTTTTTTTTTTTTAAGGCGTTGGGGATGTGCTGGGAGGAGAGCAGAAAGCAGGGGGAGCACGGTGCAGGCCCACAGCTCCTGCGAGCAGCCTGGCGCTCAGCTGAGACAAGAGATGGCTCTGAAGGCCGGGCTGTGAGCACTGCTGCTCCTGCAGCCTTTTGGAGCAGGATCCTGGCTGCTGGAGCTGGGCATTGCCCCACTGAGCACTGCAGGAGGGGACACCTGGTTGGCATCACCCTCCAAACCAGCACCGATCCCGCCAGGGGCGGTGGCGGCGGTGAGGACGGGAGGCGACGGGGGTCTCTCCGTCTCCCATTTCCATCTCACTTTGATGCAAGCCCTCCCGTTTTCCCGCAGGCAGCACGGAATTGTTTGTCGCTTCGCTGGGAGCCCAGCGCCGTGGGTTGCTGGGGCAAAGCAAAGCTTTTGTCTCAGCCCCGCGCTCCAGCTGGCGTTCGCATGAGGCTGGCGAGCGCAACTCAGCCCAAACAATGCTGGAGCCCCGCCAGCGCGCCGGGGCATCCTGAACCCCCGGCGGCTCCTCGCACGGCCTGTGTGTGGTACGGGGCTGGGCAGGGGCGTGCCGGGGGGCTGGGGGTCCTGCTGACAGCCCCCCCCCCTCCCCAGGCCTTGGCTCTGCCCCCCCTTGCACGGAGCCCGGCACGCTGCAGGCTGGGGGGCAGCGGGTACCCGGCTGTGCGCGGCGCTTTGGAGAGCCACCCGTCAGGTTGTGCCCCGTGCTGGGCACTGCGTCCCGTTTTTGGTGATGGAAATGTGGTTTTGTGGTTGCTGGAAAGCGCTGGCAGGGCCTTGGTTCGTGTGGGATGGGAAGAGCCCAGGCAGGGCCAGCCCTGAGCCTGCCACGCACCTGGGCACGGGCTCCCTCTGCTCTGCTGAAGGGGGGACGAAGAGAATGGAAAATCCTCAGCAGCTGCACGAGGCTGGCCCTGCGTGAAGATGGGCCGGGTGGTGTGAAGTCAGAGTTGTCTTTTTCTGCAGCTTTTCTGCAGCTTTTCTGCAGCTCCCTCAGCCCATCCTGCCCCACCATGGGGCTCCCTGTGTCACCCGTGGGTGACCAGAAGCCGCCTCGTGCCTCTCGCAGCTGCTCCAGGCGTGCTGGGCAGCTCGGAGTGAGTCCCAAAAGCTCCCTGCTTCGGTCCTAAATCACCTAAATCACCCGATTTGGGGTCAGGCTGTGAAGCAGGGATTATCGAGCCGAGGATTGGGGTGTGCTGGGCCGGAGGGGTGCTGCCCACCCACGGGGCAGCGACCCCGGCCCACCCGTGAGAGAGGAGAGCCCCACGAGAGGCAGCAGCAGCGGCTTGGGGCGAGCGGTGGGATCGCTGCCACGGGCTTGAATAGGCATTATTCCTCCAAAGGGAGACCACAACACGGCTCCTACCCGGGAGATGCTCGCTGCGACCGAAACCGATGCTGAGCTGCCGCTGAAACCCGGCCCAGGCTGAGCCCCAGACAAAGGCGCGCGGCTCTCGCGTATCGGTGGCGAACGGCTTCCTGCCGAAAAGCTCTCCAAATCACGGGGGGGCAGCTTGTTGTGACATTTGCTTAGCCACAGAGAACGGCTCGAGGGTGCTCGGCTCGGGGACTGAGCAAACTCGGAGCAGCCGCGGTGCTGAGCGCTGGGGGAGGATGAGGATGGGGCCGGGCGGGAGGGCAGCGCTGCGGGGCCGGGCACATCAGGGGTCCCCCCCGGCCCCTTTCTGCTCCCCCCGGCCCCTCTCCGCTCTCCCCCGGCCTCTTTGTCCCGCCTGGCCCCGCGCAGAGCCCCCCAGGGCTGCGGGAGAGGGGTCCGGGCATCCCCGGCTGCTGGGGTCGGCGTCGCCCCAGTGCCGGGAGGGGGGCACCGGGCACCGGGTGGGGGGCTCTGGGCACCGGGTGGGGGGCTCCGGGCACCGGGAGGAGGACACCGGGCACCGGGCGAGTGGCACCGGGCGAGGGGCTCCAAGCACCGGGCACCGTGCGGGGGGCTCCGGGGGCTGCGGCTCTGCCCGGAGCCGGTGGAGCCCGGCAGCGGCAGCCCCCCCGCAGCAGCAGCCGGGCCCGGGCCGTGCTGAACTCTGCGGGCTCTGCTTTGCTTTGCTTTGCTTCCTTTTTTTTTTTTTTTTTTTTTTTTTTTTCCCTTTCCCCAGACCTAAAGCGTGTTGTGTCAGGTTGGTCGTGACACTGCAGGGCTGTTTTCCTTTCTCTTGCTATCGCTGCTATCAAGTAGGAGTTAACAGCTCTTGTTTATACAATGACTATCTGGCCAGAGGCTGATTTAATACCTCCCACTTCTTTTAAGTGCAAATAGACTCTAATGTGTGTATTAGGCTACTTGAATGGCTGCTCTGGTGAAATACTCGCTTTCCAAATAACTTATCTGCAGTCAGCGCTGGGGAGAGGGGAGAGCAAACTTCTTTAGAGTTTAGCAATAATAAAAAGAAAACAATCCGCTTAATATTTCCCTATTTGCTTGGCTCAGCCTTTAGTCACGCCGAGCCTCGGAGGCTTCCAGCCACCGGAGCCTTCTGATGGGTTTGCGGGACCGCTCCCGCAGCCCCCCCGCAGCCCCCCGGAGGCTGCTGGCAGGAGGAGAGCAGCAGTCATCCCATCCCATCCCATCCCATCCCATCCCATCCCATCCCATCCCATCCCATCCCATCCCATCCCATCCCCATCCCCATCCCATCCCATCCCATCCCATCCCATCCCATCCCATCCCCATCCCCATCCCCATCCCCATCCCATCCCATCCCATCCCATCCCATCCCATCCCATCCCATCCCATCCCTATTCCCATCCCATCCCCATCCCATCCCATCCCATCCCATCCCATCCCATCCCATCCCATCCCATCCCATCCCATCCCATCCCCATCCCCATCCCATCCCATCCCATCCCATCCCATCCCATCCCCATCCCCATCCCCATCCCCATCCCATCCCATCCCATCCCATCCCATCCCATCCCATCCCATCCCATCCCATCCCTATTCCCATCCCATCCCCATCCCATCCCATCCCATCCCATCCCATCCCCTCCCCATCCCATCCCCATCCCCATCCCATCCCCATCCCACCCCGGAGCGAAACTGCCGGGTTTCTGCTGAGTCACAGCCACTGGGGAACGGGGAGAGCAATTACAGCCGAAAACTGGGAAGGCATCCCAAACAAATTGGTTATAATTAACACGTAGAAGAATAACACCAGTAATACCATTAGCAGGCCCAAAAGCCATTTGCAATATAATATCTATAATTAGACAGCGCACAGCGAAGCCGGGGCTGAGCTGCTGCCCTGGGAGGGGAGGGGAGGGCAGGTGGGCGCTGGGGGGCTCGGGAGGTGGTGAGCACCCTCCAGAACCCACCGGCACCCACCCCAGGGAGTCCCAGGCCTGATCCCTTCGTCTCCTCCTCGTGTTGGTCCCGAGCTCGTGGCCAGATCGATGCGATGAGCATGGGCTGGGGCTGTCCTGGCACAGGGACCTGGCTCCAAGCCTCAGCTCAGCTCCCCTGAGCTGCCCCTGCTGCCACGGGGCTGTCTGGGGGTTGCCCTACTGTGGGCACCTGTGAGCTCAGAGGTTATGGGATTTTCCATGGGAAACCTGCCTGGGACATCGAGGGAAGTCCACGGCCCCTTCCCAAGCCAAAATGACCTTGCCTCTGCTGCCGGTCGTACCCATTACCCCTCTCACCCCTCCTGTCCTAAGTTTGGGGGGATAGAGGAGAAAGGTTCGGCTTTTGAGGCTCAGGCCCTCGCTCGGTGCCAGCACGAGGTCGTGGCACATCCCCAGCAGCTTCCCACCCGCCGGGCGCCTCTGCCTGGGCAGCCCCCGGCCGCGGCAGCGCAGCCCAGAGCCTGGGCTGGGCGGCACGGGTATTGCCCAAGCAGATCCCGTGGATGAGGGTGAGGTCAACGGGAGCTTTGCTTGTGAAAGGACCGGGTAATCGGGGCCTGTCGTGACAGCACCAGCTCCCGACGCGCTCCTCTGGCCGCCGGGTGAGGCTGTGGCCCCTCACAGGGCACTGAGCGAATTTAGGGTTAGGGGCAGGGGCTGCAGGGGGGCTCAGGGGGACGCCCCTGGATGCCAGGCACAGCCCTGCCCACGCTTATATGCACTCCTTGTGGTGTCCGTGTCCTGCCGCCGATTCCCTTGGCTTTATTTTTGGTTCTTTTTCGGTTTTACTTCCTGCAGGAAAGCCGGAGCTCAAAAGTTCTGCTGAAAGGTTTGGTAAAAAACACCACATTTACAGGCTGGGGTGAAACGAGGTGTCTGAGCGCATCGGAAGAGAAAGCGACCCAGCCTGGGAAATGCTGGGGGCCCGCAGGAGGCTGGCGGTGCCCGTGCTGGGTTCGAGGGTTCAAAGCACCCCAAGGGGAAGTCCCCAAAGAGCCCCAGCAGCTCCCAGTGCTCCCAGTCCCCAGGCTGCAGGCACGGCCCCGCTGGTGCCAGGAGCAGCCGCCCGCGCTGAGGGGGGGCTGCGAAACCTCACTGCCAAGAGCAGATAAAACCCACAGAGCTTCCCCACGAAGCCAAATAAACTTGCTGATAGCTCGCCCAGCTCCCCTCGCTCGGTCATTAGTATGCGTTTCGCTGCCTTTCCAGCTCTGAAATCCTTGTTTAGATAAACTTGAAAGCTAAAGGAAAATTTGGCAGGCAGGGTCCTGCCCTGCGCGGAGGGCAGATAGTGTCACCTGAAATGTAAACACGAGCTATTGACTGGGGCCGGGACCGGCTTGTCAACGATAAAGCCACCTCACGGGGTGGCTGCCTTCACACAGCCGCACACAATGAGCGCCGCTTTCATGTTTGGCGAGTTAATCTATTAACGTCGGCCAGGAAATGAGATGGGAACAGAAGCGACTCAGTTACCGGCGGGGCGTGCGTGTGTGTGTGTGTGTGTGTGTGTGTGTGTGTGTGCAGGTTTCTCCTCTTTCCCACCCCCCCCCCAAACCCCTCGCCGCCTCCCCTGCATCCTAATGGCAAATCGGGGCTGATGAAGCTGTCCTGGCCCCTTCCAGGATTAACGGGGAGGTAGGAGGGGAAGGTTAAAAGATAGGGAAGGAAAGCCCCACATCTTGGTTCAGGGCCCCGCAGCAGTGCTGGGGGCAGCCTGCGAGCAGCCAGGGGTTGGATTTTGGGGCAGGGCGAGCAGCGGGCACAGCGGGGACCCAAAGGGGACGGGGCCTGGTGGCTCCTTCCCCGCAGATGCCGATTGCGCAGGGGAAGCGTGGCTGGGTTTCCCCGAAAGGGCGGCGTTGCGGTGGGTCCGCTCGGTGTCACAACACCCCCAGCTCGGGAGCCGTGCCCGGGCTTTCTCCCTGAGCGGGGTGGGTGAGGACGTTCCCTTTTCCCTTCCCCATTTCCCTTCCCGTGGCTGTGAGACCTCGCGGGGTGCCGTGGCCTCAAGCACGCAGCACGGCTCGGCCAAGCCACGTGTGGGACCTTCAGGGGGACCGTGCATCACCCCAGAGACCCCAAAACCGCCTGTCTCTGGAGTGCTCGGCCCTACAACCCTTGGGGCATGTGGAGGACAAGGGGCAGGAGCGGGCTGGGGCTCCCCTGGTGACCCCACACCTCGAGCACGGTGCCCGTCGGGCTGGGAGGGGAGGCAGCCGCTCCTCCTGCCGAGGTTTCCTCTGAGATCGTTACGAAAAAAATCTCAGGGAAAGGAAAAAAAAAAAAAAACTTATGGGAAAAGATCATGGTTTCTAATTGGGATGTGCAAATATCAATTTAAGCAGATTTTAAATCAATATGAACCAGAACATTTCCTTTCACCCCTAATTGTTCTTTCCTTTTTTTTTTTTTTTTTTTTTTTTTCCTTCTTCAACCAGGTGAGCTTTAATAACCTAAAATAAAACATCTGCTATTTCAGCGCAGTCCTAGCGTGAGGAATATCAATTAACGAGAGGCATTCTTGGTCGTCTGAGTTCACCACAACAGCGCTGGCTGGATGGAAATGTGAAGAAAATTACAACCTTTTCGGGGAAACCATTAAATAAAAATCAGAATTTGTCCATAAATACCGCTGGGGGAGGGAAGCAGCTCGTCTAATGCCTTCTATTTTCAGCAGCGGAACCGAATTTCCAGCGTCCCTTCCCTGTCCCCTTTTTCCACCCCATTGGGGCCCAGGAAGCACCAGGGGTTGTGGGGCCGGCCCCGTCCCAGCTCCCGGTGCCGCACGGTGTGGGGTGGCCGTGGGTCACCGCGCTGGGATGGGGACCCTGTGGGTGCCCAGCACCCGTGGGAGATCGGCCGTGGGTGCTTTTCCCCCCATGGGGGGCATTTCTCAGGGGCTTTTCTCATCTTTGGGGGCTGGAGGCAGGACAGCAAGAGCCATGGGGCAGGGCTGGCCCTGTAGGAACCCCATAACGCTGCTGGGCTTCACCCCGACCTGATGGGCACAGGGCGAGGAGCGATGGGCAACCGAGTGCCCAGCAGGTTGCGTGGGCTTGTAGGGCTCAGCACCATCGGGGGAGCTTCTAGGGGGCTGCTGGGGGGCTGCTGGGGGGCTGGGACCTTTGTGGTGGGGTGGATGTGGTGGTGGGACTGATGGGCCCTTGTAGCCCCCCAGGAGCAGCGGGAGCCTTATGGGATGGGCAGGGGGTTCTCCAGGCTGCCCTTGGTCCTGTGCTGCTCCTCGGGGTGCTGGCGGCCTCGGGAGCCCCGGCTGGGGGGCCCCAAGCACGGTGGGCAGGGGGTGCCCCAGGGTCGGTGGTGGGTGCTGGGGGCCGGGCTCTGGCACACTGAGTCCTGCCGGGATCTGCTGGCAGCAACTGCCAGCTCCCCGCCGTGACAAACTAAAAATAAGAATTAAAAATGAAATAAAAATGTAAAGAAAAAAAAAAGAAATACAAAATAAAATAAAACTTAAAAAAATAAGAAAAACTAAAAAATAAAAAATAAAATTAGAATAAAATAAAAATTAAGAAGGAAATAAAAATAAAATTAAAATTAAAAAATAAGAAATTAAAATAAATAATAAAATGAGAATAAAATAGAATTTAGAAAAGAAATAACAAATAAAATAAAAATAAAGAATAAAAATAAAATAAAACATTAAAATTAGAATAAAATTAAATGTAAAAAAATAAATAAATTACAAAAAAAAAAAAAAAGGGGGGGGATTATAAAAACAGCAGGAAGGCGGAAGGCGGGGGGGGAGGCGAGGAGCCGCTGCCATCCGCACAGGGGGGGCTGGGGTTTTGGGGGGGGGGGGTGCAGCAGCGCGGCGGCTCCGGCTCCGCTTTGCGAATCCGGCCCGGGTTTTGCGGCTCGCCCCCTGGCCCCACGTGGGGCACGGCGGCCCCGGGAGCGGCGGCCAATGGGAAGGGGGCGCGCGGGCAGCGCCCGGCCCCGCCACGGGGCGCGCGGCAACCGGCGGGGGGGGGGGCAAGGGGCGGCCCCCGGCCCCCTCGGGACCCCCCCGGGGACCCCCCCAGGGACCCCCCGGGACCCCCCCTGGGGTGCCCGGGGCTGCACCGCCAGGGGGTCCCCGGCCCCCCGGTACCGACCCGGGAGGGGAGGGGGGGGGGGGAGCAGAGGAGGCGCTGGGGGCAGGCCGGCGATGGGCTGGGGCTGGGGGGGATTTTTCTTCTTTTTCACCCCAATTTTTTTTTTATATATATATATATTTTATTATTTAAATCGCTCCGTTTCATTACGAGGGAGCGCCAAAAAAAAAAAAAAAAAAAAAGTAAAAAAAAAAAAAAAGTAAAAAAAAAAATTAAAAAAAAAAAATTAAAATATTCCTTTGATACACAAAATCAAATTGATATTTAGCCTCTGCTTACTTTTTTATGCATGGCTCCCTTCGCCGCGCGGTAGTGACAGATTGTTTGAGCTGGGAGGAAAAGCCATTCAGAGCTAATTAAGCAGCCATTCCGGGCACTATTTGCAAGCGGGAGGCTGAAAAGCAGAGGCATTTGTCAGCGCTCCGGCCCGCGTGGTTTTGATTGACAGCTCCGCCGCCGGAGTGGCAGCCGCGCCGGCGCCGTCCAATGGGGTGGCGGGAAGCGGCCGCGCCGTGCTCTGATTGGTCCGAGGGGGGGTTTGAGTGACACATGCCCCCACGTGGGGCGGGGAGGCTCCGGGTGACGCGCGGCGCGGGAGCCATTTTGTGCCGCCGGGACGGGGCCGCGGGGCTCGGCCGGGAACGGGGCCGGGATGGGGACGGGACCGGGGCTCCCCCGAGCGCTACGGGGCTGGGACCGGCGGCGGAGCCCGGTGGTTCCCCGGGAAAGGGGTGCAGCGGGGCGGGCAGCCGCTCCCGAGGCTCCTTCCCGGCTTTTTTTCCCTTTGTGCCGACCATTTTACCCCCGTTCGACCTCAAACACCATCAAAAAATTAAAAAAAACGGGCAAAACCCATAAAAAAAAACGCCAGCCCCGCCGCCGCCCGCTCGGGGCCGTCCCGGTGCCGCCCGGTGGCGGGGCCGCCCCTCCCGCGCTGCCCATTGTGACGTCCCCTAGGGCGGCGCCCAATCAGCGGCCTCCCCCTCCGCCCCCACGTGGGTTCCCCGCGCTGCCATTGGCCGCCTGCGCTCCGAGGCCGCCCGGGCTGCGGCCCCGCCCAGCGGCGGGCGCGCTCCGGTGGCGGCGGCGCGGGCCGCGTGCTCCGGGGCTGCCCCAGTCCGCGCGCGGCGGCGGCACCGAGCGGCGGGACCCGGCCCCGGCCCCGGCCCCGGGAGCGCCCCCAGACACCGCGACCCCGCCGCGACCCCGACCCCCCGGATTTCTTCTTGGCCCCTCTCCCCCCCCCCCCCCCAAAACCCCAGCATGGCCCGAGGAGCCCCGGAGCCGCCGCCGCCGCCGTTCCGGAGCTGAACCGAGAGCGGAGGAGGAGCGGAGCTGAGCGGAGCGGAGCGGCCGGTGCCGGATCGCTCGGATGTGTACGGCCTTCTCCCCCTCCTCCTCCTCTCCTCCATGGCCGTCGTGCTCCGCCGTTAGTTCCTGGCTTTGCTTCCCCCCCTTTCTCGCCCAGGACTACCTCGGGGGCTCCTTCCTCGCCGCTTTGTTTTGATTTTTTTTTTATTATTATTATTATTATTACCTTTTTTTGGCTGATTTTTTTTTTTATTTTTAATTTTTTTTTTTTTCCTGGTTTCGCTCTTGGAGGAGGGAAGGGGGGGGGGGGTTAAAGCCCGGCGGCTCGGGCGGCGGCGGCAGCAGCGGGGCTGGCCGGGCTCCGCGGGTGCGCAGCGCCTTCCCCGGCCGAGCCGCGCGGTGCGGAGCCTGCGCCGGGGGGCGAGCGGGGCTGGCCGGGCCCCGCTGCTTTTCTTTCCCCCCCCCCCCCCCCACACACCCTCCTTTTCTCCTCCTCACCCCTCCCGTTTTCTCTCTCCCTCTCTCTCTCTCTCTCTCTCTCTCTCCCCCCCCCTCCTTCCTCGCCTCCTCCGCCCCCCGCACGGACTTTCCTCTCGTCTCTTTGTTCCAGTTCTCGGCCTCTCCGGGAGCGCTCCGTGGCCGGCGGGCAGCAGCGCACGTCGCGATCGCCGCGGCTGGCTCCAGTGACCGCGCCCCAGCCCGGCCATGTACCCCCAGGGCCGGCACCCGGTGAGTCCCGGACCCCCCCTTTCCCTTTGCTGAGCTTCCCCTAATTCCCTTCCCCCCCCCCCCCCCCCCACCTCTCCACAAGCCGCTGAGCGTCCCCCCCCCCCCCCCCGCTCTCTCCCTCCCCGCAGGCTCCGCACCAGCCGGGCCAGCCGGGCTTTAAATTCACCGTGGCCGAATCGTGCGACCGGATCAAGGACGAGTTCCAGTTCCTGCAAGCCCAGTACCACAGGTGAGCCTTGGGAGAGGGGGGGGGGGGGACACCTTAAAAAAAATAATTAAAAAAAAAAAATTAAAAAAAAAAAATAAAGGGGGAGGGGGGGGGTGCCGTGGCGAGCTGCGCCCCGTGGTGGCTGGTGGCTGACGGCCCCCCCCCCCACACGCACACACACCCGGTTGTGCTTTGCTTCCCCCCCCCCCCCCAGCCTGAAAGTGGAGTACGACAAGCTGGCGAACGAGAAGACGGAGATGCAGCGCCATTACGTGATGGTGAGCGGCGGGCGGGGGGGGGTAGGGGGGTGGAGGGGGGGCGGCCCCGCCGACGAGCCCCCGGCCGAGGGAGGGGTGGAAAAGAAAAAGGAGAAATAAGAGGGGGGGGGTCGCCACCGTGTCGTGTCCCCCCCCCCGTCCCGCCCTGCGGTAGCCCAGGCTCGGGGTGGCAGCGCTGAGCCCCCCCCCGGCTCCCAACCGCAGGCTCCTAATCGCTGGGGGGGGGATGGGGGGGGGGCGTGGGAACACCGGGACCCCTCCTCCGGTACCCCCCGGACCCCCGGTGCTGCCCCCGGGTCCGGTCCAGCCCAGCCCTCTGCGTGCCCCCCCGGGCCGGCTGGGGGCTGCCAACCCCCCCCGGAGCCCTCCAGCCCCCGACCCCTGGGTTTGAGCCGCTTCGTGCCCTGGGGGGGGGGACACGGGAGGGCCGCGGGGTGTCCCCGGGCGAGCTGCTGCCAGGGCGAGCCAGAAACATCTGCTGGCTGTAAGGTGTCATTTCCTCGGCTGCCAGCACGGCCCCGACCAGGATGCTTTCTGGTAATGACCTTATGCAAACGCCGCCTGGTAAATGAATTCAAATTCACCTTGGCTCCTTTTTCTCTTTTCTTTTTTTTTTTTTTTTTTTTTTTTTTTTTGCGTGTGTGTGTGTTTTCTCTCCCTCCCCCAGTACTATGAGATGTCGTACGGTTTGAATATTGAAATGCACAAACAGGTGAGTAATGGGGAGGGGGGGAGGTGGGGAGGGGGGCTTTCCTCTTGCCCTTTTCTCAACGTGTTTGGGGGGGGGAATTAGACCCTGAGCAGTGAGTGGGGGCGAGGGCAGAGTCGGGGAGGTGGCTCCAGGGGAGCCTCGGGGCCCGGCAGCCCCGTTTGGCGGAGCAGATTTGGTGTGTGCGCTCGGGGAAAAACTCAGATTTTGGAAATCTGTTTGCGTGGGGTGCCAGGAGGTGTGTGCCCGGCATGGTGGGTTCCCGGTGCTTGGAAAATGGGGATAAAATGGGGATAACCTGGAGCCTTCCCCTCCGGCTTGTTGGCGCAAAGCGCCTCGCTCTGAGGTCAAACCCCGACCCTCGCGGCGCCGTGGCGTGAGACTTGCAGGGAATTATCTTCGGGATACCGATAGCTGCTGGTGTGTTGCTCAATGGCACGGGTTTGTCTTTGCATCTGGAAAAATGAAGCAATGTTTGGTGCTTTTTTTTTTTTTTTTTTTTTTTTTTTCCCTCTTTGGGTCTCCTCTAATATGTAACTTGCCCGAAGGAAAAATATAGAAGGCCGGAGCAGAATGCGGTGTGCTACCTTGATAAGATTACAGTTAAAGAGCCTAAAGGCTGGGCACATGATGGTAAAACTTAAAGGAATAAAGTTATTATTGAGATTAGACCTGATTATTTGTGCTGCTGCTGCTTACTGGTTTTAGAAGTAGTTCTAATTAAGAACTGAAGGCAGATACAAGTTGACATCAACTTTGCAACTCGCAGATCAGCCCCGTTCAGCTCCAAAGTGGTTTTGCTTAATAGCAGCATCGCAGTCCTGCCTATGGAAGTGTCATTAGCAGATGATTAAATTCAAAGCAGCGTGTCTGGGAGACTGCCTCTCCTTCACACACGGTTCCCTTCGGCTTTTTGGTGTGTAGTCACAGAGTAGCACAAATAATTACTGCTTAGCCGTCAGGGCTTTTTGTTGTGCTTTTGTTTGGCTTGGGTTTTTGGTTGTTGTTCTTGGGTGTTGGTTTTTCTTTTTTTTTTTTTTTTAATGTCTTCTTCCATGCAGATTATCCCAACTCCCTTTTCTCTGTCGCTTCTGCCCGGCCAGAGGTGTCTGTGTGAGGCTGCTTTGCCTCGGGTGCCTTCGGTGGTGGTGTGGCCCGGGATGCCCCCGCGTGCAGGGCTGGTGCCCGCTGCCCTGGGAGCTCTCTGCCAGCCTTGCTCTGGGGAAGCCACGCGTTTTATCGCCTGTTTGCTGGTGCTGTGATGGTTTGGCCCCATGCAGGTGTCGAAATGTCGCTGTTTCTGCTGATGGGAGCTCAGGAAAGCAGTTGCTGTTCTCTGAGATGTTGCACCGGGGACGGCTGCCTGCAGAGCCCTGCTCCAGGAGGGGCTGTGCTGCTGGATGGGGGCCGGCCGCTGGCCTTGGCTTGGCGGTGTGTTGGTGGGATGCTCGGCTCCTTCCGTGCCATGATGTGTCCCCGTGCATCGTGCCTTCCCCGTTGGCCTCAGGTCTGGGGCAGTTTTGGAGTTCACAGAGGAGCCCTGCTGCACCCATGGGTGCTTTTTGGCAGGGAGGCAGGGGGTTGCCCTCACCACCTCCCACCTGGATGCTGCAGGAGGGCAGCGAGGGCCGGTGTCAGCACCCCGGTGCTGGGGACCCCGAGACGTGCCGGGGGCTCCTCTGGGGGTGAATCGCAGCGGGCGAGCGTTCCCGGGGTGCCCCCAGCCCGCGTTGCTCCTGGTGCCATACACTGTGTGCCTCGTGCTTGTTGGGTGAGAAGTTTGGGGAGGCGAAGCTGCCTCCTGCTTCAATTGACAGCGGCGTGCGTGGTGCCGGAGGAAAACACCGTGGCGAGCCCAGCGCGCTTCCAGGCCAAAACGGGGTGGGAACGGGCACGGGGCTGGGGACGGAGCCAGGACCCGGGGTGCTGAGCCCCTCCTGGGTAGCCCCGTGCCCACCAGAGCCCGGCGTGGCCGTGTTGGGTCCGAGCAAGGAAGTTAGGGGCTGACCTGTTGGGCAGTTGCCTCGTGTTTATCCGCGCACAATCAAGGAGGCTGAAGTGCCTGAATTATTCATGCGGTGTCCTGCCCTCCAGACTTGACTGCTTGTGATTACATCTGCTTGAGACAAACATTGATGGATACTTCATCTTTAAGCAAAAGGGGATTGTCTGGCTGTGGGCTTATATAACAGATTATCTCTTCTGCGCTGAATATTAAGCGCGTGCATATGCGCCCGGGTGCGCGTTTTGTGTCGTGTTTTTCTCCCCCCCCCCCCCCCCTCTTTCTTCTCGTTTTGTTTCTCGTTAAGAAAAAAATGCAGTTTCATAAACAAGTCCATATGCAAGGAAATATTTAGGAAGTGACTACCCACTTTGTTGCATGTCAGGCAGTCAATCGCTCCTTACATCGGCCTGGTGGTGAATGCAGCGCTCTGTTACCCCGCTCGGCTTCCCCGGCGCGGGGCTGCTCAGGGCTTCCCTTCCTAAACCCCGGCGAAACTCTTTTTAAGGTTAATTGATTTTCACAAAGAGCCCTTCTTTCCCGTGTTGTTTCGGCATTGTTTTTGTTCAGATCTGGGCAGATAATCGCCAGACGCCATCCGAGGGAGCAACGATTCCAAAAGAAAAACTAATTTTGCGTTGGGAAACAGGACACCTCCGAGGGGGAACCTTTGTGCCGTGTGGTTGTTTTTTTTTTATTTTTGTATTTTTTTTTTATGGCTGAGAACTCTCCACATAAGCACTTCTTGTTTTCGTGCTTAAACACTTAATGCTTTGGAACAAACCTAAACCCTCCTGACACTTCCCTGGGAAGAGAGGCTTACTTTTTTTTTTATTTTTTTTTTTATTTTTTTTTCCCCCCTTTTCTAGAATATTCCAAGAACACAATATACTTTCTGTCATGCTCGTTAGCGAGGAGTGCCAGGTAATAATTTGCTAAATACTTCGGAAGCCAAGTAATTTGCTAGGGTGATGCTTTCAGGGCTCCCAAGGTAGGAGCGAGCCCGTGCCAGCCCGCTGGAGCTGCGGGTGCCCCCGGCCGGGCTCTGCCCCCCCCCAGCCCGGCCTCTGGCAATGCCGTAATGAGGGGGGGGGGCGCCCGCCCCTCGGCGCCCCCTCCCCGAATTTAATTCTCATCAGCGAAGCTCTCCACTTTGCTAATAACGATAGCAGCCACAAATAGCTTTCAACATGCCATTGACAGCCCGGTTGGAGAGAGCACTTGAAATAGTGGTAGACAGCTGAAAGTACCCATAATTGTGTGCCGGAGTGAGAACCACACTGCTCAAGGGCCTGATTTTCATGTGCTTAAAGAGACAATATCCTGGCTTCAACAAACGCTTCTGGTGCTTCACGGCTGGTGTGATTTACTCCTCGTCCTCCTCCCGCGCCGGGCTGGGGCAGAGCCGGGTGCGGAGCTGGGGCATGGCCGGGGGGCTCCGGGGGGCTCCTCGCCCTGTGAGCCGGGGGGCTGGGGGCTCACCGAGGGGCTCTTAAAGCTGTTGTGGGGTGTTTTGTGGAGGGGATGGATGGTTGGGGCTGCCTCGTGCTTGGTGCTTCCTCTCTGGTGTTGTCCCACCTGATTAAGTCAGCGCGCTGGGGCAGGTTGGGGTTCAGCCGGGTGCTGGGGGTGATGCAGGCACTGCAGATGTCTAATAAAAAAAAAAATCAGATAAATCACAAAAAACGCTGAGCCGGAAGCATTTCTGGTGCAGCAGCAGGTCGGATCCCCGGTGGGGCTGAGGGCAGAGTGGGATTAGTGGGGATTTTGGGTTCTCCTCGCCCTTTTTACCTTTTGTGGGCATCCCTGCTGGGGCTGAGCATCCCTCGGGGGGCTCCGGTGGGTGTCGGTGCTGCCAGCACCCCGCACGGCTCCTGGCTCTCCATCCTCTGCTGTGGACAAAGCACACGGTGCGTGCCGCGGGGATGCGGGGCCAGCCATCGCCATGGCAACCCCGTGCCACAAATAGGGATTTTTCATGGCTGGAGCTGCCCGCTGGGGCTGGGGGGGGCTCCGCAGGGCACGACGAACGGGGAAGGTGTCGGGTGTGGAGCCCTGCCCTGATCCCGCAGCCCCAGAGCATCCCTTTGTGCTGCCAATTAAACTTCTAACGGGGACAACTGGAGTTTAATGTGCTGGGGAAGGGGAAAAATTAAAGTGAACAAATATTTAAAGATTATCGAGTCTCCTGCTAACGGGAACTGTGGCGGTTGTAGCGTTTCGGACATTAATGTATTCTTGCTTGCTGAACGTGGGAGGTCTTTTTTTGTAGGGGATGAAGCTTTTCTTCAAGTCTTTGTTGGAAATTTGGGCGAAATCGGACTTGAATGGCTGTTCTTGGTGCATTTTGTGTGTCTGGGTGGTGTTAGTGCTCGGCAGCGCCCAGGGAAGACCCAGCAGCAGCTTGCTTCGCCCTGGGCTCCCCGCAGCCTGTTGGGGTGCAGGATTCTTCCCTCTGCACCTAAACGACCTGCCCGACACTCAGCCCGAGGGGCTGCTCCTGCTGGCACTGGGGTTCTCCATTCAAATTAGGGCTGAATTTGTTCTGGAACCTGCCAGGAGCCAGCAGAAAGGAGCCCACGCATCTGCTCACGGAGAGCGATCGCGCTGGAGGAGCCATACACCGAGCGCTCGTGGCATCCAGAATCCAATCGGCTTCATCAGAAGGAATAAATATTTAATGGGGCTGCAGTTTATATAGAGTCTAATCGATCTGTCAATGCCAAAAAGGCCTTGGGAGAGCTTTCCCTATGGCTGAGCAGCGGGCGGTGCAGCCCCGGGGTGCTTTCCCGTGGCACTGCTGCTCCGGATCAGCCCCATGCGGGGCTCGGCGGGGTTTTTCTGGCTTAATTCCTCGTGGATTTGGCGTGAGGACAGAGGTGCTGCTGCCTGGGAGGTGCAGGCACTGAGAGGCTCCTGCTGGAAGGAAGGAGCACCCTAAGTGCACCGAGCACGAGGCGAGCCTTGCGTCCTTGCTTTCAGGTCCATTACGCTCCTGGCGGCCGCGGCGCTCGCCCAGCTGCGGCTAATGCACCTGAGTCGCCAAGGCAGGAGCTGGGAGATGCCTCCTGCTTGAAATGCAGCACCAGCCGATTCCCATGACCTCTGAAAGGGCTAATAAAAGCATCAGGTGTCATCTGATCGCCGCGATGCTTTCTGAAAAGCCGGCGTCCAGAAATACCGCCGGCGCTTTGAAGTCGGAGCGCGCGGTGCCCGCTGCAGGTGCTGCCTCGCTGCTGGGTGTTTCTGAGGGTTTATTTGGGGGGTTTGGGGTCCTCCTCGCGCGTTGCTGCCCCTTGGTTTTCCCGTTGGTTCTTCCCCTGCCTCTGCTCCATCCCTCAGAGCAGCGTTGAGTTTCTGCTGTGTTTTTTTTTTTTTCTCCTCCCCTGTAAACGATCAGTTTGGATTTCTCGCTTTTACTGCAGCCTTCGGGGAGCAGGCGGGGGCGAGCCCCTCTCCGTGTGGCACCCGCTGGGGCTGCAGCGGGGGGCTCTGGGGAGCACGCGGGGGGGCTCTGAGCTGGTGCTGGCCGATGGGAGCGAGACCAGGTAATCGCTTCTGCCTTACTGGTAACCGCTCGGGGCTGTCGGGAGGAATTCCTCGGCGTTTGATTGCGCTCCAGGGCTCCGCTCTGACCATTGTTGCGGCGCTGAAGCCTTACGGCTGCTCAGGAATTGTTTGAGTTGGACCAGAAGCTGTTTTAACAGCTGCTGCGGCCAGCAAAGCGGCCGGCGTTAACTCTTGGGATCCGGGGCATGCTCTGTCCCGGACCGGCCACAGCTCCCCATCCATCCCCTGCTCCTGCACAGCTCGGGCTGTGCCGGGCACCGGATTCCCGTGTGGAGGTGCCCTGGAGAGGATGAGGCCCCCCTACAAGCCTTTATCCACGGCTTGGCTGCCTTCACCCTGCGGGGTGGGAGCATCCCCGGGGCGCTCGGTGCGGGCACGGCGGTGGCTCCCAGCACTGGGGGCTGAGATGCAAACTGCTGACTCGCCTGGAACGCGCGGCGGGGTTTGTGCTCAAGGAAAACGTTATTCCCGGCTAATGGAGACGTCGCAGAAACCACAGTTTGACAGCCTAGGCTGTTATTATTAAACTCCTAAATAATGTGGTCAGGCTGACAGGTGGGGATGGTTACGGGTTGAATATCTGGGGTGTGACGTAAGGATGGCAGCAGTAACCCCAGCGGCTGCGCTCGGGGTGGGGAAGGAGCCCGATGCAGCTGGGATCGGAGGAAACCATCGGCCACGTGTGACACCAGCCAAGGTCACTGTTAGCTAGCTGCTTGGTGCTTGGGGTGGCCTCTGCCTCTGTGTTTGCAGAGGTTTCTGGTAGAACACAGCCCTGGAAAATGGGTGGTGGGGCCGGGCTGCCACCCGTGTGTCCCTTGGGTGCGCCGCGCCGCACCCAGCGCGGGGCCAGAGCGGTGCCAGCACCCGGGCACCGCATCCACTCGGACCTTCACCATCTTCATTCCAGCTTCAGGAGTCGTGAAGCTGCCTGGTCTGGCTTTGTGCTGCACGGTCCCATGAGAGGAGTGGGACTGAGGTGGCAGAAGGGGGGAGCAGCCCCTGCCCCGTGCTGTGGGCACGGTGCGCCCCGTGCGCTTTTGCTGTGCTCTTGGGGAGCCGCTTCCTCCTGCGCCGCGGGGAGGGGATGGGAGGGGATGCAAATCTCTGCTGCTGCTGCTGGGAAGCCCGGCGCAGTCTGCAGGAGGCAGCTTCGTGCTAACCCGTGCCTTTTCTTCTTCCCTTTTTTCAGACAGAAATTGCTAAAAGGCTGAATACAATTTTAGCGCAGATCATGCCTTTTCTGTCACAAGAGGTAAGGACGTTTCCGTGCCCCGGGTGGGGGCTGTGCTTCCCCAGGGAACCTTCCCCCACCAGAGCAGCTTTTTGGGGGGCTGGGGTTGGTTTGAGGGAAGCGGGGCTCAGTCCCCCGTGGGTGCTGTAAAACCTTTGGTGGGGAAGAAGGAGACCCTGGGAGAGGCTTCGTGGGCTCTGCTGTGCCCAGACTGAGCTGGTGATGCAAAACCAGCCCCCTGCCTGTCACGGGCAGGGAAAAGTGTAAAAAAAATTAAAAACAATAATAAAAAAATGAAAAGGGGAGGGGATCAGGGTGGCCCTGGGGCACGGGGGGGACCTGTCCTGGTGCCACGTGTCCTGCTCTGACCCAGCCTCTGTCCCCGCAGCACCAACAGCAAGTTGCACAGGCTGTTGAACGTGCCAAGCAAGTGACAATGACGGAGTTGAATGCTATCATCGGGGTACGTGGACTTCCCAATCTGCCTCTCACCGTGTGTATACCCCTTTTATTCCTATCATTTACCATAACCAGAGGCAATCCTGCGCTCGGGCGGCGTTAGGGAAGGGCAGCTTGCGCTGTCCCAGCCCCCCCCCGATCCGGCACTGGGCGAGGTGGGGTCGCAGCCAAATTCCCCCCCCGGCACCAGGCAGCACCAGGAGCCCCCCCTCCAGCCAAATGCTGCTCGTCCCCGAGGCTGGGGGGTGTCTGAAGGGAGCTGAGCAGGGCCCAGGTCCCCCCAGCCCCCCGAGCCCAGGCTTGCCTCTGCCTGTACTGTTGATGTGAAATGTGCTGTAAGCTTGCCGGAGTTGTTCCATGCATTGACTTACCCGCTTCGGTGTGGCCGGGGTCTGTCGAGCGTTTTTAAGGCTTAACGACTTTAATTGTCTCTTTAATTGATGCAAAGGTCTCGGTCCTGCAGGAAACCTGCTCCTGTCGGAGCTCCCCTACGCAGGGCAGCGCAGTCCCCGAGCAGTGTCCTGGCCCGAGAGCTCTTTTGGGGCTAGCTCTTGGTTTTCTGGAGAACATTTAATTTTTTTGGAGCATTGTTTTTGGTTTTCTGTAGAACATTTATTTATTTTTTTTGAAGCAACTGTCTGCACTTCTGCCTTATGGTACAAGGGAGCTTCCTGCCTGCGTTTAACCCGCTCTCCTTCTCCCGCTGCTGCACGGACGCAGGGGCAGAAAGCTTCTTGCAGCAGCTGCTGCACGGGGAGCCCAGAGCTCTCGCTGCATCCTGCGTGTCCTGGGAAACGTGCAGAGCGTGTCCGTGGTTTTCCCTTTTAACGGGCAGCCCCAGGCGGCTGCGGGGCCGGGCAGGGGCTGGGGGAGCTCGGCGCTGCTTCGCTGCTCCTAGCCCTAGCCAGGAGGCAGGCAGCTAGAGGCAGATATCGGAATTCAATTAAGGTAAACGAGCGGGGCCTGTGACCCCCATTTTCAAGGTAATTGCTTCCTCGGAGCAGAGCTAAGGCGAGTGTCATCCCGCCATTAAGCAGCCAGCCAGTTAATTGCTCTGCCTGACGAACCTGCACGAGGCAGGAGGTACGGGCAGAGGAGAGCGCGGGGCTGCGTGGGGTCCCCGGGGAGCAGGCACCTCGTGCTGTGGGGCTTTGGTCATCCCGTCCCCAAAACCAGAGCTTTTTACCCTTCACCAGAGAGAATTTCTCCCCGCACCGCTTTGTTGTTGTAGGGTTTTGGCGTGGGGTGGGTCGCTCGTGCGTGTCCGTGCTTCTGGGGTGGGAGAGAGCAGTCCGTGGGGTGTGCACGGCCCCCGCACCCCGTGTCCCCTGGGGACAGGGTGGGGACAGCAGGGACAGGGTGGCTCCGCTGTCCCCGTGGGGCCTCGCGGCCAGAGGAGGTGGCTGTGTTTGTAACCGCGCCAGCAGGTGCCCAAAACAAAACCGACCGGCACAAAAAATGCACCAAACCATTAAAACCTTTTTTTCGCCCCTTTTGAGGTCAAGAACTGTTAATTTTATGCATCTAGGCCATTGTCTCACAGTTCCTCTGCTTCAGGCTTCTGTGAAATTGAGCCCTTGATTTGGTTATAGCTCTGGAAATGATTAGACTACTTTACTAAATTTAACGCAAGTGGTGAACTTAAGTGGTGAACCATTAAATCGGTTAACAAAGGCATGAAACATGATGTACATAATCCAATTAAAAACACTCTACGTACAAGATATTCCTTGCCAGCCTTTCTCGTAAACCGTAACCTCTTCATATCTTAACCATATTTGTCTGGCACACGCCGGGAGACCCCAGGAGGAAAAGGGCTCTGCGCCTGCGCCTCCCTCGCCGCCTCCTCTCGCTTGGCCGGGACCCGGGGCTGAGCGGTGCTCGGTGCCCACCCTTGCTCCCAGCCCCCTGCCCCAGGAGGGCTGCAGGGTGCCACGGGGAAGCTGCCCGAATCCCCGGGTGCTCCCCGGTGCTGGGTGCCCGGTTTGAATCCCCAGGTGCTCCCAGCACGGCCAGCAGTGGGTGCCCAGTTTGGGGCTGAGGTTACGGGGATGGTTTTGGGGTGGTGGAGGGGGCCGAAGAGCTCCTGCACCCCGTCAGCCCCCAGCTTGAAGCTTCGCCCATGGGGCTGCTTGGCAATGAACCCCTTGGTGATGTGGGGTTTGGAAACTGCCTTTTTTTTTGGGGAAGGAACGAAGGTGGGGAGGGATGGTGCTTTTTGGCAGAGCAGGCACAAAGCGAGGGGCATTGCTTCACTCCGCTTCAGCCCCCTGCTCCGTGGACACCCGGGCAGGGTCCCCCCTGCTGCGGGGTCCTCCAGGATATGGGATTCCTGGTGGGATGCGTGCTCACAGCTCCGTGGGCTCGCCTGCGTGGATGTGGCAGAGCAAAGCAGCCGGGAAGGACGGAGCTGGGAGCACAGCGTGGGCACCCTGGGCTCGTCGTCCCTTTGGCACCTTCGGTCCCTTCGGCGAGGGAGCTCCTGAGGTGCCTCCTGCTCACTGGTTCCTGCCTGCCAAAGGGAAGGAAAATGACTCTTAAACATTATTTTAAGCTGTGGAGGGACGTCGTGGCTTGGTGCTCATTTCCACCCCTTCGCCGGGTGGCTCGTACCCCATGGGGCCGGTCCCACGCAGCTCAGCGAAGCGTTGGCTGGACGTGTTTGCCAGCAGCTTGAAAAAAAAAAAAAGAAAAAGAGAAAAAAAAGGAAGAAAACAGCGTTTTTCTGCTCCACTGGAGGGAGAGGCTCAGGGGGCTGAGCTGTCCTGCCTGCCTCGCTCTGCCCCACCTGGGTGCTCGGAGGGGCTGTGCCGTGTCCCTGGTGTCCCTGGGCTGTGCCAAGGCTGCGCCATCAGCACCGTGCGGGGTCTGCCCGTGCAGGGGGGTGCCCAGGGCTCCCTGCCCTGCCTGCGGGGCTGCTGCTGCCCCGTGGAGTTGGCTGGAGGAGCATCCCGAGACCACGCTTCTGCCCGCCGTGGAGAGACAAGGAGAAAGCGTTGGATTTGGGGGCTGGAAAGCATCCGGGGAACGCTGCGGTCCCACGGCCCGAAACGGGTGAAAATCATGCAGGGCTGGGACTGGAAAGGGCTCACTGATTTCCCTACGAGGCCAGGCGCTGTGCCTCTCACTCGGAGATGGGAAGGATCGATATCGGGGTGCTGGCAGAGCCGTGGGGCTGGGGACCCCCTCGTGAGCCGTGGTGCCCCCTGGTCCTGCCAGCGCGGGCTCCTTGTGCCGCTGCCTCGTGCGTGCCGGACTGAGGACGTCTGTGAGCTTTTGGAGGGCCTGAGGATGCCTTCCCCCTCCCTGCACCATGGATGGAGCAGCCCAGCAGAAGTCCGGAGCTCCTGCTTTTGAGGATGAAACGATTCGTGCCTTTTCCCTGCCGGCGCTGCGGGTGCCTAATTGCCTTCTGGATTTGGCTCCTGCCACAGCCGAGACCTTTGCGCTGCCCGGAAGAAGCTGCATTTGGAGATAATGCGTCTCCTCGGCCCGAAACTGCGACTGCTTACTTTCCAATCTGACCCCGGGTCGTGTGCTGGGTGGGGATTTCCCTCTCTCCTCGCACCGGGTTTAGAAACCCAGCCCAGCTGCGAGCGGCGGGCAGGCGTGGGCTGCCCACCCCGAGCTCTGCCCGGCCCCTGCGCTGCTTCCCCCAGGAATTCTTGGGGCTGTGCCCCAAAATACGGGGCTGTGAGGGCTGCTGGGTGCTGTTTGTGCCCTGTTCCCGTGGATTAAACCAAACGGGGCCGTGATGGTGCTGGCAGCAGCCCCGTGCTGCCTGGGCATCGCGGTGCAGCCGGGGCCCTGGTGTCAGGATGCAGGACAGCCCCTGCCTGCTGCTGTCACCTGGGCTTCATGCAGGGGTCAAAACCCCTTTAGAGCTTTCTAGAAGACCCCTGCTCACTCTGTGCCCCCATCAGGGTGCCCGTGCGGGTGCGCAGTCTGGCGGTGCGTCTGCTCGCCGTGCCACAGGACCCTCACCCCCTGCTTGCCCCCTCAGTGACCATTTGTGCCACGTTTGGTGGCACTGGGGAGGGACAAGATGTGGCTGGTGCCAGCACAGGCTGGCAGGGGAGAGGTGGGGGCCCTGCTGGTCCCCCCCAGCCCCTCGTTCCTGGGGTTGGTGCAGCAGGAGGGGTGGGAGATGCTGGTGCCGGGGAGCCTCCTGGGCAGCCTGCTGCTGTCCACGGTGTGGGGAGGTGGAGCAGGAGCTGTGGAGATGAAATGTGGTGCTTGGGAGCCAGGCTTGGAGCAGTAACCCCCTAACTCAGATCTCTGCCTGCTTTCTCCAGGCGGGTTCGGATCTGACCCAGAGGCGCGAGGGATGCGGCTCCTCCTGTCCCTTCCCCTCCCCAGAGCCTCAGCTCAGCTCTCCCCGGGCACACCATGGGATGGCTGGGCCAGGGGGTGCCGGCAGGGTTGCAGAGTGGCAAAAAGGGTCACCTGCAGCTCGGGCATCCCCTGGGCGCTCTGCTTTTGTCCCTGTGCTCTGGCTGAGCGGCCGCTGCTCCGGCCAGAGCCGTTCCCTGCAGCGCGGGTAGCGCTGATGCTTTTGCTTCTGTCTGTCGGGGAGAGCAAAACCAGGCCTGCAGCGACGATGCAGCTCACCTCGCATCGAGGATGCATCCCGTGCTGTGGCTGGGACCACCCCCGGGGTCCCTCTCTTTCGGGGTCCCTCCTGCTAACGGGGCTTCTCCTTGCAGCCGGCCTCACCTCCCGGCGCCGCGCGCCTCGGGGATCCTACGGGGTGGCTCCAAGCCTCCCCAGTCCCGCTGCCCCCTCCCTCCCCGGCTCACTGGTGGTCTCATTGCAGCAGCAGCAGCTCCAGGCTCAGCACCTCTCCCACGCCGCCCACGGGCCCCCGGTCCAGCTGCCGCCGCACCCCTCGGGCTTGCAGCCTCCCGGCATCCCGCCCGTCACCGGCAGCAGCTCGGGGCTGCTGGCGCTCGGCGCCCTGGGCAGCCAGGCACATTTGGCCGTCAAGGACGAGAAGAACCACCACGACCTGGACCACAGAGGTGAGAGCCCTACCCTCCCCTCGTCCCTCTGCTGCTTGGGGTTGTGGGGTGGTCCCAAAACGGTGCCGGAGCACCCCCCGTGCGCGGCGGCGCTGCCTCCAGGTCACCCAGGGGTGCCCGGTGGGTCAGAGCCTGCTGGGGTTTGAGGGGTGTCATGGGGTGGGGGGGTTGGCTCCAGATTGCTCCTTTCTGTGCCCGTTTAGGACAGGGAAGGCAAATGACCCGGGAGGTGACACTGGTGGGTTGAGCCTTGTCGGGTTGATTCGCTCCTGTGGCCCTGAGCTCGCCCTCGAGGCTGAGCCCTGCAGGCACGGAGCTGTGCAGTGATGGCAGAGCACCCCTCCTCCTCCTCCTCCTCCTCCTCCTCCTCCTCCTCCTCCTCCATCACCATCAGAGCTCTGCTCAGAGGCTGTGATGGCCTGGAAACCGGTGATGTTCACTATCGTGCACGTTTTTTTCTTATTAGCAATAAATCATTCTTTTGGGGAGGAAAAAACAACGCAGGGGTTCCGCTGCAAACCAAAAGCAGTGCAGGTTTTCCCTGCAGTGCCGTGTTAGCACGCAGGACCTGTGATCTTTTCCCCATCACTGTGAGGTTCTCACACGTGTTTGTCTCCCCGTGAACACCAGCAGGAGACAGATCCTGGTAGCAATTACCCAGTTCCCTTCATTTTCCTGCACGGCTCCGAGTTACCGGGAGGTGCCAGGGGAAACGGGGCCGTGTAAACGCGCACGGACCCTGCCGGGTTCGTCACCTTGGCTATCAGGACCCCGTCCCCATGCCCTTCCCTGGGCCTTTCGATGCCTTTCCTCGATGCTTTGTGCATTTTGCCATCGAAATGAGAACGGGAAGGGGGGGAGGAGGTGGCACGAGGGAGGGAGGTGGGTTTGTGAGCGAAGCCGAGCGGAGCCCGGCGTGGTCTGAGCTCGGGCAGGGCACTGCAGCGGGGAGCCCCTGGGTTTGTTGTTCCTGTTCTAAGCCTCATTCTAACCGCTGTTGTTTTTGTGTCTTCTTTTTGTTTGGCTGCGACCTCGCCTCTGCCACCGGCTGCCTCTAAAAGAGCGCGACTCGAGCGCGGTGAGTCCCGTGCCCCCTTTCCTCTCCATCCCGGTGCCGATGGCTGCGCGGTTTTGCTCCAGTTATCACATTAAAAAGCAGCCTCCTGGGCGTCACCTCGGGGGACGCCTTTCTGATGGGTCTTATGAAAGAGAAAAGGGAAAAAAAAAAAAACAGGCGAAATCCCCACCCCGTTACGGGATGTGATCACTGTGCTGGGCTCGGACCCCCCCTGGGGCTGCGGCGTGCCCCCCCACGAGCGAGCGTGGATAAAAAAAAAAATCCTTCAGCGATTAGGAAAGCTATTTTATTCCCAATCACTCTCCTATTATCTTGGGTCATCTAATCTGCCGGGCCGGTTGGGGCTATTACGCCGTGTTAAGTAGGACTCGGAAGGTCAAGCAGTTAACTAACCAGCTCAAGAACCGTGCTCGAGGGCAACTGCCACCTCCAGCACTGATTTCATTTATTTTTAAATTTTTTTTTTTTTTTTTTTTTTTGGCCCTGCCTTAATGGCAGCGGCGTGGCTCTCGCTACTGCCAGGGGCTGCTTTGTGGCACGATGGGGGGCTCGAATAGGCTGGGGGGGGGGACGTTCAGCCCTCGCCCCCCACCCCGGGTGCCTGCTGCCCGCATCCCGCAGCCGAGCTGCCGGCACAAAGCCCGGCTGAGCCGAGGCTTTGCAGCGATTTCCTGCCATCCGTGCACGGCCCCGGCCCCTCGCTGCGGAGGGGCCCTTGGAGAGCCGAGGGCGGATGGGAAGAAAAGTGCTATTTAAGATGGGGGGGGGGGGGAGAGAGGGGAATCGGGCATCATTAACCTGCCTGCTCGCAGGGGCGGGGAGGGGGCCGTGAAAGATGGGAATGTTCCCGATCTATAAAATAAAACACGGGGCATTCCCCGGGGAGGTTTAATGCGCACGATAATCAGAGTTAGTCATTCATATTTTCCTAGCCTTGCCTGAGCAATAAAAAATATTTAGTTTCTTGGCGGCGCGCCAGCAGAAGGCTGAATGGATCGATGCCTCTAAATGCTTGACATGATTCTCTGGTAGCTCCGAGGTTTTTCAGCATGACTGCCTGAGAAGAAAGACCCCGGTGTTATCCAAAGCTGCTTATTGGGTACCGAGGAGAAACATGAACTGCTTTAGTTCTCCCTTTCAGAAGGAAAAGAAAGGCAGGCAGAGGGGCTTAGAAACAGCTCTGCTTAGCAGGGGTGGCGAGCTCCGCGACCAGACGCGCGGTGACGGCGATTGCTCCTGCGGCTCCCAGAAACTAATTGAATCCCATCGCCCCGGGGCCGGGCTGCCGGGGTTCTGCCAGCCCCGGCACCGCTTCCCCGTTCCCGTTTTTTGCTCCCAGCTCAGAGCTGGTGGGCGAGGGGGGTCCCTGGTGGGGCCACGGCCTCGGATGTGCCCGGGGCTCCTGCGCAAAACCCCAGCGAGCTCGGCTCTGCCGCCAGGCTCCTGTTGCCGGGTGTTTTTCCAAATGTTTTTTGAATGCCCTTTGGCTTGGCGGAGCTCGGCTGCTGCTGTGGCTGAGATAAAGCAGCTCTCCAGCTGCCGGGCCCCGCTCTGCCCTTTGCTCCCCTAATAAAACCCGGGGACGAGGTCCTGGCTCTGCTGCCACCCCAAGCTCTCGAGGGCTGGGGTTTGGTGTCCCTATTTACCAGCAGCCTCCCCAGCTTCCTCGCAGGGTTTTCCATTCAGAACACCAGGCAGCTCCTCCCTTCTCCCTGCTTTTTTGGGGCAAACGGGCTCGGGTGCCCACGAGCAGCCACGTGGGGCTGGAGGCGATGCCGGGGGCTCACCTGCCCCTGGGGTTTTGGGCTCTGGGGCTGGGTTCTGGGCTCGGTGCTGTGCCCTTCGTGCTGCTGCTCTCCAAGCCCCTGAGTCTTTGTGCTCATAACTCAGCCGTGCCTGCTGTTTTGTTTTATTTTTTTGCAGAATAACTCCGTGTCGCCCTCGGAAAGCCTGAGAGCCAGCGAGAAGCACCGGAGCTCCACAGACTACAGCATCGACTCCAAGAAGCGGAAAGCGGAGGAGAAGGACAGCATGAGCCGATATGTGAGTGGCACGGCACGGGATGTGCCAGCAGGGGTGGGCACTGCTTGTTCGGGCAGGGCTTTGGGTAAAAGAAAGCTGGGTTTGGGCAAAACGTGGTGAACGCGGGGTGGATGCGCCCTGCCTGGTGCTGCTGAGGGGGTTTGGGGTTTTTCTGCGGGGGCTTCTGTGGGGTTTTGGGGCGCTGACTCCTGCTGTGTTCCAGGACAGCGATGGTGACAAGAGCGACGACCTGGTCGTCGACGTCTCCAACGAGGTGAGCTGAGCAGCATTTCGGGAGCTCTGCGTGCTGGGGTGGGGGCCCAGGGGATGATGCCGGGGTGTGAGCGCTTTCTCCCGTCCTGCAGGACCCCGCCACCCCCCGGGTCAGCCCGGCCCACTCCCCCCCGGAGAACGGCATCGACAAAGCCCGCGGGCTGAAGAAGGGGGACGCACCGAACAGCCCGGCCTCGGTCGCCTCCTCCAGCAGCACTCCCTCCTCCAAGACTAAGGACCTGGGCCACGTACGTGCCGTGCCCTGTCCCCTGCCTGGGCTTCCCGAGCAGGGGATGCCCTCCCGTGGGTGCTGGTGGTTGAACCTCATCCCCTATATGTTTTTTTTTGGGGTCCCTTCTCCATCCAGAACGACAAATCGTCAACACCCGGCCTCAAGTCGAACACTCCGACGCCGAGGAACGATGCCCCCACCCCGGGGACGAGCAGCACCCCGGGGCTGCGGCCGATGCCCGGCAAGCCGAGCGGCATGGACCCTCTGGGTGGGTACCCCCGGGGCTCCCTAGGTCTTTGGGGTGGGATTATCGGGGACCCACCCCAGCTCGGCACGAGCCCCGTGCGCTTTGCATGGGGACGATCTCCACGGGGACGATCAGGGGGTGGCGCAGCCATCGCGCCGCGTCCCCCTGACCGCATCCCTGACCCTACAGCCTCAGCCCTGCGGACGCCCATCTCCATCGCGGGCTCGTACGCGGCCCCCTTTGCCATGATGGGACACCACGAGATGAACGGCTCGCTCACCAGCCCCGGCGCCTACGCCGGCCTGCACAACATCCCCCCGCAGATGAGCGCCGCTGCCGCCGCCGCCGCCGCCTACGGCCGGTCGCCAATGGTGAGCTTTGGAGCTGTACGTAGCACTTTTAGCTCCTTTTTTTCGCTCACGGTGGGCGCGGGAGGGGTTTGGGGATGTTTGGGGGCTCCCCTGTGTTGGGTGGGGGAGTGGGGGTGATCCTGGCCGGCTGTGGTTTGATTTGGCTGCTGGCGAGGGGTGCTGGGCACGGGGTTTGGGGTGTGCAGCTTTGGGTATCCCTGTGTGTTGGGGTATCCTGGCCTGGGTTCATGGGAAAACCACTGCACAGCCAGCTTCCCCTTGGTTCAGACCCCCGTGGGTTGACCTTTGTGGAGCCAGGAGTTGGGCTCGATGATCCGTATGGGTCCCTTCCACCTGGGGATGTTCTCTGATCCCATGATTAGTACTGTTAAATGCCTCATTGTGTGTTTTTAAAACCCAAACACAGTCAGAACGAGAACTAAAGCACTGCCATTGCTGCAGGGTTTGGGGTTTCTGCAGCACTGGGGCGCAGCTTCCCTGCTGCCAGCCCAGGGACTTGGGAACGGTGTGGGGAGGGCGAGCAAGCCCCACGCTGCTCCTGGAGGGCCTGAAATCTTTGGTTATCTCCCCAATCCTTCCCCTTTCTGGTGGCGTGGGGGGTAAAATCACAACCAGCTATTGAGCAATTGTGGGCAAACGGGGAGCCGCGGGGCTGCGACGGGGCTGCACGTCCACGTGCTGGGCACGGGGCTGGGGGGCTGACGTGCGCCGTGCCCGGCTCGTGCCCCCCTCACCACGTTGTCTCCCGACAGGTCGGCTTCGATCCTCACCCACCCATGCGAGCCCCCGGCCTGCCCACCAGCCTGGCATCCATCCCCGGAGGGAAGCCGTAAGCACCTTTAGGGTTTTCTGCGGGGTTGGGTGCGGGGTTTCTCCACGGGGGTCACCGCGGTCGAGTGCGGGTGACCCCCAATTTGGTGGTGCCCCCAGCGAGGCCGTGCTGCATTTCAGCACTCCCATTTCCCGGGGCTGACCCCCGCGTGTCCCCCCTTTTTCTGCAGAGCCTACTCCTTCCACGTCAGCGCCGACGGGCAGATGCAGCCGGTCCCTTTTCCCCACGACGCCCTGGCCGGCCCTGGCATCCCGCGGCACGCCCGGCAGATCAACACGCTGAGCCACGGGGAGGTGGTGTGCGCCGTCACCATCAGCAACCCCACCCGGCACGTCTACACCGGCGGCAAGGGCTGCGTGAAGATTTGGGATATCAGCCAGCCGGGCAGCAAAAGCCCCATTTCCCAGCTCGACTGCCTGGTAAGGGGTCGGGGGGCCGTCCCCGTGCCGCCGGCGCGCTGCGCGGTGCCCCCATCCTCGTGCTCACGGCATCCCCGTGCCCCCACTGCCTCCCCCAGAACAGGGATAACTACATCCGCTCCTGCAAGCTGCTCCCTGACGGCCGCACGCTGATCGTGGGGGGGGAGGCCAGCACGCTCACCATCTGGGACCTGGCCTCCCCCACGCCCCGCATCAAAGCCGAGCTCACCTCCTCCGCCCCCGCCTGCTACGCGCTGGCCATCAGCCCCGACGCCAAAGTCTGCTTCTCCTGCTGCAGCGACGGCAACATCGCCGTGTGGGACCTGCACAACCAGACGCTCGTCAGGTGAGCGGCCGGCACCTTCCCTGGGCTCCCCGTGTGGGTTTCCCACCTGCTCGGTGCGGGGACAGCCCTGGAGGTGCAGCCCGGGTGCTGGTGCGCGCGGTGATGCCCCCATCCCGCAGCTTCCCCAGCTCCCTTCAAGCGAGCGACCTCCGTGGGTTGTGCCCTGCCTTCCCCCTTCAAGATTTGTTTTTTTTTTTTTTTTATTTTTTCTCCCAGGCAATTCCAAGGCCACACGGACGGTGCCAGCTGCATAGACATCTCGCATGACGGTACGAAGCTGTGGACGGGGGGGCTGGACAACACCGTGCGCTCCTGGGACCTGCGGGAAGGGCGGCAGCTCCAGCAGCACGACTTCACCTCCCAGGTGAGCCCTTGGGCTACAGGGGGGAAGCTCCTGGCCTCGTGGAGCCCTCGTGCAGGGGTTTTCTGTCCGTGAAAAGTGAGCCTGCCTGCTCTGGATGGCCCCAGAAGTTGACGGTTCCTGCATGGCATGTGCTCTGCACAGCCCTGGCTCGCTTGGTGCCTGCGTGTCCTGGGTGTAATGCAGGAGCATGTGAGGCAGTGGGAGCTGTGGGACACCCCTGGCTCTCATTTTTAGCCCCTCTTTTGTTGCTTTTTCACCTGGTGCAAGACTGGGCTGCCGTAAGGAGAGCAGTGCTCACACCGGGATGCTGGCAGGAGCCCGGTGCGTGGGGTGGGAGCAGGGCACGGGCAGCTGTGTGCCCCTGGAGACCTCCCAGAGCCCTCTTCCAAAAAAAAAAACCAACATCTGGGACCTCACATCCCCTTAGCAAATGTGTCCATCCCGTGGGGCTGGCACCCCCCAGAGCTTTGCTTGGCTCCAGACCCCTGATGTGTCCGTGCTTCTCCAAACCCTAGGATCCAAAACTCGCAGCTCATGTAGCCGTGCTGCCATCCACGCTGAGCCTTTCTGTTCTGGACATGCCAGATAGACACTTTTTGTCCTAAATGTCAGCACCGGGAGCACTGTCCCTGCAGGATGCTGCTGGGTGCCTCGTGCAGACCCGCAGCAGGGCCCCTCCTGCAGCTCCCGGCTCTGCCAAGCCCCGTTCCAGCTCTGGGATGGGTGATGATTTAGGACAGGGCTCCATCCCTTCCAGCTTGCCAGGTCATTTCCCTTCTGAATCTCTGGCTTTGCAGTCAGCTCTGTGAGCAAAACCAGGTTAAAATCAACCAGAGAAAAAGAAAACAGAGTGGGGTGGGTGGAACTGAGGGAGCTGAGGCACGGCACAACTGGTGCTGTCCCCCTGGTGTCTCCTGCAAAAGCTGGGAGAGACAAAAACCCCACTGAGAGCCCCCGTCTGCCCCGCAGATCTTCTCGCTGGGGTACTGCCCCACGGGCGAGTGGCTGGCGGTGGGCATGGAGAGCAGCAACGTGGAAGTGCTGCACCACACCAAGCCCGACAAGTACCAGCTGCACCTCCACGAGAGCTGCGTCCTCTCCCTCAAGTTCGCCTACTGCGGTGAGTGGGGGGCAGCGGGCGCTGCGCTCCCATGGGTGCCCCGGGGAGCCCTGGGGCTGCGCACGAGGTTTTGGTGCTGGGAGAGGGCTGAGCACGGAGGCTGCGGGCAGGGTTTGTCCCCGTGAGGGTGTTGGTGGGGTTTTTGCCATGAAACAATCCTGTTGCTCCACCTGGTCATGGTTCTGAGCCCCCACAACGCGGGGAGGGCGAGCCGCGGGCCGGCTGCGTGCGCAGGGGGTGGCAGTGCTGGGGTGGGCGTCCAAAAACTCCCCATTTCCTAATTTTTCCCAAACCCTTTCCCGAGTATGACCTGTTGGGGCTGGGAGAGGGGTGTCCACCCGGCTCTGGTGCCGGGGTGGGCAGCTTGGCCCCTGCTGACGCCGTTTGCTCTGGCTGCAGGGAAATGGTTCGTGAGCACGGGGAAGGACAACCTGCTCAACGCCTGGAGGACGCCCTACGGAGCGAGCATCTTCCAGGTGCGTGGGTGCTTTTTTGGGGAGGGCACGGGGGGGTGAGCAGCTCCTGGACCATCCCAGGGGCTTCTAGGATCGGTGTAGCATCATCGGGCCACCACGTTGACCCGATTCCTGTTTTTTTTTCCCCATGCCCTGCTCCTTCCAGTCCAAGGAATCCTCGTCTGTCTTAAGTTGCGACATTTCAGCGGATGACAAGTACATCGTCACGGGCTCTGGTGACAAGAAGGCCACGGTCTACGAGGTCATCTACTAGCCGCGGAGCGGAGCGGGGCTGGCGGCGCCGCGCGCCGTGCTGCAGCCGGGCGGTGGCAGGGCTCGGCGCACGGAGGCAGCGGCCGGGGGCTCGGCCACCGACGGGCGGCCCGGGATTACACACGGATTTATTTGGAGGTCTGCAAATATGGCACACATTGAAGCCCTAAACGACTTTTGGTTTTGGTTTTAGGGGTTTTTTTTTCTTTTTTTTTTTTTTTCCTTTTTTTTTTTTTGGTTTTCTGGTTCTTTCCGTCTGCGCTTTGGTGGCACTATACAGGACTTATTTTTTTATTGTGACTTTTTTTTTTTTTTTTTTTTTTTTTTGGTGCATCCTGCATAAGACTTGTGAAAAATGTAAATAACCGGACTAGTAAATAGCATTGGAAGGGTGGGGGACCCCTCCCGGTACACTAGGTGTGTATTTTTCGTCTGCTGTAATTGTATTCCACTGATGGTTTTGGTGGTGGCAATTTTTTTTTTTTTTTTTTTTTTTTTTCCTTACCCCCCCCCCCCCCAGCCCCAAAGCGTCCTTTTGGGACGCGACCTGGACATGCAGCGTGTAACCAGACTGAGCAAAGATGTCCACTGGTGAAAGTTGTTCCTACTGTCGTACACGTGCGTTGTTCGGTGTGTTAGTCGTGTTCGGACGCTGTACGGACTGCGGTGAAGTCGGTCGGATCCTCAGCTACTGACGGGACATCAGCAAAACAATCACGTTTTTATATGGATTTTTGTGCTCGTATGTTTGAAGAAAAGGGGAAGCCCGTGATCCGGGAATCATCTGCTCGAGCCCTTCTTGGTCTTCGGACATAAGCAATGAGGAGTGATTTCAAAGAAAGCATAGTAAATTCAGCTCAGGGAGCCACGAAAGATAATAGCAACTTATGTGTTTTGTATTCAAATGAAAGTAAAGAATTAGAATTGATAACCTTTAAAATACAGTTTTTTAAAGCAAAGTTTACTAACAAGTAGGGTTTGTGTGTGGTGGGGGGAAGGGGCTGGCTTTGGTAGGGTCCTGTGGCTATATGGTCTTGTGTCTTCTGGTATATAGGTTCCGATGAAGCAAAACCCATCCCCGCACAGGCCTGCATTTCAGCATTTTGTACTAAAGGGTAAAAAAAAAAAAAAAAAGAAAAAAAAAAGAAAAAAAAAAAAGAAATAACGGGAAATAAAAGTATTTGTGTAGCAGAAGTGCTCACCCTGTATTGTAGCATATGGAAGAGAATTTTTATACTACGTTTTTAATGGATTATCTTTTAATTTTTTTGATTTTTAACCTGGTCAAAGCCCACGTAGGGTTGAGGTGAGAGCTGCCCGCTGGGGACGGGCGGGCCGTGAGCTTCGGATGTGTGCCTCCAGCATCGCCTCCCTCCGGCCATCGCGGCCGCTTCGGGGGGAGAGGATTTGGGGTGGAAAGGAGATTTCCTGGAAAACGTGTCTTTTCCCCTTCAGGATGGCATTTCTGAGATTTTTTGCCCTTTTCTGCTCCAAACCGAGGGAGATGTCCCAGGCAGAGCGCGGCTCATTAGCGCTCGCTATGCCCGGCCGGAGGAGATGGGATTGCTCTCGTGCGCTAATTACCCGGCAAGGAACGGAGGAGAAAAAAGCTCTTAAAAACTGCATTTAAGGAAGGCGGCTCTGAGGGTGGTTTGGCCAAGAAAAAGGACTGGAAAAGCCTGGAAAAGCTCGTTCCCAACAGCCCCCTGCGCTCCTGGGCTTGGTGATGCTGTGGGGCACCAGCGGGGACGGTCCCAGCGGGGGCATTTGCGTCCCCCCAGCCCTGGTACAGCCTCTGGGAGCATCCCCGTGTCTGCAACATCAGGAAAAGGGTCAATAGCTCTGGAAATTGGATGGCAGCTGCCCCCTGCCCTGAGGGCACCGCCGGCTCCCCTCCTGCCTGCTCGCCCCGTGCCATCGGCGCTTCGCTTCCCCCGCAAGCCCCCCGCCAGTGAGGAACTGCACGTGGTGGAGGGCGGCCGAGTCAGACTGCTCAACTTCACACCAAAGGATGTAGCAGGATGTGTACAGCTGGGAATAACTACAATTATTTTTTTTTGTAAAAAAAAAAAAAAAAAAAATGGGGGGGGAGAAAAAAAGTAAAAAAAATAAATGTAATGAGGCTCAAATGAAGGCAAAGTGTCTATAAATGATTTGACCTCTGGAAACCTGCACTGAGTTGATGTTAAATGTGAGCAAGCACAGTGAGAGGCTGTTGTTCCTGCATGGAGGGGCCGGGGTGCAGAACCCCCCCCCTTGCCAGAAGGGTCCTACCCCTCCCGGCAGCCTCGGGGTGCTGCAGGATGCGACCACCCGTGGAAGTGGGCTGGGACCACGAACCGTGCTGCGTGGGAGCGGCTGGACCCCGGCCCTGGTGCTCGACTCCTCCCGTCCTGCTGCGGATGCTTTTGGTTGCTGCCATGCCCCCAGGATGCTGCGTGGGGTGGCCGTGTCCACCAGGGCTCTGCTGCCTCCTGCGTGGGCATCCCCACCTCCTTGGAGGGACACGAGGCTCCCCTGATCCAATCCTCGCTTTTTTCTTCTCAAAATGAGCCTGAAGCCGTCACCTGCTGCTTGGTTTTTGCCTTCGTGAGCCTGCAGCCTGATGGGGATTCTCCTTCGGTGACACCTGGGGACGATGCCACCGCTGCTGCGTGGGGCTGGGGGCTCCTCTGTGCTCCGAAATTGCCCGACGCCAACGTCCCGCATTCCTCTGCTGCCAATCCCGGGCACCCCGGCAGCCGAAGCGCTTTCCTTGAGCAAGGACACACGCAGCGTCCTGCAGGGCTCTGCCCCGTGATGTATTGAACATGACAGAGCCTGCTGCGAGGGAGAAATAAAAAGCAGGAGCAGCACTCTAACTGCCCGGGCTTTCCGATAATGTACGCCGGTAAATGGTGATGAGTGCATTTAAAGCTGATTTTAAGCTGGATGGAATGAGGGGCTGGCACAAGGGACCATTAAAAGATAAAAATTGCAAGAACTCCTTTGTTGTAAGGTTTTGGAGAGCCCGGCGCACGGCACTGGAAGGGTTTGCCCCTGCCTGGGGGCACCGGGTGCTGCCCCTTCGGGCGGCTGAGAGGCTCTCAGCAGTTCCCAGCAAACTGTTGCCCTTTGCAGTTAATTTGGTTTGACTGCAACCTTTCCAAAAGTGCTGACGGAGAAGGTGTTGAAGCCAGGCACAGTCTCTCCGATTTCCATTTACGTTATCAGCCAGGCGCCGGGTGTGTGGACTTTGAAGTTGAAGTATTCTGAGCCCTGCGCACTATTTTTTTTTTTTCATTATTATACATTCTTAAGACCTTTTTTTTTTTGGCGTTTAATGCTTTCAGTGGCCGAGGCTGCTGTGACCCTGGTGCAAACCTCGGCTGCTGTGCTCCTGGATCCCACGGGCATCGCAGTGGGGCACCCGGAGCTGCCTGCACCATGCTGCGGGTGCGCTGCATCCATCCCCAGCCTGCAGCACCCGTTGGGTTGTGTTACCTGCTTTCCATTAAAGCATTTCCATTGCCTTCTGTGAGCACCGCAGCAGCTCTCTCACCCAAGGATGGGCTCCCACACCGGAGGCACGTGGGGTGTTTGGTCCCTCAGCTGCTGAGCCCAGCCGCTACCCCCTGGAGGTAGCCCACGCATCGCGCCCGCACAGCTCCTCCTCCCCAGCCCGGTTTTCTGGGGCGGCCATCAGGTGAAATTACGCTTTGAGTAACCGCTAATTAGCAAATTGCAGCGTTCAGGCCCAGGCGCTGGGGCAGAGGTCGTTAGCTTGCCTTGAAAAATATCATAAAGAAAATAAGTGGGGTACCAGACGCACCCCCTGGCTCTGGGCTGCTGGAGCGGGCTGAAACCCTGCTGGTGGTGGCTCTTGTGCCACCCCATGGGAACGCTGTCCCCAAGGAGCCTTTTGGCCACGTGGCTTTTCCCATGCTGTCCCTCTGGTCCCTACAGGGCAGCACCAGGCATTGGTGTCGGTGTAGGGAAGCCGTGCTGTGACAAACTGTGACAAACTGCGCCGTGCCACACCGTGCCCACCTCGGACACCAAGAAGCCACCCTCAGGCTGGGCTCCCCAGGAGGGCAGCCACCCTCTCCGCCCCCCAGGTTATGGGGCGCCCCCTCCATTCTCCCCACAACCACATCCGAAGCTCTGGGGACAAAGCGGGGTGCCCGCAGCGAGCACACTTTGCGCCTGCAGCCGTCGGGTGCCGTGCGTCGCGCACGCGGTGCCGGGCAGGGCCGAGAGCCCCGTGTCCCCCCCCTGCACCCCCGTGCGCTGCTGCGGCACCTCGTGCCATCCCTCGGCGGCGGCTTCTCCGAACAGATGGCAGGAGGAGGCTCTGGGACACCGTCAGCTGTTGTTATCGCTAGCTGATGACACGGAGTGTAAATTCTGTTGGCACTACTCCCTTCGTCTGTTCTGCCTCTGCATCCCACCAGTTTTAATTACTGTAATTGAGTTATAATGAATGATTGTGCATTACCATTGTCTGTAATGTGGCAGGGAGTATTCTGTTCGTTACACACTCCATCTAACAACATGCCCCTCCTCGTTGCTTTGTTTATCTGGTTGAAGGGTGTCATCACTTCAAATGGCACAGATAAAACACTACTCAGAGTGGCTGCGTTTAGATGTTTATCGTTTTTCTGTTCTCAGGCACTGGTGCTTCACTGAATCCCGGTGGAAAACTGCAGAAACAGATAAAAACTAATTTGGCTTAATCTCTCTTTAAAAAAATAAATAAATAAAGGGAAGAAAAAAAAAAAAAAAAAAAGCAAACCACCACAACAAAAACCCTGCAGGGCTTTGGCCCACTAAAAAAACCTTTGGCACGGGTTGGCACCAGGGGTGGGGGCTCCCCTGGGGGGCTTGCCAAGGGCTCGGTTGCCGTGTGCTGGCTGTGCCCAGGCACCCAGCCCCGTGCCCATGACCACCACCTCAGTGGATTTTGGGGATGAAGCCACGATCAGCGGGCACAGGAGAAGCTCACGCGTTCAGCACCAAGCGCTCAAGCAGGGACCCTTTTAATCTTTGAGGCAGAGGCCAGGCCAATATCAATTTTCAAAGGCAGAGCTGTGTCCTGAGAGCGCCCATCGTGCTTTTTGGCCTCCCAGAGGATGAGAACTGGCTCGTGTGCACCTCTGGTGCTTCCAGGCTGCGGCTGGCTTCGGAGAAAAAGCGTTGTGTGAGCACTTTTGTAAAAGACTTGGCCCCATCTGCACACTGTCAGTAAACGGCTGAGCTAAACAGCACAGTGTTATGAATAGTAGCATTTGGGAGTTTTAAACCTTTTTTTTTTTTTTTTTTTTTTTTTTTTTTTTTTTTTTTTTTCCCAAGGTAAATTCCAGCAGGATCAACACTGCGCAGGAATTGCCCCGGAGGAAGCTGGCTGCTCACCAACTCGCCTTGTAAAAAAAAGATTCATTATTACCGTTGAGCCGAGATGAAACAATTCTCTGGAATTAACTAGTCTAATTTTGACCAGCCGATGTTTTGCTACAATGGAAGTTGGGATTGTTACACATAAAAGCCGACCCCCCCAGCACCCCGGGGAGGGGGGGGGAGAAGATGGGCGAGATGATAACGCCGGCGGCGGGCAGGGTGCACGTGCACGCACGCACGCACCTGAAGGAGCCGTGCCCGGTGCCAAAATCCGTGCCGAAAACCCCGTGTGGCACCTGGGGTGGTCACCCCAAAGGGCTGGGCTCGGCCACGCTGCCCCCACACCACAGCATCCACGGGGATGGGGGCACGGGCACACCTGGGACACTAACGAGGCTGATGAGGAGAACCGCTGCGCCCGGCTGGTAATTGGTATTTCGCGTGTGCAGGTCTGATAGCTTCTGCTGAGAGGTTAATTAATGGTTCATTTAGCCGTTAGAGGCACTAAACGGGAGGGCACTGAAGGGCCTTGCTCACTTCGTGCTCACCTTTCCCCTCCCAGCAGGAGAACCCCGGCCCCCCCCCAATATCACTCACACCGGGGACCGGACCCCTGCTGCAGGAGCAGGGCTGGTGGGGGTCCCCCCATCGCATCCCTGAGGACCTCAACCCCCTTTCCACACCTTGTGGGGTGGGCACAGACCCAGAGCATCCCCAGACACAGCCACTGTCATTCCCCAGGCAGCCCCCGCCGGGTCCAGGAGCTCTCGGCGAGGCACCCAAGCAGAGGGCCCCGCAGTTTCCCCGTGCTTTATGGCAGCACGGAGCAGCTGTGCTGTTCTCGAGGCATATTGAAGCGGTTTAATTACATTTTGACACTAAGAGCTGTTTTATTATCCCAATTTTTGTTGTGTAACTAGAACATGCAACGGATTGCAGAGGCATAATCCATTAATACTCACTTGTGAGGATTTGTAGCTCTGGACTCGTGGCCTTATACCTTACTCGCAGATAAATATATTATCCCCCTGGGCAGCCTATCTGGGGGAGGCAGCGGGCTCCAGCCCGCTGACAGATGTGGTATTTATGGATGCTCATTGCTCCTGGCAGGGACACGTCCTTGGAAATGGGCTCGTGCCTCCGTCTCTGGTGCCCAGCAAGGACCGAGGTGGTTGTGGGGTGCCCCACAGTGGGTGCTTGCAGTGGGTCTGGCCTCTACAGGAGGTTCCTCGTCCTTGTGAGGGCTCAGCCTCCCATCATCAGGGTGAGGAGATGGGTGGATATGGCTTGGGAGCACAGGGATGGAAAGCTGGTCTTGTGTTGGCCACCCAAGCTCAGGAAACGGATGGCATCTTCCATTGATGCCACTAAATTCATACATATTATATTTCCCTGATGGTTTGGATATTAAAAACCCATGTAAAGGTGCAAAACCTCAAGGCAGGGCTGAGTGCACCTTCCTCGAGGCATGGAGCAGGCAGCCCCAGGGCTGTGAGCCCTGCCTGGCCCTGTGGGGGCAGTGGGAGCCAGAAGGGGCAAAGCACAAAATGCAAAACCTCCCCCTGGAGAGGTGCACAGAGCACGCCGGCAGCTCCCAGCTCAGCTTCTGCCACAGCAGGAGGGTGGCCACCCTCTGTGGAGCATAAAAGAGGCAGAAAACTGCAAATCTGGGGTTTGGAGGTGCAGTCAGTAACCCGCTGACCTTGCCAGGCTGGGGGTCTCTGCTCCTCCCCAGAGCACCTCGCTGCCCGCACCCCGGCACCGAGCTGCAGGGAGATTTCTCTCTCCCGTGATAAATAACTTGCAGGGAGCAGGAGCCATCTGAACCGAAAAGCAATCATCCCAGCTAATAAACCGCTCAGGAGCTCTCCTGAGCCGTAAAAACCCTGCCTGCTGCTTTCGGAGGGTGGGGAGCGAAGGCAGGAGCAGCCCAAGGCTGCGCACGCTTCCTGCGGCAGGAGCAGGGACCGCTTCATCTCTATGGGTTTTCATCCACCCCACTGCGCTCCTGCTGAGTCCCAAAGGGCCCCATCCTGGTGCAAAATTCGGGTGGGAGAGGCCGTGGTGCTGCTCCACATGTTTACATCATTTCTCCCTTTGCATCTCTCCCCTGCAGCCCCCAGTGCCCCAATAATCCCCCAAAATCCCCCAGCGCAGGAGCACGGCCCCGCACACTGGCAGCCGGGGTTATCCCAACCCTGCCCCGGAGACCCCAGGGACCCCCAGGCCGGTGCAAGGACCTCTCCCTGCTTCGCCTGCTGCTCTCTGAACCAAGTTACTTTCCTCCTCCCCTTTCCCAGCACTTAACCTCGTGATCCTCTCTCTTTGAGCACACACAATTTTGGCACGCAGCTCCGCGGACCACCCTCAAAAGCAAATCTCTTTAATTTATGGAGAGACTCGGCTTAAAAACGCAAGGATTTCCCCCCCTCCTCCGTCCTTCGCGTTTTGTCCTGACTGTAAATTTTTTAACGACAGTTTAGAAAACATGAGCAAATCATCGGTGACGTTTTTATAACCTGCCTAATACTTTAAATAAAAGGTTCCCCAGAAATGCGTGGCAGGAGCTGATGAGGGCGATCTGCGGGGACAAACGTGCTGAGCACCGGGGGCCCTGCACTCATGGTCCTGCCACAGAGCCCAGCCCCACAGACCCCAAATCCACATTTCCAATCCCCCACCTGTGCCGTGCGCCAGGAGCAGCCCAGCTGCGTGTCTGGGATGGGAAGGGCATCAGAAACCCCAGGGATCTGGTACAAAGCCCGCCTGGAAATAAGAACACGAGCAGGGATTTTCTTTTGAAGATGCTCACGTGTTTCATTTCTAGACATGGCAGTTTCAAGAAGAAATGTAGCCTTTGCATTTACATTTTTCCCCCAATTTTTAAAATTAAGAACTGTACGAGATTCCCAAGGTTAATCAGAGGGCTAAATAGAGCACTGTGCTTGCTTCCTCCTAGCTGGCACCATGCTCGGCAGCCCAGCCGTGCTGTTCAAACAGGCCAGCCTCCTGGAGAGGTGTTTTGACCTGCCCTGGTCCTTCAGGTAGTTTTTTTTTTTTTTAATTATTATTTTAATTTTTTTTGGTGGAAATGCACACAGTCTGCACCAAGACTCACCCACCCCTTCCTCCCCATGCGCCATCCCCTTCGCCCTGCGCATCACCCACCGACCCCAGGAGCGATTCCCATCCTTCCTCCAGGTCCCTGGTGGCCGTATCCCAAATCCCCAGCACCCACACCTGGGGGTCCCGCTGGAAACCCTGCTGTACCCCGGGGGAGCAGCCCTGCAGCAGCCCCTCCATGTGCCGCTGGGCTTTGCGCCGCTCTGCGCCCTGGCGTTGGGTGACATTGAGGAACACGCAGCCTCCACGGTTATGATTAGTCACCAAACTCGTAATCTCATCAAAGAGATATCACAAGAGCTTGACAGGGGCTGTTTCCCATAAATCCACGCTGATTGGCATTAATTGCACTGTCCTCTTCTGATTCTCTATTAATTGAGTCCCGTATCAGCTGCTCCATTATTTTTCCCGGGATCGATGTCAGGCTGACAGCCCTGTAATTACCTGGGTCATCTTGTTTGCCCTTTTAAAATACCAGCACAACATTAGCTTTCTCCCAGCCCTCTGGAACCACCCCGGCGTTCAAAGACTTATTGAAAATCAACATTAATGGCCCGACCGTTCTCCTTGACCAGATGTTTTAAAACTCCTCGGAGCAGCTTAACCAGACCCGCTGATTTCCAAACACCCGCGGGTAGCAAGTGCCCAACGCCCGTGCGAGCAGGGGCTCCTTCATCACCAACCACTGCTCCCAGCCCTCGCTTCCCCATCACCACAGAGCAGGAGCACATCACCACGACGTCCTGCTCCAAGCAGCTCTTCTCAGCCTTACCTCCGCCAGCCTCCACTATTCCTTCGGTTTGGGTTCCCCGGCTCCTTCCCCAGCTCCCGGTGCCACCAGCACCCTCTCAGGGACACCCAGCACAACAAGAGAAGGGTTACTGCCCATCCTCCAAACACCCAGGGCCTGGGGAGGGGGAATTTCTCCGCCACGCTGTGATAACATTCACCCGATAACGCTCATCCATCTTCATTAGGCGCAGGAAGCGCGGGGAAGGAGCAGGAGCAGCGGTGCGGCCCGACACGGGCCCTTTTCAAGGATCATTGTGCCCTTCCTGCAGGTAATGGAGATGAATGCAAATCGCCCTTAATGCCTGCAAGTCATCCCCGCCACACTTACCAACTCCTTTCCACCAGGAGAGCACCCAGGGGTGAGCGTGGGCAGCCCCCCACAGGGTTTCATTGGCACCCACCGCACAGGATGGGTGCTGAGCTCCACTCTGGCACTGCTGGACTCTCTGTACACTCTTCAGCAGATATTTGCTCACGCCACCAGGCCACGGTGACCCCATAAATCCCAGCCAGCCCAGCAAACACAATGAGCAATTGTTATTTAAGAGCACGGATGGCGTTTGAACCATCACCCAACCTGCCCCAGCAGGAGGCTGGGGCTGTGCCACCTCCCCTTCCAGGGACATCACCTTCCTGCAGCCCAGTCTGGTGGTAATTACACCTAGGCACAGCTCTTCTTAATTGACTGCTAATGGCTAGCCACCTGAGGACAGCGTTGTATTAAGAAGGTTAATTGGGTTGGGCCAGGCACACGCTTTGGGGGGTGCAGAGCACTGAGGGATTCACCTGGCCCATGGGTGCCCACACCTGCCTCACTGGGACTTGTTTCTCTAGGCTTCCCCACTGACCCTTCCCAAATTCATTAAAATAAAATAAATATGTGCCCTTTGGCGTGAGCCTGATGAAAATGTGTTTGGTAAAGGGGGAATTCACCCGGGGTGTTCCTCTTGCTGCTGAGGGATGGCACCAGCACCCTGGGGCGCAGCGCTCACCCGCAGCTCCTGGCCACTGAGCCATGGGCAGAGGATGCCACGCCAGGTGCTCCTGGCTTTGCATGGAGCAGGGATGGCTTTTTGGGGAGAATATTTGGAAAAGCACCACACAAACAAACAAGAAGGCACCAGGAAAGCACCAAAAGCCAGGGCGTGGGCAGCTGTTACCAACAAGGGACCTCTTCCAGCTTCCCCAGGGAGGGAAGTCCCCAGGGAGGGATGGTGCCAGGAGCCTCCAACCCAAGTCTCACCCACCACAGTTTTGAAGGGGACACTGCAGCTCTCGCACCACCTTGTCCCCAGCACAGAAATCTCTGATGGGCAATGCCCAGGCTGATGGGGTCTGAAGGTGTTGGCATAGCCGGCCCCTGTCCACCACCGCGGAGCAACCAGCAGCATCTCAACAACCAGATGTGTCACTGAGACCGAGGGACAAACCAGTGTTTGCGCCCAAGGCAAGACAAAGGGCAATCTGTTGGGCTCCCGAGCTGACAGACGAGGGCTGTGTTCTCCCCGCTCGCATTTTATCTCTGCGCACCAGCTCTTCCAACTGCTGGGAGAAGAACAAAAGTGTGCGCAGCAAAGGAAAGAAAACATTTATGCAGCCAAGCGCAGCATCACCACTGCTGGGAGGAAGAAGGGGAAGGAAAAATGTGAGCGTGCTGCTGTGCAGGGCTCAGCCTCGTGTGCTCGCAGCCCCAGCACCGCACCAATGGTGCTGGGATGGGGCTGGCATCCCCCGAGCTCCCTCCCGGAGCAGCGGCGTGAAAGGAGCAGCAGGGCCCTGAATGCGCGTCCACGGCCACGTGAAAATGGATTCCAGCACTACTTGGAGCCCGAGCCCATTATTCCTGAAAGCAGCTGGATTGCAGCAGGGCTTGGTGCAAGGCTGCCGCAAAGAGGTTACCTCCTCCCTGTGGGATTTTATTTATTTATTTATTTTTATTTTTATTTTTTTTTTGTGGTAAAAGGCGAGCCATTTTGTAACCTCACCTTGGGTGTTTTATTCTCCAAAGAAAGCTTGAACTGCAGGAATGTCAAACGAGGCTAAGTAGTTGCCCTAGCATCACCGTCAGACAAAAGCCGACACTTTCTGGCATTAAATTGCTAAGAGACAGTCAAGGACTCTTCAATGCGGCTGCAAATTGTGTGACCAAGCTGGAAAAACACAAGCCACAAGATATTCTTGGCCTGAACGCACCCATAATCAGATGAAACCATAATGGTGCGCAGACACCAGTCCCTCGTTTTCAGCGTGGTGAAATGCCTGCCGAAACGCCTGGCTTGGCCCATGGGCTGGCTTCCACGGCTCATTGCTGGGCTGAGGTGGGGTGCTCAGAGGTGTTGGGGTGCCCGAAGGTGCTGGGGTGCTCAGCAGGTGCTGGGTGTTGGGGTGCCCACAGTGCCAAGGTGCTGGGTAGGTGGTGGGGTGCCCGGGGTGCCGGGGTGCCCGGTAGGCAGTGGGGTGCCCTCAGTGCCAGGGTGCTCAGCAGGTTTTGGGGTGCTCAGAAGGTTTCGGGGTGCTCAGCAGGTTTTGGGGTGCTCAGCAGGTTTTGGGGTGCCCATTGGGGGCCGGGCAAGGTGGGTACAGGCACCCCGAGCATCTCCGCCGGGGTGGCTGCGTGGCGGTGCCCGGCCGCCCCTTGTCGGCGCCGAAATGTTTCGGAATCAGGCATTTAATGAGAACAAAAGAAATTAATTGGTGGTTTAGGCCTAATGAGACTGCTGTGCAAATTAACAGTCCTCATCAGCAGAAACAAACAGAGTCCTTAAATGAATTGCTGCGGAGCATTACACTGAGTAAGCTTTTGCCGGGATGATAAATAGCGGGTCAGGAGGGACCATCTGTGCTCCCCCTCCCCGGCACAGGCAGGGAGCGGGGAATGAGGCTTAGGGAGAAAAATAGATCTCAATAAAGCATAAATTCTCCGTTTTATTCATCCAGGCCCAGCTTGACACCACCATCTTACGAGCGAGATAAAGAAGAAAACCACTTGCATTTGCATCTGAAAAGAGCAAGACTGCGGCCCCTCCACTCGCGAAGCCAAAGAGTTCTGATTTCAAGGGATATTTAGCCCCTATTCAGGCGGGCACAAAAGCCGGGCCCCCGGCACGGCAGCGGCAGGGCCGGCTGATTGCGCTGCAGACAGAAGCCCTGTATATCTGTCACACAACCCATTTGTTCCCTCTGTTTACTTAAGACGTTCTTCAATTCCCAGCGAGGATTTGTATTTCTGGGTTGGTTTACTTACGCTCGTACGCTGAAAAAAAAAAAAAAAAAAAAAAAAATCTGTCTGATCTTTAATAATCAAAGTAATTAGAATAATCCTTTCAGGGCTGAATGAAGGATTATTTCTTCATGTCATTTTAGTTTCATCCTCATTTGGGCTCATAAAATGTGGAAAAAGCACTTCAAAAGCCCCACTGTAGTCCCCGGCCCTTGATGCTCTTGAAAATTCCCACCCAGACGCCTGCCAAGCCCCGCGTTCTCAGGGAAATTTCCAGGCCCTTGCGTGTTTGTCTAAAGCAAATTTATTTATTTCAGCGGTGGTCAAATAAACACTGGGTCCGCTGAGATTTGTGGATCGTTTGTTGTTTCGCTGTCTTGGGCAGATAAGGAAACCTTTGATGAAGTGAAGGGACTTTGTGTGTCTAATCTGGGCCCAGCAGCTACACGCAGCGATTGTAAAATGCTGCGGTGTCTGCAGGGAACAGTAATTACATAGGAGGATTAAAAGGTCCTAAACCTCACCTATATTTCACTTTTGTAAACTAGCGAGGAACAAAGAATTCTTGGCTTGCCAAGAGGAAAGAATAATTGACACAATTCGCAGACGCTGGATTATTATAATGTAAATAAACGAATGGAAGAGGACAAAACTAATTTAGGCCTTAAACTTTTCATCTGGCGTTTAACAAGGGGGATAAACACAGCTTTTAAAAGCGGTGTCACAAACCCCGCAGCCCCCTCCCCGTTTCGCCCTGCCGGCTGCCCCCTCCCAGCCGCGCTGCTGCTCGGGGGGCACAGCCCCAAAAGAGGGGCTGGGAGGCTGCCAGGGGGTGGGGGCTGCCAGGGGGTGGGGGGCATTGCCCTGTGCCACTTTATGCTGATTTTAAACCTTGGGGGCCGCTCTCCAGCCTTGTGCCCCCCTCTGCAGCCATGGTCCCTGCTGTGTGCACCATGGAGGCTGCGGGGATGAGCCCCGTGGAGGCTGAAGGGTTGAACCCCATGGAGGCTGCAGAGAAGAGCCCCAAAAAGCTGCAAAGATGAGCCCCGTGGCGTGCAGAGGCAGGGAGCTGCCGTTTTTCTTCCTGCCCCGTGACCTTGGGCCCTCACCTACTCGTGCACGCGTCCAGAGGCGCTGCGTGGGAAAATCCAGCACGCCGCTGACCTTGCTTTTGCGCTCAGCTGGCCGTGCCTTCCTGCTTTTGAAAAGCAGAAGCTGAGTTTTAACAAATGCTAGCCTTCTCGTCAAAGAAACACGCTCTCTCCCCCCCCTATTTTCCAATTGCCACGTGAAACATAATGAATCGGTGTTTATGAAATGCTAAGTGGCACGGGCGTGCAAATAGCCAGCAAGCAGCCACGGCGCTACTCCTGCTTTAAGACAGCAGATACCTACGCATAATGTGCAGAGAATTACACAAAAACAGGGCCAAAAAAAAAAATAAAAATAAAAGGAAAAAAAAAAGACACGTTCGTTCTTGCCAGCTCGACTCCTGATTTCGGCTAATGAAAAGCACGCGGGCTCCATCCGAGGATGCTCAGGCCAAACCCCAGAAGCCGTTTGCAGCAGGCTCCTCGCCTCCTGCCAGCCAGCCCGGGGCACCAAAAACAGGGCTGGAAAACCAAGAAGAGCACAAATCCGCACAGCGTGTGTGTGAGAGCAGCGTGCACGCGCGTGTGCATGTGAGCGTGAGCGTGCACAGGGATGTGAGCGCTCCCCAGGGGCTGAGCCGCTCTCCGGCTCCTTCGCCCGGGTGCTCGGGGTTGCTACGGGCAGGGGGAAACACTCCGGGCTCGGGGCTTTAAATTATGAACAATTATCAGCGGGAAAATGACAAGAATGAGAAAATTAACAAAGAGCTCAATACATTCGGCTAAATGACTAACATAAATGCATTCCTATTAGGCAGTCAATATTGGGCTGGCAGCTCCTGTCTGTGCCTATTTCTCATTAGACAAAGCCTTGACCTTGACCTCATTGTCCTGTTTGCTGGGAGACAGAATCCCATAACAACTCGTTTGGCGAATGTATTGGACCAGTAATCCATAAATATTGATTCATTGTTTGCAGTGTAATTTAAATGTCAGTTATAAGCCCAGGGCAGATAAAGATCTGTATCAACAATAAAACTGGATAGAGGCTATAAATCCCCCGGGGCAGCCTGGGTTAAAATGGATATGCAACGCAGGCATCCTCTAAAAGAAAAAGTGAAAATAAAATGAAGAAAAAAAAAATAAAAAAAAAAAGAAAGCCACATTTCCTGTACATTAAAAGGAAGGAAGATATTGATTATCTGGGCAACCAGCGTGGTTTTGCAAACCCCAGATTGCTTGGAACTGATCCTGCGAGCACACCCCTGCGGCTCCTTTGCCCCTTGCACGCTCCCTGCAGGATATTCCAGTCCTGCCCTGCACCAGCCTCTGCTGCATCCTCACAGCCTCCTCCTCTTCCTCACCCCATGCCTGGAGGCTGCTCAAGGGTGCCCAGGGTGTGGGACCGTAGCAGCTCAGCACCACCACAGCTCGGGCGTGCAGCATCACCCAGGGGCGTGGGGCACCCGCTCAGTGCCACTCCCCACCACTGGGCAATGTGCATGTTTGCAGCTAAATTTGGCTGAACACCGAGCAGTGCTCACTAAAACACCGGGGTGAAGCGATGGCCAGGCTTTGACCTGGCAGATCCTTCTCCTTCTGTGCTGTTCCACTTCTTCTAAACATTTAATTGCACCTCAGCTATCCCCTGTTAAGGCTGCATGCTGTGTTCTTCACCTCCCCAAAGCCTGTCCAGCTCTGCCTCTGATCCCAAATTGTCCCCAAATTGGGGACCCAACAGCTCAGCCCTGCTGCCCACCGGTGCTGGGGGGTTTGTGGGTTTGCCAGGAGAGGAAAAACCTTTCGTGGGCTGCTCCCAGCCATAAATACAGCAGCTTTCCCCCATGGAGGTTGTGATTTTGGTTGGGAACCATGCTTGGCAGCTCAGGAAGGGAAAGGTGGCTTCTGAGAGCGCCCAAACCAGGGATGGGGACTCGAAGAAAGCCGGGCGAGGAAGGGAGAGCTGCAGAGGAGCAATCATATAGGGTTATGTTTGCTTAAGAATTACTCTCTGGCCACATAACCGCTTTTGCAGCCGCTCGCTTTGCAGCTTTACCTTCCACATTTGTAATTTTCTCCAAGAAGGAACCCAGCTCTCGCCATGCCCCGCTTAAAATGCCCCTTTTGTACTCGCTGTGTTTGCAAGACTCTCATAACAAGAATAGCCGGGTTTCATCTTTTTATATTGGGCCCATTGGCAAGTCACAGGCTATGCATAAAAACATTTTTGCAGCCGTCTTTTTGTCTCCTGGAAATGAGACACAAATTCTTGGCTCTCCCTTTCAATACAGCCTTCTTTCTGCAAATGTATGTAAACTTGCAGCTCAAAACCATTATGTATTCAGGTATGAATAGATGGCAATTTGAAATGTTTCTTTTGCTGTAGACAGAACTTCACATTTTCTCCCACCGGTATTGTTTTTATGCAATACACTACAGGTTTATTTATTTATTTATTTTACTTTAAGCAACAGCCATTTAAATTTTTTTATAGTCTAATATCTCTGTGAAGCAGCCTCAGACACCGAGCTCATTATTTATTGAGATCTATCAGTGACTTTAAAAGAAATCTTTTATATCACATTTGCAGCGTGGTAATCTCCTTAGTCTGTTTGACAGGAAGAGAAACCACAGTGCATAAACTCCGGTGCTGCCTCTGAACACGGGTTAAATGAAATACACTTTTTGTGGGTTGTTGGAGGGGAAAGTCCCAGAGATTAACCAGCCCCATGGGATCCGTGCTCACCTGGATGGATGCCGGCGGCAGCAGGGATGCTAACGGGGCTTAAATCTCCTACCTCTGATAATCAAAACTCAGAGCCTGTTCCTTTCCATCTCCTAGACAGTAAAAAGAAATCTTTCTTCACCTCCTTCCTCAGCTTTCTCTGATGGAAGTGGCAAAACTTTCTGTCTAAAGACACGGAGTCAACGTGGGATGAAGGGAAGACGTTTGGGCACAGCGGTCCTGTCTCCATCCACGCAGCCGGGTGGCAAAGCCACCCCGAAAAAAATCAGAGCAGGAGGGAGCTGGACCACAAACACAGCCCTTCGACCCCATGGCCGCAGGCTTGGCCTAACCCTCAGCCAGAGCACCGAAGGATTTTCCCCCAAATGAGCTTTTCTGCCTCCTAGCGAGTCCCTCCGGCATGGGGCTGCGCTCCCGGCAGCAGAAACGCACTGATAATGGCAAAAAGCTGCGAACAGCCCTGCGCAAAGGCTCGGGTCCTGCTCTGAGGTGTGCCTCGCAGTTCCTCCTCTGGAATTAATATAAACCTCCCCTGCAAGTTTCATTAGCATCCAGTTTAATACGACGCCACCGGAGGCTCGAGCAGGACGGCACCGAGCGCGCTGCCGAAGGGCGCGGGCAGCGGACGCGACCTTTTAATGTGGCATTGAGGTATGCACGCTCTAATCTTATTAGGCTTAGGGGCTTGAAGTTTAGAAGTTTAATTCAAACCCACATTATTATGACTTACCCTTTATGCTCCCCTTACGATGATTAATCCATGAAAATAAAATAGTAAAAAAAAAAAAAAAAAAAAAAAGTCCCTCCCCCTCTTAAGTTTGCAGGACACAAAAGAGGCAATAATCCATCTTCTGGAATAATTTAAAGTGGGTCTGCAGAGAGACTTTGCTCGGCTGCTGGGGCAGACCAGAAGGACGCGGGGGAACCGTGGCTGGCTGTAACCTTTGAATTCAGGGAGTTACATTTTAATCCCCTATTTGAATAATGTGACCGAAAGGCCTCTTCTGTTAAAAAAATATAGAGCAACAAAACGCCAAACCCAACCTGGAGCTGGTTAGGCGGCTGGCCAAAAAGGTTCAGGGTTTAATGGAGAGTTCTCACAGATGGGAGCCAAATTTAGCACGATTTGGGGCCCTGACCCGTGCAGGAACGCGTGCTCCTGCAGCTCCCCGTGCACAGCACCACTGCACCCCGGCGTGCAGGATTAGGATGGTTTGGGGAGCCCAGGGCTCTGCAGAAAGCTGGAGGCAGGAGGTGCGTGGGGGAGGCTCGTGGTGCCTTTCAGGAGTTAAACCAGATCCAACGTGGAGAAGAGCAGGAAGAATTGAAGCCCTGGGAGGGGTAAGGGCAGCCTCTGGGGGAGCAGCTCCCTGCATCCCTGCTGGACACGCACGGGACTGATGCTTGGGAAGGGGAGGCGTAAAGGCCACGGGGTGGCTGTTTTTTGTGAAAGTGAGCAAACAGCGCCCGTGGCAAGCAGCAGTCGGGGAAATCAGCAAAGCCCTCGGTCCCTTCCCCTGTTGCAGCCGCTGCACCTTGGCTCCAGCCCCTGTAAATCCTATTAGTGGTGTGTTAATTACCGTGTGGAGCTCCCAGCAGCGAGCAGCACACCGCACCCTGGGACTGGAAGCGCCACATCCTTGGTGATGACCCCCCCTGGTCCCAATGCTGCTCTCCCCTCCTTTCCCCAGTGGTCTGGGACTCTGAGGAGCAACGTGGGGCTCCCGTGCACCACCTGGGGAAAAAAAATAAAAGATTTTCTCATCCTGAGCGTTAATATACCCTGGCTTTGGGATGATGAGATTGCAGACGTTAGGGAACCTCCAGGAGAGACGCCAGGCGATTGCTGAGCACCACGCTCCAGTACCTGAGAACAGCAGTCCCCCCGCATCTTAATCCAGTATTATTTATCTAGTGTCAGCTCCTCAAACATGCTCTGGAGGATGCTGAAGGTGTACAGCTTGCAGGGCTGCTCTCCCTGACAACTACCAGCTCCTGTCTCGAGTCGTGGGGATGCCGAAGGCGCGCTAAGTGGAGGAGACACTCCGCATAAATGCATCCCGATGCTTCAGCTGGGGGCCTGGCAGAGCCACCGTGAGTTTTCCTGAGCTGTGTACCAGCCCAGCTGTGGAAGCCCATCCCCAAAGCTTGCTTCTCCATGCACAAAGCCAGCAGATGATTCCCAGGGAGAGGAGGCCATCGCTCGGTGCCCAAGCAGCTCAGAAAGCCCATGGGGACAGCGGAGAAGAGGATTTTCCCCTCAGGCTGAGTTCAAAGCAGGTCACTGCCCCGATTCCTTCTCTGCTTTACCCCAAATACAGATGGCTCCTCTGGGACAAGGGAAGGACCCTCATGGGGTGGGAGCAGCCCTGCAAAATGGGAAAAGCTGAGGTCAGTGGCGAGCTGATGGCAGCTATGTGAGCCCCCCGCAGAAGATATCCCCTCCTGTGCTGCTGAACTCTGGGGAACCTGGTCTTTGGGGGGGTCTCCTTGGGGCAAAGCTCCCCCCGTGTCCCCAGCCCTGCTCCCCACCCCACACAGCCCCCGCCAGAGCCGGCCCCGCCGCGGGTGCAGCTCCCCTTGATGTCGGAGCCAGCGGGCCGGGTGCCCGCCTATCGAGCGGCAGGATTTGGCCCCATATGTTTTTCCTCTGCCTTAATTTACATTCCAGGAATGGATCAAAAAACCAAATAAAACGGCGAGGCGATGCCAGCTCATACATCTGCCTTTGGAAGCCCTCAGCTGTGGCCGCTAATGTTGCCTAATCCTGGCCAGACAGCGCAGCTGAGGAGCTCGGCAGCGGCCGCGGGCAGCGGTCCCTGCCCAGCGCTCGCGGGACGAGGTCTCTGCAGAAACCCTCCCCTCTCCAGTAACGCACCGAAGGCATCCACACGCGGGCACGGGGCTCACATCTGGAACCTGCAAAGGGGAGAAGCTCGGGACAGCTGCCACGCTGCTCTAATTGCCGTGAGGTGATGGCACCGGGTCCCACCAAGGGCCAGCATCATCCGGAGCCCACCCTGGCGAGCACTCAGCCCCAAGCTGGGTCATTTCTGCAGCGAGTTCACGGGGAGGTCGTGTTCCCCCTGTGTTTTGGAAGCGCTTCAATGTCAGCCAACGTGTTCTGCTTTGATCAACAAACTGCACAGGCACCGGAGCTGATGGTAATAGAAAACAAATTGAGCCGGGCTGGAAATGTTTAAAAGGAAACACGGAGCAAGCGGGAGCCAAGAAGCAGAGCCCGGCGCGCCCCGTGCTACACGCAGCAGCGTTTCGCCCCACACCTCGGGACATTAAACACCGGCGGAGCCGCCGAGAGCAGCCCTGCCACCCGCACCCGCTGCCAGCTCTGGTGTGGTGCAAACGGGGAGACCGAGCTTTATTTTGGGGCTGCTGCTTCTGCCCTACCTGCTCTTCCTTTGAAGAATCCCATAAAACCAGGCTGACCCTGCTCGGGGCAAAGCAGGGAGCAGGCAGGGGGTTTGGGGGTGATTTTTTTGTGCATGCTGAAAAGCAGCTCCCAGGGCACCCTTGCCCATGGCACCACCAGCTGCTGCTGGGATCATCCAAGAAACATCCCAAGAAACCCGTCAGAAAGCACCTCACACCCCAAACCAGTGTGAATCTCGCCGAGAGCTCTACTGGGACAGCCTTGACTCACGGCCTCAAACCGGGAACCATTTTCCAAGTGGCGAGCAGCCAGCCAAACATGGAGTTCATGAGCTGCGATCCGGGGCTTTAAAAAGAAAACAGAAAAATAATGAAGCCTAATGAACATGAGAACGTCAAAAGGGGCTAATGACCAGGCAGAGATTTGAGTGATTCCCAGGCCGCCGCCGTGAAAGGCTAAATCTGGGCCTGAATAGAGGAGCGCACAAAGGGTGCTAGCTGCGGGACGAGGCCCGTGGGGAAACGCCGGCCTCCAGCGAGTGCCTCTGCTCCCCGTTGCCTCCATGCCGCAGAGATGCCCAGTTCCTAACCTGCCCTCATCAGGTTTTTCATCTCCTTTTATTCTGCTTGTTGTTTCCTGGATCAATGCAAGCATACTCGGAGCAATTTCTTTCACCCAGCTTGCCCGGCACCACCAAGACCCCAACAGGAGCTGTACCCTGGCTAACACCACCTTGCTTTTGGGGCTGCTTTGCTTTCGAGGCTGGACACGTGTGTGTCCACCAAAATTCTGCCCCTATCCAAGCTCTTTGGGGTCCCCCCGTCATGCACCACAGCTCTGCCACGCCTGGCTGCCAAGCCCCACGGAGACTCCTAACTGGCCAAAACGTATTTTCCATGACAAATTCCTCTGAGTCATGGAAAGACTCCGATTTATCTTTATTTATGTTGCTCCTCGGAGATTTTGGTGCGGGTTTTCTCCCCCGGTCTGCCTGCTCTTCTCGTCCCACCACCATTGTGCCTGACCCAGGGGTGTCCCCGCGGGGGCTGCCGGGCTGCCCCGTGACCTTCTGAGTCAACAGCAAAGCCACTTTCATTTCTGTTTGCTTTGCTGCACCCACCTCTGGGTGCCTGGCCAGGACGGGTGGCTGCACACACAGGGGGAGCACAACGGGCACTTGGTGCTGTGCCCGGGCTAATTATCGTGGAAAGAACACAGAGCACCTGAAAACGAGGTCGGTTTGTGGGGGATTACAAAACGGGGAGCTGCGGGGACTGTTAATGCCTTCCGTCCTCAAATCCATCACTCAATATGTCATTGCCCGGCTGTGGAAGAAAAGAGATTAGAAAGCCATAAAGTAACCCAATGTGCAACTCCAGCAGATCCCTGGGCGCAGCGCTCTGGAAATTTAGCAGATTTACATCTCTGTCCGCGCCCGCAGCAGCCCGGGTGTAAGGAGCAGTTGTCAGGAGCACTAAGCTGCTAAAAGCCCCAGCGCCCATTGATCTGCGGGCCAGATCTAATGAAAGCCCCGAGCCGCCGCATGCATAATGCGGGCAGAGGCGTTTCAGTGCTGGCCGGGGTTTGCTCCCAGGAACTTTCAGGAAGATTAGCCCACCAGCGGGGAAGGGGAAGGGTACAAAAGCGGTGAGGCTCCACGCAAAGTAGCAGAGGGGTATTTTCGGTGTGGTTGAACACCAGACCTGGAAACGCCGAGGAATCAGCCGTGGCTTGAGAGCTCGCATTCCCCGACTCATTTGGAAAGTGTACCTGCTAGGCCAGGCAAGGAAAAGTTTACAGTTTCCAGTGTTTTAACCCTAATCTCCGACAGAAAATCTGATTTGGGATGTAATTTGCATAGCATGTCTCATGATTTCATTTAATCTGCCCAATCCTCTTACGGAGCAGAACAGCATAAGTTACCGCAGACAACGCGGCCGCTTAGGAACTGCAAATCCACCCGCCCGTCCACCCTGGCAAGCCCCTAACTCTTGAGTTAATCCCACTCCTGAGAGGACATGGCACCTGCCAACACACCCCTCTCTGTCAGAGGAATGGGAAGGGGATGGGGATGGGGAAATGTGCCCCTCTGGCTGGTTCCCCTGGCTCCATCTCCCCCCAGCAGCTCCTCTTTGGGGGCAGCCGTGACCTCCCCATAGAAGACCTGGGGCCAAATCCCATCCTTTTGGGGATCTGGGGGTGCCAGGAGGTGCCGAAATCCCTGCCCTGCTGGTCCCGAAGTATGCAGCGCCATGGCCCTGGGTCAGCCTCCAGCCCCAAAATAGCTCGATGGGTATTTCAGGGCTTTGAGTCCCTTCTTTTCTTTCAACCAATTTGCCTATCCCCAGATCTTATTAGGAACTTAAATACCGCCATGATTGACACGCTAAAGATACGCGTTCAACTGCGTCTGCCTTCCAGAATTAACTTAACCCCAAATTTCCTGCCATCGGGAAGCCCACGCAGGGCTCAGCTCGAGAACATTGCTGCAGCTCAACGTCTTCAGTTAACAGAGCATCTGAAAAAGCCTCCAGGCTTCATCTTTAATTTGTCCGCATAATTACAGAGCAAATGTGTGCTTTATAGCCGTCAGATTCCAGATCGATACCGCGATCAGAGCCACGTCCTATTTTTCAATTAACTCTTCATAATCAGTCCTGCTCCCTCACTCTCGGAAAACCAACCAGTTGCATAAAAAAGAAGAAGGAAAAAAAAAAAAAAACAACAAAAAAAAAACGAACAAAATACTTTTTAAATGATTTGTTGTGATCGAATAACTCCCCCAAATACCACAAAGTATTAAAATCCCTACTTCAATATCCTTTATCCTTTAAGGTTCTTTATAATTCAATAAACAGGATTTCAAATCCTCCCCAGCCCAGGGTGGACTTGTTCTGCGCCGCCGTTCCAGGCCACTCTTCTAATGCATACTCTTATTAAGCTGTGCAAGCTTACAGCTCTTTAATCTTTTTGAACACATGTTGAGAAGAATAAAAGCAATTTTGTTTGGGAAACTGAAGGCCATGTTCAGCTGGAAATAAGCTTTTTCTATAATCTCACCTCTTGCTTTACAGAGCCGGCTCCGGGGCCGTTACCCAGTAACCCTGAAAGGCACCACCTCACTCCATTCATTTTCTCTCTCTTTTTTAATCGTGGGAGGGGAGAATTAAGAAAAAAATCCTAATTTTGGCTCTTTTTCCCTGGGTTGGTACAATTTTATCATTTCTGTCCTCAAAATAATCTCAGATCTGGGCTTCTTTTGGCTCAGAGCTAATCTGGATGTAATTCCCCTACCTCTGCCTCTGCCCTTGGCAACACATAAATACAGATTAGAGGGTTATATAAATGTAATTTTCTAATTAATCATTTCGGAGCCAGCCACTGCATTGTTAGTATACCAACAAATGCACACGAAATTCGACTGCTAGCAAGGGGAGGTTTTATGTAACAGCCAGCTTTCGGCCCTGGAAGACAAACCACCGCGGCGCCCCGTGATGGCTCCAGCATCCCATTGCCAAAACCCACCAATTTTGCCCCAAACCTATCCCGTGGTGCTGGGTTGCTCCCGTGCCGTATGGCAGTGCCTCGAGCCCCAAACACTTCGTGGAGGCCAGTAAGAAATAGGGTTTTGTCTCCTGTCTAAACATCGCAAGGAAAAATCCTTGCATGGCCTCTTTAAAAATAAACTGAAGTGTTCATTAGTTGGCCTATTTTTTCAGGTGTATTCTAATAGCACTAATTAACTCTAAGGTAGATTTTAGCACTTCAGCCTCCCTTTCTGCCTTCAAATGCCAAAACAAATCTTGCCATAATTACCAGCAATCCTTTTCATTACCGGCTGCCTAATTATCCTATTAATAGCACATCCTAAGAGACTATATTTGCTTGGCAGGCAAATATTTGTTTTTAAATTAGCAAACACAAAGACAAACTGCTCTGTTTGCTGAAGGATTTTGAAATGCAAAATGGTTTATATTCATGGAAAAAAAAAATAATAATAATAATCCAAGTAAAACCAAATGCTTAATCCATTTGAAGCATGTGAATCTTTCCAGTGTGCTCAACAACGGGGAGGAGAACTGCGCCGGGAGAGGTGTCTCTGAATACCTTTGTAATAACTCGCCGGGGTCTGCGCGGGAGTTGTGTTGGCTTTATCACGTGGGGAAAGGGGTGGCTGCAAATATCGAGGGGAACAGGAGTGTGCCTGGGAGGCCGTGGCCCTACAGAGGATAAGGGAAGTGGATTTTCCCCATGCAGCATCCCTGGGCGCCCAGGAGACTCAGCCCAAGATCCTGGCTCCAGCTTGGTGCTGCAGTGGGGCTGCCCCATTGCCTCCCCTTCTGGAATCACTCTTATTATTATTTTTTTATCTATTTTTTCCTGTGCACATCAGCACGCCCAGCTGCCTTCTCCCAGTGAAACCCAAATTCCTCGTCTGGATGGAAACACGCGGGAAGCGAGCGCTGGCTCCCCATGGGACATATGCCAGAGGTGACATCTGGCACAGTGCATTTGGGGCAAAAACCCTGAGCAGGGGGGTGTGGAGGGCACACAGCTCCCCCTCTGCATGCGGGTGATGCCCCAGCCGGTGCAGGAAGCTCCGTCTCCAGGACTGAAACTAAACAGGGATCAATAGATTTATCTGCAGCGGAGGAACTCCTCTGACGTGCCTGCAGTCTATTTCAGAACAGCTGAATTATTTATGGCCCTGGAGGGGCTTTTTCCCCGTAGGCTCGCAGAGCATCTACCTTCACGGATACAATTACAGGCAGCTCTCTTCAGAAAACCAACACCTCTCTTCTTTTTTTTTTTTTTTCCTTTATTTTTTTTTTAAAAAAAACCCTAGCTACTTCTTTCCCAGGTTATAAAAAGAGAAATCCAACCTCATCCTGCGAAGCACTGTGATGAGGGAGATAAACGGGCGGCGCTTTGCAGCTGCCTGCTGCCATGGACCTGCGGGGTGAGAGCAGGCTGGGGGGCTTTGGGCAGGCGGAGCGGGGTCTGTGGGCTGTGGGGTGGGCTCTCCGCATGGGTTTGTCCCCATTACACCTCCAATAACCCCACCGGGGGCTGTCCGCCTCCCTCTGCTCCCCCCAGCCCGCCCCAGTTGGGATGGGGAGGTTATTTGGGGTGAAAGGATGCAGCAAGGGTGCTCAGCGTTAAATGCCACAAAAATAGGGCAGCTTCAGCCCCGGAGCAGCCCCATGTTTTTGGGGGTCCCTTCCCAGGCCAGTTGGGCAGAGCAGGGGCCAGGCAGGGCTCGGGGTTCGGGGCCACGCTGCGAGGGAAAACGAGCTGGCTCCTGGGGAGTAAAAGGTTAATCAGCCCGCACCGAGCACGGCCCAGGCTTTACTTGAATGGCTCGAGTCTAAAATATAGCAGCGGCCACAGCGAGCATACAAAGGAGGCTTTGCAACCCATTATGCCGCATCAGAGACCTGGCCGAGACCACACATGCGAGAGCAGCAGTAAATAATGCATCGCCGCCCCGGCCAGCCTCGCTCCCTCGCTCTTTTTCCCTTTCTTTTTCCCCTGTCAACCTCCTTTTTCAGATCCCAGTGCCAGGCTGCCCGTCTGAATGATCTCCGCGGGGGAACAAATACCACCCCCCTTCCAGTGGGATGGAAAAGGCACCGTCCTGCCCCGCTCCTTGGGGGGAAGGGGATGGGATAAAGCTCTCCCCAAATGCAGCACCCCATGGGGTGCACATCGCTGGGGTTTTATGGCCTCTGGGTGGCTCAGCCCTGGTCATTGACACAGGGTTTTATTTCTTTTACAGGGGTTTGGTTTTGCAAGATGCAGCCCCCGGGAAGATCTGGGAGTGGATGCAGAGGGCTCCGTGCCCCCCCTGCCCCTCCAGAGCGCATCCAAGTGATGCTTCCTTGGATGCCTTCCCCTAGATATTTGCAGCACCCAGAGCCATCCTCTTCCAGTAACCACAGTCACCAAATCACCCCATATGGAGCAGACTGAACTTAAATTCATCCCCATGGGGCAGCCCATGCTCACACCCTCTCCAACCCAAGCCCCACGCTGATGGCACCAAGAAACCCAAGCGGGTTTCCAGCTGCAAAACCTCAACAAGCAGTGACAGCACCCGCTGTGCCTGAGCACCCCCAAAAAGGGCACGAAACCCCACAGCCAACAACCCTGAGAGTTTAGAAGTGCAAGAAAAAAGCATTTTATGCATGACACCACGAGCCAGCAGTGCCATGTCCCTGCCACCAGCGGCGATGTGCCAAGCCCAGCGGGGGCCCTGTGCTATCTCCCGTGAGTCAGGGCCACGAGACGAGAACCGGGTGCGAATCAATAACACGGCTAATGGAGGAAAACAATAAATCAGCTAGTAAAAGTCAGCAATAAATCAATGAAACGGCCTGCCAGCTGGATTTTTGCGTGACAACTCATTTGGTCCGACATTATCTAGTGCCTGGGGGAGAGCCGAAGGCTTTTGCAGCCCCGGGGAAGTCGGTGCTGGTTTGCAGAGTGCGGCTCAGGTGGAGACGTGGACACAAGCAGGGCATGGGGAAGGTGCAAGGGGAGCAGCGATGCTCCAAGGGGTGTCAAGGACTCGTCCAAGGCAAGCAGCTTCCCCGCAGAGCCGGGCTCCTGCTTGCTTTTCCCAGCAGAAAAGCAGCGCAGCAAAAGCAAGGAAGCGGCACAGCCAGCTGCCAGCTCCCCACCTCCCTGAAATCTGGGGAAAACTGGGTCAAGTGCACGGATCAGTGCAGCAGCAAGATGTTCACCCAGAAAACGTGCCTAGGAAGACCCCTTCCCAGGGCAAGCGGGGTGGATTTCCGAGCTCCTCGTAACCCCAGCTGTAATTTGATGCGGAGCAAATTGCAAGCTTCTTTATCAGGCACCCGAAACTCATCACAGTTCTGGGAGGACTGTCGGATCCCTGCTTTGAAGCGGGGATTTCCTCTATCTGCTCTCGCATTTCCCCCGTGGACTGAGAGGATTAGCAGACCCTGAGCGCAGGGGGCTTAATGCAGAGGCTGGGGGGCAGGGGGAGGAGGGCTGTCCTCTGCCTCCTCCCGCTGCTTTGGGGCCCTTCCCAGTTCAGGGGTCTTGCTGGGACCAGCATCACCACTGGCACTGGGGGTGTCAGTGCCTGGAGCCTCCCCGGCTCTGCCTGTGATGGGGCTGCCCAAGCTCTCCAGGCTCAACGTGTTCGCTCTCAGGTGCTCAATTACAATTCCCCTTCTCCTCGTGTCCTTTTAGGTCAAAATCACGTCTAATTGTTTCGGCGATGAGAGCTGTTCTGGCCGCTCCTCGGCACCTTAATTACTCGTAGCACGTCTCCTGCTCTGCATCTCCTGCACCTAAAGCAAGGGGTGAGGGACCATGAGACGTGGCCAGAAAACAAACACTGGTTTTCTGGGCTGGGAGAGCAGCTCTCCTCCCCCTGGGGATGGACGAGGCTCATGTGAGATGAGCACCCCATAAATCCTCAGGAGCTCCAGAGCCTGCGCACCGTGTAAACGAGGCAGGAACTCTGCAGCAAGAAGAACCCCAAACACCGCGTGCACCAGCAGCAGGAGAGCGGCGCTGGAGCCCCCAGCTCCTCAGGCTGCTCTCACCTGGGGCCGGGGAGCAGCTGGTGCCGGGGCGGGCACTGAGCACCGCGGTGCTGAGCGGGGCGCACGTGGAGCCCCAACATCTGCAGCGCCATGTGGCGCGGGCACCGAGCGCGCAGCCGCCCGCAGCCTCCAAACAACGCCGAGCTAAACACGATAAATTATTCATGACCGAGTTATTTGCGGTGCAAAGGGTCCATCAGCGACTTTGATTAAAAATCCAATGAGTAATGAATATGCAAAAGCAAGCGACTGCTCGGAGGAACAGATTTGTCAAATTGTCCATACTTCATCCAGATAAAGAAAAATCTCAAGAGGTCCCGAAATTGAAAAACTTGCCATCAAATCACAGCATTATCTTAATGACTAAATCCCCTCTGCCACACAGACACTTTGCATGACTCTGAATAGGAAAATATTTGTATCTTAAATTCGGAGTAAGGGCAGCAAGAAGAGTGGCACGCACGCAAGAGGAAATGTGATTTTAATTCACATTGTGACTCCACAGCCATTTAATTATTTTAATTAGGCTTAATTAGTGGTAAATTTACAATGATATGCTTGATACCTGGCATTAAATCTTTCATGCATAAATGTTTTGTTAAAATGAGAAAATAGGCACGTGGCATTTTGCCAGCAATTAGTGCTGAATGCTCTAATGAAAGATTACTGCTCCGCCGTGATTCATGATGACAGGCAGAGCAGGAGCGGTGCTCGTGCTCCGCCGGGCAGCCAATAACCCCGCTGCCATTACCTGCACCCCACGGCCTTCAGAGTAACCCCGCTGCCAGGCTGGAGGCATCCCTGCACCCCGGGGAGCTGCGTCCTGGTGGTTGGGTGGCCCAGGGCCTGCAGGTGACATGGGGAGGGCACCAAATGCTGCTGCGCCCACAGCAGAGCCCTCGGGGACATCCCAGAGCTGCTCCTGGGAAATGAGGGCAGCAGGAGGAGATGCTGGCCCGCAGTGGAAGGTGCCCACGGTGCCCGCAGTGCCCGTGGTGTTTGCAGTGCCTGCAGTGCCGGCGCGCAGGCGGGGTTTGGTGCGCCGCCGTTCCGTGAGCGAACCTGATGTTTGCATTATAAACGTGCCCTTTGGGGTGTGCAGCCGTTGGGATGCAAATCGAGCAGCTGATGCTCGAGCCAGAGAAATAAAGCCGAGGATGATGAGAGAGGTGTTAGGAATCGGCGTGGGATGGGGAGGGCAGTTTTGGTGCAAGCTGCTGGCACGGCTCCGAGCCGGGCATGCCCGTATCCGGATCCACAAGGGTAACCCAACGGGCAGCCTTTGTGGCATAAAGCAGGGCCTCTGCAATGAGCAGCCGATCGATATGCATGCTTTCCAGCTTGTGAAGTGACGGGAAATCATTCCACTAATCTGGGCATTAAAGGTCATAAATTGCAAATTGCAAAAAAAAAATAATAAAAAATGCTGTTTATAGCGCAGGAAGCCGCAGCGCCCCGTGGCACGGAGGGCTGAAGGGGCGCTGAGCTCACGGCGTGTGGGGGAAGGCACGAAGAGGAGGGGAGAGGAGCAGCGAGGCTCCGAGACCCTCCCAGCAACCTCAAACTGGTGAGCTATGGGAATTAAACGGAGAAGGGATGTTTGTGGATGATGGCACACCATTTCCTCATTACTCAGCAAATATAACACAACCCCCTTCTTACTGAGTAAATGAGGTGGCCAGGCTCTTTGGGAGAAGAAGTTGGTTTGGAGAATCAGGGAGAAGGGAGACGAGACCTAAAGACAGCACTAGTTCTGGGGCAACATTCGGGTTGGTCCTTTTTCCACACATCCCACCTCTTTCTGTTTGTATTCGTGGGGGAATGCTTTAGTGAGAAAATAATCCTAAACCCTCATCTCTCTGAAAGAAATTACTGCTTTATACCGAAACCATCGCACGGAGAAGGCCACGGTACAGGCACCTAACATTTCAATTATAAAGCTGCTAAAAATCGCAGGAAGACGAATTCCAGTATTTTCTAACTACAGTTAAGCACACCGTGAGGATATTAACTATCTCCCCGGCCCTATTGATCTTCCTGTCTTCTGCTACTACTGGAAACAATTAGAGGTCAATAAGCAACATGAGATGAAATTTACAGCTGTCAGATAAACCATTTGGAAATATTTCCTTGCCCTTTTACATCAGTAGTTCTGTCAATACCGCAATCAAATATTTTTTATGGAAAAGAAAGTGTCTTAAAAAATATATCTGTTCTGTCCCCTGGACTGGGAGCACAGCGTGTAAATACTCAGCCACCGGCTGGCTGCGAGCAGCCCTCGGAGCAAAATCCAGTGTACAAATAGCAGGAAGACTTTGTTTTAACAGCACCATCCGTCCAGGAGTAGCATTAATGCATTTACCCTCTCGGTGACCCTGCGAGTAGAAAGAAGAAATCTTCCTTCTGGACTAGCAAAGGAAGAAATCAGGGCATGAAAAGGTTGCGGGCGCAGCTTCCACGTGCAGTGACCCAGGTGGATGCATGCACTGGACACATTTATTGCACGTGCTGGACTAATTTGGTTGGGTACCCACATTGGCCACGTGCTGGACGCACGCAGACACCTGCAGCTACACCCCGTGCCCATTGCATTTGGGGCAAAATCACAGCACTTGAAGCAAGCACAGAGATGCCCCAGGAATGCAGGCCCCTCTGCCCTAGCCCCCAGCACGAATACCAGGGATTCGGGATGATGCACTGGAATCTAACCTTGCTCATGGCAAGAGATATTCAACCTGAAGAGATGCACAGTTCTTACATTAAAAAAAAAAAAAAAAAGCCATAAAGTCTGCGCATACACGACAGATTTACTGAAGAAGCAATTCACTGCAGTGCCATCAAGCAAGTGTACATACATCTCAATTTTGCAAGGAATCATTCATGGTACATTTAGTAAGGCTCCGGGATGAATGGGCTGAAGCATTCTTTTGCTATTTATCTCCTATTTTCCTTGCTTGTTAACTCCTCCTCCCCAAACTCAGCTGTCAGAGCCTTCCCTCCCCGCCGAACCGAGCCGCGTGGGGGCTGGCAGGAGGGACATCCCTGCAAGGGAAGGACCAGCCCATGCTGGACCCTGTTTTTAGGGTGGTTAGGGCACGCACGCTGCTCCACCAAGCCCTGGAGAACTTGGGAGCCCACCTCCTCCGCCCCCGTGGGGTTCCTGCTGTCCGAGCACAGACCTGGGTGGAGGCAGATGCTTGGTCAAGGTTTTCCAGCTCAAAACGAAGCCACAATTCCTGCCTTCACCCTCCTGATCCGCTGGGTTTCGACAGGGAGAGAGACGCGCATCGGTGCCCACGTGCCACTGGGAACAATTTTGTCAACAGCACTTTAGCATCCAAGTGATTCTCACAGCAGCTGGGAGTCGGGGAGCTGGGAACTGCAATAAAAATAGTTTTATAAAACAAATTACCTGGCATTTGCATACGCCGTGCATGAAAGCACACACTTGGATGCTGACACCAAGCACTCCACTGGTCCAGGTCTGGTCTGAAAACAGCAAGTAGAATAATAAAGAGCGAGGAAAAAAAAAAATAAAAATAAAATCTGTGCTATACCAGATGGCAAACAAGGGCTGGAGTGGAAAACTTCGCACTTATTAATCAAATACCACCTCAGCTCAGAGTCCTGCTCTGGGTGCAGGGAGCAAACCATCACCTTTTGGAGGTGAGGGCAGAGCAGGCAGGCTCAGATCGCAGTGCTGGCGGGGCAGCAGCAGGTTTTTTCAGGCCTGCAGGCTGAGAGACACACGTGCAGTGGTTATAAGTTATAGGTGCATGACGTGGCATCCAAACCTGCCCTGTGCTGGATATGGAAACCTCCCCTGAAGCCCGTAATCCTCAACTACTTGGTAGCTGCTCTGGGCAGATTTCCATCCAAGTTTTGAGCCCTGAGTAAGCCACGAAGGTGGCAATGTGTGGCCCCAAATCAGCCATCAGAAAGCCCACGGGTACAAGCCAAGGGCACAGAGCCCCGCTGGCCTCAACAGCCTCACCACTGGGGTGACCTCAGCTTGTTCATTCAATCTGGAGTTTGTTTGCACACAGGCAGTCTCTCCATGATGCTCTGAGCTCCCCCTGTGCTACACGGCCACACCACCCCATAATAAATAAAATTGCCAGTGTTCCCACCCAGTGCCTGCTCAATAAAAGCTAATGATAAAAGGCAGGGCAGTACGGTAACTTGGAGAGGTCGCAAACCTTTCCCAGCTTTCTGGCAGGTTTCTTTGCCAAACCAGCACCAGGCAGAGAGAAAAGCCCCCCCAGACACCCCCAGCCCCGTGGGCATGGCCTTGCCGGGGTGCTGCTGTGGGTCTGGCCATGCAGAGCATCACAACAACGTCTCTCATCTGACAGAAACCATCAGCTCCCCCAAAACGGGGGCTGCAGCCATCTCCAGCACGACTCCACCTGCCCCCAGCCCCCCCGTGCGCTGCCCAAACCGCAGAGCTGGGAGGGAAACTTCCCTCCGTGCAGGCCAGTAATGCAATTTGCTTTCCAAAACTCCAGAGCAGTGATACATAGAAGTGCTAACAGCCTGCGAGTGTCTCATACATCATCTGCTTTTTTCATTATTAAAGGGCTGTGTGTGTTTTTGGAGGGCTGGCTGTGGAAAAGGCACGGCACACGTGCTTTATCCTGAAGGTCTGAGGCTGTTTAGAGCCGCTTGGGCAGAGGAAATGAAAGCGAACACACACACACACAATATTCTGATCTGGATGCTTTGGATTATGCCTGGCATTACGCAGTTCAGTTGCCCCATTCCTGTTCCTTTTAAAGAGCTCGCTGGCAGGGAAAGGTGCCTTGAAACCATCAAACGCTTTCACAGATTAAAATAAGAAGGAGAAAAGACAATTCAATTTGGCAACTCTTTATTATTCAGGGTTTTGCCCCAGGCAGGGGTAATGCCACCATGTGTGCATGCTGTACAGACAGAAATCCTTAGGAAAACCCCCCACAAACCCATCCTGCAGCCTCCCAACAAATCCTCCCCCAGGGCTGCAACCCATCGGAGCGGATACCTCAAAGTTGTGCGATTCTGCAGGCAAAAACCTTGGTGACTTCTTGGCTCCACGCTCCTAAAACCACGGGTGGGCATTTTCGAAATGCCAAATCCTGGTGCTGGTCGGATGTGAGCAGCATCAGGAAGGAGCTGCGGCGTCCTGTGCGGAGACAGGCAGTCCTGTGGCTGGTCCGAGAGCAAATGTCACCATTTCTGTGGGGAGGCGCCTATTTGAACAACAGCAAAACCCTTATTTTACCGAATCTTTTCAATTTGAAAAACAAACTCGCAGCGAGCCGTCGCTATTTGACTAGCAGGGAGCCGTGCAGATGGACACTGAAGATACGGAGGAACCCGCAGCACAGCCTGTGGAAGGATCCCAAACTGGGGAGAGGCAGGACGGGAGGGCTGAGAGCATCCCCCTGCCCCCTGCATGCTCCCAGCTCCTTGCAGAGCCCAGCTCCATGCCTTCTCCCAGCCCAGTGCACCCCACCAGTGCACCCAGTCTGCCCCAGGTGCCACTGGGGCGCTTTTTGCCAAAGGGGTGTAGCTCAAATGTCACCGTGTGGGTGGCAAGCAGGGGGCACAGAGCACATCCAGTCCTGTTTTTGGGTGCACAGAGGGGTGTGCACCAGCCCTGGGCACCATCCCGAGGGTGCTGAGCTGCCCGTGGCACCCCGCACCCCCCTGCCCTGCCTGTGCCAGCTGAGGGCTCGCAGCACCTTGCAGGAACAGCAAAGCTGGGGCTTAACAGCATCCCATTCAAAGGGCTTTTTCTATTAAAAAAAAAATTAAAAAAAATCACATTATTTACAGCTCCTACCTCCTCAAGGGTGAATTTGCAGCCACGTCATTAAGCACAGACAAAAGCCTTTAAGCAGGCTCGGGCAGGGATATTTACAGCCCAGGCGGGGTGAAGACCTGCGCCCCCCGTGAGCGCAGCCCCCGGGGCAGCCGCGTGCCCTCACGCTGCAGCCGCGTATCCAGGAGCAGCCTCATCCCCAGGAGCCACGCGGGGCCACGCTGACCCCACACACCTCTGTGACATGGAAACCCATTAGCAGGCTCACTGGGGGACACACGTTGGCTGTAAGGCAGGGAGACCCATAAAAACAAGCACTGCTCCTTCCCCTGCGCCCGCACGCCCGCTGGATCCTCCTGCAGGGCCACATCCTTCCCGCCCGTGCCGCTCTTGATCCTTCCATCAGGTGTCCTGGTGGGGTGTAAATCACCCCGAGCATCCTCCCAAGGCTGCGGGCACCCTGCAGAGCAGCACCTGCTTTCGGTGGATGCCCACGGAAATTGAACATTAATGGGACAGGCAGCATCGCGCTGCACCAGGCAAATGTGAATTAAAACTTGGATTGCCTTGGTTTTGGGGGGGGGAACCAGGGATGTGGAGGGGAGACTGTGCCCCACAGGGCACAGCAGCACCATGTCATCGTGCCTGGCTATTAAACCACGGGCACTTTAGGGCAGAGTCCGTGCTGTGGGGGGCTGAGAGGCTGCAGAGACCCCCAGGGGCTCCGGGCAGCAAATGGTCACAGCGCTCCTGCGCTTTCCTGGTGCAAGGAGCACTTTGTGTCCTTCTTCCTAGGGCAGCCCGGAGAGCCCGTGGTGGTGTCGTGCTGTAACGAGCCCCTGCACTCTGGTGCAAAATGATGTGCTTCTAACACTCTGGTTAATTCTTGTGTTCGACCTTCATAGCATAATCAGGTTAATGTGGTTCGGGGGCTGAGCGAGCCCAAGCTCCCCGCACATAATTCAATAACGGTTTGGAGAGCGAGATCCTCGGATGCTCGTGTTGTCATGGAACCCGTGAAATAAGATTAATCGGGGCAGAGGAAAAGAAAGTGAGAAATCAGAGACTAGTTGGGAGGATAAGAGGAGCCGAGGAGGATTGCCATCGAATACCAATAATGTTCTCATCTGAACATCTCCAGGCCTCTTAAAGCACCGGGAGATTTGCTACTCGTTCGCAGAAGGAGCAGCGTGCTGGTCTGCACGGGGTCTCACACAACAATTCACGGGTCAGGCACTTGCAGGGGAAAGAAAAGGCACCAGAAAATGCTCTGGGTTCTTTCCACCCTGCCCCGTGGCGCAGCCCCCCGCCACGGCACAAATCCAGCTCCTGGGGCTGAGCCCGCGCAGCTCCCAGCTCCTCGCCTGGGGCAACGGGCTGCAGAGCCCTGATTAATTGCATTAATTAGGGCAAGATGGGAAACATGAGAAATGCTGTAAATCTCCTCCTGTGAAGGAGAAAATCATTCCTGAATTGATTCTGAGCCACCAGAGAGCTATCTGTGGAGCAAAGGGCCCCTGCCCTGCCTGCACCCTGCAGCAAGGGGCCCGTCTCGTCCCGTCGGGTCAATGAGACATCCTCGTCCCGTTGGTTAATGAAACAGCCTCATCCTGATGGTTAATTAGACATCCTCGTCCTGTTGGTTAATGGAACAGCCTCAACCTGTCTGTGCTCACTCCTTGCCATGGGACCCCTGTGCCCCCAGGGGAGCAGGCGATGCCCCACCACGGCCGAGCCTGCAGTGAGCCCCGCTCAGGGCTTTTACCTTTCCCTCGGTAAAATTGGGATGTTGCTGCTCCAGCGTGGCTCTCGGGCTGGGAGATTTGCAGCAGCCTGCCCTTCTCAAACAGGCAGGATGAGGACACCCTGCTGCCGTGAGCATTGGGCTCTGGGCACAGCCATGGCATGGGGCATTTGGGGATGGAGTGGGCTTATCGTGGTTACCCACTGTTTGCATCCCAATCAGCAGGATTCTGGTCAGCTTTAGTAGCTGTTATTTTACAGGGGCAAGAAGCAGACTCATTAACCTTCTGCCTTTAGACAGCCCTTTATTTTTTTTTTTTCCCAGTGAGTTATTAGAGGCTGAGTTTGCAAAGCCCAATTTCCATCCCTGAAAACTGGAGTAATTAAAATGTTTTCCCTGTGCCACCTCGGACTGAAACAAAGCACTCCAGAGTTCTTGTTAAAAATATCAGATGGATAAAAAAGCATCTCACAAGAGGCAGAACCACGGAGGCAGGCGGTCAGGGCCACATCTGCAGGCAGCCGCAGTGTGTGTGTGTGAGCAGGGGGACAGATCCCTGCCCCCAGCCCACCGCTGAGCCTCAGCCTCCCCAAAGGCACCCTGCAAACAATTTATAGGGCACCCACCCAGGAGCTGGTGGGCACGGCTAAATGGTATTGAGACAAGGTGTGCACGATCTAATGGCAGGAGGCAGCACTAAATCAAACCCACTGCTGCTGTTAGGTGTTGGAGCCATCACGTTTGGATGCGGATTGGCACATGCCCTGATTTGGGGAGGGTTGATGTGTTGTTAGAGCCACGTTTCCTTCACACCCCACCTGGCAGACATGCATTGAGAGGTTAGTTTTCTGGGAGATGCAAAAAAAAAGGGGGGAAACATTTTAAAAGGAAGGGGAGCAACTTTCTTCTGAGACCTCTTTAATGGTGCTCTGAACATCTTACATCAGAAATCACTCCAGAGATCATTTAGACGTGCTTAGCTGATAATTTAAGCTGATAATTAAAAAATGATTTATTGACAGAAGCTTTAGTGGAAAAAGATGTTAGAGTTGCGTGTTAAATCCATAAAAGTCCTCATTCACCTCCTTTAGACTCGAGTATTATTTATAACAAGCCCTTACACCCAGAGGGGTGGGTGAGAGGAAGATCCTTGTAGCTGCTGCTTCCCCTGGGGGGATAAATCCTTCTTGGTGCATCCTTCTCTGGGACAAGACCCGAGGAATCACTCACGGTTTAACACTTCATCATGCTGCTCTTACTCACTTTGTCAGGGTTTCCTTTGCTCACCAGAGAAGGAAAACCCCAGCACCTCAGCCAGCTGTGCAGGACCCAGGAGCAGCAGCATCCCTCGGCCAGCCCCGGCCCCGCTGGGGGTGAGCGGTGCCGGCTGCTGGGGCACGGGAAGACAGCAATTAGAGCAAGCGTCTCCTGCAAAATAAAGAAACCTTCGTTTCCTGCAGGCTCGACAACACATTCTGCTTTTGGCAAGGCCAGAAGAAATCCAGGGAAATGCCACTGATCGCAGCAAAATTGCTTCTGCTTCCTTTGCGGCAGTTGCTTGGGGTCAAAGTCTTCCCTCGCACGCTCTCAACAAGCTCTGTCGACAGCAGAAGGGATTGCCTGTGACGGCCCACTGCTAGGCAGCTCCGTGGTAGTTTAATTAACATTTACTCCACACCGTGCCCACAGATTCACCTGATGGGAGACGACAAACATTTTCCGAGCTGAGACGCTCCCGGGGGAACGCTTGGGCGCCAGCGAGCTGCGCTGAGGGCGACTCATGGTTCGGATATTTGCTTTATTTTTCCTCGCTGTGTAATTGCTGCCTCTGCTCCCCCACCATTTGCATTTTGTCACTCGGCCTCAAACCCGCCACGAAGGCTGCAAAGCCTGGGAGGGATTAGCAGGCAGAGGCGGTGTTTGTGAGGAAGGAGGAGGAGGAGGAGCAGGAGGGCTGTGAGCAGCTCAGCGCGGCGCTGGCGATGCCGGGGCACCTGGACTACAGCTTCCAGCATGCTCTTGCCGGCCTCTTGCTGCGCTGCACGCCGGGACTGCCAGCAGAGCATCACCCCTGGTCCTTCCCTGCAAAACTGCCCAAAATTGAGGAAGAGGAAGAGGAAGAAAGCTCCGTGCCCCCAGCCGGGGGTGCCCAGCTCAGCGCCCTGTGGTGACTGCACTCCCCTCGTCCCCGCTGCCAGGAAAGTTGCAATCAGTGCAGCCTGCAGCAGCGCATTGTATAACATTAATTAGGATTTAATTTAGATGGGAGGAGATAACTGTTACATGTTTACTAAATATCAATTAATTGTCTGAGATCCATTTGTTGCCGCGCAGAACAATGCTACAGATGCGTATCGCGCCTCTGCTAAACCTTCGTAAACACTTGCTTTTACCAAACAATCAGCTCTCAAGGCACAACAGCTACTCCACGAGATGAAATTAAAAGATTAGCCCGAGCTGGTGCATGGTTTCGGGGAGAAGCGAGGGGCTGGGGAACGGCATCGAGCCCTCCTCCTGCCACCCTGTACCCTGGTCCGAGGGGGGCTGCGGGCGTCCCATACCCCTGCAGAGGGAATTTGGGGCAGAAACCTGGATCCTGCAGCACCCTGACCTGTCTGCTGCATTGCCTCGGCCCCAGGATTTGTGTACACCGTGTGCTGGAGGCAGCCAAGTGTGAGGCAGAATATGAAACCGATGCTCCGTCAGCCCTGCGCGGACGAGAGCAGGATTGTCACAAACAATGACTTTCTTTATCCCCTCGCGTTTTGTTCCCATGGCATGAAGGTCAGGAGGAAAGTAGATTTATTAAAGCATAAACAAACTGCATAAATGCTTATGGTAATTCCACTTCCGTTAAAAATACCGGTTATTTTTAAAGCTACTTTAAATTATCTCCTTTCTAATGAAAACTCGCATGTAATCTGTTAGTGAGGGATGTCTGTTGAACCATGAATTATTCAAAGAAGTCTCTGTTCTGTTATCTGGAGTCTCTGGAGATTATTCCCACCATTGTCCGTTGTGATGGGTCATTATGCACTCTGTGAATTTAATCTTTTAGGCTATCCAGCAGCACAGAAAAAATGTATGAATAACAATTTTCCTGTAATAACCTTCAACTAACCTTTCAACCAGAGTGAGTAATTCCAATCCTATTTTCACATCAATAGAAGAGTCAAAGCTAGGCAATTATCTCTTATCTGTTCCATAACCCTCCCCCTTTAATTTTTAAAAAGGATGTTAAAGTACTTACTGGAGGCAAGAAGAAGAAAGGAGGCTGGAATGAAGTATGGGCAAATTTCGATGAACAGTGATAGGGGTGCGCTTTAGATAATTATTAATTTCTGTCCTCCCCCCGCCCTGCTGCCGCATTCCTCCGCGCCTGCTGGCACACCAGTTGCCTCCCACGGCCCTCCTGCAGGAGTGGCTGAGCCCCCCTCCAGCCCCACAGCCCCCCTGTTTCATCCCCCTGCGGGTGCAGCATCCCTGCTCCGAGCACCAAGGGCTCCGGGCAGCGGAGATGGCTCTGGCACGCACGAACTGCCTTTGGAAGAGGCCGTAAGGATGGCTCTTTCTAGGAAAAAGTGAGCAGAAAGTCAGTCGCCAGCATCCGACGGGCCAGGGGGAGCAGAAAATGCTGCCTGGAAAAGGCATCCATCTCGTCAAAACCCAACCCTGGTTCTCCTGCAAAGGGAGAGATGTCCCAGGGGATGTCAGGCATGGGCTGGGGCCACCTGGGGGACCCCAACCAGCTCAGCATCCTTGCCTGTGCTGCATCTCTGTCCTATCGCCTAGGACCATGTGGGAACCCCGACCGTGCTCCAGCACCACCCAGGGCCCAGCACCACTGGTGTGGGACAAGCACCAGACGTGGGACGAGGTCGGGAACCTGCAGGGAGGCGGCTGGTGGCGAGGGAACATGCAGGGGCCGCGTGTCGCGACACGGGAGCGCGGTGAATCACCATCTGGTTTGATTTTAGTTTGCTCAGCTGGGCACTGCACCAGCGATGTTTGAAGGTCAGAGGTTTGTGATGATAAGCGAAGAATGAGTAAGCTGATTGCCAGCCTCAAACTCTCCAGTGGGAATTTATATCAGCTGAACTCCGGAAAAAAACTCTCCAAGCTTCAGGAAGAGACGTTTTATTGGTGAGAGAGGCTCAGGCTGGGGCAGGAGCAAGGCGGGGAGGGGGATGTCCTTGCTCCCAGCTCCAGCTCTCCATCCTCCCTCTGTGCTCGAAGTGCTTTTCTCATCTGGTCGGAAATGGGCAGGAATAAACAGCTCCCCTGTGGCTGCCGAGCAGCATCCCGCGCCCCGGCACATTGTGCAGAGCTACTGGATTTGGAGATGTTGATTTTTCGCTGTGTCTTTTACCTGCCTTGTCCACCCTCTGCACCCAGGACCCTCCAAGACGACCTCAGGCTGAGACCTTTCTTGTGGGGCAGTGCAGCAGTGCCTGGCTCCCCATGGCAGCAGAGCCCCATCCCTGCACTCTTGGCCTCATCCTGCGCCCCTTCCCCAAGGAAAACCAGCAGCAAGAGGCCACCCTGAGCCCCCCAGCAGCCATGGATGCTCCTTGTCCCCAGCACCTTCCCCTCGCAGATGGATTCACCTTTATGGAGCAGGAACCCCAAAACAGTTTGGGGTCCCGTTGTGCCTCTGAGCTCCAACCCAACACACCCAGGAGGACTGGGTATGGTGCCGTGCACCCCACACCACAGCTGGGTGCCCCATGCTCTGCTTGCACCCCGTGCCACAGCCACGCAAACACCCCAGCCCTGAGATTCGTGCCTCTGATCCTCTCAGCTTCTCTCTCTCAAAGGGGATTTCTGCCGTGACTGTGCTCTTGCAGGAACCTGCAGCATCTGCTCCCAATTACAAGGCCCTGCATTTTGGAGGCCAAGCACTGGCAGGGTTTGGGGGAGCGCGGCACTGCCTGCGCCGGCTCCAGAGGAATTTCAGGCGCACACCTGCAGCAGGGCATCCCTGGCAGCTGAGCCCAGGCCCCCTGCTAGAAGGAGGAGCATTGCCCATACGTGTGTCTGCAGAGCCAGAGCCACAACTGCAGCCCGAGCCACGTCCTGGCAGATCCCCTGCGTGCCCTGGCCCCAGCTGTTATTGCTGCAAACACAACAGCATCCATCAGCGCAAGCCCCCTTCCCCAGCCAGCGTATAAAATTACCCGATTTGCACTTGCTGTTTCCTTCAGGAACAGAAATATCGCCAGAGTCATCTGGGCCCGATTGCCAGCGCTGTGCTGCAACAGGATCGCATTTGAAAGTCTAATGACAGACATATTCCTCCTAATCAGAACAGTAATTTCATGGGCAAAACACCCCATTGTTTTGCAGAGAATGGCAACCAGGAAACAAGAATGCTGCATTAAACATTAATTGTATCAGTGCCCAGGCATTTAAGAGAGCAGGGACTTCTCAGAGCAGCGCACACCCGAGTTTCTGGGACAGTCGTCTTTAAGAGCCCTGGAAGTGGATGAGAAGGCTGATCCGCCGCCAGCTGGCAGGCTGTCGCGCTCTGGATAAATGCAGGCTATTGTTCAGGCGCTTTTACAACAACACCATCAAGCAAAAGGGGGGAAAAAAAAATAATAGAAAAAAAAAAAAAATCAGCTGGCAGCACAGAGGTGAGGCAGGAACAAGGATGCTCAGCGCGGGGGGCTGGCGGCACGGCTCTGGGTTGCTGGCAGCCCTGCTGCTGGTGGTGCTGCGAGGCCAAATCCTGCCCAGTCCCTGGGCAGGGGGCACCCAGCGAGCTCGGTGCCCCCCTGGCGGGGAGCTGGCTGCCATCCTGGGGCCGGGCAGCGCCGCGGGTGCACGCGCAATAAATCAGCGCAGGAAATCAGTGCGGCCGCCTCGGGCCCGGCTGCTTGCTTGGATGGGGAAGGTTAACAGTCGGGCCTTGTTTTGGGGGAAATTCTTTCACCATGAGCTCCATCGGCAGCGCATCTGTGCGAGCCACCCGGGCTTTGCCCATACATGGCCAGACTCAGCCCGCGAGCGGCCGCAGCGCAGCATCGCTGCGAGCAGCCACCGCAGCCCAAGCGCCCGGCCGGAGCCAACCCCGCAGCCTGCTGGTGTGGAAAGCAGGTCGTGTTCCCCTGTGCTGCCGGGTTCACACCGCTGTAAGCCGATTAGAGCTCTGTAGGTGTTGCTCCAGTGCACTTGCTGCACGTGTCCCGACACGTCTGCGTGCGGTAATGCCTGTCTGGCCAGCAGAAATGTTTGAGCGGCGCTGGCCAAGTCTCTATAAATGACTTGTTAGTCACCCAGACTAGAACTCCGTGCCACATCTCCAAAATAGCTGTAGGCTGAGAACAGACTTCTAAAAAGCAATTAAAAAACACACACACGCAGAAAGTAAATAGAGCAGGGTGAAAACTGAGAGGTTCCTGAAGTCAGAGCTTTTCTGGGCTCGCTAGCAGATCGAGTGCAATTTGCTCTTGAGGGGGCTGGAAATAAATCACCAGGCTCGTGAAGAGATGGGCTGGGTACATTTGTCATCCCATGTCATCACGTTTGTTCTCAGATAGTCATGAGGAGCTCAGCTCCGTGGGCATGGGGAGTGGGCAGGGTGACCCCAGACCCAGCTGGTGGCAGAGAAGTGCCTGCCTGCGAGGAGCTGAGGGGTCCCAGCTTGGCATTTCTCTGGGGCTTGGTTTGCTGATTGCTTTTTTCATTGACTTAGTCTTCAGCTAAAAGCATGGGATTGCAGCCAGCAGCACCAGAAATGCTGTATTTAGGATGAGCATCAGCATGGACCTGCTGCTTGGGGGACACCCCAGTCCCCAGCCGTGCAACCCCACCTGGATGGAGACCTCGAGCAAGGCCCTGATCAGCATTTACCAGAGCCTCATCTCACTGGCAAGCCCTTCACTGGTGATCCAAGCAAGGAAACATCAGCTCCCAAAGATCTGAAGAGCACCTGTGCTCCCCGGTATGCAGTGCCCAAGCCTGGGTTTGGAGAATTTGGGCTTGGGGCAGTCAGACAGGGCAGCAGCCCCACTGAGCAGCACCGAGCTCTGCCCACATCCCCGACGCTCCCCACGGAGCACGGCCGCTTCCCCGGCGTAATTCACCCCGGGAACCACCGAAGGACTCACAGTTTGGATCTCTCCAGTTGATATTTCTGGACTCCTCAGACGTGAGCTTGTACAAAAACTAACGTTGGATTAAGACCCAACACTTGCGCCGTAAAATTATGCCCTATCAACAGCTATGTTTCCTCCAGAGGAATGCAGTATGTGTTTTAATGACTCCAGTTGGCTTTAAAGCCTGAAACACAATTGTGCTGCCTGTGGCCAAATTTCCACTCAGACAACTTTTAAAAGTGCAGCCGCACGTCTAGGATTAAGGTTGTCTGGATGCTTGTCCTCGAAGACCCCGTGGGAGCCGAAGGCCGACGCGCCGAGCGCTCGGCACATCTGCGCTCCTGCCGCCCGGCCCAGGGGCAGGACAAGGGGCTGGGACTGGTGGTTGTGGGTCACCCCTGCTCCTTCAGCACAGGGCAACGGGCTCAGGGGGTCGCTGGAGATGTCCCACCGTGGCTGGGGGTGCTGGAGATGCTGTTGAAGATGCACCAGGCAGCACCGGGGTCTCAGTGGATGGGGGCAGTCGGTGACCAGATGTACCCAAAGGGTGGCAAAAGAAGGAGTGCCTCAAGCAGAGCAGGGAGGGCTGTGCAAAGACCTGAGTAAAGCCAGCTCAGATGAAGCCTGCAGCAGCATGGATGGGCAGAAATGACTGAAGCTTCTCTTTGGGCTCACCTTCACCCATCTTCCTTGCAAGGGGGCGAGCAGAGCGCCGGGGCTCCATCCCTCTGCACCACGGGGAGACCGGGAGCACCCACCCCGCTGTGCCCTGCCAGGCTCCCCCCAGCATTTCACAGCAGCAGAGGCAGTGTGAGCCGAGGCAAGCTCCCCCCCCTTCCCCATTTCCACCCTCCCCAGTGACTCACGAAGCAAAACGCCCGAAGTGCTTCATTCCCAGGTCCAATTCCCCCGCCTTGCTCCGCACCCATCCGTCCCACCCGCTCTGGTGCTGAGCGCCTGGGTCACAGCTAACGCTAATGAGGCAGCGAAGACAAACATTTTGTCAGCGCTGACAAAGGTGAGCTTTTATTAAAGCGGAAAGAAAAAAAAAAAAAAATTTAATTGGGACAGCTTCCAAATGAGCCGTTGCAATGAAAGAGAGGGCACGGCGGGGAGGCAGGTGTGCTCACCCGCCGAACGAGAGCCAGCTACAAGGGACTGCGAGCAGGTAATTTTAGAGACAATGATTTAGAGCGAAGCGCAGAGAGGATTTCGGAAACCATGGCACCGGGTCCCCACGGTGCTCATTAAGGTTGTACAGATTGCATTTCCCATCTCCCCGCTAGCCCTCCAAAGTGCCTGTTATTAATTCATAAAAACATTGCAAGAGTGATTGAATCCAATGATTACTGGAGCAGGCAAACATGAGAGATGGTAAAATATTCTGTGTCTCTCTATCAAGGCTCTCCGAGCACAAAAAAAAAAAAAAAAAGGAAAAAAAAAAAAAAAAAAAAAAAAAGTGTTGTGAAATATTAATCAGAGCTGTTTGCCCCTGGGCAGAAAGCGGGGAACAGTGCAATCAATGTAGCAAGAGCTTTCCCAGTGACATCTATTTGAGAAGCTGATTACTGTGGGTAAACATAACTAAATATTCTGGATCTTCGGATTTCACCTCTCGTGTCGCCACTAAAATCCGATTCCCTTATCATCACTCCACAGGCACAACCCCGGGGGAATCCGGCAGCGCTGCTCTCGCTGTCTTTGGCGGAGCGGAGAGCAGAGGGACAAGGCCTGATATGGATTGCTTCAATTGCATTATAAACATTAGCTTTGGGGATGATCGTATGAAAGACGTTGCAGGAGCCTTGGCAGACCAGAGGATTTATTGCCTGCTCCGATCCCGGAAAGTGTAACTAATGGATTGAAGACACACAGGGAGTGCAAACAATTAATAGAAAATTACCAGAAAGCAGCATATTAGCATCATTACAGCCGGATCGAGGAGCGCCGTCCCTCGAGCCCGCCACCAGTGCACAAGTTCGCCGGCGAAAATATTTCCCCCAGCTGCACAAACATCGGAGGGTGCGGGAAGGACACCGCTGCCGCCCGTAGCAATAACACGGCCCTCCTAATGAAGCTCTCGCCACTAAGGTTGTCGTTAATTAGCTGTGTAGTCTAATCTAATTGTTTCCAATATAATTGAATTGAATAGAACCATCCACGCAGTTGCTTCCCCATCACTGATGGGTGCACAGGGGCTCCAGCAGCGCAGACGGGCACTGGAGACGTCCCCGGTCCCCCCGGCCATGGGCAGACCTTGTTGGCTCTCCTTGTCTGGAGCCTCTGCAACTCTTTTCTTTTCTTTTCTTTTCTTTTCTTTTCTTTTCTTTTCTTTTCTTTTCTTTTCTTTTCTTTTCTTTTCTTTTCTTTTCTTTTCTTTTCTTTTCTTTTCTTTTCTTTTCTTTTCTTTTCTTTTCTTTTCTTTTCTTTTCTTTTCTTTTCTTTTTTCTTCTCTTCTCTTCTCTTCTCTTCTCTTCTCTTCTCTTCTCTTCTCTTCTCTTCTCTTCTCTTCTCTTCTCTTCTCTTCTCTCTTTCTGGGCTTGTCAATCATCTCCAATAAAAGCAGAAAACTCAGAAGTGAGAATTTTTTTTTTTTCCAGCAACCAAAAATATCTCAGTATCCATTTTTTATTTTATTTTATGATTTTTTTTAAGAAAACCTCCTGAATTGTCAATAGAAATAAGACTTGAATCAAAGAGAAATTATTTGATCAAAAAACAATTTTTCTTAGGGGGGGGGGGAAAAAACTTCAGCAAAAATTTCAACTGGTTCTAGTTTTCAGGAAGCTGTTAATTACTTGTCATGCACTTTTAAAATAATTCTCTCCTCGCACTTCCAACTTCAACAGAGCTTTGGCCCACACAGGCTCTGCTTCCCCGCACAGCGCCTTTCCAAAATGCCTGCACGCAGCCAAAGCAAATGGCTCTGGGAGCGGAGCGTGTATCTCTCCCAGATGTTCAGGCATTAAAATAAGCATTAGGAAATGTGTGCGAGAGTGATGATGGAATCCTTTCATTGTCAAACTTTCCTGGCTTGGCAACAACGCTGGGGCTGGCGCTAATCGGACGAGAAGCCGTAACGATGTTGACGGAGCAGTGCATGAGCACAAGCCGTTTCCAGGAATGTTTTCACTAAACATGGTATTTTGCTTTCAACCGAGCTGGCTCCACGAGGAGGGCTTTCCCTGAGCAGAAAGGGCTTCAAAGAGCAGCAAGAGGGGCTGAAACAGTGCTGGTTGTGGAGGCTGGGGCTCCAGGTGGGCCACCATGGGGGGACCGCTGCTGCTCCTGCATCGCCCTTGCACCGAGGGATGTGCTAGGGGAACGGAGACCCTGCTGGGCACAGGGAGGAGGAATCACACTGAGACAGTGGTGGGAAGGAAGCCCCCTTTCCTCCCAGAAGCTGAAGTAGAAAAAAAAAAAAAAAAAAAAAGTGGGACAAAAATATTCACTTCCACAGTGAAAGATGAATTTCTGTGCAATGCTTCCGTCTGCCTAGGGAGCAATAGATAACTGGAAGCAGCTGTGTGTGTGCACGTCTGGAAGAGCTTTTTTCCCTCTTGCTCTCATCTGTGATAGCCAGAGTTCTCTCCAGTCAAGCTGTGAACCCCCCAAACAGGCAATCAGGGTACAGGCACACAAAGCCCAGGCAAGCTCCTACCTCTAGGTGTTCGCAATTCCTCCGAAAAACAAATGAACATTTTGGTTTTGTTTGGGGGTGGGTTTTATGCTGGACTTACAGCCATGGAAACTGAGCTCCCCTTATCCAAAGTACGTCCATAACCTATTTATTCTCTCTCAGCTTGCCCCCACTGCCCAGCAGTTATGAGTGACCCTTTCTTGTTCCGACCCCACTACTCTCCCAGTACACACGTGCCTTCCCAGTTCGGTCCTGTTCTGAGCCCCCTGGGGACTGTAACAACCAAAACTGAGTGCACACAGGTGCTCGTTACACAGGAGGGAACCTCTGCTGGCTGCCTTGCCTTGGGTTTGGGCTCATCCTTAACATTTTTATCACGGTGGGGACTGTCCCTACATCCCCAGCAGACACAGAGGAGGCCACACAGCACCCATTTAATCCCCCAGCCTGAAAACAAGCCTGGATGTCTCTACCAGGAGCCTCAGAGCATCTCGCCTTCTGCAAGTGGTTCAAATGCTGCAGTGCCCGGATAGGCAGCTGAAGCACTTCGTGTCTAATTGCAGAGGAGGGCACGTTTTCTATAAAAATGTGCACCATTTACATCCGAACGGGAGAACACGGCTCCCAGTGCGAGGAGCACCATTATCCTTACGTAATGATAAAAGTGAGCTTTAGAGCAGTAAACACAAATGGGCGGATCTGAAGAGGTTTGGAGATGAAGTCCAGCTCCGTAAGTGCTCGGCTGATTTAAACCACTCGTGTGTGTGCAGGGCCAGGCCGGGAATCCCAGGGGAACCCGTGGAAAGCTTCGTCTGTCCGGGCGGCCGCGGCTCCTCCCCGCGGCTCCGTGCATTGCGCTCCAGGTCCCCAAAGAAAACAGGAAACGTGCAGTCGGAGGGAAGAAGTCAGCCACATTTTTGACCTAATAAAAAGGTCCTAAAAATAAAAAGGACAGGCAGAGGACTCGGCTGTCATTGCAAGAAGGGAAACGAGCCCGGGCAAGGGTTTGGTCTCGACTCGGCAGCCAAAGCCTGGTGCCTGGCAGTGCTGCCCAGCGATGGCACCCACTGGTGCAAACTCACCCGTCTGAATAACACTGCTCATTCACATCTGGCTCTGAATTAGGCAATCAGGAGCTGGGGGATTTAATGGACCTGATGTCGAGAGGGCAAAAGCAATGTACAGGTTCCTGCTCCCTCTGTAGGGCCACGTGCCCAGCTGGGACCAGCCCTTTGAGGGACAGGCGGTGCTCAGGGTGCTCCCCAGAAACCAGGGATTTGCCCAGCTCCTTGCTTGGCTCCTGGCATCCTGGATAACCTCAGTGGGTATGTGGGAATCCATCCTGGACACCTCCACTGAGCAGGATGGAAAGATGCCACGTGGTGCATCAGATCCAGCACCAGTACCTGGCACTGTTCTGGAGAAGCTTTGTATTTCGGGGAGGCATCATGTTTTGGGGAGCTTCCCTGGTGGGAAGCCAAACTGGGAGCTCTAAGACCACAAAGGGACATCAGCAGCTACGGATGCAACCTACAAGCTGCAGCCAGGGCAGCGAATCCCCCGGCAGCCCTGCGTGCCCAGGACCAGCTCTTCCCCTCCCAGCTCACGCCAGCATCAGGAAGCCTCTCTCAGTGAGCATTGCTGTTCAAAGAACAACTTGTATAAATATTTTCCTAAACAAACAAGGCCAACTGTGAGGTATTCCCTGAAGAAACTTTGAAAAGCAGGATCGTGTCTGTACTGGGGAACACGGTATGCAAATGCAGCAGCTGTCTGGAGCTGCACGCAGCGATAGAGATGCATTTAATATCTGTGCCTGGTGATCAAGTACAGTCTAGACAAAACCGCTTAAATCAGTTAGCACACGGTTTAAGTGCTGAACTTGCCATTACTGCTGCTAATGGGAGAACAGCCCCATTACCACCCATCCGAGAGGGTGACGCAAGCTGCTCCCTTGGAGATCCGCAGAGAGAAAGAAAGAGAAAATGCAGAAGAAAGAAAAAAAAAAAAAAATAGAGGCAAAACTAAAATCCTCCAGGAAAAGGGCACGAGGCAGAGTGCTTGTTAGCAAGATGAAACGCGCTTCCAATAAGATGACATTTTGCTTTTTAATGCGTTCCACTCAAAGGAGTTTCTGTCCTTAGCAGTTGATTTGCAGCTCGTAGGTGCTTTCCCTTCTGGTCAGTCACCAAGCCCAGCCTCGGTACTGTTTTTCTTTCTTTTCTTTTTTTTTTTTTTTCTTTTTATTTCTTTAAAGTCAGATTACAAATTAAGTTTCTACTCCGAGCTGGCTGGAGCGCATCAGCCATGATTTGTGGATATTCCTGCTAATAAAACACGGCGTGTTTTGTCTGCGGTCGCTCACAGCCCAGCCATTGCGTTGGCTTTCCTCAAGGAGCAGGATGACTGCTGGCTAATTTGTCCAAATCCTGGTGAATCCCCAAAGCCTTCTGACATTCGGCATGTCTGGATACTCGTTTAAGGAAGCAGGTTCATCATTACTTAGCACTCTCCCATTTCAAATGCCTCATCTGGCCAATCAATGAGCAAAGCCAGGACAACGCTGCGAGCATCAAAACCGACACAGCTTGAACAGCCAAAGCCGAATTCCCAGACTACAGTAAAGCTCATTCATCCCCAAACGCTGACGGCAGTTAGAGGAATCGTGATCGGTTCACAAATGACTTTCCGAATAAACAAAAGACGAGAGTCATTAGATAATGTATTTGCAATTAATGGTCTGTCCAGTTCCACGCACAATGGAAAGAGAGAGAAAGGGGAGCTATAAAAAGTCTTCATCTTGTTTACTGAAGTCCTGTCATGCGTTTTAAATGACAAGTTAAGGCCTAATATCGTAGCTAACCAGTAAAGAAAATCATGTTCAGCTTGGACTGTGCAGGGCTTTAGCAGGAGCACATGCATGCACAGCTTCAGCCACTCACAAGTCCCTTTTTTACCGAATAAAAACTACTTTTCTGATCAAAACACATTCCTCCATGATAAATATGTGCAATTTAAGGAAGAAAAACTATTTTCAGACTTCTTCTTATTCTCCTTTGTTTTGAAAGATGGGAAAAGTTGGAGAAACTAGAGCACGGCCCTTCCAAGCTGAAATCAAGAGTCATTCACATTTTGTCAGAAGAATCCAGCAGAGGAGGTGCTCATCTTTCCAAAACCAAGTTCCCCTCAGGGAAATGGCTCTCCTGGGAATCCGGAGACTCACAAACCAGGCTGAAGAGTCAGTGTGAAACGGGCAGAAGTCCTGCCTGGGTTTCACCACCAGTGCTGGTCATGGCTCAGCCTGACGAGGCCAAGTCCATTTCAGCAGCATCCCCACGGCTGGGGCTTGCTCAGATGAATGGTTCCACTCTTAGGCTGCGTTAAATAAATATGTTCTGAAGCTGATAAAATGTTTTAAAAATTCATTAAAGAGAAAGAAGCTGGCGAGAGACAGCTGAGAGTGTGGCGGCACAAGCAGAGATTTCAAGCTGAAAGCCTTTTGCAAACGCTGGGCACAGCTTTGATTTGTGCTGAGTGAAATGGTGAGCTCTCCCTGCAAAGCACCACCAGGCAGCACCAATCCTTGCCATATGGGCTGCAGAACATTTCCAGGGACATAATTAATAAGAACTAATTAACCTCATGAAATGTGCTTGTTGCTGGTGGCTTGATGTGTTTATTGACCGAATCCTATCTGCGGCGTTTTTTACTCAATCTCCCTTTTTTCTGTTGCCCGCACACGTCGCTGCAGATAAGGGAGTGGAGGCAGCTCCAGTACTTTACAGAAACGTGGGGACACAGAGGGGATAAGACAGACAAAGCACTTCACATGGTCCACTACACCTTTAATGTACAGAAAGTAATTAAAATGGGAGACAAATTCATCATCAGTCAGTTCAGTTCAAAGTGCAGCCAGGCTGTATCTTCCTTATGCATGGGTAGCATGATGTGCATATCCGTCATAAAACCTGCATTAAAAATTAGTCAAAGCTGTTAGTACATCACAGCAGACCAGATGGTTTATGCTCTGAAGTGTTTCAGGAACCTCATTTTATTATACATGAATGCCTCATGTCATAGGCCTGGGCTGATATTTTCATTAAACACACTCCACAAAGCATTACAGCTCTGTTGTCATTTTATTCAGCACGGATGATTTCCTGCACACAGGGTTTATGGTTGCGGGCTTGTCACGGCTGCTCCCACGGCTTGGCACGGCTTGGCACAGATTGCAAATGGCTCAGCTTGGCATGGTTTGGCACGGCATGGCTCAGCATGACTTGGCGCAGCTTCGCATGGCTCAGTTTGGCTCGGCACAGCACGGCACGGCTTGGCACAGCTCGGCTCAGCATGGCACAGCACGGCACGGCTTGGCACACCTCGGCACACCTCGGCATGGCATGACACAGCTCGGCATGGCTCGGCATGTCCTGGCCACAGCCCTCAGCACAGTGAGCAGCATGGAGCTGCCTGCAGTGCTGTGCACGCCTGCGCTTCTGCTGCTCCCTTTGGGGGGCAGGAGCTGGCAGACCCTTACCCACACCAACCTGCCATGGGGCTGAGCCCCCCAGTTCCCTCGCCATCCCAAGAAACTCAGCAAATGCTCCTAAAAGTGGAGCTCCCTTCCTAGTTTCAGTTCAGGTTTTCCTTTGACCAAGCCACATGTGTTATCAGCACTCCCAGGCTCTCCCAGACCCATTCCCTGGGAGCTCAGTCTAATCCATTTGGCCAAAAAGCAGCTGGGAAAATCTTAATTAATAATTGCACAGGTGATGCTTGGAGGACCATCAGCAGGTGATGCAGGAGCAGCCCATTAGCGTGGCCCCAGACCCGAGCACCTCCAGCTCGGTTTTGTGCTCTGCTCACATCAGGGCAGCAGCTCCTAACGTAACCGGGCGTCACCAAACGATGGCTTGCAGCAGCCCACACAGAAACCCTGTGTTTCCACAGCCCAGATCCCAGGAGATGACCCCCGGGAACAAGGGGACCAGACCCAGCGAGCAGGACTCCGTGCTCTGTCCCTGCCCCTCCGGGGTGCTCTGTGTCTGCACACAATGAAAGTAATTCAAACCAAAACCCACAAGCATGGACAACCCTCCTTGGCAGAGGACAGCACAATGGATGCGTGACATATTAAATCAAGTTGCTTAATGAGTTACAGCAAGGCCTCGGACGCCAGTGATGAGCATCCTGAAGCCGAGCGCTTCCCTGGGTACCCCACCTCGCAGCAGCATCGCGGGCTGACTCGAGCCCGGGTAATCTAATGACAGCCTAGACACAAATGAACACTAAAAAAAAAATAATAATCGTATTGTGGCAGCCTGCTTTTTAATGCGGCTTGAGGAGACGCAAAAATATTTTAATTGAGATTTTGGCCCACGCAAATCTGCTTTAAACACCCCTTCTCCATCATGTGGCTGGTGATTTACTCGATCAAGGCTTCCTCTTCCTCGTGGGTTGGAGCCCTTGCTCACTTCACTGCAATAACTTTCTTTGCACAACAACTCTATGTGTGTGTGTGTTCTTTCAGCCATTTTGAGCAGTAGCTATTCGGCATTTTAGATTAAGTTTAAATTGGCTCAGGTCATGTGTGTTATAATTTAAAATTTGTTATCTGAGCTCAATAGTCCATTAAAAAAAATACCTCACTGCTGAGAACAATTTGAAATGATCGCATTCACTGAAACGAGCCCCAAGATTGAAAAAGAGGGAACAAAATAACATTTTATACCTAAGACATAGTGATCCCTCCAGGTCACAGCGAGGCGCATTGGCACAGCACCGAGCAAGCAACGCCGCGTGGCTGCAAAGTCTGTGCTAGGGCTGCAGATAATACAATAGAGGATAATAAACGCTGCAATGAATTCCACAACTATGATTTGATTTCTTTTTTTTTTTCTAATTTTCTTTCTGCGGTGAAGATAAACAACCTAAATTAGATTGGGGTCACTGAGATGAGCAGTTTGGGCTCCCTCGATCTCTACAAGTTTGCTGCAGAAGGAGGCGCTCCGCGGGGGGACGTGGGGAGGATGGGGCACGGCACGATGCAAGGCTGGGGCTGGGAAATAGGGAAATGGAAATTTTCAGCTCTGACAGTAGGTTCTGCACTGGGAGCACTGGTTTTAGGGCAGGGATTTCTGCTGGAGACACAGGGGCACAGTCCCCAGAGCTCGGGGGGAACCTCGCCATCTGGACATCACCCAAATGCCCCCCTGCTGTCTGCACTGCTGATGGAAAGGCACATTTGTGTTGGCCAAAATAGGGACAAAAATAAACTGTTTCTCCATGTAGCAGCTCTGTGAGGGCCAGTTTTCTTCACAGAGGACTGGAAGGGCTGCAGAGCCTGTTCCCAGCCAGACACACCATAAGATCCCATAATCAGCCTCAAACTTGAAACTTTTCCAAGGCGATCACAGTACTTCCCCTCTCAGAGGGCTGCAAGCCTTCTTCTGAAGTCAAGCCCTCATTTATTCACATCTGCATTACAAAATTTCATCTTCCTTCATGCTTCTGTCCCTGGTATATCTATTAATCTCAAGCATAATCTCCTCCACGGGCTGTTTTTCTTGATTAAGCAAGCAAATTCTGTCTACCCTTGTAAAATGAGCTCTCCATCCTCCAAACCTAATAACCGTGTTCCAGACCAGCTCTGCTTTGAACAGGCTTCCCTTGTGGATGAAACCCCATCCAGTGCTTTATCTGTGCCCCGGGCTTGCCTTGCTTGCTGATACCTCCACAACGCCCATGGGCTGTGGGCAGGAGGGGGGCTCCGAAAGCTGCCCTGTCCTTAGTTCACCTGGAGAGAAAGGGAAAATGGTGAAAAACCAAGGGGCAAAACTCAGGGAAAGATCCGCTGTGAGACACGGGATGGGCAAGCAGCACGCATCCGCTCCTGTACACATTCCCACACGGTGACTTGGCACCAAAACCCCAGTGAAAACAAGCCAAAACCCTTTCCCCATCCACGGTCACATGAAGACACTCGCTGCTTGCCAAGCTTCCAGCTTCCGAGATAAACATCTGCACGTTTGCACATCTTGCAGGCTTACACTTCCCACCCCGTCTGCTCAGATGGAAAGATCTCCAGGGCAGACACTCGCACCCTTCATACCTCTGGATAGCATCAGCGTGTTTGGGGTAATTCCCCAATTAATAACAGCAGCCCCTCCCCTCTGGCATTGACCAGCGTGGAGCAAGAGGAGACTTTCCTAAGAGAAGGCGTGCTCCTCGTCATCAATCAACCCATCAAAATGAGCCTTTTGAGCAGGATAACCGCCCTGTTTGCTTCTCAGCTGTGTGGATGAGCGCTGGAGCGATGTTAGCCCCGGGGAAGCGCACGCAGGCGCTGGGCACGCTGTAGCCACCAACGTGCACACCCATCTCCACACAGCTCTCCACCTCTCCTTCCTCCTCGCCCACCAGTGCTCGTCCTCCAGCCCCTTCCAGACAGTCACCAGATCCTAAGGAAGCAGAGGATGTGGCTGTGAAGTCAGCTGCTCTCAGTTTCCACTGCAGATTTTCACCCCTGGAAATTCAGTGATAAGGACAGCTGAGATGCTCTCTGCTGTAGGATAACACCTTCCACAAGAAGCCTGGCCTTAAATCCTGACCAGTGCACTACAGATGTCTTTCTCATGTAGGATTTTGCTCCTTTCTTTGTGGCACTGATGGATCACAGTGACCCTGAGCTAAGGGCAAAGGGCCAGGAAAGCCAGCCCTGCCACAGCCATCCCACCATGCCAGTTCAGGAGCACCATAACGGGTAAGAAATCCTCATCTTCATGGCCAAAATAAAGAGTGAAGACCTGTAAAGAAACAGCTTTTTCCAAAAGAAATGCAGCCTGGCATGGTGCAGGAAGAGACATAGAGGGGGCAAAGCTCAGCTTGCCCAAATGCTGGGACTTTGCAGAAAGGCAGTGCTGCTCAACCCAACCGTGGGCTGAGACGTGATGGAGAGGGCTGCTGAAAGTCACCGTTGCTCCCAGCTCATCTCCTGGGATGCTGGATGGGCAGCAGCTCTTGTGAATACATTCAGGAAATCACAGAACCATGGAGTCACTCAGGTTTGAGATGAGGCTGACCCACTCATCTTTTCTATCACACTTTTTTCTCCGAGCCTTACATGTTACCACCCTCTACGGCGCATCCCTGCACCTTTCCGTCTGGGGCTGCTCCAGGGACAGGGTCCATGGGGACCTGTGGGACACCCAGCTGCTAATATCCAGAGTCCTGAGCTGCTGGACCCAAGGGCTGATGCCTGCAGGGTGCCACGGAGCAGCCCGGGGATCATTCCCTCAGCAGCTGGTTGTGAGGCTGCCCAAAGCCCTCTGTCAGTGCTTCCCCCGTCCCCGTGCGGTGCCGCTTCCGAGCCAGACGGAGATTGAAAGAGCTTCTGGCAATTTCCAAGGCCACTGCCATCAATCAGGAGCCTAACAAGTCCATTACTGCTGGCTGGCAGCTCGCAACACGCAGCTCTGCTTTCACAACGTGTGCAGACAGAGCCTGAACCATTCGCTGTGTCCTGCTCCTGGGTGTCTCCGCGGCACCGCTCGGCACCTGGCCGCTGGGTGGGCACAGAGGGCACAGGGGGGGACAGGGATGGGGAGGCAGGAAAACAAAGGGTCATTGAGTCTGGAAACCAGAGAAATGCTGATAGGAGACCCCGCTGGGGGTATCCTCCTCCTCTCCAGGCTTGTAATGTACACAGAAATGACCCAAAATGGACAGATTTGCATAACAAACCTGCGCGCAGGCTCCCGAGCGCGGTGTGATTAATTGCTGACCACAAGTCCTTATACACAGAGAAGATGTGCTGATAAGCCAGCAGCAGTTTTGTCTCCTAATTTCCCTAAAGCTTCTAATGATCTCTAAAAGAAACCTCATGTGAGTTCTCTGCCATTTCCCCTCTTCCTTTTATCATGGTTACGGTTTACAGTTATGTATCTGCCTCTGGACAAAGCAAGGTCTAATTAGCTACAAGCCCCTATTTATCATTTATCATCAGCTGAAGTATGTAGCAACAGAGAATAAATTTGACATTTTTTTTTTTTTTTCCAAGGAGGATCTTCAACTTCTGCCAACAGCATTAACAATCTGTAAAGTAATGAGGTGCTGTTGATGGTCTTAGACAGGTCTAGACAAAAACATAATTGCCCTCTGTGCTGTTATAGTTCATTAAGGCAGACGCGTTGTAGCCCAAACCTCTACATCGCGGAGTGTGGCTCAGTCCAAAATATTAACAGCGGAGGGCAGCATGGACCCCTGACCTCTCCTGCTGTCCTGTGGATAGGGCCAGGGCGTTTAATGGGGTGTTTTCATGTCTTTCTCAGAGCAATTCCTGCAGCAAAACAGGGCTATCAGCCCGCTCTTCTGGTCGGTGTTTTCTCTGTGCTGCTGCAAGTCACGGCTCCATTAAAAGCCCCATAAAAGAGCCCGCCGCACGGGCTGTGTGCGATTATCGGCACGCAATTACGGAGCAGGGAACACGCCCAGGTCAAACCAGATGCAAAGAACAAAGCTCCAGCAGCCCCGAAGGTGGCCCTGGTATCGCGGGGTATGGTCGGTGCCAATTACCTCCAATTAGCGCTGCCACATTCCTCCCGGAGCCAGGCTTACGGGAACCACGGGGCTGCAGGATCTGCCCAGGGACCCAGCAGTGGGATCCGTGGGTTGGTGCCTATGGGAAACCCTTTGCAGGGAGACATCATCTGCCTAGGTTTGGTTCTCCCTGATGCTATCTCAGCCCGTGCTAACCGTAAAACCCCTTTCCTAGGCTGAAAGCACGGGACAGCCCCACCAGACGTGCTGGGGGCAGGATTGCCAGCTGGGGATGGGTCAGGATGGGGTCTGCATCCCCCAGCACCATCCATGTGTGCCAGAGCAGCAGGAAGGGACCAAGGTGCTGCCCAGCAGGATGGGAATGCCCAGGACAAGCTTAGGATGCATTCCACAGGCAAGTAACACGTTACCTGGGCTGGGGGATTTTTTCCCCTTACTTTCTCCCAGGACCTATTTACCCCATCCTTTCCCATGCAAAACCCCTGGTAGCTTCACAGAAGCTTTCAATGCACAAGGTTCCCGGAGGAGGAGTGGGACAGGGAGCTGGAAATGGAGCCCCCAAACCTACAAGCAGCTTGGTGCTGCACCTCGTCCTGCAGCCACAGGGCTCCAGAGCCCCAGCCCTGCATGGTCTGCATGCACCGACAAAAACCCGCAGCTCCCACCCCACTGGAAAGATTTTGCTTGGCCACTTTTCCACTAAAACGCAATTGCAGCCTCAGAAAAGTGCCTTGGTCTGGAAATAAACATCTCCAAAACTCCTGAACTTCTGTAATCTATTTTTTTTTCCTCTCAGAACATCAAAAACTGCTCATGGAAAAGGGAAAGCAACCCAAGACACTTCCACCTAATTAACCCAAACCACGCTTTTAATCAGAGTTTGCCTGATGAGACCTGTTTACATGTTTGCCATTGTTCACAGACCGCGTTCATTAGGCGAGCGGCGTTAATGACGATCCCATGTCAGGAACTGGAATCAGAGGGGAGGCAAAGTGCTGGGTTTCCCTGGCGTTGGCCCACGGAGCTGCAGCCGGAGGGGCTGCCAAGTACGCACCATCCCCTCTTTGGGAAGGGAACAACAAGAGGCAAACCAACACAAACAAGCAAAATGCTTTAAAGGAGGAGATCAGAGGCTTTCATCTTGGATGAGAACAAAGCTGCGCCCTGGAAAATGGAAAGGCAGCGAATCTAAAGCTGGCAAAATAAACGTGTTTTCACCCAAAACAGAGCCGGGGGCAGGCTCCGTGCAGGCTGCACAGCCCCTGGGTGGGTGCTGCTCCTCGCTCCTGCCCCAGCACATGGGGAGTGAGCACGATGCCCCTTGTCAAAACCCATGTTGCTCTTTTCCTGCTGGTTATCTGGGATTTCCAGACATTTGGGAGAAAACGTTGCCTTCCCCTTTGGCTTCACAAGGCCAAACAAAATGGTTTCCTTTGCTGAAAAAGACGCTGCAGAGGGGGAGGTGGGCTGTGAGCCCCCAGTGTACCCGCAGCTCCCTGCTGCAAGCTGCTGCCACCGGCTCAGTCTCCAGTTATCCCACTGGGATTACTCCTGCTCTCCTCTGGACACAGCACCAGGACCTGTTCCTCCCTCCCCATCTCCACCAGCTCCTTATCTGGGTCCAGCCCCAGCCCCAGGATTTGGGAATCCTCAGGGCTGGAAGGGACCTGGGCAGAGCCGGAGCTGCAGGTGCTGGAGGTCCCAGGGGCTCACCGTGGCTCAGCCTGCAGTGACAAAAGCTTCCCTCTAATAAGCTTAATAAATTACTTTCATACCCTACACAGGCTGGAGTCCCATGCAAATTCATCCAAGCACTCCATCGTTATCTCCGCGCTCTAATTAGGCTTCCCAGCACCGAGAGCTGGGTGGAGCCCGTGCAGGGCCATTCGTTATTCCTTAATGATGCTCTCCCTTCATGGTAACAGCTACGAGGGATGGTGGTGTGTACAGACATAAAGGGCATCTCGTTTTGTTAAACGCAACCCTTGATCTTTCCTTTAAAAGATACAAATAAAAAGAAGTCTGGGATTGGAAAGGCATAGAGGGATCACCTTATCGCTGCATCTCCCAGCAAGCAGCTCAGCCTCTCCTGCAGCTCCTCAGAGCAGCACTCCCAGGCTCACAGCTCTGCAGCAAAGGAGCCCCGCAAGGCAGAGGAGGCAGCAGCAGCACTGCTGGCATCTCTGGGGCCGGCACTGGGAAAACACAACCGGATTTTGAGACCATAAAGCGCACAAGCTTCCGTTCCCATTAGCGCAGCGCGCTCCTTCCCTGAAAGGTTTCCTGTGATACAGCTTGAGTTGTAATTAAGAAGACCACAGTCATTTGCCTAATGATTTTAAAATTGTTGTCTCTCCCTGCATCTGTTGGCTTGTGTCTCGTGGACTGTTGGTATCTTGGGTCACGGACCGTGTGCCAGAATCAGCGGCGCAGGATGTGCTGCGGGATGTTCCCAGGTCTGATAAACCCATCATAACCTATCACAAACCCATCATAACCTATCACAAACCCACCATAACCTATCATAAACCTATCATACACCTATCATACAAACATCAATGCCAACTCCGGACATGTCCTGAGAGCCTCCCACATTTTCTTCCTAAGAGCTTGCCACCAATGCCTCCAAACTCAGTGAAATAAATAAATAAATAAAATTAAAAAATCTTATTCTAACTCAATAGCCAGGCACTACCAAAGAAACCTTTTCTTATGCTCTTCTGTACAGATAGCAACAGGCAGATGGCTGCATCCTCAATGAGAAATTTGGGTTGCAAGTGGGAGAAGAGATGGAGCCACAGCCGTGCTCCCACCCCAGCCCATGGGCACCCAGCCCTCGCCCTGAAAGCCTCACAAAAGAACAAGACACGGCAGCACTTTAAGTGAAAATGGCATAAATCATGCATATGCAAAGTCCTTCAGTAATTAATGTCACCGGTGATATGTCTGGGAAAGTTGCACCTCAGCCTTGCCTGATGCTCTGCTAATTAAGGGCTTATTTTGTTATGGGAAGCCCTTTGTGTAAGATGCTTCACACAATCCAGCCTGCATTTTATGACCTGTGGGCTTCACCAAGTGAGTAGACTGATGATCCTGGATTGTGCAATGCTCATTAAATGTTAATGCTATGTGCATTTCCACCCCTGCATTTGGAAGGCTACTAATCATTTTTCTAATAATTGTCCAAAGCGTCTGTTCACCCCAAATTCTTCACCGAAACGAGAACACAAGAGCCGCCGCGCGGCCCTGCTGGGGCCTCTGATTTCTTATAAGCAAATTCTGTGAAATTTGTTCACTCGTTTGATATTCCACAGACGAGTCCTTCCTCTGATTGGGAGCCCGATTTTGTAGACCTCAGGTCTGCAGGAGCTGCAGTGAGGGCACGGCGTGTCCTACCTGGCCAGGGGTGAGCCCCCGGTGGTTTCCTAGGACAGCAGGAGCAGATTCTCCCCAAAACCAGGGTTTCGGGAGCCCTGTGGCAGCACCCTGCCCCAGAGCAAGTGGTGCTCGTAATCCAGGGCATTTTCTCTGTTGGTGAGATAAAAAAAACCTGTGAAAGAGGGAGAGCAGTGGAAGCTGAGCGGGCTGGGAGCAGGCAAACCATGCACGGTCATGCTGAGTAAGAGCTAGGGAACTGAGGACAACGTGCTGCCCATCTGCATTTCTGGGGAAATGGGGGGAAAAAACATTAAAAAAATGCCACGAGATGACATCATCGATGGCTATCTTAACATAGGTGAGGAGAGACCGAAGCGAGGCTGCAGCCTCCCCCTGCCACCATCCCCAGCCGCCGGCGCTCGCTTTGTTTTGTTCCAGGCACAATGTGTTCGTCTGTGGGATTTTATTAGACTGTGCCAAACAATTCTAATTTATTCCTGCCAGCTAAAATGATAATTTCTCTCCACTCCTGTTTTACTAAATTGCTACCTTTATTTTTGCAATGTGTATATAATTACCAAATGTTACTAGATTATACCCAAAATTTCTCTCCTTGGAATAGCAGGGATGTCTACTCAGTGCTGTCAATTTTTTTTTAAATGTTATGATTGATAAAATTAAACTGTGAAGCAAGGCATGAAATCTGTCTCATAGATACAATTTTTTTTTTGGCAATAGGAGAAAACAACGCCAGTCATAGAAAATTTCACGAAATGATTCACTGGAGAACGGAGGGAACTTGTGTTTTTTGCTCGAAGAACTTAATAAGACATCCACAGCAACTCCAAGCTGTATTGTTATATTCAATTACTTATGAGGCCCCAAGTTTCTCCACTTTAATTGCTCGAAGCAGGGAAGCTTTAGTCACAGTGTAATGTACCCAGGCATGTATGGGGTTTAATGAATCATACTAACTCTGCACTCTAAGCAATTAGGTAAATCTAGCTGTTAGTTAGTGAGGCATAAAATAAATTTAATCTCTCTTCTAAAAAATCAATTATAGTGCTGTAATGTATAATTCAATTTGGGTCATGCTACATAAATTTTCTGTTTTTAGTATGTTTTTAAACCGGTTGTTATTAGATTTCGCAAGCCGCGTGTGTGCGGGTGCGCCGGGGGCACTTTGCCCTTTGGGGTGCGCGGCGGTGTCCCCGTGCCCACATCCTTGGGGCACGGCTCAGCACCGGGGTCACGGGTGTGTGGGGGTGCTGCCACCCCATCTCTCATGTACCTGCTGCCTGCTGCTCTCCTTTACTGAGCCCAAATCCATGGCTGGGTAGAAAACCGCCCAGCACGTTGCCAGAAGTGCGGCAGCGCACCCTGCACCGCAGCGGTGGCACCCATCCTGCCCCACCTCTGAGATGCTGCAGCATGGCCTGCCCCAGCACCCCTGGTCGCTTCTGGGGACCCTAAACATCACGAGCCCAGCCTGGGGCTGTGCTTTAGCAGTGGGTTAATTCTTGCTTCAGGCACCCTGAGAGCCCTGGATGAACGCTGGGCAGTGGGAGCTGCACCACGGTGCCATGCTGCGCCTCCCTAAAGAGGTTCTGTGCATGGAGGTCAGATAAAAGGGCATCAGATAAAGCCCTGCGGGAACATAACTTCAGCTCGTAGCACCCAACGGAGCAGGGTGCCGGGAGGTGTGACCCTCAGGGGATGGTTCGTGGGGCGCTGGGTGCGGAGGGCAGCGGTATGTGAGCAGGAGGCACCCTGGGCGCGGCATGAGCCACTCTGCAGCTTCGGCAAGAAGCGAGCACATGAGTCACGGGCTAAGGCTGCAACCTGGGAAATGCTCGGTGCAGAAAGCACCCACGCTGGCGATGGCGTGGGAGCAGCAGTGCTCTCAAATAGCACGCACAACTGCAACAGGCTGCAGTGCCCTCCGGCATCTCTTGAGCATCGTCACTGCTCCGCCAGGGCAGGATGAGGCCACCCGGCCGGAGGATGAGCCAGCACGTTGCTGGGGGCTCCCTGGGGAGCAGCACGGAGCGACCTGCCTGGGATGTGCTCTGCTCCTGACAGCTGCCTCTGCTGCTCCTTCTGCCCACGGGTCTCCCGAATGGATGCAAACATGCTTTATTTTCACACAAAATAAAAAAAAGCCTGAGCTGGCTCTTTGACAAGACCTAATCTTGGAAGGCTGTGCTTAAAAGCACGTTTTTCCAGAGGGACCGAGATGTGATGTCTGCAGAGCTCAGTTTTTTCCCAAGCAGGTGAAATCCCAGCATCTCACCTGGGTGAGGCACCCGTGGCCATGTGCAGCCCATGGGGATAGCGCGAGGGGGCTCGGGCACACCATGGGGCACACACCTCTGGTCCTGCCGGGCTGCCCTACACGTGCCCCAGGTGCTGCCAGTACGTGAGCTCGCTGGCTTCAGCTCTCAGCATCCCTGACGTCTGGCTGATTTGCTGTTAGGAGAGAAAAGCTGAGCAGGGACCTCAGCGTATGGAGTTAAAGAGGGTTCAGAGCACATTAACAACTCTGGCATAAAGATGAGCTGGCAATACCAGCAAGCCTGATTCACCACTAAACGGAGAAATTGGAGGCATAAATTCTGCATCATGTTGCTCGAAATAATTGAAATCTATATTGTGACTGGCGTGCCGATAAAGCAGCGCGCCGCGGCAGCATTTCAAAAACTCTCAGGGATGCGCCGCTTTGCCCTCCACGCAGTCAGCGGAGCCTGAGCAATAAAGACATATGAATTGTCCCGATTTATATCCTTCTAAAGACAGCTTTCCCATTTTGCAGGCACTTGGGTAAAATAAGCAGGCGTCCCGACGGCAGCTGATGGTGCAGACGATGCAGAGGGAGCCGGGACAAGCACAGGGGGAAGGAGCAGAGCTGAGGCGTGCGGGGAGAGCCCGGTGATGCCCCTAAGGTGGGCGCAGCGTAGGGGATGGAGATGGGACACCCCCAGCTCCATCTCTTTGGCCCCATTGCCAGCTCTGCCTCACACGGCACTCGTGGGCATTTTTAGGATGGATGGAGTCATCCCAAACACACTGGGCTGAGAGGCTCTGAGGAGTCCCCATGGTGGGGACACGGGGGGGCTGCGCACCCGGGGAGCCGGAGCCCCCCTCTGCTGCCAGCACGGCCGCACGCGCAGCCAGCACACGGCTTAATCTGCTAATTAAGCTTCACTTCTCAGTGGGTGAGCAGGGCTTCGCAGTGTATTAAAGCCTTTCCTCTTCTGATAATCTTCTCCTCTGGTTGCCTTTTTTTTTTTTTTTTTTTTTGGTGGGGGGATTGTGTCTAAATCTCTCTGCAGCTGCCTCGGTGATGACAAAACGAATTCTGCCAGCCAGTTTTATACTGACAGGTATTCCCCCTCCCCCTTCCATGTCTCTTTTTGGAATTAAAATAATTGTAGATATTTACGTTCATTCCCATCAGATGTATTTCCCACACCCTGTCCACTCCAGAGCTTTTCATACAGCTTCGCGCTCACTTTTGCTTAATACCTTTATTGGTTGGTCACATTCTGGAAACTTCTGTTTGCGATCCACAGCCCCTGCAGGGCTTCAGGGGGAGCGGCTGGCTCACAAATACCCGAAATAGGAGGTCGGAATAACTAAAGGACAGACTTGCTGCACGCGGACCTCAGCCTTACATACCGTCTGGCTCGATCCATGAGATAAGTGTTATTTAAAATCCATCAGCCAAGCGCGGATTTTATTATAACCTCCCAACCAACCAAAAAAAATAATAATAATAATAAAAAATGCTGTCAAAACAAGCACTCGCTATTGTCAGGCCATTTCAACTTGTTGCCTAGCATTTTTCCCACTGTACTGCCTGCTCCTTGGTGAGCTTCGTGGGATTTCCCCCGTGCCTGCGAGCAGCGGGTAGGTGCTGGCCATGGCCAAGGGCTCAGCACCGCTCCTGCTAACACGGCGTGCTCAGGGGCTCTGCGGGAGCAATTTTCAAACAAGTTCAGCGATGTTTCTGCTTAAAGGGCTGAGCAAAAGGGGAATATTTGCTTTTATAAGGTAAACTTAAATTGCAGCGCTCCCCCAAGGACACGTACAGGTTTGGGGCACCTTGTCTGCAGCTGAGCTGGGGCGCAGGTCCCAGCCCTGGGCTCTGCTCTGTCTGCAGCACACCAGGAGAGGTGTTTTGTGCAGGGGAAGGGAATCACAGGGATTTTCTTCAACCCAAAGGGCTGAGAATCGTTCTGCAGCTGTGAGCTACAAGGCAAAAACGTCCCTGCACAAGAAAAGGGAGAAGAAAAGAGGCAGAGAAATGGCACAGATTCCTCTCCTGCGCACCCAGGGATGCCAGCCCAGCCTTCTTGGCCCCCGAGCAATTGTACCTCAATTTGTGGGGCTCAGGAGCATCCGCTCACCATCCCCAGCATGAGAGCTGCAGGCAGCCAGCACCGTGACGCCCCGATTTCGGTAACTTTGTGATTTATGATTTAAAAGCTCCCAAGCTAAAACGCGTGGCCTTAAATTACAGCACCGAGCAAGGTTTCCTGGAGGAGACAGGCATTTGCACGCTTCAGAAGTCGGGCTTACGTGGCTTTATCCCTGCTGCTGTGATCTAATTATAACCCCAGAGGAGACCGCGCGCCCGGCGTCACGGTGAACGCCAGGTCGGGCCCGGGTGGGTCAGGGCACGAGGAGCCCAAGGCAGCGGGGCTGGGGGCAGGAACAACAAAAATTAAACAGCAAATGTGTGGAGAGGGCTCTCAGGAACAGGAGCAGCCCCATTTTCTTGCCATGCTGAATTTGCCCCAAATCAGCCTTTAACAGCAGCCGGTACCGTCAGCGCCGCCATCAAGCAGGGGAGCTTTTAATCAAGGCAATAGCGGACGATAAATTAAGAGGGAATTATTGCAAAATAATTGTTAAGCTCTCCAAGTTCCTAAACTTGGGCAGACCTTTCCCATCCTTTGATGTCACTGAGTTTTAATAAGCCCTGGACGAGATCCAGGACCACAGGGTATATGTGAGAAATTTTGCGTATAAATACATAATTGGCATGTGTAGAAATGCCTGCACGGACGGACACACACACACACGCTCGTATTGTGCTGCAACATTAATAGCACGTCCAGAACTGATATGCTGCTAAATAGCATTTCTTGTCCTGGGATCCTATTTTCACACTAGCAGCAAATATGACCTTTGTCTGCGGCTGCCAGCTGCTTATAATTTTGACAGATGCAAGCACATTTCTGGGAAGCTGTATCCATTCAGTGGCTAAAGATCAACAGGCTCTGCTCAGGCTTTAGTAAGATTGATTGGCTCAGGAGAATCCCATTTGCAGCCCTAACTGAGAATAGGTTTACCACGGAGAGGCGTTAATGACTTTGATATCAGTGATCTAAATATGTCAACCTGCGACTCGTGTTGGTATTAAGACACACTATATTTATACAAAACAGCCATTAGCAGAATGCTAATTAATGTGATTCAGTTTCCAAGTAAATCTCGGCTCTTCCAAGCGGTGTAATGCTAGACTTTATTTTAATCTCCCTGGAACTGCAGGGTTGCTGCTGCGCCCGGCCATTCCTCGGGATTAGCCAGATTTATTTTTGCTGACGTTTCACCGAGCACCCTGGGTCGGGAGCGCCCGCTGCCGGGTGCCGTGCGGGGAGAGGCATCTGGGTGCCCCCTGGCAGCTCCTAGAGCAGCACCCAGCCGCGCCACAGCACCCGTTGTCTCCTCGCACAGGGGTCCCCATAGGCTGAGCACCTCCTGAATGTCTACTTTGGCTGGGCTGAGTGCTGGGAAAGAGACGAGATGGAGGTGAGGAGGTGACGGTGGTGCCACGCGCCGTGCCAGGGGTAATTTTTCTGCACCGTGCTCTTTTCCTGCACTCGTGCCGGGTGTCAGGAGCCCAAGCAGGTCTGCAGCCATAAGGGGAGGTCTTCTGCCTTGCTGTTATGGCTCGTGGCTTGGCCCCTGCACCGGGAGCAGGATTGGCCCCGCTGCCGTGGGCACCCAGGGGCAGCAGCAGCAGCTCCAGAAGCGCAGGTGAGCGCGTGGAGCCCGGGCATCCAGCTGCGCATCCTTCCTATCAGCAGGTCATTTTGTGCCTTGTTATAAAGCCAACGAGACCTGTGGGAGAAGGAGAAATAAAAAGCAAACACATAGCACTGCTGAACACATTACAGACTGAGGCGTCAGAAAACTGGTGCCAGGAAGAAGATTAATGGAGCAGAGCTGCAAAAATAAGAAAGAAAATGAAAACTGGGTGAGAACAGAGCTGGTAAAATGTTCTGCTGCTGCCAAAGTGCCTGCCCCCGAATACACCGGGTCACAGCCACGGGCTGGATGCTGCTGTTAATGGAGGAAGCTCGACCCCCACTTCTTGCTGATGTTCTGGGCAGCCTCTGACATCAATCTCATTAACAGCATTAAATTAGGACAAATGAAAGATATTTTTCCCCTTACAAAAAAAAAAAAAAAAAAAAAAAAAAAAAAAAAAGGCGAACAAGTGGCTTGGAATGGGCTGGAGCAGCTATCCAGAAGCAAAATAAAAGCTGCCTCTTTTTACAAGCTGCACACATCCTCTGCTTCAGCTGGTTTGGGAACAAAGGGGCAAATTTATCGGGGGTGACTTTGCTGGAGAAGCCTTCAGCGTGTTGCTCCTTTTTTGCTGAACTTGGTGGTGATAAATGGCGCTGGCTTTTTGCGTTGTAATACCGAAGGATGCTGTAGGACTTCAAGAAATGTATACGTCAGCCAGCGAATCACTTGCTCTGCCGAAATCCCTATGAGCAAACAGACGAATTTGAGGGCACCGATGTCGGCGCTCGCTGCACCCCCTCTGCGGCGCAGCCCAGCACCGCGGGGCGTGCTGCTTCCAGCCAGCCTGGGCTGATCTCATCAATGTGCTAAAGTCATTACGGAGGGAATTGTGGGAAATATTGGTTTTTCATTACAGCCGAGACTTTTTTTTTTTTTTTCGAACTCGTGGTGTTTGAGAAACAAGCTCCATACTTCATGCTGTGGTCCGGCCGCAGGACGGGTGCCAGCGCACGGGCACGCGCCCCGCTCTAACGGCCCAGGCACCCCGTGTGCCTGTTGGAGCTGACACAGCACATCTTCAGCCCGGGGGGGCACACAGAACTGTCCCACCATCGTGACGAGGTGACAGTGAGCAAAGCTCAATCCCTGCTCCTACATCAGCAGCCCCCTGGGCTTTGCTGCTGCTCACTGCCGTGGGGGCTGCTGCACGCCCAGAGCTGGGGCTGCTCCTGAAGGTCTGCACGGGTTTTGCATGAAGATACACGGAGTTTTGTCTCGGTGCTGCCTTCAAATCACTCTCCCTTCTCACCACGATGCCTCTGTTTCTGTGACTGCACCAAAGCAGCAGCACTGCAGGCGTGGGAGCAGCAGCGTGCAGTCCCAAACACCCGGCAGCCGCTTTGCTCGGAGCAGAAACCCGGATTGCTTTGCTTCTGGTAACGATCAGCAAAATAAAAACCTGATTTTTCTACTGAGCCAGAGGAGCCTGGAAAGTGCTGAGGCACTTTAACAACAAGAAGTGTTGGGGCAGTTCCAGCATTCCTCCTTGTAGCCAAAAATAAAATTATAAACCCCGGCAGGACTGCGTGTCCGAGGGCGCGCGGGAGCTGCGTCGCGGCACCGCTGGGGCACCGGGGAAAATCCAAGCCCAGCTCCCCAGCCGGGTGTCCGAGGTCTGACAGCCCGGTGCAGGTGGTCCAAACCCCTTTCTCCTTAAATGACATGTTTAAGGGAAGGTCTCCTGCTGCTGGAGACGGGGCCAAACCCCTGGCTGCCACCCAGCTCCGGCCCGGCCAGCTCCAGTAAGCGCGCGTTTTTGGCTCATTACGCCGCATTTTCACCCAGGGCAGTGCCAAACCACTCCTCTGCGATGGGAAAGGCTCAGACTGTGCAAGCTTCTGCCCTGCTGGGTTGGGGGGGCTCAGCCAGGCTGGGGGGCCAGCCAGGGCCTAGGGGATGCCAGCTGGGGTCAGCCACCCTTGTCGTCTCTGCCATGGTGCCAACAAGGTTTGTGTGTGGGGCTGTCACTGCACGAGCTGTGACATTAGAGGAGCCCTGTTCCCTCCCACCTGGAGCATCAACCAGACCAAAAACCTCCAAACAAGCAGAGCTGCAGCTGCTCGGGGTAAGCAGAGAGTCCCCGGGGGTAATTAAAGGTGTGGGGTGCAGGCAGTGTGTGGGGAGGGACATGGGCTGCCCGCAGGGACAGCATCCTGCTGCAGCCACTCGCTTTGGCCCTGGTGCTGCAGGGGGAAATGTGCTGCTCCACTGCAGAGCAAGACCACGCGCAGCCCTCTCTCCGAGCCCCTTTATTCCCCTCTCCCGACAGGGATTTCTCCGGTGTTTTCCCTTTTTAGCAGCTCCCACGGTTCTCTGGCTGGAGCCAGGTAACTGCAGGGTTACCCCGCCGTGCCCGGCGCAGCCCCGCGGGAAGGCGCAGCCGTCAATTTGGTGCGGATCTGCCGGGGCTCCCCGTGACCCCAACGTGTGCCTGCTTCCTCCTGCCTCCGACACGACTACTGCCACAGCCGGCAGCCGCCGCACGCTGACAAGCTGCGGGAGGGGAGAAACATCTGGCTGCGCTCAGCGCCTCGGCCCGGATGTATAGAACATGGGATCCCCGCTCCAGCTGCACTTCAGCACTCCTCCGCTCGCTGCCTCCCCAGCCTCGCAGCCCTCCAGAAAACAGCAAAAAAAAATAATAATAATAAAATAAGGTGATTGAATGCCCCGAAAGCTGCAGCCTGAGAGGTGGCTGCGGTGCACGGCACGGCGTGGCTGGAGCAAATATGGGCTCGGAAAACGGGGATTAGGAGCACGTAACCCTGCTCTCCGTGCATTTCTGGGGTTGAATCAGCTTTCCAGCTCCTCCAGCCATGGGCCATGGGACAGGCGGGTGTCCAGGATGCCAATGGCTTCGTTCACAGCCCTGCCATATGCCAGACACAGGGGGCTGGTGGGGAAGCCCCCTCTAATCAGGGCCAGCTCCCCGTTAGTGCTGTGGAAGAGAGGCCCCTCCTAAATCCGCTCCGAATTCCCCTTCCTGGGCTCCTCAGGAATGAGAAAAATTTTCCTGGGAAAACTGATTACAGAAAGCTGACATCTGGGATACACCCCTGGGATAAAATAAAGAAAGGTGGGGCGGCGTGGATGGGACGGGCTGGTGAATCACCCACCATGCGTCGGTCACCAAGAAAAACCTTTTCGAAGAGAAACCACCCTAAAATTCAGCAAGTTGACACAGCCCCCCAGCAGCACCTTGCTCCCTGCTGCTCCCTGCCCTCACCTTGCTCACCAGGAAAGCCCTGGCTTTTGAGGTCCTCTCTGTGCCCAGCGCTCACCAAACCCTGCCAAATCCATGCCACCACCAAATGAAAACGCAGTCACAGCCCCAGGTTTCCTCACCACCTTAAGGGACGCGATGCAGACGTTGGGGAGAGGTGCATCAAGAGTCATTTCTGCAGAGGCCATAAAGTTACACGTGTGTGGAAACAAGATCAAAGGCAGGAGTGTGGTTTCCAAGCAGAGGCTTTAATCCTGACCTGAGAATTGTGCCCTGAGCCCTGCTCACGTGCAGCGCGCCTGAAGCCATCTGAAAGCACCGAGGTCCCAGAGTGCTGGGCACCAACCCACTCATGAGGGGTGCACAGCCCCAGGGGACACCCATCCGAATGCTGCTCCTGAAGCCAGAAGCAGCCCCCAGATGGCTTTCAGCACCTCCACATTCGCAGTATTTGCCCTGTGAGGCACCATGGCCCTGGCTTGAGGCTCTCCAATTCCTCAAGGCTCCCCCCGAACCATTGCACAAATGGGCAAGATGGAAAAAGTCCTCAAAGCACGAGGCAAGCAGGCAGCAGCCGGGGAGAGCCCACACCAAATCCAGTGTTGGGGGGCTTCTCATCCCAGTCCCCGCAGCGGTTCTGGATGGGAAGAGCTGTTACCATCAGAGGAGCATCCCCGAGCTGCCAGCAGCACCAGCGCCTCCTGACGAAGCACAAAGACGCTTTCCCAACCCCTCAGACGCAGCCAGTGATATTTTCAAAGCCCTTGCTCTCCTAATTGTCTCTCCGCTCTGTTTTCTAATCTGAGATGTCTTAACACAAACAATTATAGCCGAGTAACTGATTAATCATTCAAATGAAATTGAAATTGAGTAAGTGATTTAATATATTTAGATAACGCACATGTGCAACAGAAAAAAAAAAAAAAGTGATACTTATCTACAATTGTCACTCAAAATGGATGAGTTTCAATTATTTGTGTGGGAGAAAACAGAGGTATAAAGATCAGAATCCAAATTATTGTGTAAACTGTTGACATATTCTGAACACTGTTATTTAAATGCCATTAAATAGATATTTAAATGAGAATGAATAATTGCATCAATAATTCATTTGCAGCTTAGAAAGAAACTTTTGCACAATGTCACCCAGTGGGAACAGGGCACTTTGGCTCTGGATCTTTTCCGCGTTGTGGTGGAGGAAGGTTCTCCAAAATCCTTGTCGGTCCCTGCAGACCCAAAGGCAGAGGGATCCCAAGTCTGCCCCGATCCATCTGCACAGACCCAAAATGCACGGGCAGCCGGGCAATGCTCACACACCATCGGGCTGAAGCCACCTGGATTTAAACCAGGGGGAAAAGGGTTTGCAAAGGTGCTGTATTTACATGCAAACAAAAAAAAAATGGAGCTGGACCCACAGCTTGCCTCCCACGGAGCCTGCAAGGCAGCTGCACTTGGTGTCAGCTCCTGTCTCTTGGACATTTTGGGGCACGAAGGCAGCTGTGCCACGCCGCCCGCCTTTCCCCTAGCAAAATCACTGCTCGCTCGCTCGTGACAGCCGGGGACTCGCTGTGCCACAGAGCGGTGCGTGCCTTGACGGGGTTATTTGAAAAGTGATTAGAAGAGGATCCTCGTAACAGTATGCCAGCTAATGCGTGTGTCCTCTGCCTGCCTGCCATCACCTCGCCGCCTGCCCGCAGGGGAGAGCGAGCACCGTGAGTCACGGCACAGCAGCCTCTGCCCCCTGCGGCACAAAGCCCCGCCAGCACCCACTGCCTGGGCAGGATTGGGAAAGACCAGCACGTCAAAACAACCCAGGGGCTGATGCATCCCTTGCCTACAAATCATATTTTAATCTGGATCTTTAAAAAACACGAGGTGTTTGTAAGGAAAGCAAGCCCACCCGTGTTTACAGCAGATTACATGATGGGGCGAGGAAGTATAATTCGCTCAGCGCTGCTTCTTTAAATAACGCACGCTGTCACGGAGGTATGTGGCAAGAAGTAACCCAACACAGCCTTCTGCAACAAGACACAGCATCAGACATTTAATAGAAATAGCTCTAATGCCGGCTGTCAGGGAAAAATGTAGATAGCAAGTGTGTGACTTCAGTTGCTGCAACGGGGAAGGAGCGGCGCGGGCGAACGCCCGCCGGTGGGTGCAGACAGCCCCGAGCCCGATAAGCCACCCGGCCTCGCCGCTGAATTCCTATGTGAACATGAAAGGCCTTTGGCAATGGGCAGAGATGAAATGAAATGCAAAACTGTTCGAGTGGTGGGGATCTCCCCAGCCGGCCTAATAGGAGAAAAACAGGGGGGATGCTGCGGACACCCCTCGCCTGAGGCATGGAAGGAGCGCGACGCCACGGCGCATGAGCAGAGCCTCCCAAAAGCAGCAGCACTGGCGCTCAGCGGCACCCGAGCTGCCTTTCTGCCACGTTAATGACACCCCGAAGGCACCAGCGGGTGTTTTCCCACCGTATTATGCTCACAAAGCATCCCGCAAGAGCCCAGCCCTGCAAAAGGCACCGGTGGCTGCGGGGGAAAGGCGGCTCACCGCGTGCTGTTTGCTGTCCAGAGGCAGGGGAGGAGGCGCTCGTTATTATGAAATAATTGGGAAACCATCGTCTGCCGTCTCAAACCAGGCATCTCTGTTGAGCAACACTGCTTCTCAGGTATGAAGACCCACAGGTCTCGACACAGCGCGCCGTCTCCGAACGGCCGGGCGCTGCTCCTTGGCTGCTGCTCGGAATATTTCAGGCTCTGCGCACGTCTTCCCAGCGGGGAGAGGCCACCAGCGGCTGCGGGTTGTCAGCTCCTCCAGTGACAAATAGCTGCCCAAGTTCAGAGATGGACGAGATCAGGCCCCGATGCTCCCTCCCAGGTGAAGCACGAGGGCACGTACCTGGTGCGCTTTGGTGTCACAGCAGTTGTGTGCGGCGCTGACCCAGCCCCAGATGCTGCTGCGCGTTGGCACGGCACAAGAAACAGGGTGAATGCTACGGAGGTGGCTTGGGGTTGGGTTTTCGGAGGCGAAGGAAGCAGCAGGGACAGCTCAGCCTCAGCACGAGGGCTCTGCCCACGGCGCTGCCCAGCACGGCGCTCGCGGTGCAGCGCCCCGCGTTTCCACGGCGCAAGGTGGATCTATATTACTTAGCACCGCTGCGTTAAAAATATGATTGTCAGCCTCTGTAATTTTCCAGTGACAGCTCGAAAAGAAACAGCTGAGCCACCGAGCTCCAGCTCCACATGCCATCTATTTCTACTGTCAGCTCCAGAGAGATCTTAATTATAATGGCTTTTGGTGCTCATTCCTTCCTAATGCTGTAACAGGGAGATGATTGCAGCCGTAAATGAGCGATCAGTCTATTCCCTGCTGGGTAGTAAAGCTGGTTGTCAGGCTGGGGAGGGACAGCACGCACGAAACTGTTCCCCAGTTACAGTTCACTTTGCACACTCTATATAAAATTGAATTTGGCTTACTCATAGCTGCAAGTTACAGGGCGCGAGATGGTAATTGCACCAGGAACGGCGAGAGAGCGAGAGGTTTAATTGGCTGCACAGTCTGGAAACTGCACGGATCAATTTTGCACCGGCTATAAATACGGGCCGATGAGCCTGGCCCCGAGTCCTGGGCTCTCCAAACACCGGGTCGGGTTTGTTGTTCCCTTATCGCTCCTCCTCGGAGCCCAGGAGCAGCTGCGCCAAGTCAGCAGCTAAACTTATTTGCTTTGCCCAAATTAAGATGAATTGCAGCCAGGGCAAAGATTTCCAGTGCGTGACTGGTGCCTCTGCCAGGCGCCCTGTCCCCGGGGAGGTGACGGCTGTGCCAGTGGCCCCCGCCCTGCCCGGCCGGATGGGACCCGCGATCTCCTCGCACAGGAAAACGCAGGAAAAAATCACTGAGCGCCACTCCCAGACACACTCGCTGTCTTCAAAAATAAAATACGCTTTGAAAATATGTGGTAAAAGAGCTGTGTTATTCCCTGGCCTAGACCGAGTCTAACTGTGGAATTTCCTACGCGAAACCAGCAGCTCAGCTTAGAGTTTATCTGTGAAAGTAAAGCGCAGACCTCTCCAGCACAGCCCCACCTCACCCCCTGCTCGCTGCCTGCTCTGGAAGCAGGGCTCAGAACCAGGGCTGCTGCTCAGAAGCCAGGCTCCTGTCCCCTTCCTGACGCTCGTGGGGCCGAGGTGACGGATCAGAGCTCAGCCCCCACCCAAATGAGTGAGAGCCAGGTGGGCACGGAGCTGTCCCAGGGGAGGACACGGTGGGTTCAGCTACGAAACTCTCCAAACTTTTGCATTTTATCTCCTGAGGGCTTCCACGTGCAGTTAGGGGCTGGGTTACCCTGGGAAGTGCTGGACCTCCACAGCACTGAGCCCATGGAGCTGTGGGGTGGTTTCACGTATCCCTACTTCTTGATTCCCACTGCAGGCTCAAGGATGTGGACACAGCATTGCTGAGAGCTTCTGCCCCAGCCTCCTGTTGCCAGCAGACCTCAGATACACACACAGACAGTCCTGCAGCAGAAGCAGGAGGCAGAGCCAGCTCTCCATGACCTGCTGCACGGCATTCAGTCCCCAAACGTTCCTGCTTGCGCTTTGCATCCTGCTTGTATTCGCTCCTCTCACACTGCTTGTTTAAATCTGTGCATCCTCCCTTTATACAGGACCCTCTCAGCTTTGGATCCCTGGGGTCCAGCCACAAACCCTCCCCGCAGCCAGCCCGCTCCTGGCACGGCCACAGGGGAGGAACAGAAATCATCCTGCAGCACCCGAGCTGCCGCCCTCCAGCAAGCCCTGGGCACGGCTCCTCACACCACGCACACGTCCTCCTGCCTGATTCGGTGCCAGGTTTATTGCCTTTGCAGGAAGCCTGCTATCAAAGTAATAAAATGATTTGCAAAATCTTCAAACGCTTATAAAAGCAGTGATTGATATGCTCATCTGCTGGGCACTTCCTGGCTTTAAAAAAGTCTGGCTCGTAATCAGAGCATCTCAAAAAAAAAAAAAAAAAAAAAAAAGGAAAGAAAAATCTGTAAACACTCCACTCGACGTTTTCTCTGCTTTCTGCTGGCACCGGCAGGATCTGCTCCCTGCTCAGCCCCGCCGCCCGCATGGGCAGGCCCCAGCAAATTAACTCCGAATTAACTCATTAGCGCCGTGCGGCTCCTTCCTTCCAAGGGCTCGGCACCACCAGCTGCCTGCCCCCTTCCTGCTCTGCCCGGCCAGAAGGGCACAGCCCTGAAGATATTTGCTGTTTACCCAGGCTGAGCCGTGCAACGTGGGCTGTTTATTTTCCCTCCTACTCCCACATCATCCCCATGCTTTCTCTGACACTCCTCCTCCTCCTCTTCTCCCCCAGATTTCCCCATACAGCCCCATTTTTTCAGGGCAATCCCTGCATCTCCTGGGGTGGGGGCTCCACATGGTGCCAAAGCCGTTCCCAGCCAAGTGGAGCGATTTTACAGATGAAAAGGAAGCTGTGAAGCCTCTCGTGGGTCATGGGCAGCAGAGCGAGCGAGCTGCATTACAGCTATTTATGCTTCAGGGCTGCCACAGATTTATATCTTTGTCACTGTGTATTGTAAAAAAAAAAATTAAAAAAAATAAATAAAAAAGGAAAGCCGCTTGTCCCCTTCTGAAGTTACAAAGTCAGAAGATCGCTGACTCAAGCACTGAAAGTCCCCGAACAGCCGCTGCTCGTGCAGATTTAGCATCAACCCTAGCCAACCAAAGAGAATAATTATTTCTCTGCTCCGCTGTGCTATTTAAAGGCTGATGAAGTACAAAGACGCTGAATTATGCTCAGAAGAGTTATGCTCACGCACCACAAGGTAGCAGCCCCCGAAGATAAATAGGCTGGAGGTGAGAGCTCCTGCGCCCGGCCCTGCTGTCCCCAAGGACTTCGGCTGGGTGGTGCAGAAAGCAAAGCCCAGATTGGGGCAGGGCCCTGCCCCTGCTCCTGGTGTCCCTTGCTGCTGGGGACATGGGATTTGGCAGGCAGCGTGGCTGTGGTGGCAAGGGTGCGACCAGTTTTGGTGTGAGGATGCTCAGTTCTGGCCCCCTGAGGGGTTTTGGCAGCAGGGATAGCCTGGTCCTTGCACATCCCTGAAGCACGGGGATGGATCCTGGTGCCTCTGGAGCTGCGGGTTCATGCTGGAGAGCTGGGCTGCTCCTGTCCCTGCTCTAACCTCCGGTGACAAGTCAGGACACTGGTGAGAATTGTTCAATGCCTTCACCCTCCCCAGGCTTCAGCCCCAGAGCCGTTTCTCATATCAATATTACAAGTCTGATCCCTCTGCCTGGGTCAGCAGGGCTGGAGGGTCCCTCCCCATGCAAAAACCCAGCACAGGATGCAGCCCACCAAGTTTTGCACAGCCCGGCTGCCTGCCTGGGGGATTTTTCTCTCCCAAACCCCTTCATCTGCCCCCAAAATGCCAGGCACTGGACACAGGGTGGGCACAGCTGATGGCAGCACAACGTACAGCAAATACAACACGATTCAAGGGAAGGGGTTTGCTCAAAGCTCAACCACTGCCACGTTCCCAGGAGCCCTTTGGGAAGTGCCCAGCAATGCCCTGGGACAGCACTATTACAAAAAGAGCACTCAAATCCATCCCCCTACCACCACTTTGGCTTTTTTTTTTTTTTTTTTTTTGGTCCTACAGTATTATATGGATCATTGTCGGTTTTCCCATCTTCTCATAATTTATAAAAACGGCCTGCTTGCTATCCTTGGCTTCACCTCAAGTTCAGTAAATCGAGGTATTTAATTAAACACAGCAATTTGCCGGCTCTCAGCCCAACTCGTAAGGAACTCACGCATCATTTGAGCAGAATTTTCATATACTTTACTAGGAAAAAGTGCAGAGCCAACTGTAACAGAACAAAATACATTTTTCTGGCAACGCACAAAACCACTTTTCCTCCCTCACGAGCACGTTGCTGCCTCCCCATTAGCTGCCCGGGGGCTACCTGATACGGCTGGGAAAGCCTCGGAGCGCGGCTGCAGCGAAGGCAGCAGCAGGTTCTCCGTGCACGGGAGCAAAACGTCACCCAAGCAGCCATCAGCAAGCCCTGCACCTCCTGTGCACGTCCACAGCAGCATGAAGAAGCCCTGCACCACCGCCTTGTCCCGGATGGCTCAACAAAAATAAGGATTTTCTGTGGCACACCAGCAGAAGTCTTTGGAAAAGGTCAGGTTATGAGGTTTTGCAGGAATACATCTCCCTTTTCTCTAACAGCAGAGTCTGGTAACACAGCTAACATCTGCCACCCAAAAATGAAAGGCAATGAAGGTTTCAGGGTGCTGTGTGATGGGACAGATGCGGGAACCACCCGAAATGCCCTCCTGCTTGGGGATGCAGGCTCAAAGCAGCGCCCAGCAGGGATGCAGCTGGGGCTGGCTGGGCTCAGGGGAAGGTAACTCAGCTGTGAGCTGCAGAAGGGCACCAGGAACATCCAAATGTACAAATGCCCTCGCTCCTTGTCCACTGGGATGATCCCGGGGGCCGTATTTGAGTCACATGAAGAGCATCTGCTGGAGATTGCGCACTGCTTGGCTCTTCCAGCCTCAGGACAGAAGCTGCATTAAGAACAGGAGTTGGTTTTCTTCCTTCTTCCTCAGGTTCCCAGCACTGTGCTGCCCCGAGCTCGAATCTGGGGCAATGTCCCAGCTGCAACCTGCCCAGCCTCAGCAGCACGGGTTCAGGGGCCTGACCCAAACTGAAATGCAAGAAGAAAAACGTGTGAGCGCCAAACATTCCAGTTTCTACCTCTTGCTTTCAACAACAATGAAGCCGTTGTGTAAATAAACTCATTAACAGCAACTGCTGAACAGAACCTGTCCCAGCGCCTCGCGTCTCCGCGCTCGCAGCTGCCGACTCTGGGACGGCTTCATCAGCAGAGCAGGGATCTGCGTGCACGGAGCCACCACGAGGCATCACGGAGACGAGGAGAGCGAATTAAAGCTTGGATCGGGCTTTTAAGATCCTGGCTCGGATTTGCAGAAATAAATAAATAAATAAAAGGCAAAACATGTTCAAAATTTTTTTATTATTATTTTTAATTTTTTTTTTTTTACTCTTTTCTCTCCAAAGAGCAGGGTGCTTCGTGATTGCAAGCCCAGGGTGAGCGGACAGAGCCGTGGCTTTGTGCTGCCCCTTGCCCCAGCGCCGCTCTGTGCTGCACGGGGCCCGACGGAGAGCCGGGGCGAGCGCAGGGCTGCTCGCTGCGCCTTCCCACCGAGGGACCCGAGCAATAGCACAACAACAACATGTGCAACTACTTAGAAGTCAATTAATATCAGAGGAAGGACCCTTGTTGAATCCAGCAGAAAGAATGATGGCTACATTTCCGGAATAATGGCTGAAATTTGCCATTGTGTGTCATCAGGAATCATTTAAAATAGTTTTGATCTAAGCTCTTTCTGTCAGGGCTCTAATGAATTAACAGATGACAGATTTCCGTAATGAGAGTCTATGTTTTAAAGACAAGGCTACATTGTTTTTGCTGTACTGCTCGTATAATTTGGGATGTTTAAAAATAATTACGGCGCAAGATTAATACCTTACAAGTTTGCAGATACTTCTCGCACGCGGCGGAGAGCCGAGCCCTCCTTTTGCGCAGGTTTAGGGACGGGGCTGGGGACAGGGGCAGCATCCCCACACCCCAACCTGCATCGTTACACCCCAAATGACAAAATCCACGGTTTTAGCCAGAAGAAAAGAATTTGCTGTCCCAGGAGAGGAGGGGGTCTTCGTCCTAAGAGCCCCGCAGCCCCTTTGAAAGCCCGCGGGCCGCGCCGGGGATGGGTGCAAGAGGCGTCGAGCGGAGCAGCCGTGTCCTCGGGCCTGAGCCGCGGTGCTCGGACTCATTAGCTTGGTGCTGGATCGCATTTTTCTGCTGTGCAAAGGGACCACAAAGGCATATTATATTCAATGTTAAGTAAACAAACTTTTGAAACGGCCTTTTATTGATTCCATACGGCCATCTGGTTTGAAGGAGAAGGCTCCCTCCCTCTTCCCCCTCCCTGTGAAAATATTCGAAGGTTAGGGGCTGGCAGCGGCTCAGCATGGCTGCAAACCACCTAGTTTCCTTTGCGGTTAACAACACAGGAAAACGTCTAACTTTCAGATAAATGTTGGAGGCTTATTTGGTTCACCCATCTGGTAGCCAGCCTGTTCTGCGAAAATTAAAGATATACATATGCAAATATTCACAGTCTGCTTCCAAGATCTAAAGAATTTTTATGATGTAACCACAAAAAGAGGTTATTTAATGTTGACAATATGTAGCAGAGCAAAGCACTATAATGCTGCATATGGTAATGTAACTTATGAAAATGAAGCCGCAGTGCCCTTACAGAGTAATGAAAAGCAGATTTCACCTTGAAGACTATTTGAGCTGTTTAGCTTGTAATGACTTGAAAAAAAAAAACCAAAAACATTGGTGTGAAAATACAACTTGCCACACAGCCACACGGGCCCCAGGCTGAGCGTGGCAGCGTCTCGCTGGGGGCTTTCTCTGCCGAGCAGCCTCAGCCCCAGCAGGCACAACCCAGGTCCCCGCTCCCTGGCCACGGCACGGGACAAGCCACCCGTCACCGCCACGGTCCCTGCGGGTCCCCGTTGTCACCTGCAGGGCTGGTGGTGCTGGTGGCACCAGCCGTGCCAGGCAGGAGCTTACTGGTGTTGCTGGTGCTGGTGAACCCTCCGGCTGCAGCTGGGCTGTGCTGGTTGCCGGACATCTGATGGGAGCTGCCCGTGGAGGGCACCGAGCTTCTCCCAGGACACCCGGGCACCTTGCAACACCTCGAGGGGCTCCAACCCCATGGGGCAGAGCAAGTGTGAGCCACACATCACCTTCTCCATCATCTCACGGGGCTCAGTGCATCGGCAGGTCCCCAGATAATGTCCTGCAGCCTTGCTGCGAGCTGCCATCTCTCCATGGACCAGCACCCTCGCATCTGACAGGGACACCAGTGCCACATCCCACGGGTGAACATCCCACGGGGTTCCTCCGAAATGCCAACCGAGCTGCGAGGCTGCTCCCAGCCAGCTGCATGGCCCTCGTGCTGCTTTCCATGGAGCAAAGACTTATTGCTCCTGCTAGAATTAATTACGTCCTCTTTCCGTAACAAGCACCTTTGTATATTATGCAAGCTCTTTGCCTGTCATCAGCAGCCTCAGAGAAAGATAAAGATGTTTGAATTAACAAAATATTGCTGTGATCTTCTCTCTGACAGTATGGAAGCAATAATATTTAGTGAGTAACTGAGTTTCCTTTAATAATTTAGTAGACTTTAAAAACCTTGATCATCCAGCTGACTCTGAGAACAAAACAGTCAAGCTTTGTGCATCCAAAGCTGAGATAAAAATGCGAGCAGACTCCTTAAGAGAAAAAAAAAAAAAAAAAGTTTAAAATTATATTTAAAAAAGCTAATTAAAAGCCCAGCCCACATGAAAGAAAGAGGCCAGGGAAACTGTTCTTTAAAGCAACCAAAGCCACAGGTTTCCAAGTCTCTGTTTCTCCCTCTGGGCGAGCTGCCCTCTCCGTGGGCGCGCAGGCACGGCGCGCTGTGGGGCCACTCGGCTGGGTGGCAGCAGAAAAGTGGTTTTCAGAGGGACCGAGGCAGACGGGAGGGACCGGGTGGTGACACAGCAGTGCCCAGAGCTGCCCGCTGAGTGCTCGGGCGAGGAGCCACCAGACGGCTGCAGGCAGCACGGAGCAGTGCGCGACGCCTCCTCCCACGGGGCACCAGGGGTTGGCAGGGGCAAGGGTGCTTCGCAGGGAATGTGACCCCTAACTGAGACCCACACCCGAGGTTATTGCCAAAAAAAAAAGTCTGCCACAGAGTCCGTGGGCTCTGCTGTCACTGTCACCTGCTTTTCCTGCTCCCCTCTCCTTATCTTGAAGATCACAGCCACAAGCCCTCCGGCAGGAGCACAGTCAGGTTCTCAGCACTGACCACGTTGTGCCAGAGCAGTTGTGTGTGTGCAGGAGAAGAGAGGAGAAGCTCTCCAGAGCTGCAAACCCCACGCTTGGAGCTGGTCGGAGCAGCAGCAGTGGTGGGGCAGAGCAGAGAGGCTGGCACGGAGCAGGAGGGACCCAAGGAGGGCTCCGCTCAGCCCCACACCACCCTGGGGCCAGGCACGAGCCTGTGGGTCCTGGCACCCCACAACCAACAGCAGACAGATTTCCTTAATTTGGGTTGTTGTCACGAAGAACCCGAGCTTCTCCTGGGAGCCCCCAGTCATGGAGGCAAATGATTTGACACGCTGCGTTTTTGAGCATCACCGTTGGATGCTGTGGGTATTCCCGGCTCAAGTTGAGTGAAGCACGCGGGCTTGGAAAGCTCCTTCGCAGGGAACGAACTGTCAGGGAGCCTTGTGGAGGGAAGTTTGGAAGAAACAAGAAAGCGAAGAAACCTCAGCTCCTCTGACAGGGCCAGAACCATTAAAGGAGCACTTAGAGCCCTTAACATAAAAATGCATCAAAGAGGAAAACCAGATGAGAACAGATTCATTTGCCTTGGAGAAATCCTGGCGCTCTGATATGCTGCCTTCCTCGCACTCTGCTCGCTGTGGATTGAAATGCCTTCGGGCAGGAGAGCTGTTTTGTCTAACACACGTATTTGCAGAGGGCATTTTAAAGAGAAGCCTCTCCAGAGAGGCTCCAGCAGCCCACAATCGCAGCTTCCCACTTCATTGTTATGCAGAGCAAAAAGCCCCCAAATCCACAATAATGAAAACTAGATTCCCTTTTAGATAAACACGTTATATCAATGACAAAAAGATGAACCAGAGCTACATCAATGCTCAGAGCATCAAAGAGCTCCAAATCAGGCTTCAGACCTGCTAACGATGCCATCCACTGCTGCTTGGCAGCTGCATGAGCACCAGACCTGCTCAGACGTCTCCAGGACCCCTCACCAAACCCCCAGTGGCCGTCACCCTTGCGATGCCACGGGGATTAGGGGGCTGCACAGCCCTACTCAGTGCGCAGGAGGTTGAACCAATCCTTGATGCCAAACCTGGGGAGGATGGCGAGGCATTTGGGAGCGTGTGAGCACAGCCAGAGCATCCAGACCCTGGGAGCACCGAGCCCTGCCTGCTCCCACCGTGCTCCCCGCTACCAAACACCCCAAGGACAGCCAGGGGGTGACACCAGAGCGAGGGCAGCAGCACAGACCCACCTCCACCACCACAGACAGCTCAGCATCAGCCCCATACCTCCCACACGTGCCTCTTCCAGCCCTGCACCAACCCCCAGAGAAGCCCTGGCTGGCTCAGTGTCCCTGCAGAAACCTGGCACCTCCGAGGAGGCCGCGTGCGGTGCGCTCCGGCGAGCCCCCGCGTGCCCCTAACCCCGAGGTAATGCGTGCTCTCAGCCCTCCGGCTTTCAAACCCACCTCTGTTTATTCCCCTCCATAAAAGTATGCGGCCGAGGGAGCGCTGACACGCTGCAACATCTGGGACTCATCTCAGCCCCTTTGTTGAGCAGTGAGTCAACAGAAGGTGTGATGAGAGCCAGATGTTCGGCCCTCGCCATACATCATAAGTGGAGTGGATTACAATAAGGGGACAAATAAAGAGGAAGGCCTGTGAGAATATGTGGAGCCCCCGGAGGCCTTTAAAACCGATTTTAAAAACCCATTTCCCTGGATTCAGAGGGAATTTTATAGAGTAGAGCCAGCAGAACGCGGGCTGTTTGTTGCCAGGCCAGGCGACACGGAGCCGGGGCTTCAGGCAGGAATAAAACCCCGGTTTCCTGCAGCGGGGAACGTTCACCAGGACCCAGACTGGTGGGAGCAGGGCTGGGATTTGCCCACTTGCAGGCTGGAAAGGAGACGGCGACCAGCAAGGAGTCTCCTCACCTGTCCTCTTCTCACAGCAGCTTTGGGGCAGGATGAGTCTTTTCCCTCCATCCCCACCAAAAATCCATGGGGAGTGGGTACCCGAGGGCAGCCACCAGGCTCGGTCCCATTTCCCGAAGCCCCCCTGCCCCAAACCAGCCCTCGTGCAGGGGGTTGGTGGTGCTCACACCGCCCGGGTTCCTGCCCCAGGGCTCCTGCTCCACCAGAGCACTTTGCGCCCTCCCCGTGCCACCGAGAACTGCGGGCAGGAGGACATAAAATTAAGCCTAGTTTTAACGGGGACAAAAATTGCAGGATTATGGAAAACCACAGAGCAGACCCATTGGTCAGAGGTCACCAGCAGTCACAGTCTCCAGAATAAAAGGAGGGGAGCTGGGGGCAAGAAGTCCATCGTCAGCAAGGTAATTAGAAAATCCCCGGTAGTGCGCGGGCACCTCTGCCTGGCACAACCTCGGAGAGGCCACAGCAGGACCGAGGTGCCCGAGGTGCCCACGCCTTCATACCCGGCGTGCCTCGCCTCCCTTCTGGCTGCAGCCCTTCAGACAAGCTCAGACAGGCCACAAAAGCAGTCTCGGCCTTTGAATGTCCAAGGAGTGCCTGCAGTTCCAGCCGCCAGCATCCTTCAGAAGCTAATGCGAGGTTCTCCTGTGTGATTCCCATGTGCCCGAAACCCTGTGGTTCGCTGGTAGGGTTTAAGGGTTAAAGAGTTTAATTTAGGCAAAGCAATCCCTTAGAACCATGGGGTGAAAAAGCAAATGTGGGTGCTGCTTCAGCAATGTGAGCAAGACCCAGGGTGATGGGAGAGGATGGGGCCCCAAATGGTGGAGCTGTAGGGCCATCACCTTGCCCCCTGCTCCAGCAGCCCAGGTCCTCTCCCCAAAAGTCCTCTCCCCATGCAGGCTGGCACTGTCCCACGCTGTCTCTTGGGCACCTTTGATGTAAAAACAGCACCCTGGCAGGCAGGAATTCACCCACATCACCTCGCCGTGGCCTCGTGAGCCTCCAGGGGCTGCAGGATACCCCTCAGCCCCGCTGCCCCCACGCGCCTCATCCTCCCCTTCCCCAAGGCAGGCAAACAAAATGCATTTAAGGAGACAAATGGGATTTTGTTTACAGCTCGAATCCACTCTTTCCTGTGCCTCATCCAAGAGATAATTTCAAATGGAATAGAACATCACCCCGGGATGATGTTTTCCTGTTGCTACACGAACGCTGAGGCTAAATCAAAACATTTATCGGAAGTAGACGCTGCAGCAAAAGTGGGATGTTCTTGTGAAAACCAGGAGACGTCTGTTCGGTGACAGCCTCCTGTTCCAAGGGCTTTCTTCCGACTCCGCCAGACTGCATAAACAAGAGCGGAGCAGCACGTTAAAGCATCGCAGGTTTTGTTTTGTCTCTGCGCCGAACGGTTGCTCAACGCACCAGGGCTGAAAAACTGCATCCCCTGTGCTGCGGCACCCCCAGGTCGGTGATTTCCCCCCGTGCCTCCAACAACCCCAGCCCAGTTGCTCACCAAGAGCCCCGCAGAGCCCAGCAGTCCTCCAAAATCCCCTGGGGGGGCTCAGGAGCAGCTCGTCCCTTTGGTGGGGGTTTGCTCTGCTCCGGGTGCTGAGCATCTCCAGCCCTGCGAGCACCCGGGTGGGCACCCTGAAACCCGGAGCCACACGGGCACTACCCACATCCCAGCTTAAGGAGGTGAGCTGATCAGAGGTGGGCCTTTACCAGGAAAAAAAAATAAAATACAAATCAAAGCCCTGCAACATGAGGCAGACTTGAACTCAAAGGTCAGGGGCTGGTTCATAAATTAAACCCAAAGCAGCGCTCCGGGGGTCATCGGAAAGCTTTGCTTGGCTCCTGGCGGTGCTCACGGGGGGCTGTTGGGAAAAAGGGAGCTTGGTGCTGAGGAGCAAAACGAAGCACTCGATGGAGCTGCGCTGCTGGCTGCACACCCCCGATGCTTGCAGGCACTGCTCTGCTTCTCCCCACGTGGCCCCCACACAGGGCAGGGGGCACACGGGACTGCTGGTGCCATGCCGAGCCGTGCCAGGCTGTGCCAAACCGTGGCCATTTCTTGGTGTGAGGTTCCTCGTTGCTCCCGCACCCATTTGCCCTATTCCCAGTTCCTGACCTCACTGCCCTGCACCCCAAAAAAGCCCCGACCTCTCCACTGCCCCCCAATTCCCCGTGATTCTGCTGGAGGTGACCGCCGGGCACGCTCCATGGTGTGAGCAGGCTGGAAGGCATCGAGCCACCCAAGTTCTGGGCGACTCCTAAACCAGCCAGCAGGGTGTTGCTGCTGTTTTCACCCATTTAATTTGTTTTTCCTGACCCGCAGCAGTTCTGCTGCACCCCGTGCATCATTAACGATCACTCCAGCTAATGAGGGATCCCACCCTAATATGGGACACGGCTGTTTTGAGCCAGTTGGGATGCCGCACGGAGCTCCCCTGAGCTTGGTAGAAGCAAAGCATGAAACAATCCTCCTCAATGGGATGCTGGAGAGGAGCCTTTGGGTGCCAAAGCACTGGGTTCCCACAGCAGCACCACGTGGCACCACACGGTGCCTCGTTAGGTCCAAATTCGTGCATCCAGACCAAGCCCTGGTTGCCTGGGGAACGCGATGCATCTCCTGCCCACGTGCATGGATGGATTTCATCCACACCCCGGGGCTGCAGGGCGCCTGTGCACGGCTGGGGTGCAAGGGGAGATCCCAAATCCCTGCAGAGAACATGGGGTGACCCCGGCATCGGGACAGAAAAAAAGAAGGGAAGAGCAAAGCAAACTTGGGGCACCAGCAGCCAGGTGCTGAACGCCGAGAGCTGCCCACCCCGCCGCCCATCACAGCCGCCGAGTGGCTGACGCTGGTTTATTTTTAATACTTAATGAGATAAAAGGTTGGAATTGCTTTTAAGCCTTAAATTGCCTTAGCCCTTTTTATCTTTGAAAACACAACAAGCAATTTTGGAGGGTATTTTTTTTTTTTTTTTTAAAGTTTGTTATAATGATTCCTGGTAGCTATTATGCTGGAAATAAGGCTCTTTCAAAGACTGTTGGGATACATTAAATGTTTCATTTTTCAGTCTCCGTTTCTTTTGTTTTTGATCTCCATTCAGATTGATTAAAGACACTGACTGCTCAATTTTGATTAAATCCTAAATCATAACTGGCTTACAAAACAACTGTGAAAGCTGACATTTATGAAGTTCAGTAAACTAGTTGTAAGAACAGGAGTGCGAGATGGAAAAAAATAATAAAATTCCTTTCCAAACAAACATCGGTTGACAGCAAACAGATGGTTAGAGGCTCTTACTTGTAAACTGGAAAAATTAAGATTTGGCAGGTTCTGTTAAAAAATAGTTACAAAACATCTTAAAGTTTTCCCCTTCATATCCTGGTGTTGCTCTGGGCATCGTTTCAATATTTTCATAGGCTACTGCACGGAAAAGGTTCTGAATACATGAAAGCAGCTGGCATAAAAGGGCTCAGAAATACTAGTTAAGATTTATAGGAAGCGAGGTTGCCAGCATCCCAAAGATGCAGTATTTAAAAACCCAGCTCCTCAGCCCACCAATAAATCACTGTAACTTAGCAGCCTAGCTCCAGTTTCATCTCCAAAGGTGCAGGAAAAGTGGGCAAAATGTAACCTCGGTAGATTTTTCCCTATTTGTTGACTTACCCCGCGATAATGTTAAGCTAATGTTTTTGGGCTGAGCAGAGCCACGTTAAATTAAAAGTCCCCAGCGCAGGTTCCCCGGCCGGAGGGGGGATTCCAGCCAGAGACCTGCTGCTCGCAGACGAATTTCCTCCTCCTCGGAGCCGCGAGGCACAAAAGGTCCAGGGGACGCCTCCGTCGTCTGCTGGCGTGAATTAAACCTGCTTGCGGCAGCCGCTGCTGCTACAGCCCCCCAGCCCAAATCCTCCAGCCCAAAACCCCCCAGGCTGAGCCCCCAGGACCCCATCACCTGTGGGGACAGCCGGGTGGCCACTCGTGGTCCTTGATTTTTCCCCCACACACTGCCCCAGCCGGCGGGCAGCGGCCGCTTTTCCAGTGCCAACAACTGAACCGCTCCGCGCTCGGAGGAGAGTCAATGGGGCCTTGTCTGCAACCTGAATTACTGGCCTGCAAACAATCATTTCGGAGTCAGCATCCGAGGCCAGTTCCTCTCCTTTTCGCCCTCCCCTCCCCGCGCTGAAGCAACCACCGAAACCATTTGCAAACTGTTTGCGATCGCTCTGGGCAAAACCAGGAGGTTTCTGCGGCTCCCTGTGAGCTGCTGGGGAGCCAGAGCCCCTCGGCTGGCGTGTTCCAGCGCACACCGAGCGAAAATATCCTTGCAGGCTGAAAACAATTTTAATTTTAAGATCAAAGCGAGCTGCAGGAAGGAGGCAGGGAGGCGGCCGGGAGGCAGCGGGTCCCGCCGTGTCTCTCCTCCCTAGTGCAAGGAGAGCTGCAAGCGATGAGACCCCAGGGTCGAGGCATTAATTGGGGCTGTGGCTGAGGTTTTCCATGGGGCTGAGAGCCCAAAGCCTCCCTGAGATGCCACCAGCAGCCGTGCCAGCCCTGCTGGTAGAGCAGGGTCACCAAAACCCCCAGCAGAGCCAGCGAGGGAGCGCATTCACCCAAAATCGGGGCCAAAAATCACCCCCGGCACAGCTTACCTCCTACTGAGCCTACAGGGCACTGGGGACATGTGTCGGTCACCTGCCAGAGGTGACATTCCTCTTTTTCTCCCCACCAACGCAAGGGCCCAACCGAGTGTCCCCAGGATGCCCGTGTGAAGCTTCTTCCAGAGAAATCGTCGCCTTTCTCCGTTTCTGTAGGAGCAAAAATCCCTGGAGAGCCGGGGCTTCGTTGCCTCTGCTTCCTTCCCAGGCAAAGCACGCTGTAGAGAGATGCAGAAACACGTTACAGAGAGAGGAAAACATGCAGGCAAACATTTTTGAACCTCACAGCAAAGCTTTGATCCTCGTTTCATCTCTGGGTCAAGCCTTCCTTTGGCGGAACCTGGTTTATCATTCTTACATCTAAATCCCTGGAAAAGAAACCCCCCCCATCTCATGAGACATCAAAAACCGTGCTCAACAGAGTGCTAAAAATAATCTCCTCCAGGGAGCAATCCTGTTCTACCCTGGAGGGGAACGGAAAGATGAGTTAATAGGTCTTTTCCAGCTCTGGTTCCTGTAATTCTGCAAAAAAAACAAGGCTGACTCTTCTGTTTACTTTTCTGAATATGCAAAACTCCTCTCGCATCAGCTCCGCGGGTCTCCGTCCCAGCCTCAGACCAGAAATCCCGGCTGCCTTGCTGCCTCCCAGCTTCGCAAGCGCCTCGGAGGTGTCTGCTTTTTTTTAATCTTCCTCTTTCCCCGCTGCAGCTTTTTTCCTTTCTCTCCCTGCTCCTTTGAATGAACGCTCACACCAAGCGCCGGCTGCTTCCAGGGGACGGCTTCGAGCTGCCAACTTTCCTCCCCATGAAGAATCCCCTTCCCTGTGTGCCGAGCAGAGATAATAAATCAGGTGGGCAGGAACGCTGCCGTCCCCCCCGGCTGGCACAGCGAGCGGCTCCGGGCGACTCCTTGCACCAGAGGGGAAAAAGACCAAGAGATTTATCCTGCAGCTGCCTGTCCACGTTGCGGGCACACTCCGTGGCACTGGCTGCACTTGAGCTGGCAGATGGGAAATGGGCTGCTTTTCCTTAAAAAAAGAAAAAAAAAGAAAAGCAAAACTGCAAACCCAACAAATGTCAAGTGCATTTATAAGCGTGCCTCCATCCCTGCTGTGGATGGGAGCTGAAGGCTTCTCCCTGGAGCCACGGCCACCAAATCAGCCAGGGCTTGCCTGTAGAAGTGCTGCAGGGGTTTGGGTTTGAGCATGGCCACGGCTGGCCCCGTGTTCACCTGCACCCCGCTGGGATGTTTGTGCAGCCCTGGAGCTTGCCGGGCCCTGGAGCAGCCACCTGGGCCAGCCTCGTCTGAGCTGCAGCATGACCAGTGCCCCCCAGCCTGCTCCCACATCCAAATTCCCACTCGTTGTTTGCTGCATTTTGCTTTGGTTTTGCATTTTATTTTATTTTATTTTATTTTATTTTATTTTATTTTATTTTATTTTATTTTATTTTATTTTATTTTATTTTATTTTATTTTATTTTATTTTATTTTATTTTATTTTTATTTATTTTATTTTATTTTATTTTATTTTATTTTATTTTATTTTATTTTATTTTTATTTTATTTTATTTTTTGCTAATTTAATTTAATTTAATTTAATTTTACTATTTCATTTTATTCTATTTTACGCCATCCTGGTTCAGCCGCCTGCATCCTGCCGCCCCCAAGGAAGCAGGGACATTGCTTCCAAGCCCCGACCCTCGCTGCTCGTTTGCTCAGCCCTCCACGAGCACATCCACTGGACCGAAATGGCAGCAGATGCTCAGTGCCCCGCAGCTAAATGCCCGTCCAGTTGACCAGACCGACGGTGATGGTGCAGCACTGGCAGCCCAGCAGGTTGCCCAGAAGTCCCTAACAGCCTGGAGCGATGCGACACGAGCCGCAGCACTGCCCTGTCTGTAGATTTTATCCTCAAAATGCCACCGTTACCCAGAGTTTAATTAATCTACAGAAACACAGCTGGGTTGCCCTGGAGGAACTTATCACAGATATTAAAATGATATCGCGTTCTGTGGCTTTTCGAAGGGTGCTTTAAAATATGGGACCGAGCCCGGAGTAGAAAAATTGGGGTTCCTGAGATGTGCTGGGGGCTGAGCTGGGGCTGGGGGCACGATGCTGCCCACCTCCAGCCTTGGATCTGTGCTGGGTCTGCACTGTCTGAAAGCCTCCTGTCGCCCGATGGTGAGGACTGTTGAGTTTCGAGGCGAGGAAACAAAACCAAGCCCCAAGCTCACCCTCCACTACAATCCAATTATCCGTCCAAGAGCAGAAAATCACAGATGGTTTTGCATGGCTTTTCTGAAGGAGCGATACTCCAAATGCTGTTATCTGGGGAACCATAACAAAATGTACACGGGCACTTATAGCGGCAGCATCTGGAAGGAAAAGGATAAAAATCTACTTATGTGCACGGGCAGACTTTCCAAGAGCAGAGTGCTCCTACAATTCATCGCCTGAATAGGAAGCCGAGCGAGCATCAGCCGAGTCAATGAGCACGAGCCACTGGGAGTCAGCCTTATCCACCACATCCAGGCTGGAGCTGAAAGTGAGAGCAGAAACCTTCCAGGCCCTGGGATTCAAGCACTGCTGCGCAAATTCAAACCCTCTGTGCGTATGTGGGGCAGCCGTGATTTGCAGCCTCAGACGCTGGGGGGGGAGTTTGGGAACAGCTGTAGAGCAACGGCGAGGATGTAATCGCGGAGGATGCTGGAGGGAGAGAGGCGGGGAGGGAGGGAGAGAGCCACTGGTGGAAATCTTTGTACTTGGGATTCCTCTGGCAGGCGTAATGGAAAGGGGACCGGGCTTAAAGGAAGCAGAACAAAGGACAAAAGTAATGTAAAGGCTTGGCAGAAGGGAGGACTTCTGAAGGCTGCAATATTGAAGGGGTTTTTAAAGGAGATGTTTGAAAAGAAAGCTGCCTGCACTTCAAAATCCGCCGTAGCGCTCTGCTTCTCGCGTGCTTCAGCTCGAGAAGGGCCGACAGCAGGCAGAGGGGAACAAAGAGAATTGGTAATAAGGAATCAGAACCGTGGCCCAGCCGTGAGGGGCACACAAGTGGTGTGATGTCTGGCTCAGACGCACGTCCCCCAGAGCTGGCAGAGTCTCAGGAACTCATTACAAAACTTCCAGGGGGATAAAAAAAAAAAAAAATCTCTTCGAAAACATTAGCATCAGGCTAAACTGGTGCACTGGCACGCTGCCCACAGAACAATTTATCTTATATATAAATAGCATAATTAACCTACACGGTATATACATTGCGCACCACTAGGATGACTTTCAGTTGGAAAACAAATAAATCTTTAAAAGTTTAAACCCTATTTACAGAATTGCCGCTCCATAAATCATCCGGATCATCAAGGCTACTTTATTAACGCTTCTCTGGCTTCGTGCTCGCAAGGAGCAGACAGAGAGCTGCAAATAATTTGGAATTATAAACGTTCCCCATCGCACAGCAACTGTCTTTCAGCAGGTAATGAAACTCATGCCACGCTCCCGATCTATGACCGAAGGCTGCTTCGTGCTCGTTTCCTCCCAGCACACAGTTCCAGTTGTGTTCTGCTCACAGGTTGGGGAAGAGGCTGGGATATTTTCGGTGTGCATGAGGGGGGGAAGGTGGGTCTGCTTGGTTTGGGGCCAAGACTGATGTCACTCGTGTAGGAGCAGCTTTAATGCACGGCCAGGTAATGCTGCTGCTCAGGCGCTGAGGACGGAGCACGGCAGCAGGATTAGGGACTGCCGTAAGCAGGTCTGAGCTCCCTCCCCATGAAAAGACCCCAAACACATCGCACAGTGCAGGGAATCCGTGCAGGGTGCAGGGAGCCACCTCTGGGCGCAGGGTGCTGCAGGCTCCCCATGGGTGCCACCGCTTGCAGAGGGGGCCTGGGGCATCCACCCCACCCCACGGCAGCTTCCCACCCTCCCTGGTCTGTGAGGTGTGTCCCGCAGGAGTTATTAGGCACTTGGCCACAAAGTCCAGCACGGAGCACTTAATTATCAATCACCTGATGTTTTTATTGTCACTTCTTTCTTTTGGAAAGATGGACGAGGCTCGCAGCCATATGGAAAGCCTTCTCCAAGCGACGTGGCCCTGCACCCTGACCCACCTCAGGCATTTCTGCAGGGACCCCTGGCAGCTCTGCACCCCCCAGGAGGCGCAAAAAACTGCAAAAATGTCCTCCCAGCCCTTGATGTGAGCATAGTCCTGCTCCGTACACACAGCTGCCCATTTTCAGAGCTATTTGCAGACACCAAGGGAACAATCCTCACCTCTCCCTCTCTATTCTTGTTTCTGTCATAGAGGTGTGCAGGGGAGGCAGAGAAAGGAGAAGCCATAACCAAGAGCAAGGGCATCTCCTGGGCCAGGCTGTCTCCCTGATGGGGTCCAGCATCTTGACCCTCCCCAAAATCAGCACCCCCTGAGCACCCTCTCCTGTCTCTGCCCCCAGCAGCTACCTGGTGCCTCCCAGAATCCAGCCATAGGCGAGGCTCACCTTTATTACAAACACCTCGCAGCATCCCTTACAGAGCCCCTGATTTCCTGAGAGGCCATTTGGTGTCTTTCTGGGGACAAAACCCCAAATCTCTGCATCCACACGTGGCCACCAGCCCGCTAGGTGCCCAGCGCCAGGGACCCACTGGAGGTGAGGCTGCCTCTGCGTCGCAGCCCCCCCTGCGCAGCCGCCTCCTTTTATTTTTAGTTGATGGGATTTAGCATAAAATAGTGCTGACCTAGCTGTAATCTAAAAAATTTGCAATCGACAGCTATATCATCATGTGCCGTATTTTTGACTTGCAAATAGCTTCCACGGATAGCGCGGGTGTATTTATTAAACACAGCCAGTGTTGCATCTTTATTTAGCTCCTTCTGTTACCACACTGTATAATTCATGAAATTGCCTTATAAAGTTAGGGCGGAATTAAAACGTTGACCAGCCTGTGAACCGGCGCTGACACTTTAATTATTTTAAAAGGAAAGCTGAGAGAAACTCAAACCTGACAAATAACCTGGTGCTGGAGAGCGGGACCTGCCGCGGAGCTCCCTGCCCTTGGAGCCGGCTTGGAGGCAGCTCCTGCGCCTGGTGCCCTTCTGAATGTGGCTGCAGGCTCCGTCCTGCACCTCCAGGGGAAGTTTTTCCATCCCGGATGAGCTGTTTTTCTGCTGGGTGCCTTCCCTGAGCCCTCCTTGATGCATTGGCAGCACTTCTCCCTTCTCGCAGGCGGCACTTTGCGTCTCCTACCGAAGCCAGGAGGTTGCAAGGGTGAGACAACTCCAGCAGAAGGGCAAAGATGCTGGCTTGGACAGCACGTGCTGTTCCCCATCAGCTGTGTTTCAGAGCAGACCCCGTCCTTAGGAGGACCTCAGCACAGCATCATGAGGACAGGTGAGGAAACGTTTCATTTTCCAGCTCGGTGCCGGAGCCTTGCTCCACGGGAGCGAAATCATGCGCCAGCCTCTCCTGCATGCAACGCTTTACAACAGCATGCTCTCTAACAAAACGTTCCCCTCAAGTTCATCTTCACGCCAAAAACACTGCCTTTCCTCGCATCCGAGTCCTTGTATGCCTTGACTCATAAATATTTCATTAGCACCTGGAGACTTTCCAGCGGAGAGCGATGTGATTTGGGTCTGCAGATCGCCGGGGCGTTGCATGGACACCGGCTGGGCGCAGCCTGGCGTCTCCGCACTCATGCACCAGGGTTGCTGACACGGGGTGTGCTGCCTGCCGTGGGGGGCACGCCTTGCAGCAAGATGCATGCTTTGCAGCAGGGTGCACGCCTTGCAGCAGGGTGCATGCCTTGCAGCGGGGCGCATGCTTTGCAGCAGGGCGCATGCTTTGCAGCAGGGTGCGTGCATTACAGCAGGATGCACGCCTTGCAGCAAGATGCATGCCGTGCAGCAGGGTGCATGCCACGCAGTGGGTTGCATGTCATGCAGCAGGGAGCACGGCCAGCACACCCTGGCCATCCTTTGCAGCATGCAGCACAGGGGCACGGAGCCCCAGGAAAGGCTCTCCATCAGCCTTGCCCGGCCTCACCTCGGTGCCGGTGCACGGCAGCCCTGACAAGCCCTGGAAAAGAAGAAAAAAACGCCGGTCAGAAAGCAGCAGCTTGCATCGATGTGGGAGGTGTTTTTGTAACAAATGGCAAAGAAATTCATAATTCTGAACTTTAGGGAAAAAAAAAAAAAAAAAAAAAAAGCAAAAATGCGTTTTCTCGTCGTCATTTAGAAAACAAAAGTGTGTTTGCAGGCGGCCTGGGGGCTGGCGGGGGCTCGGGGGGCTGCGGGGCCGACCTGCCGCTGCCTGGCCCCCAGGGGCATCTCCCCAAAGCGTCTCTGCTTCCAGATGCCACGCGCAGATGAAAACCAGATTTCACCAGAAGTGCTCGGGCCAGGGCGTGCTATGCGGCCTTAAAAAAAAAAAATAAATAAACATCAAAACAAAATTAAATACTAACACTGGCACAAAACATGACACGAAAGACTTAATGCAAAACATTCCCTCCGTTGGAAAAAAAAAAAAGAAAAAAAAGAAAAAAAACAACTTCTTTTCCTACAAGAAACGTCAGGCAGGGCTTCTTTCAGCCAGCCGCGTCCCAGAGCTCTGCCTTTTCCCCATCTTTTTCCCATTGCAACTTTGCAGTGAGCAAAGGGCAGCCACCTTCAAGGGTGATGTTTCTGAGAGTGAAGAAAGCAGAAAAATCATAAAGGAGCCGGGGATGGCAAACTCTGGGTGCAGGAGGAGGCCCCAGCACCAGGATGGGTGAGATGTTGTGGGTGCCCATCAGGCTGAACCTCCAAGAGTTTGCCGACCAAAATCCCTTGAAAAATGCCCAAATCACCTTCATTGACCCAATATTTCCTCCCGCCCTGCCCTGTCTCCGGGCCCTGGGAACGGCCAGGAGCAGCTCTGGCCCTGCTCAGAGCTCGTTATTACAGCACGGAGGAGAGATCCCCCGTCCACTGGGGCACATCCATGAAGTGGTGTGGGCTGAATAATTTACAGTCAGCAATTTACTCGGCGCTACCCCTGCTCCCACACGGAAAGGCTGCCTGCAGACTAATGCCACTTCTTAGATTTATCAGTCATTCAGAGCTGTTTCCTATATCATTTTGGTGAACGATTCTTGGTGTGTCTGTTTGCAAACAGCTCCCTGCGAGCACCGGGCACGGGGAGCCCGGGCTGTGCTTGCTCAGCTCGGGAGGGCCGGATGGGTTTTGGGGGAGCACCACGGCTCCCTCAGCAGGTGCCCGCAGTGCTGCAATCAGGTTTTGTGCTCCAATTCGTACGTTTGCTTTTTTTTCACAAGGGTTTCCCAGTGTTTGCTTAGAATTTATTGTTATTTCCCAGGCCAGCTTTGCCCGGTTCTCAGGTGGAGCCTGGCGTGTGCCAGGGGGGCACAGTGTGGGGCTCCCCCTGCATGCAGCCACCCATCCTGGGTGGGTAGGAGGGTCCCACCTCCATCTCCGTACAGCCTCCATGTTTTTCCCAAAAATACGCATATCGGCCAACGCTCAGAAAGGATTTCCCTGGAAAACCAAGGCGGGGGGGGGTGTTATGAAATGACTCCTGGTTTTAATGTCTCCAAGCCAGGAGGGGGAAAATGCTGCCGCCCTTCCTCTGGCCAACAAAACCCCAGGAGGTGATGCTGCCAGCACCAGGCAGCAAGAGGAGGCTCTCGCCTGGCTGCTGTAAATAAATGATCCCCAAATGCCCCCACGAAGGGGAAGGAGCTCGGGGGGTGTTAACATCACCCCCCGCGTTACCGCTGCCCGCGCTCCTCTCCGCTCCGCTATTCGTGGCGCTCCGTGCCTGTAATAACTGGTGTTTTGGCAGCTGACGCCGTGTAATCGAACCGGGGCTGTCAGGGAAATTTGTAGCTATTTGCTTCACAGGGTTTCTTCATTCCACTCAGCAGCTGTCAGCCCGCGCCGCGTGGTTATTGATGATAGGCGCTAATCATGCAACAGATTCCCCACATAAATCAAGAGGCAGTAGAAAATAAAGTTTCTTCACACTGAGGTCATTTGCCCCCCTCCCAAGTGCCACAGAGAAGAAAAATACAACAAACTCTTACTGCTGCTATTAATAACCCTCCTCATCCCCCACCCCCCCTCCCCTTCCATCCCCTGGGAAAAGGAGACGGTGTCAAATTTTAAATTACAGCTTTTGTTACATCAGCCGAATTGCGTGTTTATAAAACTAATTACCGGGTACGTCCTGCGTGGTTGCTGGCTTGATTTGTGGACTGTCACGTGCCTGCGGAAGGGATCCTCTAAAAGGCTTTTTTCTCCCCTCTTTTTTTTTTTTTTTTTCCCCTCCCCTGACAGGCAGCAGGGGTCAAGCAGCGGATCGTGCGTATTGTAAGTGACAGCTTGAAGTACCTCAAGGGTGCTAATCCTCCATGAAACCTTTTTTCCACCCTATCTGTATTGCGCTGGAAATGGAAGGCACTTCTCTCCCCTCGCGGCTGTCACTCCTCCCGAGTGCAAGCCGGACAAATATAGCCCCAATGCGGCCTCGGAGGGCTCAGGGGCAGCCCCGGCACCGCTGCCCTGCTGTGGGCACTGCCTGACAGCCCCCGGTCCCATCCCTGGACCACCCCAAACCGCTGTCCCCAGTGCCATCACTCGCCACAGCGAACACGACCCGGCTCAGCTCTTGCTGTGCCCAAAATTTAGGGTGGGAAACGTGTGACCCAGCAGGAATAGGGCTGTTTGGGGACGTGCCACTCTGTCCTTGTTGGTGTTCAGCTCTCACGGTGCCAGGGCAGGGGAGCAGGGGGATGAAGCCCCCAGGAAGGTGCTCCCACTCTGAGCTCCCACCCAACATCATGAGCATGGGAAAAAGGGATTTTTTTGCCCTTGCTCCATCCCCGTAAGCCAAACTACAGCACTGGGGCAGAAGCATGTGCTAAAACACTCCCTGTCCATGGGGAAACACAGCCCCATGCCCGATTGTGCAGGTGCCAGTGCTGGGCACGGGGTCCTGGTGTCACCCACCTCCGTCCCTCTGCCAGCACAGCACACGGTGACGTTTCTAACCCAGGTCTCATTTTGGGGCTGGAGCTGTAGATTTGATGATTCAGCTCCCTCCTCCCACATCTTGTTATCACTGCCCAGGAGCTCAGCCTCTCGCTGCCCGCTGCCTGTGAGCACAGGGACGGCTCGATTAGCCCTTCGTTAGCTGCCGTGCCCACCTGGGCCAGCCCCACTGTCACACCACAGGCAGGACTCATGGCTGGTGGTGGAAAAAAAGCCTCCGGGATGGATGATGCTCTTGGAAGAGATTGTGCTTTGATCTGGTGAGGGAGGAGGTGAGTTATCAGACGTGTTCCCCTGCTCCTGCCACCCCAAAGCTCTCACCAAGGGCCCGATCTGCGCTTGCTCCTCCCATGGGGGGCACAGGGGTGTACAAGATGTGCCAGTGGACTGCAAGAAAACAGCTTGTCCTGTCTTGTTTTTTAATGCAGATACCAAATCACGAGCCTCAACACTCGCTAATTAGCTTCTAGATTGGCGCCTTCGTTACCAAAATGGTTAATTCGCTCGGCAGTGTGTCTCATACAAAAGAGGAGCCATCCTTTGAAGGCAGAGCTTTTATCCTTTTCAAACACGTCCTCAAGTTATCAACTTCAACACAACATCAAGGCCTGCTTTTGTTGGAATAATTTAACACTAATAGTTCACGAATGCTGCCACCGCTCTCGCTGCTGAGCTGTCACTGGCTGCAGCGAGACATTTGGTTCAAAGGCAGTGCCAGCACAGAATGAATTTGGACTCATTTAAAAAAAAAAATAAAAAATTGTTTTTTTTTTTTTCCCTTTCTCTTGTCATCTGGTGGGGTTGGCAGCCCCAGCCTTGTCCATGCATGAGCTGATGCTGCACAGATCTGCTGCAGCAGCCCGTGGAGGTGAGCGCAGGCATCGCTGCGCACCGCCGGGTGCCACCTGCTGCAGCACCCCCAGGCAGCAGCCAGCCAGCCCCAGCTGCAGACCTCATCCAATTAACATCAATTACAGCAATGCAACGTCCTGGCGTGGGCAAAGGAGCTGAACTGATGAGCAGCGGACCCAGACACAGTCACCAACGTGTGCAAAGAGGAAAATCAATGCTGGAGTGTCCAAAGAGGGAAATCGATGTTGGCAAACATGAGCGCTTGAAGCTCCGCGCTTGGTGACGCCCTGGGGTCGTGGATGTGGGGAGCAGGGTGCAGGGGGCACCCCCTCCTGCCACCCCCTGCCCTGCTGTGGTGCTCGCCCTGCGTCTCCCCAGCCACTGCCTCCTTCTGCTGCCCTCCCAGCGAGGTGTCACCGCTCTCAGCTCCCCTCCGTGTCGCAGCCTCGGCACCGCAGATCGGCACCGAAACGTTGTCCCCGTCGCTGCCTCTGCAGCACCCCGGGTGGGACGTGCCTTGACAGCAGCCACGTTTCCAGGCTGCGTCAGATAAATGTCTGGAGTGCAGCTGGGAGAGCGTGGCAGCGAGTAAATCACCAAGATCAGGGGAAGTAACGCAGGCATTTCAGATCGTGTCGCTCTTGGGGACACCCTACCGAGCAGCCCCGATCTCCACGGGGACAGGGCCAGGACGGAGGAGCGGGAGGGAACGTGCTGGGAAGGGATGGGCCTCGCTCTGTAACACGCATTCACATGCTCACACTTTCCAAAACACCAGCAGAATAATTTTATGCCTTTCTAAGGAGACGGACACCCCAAATTTGTGACAGCTGCTGCGGCAGCAAGGACCGTGGTGCCCTGGAGCTCGCATCCCTTGGTGATGTGAATGAGGGGCTCGGGGACCGGTCGTGACTTCGCAGCGGGGTCCCCACCCTGGGGACCTCCTCCGCTCCCCGAGCCCCCACGCAACCTGCTCCGTCTGGGAAAAGCCACCGCCTCGCCACCCTGATGCGCTGAAACGCTCCCGACGCCTTGGGCCGGTTCCAAGGTGGAACAAAAAACAGATTTCCAACCCCCCGGTGTTGTCACGAAGCGGAGCGGCGGGCCCCTCGCCAGCTCGCGGGGTGACGCGAGCAGCGCTTTGCTCTGTCATATGTTTCTCTTGGCAGCGCGGAGTCACCCGCAGCACAACAACAGCGCCGGGCTGGGTGAGTCAAAGCCCTTCCTAGGTGAGCAGTTAAATAATTCGGCGACGTTTTAGTTCAGAATTTAATTATTTTATCATTTATTTATCAGACTAAGGAGGGCTCTCTCGCTCGGCAGGCTGTAAATCCCCGTTTCCTCCACCCTCCTCTTGCCTCGCCGTGCTCCAGCCTCGGGGCTGCCTTCGCCAGCACCAGCACTCCCATGCGCATGCGCTTCCGTGCGTTCTCTGAGATGACCTAATGCCACGTGAACGGGTCTCTCCAACATATTTCCCTGAACCATATTTTCTTCCCTTTGTTCCCATCCTTCCCTCTTCCCACAGATGCTGAGAGATTTGGAAACAAACCACCGTGGAAGACCCAGCACCTATGAAACCAGAGGCAGGAGTGGGCGGCGGGCGCCGAGGCTGCTATTTGCGAGGCGGAGCTGGTTCCTGATGTACGGTTTTGCCACCGTGTGTGTCAACAGGAGCGAACGCACACGGAGAGATCCCTTTATTTTATTTTTCCTCGAGACTATTCTCTCCTCTGAAAAAGAGCAAAACTTTAATCATGCACACACGCCCCAGATGTCAAGCCTGCTGGCTGTGCTTGTAAGACGAGCCCCTGTTACGGGCTCTCACATCGCTCACGGTGCCACCACATTGTCTTCAGACAACGGCTGTCTACTCATAAATTATCACACCTACTTCATCCTTTTCAGGTGTAACCAGTAATTTAGCTTTTGGAAAGAAAAAAAAAAATGTGGAAAGGGGAAAATCATCTCGAGCAAGAAATAACTAAAAAATGTGCAAAACAGAATGAAAATGACACTTCAGCTTTAACATCACATCATTAGCAAGATATTTTATCATGCAATTCATCTGCCTACCTACCTGCTTCCCAAACCACAATGTTCCCCTCAGAGTTCTGTTCCTCTTTTGCAATGAACCATAAATTACATGCTGACAGCTTTAATTTGTGCAAAGTATGCCTGGTTGCTTCTGGCACAAGCAGCCGGCTGCTATAATAAGGTCAATATATATTCATTGTCGCATTGCTTGATGTGCCAGATAACACAAAAATGCAGAAATGTGGTAGTTTCTTTGGGGCTACAAAGTGGGAATGATAGAAAGCGAAGAACGCTGCATCTCATCAGGGCATCGCAAGCAGTTGGCTCATCATTTATGCATGGCAAGAGCAATGTTATGATTTAACTAATCATCATCAGTTATTCATCCCATTGCTGTCAGGGGACCATGCAACACTTTCATTTCTTGCCAGTTCTAGATAATTTATGTTCCCCTATCATTCGAGGGGTTTTCTGTTTGCTTGTTTCCTCCTTTTTTTTTTTTTTTGCCTTTTTTTTTTTCTTTTTTGCCTTGTGGTTGACCAGCAGCAGGTAAGCTCCAGCGGTTCCTCTGCAGAGGGGGAGCCACACGCGGAGCTGCCGCGCGCTCTGGGCAGGGGGCTGGGGGGGCTCACAGGGGGCAGCCTGAGCAGCACTGGGACAATATCAGAAAGTGGTGCAACCTGGGCAGATGCTGTTTGGGAAGCTTCAACTCCATCGCCACCTGCTCTTAGCGGGGCTGGGGAGGGTGGCAGCCGCCTTGCAGAGCCACTGCTGCAGCCAGCAGAGCCCCCGCCAGGGCCGGTGCCTGGGGGCAGCTCTGGTGCTGTGTGTGCCCAAGCATCCCCATAACCAACGCCACGCTGTTGGAGGGGGCGTTTTGCTCTTTCTGATTCCATTTTAAGCAAATTAAAAGGCAGATGTCAAGGCATGTGCTTCCCGACCAGAGTTACAGAGATGTTGGCAGCCGCTGCCCCCACCAGAGCCGGAGGGACACGGCCAGGGCCAGCACGCGGCGCAGGTGGCTCGGCGACTGCAAGGGCCATCGAGCACCCGATTTTTCCAATGCATCACCATTAAGGAAGCACCTGAGTGAAGCAGCTCTGCACCACGCTGCTGTGAACATCTGCAGCGCTCAACAGCCCCCGGTGACCCTCTTCTCAAAATTATCACCAAGGTGGAGGGGAAGGAGCATCGCCGCCTTGGCACCAAGGAGGGAACCCCCTGAGCACGCAGGGGTGATGAGCACAAATATTGCTCCTGGGAGTAACACGAGCAAGTTTTGGGGTAAGACCACTGAAAACATGCATTTTCAGGGCGGGAGCTGCTGTCTCGCTGCGGGGAGTGACAGAGGGGCAGGGATGGGGAGCGGTGCTCAGGAATTTGCCAGCCTTCACCTCGGGCAGGGGCTGTTCAGTGACATGCTCCAGCAGCAGCAACACCTCGTTGCTTGGAAAACCCAACTCCACGCCATGGAAACCCACTGACCCCACTGAGGTCTGCCCTGGCGCTCGGACAGACCCCTTTTTTGGCACCATTGTCCCCAGCACCACTGCTTACAGGTGGAAAAGGAGCCCGGGGATGTGGAGAGGTGGAGGTTTATAGCCTGACCACCCCAAAGGCAGCCTGCCCGGTGGGTTGGTAGGTGTGACTGCACAACAACCACAAACGTTGCTGTGACGCTCATGGCCTTTTCTGTAGAATACGTATTAAGGGAAGTAGATTAGATGGCTTTTCCCTGAGATCATAAGTATTTAAAAAGCAATAAGGCTTAATGCCTGTTTTTCTTACTTCGTAAGGTGGTTGGGGATGATAAATGATAGGCAATTTCATGGTTGGAATTTCAATTTCTCCAAATATTAGTGCTATTCTCCACTTCCGAGAGATCCCTTTTGGCAGCCTTCTGCGTTGCCTCCTCCTCCCCTGCTTCCAAATTCATTTCCAGGGCAGACAGCCATTTCCTGGGCCTGGAAATGGAAAATGGTCTTGGGAAGCCCCTCAGCACCCCGCAGCCCCATCCACCTCGCATCCAAGCACACAGGGGAAGAGCAACTGCTTTTGTGCAAATGGGTTCTTCACCACAGATACCCAGGTTGAGGACAACCAGTTATGAACCCAGCAAATGGTTTTGGGAAAAGAAAGGAGTTTGGAAAGCTGAAAATGTTTATTTGGTTTTCTTTTTTTTTTTTTCTTTTTTTTCTTTTTTTTTCTTTTATTTTCTTTTTTTTTTTTTTCTTCTTCTTGAAAGAGAATGATGTTTCTCTTATTTTGAGGTATGTTTAGATGCAGCCAACGTAATTTAAAGAGAAATAAAAATCCCAACCACGGTGAAAAGGTGCTATTTCAGAGAGATGAAATATGATCATGTCAGTGAAGAAAAAGGTTTCACCTGAGACACGCTTTTGATGGCTTTTTTTGTTGAAGTGAAGAGGAAAAGAAAACAAGATGTGCTCAGTCCAGCGCAAATGGCTGCCTGACCCCAAAGCCAGGAAAACCAACAATGAAACTTCCAAAAACCCCTGAGTAGCTGCCCTAAAACAAGAAAACATTCAACACAGCTCTAGTACTGATGAGCACGTCCATGAAACCTCCGCATGCTGAGCTCCTGGAGTTTCCCTTCCTCTACCCTGAGAGAGGCCGAGGGGCTGCAGGGTGTCCCCAGGGGTACCCTGCTGGGATATTTACTCCAAAGGGTAAACACCCACCCCATCTCGTGGCTCATAGGGAGAAAACTTGAAGTTTTATGGTGTGAGGTGAGGCTGGCATCAGGACCGTGGTGCAACCACAGCCCCACAGCCACCCCATGCCATGGGAAGGACCGGCTCTGCTGCCATGAAACCTCTCTCAGACAATCCAGCACCCAAAAACCCCTCGTCCCCCTGTTCCCTCCCATATTTCCTGCGGAAAAGCAGGGAGGAGGCAGCGGTGTCTGGCTGCCAGCAGCTCCTCTCCTCGGTCCCCGGCCCCCGTGATGTATTATGGAAATCCATTACGGCGCGGCGGCTCTGACAGCGCTCGGCGGTAATGTGTCACGGCAGCACCACTCTGGTGATGTACTTACATAATATATCAAAGGCCCATCATCCTGATTATGTTCTAATACAATATATCAAAACGCCATTGTTCTGATGATGCACTATTATCATACATCAAAGGGCCGGGGCCTGCTGATGTGCTATTACCCAACATCAAACTCCTGTCAGCCCGACGCTGCGCTGTCACGCAATGGCCACTCAGAAGACGGTAATAAAATTAAGCTTATTCTTTAAAATTTATCTCTCTATCCATCTGTGGAGAGATATTGATTTAGCATGCATTGGGAACTGCATATATATCCCATAAGTTAGGGGGCTGACTGATAAGCCTTCGTGTGGTTTAGAGCTTTTAAAATGCAAGGAGAGCTTGATTTTTTTTAATTTTTTATTTTTTATTTTGAGCTCGTGGGTCTGCAGTGCCAGCCAGAAAAGGAAGAGCAAACCCTCCTCTGCTCTGCAGCCACACGCAACCCTGAATTTTGCAAAGCATCTGCGTGGTCTGTGGCTTCACGAGTGCTGCAGGAGGTGAGCTGAAAGCCCAACCAAGCCCTTACAACCACCAGGAGTTGGGCCTTGTTGAGAAGCCCGAGTGCATCTTTCTTTTAATATTATCTTGAGAAGAAAAAAGCAGACACAGACAGATACGGGGCACATTTTTAAGCTGAAACCTCCTTGCTCCCACTTCACCCTTGCTTAAGGAACAGCACTGCACGAGGTCAATGCAGGGGTGTTGTGCCAGCGACCCAGGGGTGATGGGGATGGACACGTGTGATGCTTTCTGCAGCACCAGCCTGGGCCTGAGAGGTCTTCTCGCCCTTCCCCATCCCAAATCCACAGTGGGATGAGGACCCCAATCCAGCAGAGACCCCTGTATTGCCGGATCCCCAGCACTCGGGGCCACCCCGGCTCAGGCAGTGCAGCGCCTCGGGGAAGCTCTCACCACCCTCGCTGTTTGATTTGGCTCCCGAACAAACCAGAGGGTGGTTAATGACATCTGTGTGCTTTCCAGCTCCCTCCCTGTAATTAGGGTTGCCCAGAGGTGCTGTTCTAACGAGGGCTGGAGGAATTTCCCCGGGTGCTGAGCAGGGAGACCTGGCAGAGGGATTTTGCCTTGGCTCTGGGAAACCTCTACAAACGCCTCCGGGGGAATAAAAAACAAGATAAAAGCCCTCCCCTTACGGCACTGGAGCTTGGCTTGGAGCAAGGCTGCAGTTGAGGAGCACCTGCCTGGGTAGGAGGAGTGGGAGAGCCTGGTTTCGGGGGGGGGAGCAGAGTAATTTGGGGCTGCAGAGGCAGGTGGCGAAGGGAGGTGTCTGCTGGGGAGGAGAGGAGACTGATAAGAGCCGTGGGACAGCCCGGGGTCATCCTGGCTGCCTCCCCAGGGCTCCTCAAGCACTTAAATCAGCAGAGATAACAGCGCTCAGAAGAGATGGAAACCCCAGGGCAGGGCAGGAGGGAGAGGAGCGGGATGGGCTGCCAGCCCCCCATGGCGGTCCCCCCCTGCTCCTCGACGTGTGTCCAACGTGTGTCCTTCTGTCCTCACGTGCTCCTGGCTGTCAGGCAGCGTGAAGACAACAGGCAGGTCCAGCAGGATGCAAGGAGGTGCTGAAATGAGAAAATAATTTCTAACATCCCAAAAATTGCTGAGAGAGAGAGAACTGGGCATAGAGCACAGGGGAGGAGAAAGGAGGAGGCTTTTCCTTTCCACCCAATGGCCAAAACCCTGCTTGGAGAGAGGGAGGGTGAGAGGGAAAGGGCCAAACCCCAGTGGTTTGGCTGTGCCACGGAGGTGGGGACACCAGGGTGGGGACACCAAGCAGGAACAGGAGCAGCATCCAGCGCAGGGCATTCGGCGCTGCGAGGAGCGGGGAGGAAACCACCCACGGCGCTGCTGGGAACGAGGAGTTTTTCCAATCTACCTAAAACCGATATTAAAAAGAAACCACAGGAATGCTGGAGGCCTTCCATCCCGCTTCACACCTTTCGCAAACCAAAACATCCCTCGGAGCAGCTGGCACCGGAGGGGGGCACTTTGTGGAGCCCGCGCCTTGGTTAGGAGCGATGCCTCCTGCGTGGTGTGCCAGGGTCCCTGCTCCCATCCCCACGGATCTTCCATCCCAGTGCAACCAGTTTGAGCAGAAAAGGAGCAGTTTCCTTCTTTTTATTTATTTATTTATTTTTAATTTTGTGCTTTTTGTTTGTTCTCCCCAGGGCAGCAGCTCCCGCAGGCATCATGAGCGCAGCAGCCACCGCCTGCACCCCTGTGCCCACGACCCAGCTCGCAGACCCAGACCTGCAATAACTCCTCCGCAGGCTGGCCCCAGTGCAGGATCTGGCCCAAGGTGGTGCCTTGCAGCTCTCCTGCCTTGCTCACAGGTAGCTTTTTGCATTTTGTTGGGTCTCAGCAGTGATGTGCAGCCTCCTGTGCCTGTCCTTGCCTTCCAGGTACCACAGCATCAGTGCCCAGACCGACCGCAGCTGGGGACGAGCAGGGGAGGATGCTCTGGCACAGCTGGGAGAGCAAACCAAAAGTGAGATAAGATGCACAGGTTTTAACCCGTCCATTGTGGTGATAACACAAGTAGTTGCTCAAGAGTCTGCTTAGGGCTTGTTGATTAATGACAGAAAAAATACTCCCCAGCGCTGTGTCACCTGCAGAGCGTCCCTGGCACCGTGTCCCCAGTCTGCTCTGCTGGGACCTGCACCCACGGCTGGGAGAGGGGGCAGGATCCGACCCACAGCATCATGTCTGAGCTGTCCCAGGGCTGCAGCACCTCTCCTTCAGATGCCCATGGGGCGCGCCATGCCACCCTGAGCACTAATTACCTCTAACGAGAAACCAGCGTGCTTTTATTCCATGGGCAGCAGTGGATCCGAGACCCAGCTGTGGATTTTTCTGCATCCTCCAGACCTTTTTTTTAGACTTTTATTATTATTATTATTTTTTATTGAGTCGTTCCTTAGCAAAGCGGTGTCCCCTCCTTGGTGACACGGCTGCAGCATCAGCCCTGCAAACTTCACCGGGCTTCAGGCTGGCTTTGCTCAGCTTAAGGAAACATCACTTTAGAAGCAGATCTTTCTGGTAGGGCTGGGGTGACAAGGCACATCAGCACAGGAGTGCGAGGATGCAGGGGAGGCTCCCCCTTCCCTCCCGCAGACCCTCCCGCTGTTTATTTTAGTGTATCTTTGGGAAAATGGCCATTGGTGGCAGGCAGAGATGTTTAATCAGGTTTGTGTTTACTTTTGGAGCCACTGTACAAACAACACACTGTGGGTAAATTAAACAAACACCGGTTATAAAGTCTACATAATCAGCTTAAACTCAAAGCATAATTACAAGAGTCAGAATCTACAGTATCATAAAGATAGGCAGCCAAGGACTGGCTCCAGCACATGACAGAAATATAAGTTAGCTCTGAAAGATAACCTTGTGAGCTACAATTAACTCGCAGGCTTTGACAGTTACCGAAACCCTAAATGAAAATAGCCCAAGGAAAACAAATACAAGGTTTGGCACTCCTGAAGAAATTTAAACCTAAACATACAAATTAAAAGCACCTCGAGAGGCAGGGTGGGATTTAATAACATAATGTCTCCCATTCACTTGAAAGTAATTGATGCACAATAAAAAAACCCTTTCTGTCAGCACAGGCAGTGGGAAAACCCGCCGAGTGGCTGTGGAAATCGAACCCTTTTCATGTAGGGGTGTTTTCTTTTTTTTTTTTCTTTTTTTTTTTTTTTTTGAAGCAGTGACCTGACAGAAGAAAGCCCGCAGGGAAATGGCTGATTGCAGGAGATTGTTAACAGACAAAAACGCCCGCGCCAGCCTGGCCCACGCAGGACGCCTGCCATGGCACGGCCACGCTGCAGCGAGTGCCGTGCTCCTGGCTCCCCTGCAGCACGAAGAGCAGCCCTAATTAGTGTGGAGTAATACGATGATGCTGGCAGGCCCAGGAAAGCAGCGTTACTGCGTGCAGGGGGTACGTGGGGTGCTGGTGGTGTCTCCATCCCCGTGCCTGGGGATGAATTTGCGAGTTGTGCCCGGGGCACAGCGACCTGCCATCCCCACCGCCCGCAGGGTGCGCACTCAAGGACGTGCGAGCTGCAAGGCTCACAAATCCAGGGGCTAAGTGCAAGAACATCTTGGCAGTGCTTTTTGCTGACTCCTCCTTGCTTCCCAGCCGGCTCCAGCTCGCCCAGCCCCGCTGCTCGCCCCGCTCGGATGCCAGCACGGCCGCAGGTTTCTGCCACTTGCTGCCGCGGGGCAGCTCGGGCACGGCGAGCCTGCCCTTGGACATCTCCCCTCGGTGCACGGGCTGGCAGCAAGGGCAGGGAGCTGCAGCCTGCAGCTGGCACGTGCTGCTCGCAGCAAAGCTTCGGGGAGCAGCAGGCTTCCCGGCGAGGCTGGGAAACGGATGCCTTTTAAAATGAAAGCCGATAAACTGCCGAAGTTAGTGCTGCTTCTCGCCTGTAAATCAGAGCGCCGTGCCAGCTAATGGCTCCGGCAATGGGAGTTCAAAGGAAAGAAGTAACCTAATTACAAAGTTTGTTAGATTTATTGTCAGTTAATAACAGCATTTCCAAAGATGCTATGAGTAAGATCAGTGGGTTTCTCATGCTTTACGCATTCTTCTCTTCCCAACAACGATTCTAGGTCAAATTCATTGTGCTGCGTTTCGTTTTCCATCACACGGAGCGAGGACACTTACAAGCAAACCTCACAATGCTGTGATTAGCATAATGAGGGCAGGTGAATATATTGTACTTCCTCTTGGCTTTTTTGGATCGTATAGTGAGCAAGAAAAGATGTCAAGAGCTGCTGGCAATTTTTGCAAATATTAAGGTAATGAAACAACTAGAAGATGCTGAATTATTAAAGGTTCCCCTGCATTTCTGATATTTTATTCCTTTTATTAAATGTGTAAGTGAAGTATCACAGAGCTGGGCCGCCTGCCTTCTCCCACGCCTTTCCCAAAAGTGGTGGAGGGGAGGGAGAGCCAAATCCAGCAGCAGGCACCAGTTTCTGGCTGTGTCACTGGGGCTGGGCTGCTGCAGCAGCCCAGGGCCCACAGGCAGAGGAGACAGGGCTGAGTTTCGGGTGAAGGAACACAAATATCCCATGGCAAAGGGATGCGGGAGCTGTAGGAGCAGCGGGAACATCTCCTGGGGTCTGCTCACAGTTGGGGTCTGGGGACTGGAGCCGATGGTCGGGGTGTTTCTGGCACAGGACTGCTTGAAATAAATGAAGGGATGAATAAAGCAGATGGGATTGCTGCCTCAGCAGCAGCAATCACCTCCCCATCTCCCAACAGACAGACTTTTCAAAGGTTTCTAAAAAAAATCCTTGATATGGCCAAACACTGCAAAAAGGGGGCAAGGCTGTGGGGGAGCGGGGCTTCCTCGCCAGCTCCCCTTGCTGTCAGTGAGCTGAGCTTCAAGGCCTTGCCATCGGGCACAGAACAAGGGCCGGGTGCTTTTGCATCTCCACGTGCTTCCAGGAGGGTCTGGGGGTAGCTTCAGGAGCTGCAGCTCCCCCTGCTCTCCGCAGAGCTGCTTGGGGAGAAACCCCAGGACTTGGCGACTGCGCGGCCGGGAGCCCCCGCGGTGCCGCAGCAGTGGTGGGGGAGCTGCTGCAGCACCAGGGTCCTCATCACCTTCATCTCTCACCTCCACCACCACCTCCACCATCATCTTCATCTATTATCCCCACCACCACCTCCTGCACCACCTCCACCCGCACCCAGAGGTGCCCCCTGCCACGCAGGGGGTGCATCCCAACTGGCCGTGCCCTTTGCTGAAGACGCCGAGCAGGACCACTGCCAGATTTTTCCTGAAAATCCAAATCTCACCCGCTCCAGCCAACAATTACAGCATAAAAGCAACATTTTAGCAGCAAGTAGAGGCGGGTGGAGGAGCTCAGCCCAGGTGTGCTGTGCCCGCTGTTGGTACCGCGCTGTACGTCCCCACCGCATTAGCAAAACTATCCTGCATTAAGCACTCCAAAATAGGAGTAATATTCTCAGCTTAATTATCATTTAAATATAATAGGAATCTGATGTTTCCACCAAGCGAGCGTGTGCCAATCAGCCAGCAGTAAGCACCGCATTTTCTAAACAAATCATTATTAACTTTAATATATTGCAGACATGGAGCAAGCTGGATCCAATTTTAAGTGAAAATTAATGGCAAATTCTTGTAACCACATTAAGAGCCATCTTAGTTCATTTGAAATCAGTTAAACATGAAAACAATATGAAAGCCATCTTGTGTGCCTGGAATATAAATATTTGTCCTTATCCTTGCCAGAGCAGCAAGAAAAATTAAGAGACGTTGGCATGTAAGCTTTATATAAACACACTCACAAAAGGCCGACATTTGATGGATTAAACTATTTGTCAATTTTTCCATTTCCTTCGTCAAAAAGTAATTAAACATTAAGCAGATGTCAGAATCTAATTGGTTCTAGAGAATATTGCACAATAGGATTTATGGCAATTGTGAAGTTGTATTTACATGTCTGTAAACAGGCAGCCGTTTGCCAGAAGACAGTGGTCACAGAACTCGTACCTCTTCTGAGTTTAAAAAAGCCTGGTTTTGAAAAGCTCTTTCCAGATTTGCCAGCTCAGCACCGAGGGAGCCCGGGAAATTTGGGAACGGGCACTGGTTTGGTGGTGAATCCAGCACCCGGCGTTGCTCCCCACCCCACCCCATGCCACCCACACCACGTCCTGGGCACCTCGCAGGGAAATGAAAGTATTCCCTCCCGTTTGAAGCCTTTTTCTCCTCTGTCTTCCATGGAAGAATAGGAGCAGGGAAAACAAATGGAGAAAAAAAGCTCTTCTGGAGCTCTTCTTTGTGTTTATTTTGTTTTCTTTTCCTGCTTTCCAAGATGAAGGGAAGCTCAAGCACAAAAGAAGGAAAGCCTTCAAAATGCTTCTAAATTTTTGGGCAAAAGTGCATTTCTCTTGGTGATTTCTGCCTGGGTTACTGACCTCCAAGCAGCAGAGCACCACACAGCCCCACAGCCCTGCGCTCCCCATCCTGCAGGAGCCAGGAGGGGACAGTGAGGGGGCACGGAGCCCAAGGGTCTTAAACAGCAGCCCCCAGGCACATCAGTCACTGCTACCAGAAACCTTGCCCAAGGACTGGGGGCTGATTTCGGCAGCCAGGTGCCTGGGAGAGACGTGCACCCTGCTTCTCGCAGTGCATCCAAGTAGCGGCTGCTGGCTGCGGTCCCAGCAGCTCATTACCGGCTGCCACGCGCTCTTACCCACCGCTGTGCAAGTGCTTTTCCTTTTTGTTCCTTCCTAATTGGGCCAGCGCACATAAATCCCTGCTGTATCACGACACAAACAGGCAGAGAAGCGCACAGGAAAGGTGGTTACCGCAGAGGATTTTGCCTGTTCCCCAGGTGCAGCGGCTGGGGCTGCTGATGGTGAGCGTCAGTGCCCCCCAAGTGTCCAAAGAGGGCATCACAGTGGGGACACTGGGGAAGAGCAGACAGACCCCAGCTTCTCCCTCTGGCATTGCCAGATGAGGAACTGCACCTGAAATGCTCTCACCTGAGGGATCGGTGCAGCCCCGCAAGCCTTGGCTGAAATATCAGGGCACCGGGGACAAAGGCACCTTGCTGCCCCCATGGGATTTATCTTCTGAGGAACCAGGTCATCTCCCAGGCTGGTGCTGGTGCAGGTGCCAGTAGCAAAGCCTTTCCAGAGGCACATCAGAGCTTGTGCCATCCTGGGCATCACAAGCAGCCACCTTCTTGGATGGTGGAGAGCTCGGGAGCTTCCCAATGTGTTCCTGGGTGCAGGCAGCGCAGCCGCTCGCAGCAGGGGTTTGGCTGGTGGGGGAGCCTGAACATCGCCCAGGGCTAGCTGGAAGCCAGCACATCTGTCTCTGCTGATTATTTGTCTGTTTTTCTTGAGAAAAGCCACGCTGACTTCTTGTTTTCATTGGAAAGACACGCATCTGAGACACGGGGGTTTTGTTCTCCAGCAAATTACAGCGCGTTTATGAGCCAGGATACAGTAGAGTGTCCTTAGATGATGTGGATGTGGAAGGCTCCTCTGCAAAGCTCCACCAGTGCCTTTCTTGCACCAGCAATCACCAATTCATGCAGTTCCCAGGCAGGTGACACCTCTGCGAGGCCACGTCCATCCCAGCCAGGCAGGGCAGGACGCGAGGCAGGGCCGTGCCTCACTGGCAGCACAGGAGGGGCAAGAGGGGCTCCGTGCAGGGACCCTGGGGCTGTGCACATTTGTGAGAATTGCCATGGAAACTGCTCGGCAGCCGGCAGCTTCGCAGCAAAACCTGCCCAAGTTCCCCAAAGGCACCTCGGAGGACGAGGCAGTGAAAGGAGCACTGATAACAAGGGCGGTGGAGGCGGCTCCATGTGCTGGGGCTGCGGGGACACGCCGCTGTCACCCTGTCCCGCAGCAGAGGCCAGCGTGCCATACCCCAAATCAGCCCCGGGCTGGCTGACAGGCAATTTCTTCTCTTGCTGCACATCCAGGCTCCGTGTGTGTCCCCAGGAGCCACCGCTTGGACCAAACCATCAGCCCAGGAGAAGCCCCTCCTGCAAACCTCGCCAGCGCTGGTGCTCGGGAGTGAAGCTACAAAGGCACCGCGCAGTCACGTTGGGTGATGGCTCAGTTTCAAGAGGATTTGGTTTATTCCTGGCTTGGAAATCACAGGGCCTGGTGGTGCTGCTGCTTAATTCAGTGGTACCAAAGCACAGCCTCCTCTCGGATCCGGGCAGCTCAGCCCAGAGCTGGCGTTTCCCCCGCCTTGTTAACGAGAGAAACCAGGCAGTGCCACGAGCTCTCCAGGGATGGGATGGAATAACAACAATTCCCCCAGGAGGGGAAGTCACCCGAGCATGGCCTCACTGGGGGCAGCTCACCGGGGCTGGGAAGGGGAGAAATCTGTGAGCACGGATCCGTCCAGTGCTCCCAGGGCTGAGCTCAGTCCTCCAGCAGCCCGCACGGCCAGCATCCAAGCGGTGTTGCCTAAAAAGCACATTATAATTTACAATAAAGACATGGGAACAGTGACATTTACTGCAGACCTTATGCTCATTAAAACAGTCTCATTGCCTCATTAATTCCATTTTTCAGAAATTATGTTCATTTTTATGCACTGTATTAGCTCCTCATGCATTTCGCATGCTGCTATTCCACATTTAAGGAATATGTCTTGGAGAGATTTCCAAATCAGCAATCCCAGTGCCCTAGAAGCAAAATAATTACTTTTTCCATTGCTAGTTCCTGCTAACCCACTCAAGATAAATAAAATTAATGCAACTACATTTGTCATGTGAATTTAATTATTCCAAACAGCATTAGCCTGGCCTATAATTGTACGGTAAATGTGCTTCATGATATCAAGGCGCACCGAGTGGAATGGAGTAGCAGGCATTTTCACATTCCCAAAAGCCCCACGGAAGCACGATGCCAAAGCTGGGGAGGGAGAGGAGGCTGCTGTCACAACAGGACTGACACAGGCAGCCAGCGATGCCACCATCACAGAGCCAGGATGCTCGCAGGAGGTGACAGCGGGCGCACACCGAATTCAGCCTCCAACTGCAGCAGGGGACGTGGGACCGGAGAGCTGAATGTGGCTCAGCCATTTCAGGCTGCTCGGGTGGAGAAATCCAACTGCTTTGAGTCTGCCTTGGGAAAAGGGGGCTTTCATCCAGCGTGGAGCAAATTTGGGAGGTGCACGTGGTCGCCCCAGGAGCTGCTTCTCTTCCTCTTGCTGGGTGCACGAGCCCAGCAAGATGTGGGCACGATCCTGCCCCAGCGGGCGATGCCCCGGCTGTCCCCCAGGAGCCCAGCTGTCACAGCAGCACGAGGATCAAAGCTCAGCCTTCAGTGGGGCTTGAGCCACGCAGAGCTTTGAAGGTGGAGATCAAAGCTTTGCACTGGCACTAGGTGCTGCAAGGCCTGACGTGCTGCAGGCAGCTGGGGTGGCCGTGGGCAAAAAAATACTGTGCCAGCTCCATCCCCATCCCATCCCCATCCCTGTCCCCATCTCCGTCCCCGTCCCCATCCCATTTTCACCACCAGCAGGGCTCCTGGGAACTGCCCAAAAAGCCAGCAGGACGGCAAAGCCTCCAGATCTCAGACATCTCCCAGACTTCTTTATTTACCATCCGCAGCGGCATGCTCCAGGACCACCTGCCCTCTCTCCCAGCTAAGCCCGCAGGAGTTTCAGGCACCCTGCGTGGCCATGAGCACGCTCTGGGCTGTTAGTACCTGCAGGGACATCTCTCCCTGCCCTTATCCCCATCTCATCTCTTTCAGCTTTTACCCTTCCCAGCACGAGCCCTCTTTCCCTCACCTCCCAGGAAGAGGCAGCCTGCACTCCACCACCCCCTGACACTGCATTTCCTTCCAGCTCAGCCAAACCCGCCGTGTCTATTTAGTCCCTTGCCTATGCCTCACAGCTACTCTCCTTTGGAATTAATTATTTAATCCCCTAGCTGTATTATTTAGCTCTCTGAAGCACCCTGGGCTGGAGGTTGCATGAACAGCTCCCTGCAGATGGAACCAGCACGTCCCGAGGTGCTGGGCACCCTGCGGAGAGCGCCCAGTGCAGGGCACGGGGGGCCAGGACCTCGTGCCCCCCAGCCAGCCCCCTGTTCATGTGCCTTTAGCAGCGTTTTCTGCACGGGAACAAGCCTGGGATGAAGCCAGGCCGTGGCATCCCCTCTTTAACATGCGCTCTGGGTGCCTACGTCGAGCTATACAATATTAACGAGGGAAGGGTTTATTGGATTTCATTCCCAAGGCTTCTTAAAGCAGCACCGGGCCACAGGCAGCTGGTTATAAATAGGCGGGTGTCGTTGAGAAGGTCACGCAGCGAACCTCGAAAAGAGCCAGAAACTTAACAGGGAGCAGCGAGACGTGGATGAAACCGGAGGGAAACGCTCCCAAACTCCTGGCCCCCGTCCCCAACGCGCAGCAGCACCCTGGGGGCAGCGAGGTGCTGCTCAGGAGCAGTGACAGCTCGACCCCGAGGCACCGAGGAGCCACAGAGCAGCTCGTGCAGCAGCAGGCCTGGCTCTTAATGGATAACTTCATATCGTGTGCTGCTTCAGCAGCCGGCGGGTCCCCACCCAAAAGGTCGGTGGCCACGCGGTGCCCGCCGGGGTGGCACGAGGGGCGGCCGTGCCCGGCTCTTCAGGAAGCGAGCGTGAGCTGTACTAAAAGCCAGCTCCTCTACCCTAAATAAAAAAACACTCCCTGCCTTGAAGAACAACATTTTTTTTTATTATTATTATTATTTCAAAGTACCCTGTTCAGCAGCAGAGCATACAAATACTCATAGCTACGCAAATAGCAACTCTTTATTTGCTTTGTTTGCTCAGCTAATATTGACTTTCCAGCCTAACACTGCTGCTATTGAGTTTGGCTATTCACAATAATGTTTGACTAGCATTAGAACAGCGCGGTGATAACAGCATGTGCAACCGAAAAAGCAATCCATCACCCCTCCGTGGGATAGTGCCATTATGACAGGGGGGGGAAAAAAAAAAAAAAACGTCTGCTTATTCAGTCAAGTACAACTGTTGAATATAATGCTGGCAATGACACTCCTGGCTAGTGCAAACAACCCAAGGTTACAGTGTTATTGTGCACCGGAGCAGAGCAAGCAGTGCAGGAAGGCTGCATTTCTGCTCGGCACCTCGGCTGGGACCACGAGGGGTTGGTTTCTGGCCAGGGTCGGTGCGTGCTGCCCCATGAAGCTGGGCAAAAACAGCCATGGAAGGGGCTAAGAAGGTTGCCTGGGGATTTTGGCTTACACAGGAGCTTCAGCACGGCTCCCCGACGTGGAGGTCAGTGCTGTGGGCATCCCACGCTGCCGCTTTGCTGCCCTAAAATCCCGGGGCTGCGGGCAGTGCCTGCCGCGGCTGCGCTTGCCGCGCTCCCCTTCCCAAGTGGCTGCGTTTGTCACTCCTCCCTGCTAACACTCAGCTTCACAGACATATTTTGTTTCCCTTCCAGATTGCCGAGCCAGACTGATTGCCTTGTTTGCCTCCCACGTGCGTCCACTAGTTTATAGAAAATAGACGCGTGTGCGGATCAGACGAACACAGAGGCAGGGAGCAGCCCCCGTCTAGCGCGCTCAGCAGCCTGCTCCCTGCCTGCTGCCACGCGAGCAGAGCGGCTGGCCGGGGACACACAGCCCTGCCACGGGACCTGCACACCCTCCAAATCCCACGTTATCAATGCAAGCCCTGGGTTTCGCTTTTAAAGGCTTTTCTGACATCAGGAAGCTGTCCCCCTCCGGGCAGGAGCCAGAGGTGTGCAGCCCAGAGATGGTTTGGAGCTGTTGTCTCCGCTCCTTTCCTGCCTTTCCCTGGATCCTGGAGAGCCCCTGGACACACAGCATCACTGGGACAGCAGCTCTGGGGTGCAGGGTGGGGACAGGGCAGGCGATGCTGGCTGGGGCAGCTGGGCTTGGTCCCTGCCTCTCTGCCCCATCCTGGGCAAAGTCCATCCGTCCTGGTCGGTAAGAGAGGGAGAGCCAGCTCAGGAGAATTAATTCTTTGTTTCTGTGACAGCATTTTCACATCCTGACCTCCAGCCTCGCAGCACCCCACCCGGCACAGCCTCCTCTTCCTCCTTCTCCGCCCGTCAGCCAAAGGCACGGGGAGCAGGCACTTGAGAACTGACCATGCGAATAAACACGACAAGGCAAACATTGCTCCCCGCCGCAAGCATCTCCAAAATAACGAAACAAAGAGGCAATTATCATTAGTCAGCTGCTCGGCGGGGCTGGGAGGCAGGGCAGGAGCTGGCTGTTTGCTTTGGCTGAATCATCAGCACCCGGAGGCACCCAGCACCTGCGCTGCCTGCACGCAGGGACCGCCACCCCTCGCAGGGGACCAGGGCAGGGCTCAGGGGACGATCCCTTGGGGTCCCTCTGCTGCCAGGGCCCCACACAGGGCCCCAGCATCCTCCTGCTTGTGTGTCTGTGGGAGCTGCGTGAGCTGGGTGACGGGAACACCAGCAACAAATGGGCCAGGGGAGGTCATTCCTATGCATAAGCCCCTTCGGATGCTGCAGCAAGAGTAAGGCATCTGCACACTCCTTTACCCTTACTCTGCCTTTTGCACTTCTGGGCAGCCAAATTGGCCAGGTCGGTGTGCGCAGAACTTCCCAGCTGCCTTCCCCAGCCAGGGCTGCTCAGACCAGCTCAGGAGGAAGGGCTGCGCCCTGCTCCGTGCCCACCGGGACCCCTCGGTGCCCCAGGACATCCCCCAGTGCACTCTGTGGTGTTTCCAGCCCTGTTTTCCCTTCTCACTGCAGTCACTGCGGTGTCTCCAGCTCTGCTTCCCTGCTCCGGAGGGCCAGGACGAGGCAGCACAGCCATGTGGATGGGACAGAAGCTGCCTTTCTGTGCGCACAGACCTGCTGACGAGCAAAACGCAGCCAAACACAAATTCAGAAGGCAGACAGGGTGATGGCAGGACGTTGCCGCAATTAGTTAATGAGTGTTAACGAAGTTAGCACTCTGTTTGAGGGAGTCAGCAGTGCTGCAGCTGGGAATCACAGAGCAAGAGGGTGGCTTATTCCCCCAGCCCACATTGGGGCTGGACACCCGAACAACCTCCTGCTCCAGATGTCCGCAAGTGTCGGGGAGGTGACGGGTGCCCCCACTTTTTTTTTTGGGTGGAAAAATGGAGAAAATGCATTCAGGCAGCACATGACTCATAAAAGCAGCAGCTCATTCCTGAAGGCAGCAGAACAGCAGGTATCCAGTTTCCACGAAACTCAGTTTTCGGCTGTTTGTGTCCCAGGAAAAGGCCCAGGGAAACGCAGCCGGCCACACAGGAGCCCTGAGCGGGACGACGTCAGGTTTAGGGGAGCAATTTTGGTGTTATTATACAACATTATTCCTAAAACGGTGTGCGGACTGGAGCTCCCTGCTCTTTATTAGCCTGCTCTGGGCGTGCCTGGGCCTCGGGTCTGCTGGCTGCCAATAACAGCCTGTTATTAATGTCATTACCACCGCACACGTATTGCTATGGAGCCCATCACACAGGCTCTCAATTATGCTTTGTGCTTAGGTAGCACCTTTCCCTTCGGGTCCCATGCTGCTTTACAAACATTAAACCAGTGTTGGAATTTTTGCCAAAGGCAAAAAAAAAAAAAAAAAAAAAAAGGAGGGGGGGAGGAAATCCCAGCGGTGTTGCCTCCAGTCTCTGCCTGCCTCACTGGACAGGGGTCGTATGCAGGAAAATCTCCCAAACAGCTAATTTTGGTGTGCGAGGGACTGGTGTCGGGGCTGTGCCTGGTGTTGGGGATGGATTCGGCCCTCGTGGTGCTGCAGATCCTAAGAGCTGGGAGGCTCGGGGGCCTCGAGCAGCTGCCGGGGATTCCTCGAGCCCTGGGCGTGCCGGCACCCAGCGCGTCGCGCATCAGCGCCTTTAATGAGCAGGGCAATTAAACTCTCCCACTCCCGGCCCGGAGTGTTTTCTCTCAGCACCGTCACAGGGGAAATTTCCAGTGCCTGCTGCAGGTTTTTACTCCTCTGAAAGATGAAAGCACCGAGAGCTCCCGTGGGGTTCACTCCCCGGCTCCCGTTGCGGCTGCGGGACCCGGGTCCTGCCCCTCGTGGCGCAGGGGAGGTGCCGCGTCCCTCCTCGTTATCCAGGTCAAAGCTCCGTGCCATGTTCACACAATTACCTTCCGTAATTAGCTGCAATTAGCCTGCTGTGGTTTGGAAGCCTCAGCAAGGGTTTTATCTAGGAGAGTGCTGGCGGTGCTGCATTGGCAGAGGCGGCGCAGCCTTCCCCTTGGGCTGGGGGCTGCAGCTCCCTGCCCCGGCTGCGTGCCACCTCCTGCCTCGTGTCTTCCCCATTTCTGAGGTCAAATCACCTGCAGAGAAATAATCGGCTCCTGCTGGTAATTTACAGTGGGATTTCCCAGCCTCACCCCGTTCCTGACAGCTTTCCCCTTTCGGCTACCTTTGCTCTCTGGCCACCAAGGGCTGGGTCTTACGGGAAGCCCCTCTGAGGTCCAGGTCGGACTCCTAAATAAATAGCTCTGCAGGCACACACAGGCTCCTAAACCTCACGGCTACTGGAGCACCCCTGGAGCACATCCCGAGGCGATGGGGGCTGTCAGTGGCCACAGGGACGGGGCTGCTCTGCGGAGGAGCCCCCTGGCAGAAGCAGGCCATGAGGCTCATGAGCTGCAGCATCTCTCCAGCTCCCTGCCCCAGGAGGACCCATGCTCTAAGCGGTGCCAGCGAGGAGATGCTTGTTATCACACCTGGCACTTCCTCTCCAAGCACTTTAAAGCTTTAAAGCAACAGACCGTTCCTGGAAGGGCACACAGCCCTGCCTCCTCTTAAATGCACTACCCAAAGTATTTCGTGCTGACTTTATTCCTCAGTGAACTGCTTTGGATTCAGGGTGGGGAAGAGCTCTGGAGCAATAAAACCTCTAAAGGGCCAGAAAAAAAAAAAAAAAAAAAAAAAAAGGCCCATTTGGTGGGAGCTGTCACATCTCTAACCAATATTCCCAAATTGTGCACTTTTGAAGATTTCTGAAGAATTAAAGCAGGAAAAAAAAAAGTCACTTTAATGAATAATTCAGGCTTTTTTTTTCCCCATCATCTCTGGACCTTTCTGAGCTATAATTTCAAAGATAAAAGAACAAACGAGCTCGTTTCATACCCTGGCATTTGCGCCACCGTCCTCCCGAGCCGCTCCCAGCCCCGCAGCCGGCAGCAGCAGCAGCAGCAGCAGGAGCTCGCTTCCAGCACACGAACCGGCTCGCCGGGCACGGCAGGGAGCAGCGGGCAGGGCGAGACCTCGGCCCAGCCTTCTCCATCCAGGAGTTTTGCAACCGACTTCAATGGGGCCGGGGTTTCGGCACGGCAGGCGGCCGGGCAGCGGCTGGCTTCATCTCCAGAGTTTCGGGAGCTCGTCACCGGCTGCTCGGTGGTGCAACGCCCCGAAAGGACACGTTTGTGCAACCCTGCTGCCCCTCGCCTGCGGAGAGCCACCTGGGTGCAGGGGCTGAGCAGAGCTGCTCTGTCCTGTTTGCCCCTTGGGGATGCTCGAGGGGAGGCAGCTCCGCAGGCGAGCCGAGTCACGCTCGCCTCTCGCCCCGTCGCACAAGTTGAACCCAGCCAAAACGTTTCCAAATCTCTGGGGAACAAACCAACGCGTGGCTTTCTTCCCCAGGCCTTCCCTCTGCTGCTGTTGTCACCGCGAGGGAACCGGCTTTGTTCTCACAGGTGCTGAGCCCGGCCGCCTCCCAGCTTCCTCGTGCTGCGCTTTCTCATGATCAGGGAACGCCAAGCAGCTTCCAGCCCGGGTTAATTACTCAGTAATAGCAGCAAAACACCCTCAGCATTCTTCCGGAAACACACTGCAGCCAGCACGGAATGTGATGCAACGCTCTGATTCATCCCAGTGTCTAGGAAAATATCAGAGCAATAAGCTGATAAGGAAGAACAGGCCCAACACAGCTCGTTTTCAACCTGTAATTAGAACAGTCTGGGCAGGAATTGTGACAAAGTTCCCCCTGGTGTGGCTCAGGGCAGGCGTCCCATCCCGTTCCTCTGCAGGGGACAGCGACAGGACCCGAGGGAACGGCATGGAGCTGGGACAGGGGAGGGTCAGGATGGGGGTTAGGGAAAGGTTCTGCACCCAGGGGTGCTTGGACACTGGACAGGCTCCCCAGGGACGTGGTCACGGCACTGAGCTTCTGAATTCAAGGAGCCTTCGGACCAATCAGACACACAGTCTGATTTTTGGCTGGTCCTGTGCAGAGCCAGGAGTTGGACTCGGTGATCCTGGTGGGTCCCTTCCAGCTCGGGACGTTCTGTGCTTCTTCCAGACCCTCCTGCAGGAGCCTCTGGGCTGCGCTCCAGGGCACTGTGCCCACACAGGAGCGGCTGGATGACACCGTGCTGGCATGTCGGGGCTGTCAGTGCCACTTTTGGGGTCCCAGGGTTGCAGGAGACGCCACCTGCAGCCTCTACACCGGGCAGGCTGTGGTGTCAGATCTCATCCAGGGCCACCCAGATGTCCCCAGCAGCACAGTGGTGGCTGTGTGTGACCTCCTGCTCCTCCTGGGACCCCAGAATCCCCTGTACATGAGCGCAGAGCAGGCCCCTTGGCTTTCCAAGCAGCTAAAGCCAGGTTCTAGCAGTCCCCTGGTCCCTATAGCAATGAGTACCCACAGTGCTGGAGCCAGCCCGGGTATCCCCATGGAGCCAAACCCCCTCGATGGCAGCCACACGCCAGCGCAGGGTGGGCTCTGCCGCAGCCGAAGTGATGCCCACCTCTCCTCTCCGCTGGGGCTGAATGTCAGAGCCCCAGGCTGCGCCGTTCCACGCAGACACTTCCACCTGGCGCTCAGGGAAGGAGGAGAGAGTTCATTTCAGGTCCCACAGCCCCAAACCATGCCACTTTCTGCCGCGTTAATCAGCACCGAGGGCTGCCCGCGCGGGCGGCGGCACGCTGCCACTGCCATCTGCTGCCGCGCGCCGCCACTGCTCCGGGCCTTGGGCTCCCCAAAAACCTCAGCAGCTTTGAGTCCCTACCACTGCACTTTGCCCACGCACGCTGCACGCACGTGTCTGCAGTGCTCTGAAAGGTCCTGTGCCGGGGGTTTTACTCCCCGAATAACCTGCAGGCTTTCCTTTCGCCTATGCCTGCATAGCAAGTCCTGCGCAAAGAGGCTGCTGTGACTTGCAGGTCACCCGAATTACCATCAGGACAGGCAGCCGTCACCCTAAATGCCACCAGAAGGGCTGCTGTGAAGACAAGGAAGCCTCCCACTTGAACCTAGGTGATTTTTCCCAGCGAGGAAGGGTCAGGCTCAGCCACGTGAATGCGCCGAGGCCGTTCCAACGCAGCGCCCAGGGCTGGTGGTGCAACAGCGGTGACTCAGGACGCGGCGTCTGCACCCTCTCACCCCTGCTGGCAGGCACTGCGTGGGCTGATGTGCCTCGGGACATCGGGCACAAGTGCTGACAGCTGCCCACCGAGCAAAACTGGGGCAGGGGAGCAGCGCTGCTCAACCCAAGTAACCAGCCGAGGCCACCAGCACCAGCTCGTGCTCATTTACTGCTCACCCCCCAGCACCGTCCCCATCATCTGCAGCGTAATCTCCTCTGCACGCCGGGCAGCAAGCCTGCTTTCTGCTTCACTTGTTTCCCTCTGCAAAAAGCGTTCTCTAACCACCATTATCTAATATTTAGCAGCGCGCTGTAATAAACAAAGTGTTAGAGATGAGACTACACGTCGCACTTAGTGTTAGGCTGTGCATTCCAAATGAAAAGGCTGTTAGCTGGGTGAAATATTGTTCTGTGCAGCTTTTAGGTATTTTCTGCTCTCGATCAGAGCCCAATTAGATTCCTTTCCAAGGGAAAACGGCTCTTTGAGGCACGGGAGCCGAGCACCTTAGCTGCAAAAAAGAAGCTTTTAGGATAATTGTCACTTAGCACAAAGATATATTTGGTTACCAAAAAGGAAAACTCTGCAGATCATTATCTGTCCCACTTATTCTCCTTCCACAACACGATGAATTAAAGATGATCTGCGCTGCCACAAGCTGCCACCCAGGCAGACACCCTGCTCCGAGTGGCGGTGCCCCCCTGGGGGCCGGAGCGAGGGGTCCCCAGGGTGCTGGGTGCCCCTGCAGGATGGGACCCAGCGCTCGGTCCCAGAGCACCCCTTGGGCACCAATTCTGGCCCTGCTCTGCTTTCTTTCAGATGCAGATTAAAAGCATCTCCGGGTTTTATGGAAGAGACTTGAGCCAATTTCCAGCCGCCTACCCCAGCCTGGCAGCCACTCCAGAAAAACATTTGGCCTCCATTGTTCCTCTTTGTTTTAATCTGGAATCCAGATTTGCCTGGAGTCCTCTGAGTACTTTTTCCTTTTTTTTTTTTTTTTTTTTTTTTTTTTTTTGTTTTCGAGTCAGGTGTTTTCCATTCACTGATAACATCACCGTGTTTGTTCCAAGATCACCTGCATAAACATGATCTCAGCACAAGGGGCAAGGTTCAAGAGTTGAAATCTGCACCATTGTGTGCCTGTGTGTGAGCGCGCCTGTGTCAGCCAAACCTGTATTTTGTCCCTTCTAATTATACCTCACCATATTAACAGATAATAGCTGTACATTTAAGCAAATTATCTCAAATAAAAAGAGGACAATAATTACACTGTTTGTTTTTGCTCCTTTCATTGCTGGAATTATTCTTTGTTTGCCTAGAGTTAAATATTAGCGAGAACCTTTCTGCACTAATGTCTGCTCAGTTGCCTTTTACTGTTTTAAACCAGCAAGAGTCAGTAAAAGTTTGGGCAAATATTAGATTTGGCAGAGTTTGCTGTTTGTATCAGGAAACCGATTGGTGTTATTGATTGACAGATGTGACCAAATGTTTAGAAAGTCTGTCCTCTATTGGATTCTGCTAGGTGTTTCAGCAAACAGTCCTAATACAAGGCAAACAGAGTTATTGGAAGAAGTACCAGGCTGTGTTAGCACAGCAAACTGAGGGCTATGCAAACAGCTTAAAAGAATCTGGCCACCTTCATATAACCTTTGATGTAGGTATTGATCCTTCTGAAGGTGGCAAAAAGTTTGAACAGGGAGCAGATTGAGTGGGATCAGATATATATAAACACCGTAAGAATGTAAATGTTATCTTTAAGCTACACTGTCGCTTTGGTAATGGATGTCTGTTTGGAATTTATCTTCTTCCAAATCTCTAAATCCATGCAGCAATAAAAATTAATAATAACTTTTAGATAGACTGCCTCCTAAGTCTCTCTCTCCTCCCCTGATAAGCGCAGCATCAGGCATCTTTAATTCTCCTAAGCCAGGGACAGGGGCTTGCGGCGAGCAGGAGCCGCGGCCTCGAGGGCTGCTGGCGGGTGGCCAGGCTGCTGGGGCGGCACGTGGTCGGGCTGCTGGAGCTGTGTGGGGGCACATAAATGGGGAGCATGGGGATGTGCCAGCATGGGGAGGTACAAATGGAGAGCTCTGTGGTGTGCCAGCATGGGGAGGTACAAACGGGGAGTGCTGGGGTGTCCAGCACGGGGGTGCATCAACAGGGCGCACGGGGATGCGCCAGCAGGGCAGCACTTGGGTGCTAATGGGGTGGTACAACCCCAATTTGGCCTTGCTGGCCTTGCTTTCTGGGGCAGGATGAGGCCGTGCCTTCTCTCTGGGCTCCTGCATGCTCTGCAGTGCAAACTGCTTTGCAAAAAGCATTCAGAGCAGCCCTGCCTCAAGGCAAAGTGCCGACGGGGTGCCACCACCGCGCCCCAGCAACCAGCTCGCCACCAGATGCAGGAGGCATCCCACAGCAAGGGCACGCGTCCGAGCAGCACAGCCTTGTGCAGGAACCCACAGCCTGCTCCCACCTCCCCGTTCTTGCACCCTGGTGCCTGCACCACGCACCCACGGGTGGGCAGCCGGGCGGGTGGCCGCGCAGCGCCGCGTGCCGCGCTCCGCAGCAGGGGGGGTGCACGAGGTGCGCACTCAATTTGCATCTGCAATTACCCTGGTGTGGTATGTGGAGCAGCTCCGCATGCACAAGTGACCATTCATGCATCCCAATGCCATCTGTGGTGACAATTACCACAAGCACACATGTAATCAAGGTAATTACGCACACAAATTGGGCGTGTGATTGCATGGGCATTTCTATGATTTTTTTGTTAAGTTAGGCCTCTAAAAACTAAAATAGATTCCAAGTTATGTTTTAAATTATCTGCCCATCTGGCTATTCTTGCAAATAATGACTGTTTATAGTGATATATATTAAACAGACACTGTTGATAGATGGGTTAATCATTGCAAGAGAAGAAAAGGGATAGTTTTATGCCTGTGTGTTGACCCACGATACCTGGTAACTAATGACGTGTTTGACTACAACCAGGTAACAACCAGCTTTCGCTTCAGAAGTGCCTCCTAATAAAAATTACACTGTACACATTATAAGAAGGTATCTGATGAATCATTACTGCAGTGCAGTGATGGACTTAAATAAAGCCCCGATTAATTATTAAACCCGAGCAGCACACATTCGCAGTCGCACAAAACCTGTGAAGAGCAGGCGGGGACGGCGATGTGCCAAGCCCTCATGTTTCGGGGAGGTTTCCACACCCAGAGCTGTGCCCACCCGTGCCATGCACACACCTCCAGCCCCACTGCCGGTCTCATCCTGCTCCCTGAAACCACCAGGGTGCTTCCATGGGGCTCCAGGGACAAAATGGGACCAGAATGAAGGAGATTAATGTCCCTGCTTGGCTATGGGCAGCCTGTCCTTGCCACCTGAAAATGCCACCCCTGGCACAGCGCAATTAACAGGCACCTAACGGGGAGGGAGAGACATCCCTGCTCCTTTCCCCCTCTAGGAATTTCCCGTTCCTTGCTGGCCAAGCAGAAGAAGCCCACAGCACAATCCAAAAAGCCATTAGCACTGCCATCTCTTAAGAAAAATTAGCATTACTCTTTAATGCCTGGCACTACTTAGGTAGGGCTCCGCGAGGCTCCACGAGGCTCCAGTCGCGGTCGCTTGTGCAACCGAGCATAAAACAAACTGCTGCTGGAGGGGAGCCGATAACGCATCTCCCCACCACCTCCTGCAGCAGCAGGAGCTAGGAACGAGCTGAGCTGCTCGCTGCAAGCCTCACCGAGGTGTTTTGGTGTGTGCCCACCCTCGGGGGGCTGCCCGGGCCAGCCTGGGGCCATGGGCATCGCAGGGTCCCCATGCACTGCTCTGCTCTGCCTGGGTGAAGGACTCTCATCACCTGAGACCTAAAGCCACCAAATTTTGTTCCTTGCACAAAAGCTCTGCTGGAAGGAGCTTTCCCCAGAGCTTCACCTCAATTCCCCGCAGCAGACCCAGCGTGGACATTCCTCAAAGCAGGGGCAGGGAGTTGGGGAGCCTGGGGTGCATTCCAGGGCAGGGTGTGTTGTTAGCACAGCAGCCACTCGCCTTAGGGGGATGCCGTGTGAAGCACCCATTCCTGCTGAGAGAGACACAGGGGAAGGAAGGAAGGAAGAAAAAATGCATTGGAAGAAAAGACGAATTGCTAACGCACTGCAGCAGCAGCAGCGCAGGAGTGAGGTTGTCCTAGCACTTCTGTTATGCATCCAGTTTCCATGGATTTGGTGTAAAACTAAGACAGGCAGAAAAAAAAACACGTGCTGCCCTGGATGATGCTCTGATGTTTCCTCATCTGGAGCAATTCTGAATATTTCCCTGGCCATTCCCGAAGCACTGATACCACAAAAATGAAAGAGAGGAGATTCCTTCCAAGCCCACTCGGAGCACCAAAGCCTCCAGAAAGTTCGGGCCACTTCCAGCGCTGCTGCAACCCACAAGCACCTCCGCCAGCCTCGGCTCGAGCTGCCACCACACCGTGCCCGTGCCTGCCGCCTGTTCCACCGCTGCCAGAAGCCTTTGGAGACCCCAAATAAAAGAGAAAAGAGAAAATTTCCGCAGATGCCAGAGTGTGTGGCCAGTGAAGGCTGATGAGCGCCGTCCTTGCACCAAAGGCAGCTTGTCACCAGCCACAGGGTGAAGGGATGTTCAGTTCTGCTGCTTCATTTTCCTAACAAAAACCAGAATCAGCAGAAAACAGCAGGAGCCACGGGAACCCATTTACCCCGAGAGAGACCAGAAAAGCAAGCAAAATGGCAGAAAATGAATTCAATCCGCTGTGCAGCCTGTAGCTGTTGCTTATATCTGCCTCCCCAAAAGTAGCTGGCAATTATCCTGATTTATCACACAACAACAAGTGATTACTGGAACAAGGGGTGCAAACAAGTGGCAGGAGCTCCCCGCTCTTCCCACCTCACCTCACGCTCGGTCGGCACCCCGCAGCCCTGCCATTCCGAGCCCGCAGCACTTCAGCTATAATGGAACAATAATTTATTAATGCGTGCACTTTATGTTCTCAAAATATCATGCATACATTGATTAACTCGTGTCTCATCTCGTCGGGCAGGTGCACGCGTCTCTTAACCCTTGATTTGGCAGGTAGGGAAAGAGACGGGGAAGCAGCTCCTGGTGCAGCAAACCCCCTGATCCTTAGGATCACTGGGACCAACACTGAAAAGACAGCCAGCAGAAGGACTGGGGGGGCTGGGGACATTTGCAGCCATCCCCAGCCACGTCTCCGTGCCGTGTTGCAGCAGCAGGAGGAGTCTGCAGCTCATGGGATGCACATCTCCCGTGGGGTGCCTCCCTCCGGGGCACCCCAACACAAGCAGACTGGATGTTATCCCCCCCACAGCTCTGCCAGAAGGCCATGGGGGAGCAGACAGCCCCAAACACCACCCCAAAACCCCGGGGGCTGTCAGGGGGAGACCCCCAAACGTGGCAGCAGTGCCGGGGCCAGCAGGCAGCTGCCCCCCAGAGCCCCCCTCCGGGCTGCACCAGGAGCCAGGCCCGGTGCAAAACGCGGCTCACGTTCTTCAGAGAAACTCCTCGTTTGACAGGCTAATTCTCCCAGAGCCATAAATAAAGCCACGGGGGACAGCTGAGTTACGTTTTTACAGCGTAAGCTCCAAATTGCACATGCCAGCAACTTCTATTAGTTTAGTCTTAAAGTGCAGCGTTCCAGCAAAGCTTGCAGCGCGAGTGGCACTCAGCACCTCGGGGGGGGGGAGAGGAGCTAAATTTACCTTGCTGTCTCTATCCACCTCCCGAACACTTCCCCGCTCAGCAGCTCTGATGGATGCAGCACTGGCCCCTCTGGCTGCAAGGCAACATGAAATTCCCCCCTAAAATCGTTTCCCTTGCGTGACAGCCACTCCGTTTCAATGGAGGGACCCCCGCCACCCCTGCACGCACAGCCTGCACTCTCTCGCCAGTATAACCCCCTTTATATTTTGTCATGAAAAAACAAAAACAAAAATAAATAAATAAATAAATAAATAAATAAATAATAATAATAATAATAAACAAAACAACAACAAAAAAACACCAACCTCTGATTAGTTCCTGCTCATCCCAATCGCCACGCGGGGATGCTTTAGAGCAGGTTTGGGACCACCTTAATTTTGCAGTCATGCCAGCCACGGCAAACTTGGCGCGGTTGCAAAATTCAGACGGTCTCAAACTTCCCCACTTTATGGAATTTATCGAGTGCTCTCCGTTGGGTTGTAAAATCAGAAAATTGTCTGAATGAGCTGTTGCTCCCATGGAGTTCCCCAGGGTTGGGGACCGCAGCAGCCACCCCACGGCTCTGCTGCCCTAACCAAACCCAGCCCCGCTTCCACCCACTTTCATTCATCACATATTTCTCTGGATAGCTGTGTTTCTCGGATGTGTGCACAGGAGAGCATCCCTTTTTTTCCAGGATGGCCTTTCTGTGCGCATTAGGGGGCGAGAAGCAGTGCGGAGGGTGCGGCGGTGCCAGGTCTCCATTTAGTGCACGACCACAGAGCAGCAAACACTGCAGCTCACCCCAATGGGTCAGACAAGACAAAAAGCATGACTTCGGCCCAGATTTGCCAGCAGGCTCAGATGTTCAGGATGAGGCCCTTCCACCGCCAGCCCCACGGGACCTCAGCTCCCCGGGCTCGTTTCGCCCAGCCCCGCACGCCAGGGCACCAGGCTGAGCTTTTAAAGTGGAGCCTCTTTGTCTTTGTTACTTTTTTTGTTGTTGTTGTTTCATTTCATGTCATAATTTCAAACGTTTAGCGTACTTTTTGTGCTCCTTATTAACGGAGCATGTTTTTTAAAGGATTGTACAAAAATGCATATTTATGAGACAACCGTGGATCAAGAATACCGATATTTGAGAGATGCAATTATCTTTAAAAAGTTTTGGCTTTATTTTCATGCTAATAAAGACAATGTTTTAAAGCAAGCTAATTGGCTTGCCAGTCACTTAGTTCAGTTGCCTGCTCGTTACAACTTGGATATTTCCTTATAAGTAAATTTAAAAGCAGCCTGTTACGCCAGCATTAAGTATCGGGCCTCCAAGGAATTCAGAGCTTTTTTGTGCCGTGCAGTAAAAATAATGCTTCCTAAACACTCGTGGCATCGGTTCTTCATTAAACGAAATATCCTTCGGCTTTGATGGGAAAACCCTGGACGTGGGATTAAAAGTAACAGGGGAGGAGAGCAGAGAAAGTCCTTTAGGGATGCTGCTGCCGCAGAAGGCAACGTGGAACAAGTTCTCATCTGAAACGCAGGCTCAGTAATTAATATTGTGAATTTGGGCAGAAACCAGAGTGGGTTTGGGGCTTGGGGTGTGTGGGGCCGTGCCTTGTGCCCCCACAGCTCCTCTGGCAGCACAAGGTAGATCATGGCGCTGGCTGCCGTGTTTGGAGGCATAATTGGCTTTAGCTTTATCAGTGCAGATTTGATTATTTAAGAGATTTTTTTTTTTCATTGAGTAATTATGTTCTGCTGAATTAGATTTCATTAAACAATGCAGTCGTGATGACGGAAACAAATACATTATTAATTTCATAATCCCGTAGCTATTTCATTCCATTTGCAGCATCAATACCGAGGGTTGCAGAGGAAAACCAACCACGGGCGTGCACAGAGGGAGGCTTGGCCCAGCCAGGAGCTGTGGGACATCGTGCACAGGTGACACCCAGATCCCAAATGTACCACGGCCACCGGGCACTTCTGGGGGCTGCTGGTTTGCATCTCGGAGGCGTTGCTGGCCCTAGAGCTGGCTCAGCCAGCAGAGCCCTCCTGTCCCAAATCCTGCAGCCGTGCACATCACTGTGAGCAAGCACAGCACCCACACAAACCCAGTGCTTCCATAAAGCCCCAAGAATACTTCCCATCAGGGCTGGAGGTGTCTGTGAAGGCACTGCTCAAGAAGGACCAGGGAGCAGAGGGAGGAGGGCGCAGGCGAGGGTTTCCCCAGGGGGCACCAGGCTCAGCCCCAGAAGAGAGGGAGCCAAAAAGAGGCAAAAAACCCCAAGCCTACCCAAAAATTCAGCGTTTGCCTGAGCAGGGCTTTAGGTGCAGGTCTGCACCTTGAGACGAGCCGTGCTGCCCTACCTCCAGCCATTGGCATTCCTGGTAAAGCCACTACTAAAAAAAAAAAAAACACAAGACACTTAAATTACATATTAATTTGATTTTCCACAGGGTTTCTAGGAAATGTTTTCAATCAAGAAGTAAATTCAGATTGTAATAAAATATTACATAAATATTTACATCAGCCCTGGCTTTACTTTAAAAGGAGGGATTTTTTTCCCCTTGCACACGCTGCCAAAGTAGTTAGCTGGCAAGCCTGTGAAAAAACAAGGTCTGAGAGTCACTTTTTCCCCTTGCAGATCCATCACGGAGCGATCAGGACGTTTATTTTTCCCATGTCTCCCCCCAGATTCCATCATTTCCCTTCCTAAAAGATTCCATGTGTATCCCGAGCGCGCGGTTGCCCAGGTAAGGCAGAGACATCAGCTATTTATACAGATTAGATGTGGGGAGGAGGGGAGGGAAAAACGTCTTCAAAGCTGCAGCACATTAAAAGGAATTTATTAGATGTGTTGTGTGGGCAGGATGCCAGCTAAATTTAATATGGATCTATATACAAAGAAACTGTCTAGTTACACAGAATGAATATTTAATCATGCATGGATCAAGCAATTTCACAGAAGTAATTAAAAGCAGGCTTTGTTTATTGCTAAAAATTATAGCTACCCTATTGACCTGGTGCTGGAGTTCTTTTGCCATATTGAACATGTTACCTGCTGATATTATGTTATTAAATGGGGATTAAGACTATTTTTTTTTCCTTTGCAGATAAGAGCTCTTAAGCTATCTTGTCTGTTTGTGCACAGCGGAGGGGGGAAAGAAAGCCCCACGATGGAAAAAACAAGCCTGCAAGAATCAGAAGGGTTAGGAAAACACTCATACCTACGAGGGGAAGGCAGAAAACAGTGAATCAATTAAATACTCGATGGATTTCAGTCGGATGGAAGCCCGTAGCTCCTTGCCCTGCTTTCCATGGGAAGCGGCTTGCAGTGACCCAGCGGTGCGGCACCGCGCCACGCTGCGCCCACTGCAGGTTTTTGGGGGGTCCCAGCTTTGGGGCTAAGCTCAGGAACAAGGCAAAGCAGAGCTGAGGGTGGGCACCTCCACCACGGGGAGCAAAATCCTTGGTGCTTCACCTGCTGCTTCCCCAGGGCGGTGCTCAGCAGGGCAGGATGCTGCTGCCCAGGCGGGTAGCGGAGGGGCTGCTGCAGCTCCAGCCCTTGCTGCTCTAGAAAGCCCCCCCTTACCTCTACCCCAACATATGAGCAGCTTTTCCACAAGAGGAGGAGGGCTTCCAACAGCTTGTAGACAAAATAGCTGCTAAAGCACGGCAGCTTCAGCAACCTGCAGTGTAAAAGTATCCCTCCAAACGCTAACTTCGCTTAAGAGCGTAAGAAAAACGAGGAGCTCGGGGTGCAAAGGGCTGGAAAAACAAATGGAAGACATTTACTGCCAAGGCTGAGAAATACAAGGAGCGAGGAAATACGCCCAAGTGGAGGAGTCTTAAACCTCGATTCGCTTTCAGAGCCCGGGCTGCCAGGCCTTGGGCGTTTTCAGGCTTCCTGCTCCTGATCCACCTCTCCGGCACCCCTGCGCAGCCGTGCCCCTCGACAAGCGGCTTGTAAGCTATTAGCAGATGAGGATATTACTATTTTGCCCTGACTTTGCATAACTCTAAACGACAGAGCAAATTGCCACTCCGTGAGAGAACAGGCCTGATGTATTTGAGCTGACAGCGTCTCTTTCCATTATGATTATTCATCGGGCACGGGCGGCTTCACAGGGCGCTACCCGGGGCCAGGAGACCCAGAGCTGCTCCCTGTCCCAATAAACCACCGCATTTCCCGGCCTCGGAGAGTTCACAGAACAAAATAAAAGCCAGGGGTGATGACATTTATAAGCACTAAGATCTTAAAGACAGAAAAAATACTACCAGGGGTGAAAGCTTTGAATCAAATTTTAATAAAAAGCTGGAATTGTGGCCAAGAGCTGCTCAGCTGGAATATTAAGAAAATTCACGCCCTTTACTAGCTCTGTTTTTGCTGTGGGACACTTAAAGACACTTCAATTACATGAATGCATACATATAGATGTGTGTATCTATATAGATGGACAGAGATGGAGATGAGGGGAGAGTTTTATTCCCTACCCAACTGATCCCTATCCAAAAGTTACCCCGCAGCACTCCAGCTGACCCAATCCTTCCCCACTAAATCCTTCTGGAGCCTCAGACTAACTGCTCACCAACATTGTCAAATAAATCGCAGAGTGATCCCAAACCCCTGGCTGCTTGCAGCTGGACCCTGCCCATCCCCTGCCCGGTCCCCTCGTGCCCCATGGTGACACGGTGGCGCTGGGTTTGGTGGCACCGCCATGCCCACTGCGCTGCACCAGGACAGGTCAGCAGCGTTTCGGATCCCTCACCATGTCCAAAGGCTTTGGAGAAGGTGGCTGAGGTGCCACCATCCCTGGGACAGCAGTGGGGTGGCACTGGGATGCCACAGGGCTGACAGCACGGAGCAGGAGGAGGTGGTAGTGGTTCATCTCCTGGGGCAGGGGGGGATCCGAGCAGGGCAGGGGTACCCTGACCCACAGGTGTTATCGTGTCTATCCCGCGTGTTAACATCCTCTAATCTGCACATACGAAAGGGAACTCGAATCGCAGGGCGTAATTAAGATATGAATTCTGATTTGCGGGAAGAAGGGGGTGGGGGGGACACGGCCTCTCAAGGTCAAAAAACAAACCTAGACAAAAGCGTTATCTCCAGTGTTGTGCAGTTGATTGCATTATCTGCATATGAAATGAAATATAATTAATATTTGTCATGCATAGACTGTTGCTGAACTGCCCTCACCCCCACCCCCTCTTCTTCATTAATCTCTTAGTAACATCCAGAAAGTTGTACGTGGTAATAAAATACCAAGAGCCATCTCCAGTGATCTGAATTGGAGATAAATCTATTCTCTTGTCAGCAAGCCTAGAAGGCAGAAACTGTAACTTCCCCAGGAGTCAGCGACCTAGCTTGCAACAATTTGCTTAATTAGGAGAAAACAATATTTTTCACTAAATTGGGTGGCTAATGTATATCATTATAATCTGCCAAGGAAGTGGATTTGCCCTCATCCGCTCTGCCAAGAAGACAGCTGAACGTTGTATTTACCTAGAAAGTATCCCTCAGCCCTGTGCTAAAGAGGATGAGAGACAAATTATTCCTTCATGTTAATGGCTGATGGTTCTCTTACGGCGTGTCTAGAGGCCTCTTCGGTCTTACTTCTCTAAGACATAAACCCATGATTTGTCCCAGGTATATTTTTCATCAACCCCATAAAAACTTCCAGTTGATGGTAATGGAGAAAGAGTTTATCTCCAACGGGCCCCAGACAGACTCGTGCCAGGGATGTGCCAAGTACCCATTAAACAATAAGACATAACAGGGCTTGTGGTGGAGCGCAATAAAACACACCTAGCTGGGCTAGAGCGGCTACGCTGCTGATGAGAAAGGCTCCTTTCAAGTGGTTTTGTGCTGAAGATGGGCTTGGGGGAGGAGGGTTGTTCCTGCAGGGGTACAAAAAAGGTTTCCCCAGACCTCTTATTTAGAGGAACAGCTCCTGCAACGAGACCTGCCAGCACAGCTCGGCACCGCTGTCTTCTGCTCCTCCAAAATGAGAGCAGAAAAGGCACCAGCTCCACCCCAAGTGCTCGCAAGCCCCTGTGAGTGCACACACCGAGGGTGCACAAAACCCAACAGCCAACGTCAGCGCTGAGCATGCAAGGAATGCAGGGCTGGGACTTATTTTAAAGCCCAAACTTCAACGTGCCAGCATAACCCATCACCTGAAGGTGCACGGCTACCCCATCCATCCACTCACCCACCCACCCATCCACCCCGAGGCACGCAGGAGCAGGAGATGCTGTTCCCAGTGTGAGGAGCAGCAGGAGGGTGCTCAGCAGCTGCAGGGTGCTCAGCAGATCCCTCCCCTGTGAGCAGAACCAGCCCATCCCCACCAACACTCGGGCTCTCTCTGCCCAGCTCAGCACCCGCCTGATACCCAGACAGGGACTTTGGGGGCGAGCCAAGCCAAGCAGAAAGCCCTGCTCGAGACCTCCAGCAAGCCCTCTGTTCCTTCAGCCTCCCCGACCTGCCTGCTCACGGATGCTTTGCAGCACTAAATCCTGAATTTCTGCATGGGTTTCTGTTAAGATGAAGTTTAGCAGCTCTCATTAAGATTCCCTTGCCATCTCAGTCCTGAGCACAGCTGAGTTTTACCTTTCATGCGGTGTTCCCTGGTGTGGTGTCTCTGCACTAATTAGCAACCTTCCCAAATATATGCAAAAGCCCCTTTTTTTTTTTTTTTTTTTTTTCCCAGGCTGTGATTTTTTCCACCTCCTCTGCCTTCACCTCTCCACCACAACTCACCCTCCCCTTGCACATCCCCAAGCACACACTGGTGCACCTTCTCTCAAAGCAAAAAAAAAAAAGCAGATTAAAACTAGACGGATAGACAAAAAAAACGTAAAGACCTTGCAGGAAATCAGCTGAGGACTGAGCCACCCAGGGCCTGCCAGCCTCAACGCCCACCCCAAGCTGCACGGCTTGGAGCAGCATTCACAGCTCTGCGCCTTGCCCATGCTTTGACCCCCCAGCTGGGTGTCAGTCTGCTTTATTTGGAGCTGAACAGATCTAAAGTTTCAGCTCAGGTCCTGGCTCTCCCGTGCCCTGATTCCACTACATCTTTTCCCTCTCTTCTTAACAACTTTTATTAGCTCAGCAGAAACCGTTGAGGCTTGGAAAGCACCACTGTGTTCACCATGGCGCAGACCTCAGAGGAGACCGCACTTTCCTAAAGTTTACTTTTAACTGTAGCTTGCGGCTCAGAAAACTCCAACTTGATTACTAATTTCTCCTCACTAAACCAGTCAAACCCTGTTTGCCCTCCTGTTTTATAACAACTTTGTTTTTATGCTACTTCCCTGCATTTCCAGCCTGCGCTGGCCTGGCTTCACAGTGTGCCGCATTTTTCTGGGGATGCTGGTGTGTAATCAGCATTTTGCAGGTCTCCAGCTGTTACCAAACCCAGCCCCGGTGCATCACTTACAGTGCTTGTTGCTGGGTAGCGTGTTAATTCAAGGCTGGTGGCATGGAAAAATAAATCTTCATGTTAGATACCCACAGGCAAATTTGCAGCCAGCCCTGCTCTCCGTGCACACACGCTGGGGAGCTCGCCAAAGGCGGCCACCTCCAGGTGCCCTGCTCAATGCAGGGGCAGCCCATCCCAAGCCTGTCCCCAAGCTCCCAAGGTCAGAAAAACACCACATGCTGCCTCCGAGGCTAGTCACTGCCATACCAATCCACAAAAAAGCAGCACGGAGGTCTTCAGGGGCTTGGTGTAAATGGAAACTAAGGACTTTCCATGGCAGACTGGAGAGTGCATCCCTCCGAAATGGCTTGGAGAAGTGGCAACTCAAGAGCTTCTCGTTAAAGGCAAGCACCATGAGGGCTAGCTCTTCCTTTCCACCAGGCTGTGTTTTTGTAAGGCTCTGTTTAATGATAAATCAGCCCCAGAGAGCAGCCCTGGTCCTTGCACCCATACGCCCATCTTCGAGCGCACCCCGTGAGGCACCCGGCTGCCAGCTCCACAGCCAGCACGGCCACAGCTGGGTGAAGCAAAAAGAAAATACCCAAGTTCAGGAGAGAAACCAACGTGAGAGCAAGGAGGGTTCACGCATGTGGATAAGCGGGATAATGAGGAAGGAAATTGGAGAGGAATTCCTTGGAATGGAGCGTGCTCCTAATGGGTTCCCTCTGCCCTGCCGGAGCGCAGCCTCTCCCCATCTGGATCCAATGCCGGTGCTATCGCAGCGCGGGGGTGCCAGAGGCAGCAAACGGTGCTGAACCACTTTGTTCTAGCAAAGAGAAGTGAACCGCACTAGCACAAGCCCAAGTGGAAATTAATGAAGCTCCTGGATCCCTCCCTGTGTAACTGCAGCTTTCGGGCTGACGTGCTAGTGTGGCCAAGCCCGTGCAGCAGTGGGACCGCAGCCATGGAGCTTCCCCACTGCCTCTGCTCCCCCGGTGCACACCTCGGCACAGCCCGTGGCTGCTCTGGAGGTGCTGAGGTCGGTGCCAAACGGCACCCAAAGGGGCTGCCTGGAGCAGGACGGGGGTCGCTGCCTGCTGGAGTCGCCCCAGCTGCAGCAGGGGGGGACGCGGGCCCCCGGCATGGCAGCAGGGACGGGCACGCGGCCGCTGCGCACCGCGCCGTGACATTCGTGATCCGGGCAGAGCCGAGCCTCTGCCAGAGGTAGGAACTTGGCATTTGCACGAGAGCAGCGTTTCTAGCAGCGAAGTGGCCATTTTCCAGAATGCCATTATTTCTATTTTATAACGTTGCACCCAGGCCAAAGAATGGATCCGCGGAGCCTCTTTGGCACCAGGGAGGTTAACATTTCCCTTTTGGCACTCGTGCATTGATAGCTGTTAAGTGCAGGCTGCTCCTAGGCCAGAGATACGCCTTTCAATAATCTCTTCCTTTACCATTTCAAAGCCTCGACAATAAGTATTGCTTCCTGGCAATTCACGTTAGCAAAGCAGTACGTGCTCTGCCTGGGAGACAATGCGCTCCGAGCAGGAGAAGGCTCTTTGCTGGAGCCTCGCTGTTGCTGCTTTTGTGGTAAAGGAGGAATTCATCTGCTATTATATTTTCATCTCTTTGTCATCTGTTGGTATTGGAAAGCATGCTCCCCGGGCTTGCTGGACACCACATGAGCTAGTTAATGTTAATAAAAGATTAAATTAACTATGGGATCAGAAAGGCTTTCAAGAAACATATAACATTATATTAATCCCAGACACGCAGATTATTGCGTGTATTAGTGGATTTAAATACCGACTTGAAACTGGAGAAGGAAGAGGACTGCGCAATATCCGAGCCATCCAAGCATGCCCATTACCCGGGGAGGAAATAAATACCCTGGGCCCCCGGAGCCGTTGGGAGAGCGGGGCCGGGGCGCGCTGCTCCCGGCCCTTTGTCTGCCATTAGGCATCGATCCAGCCCTTAATGAGGTCAACAGGAGCCTCTCCGGGGCTTCAGCAGCCTTTGGACCTGGCCCTTAATAGCAACTGCAGCCCCGAGGAGTGCTCCGGGCTTGGCCGACCAAGCCCAGGGAGGGCAGCGGGAGCACGGCTGGGGGGCACGGGGGTTGCTGGTGCCGGGCTCTGTTCCCCAGCTCGGTCCCACGTCTGCAACCAAACCCTGGGAACCTCCTCGTGCAGCAGCAGCGCCGCAGCCCCGAGCTCCATAAAGCTCCCCGCCGCGCCGCAGCCTGCTGTGGTGGCTCCTTACGGCTCGTGGCTCTGAGCCCCGGGTGTTTTTCTCAGCCCTGCCTCTCCTCCCTTGCCGTGCTGAGGGATATTTCTCATAATCACCCTGATTTCTTCCTCCGGGGTCAGCACCTGGCTCCGAGCACGGGGCTGGGAGCGGGCGCTGACCCATGCGAGGCCAGATCCTGCCTTCCCCACACAGCCCCTGCAAAAGCCACAGAAATCACTGCCAAAATGCCCTCGTTTGCCCACATTTACGGTGCCCTTATGGCATTCTTTTCCACGTAGACTAATAAAGGCATATGGTAGCCAAAAGCATCGCTAGTGTAATGGGCATTAATTGCTCCCAATTTTGATCATCTCTGCTGTACAAGAGCTGTACAGAACACTGCTGAAATACCAACATTTTTCTCCAGCTTATCGTTTCATAGGCCCAGAAAGGAGCAGAAAGCATCCGAGGCTCGATTTTTTGGGGTGTGAATCAGTCGAATGAGAGCGCTGAACAGGCAGAGGCAGGGAGAGGAGGGCTCGGCCGGCCAGGCACATCTCACACCCATTTTCTGGTCCCTCAGCTTTTCCTTACCCCACGGAAAGCGAGCGCTCATCCTTGCACGGTACCGATCAGCGCAGCCATTCCTCGGCCTCTCTACCAATGGAAAAATTAATGCTGCGAGCCGTAAATGAGCTGAAACTTGGTGACGGTCCAGAAGATGGCTTTCCATCATTTCCCCGAGATGGATTACTTGCACAAGCAACAAACAAGCATCTAAACTCCTGTGCCACACTGACATCTTATGGAAAAAGCATTTGTTACAATCGCAGGGCTGGAGGAGCAGGAGAGGCACCCAAAGGGCTCTCCTTGATGCCCCGGGTTTAGCACAAAGTGCCGAGGGGAATTTTAAAGGGCAGGTTTTCAAAAAAAGGCCCAAATTTTCTCCTGTGAGAGCCGTTTCTGGTTACCATAGCACAAGCTGTCCAAAACCAGTGCATTTTGTCCGCGGTTGAAGCAATGCGAGGCCACGGGAACGGTCACATCCTCGCACAACCTGGAGGAGGACTTGGAGCTGCAAATCTGGCGTTTAACCTCCAGCCTCACTATTTCCCATGGTTTTATGAAAAAAAAAAAAAAAAAAAAAAAAAAAAGGCTTTTGGTGGACTGATCTCAACAGCAAGGCACAGAATGGATTTGTCAGAAATTAATGAGGGGAACGAGAGGGACTCCTGGATCGCCAGGCACGGCTAACGAGGAGCACAGGGACCACTGGCGCGCCGCAGCCGGCTGGGGACCAGCATGGATAGGAGGACGTGCACCGTCCAGCAGATAAAACAGGGATGCATCACCCCGGGGGGGAGCCCTGCTGCTGCTCACCCAGCTACTGCCAGCCCCCGGGCTTTAACGCCTGCCACCTGGAAGCCCCATCCCACCAGGCAGGCACGGAGATGCCCTGGGAGCCAAAACTCCTTCAGACAAAATCTGGTGATAAAACCTTGGTTAAAAAGCCTTCACCAGCTCAAACATTGCTCCTTTTTTTTTTTTTTTTCTTCTTTTTTTTTTTTTTTTTTTTGCTAACAATTGCTGGGAATTAATCCTCCCTGGTACCTGCTGTGGCCACGAGCAACGCCACCACAAGTGTCCTCTAGATAAGGTTGCTGCCACTTAATTAGCTAATATTTGCACAGCGGTAGGAAGATGTAGACAGCTTCCTCGGTGCTAAGCGATGCTATTAGGCGATGAGCCATCCCTGGCTGGGTAGCAGCAACAGAGCAAGTGCCCACGGCATGGCCCGGGAGGTGCAGAGCCAGGGGACCCCTGCAGAAAGTCACCGCTGCCATCCCCAGAGGCTTCTCCTGGCCCCAAGCAGAAAGGGCAAAGGGTGCAAGGGGAGATTAAACTGCCCAGTGAGGCAGTTATTAAAGGTATCCCTGGGGCGCCTGCAACAAGAGGAGATGCACCACAGAGGGTGTCCCATGGGCTGGGCGAGGAGGGCACTGATTTCATTGACCACACATTCCAGGTGTGAAACAGGACGGTGAAAAATCCCGACATTTCCCCTGCGTTGGTCCAAAAGGATTTGGAGTCCTTTGAGAGGGACTCTCCGGTCTCGGTTTGCCTCCTTGATGGAGTGACAGCTGCTGGGAGCAGCGCCTGCTCCCACCTCTCAGCCACGAGCAGCTCCAGGGCACACGTGAGTCACTCCAGAGCCTGGCTCGTGACGCCTGCGGAGCACCGAGCGGTCGCAGGAAAGCTCTTGCGAAAGCGCAATCAGGCAATCGTGTTTTTAATAAGAAATTAAACCAAACTTGCTCGCGGCTATCCGAGGGGGAAGGAGCTGTGCCAAACCACGCCGCGGCTTTCTGCTGGGTTTTGCCCTGGGTTCAGCAGGATCTGGTTCTCTCTGGAAATCTCGGAGCGCTGGAGCAAGCGGGGCTGCTTTTGGTTTTACGTAACGCGCAGCCCTGGAGCAGGACTGCCGCCCGCAGATGTGCGCGCTGGATGCCTGAAGCCTCGCTGTAATTTATGCGCCGGTTTGGGAACCCGCAGCCCTCGAGGGAGCTTGTCGGAGCCGCAGGAGCTGCCCCAGCGCCAGCCCTCGCGCTGGATCCCCGCCGCGTCCCGGGGCCGCGCAGCTGCAGGTTCCTGCGCTCGCCTCCACCCCGCGCCCCCGGCCTGCCCCCGGGCTCGATGCGGGTTTGTGCGAGGCCAATTCCCAGCGAGCGCTTCCAGGTCTTGCGTGAGACGTTGTCTGGGCTTTATTTCTTCATTTTTGCTAGCTTTGGGGTGGCTTCTAGCTGAGATCAGCTCCTCACGTGCCGCTTGGCACCGGGACGTGCTCGGCGCATCCAGCTGCCAGCTGTGCGGGGACGCAGCTCCCCAAAAACCCCCAGGGCCAGGGGGCTGCTCTCCTGCTCGCCCCCAGCTGCAGCGCAGGCAGGACGCCAGCTGGTTTCACATCCCACGTGTCCGAGTGCACCCTCACGGAGGTTTTTTGGAGAGCTGCACCTGGGCACAGCCAGCGAAGCTCCGCGCTGCTGCTCGCACACCCGCAGCCCCTCTGGCGCGGCTCGGTCACCTTTTCCAAGTCACTGCTGGGTAACTGTGAGTTCACCCAGCCTCTCCTGGCAAGCTCCCTCGGCTCTCCGCTCCAGCCCTGGCGATGTGGCATGCAGGCTCTCGTCCATCTCAACAGAGAAAAATAAAATAAAACCAGATTTCCACGGCGTTACGTGAAGGCACATCTTGGCCCCCGCCAGTGCGGATCCTTTTACAGCAACTCGGCTTCATCCGGGCTCCTTGGCAGGTCCAGCTGGGCTCGGTGTTTACACATCTGGATCCATTTGCAGCACCTCGATGGGACTCCAAGGAAAACAACAATAATTCAGCGTGGCACAGAGACAGGCTCCAGCACCACCTTCAACAGCGGGGGCAGGCAGCTCTGCGAGGAGGGTCCTGTGCTCGTGCCCAGCGCCGGCAGCAGCCTCTCACCCCTGGCTGCAGCACGGGACTTGTAGAAAATGCATCCTGATACACACACGGAGAGCCCGGGTGCCTAACGGGACAGGGGATGCAATGTGCAGGATGATGCAGAACGTCCTGGCTGGACGAGCACCTGCCGCCACGCTCCAGGAGGTGCAGGACAAGCAGCCCGTTCTCTCGGCTCGTTTTTTTTTTGCAGCTTTTGCTTGCACAAGGTGCTGGATTAACAGCCCCGAGTCTGAATTCCTGCAGTGGCCCGGAAAGGAAAGCAAGGAGTGCCAAAGCAATCCTTCCACGGGCGCTGCTGCAGCCAGCCCGAAACTGCTTGGCCCGAGCACAGGGGCAGGGAGCTGCTGCCCCTCGAGCTCTGGGCACCCAGTGCCAGCAAGGACGGGGGACAAAGCGCAGTGCCCTGCGCCAGCATCCTGTCCAAATCCTCCATCTCCACCGGGTAATCCCCACCCTCTGGCACCTGGCTGCCAGGCAGGGACCAGAACCCATCAGCCTTATTCCACGTATTTCAGCAGGATGCAGATTTAGGGGCACAGCCCCTCGCTAACAGGAGGCTAACAAACGCTGCGTGAGTTTTCTTAGTTTTGGCAGAACTTCCTCCCCGTAGAGCAAACAAGCGTGCCAGTATTTACCAAAAGTGTCCTGAGCACCGTGTCCCCAACAGGGCTGGCCGCAGCACCTTGAATGGGAGCCAGAGCCGCTCGCTCGCTCCGGCGGACCGGCACGGCCCGTGCCTCCTCCCAAAAATCCAGGGATGGGTTTTGGAGATCAAAACCCCACAGCCGTGAGCAGGGCTGGTGCAGCAGGTCCTGGGGACCACGGATGGGGCGAGAGCAGCAGGGGTGAGCTAGAAGCCAGGCAGCAAGGCAGACCCCAAGCAGCAACAGGTCTCTCTCCTCGGATGGGTTGCGCTTTGCCAGCTTTTCTGATTGTCTAAGCTGGAGCTCAAAGACCACGAGATGGATTTACGAGACCCGGGGACCGTAGAAACCCAAAGGCAAGCCCTGCAGCAGCTTGGCCAAGGCAGCCACTGGCTGCATTAGCACCTCGCTCGCAGCCAGACCACACAAACCCACGCCACCACCGCACCTCCCCGGCCGATAACCCCAAGGGCCGTGCTGGCTGCAGGGCACAAATCCCTCCCTGTGCCAGGCCCACGACCCCACCAAGTGCGGGGGCACCCTGCAGACCCCACACCCTCCAAAATGGTCCCACAGCCAAGGGCAGGCTTCAGCACAACGCCTCCCGAAAGGTGCAGAGGAGGCAGAAGAGGAGCAGCCCGGCACGGAGGTGCCCGAGTTGCTGCAGCTCTGCCTAGCGCAGGGAAGGCTCGCCGAGCTGCAGCTTGTTTGAGAGCGTGCTCCTTCAACGTCCTTTAAAGCACTTGCCTTCTGATTCGGAAGGGAGACTTTAAATAAAAATTAAAAGGCAAACAAAAGCAGTGTCTCCACTTAAAAGCCCTTTAAAGGCTTGGAAATGATTAATGTGTTTAAACTATAAACTGTAGCTGTTTTAAGAGGAGATAAATACGAGATCAAGCCTTCTGACTACACAAACAGTGCGAAAGCGTAAGTAAACAGCCATGACAAGTTTAGCACTCTCGTGGCGACGCCGTTCTGCACGGAGCGCCCGTGCTTCGTGCCACTGCCACCACCACTGGGGCACGGCGAGAGGGAGCTGCAGCGGACACCGACACGAGCAGGGAGCTGGGCACGGCTTGCAGCGAGGAGAAGGGAGCACCAGCACCTACAGCCACTGGGCACGCTGATGGTTATCGTGCAGGGCTGGCACAAAGCGCCCCCGCTGCTCGGAGAGGCGCAGAGCCTGCCCAAAGAGTAATTGCTGACAGCCGCCAGCTCCTCGCTGTAAATCCTAACGCTGCCTGCTCCTGCCCTGCCCACCCTGTTGCTGGTACCTGGTGCCACCACGGCACCCGCAAAGGTGGCCACTGGCACCTGCCCAGCCTCTTTGGAGAGCGACCAAAGCATGCAAGAGCATCGGCACTTCGTGCACGACAGCACAGATCGTGTCCTTTGAGTGTACGTAGCCCATCCTCAGCAGCATCATGAGAGTGTGACGTTTGATATGGGATGAGAGGTAGTAAAAAGGAAAGGTGGACACCCATGACCAATGCCAGGAAATTTCAACATCCCCAAAACACAAAACCCGAGGCACTCGTTGGCCTCTTTCATGTTAAAAATGCAGCGGAGATAGAAGGAGCCCAGCATCTTCCACCCCCTGGCAGGACCACGCTGCTCTGCTCCCCAGCCCAGCCATCAAGAACGCATTTCTGCAGCCTCGGCAGGTGGTGAAAAACTCTGTAAGAGGAAGGAAAAGCAGCAATGACAAAGCCATCTCTGCCACAGAGCTAAGATCCTTGAACTCCCTCCAGCACCAGGCACCGCGTCCCCCAGGGAGGCTCGCAGTGCTCCGCCTGGCAGCTGAGCACAGAGCCCACCTCTGGAGCCTCCGAATGCCATTAGCACGAGCTGCCTTGCTGCCCAGCTCCCTCCGTAATTGAGCCGTGCCCTGGAAACGCCAGGATTTACATTCGGGTCTGGTAAATACCCCGGCACAGTGATGCCGCGCTGCCCCTGGAGCTGCTCGCGCTCCGGCTGCGCAAAGCAATCCTCAGCGACCTTGTGAGCGCTGCATCTCCCTCTGGGGCTTGAAATCAATTTCTCCCCTCAATATAAGAACTCCTCGCCCTCTGTTTTTCCCTAGGAGAAGCACTAAAGCTGCTCCATTCAACCAGATCTGCTCCCTAACCCCTTTCTCTCCAAACCCCACCATGTAAAGTCCATGGGGAAGGGAAGGGAAGGGAAGGGAAGGGAAGGGAAGGGAAGGGAAGGGAAGGGAAGGGAAGGGAAGGGAAGGGAAGGGAAGGGAAGGGAAGGGAAGGGAAGGGAAGGGAAGGGAAGGGAAGGGAAGGGAAGGGAAGGGAAGGGAAGGGAAGGGAAGGGATCGGCCTTCTCTGCTGGATTCCCGTGGAGTTCACTGGGCCATTTAGCAGGTACCTGTCACTTCAAACCCCATGGATTATGCAGACAACAGGAGACAAGCCAGGGTAATGCTGCTCGTAATCCTGTGTATGTTCAAACACGTCGACGGCTAGATAAATAGACTATTTAATTAAACCAACAAGTCACCGTTTATTTTCACATCACAATAGGTTAAATGACTTTTTATTCCCATTTTCCATATCAACAGAGCAGACTTTTTGGTAATAAAAGCTAAACTCTAATTAACAGCTGGTGTGGTTGTACTTGGCAGCATTGTGAGTAATTCAGCACAAAGCAAACACATTTTGCTATAAATGGCTTCTGATTGCAGAGACCAAGGTAGGAGATGTCAGGGAGCCAGCGCCAGCTCCCTCCTGGTTCCCGTTTGGAGGCGTTGCGACAGGACCAAGGGCAAGCTGAGAGCGGGCACTGCCCCGGCCAGGAGGATGGAGGAGGGAAGACGGCTCGATCAGGGCCTGGCTGACTTCAGAACTGGCCCTGGAAGAGCAGCAGTGCCTGCAGACGGTGCCAAAATCCCCGTTTGCCCCTTGGGAAGGGCAACCCGCACCGCGGCCCGGCACCACCCGCGCACGCTGCCCCTGACAGCTGCCCCCCTCCCTTCCCCTCCCTTCCCTTGCTGCTTCTGGTGATTTATACAGAAATATCGACAGCAGCTTCAAGTCCCCAGCCATAAAAATTATTTGAGATCAATCTCGCCTGCTTCCCTCGCTGATTTCCCCAGCAGGCTGCCTCGGCGGTGATTTAAACACCGCGTCCTCGCCCGGGGCCGTATCGATCCCCCCGCTCCGCCGGGCAGAGCGCACGCACCCGACGGCAGGAGGCAGGGAGGGGGGCCCATAATTCGTCCCCCGCAACGTGGCAGCTTCCCCACCACACACAGGAGGCATTTGTCACGCTGGAGCAGAGGGGAGGCTTCACCCAGGGCTGCCCCAGCAGGGCTTTGAGCCCCCAAATCGTGGCACCGGGGAGAGGTGGAGCTGAGCGTGGGGTTTTGGGCACCTCCTGGGCTCCTCTCCAATTTCTGCTGCCCTTGAAGGCCACGGAAAGGGGAATGTAATTCGGTGATGTTTCACTGCACTGCAGGGACAGCCACCCCCGGATCAGGCTCGCTTCTCTTCTTCCTGCTCAACAAGCTCTTTATTTTTTTCCTCTGCTCACCTTGCATTTGCTCGGCTTTGAAAAGGTGCCAAGAGAGAAAAAGGAACCTGCCTTCAGGAGAGATTACCTGGCCTCGACCAACAAGGCAATGCTTTTAGAGGGACATCCGCTCTGCTGAGTCAGAAAGGCGAGCTGAGCGACGAGAGTCAACCCGGAAAAAAAAAAAAAAAAGGGCAGAAAAAAAAAAGAAAAAAAAAGGAAACAAAACCAAAGCAGCACCTGCATTTACTTTGTGTGACCTCCAGCTCCGTCTATCGCTCGTGCAGAATAAATACGGAGGGGAGGGAAAAACACCGTGTCCTAAAGCAAACAGCAAGGACAAGCTGGATGAGAGTATTTAAGCAGTTATTAGAGAGCGCTTGATTGCAAACCTTGTAGGAGCCCCGCAGCACATGTGATGTTTGTTTTACCAGCACTTAGCAGCTGTCCTGTTAAGGAAGAGAACAAAGTGTAGGTGTTATAAAGTCAATATTGTTACAGGAAGGCGTGTGACAAAGGTCCACCGAGCTGCAGTTCAGCGAAATCACTTTCTCATCGGGTTTATACAGCTTAGCTGAAGTTTATATTATTTCCCCGAATTACTTCTCCAGATGTGTACGACGTGAAAGATTAAGATCATAGACCCAACGCCATCATTTCCACTGATGAGATTAACGCGGCTTTTTTTGTCGCTGCTTTTTTTTCTTTTTTAAATCTTAACCAGAAGAGGGGTTTTTGGGTTGATTCGTGTTCAAACAGCCCAAGTTTCTGCCTCGCAGCCCAGCCCCGCGCCAGGCGCCGAGCTGCTCTCTGCCCCCCTTCCCTTTCGTCCCAACCCCAAGAAATTACCCTTGAAGCTGAAATCCGTCCCCTTTATCACTGCCAAGAGGTGAGCTGAAAAGGAAAGGCCACAAATCCCACTGGCATCTTCTTGGATGACTGGGCACTAAATAGCAACCCTAAGAGAAAAAAAGAGAAACTATTTTTTGCACCTGGCCCGTGATGGCTTTAAAGCCTCTCCTCGCCCGCGTCTCCTGTCCCCAGGGCAGAAATCTTCCAAGTCGCTACCCTACCTCGAGTTTTATTTTAACACTTCCCTTCGGGCTGCCAAGCTTTTGGTGGCCTTTGCCAGAAACGAAGGCTTGCAATAAAGAGAAGAAACTCGCGGAAACACCCATGCCAATAAAATGAATATTTTTCCACTATGAAAACGTGTCGGGGGCTGTGACTCCAATCACGTAGGAGGAAGCTCTCCTTGCCTTGGAGCACCCCGGGCAGGGCCGTGGGGTCCCAAAGCCATGGCACAGCACCGAGAACCAAAAAGCACTGCCCTCGGTTCCTGCTTCCCCGATGGAAACCCCCGTGGCAGGGCCCTTTGAGCTGTGTGTACTTAAATCCGGCTCTGCTGCTGCAGCCCCAGCTTTGTGCTTCCAGGAGGGAGGATAAACTTTATCCTTATTGCAGCTATTAACCTCTGCTCGCGAGGACACCAGGGGTAAATGAGTAACTTTTCATTTCTTGGGTAACAAGAAGATACACAGCACTGTCGCCAATGCACACTGAGAAGTGATTTTATTTCCATATGTGAGGGTAAACACTTTTTTTCCGCCCCCCCCCCCCTCTTCTTTTAAACACGCTGGTTATTTTTTTTTAAGCAGGCTCCCAGTTTGCAAATTTTCACGTTTTTTTATTAGGTAGGGATATCCATCAGGGGGCTGGCGCCCGCCCCAAAGCGGAGCCACAGCTTTTAATTGGGGAGTTTGCTCTCATTACAAAACTGGAGTTGGCACAGGCAGAGCCAGGGAGGAAGGTGCAAAGCCAGCCCTGACCCCTCCTGCACCTCTGGAAACGCCATCAGCTAGAGGCTGCCTTCCCCTGCACGCATCATTTTGGGATGAAGCCGGCTGCAAGCCCTGCCTGGAACAACACCGAGGCTTTCCCAGCCCTGCTGGAGGATGCTCAGCACCCCGAGCGCATCTCCCCTCCCTCCCCGTGCTCTGGGCATCTCAGCAAAGGGCACGGAGATGCCAAGGAGCTGCTCTGAGAGACACAGGAGGAGAAACGAGCCTGAGGAGCCGAGCATTTGTTCTTTGTCCAAGCCTCGCTGCATTTTCCTCCTCCCCTCTGTAAATAGCAGCTCTGCCTTGTTTAGAGAGGCGCTGTTGACATTTTGTTATCGATGGTAATGTCGATTTGATAAAGTTAATTACTTATTATTTGGAATCGCCTTCGCCGTGAAGGTTGGATTCATTAAAAAGAGCCCAACCTGTGTTTAACCAGGAGGGTCGGAAAGCACCTGGAGGGGCTGGGGGAGCCCAGCACCCCCAGCCCAGCTCCCGCGCCGCGCTCCAGCCCCTCTGCCAGAGTTTATTACCACAACAGATGAAAGCATTAACGGACTAGAGCTAAGAATTCCCAATGCAATAATGCATTCAGCCAGGCCGAGCTCGAGTAAATATTTACTTTGTCTTATTTTTCAACTGAATTTCTTAAAGTGGCTGAGGAATTATGCTCTCCAACGCCGCTCGTTTCCAGCCTACGGCACAGCCCCCTTGCTGCCCGCACCCACTCTCAGATCTGTATCGTTTAAGTAGTTTTATTAGAGCAACATTTGGGTTGGTTTTTTGTGTTGGTTCACTCCAACTGTATTTCTTCTAAGCCTTGGAAACCCAAAGCCTTGCAGAACGCTCACGCTGCCAGCTGCATTCCTCAATTTTCAGCCTCCTCTCATCCACTCCCCACCCGACAGCCCTCAGATGATTTGAACCCCTGTGTTTTAGCACACCCCACGTTTATCACACAGGAGAGCACACCTCCAGCAGCATCTCCAGCACAAGTCCAGGGGCTGTGACATCTCCCCCAGCAGCACAGGGCTGAGCCCGTGCCCTCCCCTGCGCACCAGGGGGCTGCGTTCGGCCCCTCTCGCCGTGCCCGTCCCTTTCCATAGCGGGCACCCAGGAGCAGGTCCCACTGCACCTTCCACCCTTCCCTCCTCAGAGAGAAGTTGCAGACTGAAGATATCCACTCCTGGTGGCCCTGAAGGTCCCCTAGAAGCAGGACTCAAGCCCAAGTGTGAGGCCCAGACCCCCACCCGGAGGCACCCCGCTCTCCATCCCCTCCAGATCCAGGCACAACGCATTTCCTAGCGAGCGCATCTCCTCCCTAAACCCTCCCTGCTGTTCAGATGTTGCTAACCCACAGCAAAACACTTCCGTAGCAGACACCCCTCTCTCCTTACACGGCCGTCTGAACAATTTGGAAGATTCCACGCTAAAATAATCCAGAAATAGGGCAGAGAAAGAGAATCGCCCTCGGTTTGCACACCCAGAGGTTAACGCCTGCGTAACTTACAATAGGGAATGGATTCTCCTGGTGGCTCCGAGGCAGGAGCAGTCCCTTCGTCCCTTCTGCATGGCCAGGAGCCTTTCTTTGTGCAGATCTCAGCCCACATGGTGCTGGAGCACTGAGCCCAGTGGGTACAAAGCAGGTAATGGGCGTTACAACAAACGCTGCCCAACCCCACAGGCACAAAGCTAAGCACCAGTTAGCGCACAAGAGCCACGCTTAATTAGGCACGCTGCAATTAGTGGTGGTAGCATCACAACAAGCTCCGAGAGGGAGCCTGGGCTGGTCGTGAGGAAAGGTGCAAGCATCCATGGGGACATCTGACAGCATCGGGCTCACCATCAGTGCCTGGATGGGAACCCAGGGAGAAGGATGCTCATCCGGGACCCCTGTGCTTCTCTTCCAGCTGCCCACGACAGAAGTTTTCCCGTTTCTCCCTTTTTTCCACCTCCTCGCCCCAAGGTGCATCAGCCTCGTGCTGTCAAAGGTCGCTGCTCCCAATGCTCCGTGCGCAGGAGCCTCAGCACACCAGGGAGGGCCGGATTTGGGCAGCCTCCGGGCAGACACGACCCCCACCACCATCCCACGAGGCAGATGAGGACAGAAGCCAGCTCGCTCAGCGCTCGGAGCCGCCTGCCTTCCCTCCTGTGCGTCCCCACGTGCTGCCAAGGCTGTCAGAGCCGAGGAGATGCGCTTCGCTTTGGACACCGTTGGCTGTCAGCGGCTTTCACAAGAGCGGCTTTCATCTTCTTGCACCAGCCAGGCAGGAGCGTCAAACGCAAACATTTAAGCTGCCAGAGCTGTGAGTTTCCAGCAGCACAGAGCCACGATCCATCCTCCTACATCCAGGCCCTGGGGAACTCACGTGCTGAGAGCACCACCGGCACGCGATGAAGCGCACGAAGGTCTCCATCGCGCAGGACTTCCCCGGCATGGCACGAGGACACGGAGCTCTCCTTTCCCCTCAGCATCTCCCAGCACCCTCGTTAGCAGCTCCCGGTGTTTTTCCTGACATTTTTTTTTTTAGTCCCCAGCTGCTGGTGGCTCCACAGCCCGGGCCAAGAGCACCATCTGCTGCCCCACACTGGTGCTGATGGAAGCCACCAGGCTCACCCCACTGCCTCCTGCCCCAGACTGCCCTGGTTTGCTCCCAGGCTCTTGCTGCCTTCCTGGAAACCCTGGAAAAAGGCAGGAGGCAGCCCCCAGGCAGCGCTCATCCCCATGGAGCTGCTCCTGCCCTGGCAGCCCTGAAGGATGGAGCAGCAGCAGGGGGGCTCCCACTGTTCCCCAAGCCCCCCACACACCCATTTGCTGGGTGATGTGGCACAAAAGGCTGCCAGAACTTGGCTCCGTGCAATGAAAAGACAAACCCAAGCCCCAGAAGCCACCAAACACTGCAGAACCCTTTCCAAGTAGGGCCACTTTGCTTCGAAACGCCGCAGGGTTCGAGATTTACCAGGCGAAGCTGACGTTGCTTACCCCGCGTGTTCTTTGTAAAGGTTAAGGCTCTCCGAGGCAGTAAGGGTTTAGGGACTTCGCCACGACCCACTCCTCCACATGCTCATTTAATTTAATTTCTCTGGCTTTTGTCTGCAGAACACCTTCTACCCCTTTCAACAGCAAAGAGCCAAAAGCCCAAAGCTAATATTTATGCCTCAGATCTCCTTGATGATGCAATCCAGTAACAAATCACTACTTAAATAATCCAGCCATTTAATCATCCAGAAATGTGTAGAAATAAGAGGATTAGCCCTCTATCCCAGGGAATTGTATTTTATGGACTCTCGGTTTTTCCTAATAAAACAACAAGAACAGCTCATGGCATTTTCAAAATAAATCCAAGTATCCAAAGCTACAGAATAAGCAAGCTGCTGGAGCAGGGAGGAGAGGCTTCTTCGCTGCTGTCTGAAACAAAACTGCTCGCTAATTAAAGAGTTTTCATCTGACTTGCAGATCAAGTTGTGCGTTTAACTCCTGTGCCTCCAGCCTCGGGGAACTGAGCCCAGCTCTTTGCAGGGGGCTGGCACGGCTGGGAATCCATCAGGGCAGGGGAGAGCGGCTCCGGCCAAAGGAAAGGACAAAACTTCTTTCCTCCAGGACACAGCAGACGTTCTCCTGCCGCCCCACCACAAGCTCTGCTCTACCCATCTTTTTATAGGCGCTCCGTCCACAAAGCTGAATATAATGAGAGACGGTGTAATTTTAGCATGCGGGAGGATTATTTTTAACAGCATCTGAACTCCACATAAATCAAGGCAGACACTGGAGACAAATGCTATTTCTGGGAAGTCGCTCGGTGGAAAAAAAAAAAAAAAAAAAAAAAGCTCGTTCCTTATGTGCCACTGGGAGCAGAGCCCCAGGCTCCACGGCCGGAGCGAGGATGGCCACCGAGGCTGCTGCGGGGAGGGGAGGTTCCACGGGGGGTGTCTGCGTGCGAGCAGTTCTTCTCCTTCTACAATTTCAAGAGGGTTTTACTCGTGCCTGCCAGGATTATTGCTTATAATTATTCATGCTGGGCTACGAAGAGCGAGGCTTCTCCCCGAAGAATAGCAACTCCAAGTCTAATTCCTTTGGGCAATCTAGTTTATTGCTGCAGGCTCTGAAGAGGCAGCTTTTTTCCACCTTCCTACCCAGCCCCCAGGTGCCACTCGCACGCCCTCGCTGCCAGGGGGCAAGCTGGGGAGCTGGAGGCTGCCCCTCGGCCGTGGGCCACCGCAGGGCACCAAGCACTGCCCCGGCAAAAAACAATAGAGGCCACACACGCTCTGCAGTCATCTGAGTTAGACACGACAGAGGAGACCACAAAAGGGAGTGGAAAATAGAGCAGAGTTCCCTGAGGAAGCACGTCACAGGCCAAAATGATGTGGCTGCATCTCGGGCGCCCGGCAGGAGCCGTTCCCTGGTCCCAGCCTCTGTCCTGGGGATGTGCTGCTCGGGGCCAGGCACCTGAAACCCTGGTGTAAGACACAAAAGAAGAGAGGGGAGGTTTGATGGGAGCAGAGCACGACTCCAGGGTGATGTCTCAGCCCAGCACGTGTCCCCGCAGCCCATCCTGCCTGCCCAGCACAGCAGGGACAAGGCAGCAGCACCCAGCGCCCGTCAGACGCTGCCTAAGCGCAAACGCTCTGCGCTGCCTTCCAAGCAGAGGAAGATTTCCACCTCAGACAACCCCCCGTTAGCCCCCAGGCAGTCCGTTTCGTTGGCCGTACCTTTGATCCCTGTCTGCAAATAGCTTCCACCCAGAAGATCTGCGGAATGACAGTCCCTGATGGAGAGGCCAGGCTGCGAACAGCTGTAGCCACTCGGGTCAGGGTTGGAGCATGTTAGCATGCAAGTGCGAAGCACGCACAGGAGCTGCCAGGTCCAAAAGCAGACAGGCTCCTCCGTATCAGCTTTTTCATCCCCTGCTCGCTGGCAGGCTGCCTGGCGTGCACAGGCTGAGTTCAGCCAGAACACTTTTCACAGGAGCAGAGTGCAGGCACCTTTTTTTTTTTTTTTTTTTCCCCTCCTCCTCTGCAGAGCACTTGGCAAGAAGAGCCGGCAGGCTAGTGAGGTAGGCAGTAAAATCCTGTTAACTTCACTGGGAAGAGTTCAGCTAATCCTACAGGCTTCTGGTACTTACATGCTTAGCAGTGATTCACTGCCACAGACGCAAAGGGGCAGAACATGACCTGGAATGAGATTGGTGTCCTGAACTTTCATACCGTATCCTGACCTGTTTTGAGACGGCAGATTTCAGGCCAGCCCTCGTTCAAGAACAGATCAGCTCCAGCTCGCTGTGAGAAGTCTGTGATTTCAGGGCTGAGCCTGCATATTATTCTTCTGCTTTTCATTACTCAGCAGAGGCTGCGGCCAATTAATGCCAAGAACATCCAAGCAACACAGGCAACAGAGCCCAGAGCCTTCACCTTCTGCCAGTAGGAAACTCTGACGTTTCGGTACTGGCAGGAAGAACGGGCAGCATTAACTGCAGACTTCAGCTCATTGTGGGAGCAATTTGTTACCTCAAAAGGTAAACACGAATTCAGCTGAGCGAACTGCATTTAAAACAGCATTTGTCAGTATTTCCAAGGCACTTAACTGCAAGCAAACCGACCAAGATTCCTCTCTGACACCAGGCTTGCTCACAGAGCATCCACTGCTCAGCAGTTCTCCCCCAAAGAGAAGCTGACTTGAAGTCCTGAAATCCCACCGGCTTCTAGCTGCACAAAACAGGAATCACAGGAACAAGACTTGGAACAAAAGCCTCAAAGAGCTGCTACGAGCCTCTGCGAAACGGAGCGATGCATCCCACTGGAACAGGGTCTGATCCTGCTTGCCAGCGGAAGGGCTGGCAGCAACAAGAACCTGCAATAAAACCGAGAGCTCCGCGAGGAAGATGCTGGGGAAAATAAGTTACAGATTTTCCATTTAAATTAAAAAAGAAAAAGGAATCTCGATGTAGCATGTTTTTGCACCACGCTGGCTGCTTTGTCTCCATGAACTGAGCTCTCCTCGCAGCAGGTTCAGCTCTCATTACAGAGAGGCTGGAGGGGCAGCTGACGCCTGCGTGCACAGAGCCCACTCCCCTCCAGGCAAATATCCCTGCTGCCTACAGTTAGTGGCACCCTAAAAGATGTCCTCAGCTTTAGAGCCCCTGCTTGGACAATTAAAAAATAAATAAATAAATCAGGGCTGCCCCCTCTAAATCTCACCCAACAGAAATTTGGGCTTTAATTTCACTCCAAAGGGCTACTTTATCTGCAATCAGTGCAAAGCTTAGGGGAAAAGCAAAGGCAGGCATAAGCACACACCGAAACTAAACAAAACCCCAGATTTCCAAAAGATTAACGTTTTTCCCAGAAGCCCACCTCCTACACAAAGGCTTTTCCAGCCTCGCTGACAGGAACTGGTAGAAGCTGGCTCTGGCCAACATCAAGCAGAAGGCCTCATTCAGCTATTTCACAGAGGAGCATTGGTACAGGCAACCCTCCTACTGTGTGCTGCTGTTTGTTTTAACGCTTCCCACTGAATGTCAACGGAGACTAAAGAATGACAAGTACACAAAGATACCCACAATAAATGCCAGCCCTTGTTAGCTGAGTAAATTGTGTGCTTAGCTGAGTCTTAGAGGAATCTTTGCAGAGTAAACACCGCCAGGGCTATGTACTAGAGTAAATATGTGAAGAAGACGCAAAGACATGAAGAACGACTTCAGAGGAATGCAATTGAGTGGCACTGAATGCGATTCCTCTAATGGAAAAGTGTTGCTAGAACTGGGCCAGGAAACAGCTTGATATGCAATGAAACCCTACCACCGTTGCTAGCGGATGAGCCCCTGTGTCTCGTCTCCTCCTTCCCCCAAGCTGACGAGCCTCGAGTTCCATCCAGAGGAACACTCTGGGCTCTGCGAAGTTCAGTTTCTTCCCAAACATGGACCCAGAGCAGCTTGCAGAGCCAGTCCTCATGCATCATTAGGTTTTGCTGTTCAGAGTTGCCTGCTCTGCCCAGCACAGGATGCAATAACAGCCTCTGGGTAACTAAAGACGCAATTATTTAAGATAGGAAGGACGTAGAGTGGTTGTGTTGGCTGCACAGGGGGGTGACCAGTCAAGACCTCAAGCAGCACAGCCCAGCCTTCACCTCACCTTTGAGTTCTGCTCAGAGTTAGCTCAGGCCTCACGGGCAGCTCAGGTACACGGAGAACAAGTCCCAGGCTTGACACAACTTGTTCCCATGCCGCCACCTGCCTCAGCGCTGTCAAGGACACACATCCTCTTTTGCAAGGTCTTCTATTTGCTGTTGATTAACCTTTATAATAGGGACGAGGTGGCTGCAGCAACTATTTCTTCGTGCTTAACAGCATGCTCATTCAAAACAAGAACTTTTGTGCTGAGAAAAGCTCTTGTAAAGCATTGTGCCACGATACAGAACTTGGGAAGGACTCACACGCTTCAGCCACACATCCTTTGCCACCAGATACAAAAGATAGCATTTGGAGAGCCGGTTCTGAATGCCTCATTCACATTGCTTTTGAAGCAACCTAGAAGAAGCCACATTCCGCAGCTAAATATTGTCTTTTACAAAGTTCTGAATATTCATTTCTCACGTCTCCCTCTCGGGTTTCCCCAGTAACACTTCAATCATTTATGCTGGTGACACAATGATTCAATCTACATCAGAGAGATAACATCTTTGACAGCTTGCTCATCATTAATAGTAGATTAATTATTTTAGTGCTTGCAAAGGAGTTAATTTAAACACCAGAAATAGGAGCATGGGCCTTATTTAAGTTTCTTTCATTGTTACTGCTGGTGGCTGCCCTTCCCTTCCCATCCTCCCACTGGGTTGCGGTGGATAAGGCAGGTGATGGGTGGCAGCAAGGCCCCACTGCACAGGTTAGCAGCATCCCAAAAACTCACCAGTGCCAAAAGCCAAAAGGAGGAATTTGTTGCCACACAGCCCAGGCAAAAGCCTCCCTCCCTGCAGGGCACAGGATTCAGACAGCAGCACCTCACAGTGGTTATTTCCTACCACCTAGTGGCACCAGCTAACCATTACAGCTGCAGAGCTCCCCGCTGCTCCCTCACTGATGCAACGCGGGATTTGTCTGTTAAACTCACAGAAACCTCTAAAACAAACCCACATTTCTTCAAGCTGCATTTTCCTGGTTTTCCTTTATGACTTGAATGCAATGTCTTCAGATATAGACATTAACTAGTTACAAATTAAATAAAAGCAGGATTGTATTTCAGCCAGCACCCTGAACATTCATTTAATAGCTGTGTGTGGCAGGCATGCAGTTCTCTGCTTGTAGCTCTCCTAGCTAGGACTTCTTGTTTCCCAGACCAAGGTGGAAACCCTCTGAAGCCATTGAACAGCACTGCCTGCTCGAGACAACAGAGTGCAGAACAACTCTTTCTCAGAACAAGTACGAAAGCCTGCTCTTAGCTACTTGAATGTTAATAGAGGACATTGTTAGCTCTAAACCACTACCAGTGCTGTACAGCTTTCTGCTCCAGCTGTGTGCCAAAAAAGAAGCCTTTCCAGAGGTCTTTATCTTTCCAGGATAAAGCACTTCACAGACCATCTGAATATAAAGCTCAAAGTTTTGAGATCTTTAACGAGGCAGTCATTAACTCAGAACAACCAACTGCCCTTAAGAGCAGTTTGCAGAATTGAACGTAAGCTTGTCCTAAAACGCATCGTGGGATCCAAGCAGATTCCTTGGCTTAAATTCCAGAAGCTTCCCAAAAGCTGCATTCATTCACACGTCTTTGCATGAGAGAGTCATGATGCCACAAAGCTTACCTTCGTTTCTGTAGCTTAGTGTACTCCTACGTAACAAGGACATGGTTGGTAAAAGCCATTGAATAAAAGTATTTATTTTAACATGCTTGCAGAGCCACACATACAAAGTTCTCACCGTCTGTGAGCACACTACCCTTTTACCCCATATCTACAGATGTAAAATATTTAATTACTTACTTGCACTACAAAATACAGTAGCTATGATGTCAAGACATCATTACTCATCTCAGTATTCTTGCTCTGTTACTATGAAGGCAGGAAAATTGAAGTTGTTTTCACAAGCTGATTTGTATATTAAATAATCAAAAGGTAATTCTTCCAAGAAGAAATTCATATTACCAAGCTGTTGCTAGCTAATAAAATACGAAATGGCATAGGAACACTCTTAAAGTGCATTACTGCATCTAAATAAATAGCAGCATTTATGCCTCTTCAAAACAGAGGACCTGACGAGGAAGGGGTAGTGACCAGAAAAGAAGTGTATTATATAAAAGCTGAAAAAATACCCAAGGCAAAAGCCTTGTGTCATTAGCCTATAAAGATACATCTTAATAACAAAAGCATCATACATACAAGACAGAAGGTGTTCTTCAGAAGTCCACAGCACGTTAATGGCAGAAGCCCTTCCCCCCCACCCCCGTCTACTGAAAATATATGCACCCACTCGTATGCTTCTTTGGGATTGCAGACAGTATTTCCCATCCAGCTACTGCCTAGCACAGGCCATTATAAAAATAGAAGCCTGCAGCGATAACAAACCAGCTAGTTTATCACTGGCAGCAGATAGCATCAGTCTGATAAAAATCAACAGGATTCCAACGCAGCAGTACATTACGTTCATGGCTTTCTTCGCCTAGAAGAAAATAAAGTCAAGTAACTTTCAGATTTTCCACAGCAGCAGTTTTCCAGTTGAATGTACACATATCACATACTTCCTGTGCTAACAAATGCTACAAGCAAACAACTTATTTATCAAGAAGCAGTTGGTTCCCCCCCCCCCCAGAATAGATAGCCATGAGCTTAAAACAAAGCTTTATTTCAGTGTAATAAGTTTAAATAAATACAAGCTTCAATTCAATATGCAGGCAAACTAAATGAGCTACTACCATTTTACAAAGCTGTAGCCAGGCTGCAAGTAGTAGCAGCCAACCTGAACAGGTCCAGCTTCCAGTGAGAAGTTGAATAGAGTGTATACTAACATGGTGACAGACACATTCATGACCTTAGCTCAGAGATTACCCATTTCAGGACACTCCCCTAAATACCTTTCTACTCTAGTTCCAAACTCTATATATAAACAATACACAGCAAAGTGAGTACGCGTCTTACTAATTTTTACCATTTTGTTTCCAAATGCAATCAGTTTGGTTCATTTCAGCCTCACAAATACCTCTTTGCCTCTCCAGCCCTCTCTCCTGCCTGTAAACATGTCTTGCAAAACTGCACATTTTCTTCCCCTGAGTTGAATAGGTGGCTTCCACAGCACTGCCAGCACCTATCTGCAAGAGGCCAAGTCTGGATATTGAATTCTGTTCTGCAACACCTAGTTTAGCAAAGCTATCATATCTGAAGCATTTCTTTTATAAGTGGAAGATTTTATTAGATGTGGGGCTCAAACCGTGGGCACCAGCTTTACAAACTGCAAGATCATTTCAACTTTTACTAGAGACTGGGGCTTCCAATTTGGTACACTTGCTGCATGTTTGGCACCCTGACCCCACCACGTTAAGGAATGATAAGAGAACCCTGAAATATTCAGTGTTATCTACACATTCGAAGAGGAAAATTTCTTCTAGCATGACTAAATGCCCATGCTTCCTTAGCAGATGCCTTGGCAGTTGCACAGCAGCTAGCAGCTGAAATATTAGCTACTTTCAAATGTACTGTTGGGTATATCCCATGACTGCCTCAGTTCCCTCCATTCCTTCAAAATGGATGCTAAGGTATTTATAACCTTCAATTACAATTTATCTGAAGGTGCAAAAATGAGTACTTTTTACTACAGCAGCATCTGATACAGGCTAGAGGGACCAGAGCAGGATACAGCTTAGAATTTTGCCACTGCCATCGCCAACCCTGTACCAATTTTGGCCTGTCAGGCATGCTGCAGTCCCCAGCTTTTTACAGTCCTGTTAGTCCACTCTGATTTGCTGCAGAAGGACAAGATCAAACCCTGACATTCTGCTCACTGCAATGACTATAGACACCACGCAAGAACATGTCTTCTGGGTGACAGTCCCCTACAGATTCACACAGTCAGGGTTTCCAAGAACTGAACAAGCCTGTTCACCTTAAAGCATTAAAGCACATCCCAAACCCAAAGCAGGAAGGGCAGCAATATCAAGGGGAAAGAAGTGCTGTCTCACTTCAGATGTTGCCAGGAAAGTAGACAATGCCCAAACTACAGAGCAGAGACACTTACTTGGGCTGAGCATGATGCTGATACCCAGGTCCAAGGGCAGACCCTGCCCTCATCTCCACTGCGACAGAACACTGAGAAGACACAGAGGCAGTTAGTTCTCTTGCTAACCCCAACCTAGCTATCAACATTAAAAAATCCTCATCCAGATCAAACATGACACATTCCATCCTTCCCCCCTTCCTTTATAGCTTACTCTGGTTTCCACATCCGTCCATTCAGAGTCTGCAGCATCCTCTGGTGGATCAGGATTAGAAGGCGACGATCTCCGCTTTCGACTGAAGGATGAGTAAGGAGGGAAAAAATGTTACTGGAGAGTCACATATTTTGATAGATTCTCAAACACAAGAGAATACATTTCATACTTTCCAATGAGATACGTTTCTCTCAGCAACAGATCAGCCTTACCAGCGGCTCCAGTACCTGAAAGCTCCTCCAGGTTACCTTTATATGATTTCAGGTTAGACACATTTTGCTATTTAATCATTCGGACAAGAATCAGTTAGTCGTGCACTACTGAAGTAGTGTCAGAGCCTAAAGTTAAGAACTCACCCTGTTGGAGATTCCTGCTTCAGTGTCTCTATTTCTGTGAACTGCACAGCCTGTCCACCACCCCTGGTTTTGAAGACATCACCCTGGAAGCCAAAATCATTTAACAAGTTACAGCTACTAAGTCATTACGTCAGCTAGAGTGCCACTTCCCACACAAAAAATTAAGTGCTTACAGCTATAATTTCCTTTCAGGTTAGTAGCCAGTAAGCATACATGCACAAATACATTCTCCCCCATTATATGTAGGATTAGGCACAATGAACATCATCTACCCTGATGATCATGCAAGATACACAGAGAACAGTCACTATGAGAGATTTGTCTGTTCAACATTCAGTTATTGCTATAAGATATGCAGAAATCATGTCACAGGCTCAGTTTCAATGCTTCCATTCAACAACACGAACAGGCTTGTTACCTTTGTGAGACTGCTCAGACCTACAAGGTTACTGTACAGGAGTGAGGGCTTTTTTTTTTTTTTAAATAAAATTCAAAATAAAAATAAGGCAGTATTGGAAGGCCCATAACCAAAGGAAAAATGAACCAAAAGCTTCTTGTTATGATTTACAAATAGCTCTCAGTTTGCCTTAGGTAAGCACAGTCAGCATTTTGGGACACAACCATTGTTAGTGTTCAAAGCCTAGGTGATCTCACCAATTTGCTTGTTAGTTTGATTATTAGGAATTACATTCCGGAGCATTTGAGCATCCATCACTGCAGCAAGCTTACTTATTCCACTAATGGAAATCAAATAACATTGCTCCAACAAGACTGACTCCACAAGATCAGCTGCAGCCACAAGTCTAAGAAATTTCCACTATAAACGGATTATTGCATTTTACTGGGGGGAGGGAACGACATGGACACACGATACACCACTTAATTACTTCCAGGAAAAATGGTGACTGAGAAACAAGCTTCTAATGGTAGGCATAAAGTAACAACAAAGTTCGAGAAGAGCATTTCCAGACTCTCAAAGCTCCCTTGAATCCAACTGCACCAAACTTCCAAATCCAATTTCTGAGCACAGTGAGTTAAGCATCATACCCTTCTGCAAGCCTGCAGCACAAACACATTGCCATATCCGGAATTTGACAGGGTTATCACAAGTTCACTACGAAGGTGTTTGCGTTACCTTAATTAGTTTGGTTTCAATCTCCCCATCAGAGGCTAGCTCCTGGTGCGTCAGCATGTACTTGTCACACTTAGCTAGTGCCTTTTCGCTTGCAGCCGCTACCGTGATGGCATGAGGGACATGTGGCTGCATGACTGTGTCAGTGGGCAGATTAGAAGGTGGTTTATGATCTACCCATCTCTCCCCAGCTGAGCGCGACCGTCTGTGCCTGAGACGAACCGGAGGTGCGTTCTGATCAGAGTGGAAGAGAATCAGAAGAGATCAGCACACAAGAAACATCTCAAAGGATATCATTAGCAGAGCGAATTTCACAGGTCTGGTTAAGATGCATTTATCTGAAGTTCAAAGCTTCGCTCCCGAACTGCTTTCAGAATCCATCCTGAAAGGCAGCATTACAGAGAGCCTCTTAAAGGATTCTTAAACGTGATTTCTGTGCCGATTCCTATTTCTTGTAAATTTTAGGTGTTATCCAATCAGTTGCATTCCCTACATAGTAAAGTTTCCACAGAGAGAACATCTTCATCTTTGGTAGCACTTCTAAATTTCCAGATTAACTCTGATTACTATAAACATATTAACCAACCTGAAAAAAGAAATTTGGAAATGTTTCCCCAGATTCATTCATAGATCAAGGAGTTTTCATGAGGTAGCAAAGGAAGCAGGCTGAGTATGGATTTCCAACATCTCTACAGGATGCTAGGTCTCATAATACTTACAGAGCAGAGAAAAAGGAAGTGTCCCCTGTGCTAGTGTTACTGCTTCTAAGCTCAGCTGTTGGAAATCCATGAGAAGTGATTGAAGTTCGTACGTTTTTAATTTCATGGTCATGAACATTTTCAGTTGCTCAGGAAAACCAGAAAATTCAGGAAACTTGTTTAAAAAATTGGGTCTCTTCAAGACCTTTGAGCGGGCATTTGAGAAGTACTGCAGACTCTCATTTATATACTAATTTTTACAGACCTCTAAGTCAGAGTGAGGTTAGATAACCCAAAGCTATGAAAGCAAATCCCATCCACTGTATTTTCAGGTTATGAGAAGCAATTGGGATTTCTTTTAGCAATAGACTTGAGATGGGCCTTGCCCTTTACAAATATAAAGCAGCTCTTAAAAATTAAATGTACAGAGACACATGGCTTTCAGAAAAAGTTTAAATTAAAATTGGAGAAAACCCTCAAGATCCCCTCCTCCCCCTTTTAGCAGGCAAGTACTTATTTTGGTTGGCACGTTGGGGAAATAATTCTGCCAGGGTGCCTTAGAAGGTATGTTCTAAAGAGAGGACACTGCTACCAGTCACACGTTACTGTGGGAGAGACCACATACAGCCCTTACTCTGCTGCTGATTCATTTATTAGTTAATTGGAATAGCATCTGCTTAAACACACATCCCACATTTCAAAGGGCTGGCAAGTAAACTTTGAAAACATTGACAAAAAAAGAGTTTACCATAAGTTCTTCCCCCTTGAGAAGCTCTCTCAAGAAGGCTGATTGGAGGGGGCAGGGTGTTGTACAATTCTCTTGGATTTACCTGAGCCACTGCGACAGAGCTATGATGTGATAGAGACAGCACCAATACAAATATTTGCACACAACAATTTAATGAAAAAATCATCTCCCAGCTGTAAGCAAAGCCCCACAGTTTTAACGCAGACAGGAAAATTTAGGAGAACTATTCTAAGAGAGCTGAATTTAACAGTGAAAGTGAGACATTTGCCCAAGCTCTATTTCCAGTAGACATTTGCATATATGGCTCATAAGACCACCATTTAAGCTGCCCAGACTATGGTAAACTGCATGCTGCAAGACAGATTTGAGGAGACAGACGAATTAAAACAAAGACACTCATAGCTAGGAAAAAGGTCTAGCTAGTTCAGAGTTCCTTCCAAGAGCTATCTACACACTAACAGGAAATAGACTCACTGCTTTTAAAAAATTTACATGCCAAATTAAGAATTTAAATAGAATAATAGGAAGACAAGGAAATAGTACTGTGCTATAAGAAATTTTTGATTTTTTTCCCTGTTTCAGTGTGCTCAATGTAAGAGAGCAGTTGTGATGAACTTTTGAGCCAGACTAAGCAATGCTACGTTTCTACATTTAGCTTTTGACGGGATCAGCACTAACCCTGCAGCATTGATCCTCTTCTATTTCTAGCTCATCTCTACGTCTGGGAACCTCAATGACTCCAGTCCAGCACATCCCTCGCCTTCTGTCTGAGGTGTTATAGTCTCTACTTTGTTCTGGTTCTTGTTGTCTACTCCTTGCATTAGAAGTGCCACCGGTATGCTTGTGCGAAGGGGTTTTCTGCTCCCATTCCATAACACAGGAAGCCACAGAAATGCTGCTACAAGAATTAGAACGTCTGTGCACCTGGGGGTTGCTCACGAGCCGCTGGCTGCTAGGGACTTGAGTGATTAAATTACTAGAAGGCTAGAGAGAATGGGAAAGAAGTTAATGAACATACAGAACTGTCAACTTGTAAGGCAATCAAACAGTGTCACTCTGCATATTGTCAGTATTCAGTTCAGCTATTTGAGCTTAGGGGTTTGGGGAGCTCCTGTGTCACAGTGACACCATTAAGAATCGTGTTTTTCCAGTTCCAGGAGCATTAGGAGACAGGAGCACAAATAAAGCACACTGATAAATACAAAAGGAGAAGGAAGAATTCAAAGGAAGCTTAGTCATCCAAATTCTGTGCTTGGAAACTATTTTCTAGCCACTAAAGAAAAGCAGTCTGCATTTTAGTTCATTCTTATAAGTGTTTGTCCCCATATGAAGGAGCACTTTAAAGGTAACTTACAGGTACTGGTGAAGGAGACACGGATCTCTGAATAGGCTTCTCTCTGTCTCTCTCTCGTGAAGGCCTCTCCGGCTTTTCATTCTTTGGTTCAGTAACAATGGCCTTCAGTTGCTTCAGTTTCTCATCTTTGACCCAAAGTTTGTTCTGCATTTCCAGCTGCTTTGCTGCTACACGACGCTCCTAGAGGGGAGAGAGGAAAAGCATGAAGCATGTTATACAAAAGCACAAGTAGTGCTGAAATTTTGAACAGGAAACAAAGTTCTTCCCCCACTTAGATACAAGCTACAAAAAATAATCAAGCTAAACAGACAGACTTCTCAGATTATAAACCAGTACCATGCTTATAAACCATGTTATAAACCAGTACCATTTTGCTTCCTAAATTAGTGGCAAATTGAAGCATTGTCTAACTATAGCTCCATCAGTGGTCCTGAAGCAGAAAACAGGACCACAGTAGTTTAAGGTAATCCTTTAGAATTCCTTTGCTTGTTGCTCATCAAGGGCATATCTGAGCGAGAGTTTACATGAGGATAAGGAGGAAAAGTCCAATATTAGGCTTCTACTTACAATTGACAGAATGAAAGAATCACTCCCCAGAGAGCCACAAACCCAGAAGAACAAGTTTTAGATATTGAAGCAAAATGGAAGTACTCAGGAGAGCTACTCTAGCTGTATCACAAGCCCTTGAGGAATTTATCCTATCATACCACATTTATAAAAGTTAAGATGAAAATGTCTGTTCAAGTCAGTAATTAAAAAGACAAACTCATCTTCAGTCTTAACGCTATTACGAAAGAAAAAACACACTCAAAGCCCTCACAAGAACAAGCTCCCCAGCTCCCCTCAGCATGGCTCCGTTAGCTCTAGTATTTATGGAAGTGTACTTACACACTCCTTCTCCCATTTCATGGTCGTTTCTGCCACCATGCCTTGCAGTCGTGCTTCCAACCTACGCTTGTCAGAAGCCTGACGTTGCAGTTTCTGGCTCTTGCTTTCCAGTTCTTGCTGAAGATTACGCTTGTCTTCTTCATAAATTGTAGCAGTTTTCTCTAAAATTTCAATCTGGAGGAAGAAAGGATGAACAACAGGTCAAGATGTGCTAGAATATATTCACTGTTGTACCAATATATAAGATAAGTCGTCCAGATTCCAGAAAGTTTCAGATTTTACAACCTTCTTAAAAGTTGCCCTTCTTAACGTATTAGGAAAGGCCTCACCTTTGGCACACAGGGACATGGTTTAATGGTGGATGTGCTAGTGTTAGGCTGATGATTGGACTTGATCTTAAGTACCTTTTTAAGTGCTTTTTCCAACCTAAATGATTCTAGGATTCTAGTAGCAAAACCAGAATGCTAGAAGTGTTCATTACAAACGATTCCCACAAAGTACTTTTAACTTTGTCTTTAATATCCATCTTACAAGCACTTCTGATGTCAAGAAGCTTGCCAAACAAGAGACAGAAAATGCATGTTGTGCTTAGGAGTTGTATAGCTTAGAGCAATATAAAAACCAACCTTGTATTCCAAAGTTTTAATTTTCTTCTCCAGACGTTCTAGCTCCATTTTCTGTCCTGCTATTGTTTTCTCTTTTTCAGACAATTTTCCTTGAATATAGTTTTCCTTGGATATAACACTGGAATCAAATTCTTGCAGCGTAGTCTTAAATGCAAGCACTGCAAGAGAGACAACACACTTTACCTTCTCTCCCTATCCCCATAGCATCAAAAGGAGTTGTTCTCTTCTCCTACCAACTTAACACTACCAGCTACTCTGTTACCTCAAAGTTTTCTTTTCAAGCTTTCAATCTAGACAAGAGAAGAGATGCTGTAGTAGTAACAAGGGCATCAAAAAAATCCAACTCCACATCAATGTTAAAATTCTTACCATTTTTGGCAAATTCATCTGACAACATTTGTCGTAGTTTATGGCGTTTTTCCAGGACTTCAATAAGCTTTGGAAGTGTTTGATCATCATTAGGATCCAATAGCTCACATGAAGGCAACGGAGGAAAGCTCTGCAAAAATATCTCAGAAGCAGATTGCTCTTCTGTTTCTGTAAGATTTAAAGCCAAGGAAGTCTGTCAGCAAGCTACAGAGCAGAAAGTTTCCATTTAACAATGCATAGCCACAGATCATTGCACAGTATTCTAAAGCAGACAGAATAACTAAAACTACATGTTTTTCAGAATAGATGACAGCATTGAGAAAAGACTAAGTGTGATATTTTTGATTCACTCCCTGATAACACCTTCAGGCAACTCTTGATTTCTAAAGTAGATCCAGAGCATTCAAAAAAATAAAAATCGAAGTTTCATCTTCAGCACAATTTCTTTTCCAGAGCTGCAGTAATGGGACCATGAATTCAACTCATCACCAATAAAGAATTACTCTGAGATTTGTAGTGAAGCCCAACTACTGCATAAGTAGCACCACTGTATGAAAAGAGCAGTTCAGATGTAACTATTACAGAGAAGGCTCCCAACCAACAGTTTGATGCAGTTCCTTGTGTGCCTTTACGGCTCAAATAATTTGTTTTAAGGAAATCTTCATCCCCCTAAGAACAGCACAAGCCAGTGCTGCAAACACCCAGTGTTCTTGTATTTACCTCCATTGATGGGGCCACCCCGCATCTCCAACTTCCGCGCAAGTTCTTCTTTGAAGGCCTGATTCCTAAAGCGCCGCCCTGGTGTTAAGCCACACAGAGGTCTATCAACAGGCCTTGCCACTTCCACTTCCTGGGTCATTTCGGCAAAACGCATGACTTGCTGCAAAAGAACAGAAGCAAACTCAGCAATTAAACTACAGCAGTCCAAATTAAATTTGAAAGTGACATTTTAGATCAATAAAAGTTCTAGCAAAGACATTAACAAGCTATAATCTCAACTATTTGGCAAGATACCTGGCTGGGAATCTAAAGCTGAATGTCTAAAAATCTTACCAGTAAGATCTTCCCTACTTCAGCCTCCAAGGAATCACAAACCTGACTGTGCACGTATCTTAACTTCCAGAAAGTACTGTCATAGTGGGGATAAAACACCTAGATATGACTATTTAGACAGCTATAAATAAGAGAAGCTTCCTACCTATATTACACACAAGTCGTAGTTGTACTTTAAGTGGACAAGTAAGATTTAGAGGACACATTTGCCCTAGAGTATTATACCTGATTACCTGAAGTGTCTAAGCAACAAAAAGTTACCACTCCTGCCACCTACTAAACAAGTGCAGTAATTCAGTCATGAACATGAGACATGAGTAGGTGAGGATGAGATAAGAACTGCAAGAAAGTTACCAAGCTTTCTTCGTAGTCCTCAGCTTTAGGATTAACGCATACAATCATACGCACTTTTCCTTCACCATCAAAATAGTTCTTGAAGAGGTGAGTCAGCTTGGAATCTCTGTACGGAACCATCTGAAAGTAAAGTAGAAGAAAGCTCTGGTAAGGTTATGTTACACCAGCTTTTTGACAGATCAAAAGATAATTAGATGATGGGTTGCATACCTTATTTGTTCCATACATCTGGTTTTCCCGTAGAACTTCAATGCATGTTCTTAATGTCATTAGTGACTGATTAATATTACCTTAAAATAACAAAGAAAAAAAAGCTCTGTAAGCAGCTATTTGGATCACATTCTTAAATTATTTGGCAGTCTACTTAAAGATAAACCACCTGGACCCTTAAGTCATATTTGTTTAATAATCATTCCAAATAATCTGAAGCATTCATGAATTTAATAACTTCTATGAAGAAGCTTCTAGTTTCCAAACTGGAGGATTAAGACTGTCAAGCCAAATCACTGATCATAACAGAATACTCATTGTTCCTAATGTTTCTTTACATTAGTGTTGTCTCCTAGTAAACCTATTCTAGCATATAAACTATCAGGTTTTCTAAACATGGCACATACCTGCTTCTCGCAACCTGTTCCCTTCAGCTTTTGTTCTATTAGTCCTTTCACTTCCAGCAAGATCAACTAAGGACAGCTGGCTTAAAGTGATCTGTTCTTTCTCCTGTTACAGACAAAACATAAGGCAAATTGTTAGCGTTCTACTCCCTGCACTTTAAAGTGCACTGGAAGAAAACATACACACCTCACAATCCAACTATGCACCACTTTGTGTGAATAAGTTTTATCGAATCCTTTCTGTCTTAGGCCACCAGATAGATTGTAACAAGTGCATTCACTCAAAGCCTCTAAGTCTTTGATTCTTACATTCTTTGTTAAAGAATGAGACTAACTTTGTTAAAGACTTCAGAGATGTCATAGTTTTGATTTACTTCAAAATGAAACTTCTAACGATCAAGATGCATATTTCTGAGACAAGGTAAACTGTTTCAGAAGGCCATATTACAAGATTCTCTTTTTCTAACTTACATACACATACATTCACACACACAGCTCTTCTTTAATAGCCTGCCCCAGAATTCACCTGCAGCACATTATCTCCATCTGCATCCAGGGGTGCCTGAGCCAACTTTATAATAAACACACTGTGAGATCGGCTAGATTCTCGATTCAGCTGAGTGTTTGCAATACGCCTCTTCTTTTGACCTGTTAAAAAGAAAAAAACATACCCTCCAGAAGTCTGCTTCATTTAACAGACTTGCCACATAGCAAAGCCAGTTCTGTTTTCAGTGTGGCAGCGTAGAAGACTACATGTCTGTACTAAATATGATCAGTTACTTTTCAAGATCATTTACCTCTCCAAAACACTTCAAAAGCTTCTTCTGTAGATTTCACCTCTACTTCTGTGCATCCTGTGACATACATATTGTGATTCTGGTCCTCACGAAGTATTTTGGATTGTGGAGGTCTTAAGGGCGAAGGAGAGAGAACAATAAAACTGAGTGCAGGTGTATACACAGCAGCACTACATGTCAAGCAAGTTTTCTTTTAAGTACAAAATTCAGACTGAACACGTCAGTTATCCACACAGCAGATGTGAGAGGAAGTACAAGTACAGGGACACACATTCAGCAAGGATTAGTTACACTTCAGCTACTGCTTTAATTTAGAAGCCACGTTTAATTGCAATTCTTACTAGAAATCATTGGTTTGAACGGCAGCTATTGCTTTTCTACATGCACACGCTCATACAGAAGCAAGATGGCCTCAAGAGCAGTCTAAATTTGCTAGTTAAGCAAGAAGAGAGGGAGTCAGTCTATTTTCTGCTTCTACTGAAAGTAAATTTCACTTTTCAATAGTGGAAATATGCTTATGCACATACATAAAGTCACCATTTCGCACAGGAGTGTTGCAACTGTTCCACCTACCAAAAAAACAGGGTTAAAAATATTAAGTCATTCAGCTTGCCTGAAATCATTTCATATTTAATGCACTGCAGCTTCCATAAGTGGAAATAATGCAAGATTTTTCCTAGGCTGATTTCTGGACAAAAGCAAGACACTAAACCCAATTTCAATTCTTCTTTAAAAAGCATTCAGACATTCAAACTCATTTCAAAGCAGTACCCCAGAGACTGCTCTCGGTGTTTTGGTGCAATAGCTTGTTTTGCTCTAGTTGGTCCTTATAGATCAGCCAACTCTTTAATTAACACATGTACTGTAGATATGCATGTTTTCTTTAATGGATTTAGAATTAAAAAATACGTTCAACTAAGTTTGACTTGCAAACTCTTTTCCCAAAAGTCACAAGACTCACTGATTTTAGGCAGCAGCTAAGTACACACCTTCCCCCCCAAAAAAACAGAAATTTGCTTATGAGACTATTCATTTCTGTTTCTACAGAAATGACTGGCATTGAGCGAAGAGATACACAAGCTTACATCAACTGTAAAGCAACAATAGCAACTTCTGCCCAATAGAGTTATCCAGAGAAAAATGTCAGCTATGGAATGGCTTACTCTTCAAGCTGCACTCACCAGCTAGGAATAGTACGAACAGACTTAGAACCTCAGCAGGATACAACGCTGCCTAACAAATATTTACTTGCCTTCCATTATACTAAGAAAGGGAGCACTAAGTCTTAGCATCAACAGAACAACCACCAGTACTTGGCATGCTTAAATGCTGTTGTCTGAACTCCTTACTCATCACCTTTTTCCATGTGATTTTTTTTTGAAGCAATTCACATGAATGAATTGAGCCAACTTGACAAGACAACAGCCACAAAGACAACATAGCTCTCACAAAAGTATCACAAAGCTTACAAATATCATTATTCCTACTGACTTTGGTTTTATCTCTCAAAGGGAGCTTCCTCCAGGAGGTCATATATGTATTGTTGTGGTATGAATGAAAAAAATGTAGAAATTATCTTATAATTAGGATTCTATTTGGCGCCTGCTGATAACATACAAGTGATTACAAGGAGCATCCACAGACAGATGTCATGTCAAACAGTGACTACAGTCAAAAAGCAAGTCTACTGACAGGTGGCACGAGCCAAGTACAGAAAAGCTCACACTAGAAACACTAAATACAACACATTACTTTGGAGTCCCATCAGATTAAAAAATTTAAAAGATAAATTTCCATCCAGCAGTGCTGTTCTTGGTTGCAGTAAGAATTTTGCCTTGCAAAATTCCTGGATAGTTAGCATTTGGATCACCCACCATTCAGCAATATCACTTTTTTTTTGCAAAACACCCTTAAGGTTAAGCTCATGGTATCACTACTTTGTCAAATCACAGCATTTTACTTACAAGAAAATGTGTACAAAAAATAGCCTTATGCTGCCTGATTTTAAGTCTGAGAATTTAAATACTTAATTATGCAATTGCTCAAACCACATGAAAAGAGTTTTCATTAATATACTTCCCTTTTTTCAAGGGAAGGATAAGGACACCAAGGTAATTTAAAATCACAACTCCAAAATAACATTTACATGAAGTAATTTGTTCTGCACATTACAATAGTTACTCACTTGCCAGATGGAGTCTTTGGAACAGGCATGGCATCTCTTTTCTGTCGCTCTAATAGAGCATCTACTTCGCACTGAACATCCACACCATTCTTGTCATCAAGCTTAAAAACCTGAAGAGGGAACATGTTCAGACAATGCAATGATAAACACTAGAGAACATGAGGTGTTGGCCAGCAGAAGACAAGCTATTTGATCAGGCTGTCTGGCAACCAGCAAATACCACACCTTGGCCAGCAGAAGACAAGCTATTTGATCAGGCTGTCTGGCAACCAGCAAATACCACACCCCCTCACTAACACCTGAAGTGCTGGCTAATTCCACGTACACCTAACAGTCGTTTCCAAAATACAAAGTTTTCATAGAAGCTTCCAAGCTTGATTACTACAAAAGGAAAACACTTTCAAGTATTGTTTCAAATATATTTAGGTAGCAAAAAAAAAAAATAATAATCAGAGATGCTTTACCACAAGAAAAACTTAACAGCACCTCCTCAATTATTTTAGACGAGGAATGAAATCTAGTCACAAGATACAAAAGCCACAGGAAACCAAGTAATTAAAGAATATGTGACAATGACAAGGACAACCAGACCACAGACCTTCTTGGAATGTCTGTTCTAGATACCAGGCCTGCCTCTTCAAATCTCATGGTTTGTTTTTTTAAGTCAGGAGTTCAACACTTTAATCTTTTTCAAATGCAAAACTACTCACAAATCTCTTGGCCTGGAACGGTCCTATGCTGTTGAAGATCATATCCAAACACCGGGGGAGAAGTCCTCCGTCCCCAGGAGACCCTGTCATGGTGTGTGTTTTCCCACTGCCTGTCACCCCATAGGTAAAGAGGAGACCTAGGAGAGGCAGAAGAGTCCTGCAGTCACGCTCAGTCTCAGAAAAGCTGGATTATATTCACACTCCATCTGTCTTGGGTAAAATACACTTGGGAAAAAACAATGACTCCTTTGGAGCAGCTAACAGTAGATATCCCAGCCCACCAGCAGCCATTCCTAGTCAATACCAACTCATCGAGACACACTTCAACTACAAGTCACAGTACTTCTCCTGTATTTGGAAGTGAGAATAGAAGGAAGCCACTAAGCCCCACGTGCAGAGACCTGATTTATTTTGGATATTACTGAGGAGATTGATGTTAGCCAGATACCTCAAGGACCAACACTGAGACATCAAACTGTAACCGGGACAGATTGATTTGTTTCTGCAGTCAGTCTTTAAGTGAATAAATCATCCCTTTCTGCAGAAAAAATGCTTCTTCTGTTAACAGTGTACAAGATTACTCCTTGACGCACATAACACACACTCCATAACACAGGTAAATAAGTTTATAGGTACTGAAAAACAAGAGCAGCTCCCAGGGCAGTTGTACAGGGGAGCTGAACCACAACTGTTCCATTGCAAACAAGGCATATAGATTTTTACCTAGACAAGCTAAGAAACCTGAAAACATGCAAAATGACAGCAATAACAAAAAAGGGAAAGGCAGACACACCAAAGTGGTAGAGAACAAGTAATTCCTTACCATTTTTCCCACGAATGAGATCTTCCACCAGAGGTTTAGCCACCACATCAAAAACATCCTTCTGAACAACGAGGGTGCCAAACACTTCTTTAAACGAATACTGCGTCTGAAGCAAAGAAAATACAGTGCCCTAAACCTCCCATTTCCCTGTCCAGAAGCCATTGCTTCAAAATGCTTCACTCTTTAGAGCAGCTTTCCATCAGCTTAACAGAATGACAAAATCTACTTCAGGATCACACCAGTGTTTGAACACGCAGCTGCTCCACTACGACTAGTCTAGGAATAAGATTTGCAAAACAAAGAACAGCAACCGTCGAGTTTTTATAGAACTTTAGTCCCCAATAACTGGAATGATCACACAGCCTGACCTCCCATGCCCACAGTTTTCAGTTTCAAGTTCCTGTTTGAGCTGAAATCATCATCTATGCAGGCACTGGGCAAAGCAACACCCACAATGCCCAAATCCAGATTGTTCCAGGTTTTAATCATCTTCTTTTAAGTTCATGTCTTTTTCCAGCCTAGCCTCAGTTTCCAGGCAGGTCCAGGATGGGTTTTCAATACATTTTGATCAATCTGGCCACTTTTCATCAAAACACTAATTCAAATAAATAGTTGAGCTAAGAGTTTTTGAGTAAAGGTTTGTTTACAAAACTTTAAAATCTTTGCCGATTTTATTTAGGACTTTGAAGAAAACTTTATAAACTTCAAGGTTCTTCCATACTGAAATCAGAAACAAAGTATTCAGCATCCCAGCTAGCATTCACTGCATTTTATCCACAGAAAGCCAAAGACAGCCTCATTGCGAGCTACATCCCCATGCTAGGAACCTGTAATTAACTGTTTCACAACCAAATGGCATTCATCACTACAGCACTTCAGCTCCTCATTCTATGCATGCAGCCTAAGCCCTTCTTTCCTAGGAAACATGATATTGGTCAAGTACCAGCACAAACTTGGAATAAGTGACCCGCTTCCTACTTCCCACTTCGCGCCATTTCACTACTTTAGAGTTGAATAGTTCAGCTGAAAGGGACCTGCAAAGATTAGATCCAACTGCCTGACCCATGACCACTTCAGGACTAACCAGAAGTTAGAGCACATTACTGAGGGCATTGTCCAAACATCTCTTGAGCACTGGCAGGTACGGGGGCATCAACCACCTCTTCGGGAAGCCTGTTGCACAGTTCAATCACCCTCATAGTAAAGAATTTTTTCCTAATGTCCAGTTTAAGTCTCTCCTGGTGTGACTTTTGTTCCTGGTGTCCCCTCATCATTCTGAATTTGGAAACTGGCTCCCAGAGCACACCAACCATACAGGCACTGCCCCACAGGCTGTGGTGGACCCCACGAGCCCGAGGGGAACCCCGGCAGGGGGGAAGGGGCTGCTGCCCACCCCCGGCAGCCCTAGGCCCTTACCTCTCGGTACTCCCCATTGCGGAATACCCTGTACCCATCGGGCGGGTGGATCTGCACCGTGGTCTCGCTGATCACCTCGATGCAGCACTCCTGGTCCTGGCGGCTGAGCGGCCTCACCCTGCAGTACACCTGGGGGGAGACGGGTCAGAAAAAAAGGGGGTGGGGGGGGGACAGGGACCGGTGGGGAGCTCAGAAAGGGATTGGGAACAGGGAGGGGATGGAGATCGGGGGATGGATGGACCAGGAACCGGGAGAAGGGGCACGGGAGGGTGTGAGGGGGGGGAACTGGGGCCAAGGGGGGGATGTGGGGGGGAACCGGGGGATGCCTGGGGGGGTTTCAGGGCACCCAGCCCCGCTCCGAGAAGCCTCCCCCCGCCCTCCCCTCTCACCCACGCCCCCCCCTCAACTCACCCCCACGGGATCCTTGGGCCCGGGGGCTGGCGGCTTCTTCAGCGCCGGCCTCCGCGGCGTCTTGGCCCTACTGGGAGAAGGAGCGAGGCGTCAGGGGAGGCCCGGGGGGGGGCCGAACCACACCGAACCGGGCCGGGACGAGGGGCTGAGGGGTCAGGGGCCGACTTACGCCGCCTTCATGGCGCCGGGGGGGGGGGGGGGACGGGGACGGGGCCGGGACAAGGCCGAGGCCGGGCCGGGGGTCGCGGTGTGAGGGGGGGGGGGGCGGGGGGCGGGGGTCAAAGCCGGGGCCTCCCCGGAGCCGCTCTGGGCGCTGCCTCCGGCCGCGCGCCCGTTCGGATTCAAATGCAGCCAATCAGCGCGCGCGGCGCCGCGTAGCGTCGTTGCGTCACGGGGTGGGAGGGGCCGGGCGTTGCCATGGTAACGCGCCCCCCCCCTAGGCCGCGGCCTACAGCGCGGGCGCCCCCCGCTGGGCCTTCGAGGCCTGCGCGGATGCGGCTGTGAGGGGCGAAGGGTTGGAAAGTCGCACAAACACAACATGGCTCCAGCCTGCAGCCCCCTGTCCAAGCCCTGAGTGCACCCCAAAGTCAGCCCCGGTGTCTGAGAGCGTTGCCCAAGCACGTCCCGAGCCGCCAGCCCTCCCCGCAGCCTCCCCCTGGTGCCTCAAAGATGGGGGCACCCGGCACGGGGTGGGAGGTGGTCCCTACGCACCTCGCCTTACGCCCCAAGGGGCTCTTCAGCAGCCAACAAACATTTCCTTGAGCACAGGTTAAAAAAAAAAAACATCGCTGCAGCTCAGGGCCTGGGCTCCCACGTGCACGGGAACCTGTCCCGTGGGTTGTTCTTACCTTGTGTTTGTTCATGTGCTTAGTTCAAATAAAGGTTTGGGATCAGGAACACGGGGCTAATCCAGCTAAAAGGTTTGGGATCAGGAACACGGGGCTAATCCAGCAAAGTTCTCCATGCCAAGGTCTCTCCATACCCGGTGGCTGAGCAGCTACCTGCCTGCAGGTAGCTCAGTTAATTCCTAGCCCTTAGGAAATGCTTAATGGTGGAAAAGGAGAAAAGGGTAAAGAACCCGGCCAAATGAACCCATTGAAAGACTAATTTCCTGAGAAGGAAATGCACTTCCAAGTCAACTGGGGAACTGGGGCAAAGGATGAAGTAGCTTGGATTTTAACCCTGGTTTGCAGCTCAGAAAGCCTCCAGTGGACTGAATTCAGTCTCACTTAAACCCCTGACTCCAGCCAAGTTCTTCGTTTTAGTGTAAATTAACTAAATAACATCAGCTTGTCCTTTTTAAGAGAAAAAAAATATCAAAAGAAATCATAACAATAAGCTGTTTGGTGTCCTGGGTAACCTTCAGTTCTTAAACAGTGTTTTACAATATATCAAAACAGACAAATTTTTTAATGTTCCCATAAAACATATCAACAATACAAGCAGTTAAAATTAAGCTGTGTACAGAGTGCTGCAATGTCAGATGCCAGGGCGATAAAGACGTGCAAGACAGAAGGTCTGCAACCGAGTGTGTGTTTGTTTTCAGATGTGCACAAGTTCCTCTGTCTCTGTAGGTGGAAAAAAAAGGCTAAAATAGCTCTGTGCTGGTTACCCGATCAAGTGGCAGGAGCCAGAAGTCTAATCAGCCTTAGAGATCACAAACCTCAGCGAGCGGAGGTAGCGATGCAGCCTCAGTCACTAGGGAGGGAATAACTTCCCTGCTTCCAGCCAGGCACCAGCACGCAGTCTCCTGCTCACTGACCTTCATCCAGCCTCCATCCTCACCTCACTGATGGCTGCTTCACCCAGGGAGGACTTCCAGAAGATAGCCCCACACCTCCTGCTGCAGACACTTTCACCTTTATTCCAACTTACTTAAATCCATGTTGTGTGTTGTACTGTTACAGGAGAAAATGTGTGCCTGTTGGATTAAGCATTTTTCAGAAATAGTCAGAATCACATTTTACATTAACCCAAAGGAATTTGATAGACCTAAAATCCAGCCAACTGCCCTGCTGAATAGGCAAGTTGCAGTTTTCTGTGACTTCTACCTAAAGTGTAAAAGATCAGCAGACTGTGAATGTGGTGAAGCACATTTTGAATACCATTGAATTATCGTGGTTGGTATTGTTGTATAGAGTTCAACATAAATTGAGACTAAATTGAAGAGGTCACACAGCAAACAGGCTCAAGTTGGGCATGGAGTTCAGAGGTGAGAACCAAAGAGGGATTCCAGCCAAAAATCGCCCTGAAAACCTTTTCCAGGGAAAGTCATATCATGTACATCGTGTACCTATTGAGTCTGACCCTCCTTCATATCTGCAACATCTGCACTGTTCATCAGAGCAGTAAAACCTCAGCTGAAGAGCAGGGTAGTGATGCTCTCTTAGCTTTGTTCCTAGTGGTAACAGTGGTGTTTGTGGCTTCAGGCCGGCGTGCAGCTGGTGCAAGGCCCCGGTAGAGCGGGGTTTGCACAATGTTCAGGGAGTGCAGCCGCAACAGAACAGCATGTTCCAACAGATAAATGTCCTGTATTGTTTACAACTTGACACAAAGCTTTTATTTCTTGATGTGAATAAAATGAAGTACATTGAACAGCTTTTTGAAGGCCTGTCGCCAACTGAATAAGAAATCTGGCTTGGCTACGCTGCTCCAAGATCAAACCACACTCGCTCATTTGTTGTTTAAGGTGTGCACTGGGCAGAGGGTCCGTGCAAAGGGCTGCAGGATCCGGAGGGATTATGGCAGTATAAAATGTAGTGCTATATTTTCAGTGTAGTTTTCCTGCAAGTAAGTTCACCTCAAGAGCACCAGAGAGCTTCCCAAATTCAGAAGTTAAACAAACAACTAAGAAAAAAATTAGAATAATTCATGTAAAGTTTACAGAGCTTAAATCACGTCTTGCAGATAGAGCCAGATTCCTTTCCAGTTACACATATACACAAGGTAAATAAGCTTTGCAATTATTAGCAATTATCTCTGAAGTGATTATTTTCACAGACAGAAACGGAACTACCCAAATCAGGTCAGAATACATCAGTGCCATAGTTATATTAGTTTCCTCTTTTAATGAAATAAAACTGTTGAATAAACAATTACGTTCCAGTGCTTATAAATATTAATATAAATCTTGGTCAGCTTTCAAAAGAAAGTTTGCTTTCAAAAGACTTAGTTGTCCCATAATATCTTTAACGAGCCATTGTGTTGTCACTCAAAAGTGCATCTAGTATACCTTGAGAGAGGTAATTATAGGCGAAACACGTTACACACCCGTATGATTATCAAGGAGCTCGATAACATTCCGTAGCAGTCATCTGCATCACATGCACCTCCTGTAAGGTACCAGGTAAAACCAACGTGACAGCCTCCTCGGAAGCGTCCCCAAAGCCCTCAGGACCTCTCTTGGAGGAGAAGTGATCCCCTTCGGTGGGCTGCTTGTACCATGGAGCCCAGCCCTGGTGAGAGCTGAGCTCTTGCATGGAGATTCACTCCCCCAGGACTCATCTATATGAGCTGGACAAAAAGAGCAATTCTCTGGAGAGATCCCTTGGAGCAACACTTTCCGGATAATTATCAAAAATAGCTATTTCAGTAAAATACAAAGTGTAGGCACGCCCTGGTCTCCCTCAGTCCCACATGGGGTAGGCACTTGGGTTTAGTGCAAGGACTCGGATGGCTGAGTTTTAGCCTCCTGGATGACAGCACCTGCAGGGCAAGGGCCCTGGGCTCAGCACTCGGGACGCGGCGCACAGCGCGCTCCCTCCCCTGCCATCGGGGTCTGCTTCAGGACCGAGCCAGCGGCAGGGACACTCGTACCCCCCTGGCCGTGCCTCCCCGCGTCCTCCATAAGGCAGAACCGATGAATGCCTATTGCTTTGGAAAGTATTAGCACTTATCTCCCTTCTGCAGGAAACGTTAAGATTATTTTAAATATTTCTGGTGGTGAAAGACCAACTTGATTAAAAGCGCTGCGTAATCTGTTCCCAGCTTTAAAGCTATATGTACAAAAAAACAGTGCAATATGTTTCGCTCGCGAGAAACCGTAAATAAATATTTTCTCGTGGAGCGAATGCAGATAAACCCCTCGTTCATCCCATCCACCTGCTGTTTAGGCTCTGGCCTGCGGAGCAGCACAGAGGCCACCTAGACCCAAAGCCTAGTGGCCGTGTGGCTTGTCTTTGTGCCCAGGCTCGGGCATGAAGCGGAGGGACGCGGAGCAGAGCCCGATGACGGCCAGGCCGATGGCCATGCAGGTGCCCATGGGCGCCAGGGTCTGCAGGGCGGAGGGCAGCAGCGAGGTGGCCAGCAGCCGCTCGTGGCGCTCGCTCATGTCCAGCATGATGGCTTCCATCTGGAAGTGCGTGCCCAAGATCCCGCACACGTGGAAAACCTGGTGGCTGTGCCCTGCAAGGAAGCCAGAAAACCCTCGAGAAACTCCCCCAGGTTTCACTCAAACACAGCCAGGGGCTCGGCGGCCCTCCTGCATGGGAGGCGCTGCCTCCTGGCGTCACGTTTCTAAATATTTATTCTGTTTAACGAGCAAGCAGCGCCCGCTCGGCCTGGCGGCACTCACCTATGTAGTCAAAGTGTCCTGGCGCGAGCCTCTCCGGCAGGTGAGTGGCGAAGATGAAGCAGGTGAGGAAGGCGAAGGTGGTGTGCTTGTAGTGCAGCGCGACCGCGGGCTCGGTGCAGCCCCGCAGGGCGCACAGGTAGAACTGAGCAGGAGGGCGGCAGCGGGGGAAAAAAGGAGAGCAAAATGTTCCCAAACATCCCATCAGCCGCCCCCTGCCCCGTGCCTCCTGTCCCCCCCACCCCGTGCTGCTGACCCGGTGACTCGCAGCCTTCAAAGAATGCCGCACTTTGAGCGGCGCAGGAAAAAATAACCAAATCTCTTTTCCTGCAGGAGTTTGTTTTCCCTTTTTTTTTTTTTTTTTAATAAATAAAGGTTGAGCTATTTTCCCGAGCGTTCTCAGAGCGAGATGAAGCGGCTGATCTTTCCAACCCTGCAGCAAGGAGAGGTGCGGGTGCCGGGAACGCCGCCCGCAGGAGCGCTCTACCTACCCTGTAGAAGAGGGGAATGCTGTCGAAGAGGTAGGGGTACGCGAAGGCCAGGGTGCGGGACACCTTGCTGAGCCGCGGCCGCTCCACCTCCAGGAACCTGCAGGAGAGCAGAGCGGGCATCTCACACCACACAGCAGGGCAGAGCCGGCACTATTTGTCCCTGTTCCCCTTCCCAACCTGATTTACAGCGGGGCGCACGGTGCCCTGACCATTTTATTAAAAAATCACCAACCAGAGGGAAGCGACCGCCCTGCCTGCCTGCCTCCACCTGGAGATATGGTTTAGGATGCGCCACGAAGCAGCTTGGAAAAAACATCATTTTTGCACCATCTTTTCCTGCCTGATTTTGCTGCTTTTAGCACCGCTCGTTTCCCTGTTGCCCACCAGGAGCTGGGAACAGGGCTTGGTGTTAAACGCCTCCTGCCCCTGCACTTTCCAACTGAGTTCTTACTCTCAGTTTTTAATCCAAGCTGTCAGGGGGCAACGATCTTGCTTTGCAAGCGTCGTTTCAGAGAATGCACGGAGAAAGTTACTGAAACCAGAAAGTAAATTAATTTGCAGTCGCATTTTTATGAAATCCTGCTTATAATGGAGAAAGAAGCCTGTTGGTTATATTCATGGCATGTATGAGGAGGAATGCATACGTCTGGATGGGGAATAATATTCTGCATTGTGTGCCACAGGAAATTAATGCTGCTGAAATGTTGGAATAGCTGAAATCACAAAATAACTGAAGACCTAGATCCCCCACAAAAAAACATTATTAAAACCAGAGGAAGGGCAGCGGAGTCGCAAGCCAGGTGCCGAGTCCCCAGCCTGCTCTTGCCACCTGAGGAGCACAACTTGGATGCAACAAGGACACCAGATCCTATCAGTATGACCCCAAAAACATGTGGGAAACCCAGCAAAGACAATCAATGCTCATCAGCTGCCAGCTTTTATCCCGTTCCTCTCCCTCTTGGCCTTCTGCCACGGCTGGTGGCTCAGAGGGAGACACCCCACCGGTGCCGAGATGCCTCCTGCTCAATTTCCACCTATTTCTGCTTTACCCCCACCACATTTTCCTGCTGTGGTTTCCCTGCCTGGCACTGCTCTTCTCTTGCCCGTTTCCATGCCCTCTCCTTCGGCCAGGTCCAGGTCCGAGGGGGCTGCGGGTGCCAGCGGAGCCCCCGGGCGCAGGGCCAGGCACCGGGGGGGACACTGCCCCATTGAGCCAGCACGGGGCGGCTCAGGCGGGCTCTGTTCTCCCCATGAAAAGCCCATACAGGTTTTTCTGCTTCCCTGCACGAGTCGGCGGGGAAATGCCAAGCCCACAGGCATGAAAGGGACCTTTTGTGGGGCTGCTCATCCTGCAGGGCGGGGGACGCGGGCGGGCGTTCGTCTTGCAAAGGGCAGGCACCCTCATCTCGCTGCATCTGCGTGGGTTTCCCCGCTCGGGGACTCCGTGTTCCTAGGACAGAGCTTAGGGGCTCTATTTCGGGTCTGTTCCCTGCTGACACCCTGCTTCAGGGTACCCCAGCACTGCCCCAGCAGCCTTTTGCTGATTTTAGAGCTAATATTTTAACAGATTTTCTATAATAAAAATTACCCGGTCCCTACGAGCTGCAATTCTGTCACGTACCAATAACTGTGTGGTTTCGACAGAACCGTACTTAAAGTTTTGGAGCTGGAAGATGCTGACAATTACATTTGCGGGTGAAGAATTAAAATAAATCCTGGTTAATCTGGAGCTGATCTCAGGTTGCTGATATTTCCTGGTGGTAAGCACCAGGGTTAGCACATGGTCAGCGGGCTTCCTTTGCTAAGCCCCTCTAATGAGACCATTAAGAGAGGCGCAAAAATAAAGAGGGAGGAAAGAGAAGGAGAAAGAAACGAGGACAAAGCACCCAGCCTCAGCTGGCACGATCCACAACGCCACCCAGGAGCCTCCCTTGGTTTTGGAGTGTTGCTCAGTACTAGCCCCAAGCGTAACCCGCAGCCCAAAGGTGAGCAAATCCTCCTGCTCCCAGCACAACAGCAGCCAAAATCGCAGGACCCCCAGGGAACACCAGCAGGCACAAGGGCTTTGCACGCCCAGCCTGCAAGGAGGTGCCGACCGTGAAGGATCCGGAACCAAAGTGCAGCCGGGGACCTAGCACAGCCGGCACAGCTGGAAACCATCGGAGCACTTTAAATATTTTTTAAGAGTTATTCAAAACAAATTGTCCAAGGAGGCTCAGGAGCAAAATGCCACCCACGTAAAGCTGCCCGGGCTTCAAAATTAACTCAGCTGGCTGCGGGAGGTTGAGGTCCCTCCTCTGCAGGTCGGTGACACGTGGAGATCATCCTCAAAATTCAGCCCGTGCTCAGAGCCCACCTGCGTGCAGGTGATGGCAGAGAACAAACGATGGCAGCCCAAGCACGGCTGGAGCTGCGCCTCCTCCTGCCAGCCCGTGAAAACACCTTTGGAACTTCCCAAAATTAAAGCTGCTCCGGTTGTTTTCATTCCTGTTTGCCAACAACACGGAGCCAAACTCCTCTTCTTCCCCTTCCTGAGCGCAAGGCTTGAGTGGTTAAAATAGAGCCAGCACTTCATTAACAGCACTAATTAATGATTCTGCTGTAGCTTTGGCGGCAGGTGAAGCAGGAGGCACCGTACCTGGAGTAGCAGGACAGGCTGGTGCTCACCACGGTGTTGAACACGGCGATGGGGACGTAGCAGTGGTGGAAGGTGCTGCTGACCCACTCGTCCGGGAAAACGTACGCTGAATACGCCAGCGCAGAGCCTGGAAAGGGAAAACGTGCCCAGCGGGGTGCTGCTGCTGCTCGCCCTGCTCCCACAGGTTACCGGCTTCCCTGTCATCATTTATCTTTTATATCGTTTATTTTTTCCCTTATTCTATCTGCCTGGAGCACCACAGAGAGCCACACCATCAGGCTTCACCTGGCACCAAGCCCCAAACCCCATTTCTTTGGCTTTCGGGCCAGAAGCGCTCTCCAAAACCACCCTCTCCACGCCGAAATCCTCCCGGGCTCGCTGCCCCGGGGCGTCACCAGCCGCCCTTACCCAAGCTGTACATGCTGAGCGCCGCGTAATCGAAGAAGTAGCAGATGTGCCTGGCACGGGTGGACATGGGGCTGAAGGTGTGGGCGCAGCTGGAGGCCAGGGGGTAGATGCAGCAGGTCAGCAGGTAGGCGAGGAGAGGCCACGAGTGGGGGTCCTCGGGGCCCCCCGGCCCCCGCAGCCTTCCCACCAGGGTCCACACGAAGTACCTGGGGGTGGAGGCGGTGAGCATCGTGCCCGGCGCGTCCCCTCCCCGACCTCCCCTGTCGGCACCTACCAGGCGGGCACGAAATGGGTCCAGATGTTGAGCGTTTCGTTGGTCATTTGGAAGACGCTGAGGAGGCAGGCGGCCGCCGAGCTCCGCGGAGGGCGGTACCCGCAGAGGATGCCCTGCTCCTGGTAGCCCTGCGGGGCGAGGAGAGGTGTTGAATCCTCCCCAAGGAGCAGAACGGGCAGCCGAGGCGCCACGGCTCAGGATCCGGGACCTGCAGCCACCCTGGCAGGCTGCTGCCACTTGTCAGCTCCCCAAATCCCACCCAGCCACGGGGTTTAAGGGTGAGGGGCTCCGCTCTGACCTTAGGCACTTGGTTGATGCTGAGCAGCCGGGGTAACTTGAGGCTCAGCATTGTGTGGTGGGGACGGTGGATCCGAGGGATGACGGCGGCTCGGTGTCCTTGGGGACGAGCCCCGGCGGTGCCTCACACCCTGCCTGGACACATCGCTGCCCGGCCAGGCACCACGTGGCACTGGGGAGGAAAAAGGATGGGGATGTGGCTGCCCCGTGAGGGCCAAGGTGATGTCCCTGTGCTCTGGACGGGTGGCCTGGGGGACACAAGCGTTCATGGGGATGTGGTCCCAAAGGGGACAGGGCAGGGACAGGTCACCACGGGGATGTGGAGGGATGTGGGGCCACAGGCAGTGCCCAGGCTGATCCCCCCAGCTGCTCCCCACTGAACACCCCAGGGGCACGAAGCAACACCAGGACGTCTCCAGCACTTACCCACTGATGGCCCCGGCAGCTCCGCCGCTCCCTTCTCCGCCTCCACCCCTGGGCTGTGAAATGAAGGTGAAAAAAGGTCCATTTTGGGCAAAGAGCAGCACCGAGCCTGCAAGCAGCACCTCTGGTGTTTGCCCCGCTTGCGCCCGTGCCTCTGCTCCCTCCACATAACTTCAGCTTCACCAAACGGAGCCGGTGGCAGCTCCGGCACAGAGCCGCTGTGGGGTCCTGGCCCAAGCCCCTTGCTGCCCTTCCCCACCCCTGGCACTGCCCTTCCCCAGCCCTTCCGCTTCCCCAGCCCGCACCCTGCCTCCGTGTGTCCCATGGGCACGGGGGGAACACCGTGGGCCACGTTCAGGCGGTGCCCAGGGAGGGCAGCGGCTGGGAGGCGGTTAACAGAAGGGAAAAAATTAACGAGGCAAGAGAGCAATAAACCTGCCACAGAATAAAGTTGGAAATGCCTTTGGTTAAAGATTAGACTTCGATCAGGACCTTCTCCTCGGCTGCTGCAGTGCCAGCAGTGTCCCAAAGCAGCCCACCTGTCCCCCGGTGTCCCCAGCAGCTCCTCGCCCCGCGCAGCCCCCAGGAAACCCCCCAGGGGCTCGGTGAGTCCGGGCTCTCGCTGCTTATTTGCATTCCCCACCAGTAAAGGCCGGTCTGGCACAGAGCTCTGCCTGTTCCTGTCCCCGTGGCACGTCTGATATAAACACAAATGAGGGCGACAAAGGGACGGAACAAAAATACTTTCTCTTATCTGGGCGAAGGCGCGGGAGCCGTGCGAGCTATGCGGCGAGGTCGGCGCCCAGGCACGCCGCAGCTCTGAGGACCAGCGGGGTGCAAACTGGGGGACAAGGACAGGGAAAGGGACAGGAAAAGGGACAGGGACAGGGGTACCCAAAGCGTCTGCACCCCAAATGGAAGGAGAAGCCCAGTGGCGGCACACCAGAGGTCGGGAGATGAGCGCAAGGTGCCCGAGAGCCTTCCCCTCAGCGCACGGGGCAGCAGCCACCACACTCACAAGTTCTCCAAGCTGGGAGCAGCACGGGGTGCTGCAGACAGGCCTGCGGGGTGACGGTGACCTTGGCAAACCGAGGAAGTGATGGAGGAACACAGGACCCCGGGATGGGGACTTGGCCTCTGGCAGCCGGGCTGCTCCCCGCTGTCCCCACGGGGGCCCTCGCCCTCCGCCCGCGGCTCCCGTGCCAGCCCCAGCCACGAGCCTGTGTTTTTAAGAGCAAAATGAGTCACCCGAACGCAGGCTGCATGAGCAGCCCGGGCACACCCTGCAGTCCCATTTCTTCCTGCTGCCTGGGCTGGCGGTTTTCGACGTGGGCAGCATCGCCCCTGCGCTGTGGGCAGGGGCACGGCAGCGGCTGGCGGGACGGCCGCGACCTCTGCGAGTGGCGGCTTTCCAAGCAGCGGGTTACAAACCCTGGAGGCTCACCCAGCTCGCTGCAAACACACCCTCCTCCTCCTCCTCCTCCTCCTCCTCCTCCTCCTCCTCCTCCTCCTCCTTCTCCTCCTCCTCCTTCTCCTCCTTCTTGTCTTCCTCCTGCTCCTCCTCCTCGTCCCGAAGGCCACGCACGAGCCCCGTACCCGTCCCTGTCACCGCATCCGCTCCGCACGCGCGTGAGCCCAGAGCCCCGCAGGATGCAGCCGTGTATTTCAGTGGAGGGAAAAATATTTTAGCTGTTAATTATTAACTTTTACAGCTTTCTTATGGCCGCACAGGAGAGGGACCGGTTGAGCTGTAAAACAAGTGCCAGGGCTCCTTGGGGTGCTGCTCCCCGAGGTGAGCATCGCAGGACTTGCTGCTGCTGGTGTTGGCTGCTCCGGCACGGAGACAAGTGAACAAGTTCAAGTACACACACAAGCTCAGGGCTGCCCCAAATTGCCAAGACTCAGGCACGTGCGTGAGCTCCTTGCAGCCCTGGCACTCCCATCCCTCCTCGTCCTGCTCGTAAAACATTTTGGGATGCAACTTGCAGGAACAGCAGCCACGAGCAGCAGCAACCAGGCGCCTCCCCGGCGGCACCACCGCTCGCCGCTCCTTCCCACCTCCAGCCGCCTGCGGCACGCGTGGGACACTCCCGGCCGCCCCACGCACCCCACATCGCACCAACCCCGGCTTCCCCAGGCTGGAAACCCCCCACGGCCTGAGCGCAGGAGCACAGAGGACAGCGAGGAGCTGCCAAAAGCTGCTGGAGGCAGGGAAAGAGGAGCGAGCGTGCCCGTACTTACGGCGCTGCTGCCGGCAGCGGGCTGGGCGCTGTGCGAGCGCCGGAGCTGTTACTCATCTGTGTACAAACACAGCCCGCATGGCTGGGCCGGGGCCGGGCAGGCTCGCAGCGAGGGAGGCGAGGCAGGAAGGGCCGGGGAGCTCTGCCAAGAGCCGGGCTCGCAGCAGGCACCGGCGGGACGGGGATGGGGCCGGGAGGGTCCCACCCGGGGATGGTCCCCGCTGGGCGCAGGGAAGGACGTGCGGAGGTCAGCCCGGCCGGCTGCGCGCCGCGATTAGGAGCAAATTAATTCTGGCTCGTGTCTTGGTGGAACAGGAAAAAAGAAAAAAAAAAAAAAAAAAAGAAACAACAAAACAAAACCGGAAATTGCTGCGGCCAAACTCTGTCGGATTGCGCCCTGGATCGGCTTCAGTGAGGCAGTGAGGAAGCAGAATAAGGGCAGGAAAAAATATTAACTCACAGGCTCCTCCGTGCATCTTCGGCTCCCAGGGCCTTTTAGCACCGGAAAACACCAGAAACTTGCTTAACTGTCTCCAGGGAGACTGCAAAAGTTGAAACCGTCACGGGGATGGGGAGGGAGGTGCTACCAAGGAGAGGATCCTCGGCCCACGCCACAGCGTCGCTGCCCTGACGGCTCCGTCCCCGCGCTGCACGGGGCTGCTCCCACAGCCACACACAAAACCTGGCGCATTTCCCCTTCCCCTCCACAAAACCTTTTTTTTCTTTTTTTTGCTGCGTCCCGGGCAGCCATGAGCGATGTTTTAGTGGCTGAGGTGGGTTGAGGGCTGTGAATCGGTGCCGAGCGCTGCGTGGCCATTACTGGAAGCAGCCGGCAGAGCCGCATCCAGGCGGAGCGCATCCGTCTGAGAGCCCGGGGAGAAGGGCTAATGGGGGGTCAAATCGGGTCGTCGGGCACCAGCCCTGCCCAACCTGGGCAAGGAATTCCTCCCATGGAGGTGAGGCTGTGCCGGCAGAAACCGGCGCTGGGGAGCTGGACCCACACGGCTCTGGGTTTCGGAGCCCCCTTTCACTCGGATTAGCAACATGACGCCGTCCCCAAACAGCGCAGGGAAGGTTTCATCCCAGCGCAGCGCTTAGGAGAGGCTGGAGTGGGGACAGCAAAGCCCACGCGATGTTTTTCCACCCTTGCTGGCGAAGCAGCACAACGTTTGGATTTGCTTTGGGAGCACGGGGAGGATGTGGCCGTGGCCGGGCTGGGCGCAGGCACGTCTGCCTCCAGCTGTGGAGCCCACGAGGGACACCGGGGCCACTGTCCCCAAGGGGCCCAGCACAGCCCCGTGTCCTCCTCCCACTTTTGGCATTTAGCGTGCGTTTTAAACCATTTCCTGTGCTTCTGCCTCTTTTCTCCTCCAAACCATTTCCTGGATGTTTCTCCGAGGCATCCCCAGCCCCCTGGGACCCCGTGCCCACGCCACCTTCAGAGGCAGCCCGTGGGGCACGCAGGGGTCGGGACACCTCAGGGCTAGATGCCCTCACCTCGCAGTGCCCCCATACTCCCCAGGTGCCCCAAAACAGCTTCTCCTGGGTGGCACCGTGCTGCCCAGCAAGGACCGAGGTGAAGATTTCCTCTACTCACCCCCTGCCTGCCCGGGGCTGAGCCGCAGCCGCTCAAATCAGCCGGAAAGGATGAAGTCCGCTGCTGCGCTGTGAGAAACCCGGGGAAAAACCTGAAAACGACTCCTGGCTGTTCTCATACAGTCGCCGACACGAACCTATTAAGCCGTCCAGTCCGGTGCTCTGCTCATTAATGCTGGCAGCAAGGAGCTGCTCGCTGCCAGCCCCTCCACCTCGCTCTGCCAGGGAAGGTTTCGGTCGGGAACTTTGACCCCGCGCCGGGCAGCGCGCACCCGCACGGCGATGGCACCGGCCCTGCCAGCTCCCTGCTTCCCAGCCCCACAGGATTTCGGTCCCAGCCCAGCCTCGTGGTCCCAAATCCGGTGGGTTTAGCCCCGCCGTGCTCAGCAGGGCTGTGGCAACACGGCGAAGCCTTGCGGCAACTGGTGCGGCCAGTTGGAAACCAGTGGAAACTTCCCAGCTGTAAAAGGTGTTTTACGAGTTTCGGGCAGAACCAGGCTGTAATTTTTTTTTTTTTTTTTTGCAGCTAGATAGGAACGGAGCTGGAACACAACTGAGCTAGCAGGGCAACAGGAAAAGGCATTTGCAGGGGGAAAGTTGCAGGATTCACATCGTGGAGGCCACAGAGATGGGATGGGGATGGGATGGGATGGGGATGGATGCGGTGTGGGTGTCCCACCGGGGTTGCAGCAGGCACGTGGGGTGCGTCCAAGCTGAGCAGGGCAGTGCTCAGGTTCCCATCAGCTCCCAGCTGTGAGGTGGAGGCAGGCGGCAGCAGTGCAGAGGTGACTTTTAGCAGCCCGTGGGACCGCGGGGACACGCCGTGTGTTCGCAGAGCTGCGGTCACACATCCGCTGCCCAGCCGTGACTCAGCCAGGAGCTGGGGGTCACATTCGGCCCCGTGTCACATTTTTTTTTCCCCCTATTATTTTATTTAAATTAATTGGAGGGATTGGACGCGGCCTTTTTCCAAATTTCAGTTGATGGGGCAAAGACCGAGCGTGGGAAGGGGTCTCCCCAGTGCTCACAGCTCCCCAAAACCTCCAAGAGAGAGAAAAATGGTCTCAGGGGAGGGCCGAGCATCACTCGCCTGCTCCAAATCACTGCGGCACGGCCGCCGAGCCACTCAGGGAGTGCAAAGGGAGAGCTGGTTAATATTTAATGTAGCCCCGAGCCTGCATGTTTAATTACGCACGTTTAATTCTTCTCCACATCACTCGTGGCCTGCCTCAAGCTCCACGTCGGGGCTGGATCCTGCCACAGAGGGGTCTGATCCCAAAGGGCATCCCATCGCAGGCAGCCGAGCAGGATCCTGCCTCACCTCGCTCTGTGCTGGGTGGGGAAAGCTGGGGATAAGAAAAAGGAGAGGACAGCAGGATAAAAAGTGGAGGATTTGGTGGGAAAGCGCTTTGAGAAATCATCCCAAACCTGCCCAGGGCCAGGGTGGACAGGGATCGTGGGGGTCCTTGTGCCCCGGAGCCTGGCCCATGCCTTAAATAAGAAATAGGGGACATCGTGGGGACCTGGTGGCCCTGTGGGGCTGAAGGGACCCATATGGAAAGCCCCGACCCCCCCCAGGCACATCCCTCGACCCAGCACGCAGCTGGACCCGGCTGCTGGCACCACGCAGCGCCTGCGATGGATTTCTGGCTCCGGCCTGTCTTAATTAATATTTTTAATTACAGAATGGATGCGCTGACAGGTTCTGCTCGCAGGGCATGGCAGGGGGAGGACGGTGCCAGCGCGGGCGCTGCGGGATGAGGCTGGGGTGGGGGGGGGGCTGGCAGCCAGCCGGGAACAGGCGCTGCCCGCGGGGAGCGGGTGCCGAGGAGGAGCCAAACCCTTGCGGAAACCCAGAGCAAAAACCCTGCGGAGCCAAGGGATGCAAGGCTGCGATGGAAAAGGCCTCTTTACACCTTCCTCATCCTCGTTTTCTTGTAAATGCTGTGTGCCTGTGGCACCAAAAGGGGCACAGGTGGTTCTGCCCCGCCACCCCGCGCGCATTGGCACCACGTCAGTGCCCTCGGCTGAGCGCACAGCAGGCACCCTGAGGTCCCCGGACAGAGGGAAATGGCAGCTCCCTTCCCACCAGCTGCTTCTGCTGACATTCGGTTGTTCAAACAAGGGGAAAACAAAAAGAGAGCGGCACAGCATCCATGAAAGCACGCCAAGCCCTGCCAGCACTTGGGATAGAGAAGGGATTTCGGTAAGAAGAGCTCTTTATGATCAAGTTAATGGGGTAGAATTCCCCACCCAGGCAATGCCATTTGGATTTGGTGGTTTTTTTTTCCCTGGTAATGGGCTTTGCACCAGCAAATCCATTTCGATGCTTCCTGCACACAAGGGGCCACGCGTGCCTGCTCGGTGCCGGAGTTCCCTAAACCCCCAGCGACTTGGAGGTGATCCTGGCCGGGAGGGGAGCTGAGCAGCCCTGCGGGACAGCACGGCTGGAGAAGCCCCAGCTCGGGTACCTGCAGCCCCTGAGCTCATCCCCTTGGGGCTGCCTTGCCCCCGTGGCACAGCCAAATCCCCTCCAGCCAAACGCGTGCTCCTTGCTGGCGAAGGAAACCTCGCCGTGCCTCCCCGGGGGCGCAGGAGGAGGTGAAGGAAGAGCTGCCTCCTCCTGCCTCCCTCACCAGAGGTTAAGTGCACGTGCAGCCCGTTATTGCCCAGCACCAGGTGCCGCAGGCAGTTCGAGGAAGAGCTGTTCATCCTCACGTCAAGCAGCCCAGAGCTATTCAGCAAGTTGCTCGGAGATACAAATCCAACAAGCTGAGCTATTAAAATGTTCGCCGTCCTGAAGACAGCGAGTGCCAGGACGTCTTTCAACGTTTGCACTTCACCATAGCAAGACTCAGCCCTGTTGAATACGCTAAATGCTGAGTGCTCGACACTTAAATAGCTCCTTCCATTTTGGGAAGAGATTAGTAAAGTATAGCAGCAGCTATTTAACATGCAGGAAGTGCAATGCATACAGGGGAGTTATCAATCACCCCCGGCAGATGGTAAATGTATCTCCTTTCACCACAAACTGAGCAGCAAACATTCAAATTCATCACCAAGACAACATATTTAAACCCCCTTCTATTTTCAATTCATACGTTTTTCAACTGCTAAGTAATGAAAATCAATATTTTCGCCCACGCCGCTGGGAGAGAGCCTGGGAAGCTCTGCCCGGCCGGGGAGGCTGCGCTCGGCGTGTTTCAGCCACCCAAAATTATCCACGAGCAAGTCAGATGTCCCGCGGGCAGGTCGGGTCTGCGGCTACGGCAGCGCCAACTGGCCACAGCCCAGCGAGCTCCGGTGGAACAGCAATTTAACAGCAATTTAGCAGCACTTTTAGGAGCACTTTTAGCAGCACTTACACATCCAGGGAGGAGGCAGCGTGTCCGGCACAGGGTGGTGGAGATGGGCTCAGCTGACCTCAGCTCCCCTTTGTGGGGGAATTTTGATAAAAGTAGGACTTGCACGCTTTTAGCTGAAAATAGGAGACTGGTGCTCCTCTTGCACAGGTCATTACTCAATCTCAGCTTCGTGTGGGCGTTTCTTCAGTGATCAGTTATTTAAAACTCACCTCACAAAAATGAGATGAACTCCAAATGAGACGCATTTAGCATAAGTAACTCACATCTGTGTGCGCTTTACTTGAGCAGACAGAATACGCACCTCTGGTCCTTATCCCAAATCAGAAACTCCTACCTGCTGAAGTAAAAACATTTTTCATCCTATTTCGAGTCAAAAACCTGCCAGAATTCCCTAAAAGAAGACATCTCAAAAGACACCAAGACGATTGCTAACCAGCACTCACCTGTGATCACACGAAGGGAGAAGGTAAACACCGAAATAACGAAAGGGCCCCGTGTTTGTCTTAAGATAAAAAATTTATTTTACAATCTTATAAAGCAGCTTTACATTAAGCACAAACGTTGATCCATTTACTTTGTATATAAACATAGTAGAACCTTTCCTTCTGCAAAAAGTCATGTCTTGCCGTATATAAAACTAACATGTGCACATTGTGCTTAAACTGCAAAGTCTGTACAGCTTTACAAAGGACTACCCTTTACAAGAGCATCCTGTAAACAATTTATTGCATATTTAACACATGGTGTATATCCCACATGTAAAAATGTAGAAAAAATAAAGTACAATTACAAGGTGAATGAAAATAGCAGCTTTCAGTGAATGTCTTGCACAATGGCTGAGAAAAACAGCACTGCCACACTTGTACAGTTGTGCTTGTGTCACTGGTTTGCATATACCCATGCGTACGATGTTTCCAATGAAGTCTATGTACAGTAAGCCTCATGGAAAGGTTAAACAGATCTTAGTCTCTAAGACCTTTGTCAGTTTGTAGACTGAAAAAGCACAGGAATAAAAATTTAAGTGAATTCAATGACATTATGGGCACCGATGTCCAAAAATCCTCTCCCACTGCATAACTCTATTCAAAAAAAACCAAAACCAAAACCAAAAACAACCAAGCAAACATAAAGGAGAAGCCCCCACACTAATTCTCTTCACTTCTACAACCTCTGGTGGTGGTGGTTCAGTTTGTACATGTGCAAAGGCCAACAGAAATGCAGTGGAGATGTTCAGGATAAGGTGGTCTGACACGACCGACCGCGCTGGCATTGCCAGCTATCGCTTCTGAGCTCCTCTACCTGCTGGGCTGATTCCAATGAAGCATCACTGCACTTTTAAACTGGCATTAAAAAGGGGAAAGAAAAACAAAAAAAAAATAATAAAAGAGGAAACTGTGGCCTCAGTAAGGCACCGGTACTCTCTCTTGAGCAGTACCCAAATAGTCTCTCTAAATTCCCCAAATCCAAAATGGGCAAAAGATGGAGGAAACACGCAGGAGAAAGATGTTTCTGTTTGTAGTGAGGACCAGTCATTTGGAAAGGAAGCACATTTTTCTGGGTTGTTTTCTGTGTGTGTGCACACATGTAAGTAAAAACAACAACAACAAAAAAAACAAACACAAAAATTCACCTCTGCTAACTTTGGTATTGAAATTTCTCCTGTGACATCCACTTTTCACATTAATTGATATGATCATATAGCATGCGTTTGCAGAGATCAAGTAATTATAAAGTTGCTTCAAATATCTGCAAGAAATAGAAAAAAAAAGCATTATAAAAGAAAGAAAACAAACCAAAAATCAAGATGCACATTGTCCTTGTGCCCAGCGCTTCTGTGATTTGAATCAGCTTTGTTCTCCATACCAACACCGCAAGCTCAGCCCCCGCCTACACATACAACATGTAATAGGATCAGTGGAAAAACCCCAAAGCTAGTACATGTCCTTACCACGCTGGTGCATGTCGGGAGCTTTCGAGCCCGGGACTCGGAAAGCAAACACCAGCATGCCTTAACAGAGCTGATGACCTGATATTTGCTACGCTACCAAACTAAACAATACCGATCTAGTGATGCAATCGGTTGGTTTTACTCTTCTGCATCAACCAGGAACCTCCACGCTGAGAAGGCAGACCCGCGGTGGGCGTAAAGGAGTTATAAATACGAGAAAGAAACCGCCTGGTTTCTCCTGCATTACGACAGGAAAGTAAAAGCGTTTGGGTTCTGACGCGTTTGGTTATTGCACAGGTCCCCTTGCTCGCTCGGCAGAGCCACGACGACAAAGCACAGCGAGTAAACCAGGGCCGGGGACGGAACGACCCCTGACGATACGAGCGAGACGGCCGGCAGAGGCAAAACTTGATGTTAAAGCACAGAGGGAGCTGGAAAGCCCTTTGGGTAATTTACATTTTTAAAGTGCTGGATATATACTTAAGCAGGTTAAAAATGAAAATCGCCATAGGACATTACCTAGCTCAAACTAAATTTCCTGTGCGCTACTCAAGGCGAGCTCCACGTCACACTCAGGAATTTACTACAGGTCTCCCAGTGAATGAAGTTGCCAATGTTGACGGAAACCTCTCGGATGGAATTAAAAAATACAGTACAAAACATTGGGCTCCACGACACGAGATTCCAGCTACCAGGGAGGACGTGACACCAGCAAACCTCGTAAATTTGGCTTCGTAAAAAAGGGGTGCCATGGTCGCAGGCTTTCCGCAGCCCACGTGCCCCACCGAATTGTGCTTAACGTGACGTGACTTTGAAGCCTGAACGCCGTCTGTGGGTTTTCTGCCCACTCATCTTTAGAGAAACCATACAGATAAAGGATCTCCGTACAGAGAATTAAAAAAAACTGGGTGTTTTTCACCCCCAAGAAAAGAATCCATATAAAAAGAAACACCTTGGAAAAGCTACACTGTCCACTACCCAGGCTACAAGGAAATACACACCGACTGCATTACACCACGATCCGTTACGCGGTTCCCACATATACACACAGAACTCCATTTTTAAGGAGGCCACATACTAACTTCTCAGGCAAGTGCTGGACTTTAGAGACCTGTATGGCTTCTGTAAATATTTTCCTGCAAAACGGAAAAAAAACCAAGACGTCCCCCAGCTCAGGAGCACGAAGGGGTTTTGCGTCGCGCGGCTAACTTCACGGTGGAGCACTAAGGACAGGCGAGCGAGCTGAAGTTCCCGAATCCTACCCATCAGACCCAAATATTTTCACACTGGAATGCAATAATTAGAGGAGATCAGTTCTAAGGATCACTTCTTTGAAACGGTCTGTAAAAATTGAGTATGCAACCTTTTTGAAATGCACCTCCGCCGGGCTCCGAGGAGCCAACCCTTCCCGCCGACAGCAGGCACGGGGGCTTTGGTTGTCAGCTCTAGTTGTGCTTTGCCCTGCCGCCCCGTAGGTAGCTCTTCCACCGCTTGACGAACTCTTTGAAAATCGGGGCCTCGTCGATGGTGCTGAGCAGCTGGAGCTGGTTGATGTGGGTGGTGTGATAGTCCCAGCGGGCCAGGTTGGGAGCGGTGCCGAGCATGAAGTGCCGGAGGTCGTAGATGGTCCCTGAGCCAGTGTCGTAGAGGGGCAGCATGGCCTTCAGGGACTCCATGCCCCGCTCGTAGAGCACCCGTGCCTCCTTCCCCAGCTTCTCCCCGGCCGTTTCCTTCAAGTCATAGAGCCCGATCAGCGAGTACATGAAGCCATTGAGCACGAAGGAGCTGGGCGAGGTGGGGTACTCCTCGTACCAGTCGTGCCTGTTCATGAACACGGCTTTCACCCCGTGCTGCTCCGACGGCAGCTTGTAAGGCGCCGTGGCCCTCAGGGCCGAGCTGAGGAACGTGTGGTCCTTCGTCAGCAGGTAGGCCCTGACCAGCGTGGAGATGGCCTGGCCCTGGGCCATGGCCGAGTACCAGCCTGGGTCCAAGGATTTGAAGCCTTCCCCCAGCTTCCTCGTCACCATGATGGGCCAGCCGCCCCGCTCGTCCTGGTTCCTCACCAGCCAGCTGCTGGCAGCGAAAAAAGCCGCCATGTGAGCCGTGGCCGATATGGTGACGTTGTCGAGGAAGCCCCTTCCCTTTGCTACCAGCCTGACCACCTTCTTAGGCATGATTTTGGTCTGCTTCACGGCCTTCGTGTTGGAGAGGCCCACGCCTTTCCGCAGGTCGGTCACCAGGTCCCTGGTGACGGTGCTCCAGCTGGTGCGGGGCCCGATGCCGTAGTAGATGTCCCGGTCCTTGAAAGCGATGAGCTGGGTGTTGGAGACGTAGTGCACGGTGAAGAGCTGGTTCTTCTCCGTTGTCTCCAGGACCACGGAAATGCTCCCGTTCGTTACGAATTTGAGATCAAAAGAGATAATGAAATCTCGGCTGTTCCCAAGCTGCAGAGACACCCCCTCGGTATTTTCTGCAAAACAAACAAACAAAAACCTGTCAGCCGTAAAGCCCTCGTTTTTTCAAAACTCTTTAAGATAGCAAGTGAGAGTGCAACTTCCAGAGGCAACCAGTTAGCAGACAAAATCCAAAAGCTTTTAGGGTAGCTGATCAATAATTCACGCGGCCTCTTCTTTCCGTACATGTATTATTTAATTAAGCATAAATGTCAATCCGTGCGCGGCAGCAGGGAGCATCCCACGGTAACGCGCTGCCGCACCGAGCAGGAGCACCGGGGGCTCCACAAATTGCTTGGTCCAACACTTTGAGAAGTGGAAGATGTAGGGGTGCAGCAGGGACTGGCACAATTTGGGGCGTAGGAAAGCTAAGGAAAGGCGAGTAACGGGGGGATCTTACTCAGTTGGTGCCAGGAGGACACAGAGCTGGACTCCTGCAGCACACAGGGACAGGATGAGGTGCAGCAGCCACGTTGCAAGAATAAAAACCCCAAGCAGGCATTAGGGTGACAAGAGAAAGACCAGGGGAGAATAAATTCCCCTCTCTGAGCGTGCAGGACACCTGAAGTTGGTGTCTCGCTGCCTCCTCTTCAGTAGCTCAAAACACAAGCCAACAAGCACCCTTTTGTTCCAAACTGGAAATTTAACTTGGCAGAAAGCAAAACAAAACCGGGGCGTCGCTGGTAGAGCCGCATTTCTGAATAAAGCTCTGCTTTCAGCAAACAAGCTGGGAGTGCTGAGAAGCAAGTATTTAGGATCCCGCTGGGACTAACATTTACATCTGTGATTTTTTTCTTTCCCAACATGTTCCAAAGCCCAGCGCTCTGCTTATTTTAACAGAAGGAAAAAGAAAATAATATAGAAAGGCTAACGTGTTAAAATTATTTATTAACCTCTCCATTGGCAAAACTCAGTTTAATTAAAATATATCTATGTATATTAAATAAAGCTCCTAGGCAATACCACATAATGAAACCCGGTGTTCTCTCTCAGGCTAGATTTTAAAATGTAAAATCAACTCCTCCCCAAAAAACCTCCACCAGAAGATCAAAGGGCTAATTAGTTTGTAAGGCTGTGCGCAAATCCTATAGCTTTGAAGGCACAGAGGGATGATAAACACTTACAGACAGTCATTTTGAATTAACGGCTTTTCACGGAATAAAACTCTCCTGTGTGAGGCAATTGTTTTCTTTTTTTTTTGCTACTTCTTGATGTGTGAAATATCCCATAAATATTTCCGTGCGCAGAAAGTGGGTTATGGTCAGCCTTCCCTGAATAACAGAGGCTTCTCCCTATCTCCCCAGCTAATCTATTGCATTTTGCATCGCGACCGTTTCCACATCTCGCACTGTAGGCTGCTATTGTGGCGTACCTATTATTTTGACTGAATGTCATGTTTTCAAGTCTTTGAAAGTAAAAGCTTCCCTCCTTTGAGGTTGGGAGATCAGCATCTGCCTTTGGAAAAAAAAAAAAAAAAAAAAAAAAAAGGCAGAGCGCTTTGCCACGCAACATTTTGCTCCGATGAAGAACCTAATTAAAAAAATCGCGCTCGCAATTCCTGTCAGCCACGTTTTATGGCTCCTTGTAAATAAACGCTCGTGTGATAACAAAGTGAATTATAATAGAGGAAAAGTTTTCAGAAGCGAAGGAAAACCAAAGGCTGCCTGTTCTCTGCACAGCCTTAAGCACCCATAAATCCATTACTTAAGGCCATCCAAGATGAGTGGATGCATACTGTGGCCTTCAAGCCCCGCAGATTACTCTGCCATCAATAAAGGATGAGGAGAGAATACATAACAGATCTCTTAGCCTTTCCTCTCCCTGTATTTATCTACTACAAAGACACGAGAGTGTTCGACATTTTTTCCCTAGAGACCCAGGCCTAAGGTGCCAACTGAAAATTACTTCATTGTCTTTTTAAGTAATGGACTCATTAATTCTAATGGGTATTGATTGAAGAAAAATACATTACGTCCTTATTAATGAGCCTGTCCTAGCACAAAGGAAACCCTTGCATGAAATAATGAATTTCTCAAAATAAACCTCTGCTAAGTACAAAACAGAATATTTTAAAAGTCAAGAGGCAGCAACAAAATGCACCTCGTGCCCCTATGGGTGACGAGAGCCTGTGTGCAGCCCCAGACCTCCAGGATCAGCCGGGACGTGGTGGGGGCAGCTTTGAGCAGCACCTCGAGTCGCAGGAGCTGCTACAGGGGAGTGGGGCCTCACGCCGGTGAGCAAAGTCCCTCCAACATCACGTCTGTGTTGGCCAGGAGTCACTGGAGGAGCTTTTGGTGCCCGTCTATCCATAGGGTTTGCTCTCCTCCCTTAAAGAGCGGTGTAAAAACCCTCAGAAAAACATTTGTTGCCTACGCACAATCGCTCCAACATAGAAGCTGATCTAATTAGCGAGACAGATCCTTCCTGAAGCAGCAGCTCAGGGCAGAAAGCACAAAAAAAAACCATCCCCTGCCCTCTGAAAATACCAACACTGCACGTGTGCACTTGTGCCCTGTTTAAGGCAACCTGGGTTAACCAGAACTGAGGGCTGCACGGTGCTCCAATTTTGCAAAAATAATTGCATCCCAAAGAAGAGAGGCACAGGGTCCAGCCGGCCCGTCACACATGCTCCATTTGCTCAAGGCTGAAAATAGCCTTTATCTGTCATCTCTCAGCAGAGGCTTACCACACGTCAGCACCACTTCCCAGCCTTCACAACTGGTTAAATATTTTTGCTTCTATTTTGGAACAGAAGCTAAAAGGCTCAGGAAATGCGAGCCGAGCTTCTCTGTCAAGCTGCATTGCCCTCCATGTGTACATCCACACGTTTTTTCATTAAAATAACGGTACTGCAAAAAGCAGCGCTGGAGAGACAACAGAAGAAAAAGAAAAACTCCAGAGGTAGAGGAACAAAACGGCATTTTCAGGAGAGGTTATTAAGGATGGAAAGTCACTTAGGATGTCCAAAACCACATTAAATCGTGGAAAGTTAAAGCTCCCTCGGTACCATCTGAGCAAATGAACAAACGTGGCTGAGCTGCTAGATATTTACGATAACCCACCTGGAGCAACAAACTGTTTAACACTTGTGAACTTGGCTTTGTCGGGCACTGTGGAAAGCGAACAGCCCTTGGGGACCGTCCACTCCGCGGACCTGCCGGCTTTGTCCTTGTCTTCGGCCGTTTCGTACACCTCGATGTGAGGTGGCTTCTCCGTCAGGTTCTTGCTGTAGTGACTTAACCCATACTGTGCAATCTGGATGGGATAGAAATAGCCTTGAGGTCCCCACTGCGTGGATAACGGTACACCTGCGAGAGAGGGAGAAAATGAGTGTTTTAACAGCACATCCTCAAAAAAAAAACAGCGTTTGCAGCCCCTCACACTCCTCCTCCTCCATTCCCCATCACTGCTTTACTTCTGGCGGATGATATTTGTAGGCGTCACTGTGATTTAGGCTCACGGAAAGTCCATCTCCAGGAACGAATTACTCCCATTTACACTGGCATCCGTGACCAGCCAGAACTGAGCAGAGGGGAAGGGCAGAGAAGTCCTTATCGTGGCCTTCCATGCATTCTCATTTAATTGTTTACTGAAGCATCATACTTATTTTAAAATACATTTTAAAAGCCCTAATAGATTTTTTCCCCCTACCCTGGGGACCACTAAATCTCCAGATGACGGTACGTACAGCACAATCCCTTTAACGCCGCATCAATCTTCTCAAATTAAGTGTGTGAGCTCTGCCTACATTTCGGATAGAGCTGCTTGATGCTCAGAGAGCAGCGTAGCAGCACCCACAAACTGCTCCAATTACCTGTTCCCTAGGTCTCTCCCGAAGTCTTGAGTTTTTTTGGGAACAAATACCCAACCTCAGCATATCAACCCAAAGTGGGAATCCATCACCGTGACCCTCTTGCAGGAAACCCAGCACATTTAGCACTGTAAGCCTTTGCAGGCACAAAAGGAAGATGAAAACAAGCAAGTTGGCATTTGCACCATTTTCCCCTTTGGCAATGTCAAGCTCAGAAACTAATTTTGCCTGAAACCTGGTGCAACGAAAATACTTCTTAAACTCAATGGAAAAAGATAGGTTTTTCATACATATTTCTGTGCTTCGCGTTCCTAATAAATATTACTGATGGAGATGTGATGGCTGAGTGCTGCCTGAAGAGAAAACCATCACGGGAAACATTTAAATATCGTGTATTATCTCAACTCCTGAAAGCCAGCTCGCTCATTAACGTTAAGCATTTTCAGTTAAAGAGTGCATTCATTGAGACTGAAAGATGCAAAAAAAGAAATCTGCCGTAAGAGCTTTACTTGAAATTTATACAAGATGACAAGATTAAATTCTCCAGGTCATAGGACATAACAACACATTAACCTTGCAAAAAGAGAGAAGGTGAAAACATAACACGAGGCTTTTATCACGCCACAATATGAGGATTTCTGGGGCTGGAACGATGCAAGGCAAGAGCCTAAAACTACCTGCGAAAATGTTTTAATATTAAATCTCCTTCTCTACAACACACAACTATTTCTCCAACCTATTTGCTGGATGCCAATAACTCTCCTGCCTTCACAAAAGCCAGGCTCTGGCACCACATTTCACGGGGACAGCTCTTAAATCACATGCTACAAAAATGCGAGGTTTACAAATGACTAAGCAAATTGGCCAGCGTTAGCCCCGCTTGTTTCTCGAGGCTTAAGCAAAGAGAGCAGCAAAGCGCTGAGCCTCGCGGTCCCCGGCGTGCACATTTGGCCAGGCAAGAGGCTGCAGGATCCGCTGCCTCGGAATTAGTTCTTACCGGATTTAGGTTTTTCACTGAAGCACTGCATTTCGTACAAAAACCGGTGGTGCTTCCAGACCTACGTCCTACCCTCCAACAACAAAACAAACACCCGTAGCTACTATTTATATCCCCAAGGTGTATTTAGCCAGCAATTACCCCCACAATAAGCAAGGCAAACCCCTCTCAGCCTCTCGCAGGCCAAACCTGAGCAGAACAACACTCACACCAGGGATTTGTAGCTACCAGGGTGAGTTTGCACCTTTGGTAACAAAGTATGGGGAAGTCCCTGCTCAGAGCAGGCTCGTCCTGCTCTCACAGTGCCCTCATCACCTTCCTTTCCCTCTTTTGTATGACCACTTTCAGAGCAATTCCTTCAAACCCTGCCTTTATTACAGGAACATGAGAAAAGAGCCGTGATGGTGTTCTCCCTCTCTGCTGACACTGAAGTAGTAACAACAGAAATGCTGAAAAACACTGTGGTGAGGCTCTTTAAAACAAGTGTAGGTAAGATTCAGAGTTCAGACTAAGAAATCATCCCTTTTAATAGCCTAATTTAATTGTCACATTACATAACATCTACCGAAAAGTTTGCGAGCTTCCTTTCTCCAAAATGGATTTGAAATTCAGATAAAGAATGCTGAATGAGAAACACGCGTTTGGGTGATGCCCAAGCTAAGAAAACAAAGAAACCTTAAAAAAGACTGGCATGCCCCATGCGTTTGTTTGCGTGAACTCCTCACAGACAAATTAATTGCTCGACATAGCAGCTCTCTGCAGTGACCATACCAGGGGAAGAGCTCACATCAACACAGCAGAGCAACACCAATCACTGCGATGTGTGAAAATTAATGTGTTTTAGTCCTTAAGCGAAACCTGGTCTTCAATTTACAAGGGGTCACAGTATCACATTCTATAATAGTTTTTTTTTAAGTCATTAATTTTTTAATTTGAAACCCAACAAGCATTTCCTGCGATTAAATCTTTGCCAAGACACGGGGAGACCTTGCCTACTAATTACCGATGGCGCAGTTTAGCAAAAGCACGAACTGGAGAGGTGCTTTAATTTGATGTGAGGACTTAGAAGAGGAGGCTCTAAGAGCCTTTCAAGCCCACGGGCAGTTCTTCGAAACCTCCTGGCATCGCTTAGGGTAGCTCAGCCTTTCCCAGCGCCCATACCCTGATTACTCAGAGCTTGCACAAGGCCAGGCTTTGACAGAGCTAATCCCACGCTGAGCAAAACATCGGTGGCTTTTCTGGAGCAGCCCACAGCGGGCGGATGGTCTGACCGGTATAATTGGAGCACCGCCCTGGCCACACAGGGAGTGTGGATGTTGTTAAAGCACCGTGAGCACAAAGACAAAAGCTGAATGTGGCACAGCCGGGCGGTGTCACAGCTGCCGCTGGTGCCGTTTGGCTCAGTGAGCATCAGCCCTGCTGCTGCACCCGTGTCCGCAGGGAAGGGGGAGTCTCCGCAGAAAGCAGGGCCAGGCCTGTGGGTTTTTTTGGTTTTGTTTGCTTGTCTGAAAAATACTTTTGGCTCCCTGACAGATGCTGCAAGTGTCGATGACCATGCCAACACCTGACAGCAGCGCTGCAAGAGAAGTGTCCTGGCCCTCAGGAGATGGCTGCGGTAACACCTGTGAGGCAGGAAGGAAGCTGGTGAAATCCCAAAACTCGGTACGATGAGTTCCACAAGACTTCTCTGAGTAAAGGGATTTTTATCTGGACCACCATGACAAAATTACGATCCCTGTGCATCTCAAATAACAACAGTAAATTTAAGAAGCATTTCAACTATAAAAAAAAATGCTGAACACAAACCTTCAACACCACTTATGCACTTCACTCTGTCTCGAACCTCTACGTTGTAGCCCTCGAAGGACATAAAGACCCCGTCCGGGTGGTAAGGTGCTCTTTGTGTGTATACTTTGGAGTAGCTATGAGAGAATTCAAACCTGTCATAACCATCGTACTGAGCAATTTTCCCATAAACCTCAAAGTATTTCTCTACCCAGCTGAACGGCAGGAAGACCTCGCTGCCTTCCCTCCTCCCTTTGATGGTGTGCTCGTCGTTGATCAGACAGTCAATCTCCTCATACTTCGGCCCCGGGGCTTTGTTGAAGCCTCCCACGACGGGGGGAGCCTTCTGCTGCTCCTGGGGCGAAGCCTCCTCGCTCTGCCGGCCCCCGTCGCGTGCGGGCCCCTTGCTGCTGGCGGCGGCCCCGCGGCGCTCGAGGCTGCCGGGGCTGCGGGGGAAAGGGCCAGCCCGGTCCGAGGAGCATCGGTTCCACAGCAGCACCGTCACCAGCGTGAAGAGGGCGCAGATGATGATCAGAGTCTTGTAGTTGACCCGAGCTGCCAGGCAACGCATATTCACACCATACCTGAAAAATAAATGGAAAACGGGGTTAGGAAACGGTGCTCAGCAGGCCTGACAGCAGAACCGTTCACAGAATCACTGAGGATGGCAAAGAGCTGCAAGGTCATCATGGCCAACTATCAACATGACCTACAGAAGAACCCCATCATTAAACCATTTCCCTTTGTAGCTACCTCTATGAAGAGGTATGTGGTTGTGGAGCCATCTTATGTGGCTCCACAACCACATATCTCTTCAATACCTCCAGGGACGGGGACGCCACCACCTCCACACCATCCCCTCGGGTCCTGGCGCTGTCCCCAGAGAGCAGAGCTCAGTGCCTGCCCCTCTGCTCCCCCTGAGGGAGCTGCAGGCCGCCATGAGGCCTCCCCTCGGCCTGCTCTGAGCAGAGCAAACCACAACATGGAGCCACCTCTGGCTTGGTCCTCAGACGCTCCTCATACACCTCACCCTCTGACTTTTCACCATCTGTTGCCCTCCTCTGGACCTACTCTTTCTACATCCCCTGGCACTGTGATCCAGCCTTTGTTCCTGCTAAGTTTCACACAGCTGGTGATTGCCCCGTGGTCTGAGCCATCGCCATCTCCCTGTAGGGCCTCTCTACCCTCAAGGGAATCAACAGCTCCTCCTAATTTAGCATCGAATAAAGCACCAGCAGAGCCTTGCTTCGGTGTAAGGTGCTGCCAGGTGCACCCCGTGACAGTATTTTGTGAGAAGGGGACAGGTAGGGACACCTAGGAGAGCATTCGTATTTTTTTTCCAGCTCTCCCCTTCATTCTTTCTCCAGACAATTGTACCGAGCAACGATTCACCCTGATCTGTGATAACACAGCAGCATGGCACGCTGTGAGAGGCTGAGAAATCCCCTGGGGATCAGTGAGCAGATCTTCTCCAGCACAGGAGGAGGACAGGCCCTCAGCAGAAAGCCACCACCTCCAGCACAGCGAGAGGGCTGCCAGCAGAGCAGCCCTACGAGCACAACCTAAATCAAAACCAGCCGCAATCGCTGATGTGAAAAGGGATGTGTGTTTTCCCTCTTTATTATTTCTTAAAAGCACACCAGCAAGCTATAAACAGCTTCGGAGATGAGACTCAGTGCCGGATCGATACGCACCTCAGATGCGCTTCCAAAACAGCACGGTGCGTGGTGAGGAGCACGGTGCTGGCACCCGGCATCTACGGTGCTCTCGGCTCCTGCAGTCCCTGCAGAGGCTGAGGACAGCCCGAGGCTGTCCCACGGACAGACAGACTTCCTCAGACGTGCTGGGGACTCACCATGCTTGCTCCTCGAGCAGAAGGCAGAAGCCACAAAAAGTCTCTGTGGTTTATTTTTCCCTGCGAGATGGATCTTCTGCTGCATGCAGTGTGCCCCAACACTGCTGTCACACCCCAGCAAGGAGCAAGGCCGAGCAGCACAAAGACAAAACCCAGAAGTTTGAGTGATTTTTGTATCGGAGCCCTGAGCTTTTATCAGCACCAAAGCCTATCTTAAGATGCATTTGGGCTTCCCATATCAGAGCCAGAACTGAAGAGGGGAACCAAAACCCACCGAGCTCCTGCAGCACAAGTGCCCCTGGAGCCGTCCACTTAATCGAGGAGCTCCAGAACCCGTCCCAGTCCAGCTGACAGACACCCACACAAGTTCACCACACACGAGGAAGAGCAGTTTCACCTCAAATTGCCCCCCCACCTTTTTTATTTGTAACTGGAAACAATTATCTCGCACCAGTTTTATGCTTCCACACCGTAAGCACCATCTGGTCATTTAAAACTGGACTTTAAAAGATAAGTGTCTTATTTTCTGAAAGCCCAGTTTACTGCAAGCTTTTAGAGAACGTAAATTTATATCTAATTGTATTTTTATGGAAATGCTAGCATAAGAATAAATCCAATTTTCTGCATCAGCAGATAATTTTTAGTGATGATGCTTTCAGGATGACCCCAACAAATATGCTCTGCTCTTTTTGCACACGGGGATAATTCACTTTTAAACAGGGAATAACATTTCTGACACACTTTACCCCTACCTATAAAACTCCAAATTAATTAAACCATCTGCATCACCGGGGGACAGTGAGAGGGAAGGGGGAACACCACTACCACAATTTTGATGCTCCCATTACCCCGTGTTTTTAAAGCCGTGCCTGGGTGCGCCGTTACGATCAGCTCTGATTTCATTTGGGTTGTGCTTGGAAAGCAGAGATGCAATTTCCCACCCTAAAAAGAGCAGGAGGGATGGAGGCACCCTTCCTACCCCTACTGATGGGGTGCCACAGCCTGGCCCCAGGGCAGGAGCCCAGCCACATCCGGGGCTCTGTGGTGAGGCTGCTGAAATATTTGGCTTTTATCAACTAAAAACAAACTAAAGAGGGCTCGGAAAGCAAAGTGGAGTATTTGCAGACACCCATCGCGTTAAATCTCACCAGTCACCGAAAAATCTAGAACTATCAGTGCAGGAGGGAGGTTTATTGCATGTTAAATGGGTAGATGGATTTTTTTATTCAACGGGAGAAGAAAGAATTCAGGATTTCCACAGCAGAAAGAGGTAATTTAAACCTGCAAAGGGACTCTGTTAAATTGCTTTATTCCCTCGCTACTCTCATGAAAAAGTATTTCATCACGTAATACTTAAAAGATTTAAGGAATGAGAGATGGAAAAGTATTTCAAGGTATGAAATAACAAATCCATGAGACCCAGGTTTGTTTTCTCGCCTTTTTGCTGGGCCACGTAAGGGCTGAGGCTGCGCCCCCTAACACCCCTGGCCCGAACCTCGAGGCATGGGCTGTTCACCAGTCGGTCCCTATCCCCCAGAAACGCTGGGACCACGACTTTTGAAGTGCAAATGCTTCAGTCCAGGCAAAAATTCCTCCAATTCCTCTGCTGAATTACGACTGGGGGCAACAGGAGCTGCCGGCAGGACCCCGTGGGTTGCTGTAAGGCGCAGCCGCAGGGCTCACGCTCCTCCTGGAAGAAGCACCCAAGCAATCTACAAATTACTGCTGGCTTTGTTTTCCTCTGCTTCTGCACTTGCTCTACATGCCATCATTAAACTAATTAAAATGCAGGAAAATAACATTTCTTACAGAGCGAACGGGTTTGCGGCCCCCAAAAGGGATGCATTTAGAGACGCTTATTTTTGCCAGCTCCAGTGAGGTGTCAAGGCCTCAGAAACATCATTTTTAGCATAAAGAACAACAGAGCTACATAAAAATAAAGCCTTGCCACCGCTGCTTTCTTACTCATGCCTGGAAAAAGGACAAACCTTGGTGCTCCACGCTGTGAGGCAGGAACCAGCAGTCCCTGCTGCGTATCAGAGTGACAGCTTCAGCTCCGGAACGCGTTTCTTAAAGAAAAGCAACTTATTTGCTGCAATATTTATTAAGAAGCCTCTTTGTACGACGGCTTTTTGAACTGCAGAACTGTGTTGAATATATTCAAAGTAGGAATTTCTCTGAAGCTCAAATCATTGTCAGATTTCCGTGTGTTCAAGGGGAAATGAATGTATATACACACACATTTATTTAGATATTTGTAGCCAATGTATAAATGCATACAGAATTGCCAGACTTCCCGGGAAGTGGGGACACATCTGGGGACACCTCCGTGACAGCCGTTGGCCGTGTGCACACTCATTCCTTGATGGCTAACACTAGTTTTTGCACTTACTCTTTTCCCTGAGTGCTGACGTGACCATTTCCCTTTGATCACCACCCGCAGCAGCTGAGGAGCCTCCTGCTGCACTTCTGCACTTCGCTCCCGGGTCCGGGAACCAGCTGGAGAGCTCCCGTGACACTTAGCATTTCTTTGGTTTTCCAGGAACCATTAAAAGAAAACTATTTCAATAAACCGGTCCAGTGTTGTTTTTTTTTTTTAAGCTCAGTGGGAGTTACACAGGAGTGTTAATCCGAAAACAGAGTTACAGCAGATGCCACATCACATCCTCCCCCGAAGTTTTCCATCGCAGCCCGTTCAGGGATTGATGCGATGTTTCCCAAACGCTCCCCACTTTTCCATAGTGCTATTTCTACGCACGCAGTGCCTGCACCTATCAAAAATCTTCAGCCAAAACTAATTCTAACTGAACGTCAGAGCCTCTCGTGAACTTAGCTATTCACTGGCATTTCATTCCTTCCTCGAGGGTTTGTGGTTTTTTTTTTGGAAGTCTGTACTATCAACACCAAATTGTCCTTTAAACAAAAGGCAGGATCTTTTAATGCAAACGTAACAACTATTGCATTTACTGTCAAAACCGGTAAGAGGACTCTTTCTGTTTGAAAATCCCAAGATGACAGCAAAAAAATTCCAGCCCAGGAACTCAGCTGCCTTTCCTCCCCCGTCACCGCGCTCTCTACAAAGCACCCGGTGAACAGGACAAGCCTTTGTATCGGTGTGAGCATCCCTCGAAGAAGGGAGGCAAACAGAAAAATGAATCTGGAACCAGAAAAAGAAAACTGGCACTAAAATGAGAAAATGAGTTTCTGCAAGAACTCCCAGTTTCCTTCAAGGGATCGTTCTGGTTAATCCCTCTTATGAGTTCGGAACGGCGCTGGGCACCGTGGGCTGGTGACAACTGCTCCCTGCAGCCCTGTGGAGCAAAGCCACGGCCCCCTGGAAAGTAAAAACACCAACCCCACTGCCAGGTAAGTCGTGCCCATTGAAGGACCAGCCCTTCCCAACGCCTTTAAGAGGTTCCTTCTCTTGTTCTGTGCTCCCACCCCACGCAGCTCCCTTTGCAGCGAGCCGTGCTCAGCGGGACGCAGCGCCCGTGCCAATTCCCATATCGCACTTTCGAAACAAGAGATAAAATAATTGACTTATTATTATTATTAAAGCTTGCCTTTCCACTGCCCTGATGCAAGAATAAAATGCAAAATCCCTTTTCCTGCAGGGAGGCAGGGCCAGCTGCGGGCAGGCTGGGTGCCCGGGCAGGATGGTGCCGCACATGCTCCGATGCCAACCCATGTGAGCCTGGCACCCATCTGGGTGCAATCCCAGCACCACCAGCCCTCAAAACAACAAGTACCTTCCTGAACAAGTGACCCAAAATAAAAAAAAAACACCCCCAAAAGCACCCTTCCTTACCTTCCCACCTTACCTTCGGTGCGCTTCACCAGTAACCGGCACGCAGCCGCCCGCTGAGACCCGGGAGGTCTCGGAGCAGCCGAGCGCACGGGCTCTGTGTTTGCTCGGCAGGAATGCGGACAGTATTTTTACTTAAGACCAGGGATTTCTGCTGAATAGCGATAAGCTACCTATTTACTTTGAAGCCTCTACGCCGGGCTAAGCCATTTAGCGCAGGGAGAAAAAAAACCCGAGCGGCGACTGCCAATCTGAGATAGGTTTAACCCAATATTTAAAGAAGAGACACTGGAACGTCAGTAATAGCCTGATCTTAAAGTTATCCTCGGCTACACGCAAACCTCAGGCAGAATTTTTCCCCCATTTCCCATTCATTACACGCAGCAAAACGCTATTCGGTCCAGTCATTAGACTAGCCCAATGTTTTGTAACGGAAAGGATAAAAAAAAAAGAACTCAGGGCTTGTTTTTAATAACTGCGGAAAATTAAATCTTTTGGATAATTTAATATCAAAACTTCTCATCCTTTGCCAAAGCTTACTTATGCCTTAAAATGAGACATTTACGGATTATTGAAGCTTCCTGACAGCTCCGTGCTTCCCAAATGCGTTTCGCCTGTGTCCGAAACCTGCCCGTGCTGGCTCCTCGATGCCCTGCCTAAAACCCATACCTGTTGCCCCACGCTGGGGCATTTTGCACAATGCCACACACCGGGAACAACCACTGGAAATATTCTGACAACACAAGAATTTATCAGGACCTGGCCAACTGGTCTGAACAGCCAAGCCTTGTTTCTAACCTTTTGTGTGTGCTTGATTTGTACAGAGCCCGCATTCAGCCGGTATTTTAATACAGGGTGTGCTGTCAGGGTGGCTTCTTTCTTCCTTAAGCACGAGGAAATTGCAGCAGTGTACAAACAAATGAACGGATCTGCCATAATTGAGCACAGATTACCAGCCTCTGCCGCGGCTCTTTAGTGCAGATTTACTGCCTAATCCTCGCTGCTTCCAGCTCTCCATCTGTGGGTTGCTGGACAGAAAGGATCTAAAATACAGGGAAGAAACTTCATCCAGAAATTTATTTGCAGTTTCCCCTCCTGCCATGTATAACAGCTAACTGCAGGAAAATCCCAAAGCGACAAAAATCTATTTATGTTTCTTGTCCTATAGAGCGAGCATCGGTCTTCCTTCTTACGCCCGGAATATACTGCATGCTTTCTAAAGTATTTATCAGGCTGCACTAATTAAAAAGAAAATCTACTACGGCTCGGAGCGTAATTGCAATCTCAGCTACTCATAAAATAAATAAATAAGTGCCAACGACGCTGGGCAGAAAGCCACTTGGCTCAGTGCAGGGCAGGAGCTTATCGGGGTTCCTGTGCACACCCGCTCGGTCTGTGTGCCCCGGTCCCATTGCTCAGGAAGGACCAACAAGGTGTTGGTTTTTTTCTCTGATTTCAGAAAATTTCATACTGGGTACCGCTACAGAACTTTGATGAAGTTACTTGTGCTTCCCATACTTCTCTGCCTTACCCGGACGACCAGTTCGTAGGACTGCTGCTGTAATTACGAGCCCGTTCATTGTACAGTCCAATAAATCTCCTCGCTTTGCAGATGGATTAAGCTATTAAACCCCTCACTAACGGCACAAACAATAACTCTGAAATCTAGCTGCTGCTCACAGAGGCGTTACGATGCCTCCTTCCAAGCTATCAGGTATTACAGTGTTACTACACAGATTAACGAAGCAGAAGACAAAACCATTCCATCAGTCTCCTTACATTTAGGCTCTGGAAGCAACGCAGCAATGCCCTAACGAGTCTCGAGGCAGCAGCACCAAGGGATGGGGCTCTCGGAGGAGCTGCTGGTGCCGTGGCAGGGAGCTGGGCTCCCTCCTTGCCACAAGTGAGCCCCTTACGTGGCTGTGCCTGCTGCAGACACTTGTCCTGGATGCTGCTGCTACCAAACCCAGCTCAAAGCACTTCCCAAAAAGTCCCAGCATGTGTCCGCCCCGTTAGCTGTGCCCTCCTGGAAGCCGATCGTAGCACCAAGGGAATGCTGGCGGGGAGGAAGAAGCTCTCAGCACGCTTATTTTGGGGATGGAGCCGGTGCCTGGGGAGCTCCCACCAACAGCCCCAGTGACTTTTAAGCAGTATCCGAGCTGTTTGCTCTGCAAAGAGCCTGCGACCTGCAAGGAAAGGTGCTACGACTGCTGTGCTGAATTCACAGGAGCTAACAGGGGTATGTGTGCCGACCGCACTGTGGGCACAGGGGTTTGCAGCTGCTCTTTTCTGCCCTCCCCAGCACATCCCTGGCTTCTCCCTTCCACATAAAATGCATCATTCCGCCCACAGGGGTGATGCTGCAGCCCCCGGCCACGCAGCAGCACCCCGCTCGCACCCCACGCCTGCAGCCTGCTTCAACCCACAGCTGCAAGCACCCCAAGAGTAGCACAGAGGGCTCACAGGGGTGTAATTCCACCAGTTATTTACATCGATAAGCTACATGTTTTTACCTGAGCACAAAGCCTGGCTTGATTAGCACAGGTTTCGTCCCCGAGCCCAGCCTCCGCGGTATCTCTGCCACCGGCTTCTCCAGCGCAGCCATCGCTCCCGTCCCGCCGCCTCAACACCGGTCACATTTAATCACCAGCGCTGGCAACCCTCACATTACCCTGTCAGCTCCTATTTGTTACCGCCTTCGTGTGACAGAGACACGTTGCATCCTGAAGACGTAGAGCAACAAAATTTTAAATGCCCTTAAAACCCCGTCCGGCTCCCGCAGCGCTTCTCACGTCCGTGCCATGGAAGTGCTGGTGGCTGCTGTCACCGAGCAGCAGCGCGGCGCTCACTGCAACTGTTTGCCTTTCCCAAAATAAAAGCATCTGAGCACAAAAGTGATTTTTGTCCAGAAGTTATTTTAAGCGCTGCTTGGAAGCGGCGTGGCACAGAACGTTTAACAGCTGCCATCCTCACAGCACATCACCCATGTGCAAGCTCTCTGTTAGGCAGCATTATTATGAAAAAGTGTGAATGTATAAAGAGGTTTTTTTTAGTGTTTTGTAGCCACAGTGTCTAACATCTGAGCATCACCACCGCCCCACAGCCACCCAGTGCAAGGGGAAGCTCGTGGCTGAGATCCCAGCTCTGCTGGAGGGCAGAACCCCGTAACCTCATTTCCCAACAGCGAGGATGTCAGGCCAAATTCCTTTAATGCAAGGACCGATCCAGTACCCCAGCAGTAATTTAAATTTTGATCGTGCTGCTGGAGAGGGGATAAACCGCTAAGTCAAGGTCTATTTAGCTCTAAGAAGTCAGAACACAGCTACTCCAGAAATCCTCCCTGCAGCTCAGCACTCCGCACGTACGTCTTTAAGGCTGCTAAGACAAAAGGGCCCAGGTTCCTGCTCCTGCTCCCCTTCTGATGGCACGATAGCAAACCACACGCACCTGGAGAAAGCAGGGAGGGAGGCCAGAAAGGGAATTTATTACAAAAATAAGGATCACTGAACATCAGCAGGGTCGAGACTACCGTTTTTATAGCCATTTTTATTATCTGCAGTAAGAGCTAATCTGAAACACAACGTTTAAACCAACTTCCCCTAAGGTCTACCACTGAAAAGTGACTTTAATGTGGGTTATGAACAGGCAGAAAACTTACCATTACTATCCTTGAAATTACTGGTCTTTGAGAGGAAAAAAGCTTGCATTTCAAGCCACAAATACAGGACTTCCAACATAATTCTAGGCCAGATTCGGGAACTGTACTGAAAAATCGTATTTAAGGTGTGCAGAATACAACACGGGAGAAAGCTCCCGGCCACGCATCACCAGGTTATACCTCTTAGCATGTCGAGAGCTTAGAGCAATACTCAGAAATACAGCAATGCTTAAAAAATAGCAAAACCCCTTGCTTAGTGATGCAGCTTTACCAAAACACAAAAGCCACGGCTCCCTTGGGCCTGGCATCGCCTGCTTCAGGACAAGCTCTGCACGTCACGCGTGGCTGCCCCGGTGTGGCTGGGGAAGCCATCCACATCTCTCGCTTGTTTACCTGTCTCTACTGAAAACACTCACTGAGCAAACTAAAACACGAGCCTGAAGCTTTGTTTTCCTTATTTTTGAGGAGTGAGGGCAACGCTCCTCATCAGAAATGTCGCTCTCTGACAGATCCAAAGAGCCGCCAGGCTGCTGCTGGAGAGCATCGCCGCTGCTGCTTCCATCAGCAGATGTGTTTCCCTTGTACGTTAATGGAAAAATACATAACTTCGGACCAAAATGAGATTTTTCACTACCACTTCACATTTTCCTGGCTTATCAGAGACGTTTGGGGCTGTCTCACGCAGTTCCACACGTGTTAGCAGCCACGGCGAGCCGCTCGGTTCCTTCGCCCCATTGCACGACGCAGCCCCCGGCACGGAGCCCAGCCAGGCTCCCTCCTCCTGCGCCTTCCTAGGAGCTGGGAAATCATGGCCCTAAGCTCCGAGCAACCACAGCAGCCCAGATTTCCTCCTTCTCTGCAGAAAACTGCGCTCACACGTTCTGTTCTGACAGACCTTGAACACCAACAGGCAAGGAAAGCCTGCCGCTCCTGTGCCAAGCTCCTGCCAGAGCCCTGGGGACCCTTCTTGCCACCAGGAAGCCCCAAGTTGCTTCGTGCTTTCCACTCCTTCCTACCAGGATCCCCTTATAGCTTCGGCTAGAAAACCCCGATGATTCAATACATGATAGCTTTCTCCCAGCCATTCCAAGCCCGACAGACAGCGGGGTTCAGCAGGAACTACGGCCCCGTGTTTTCCTTCCCCACGGCGCTCCACCGACAACAAGAGAGCCACAGAGCAGCGATGCCGGCGTTCCTGCTGCCAACTCATGACAATGCCTACAAGAATCCCATACAAAGCGCGCTCCAAAGTACAGCTCAGACATCTGGCATGTATTTGGCAAGCCTGCTTGCATGCAGCCTTCAAGTAAAAATAGAAGAGCCTTTCTAGCTCGAACACTGCCACCATTTAAAAAGGAGCGAGCGCGATGCTTCAGAGGATGCACAGCTGACCCTAAAAATCACACAAGGTTCATATCAAGCTGATGAACCTTGAAGGCTCCGTCCAACACCCACAGCAGAGCACAGTTTTGCTTGGTAATCACCAGCAAGCCTCGTGCAGCTTCTGCAGGGGATCTCACCTCCCAGCGAGCACAGCCATGCCGGGTCTGCAAAGCACAGCATGGCCAGAACCTGTTTCAGGGAGCAAAGGTGCTGGCAGCCCCCTTGTGCCACCCCAAAGTGCATTCCTGGAGACTTCAACACCTGCCAAGCCCAAAACTCTGCTGCTTCACTGAGTTTGTGGCTCGTTATCGGCACAAACCACTCAGTCGTGTTCTTATATATTATGCAGGCAGATTGCCTCTTCCTTCTTTCACTACGCAAAAAGCAGAGGTTAAGGAAGCAACAGAGCTTACAGCAGATAAATAAAATTCGCTCTAAGTCAGAGAAACTGCCTAGAAGTGCCTCATTTTTATTGCTCAGCAAACCCTGATGCTGTGTGCAGATGGTTCTTCAGGAAGGAGTCGCTGCCTGGTGGCAGTCACCCAATTGCTGAATTAAAGGTTTCGGCAAAATTTTGCTGCTTCACCAAGTACTTCCAGAGCAAACGAACTGCACAACAACAAGCAATGCCACAGACAAACTTCATTAAAGAGATTTTCCCGGGAAGCCTTAGAAGCTGGGATTACAATCACTTTCACTGCTACTTTCCCAGTTTTCACATAAAAACGAGCCAGCCACACAACCCAGCACGAGCAGGCACAGGCACCCGATAGGAGCCAAAGCAATGCAGCACAAGCAGGTCCCTGTTCCCAAAATCCCACTTTCAAAAGACAAAGCACACGTACCACACGCTGGGGACCCCAGGCAGCACTTTCGGGAAGAAGTTCTGGGCTTCTTCCAGCCCACCCCTCCCACCCAGCACTGCTCCCAAAAACAACCTGTCCCGGCAGAGTTTATGTTTAGACTCTGGCATTAACCCTGGCAAATGTGTTTGGAAACCTTCCGTTTCTACATTTTTTCATATTTGGCAAGCCAGAGATTAGGAGGAGGCAGCGGGGCTGAATACTAGGGAGACCAAGATAACGCACAAATCCTATTTTTATTGAAGCCCACAACAAAGGCAGAGCTGGTTTTTACAGCAACTTGAATTCCAGTTTTTAGAACAGAGCCCACAGCTGCATACAGGCAGGTAATAAGGCATATGACGGAGATAGCCTTTTACTTATTTATTTTTAATCCTTTCTACTCCAGCTCCTTAGAAGAGATGATGAAAAAGCAGGGCGGAATAAAATCAGAAACGATATAAAAGCACACCAAAAGCTACCCGACAGCAAACTGCTCCGGCTGCGAATCATCCTGTATAGCCACGACAGTGAACTGCTTATTTCTGTTTTTAATACAGAAGGTGATTACTGTTAAACATCCAACACACACACACATTTCTGGGATTCCTCCCATCGGTGCCTCCAGCAGGGCTGGGGCGCACACCTACAATTATTAGGGCACACTTCCACACGCAACCCAGAACATAATGCGGGCTTGGCAGGATTTATAGCTTTCAAATTCCACGTGGGTTGCTAGAATATTAAGTCTACCCATCAAGAAGGCTTTTCTTTGTGAGATAAAACCGTAAAACCTCAGGGTTTGTGTTTGGGGATCGCAGACCCGGCCTGGGGCTGCTCCCAGCTGGGGCCGGAAGGCCTCGCCTCGCTTTAAAGGGTTTTCGCCAACTGGAGCAATCAAACGGCCCCGTTTTTGTACAGACAGCAGGAAATATCAACGTTAGAATTCTTCTGCGGTTTCAAATTCCTCATTTTTGTGACCTTTGTACACTCATCCCTGCTGGAAAAATAACTACGCGTTTTGTAGGCGTTCTGCCCTGATCTTCTCAGAGCTTCCCATACCCACAGATATTTCATCCACGACCTGAAGGCCTGTAACTGGGTACAAAGGAGCCCAGGGGTCACACAGCATTGCAAAATTAAACTTCAGCAGGCTGATTTTTGGCAAAATGGGCAAGGGGCTTCAGGCACAGAGCAGGCCCGGCACTGGGGCGAGGGAAGGCAGGGCTGTGCTGGGAGCTTCCCCAGAGAACAGGGCTGCTCAGCCACCAAATACTTGCTGGGAATGGAAATTTTGGGGCAGAAGAGGGGCAAGAGTCCTTTCATGGGGCAAGTTTGAATACTAGGGCACAAGTAAGGGGGCAGAAGTGGGTCCAAGCTGTCTGCGAGAGCCCCTTCGAGGCCAGGTCTCCTCCACCCGATGTCTCTGCAAGCCCTCTCTGCTTCTCTGCGTGGAGATCAAAACCAGTTGTTACAGTGGACGGCTTTTTTTTTTTTTTTTTTAATGGAACGTTTGTCTCATTTCCTGGAGCAGTTGATTTAATTTCATCCCCATCTAATGGGACTTCAGCAAGTGTAAGTGGTTTGTCCTTAGGAGAGGCGGCATAGCAGCGTGTCCATGCCTCCCCTACAGAAACTCCCTTTTCCCAGTGTCATTCCCTAATAAAGTGGTAATAATTGGACTGAAGTAAGAAAAAAAATATTAATATTTCACCATGCCCTACAACATTTAGAAACATTTAGCTAATGGAGGGTAGATGTTACACTAATGGCTCTATTCAGTTTGTCTAACAGCTTCAAATAGGAGCTTGTAAAGTTGCTTTTTGTACTCTGGCAAAAAAAAAAAAAAAAAAAAAAAGAAAGAAAAAAAAGTAAAATCAGCAGCAGAAGCGTGCCCTAAAGCACTTCACAGATGGGATGCTCCCACCCAGAAGGAAATCGGCTCACGGAGCCAACAGGGAAGACTCACAAGCAGAAAGGTAAAAGGGCAGCCTGAGCAATCTGTTCCCAAGTGCCACCATGTCCCTAGAGCAACTCTCTGCACCTCGCCAACAGGTTTTAGCTCAATCCTGAAAACAGTGCAAGTCTTAGCCTCCCAAAAAGAGAAAATTGACTTCACCCGGATGCCCTGGCACACCAAAAATATCCACCAAAGGACCTCCATGAGGGGTCCTCCACACGCTGAAGGATTTCTCGCAGGCTGGTAAAGTCACTCCAAGCCATCACCACTGCCACCAGAGGACACAGTTGCACAATTCTCACGTGGAAGGAGAAGGCTTTTGACAGTGACCTGAAAGAGCAGCTCCCAGCCTGCACGCACGGCCCCGGCCTGCCCTTTGGGATCGGGAGCATCCCCACCGTCCCTCCCTTGCCCCACTGCTCTCCATACTGCGTGCTGGACCAGCTGAGTCATCCCAATAAAAACTGCTCTTAAACCTCAGAAATTATAAACTTACATAGGTATCCTGGCTGTACACAGCAGCTCTGTTTACAAGGCTTGTTATCCATCAGCCTCCATGACCAAGGTTCCTCCCTGCTTCCACCTCAATAATCAGGGGACCAAAGGCACCCCGACTGCAATTTCTTATATTCAGGAGAGGAGAGGGTTTACAAAGAGACTATGCTCAGCTCCAAATTTGTATTTATGGTCAATGCTAATCCAGAGGGAGCCTCCAAAGACCTTTGGCTCCACTTCTCAAAATAGATTTTAGCTGCTCTTCCTGTTGTGATACACCAAGTTAAAATCTCGTAACAAGACACTCGGTATTTAAGAGGTTGCACTCAAGTTTCTTTGAACTCTAGTGAGCAAGCACCCTGCACAACAGGGTGCAGCCCAAACCTACTGCTCTTGACAACAAAATCTTCACGATTTTCTGCTTGGGATCAGTCCCATGAAAAAACCCTGGAGGTGACCCTCGTGTCTAGCTGCATCATTAAGCAAGAGACACTGGCAACAGGGACTTCATGCGTCTCAAGGGAAATTATTGGAAAGGGAATAACCTTGACCCTAACGAGCACAGACTGATTTCTGTCTGAGGCTACACGAGATGGTTTCCATTTCCTCTCCGGGCTCGTAGTCTGATGGGATTAACTTGAGCTGCAGGCCCTCTGGTGATGCTCCCGGCCGGATTTTCACACAGAGGAGTGGGACGGGGCTGTCGGAGCCATGGTGTTGTTCCATACCTGCAGCACTGACTGTGTGGTTTTGAACTATTTTAGCACACGAGCAGCTGCTGTCAGCAAATTCTCTTAACACTCCTCCCGAAAAACTTGAGTGTCCCAGACCAGCTGAACCCACGACCTGGCTGTCAGACCCACTTGCACGTAATGCTTCTGCGTTATGATTGTGCTCATCCAAACCCTTGCAGCCACACCGCTATTAGCACCTGGCACAAAAGTCACTGCAGGCCTTGGAACCTGGCATCGATCTCCTCTGCTTTTTAGAATCCATTATTTTTAAAAGGTGGAGTAGAAGAGAAAATGACCAGCTCTGCCAGCCAAGAACACCACTTCCCTGGGAGCAGCTCGGCCCCGCGCGACGCACTCTCCTTTCTCCCAGGCAAGCAGGCAGCTAAGTTTAAGAGCTGTGTTACAGAACAAACCCTCAAGGAAATCAGCATGCATTTTTTTTTTTAAACCTCTGACTCTTCAGCTCCATTTACCATGGATTCCATGCTGGCCTGCAACTTGCTGTTCGAGTGAATCCAAATTCAGTGGGATGCCAGCGAGACGCGGAGATGGGAGCAGAGCACCCCAGGCTGCCAGCATGCACATCTTCAGCCTCGCACAGGCAGTTCCTGACTTCTCACTGCACCTCCTCCCCACCCCACTTTTCTTTTTCCCCTCCTACTCTCTTCTCGTGTCTTATTTTACACAAATTAACCCATGGGAGTTTTGCTACAGATACCAGGAGCAATGCAGTTTCACTGCTGGATTGCACATGCTTACAAGCCTGTAGCACAGTCACATTTTACGGTATTTCATTCAAGAAAAAATAATTATTAACATGACAAGCCAGAAAAAGGCACTTCTCATATTCAGCTGTTCTCCAAAAAGGCCCCAATTCCATCTGCCTCCCCAGTGCCTCGGGTGAAAGGTAAGGCTTGCAGTAGATGCGTGCTGTTTGATCATGACTCAGACTGAGCCTCGCGGACCATGCACCAGCTACGTGTCAATAAATGATGTATGAATGCGCATTTGTATAAACACACAGTGCGTTTGGACAATGAGTCACAACTGGTAGAGAAGTATTCTCTCTTCCAAAACAGGTTAAGTCATCACCACTCTGTGCGTTTGTTCCTGTTGCTAGAAGAAATTGTTTTGTGGTTTACCTGGTTTTTGTTTTTTCCAAAGCAACTTCAGCTCTGCAGACGTGGGAGGTGATTTTTTTCTATTTCAAATAAACTGCTGTGAAACATCAACAAGAGCAATTCTTCCTCTCCCCCGCAAAGGTAGGCAGCATTGCTACCGCAGCTTTAACAGCGAGGAAGGTTTCAAAGAAAGAAGGAATAAACAGGAAGGATGCAATCAGGTTTGCTATTTTGGGGAGAAGCAAAGCAAGCTTAAAGAAGCTTTAAGAAAAAGCTTAGAAATTAAGAAAGTCCAATGTAATTCAGAATTCCTTCAGTTCAAAGTGTCTCCAAAGCAATCAGCATATGCAAAAATATACACGCAAGAAACCACAAATCCTGAAGCCTTTCTCGGTCATTCTGAAAATGAACCCAGTCCCAAGGACACTCACGTGCTTAGCTACAGACTAGCACACTTGACCTTTCAAGTACAACTTGCAGCAAATTAGATACGACTACAGCAATGCTTTCTTTTTCCAAAAACCACACATTTTCCAATGGCAAGAAGTGCTGTCCAGGACCCTGGGGCAGAAACTAAAACCCACGCAGAGGATATTCTCTGCAGCCTCCCAGTGACTCTCTCATTCACTCCCACAGCAAAACCACAAGTTAAAACAAGTGCTTAAGCTGAGCAGAACATACCCGAAACAAAGGCACAAGCAATGGGTCACGCCATGAGCTCTTTCCTCACCTTTTCTCCTCTCTACCCAGTCTGCTCTACACCACGAAAAACGCAAGGTCATGAGGGAGGAAGCAGGGAGGAAGAGACAATGACAGAAATTAAAGCTTAATCTGAATTAAGCCTTCTGATCTGAAATACTTTGATTTTAGACTCCACAGAAGACCTCTTATTGTTGGAGCAGGGAGCACATTTTGCAGCAGGAATTCCTGAACTGCACATCTAAACACAAACCCCACCCTTATTACCAATTCTTATTTTAGCACAAATATGTTTTCGCTGCACGGATTTGAGGAAAGATGTCAACCCTTGAACCACACAGCAACAACTAGCACTGTTAGCTGCCTCCTGGAACACCACAAGTTACAGAAACACAGCCTGCAAGTCCTATTCTGCAGGTAGTTAGCAGACAGATTGCAAGTGTTTGGAGATTGGAACAGCTCTGCCTCTTTGGATGAAGAACGATTACCAAAATAAAAGTATCCTTAACAAAAATACAAGTATAACTGCTTACTTTAGGTAAACCTGCATTCAGGAAGCTTCAGGAAATCTCCATTTAATGGAAATTCACTCAACAGGTTCTCTCCTAGAGCTTTTATGAATGTCTTTGTGGTTCAGACGTTGAACTGAGCTCCAAAATGAGGAGAACCAGAGGAGAGTATTTGGAAACAGCCCGAGCTGGCCTCAAAGCCTTGCTCTTACCAAAAAACAGAAGACATCGGTGCTTGGGAAGATGGACACAGTGGAAGCCAGCACACCTAACACCAGTTTATCCCAGTTCCCTGCTAGCCAAGGTGCGAGGTGGTAACGCTGGACACGTGGAGCTGCAAGGAGAACGGCCACAGAGGGAGGGGAGCTTTATCCATCTGTACGCAAATACAATGATTGCTTTATAGACAAGTTATGCCTATCCCACGACGAGGCCATTAATCCAATGAAAATAAATTAAGAAAAATGTGCTGAGACTGACAACGATGCTACACCTCATCGTTAATCCTGACCATATAACATTGCTGCAGGCAAGAGAGCCGTGGAGATGAAGGCTGTTAAATCACCCCACGAACACAGCCCAGCACACCACTGTAAAAATGGTTTATTAGCAGAGCACTTCACAGCATTGTCTGAAACTTTACAACACTTACTTAGTATGTATTTGCTATTTGTCGGGGATTTATTGTCGCATGGGTTATTTTTAAAAGTTTGTACTATTAATGCTAGATTGCCATTGACAAATGTAGCACCGCCAGCACAATCTTCGCACAAGTGTTCTCTTAATGAGCAACTGGCGACGGCGTTGCCAAAAAAATCTGCAAACGTGCAACGATCCAGCTCGCAATTAGACCTGAACAATAGTTCCGCTGATTATACTTTTTATGCTGAACGCATTCAGCGATATGCACTGCGGGAACAGGCTGCATACAGACGAGCTGAAGCCATTCAGCGCGTTTGCGTGCGAGCGGCTTTACTAAAAATTTCAATAAAAGGAATTCTCAAAGTAAACATTTTAAGCAAAACAATAAGCTCTCACTAATCCGCGCATACAGACGTGCATGGGAGTGTTATAAGTATTTACTAGGAATGGAAGGAGCAGGTTTGAGTTGACCCTTTCCTAGGACCAGGGATGATTTTTGGAAAGGTCAGAGCCTGGAAGACTTTGAGCAAGGCACAAAAGCTGCCACCGCTGCTCACCCTGCGGCATCGTGGGCACGGCACGAGGCAGAGGGCACATTGGCTGTGCAAAACACGGGAATCCAGACCAAATCTGTTAATACGGAGACGTGTCGTGGGGCTGCCCACATAAAAACCAAGCAGCAGAGCCACAGACCAATGGGTTTGAGCCGAAATCACTTCAGTTTTGGCTGGAGCTAGTGCTGTGTTACAGGAAACCTGCTCAAGGCCTAATGTTGTTAGATGGAAACAAAGACAAGGTGTTTGCTCTCAAGATGTACCGAATGCCATCAGCAAAGCTGCCAGCACGCTGATGCCATGTCCCTGACTTGAGGCAGTCGGCGGTGGCCGCGTCTTCCTGCTGGAGCTGCTGCTAGCTCCAGACGGGCACTGGCAGAAAGGGGAAACCCAATTACAGACAACAGCAGTATCTTCGTCAAAAACCAGCGAGCAATTAAACGTCTCCTACACACGGAAACATGTATCGAAGCTAATTACTGTACATCGGTCAATGTAATTGCGACTCCAACCCAACGCGGCCCGTGTAATTAGCTGGCACTAATGGAAACCTCCGAACGCAACGAATTGCTGAGATACCCTCCGTCAAGAGGATTTCCTCGGAGTGCCAGGAAGCCAGGCCGCCGCTCCTGTCGACTTTAATGTGCACTTGGCCAGCAGACAGATGGAGGAGCTCCCTCCTTCCCCGTTACCAGCACCCGGGGGGACGTGCCAAGGTCCTCACAGCCAGGCGAAGGCGCCCAAAAGTCCCAGGCACAAAAGCACTGCTCGCTCACCCTTGGGTGCTGCCGGAGGGGAGCAGCAGGGAATCAGCCCCGATAGGATGGTCACTGCACACAAATGAAACTTATTTTCCCCTTTTGCTATTCCACATAGCTCCTTTTGTTCCATGACACCTAACCCTTGCCACAGAAATGCTGCTCACGGAGCTCCGAGATGCCTCAGAGGCGCCCACGGGCTGATGAACCCGGAGCACCAGGCAGCCCAAAGGTTTTATTGCAGGTTTCACAGCGGCAGCAATTAGTGGCACTGAGCTACTGAGGGGTTTTACCTCTTCTGCCAGCTGCATTTCTCCAAAAAGAAATTTAAAAAAATCAACTTTACTCTTGGCAGTGTTGATTGCAGTGGCAGAACTTTTTCTGATGGCCAGGTATAAAGAATACTCGAGGTGCAGCGTGTAACCGTGCCCACCTGGGCAGGGAAAGGCCAGCGAGTGCCTGACATCACGCCACTGTCCATCAGGTGTGTATTATCCTATGGGCCAAGCTGGCAAGATAAAAGCACAATAGAGAATTCGTAAGAGAAATACTGAGTTTACAAGAAAATCCTTCCTGGGGCAGGAATTAACACAAGGCAGAAGTAATAAACGAAAGCCAAAATCTCCTCCATAACCTAAAGGCCATCGCTGTCTCACTGAGCTGGTTTTAAGCTTCAGCAGGTGTGCTACAGACATACAGGTATTTAAAATGTGTGATAAATCAAACAAACCTGGAGGACTTCATCCTGATTTCTACAGCCAAGCAGTTGCCACCAAAGCGCAAGCAGAGCACGAGACCATCACAGAGCTACTACAGAAAAAAACAATCTAACAGCTAGCTCTGGAAACATTAACTGAGGCCATCAAGAAGAAAAGACTTCAGTGAAGGGCATCTGCCTGCAGAAGTCATCTAGGAAGTCCTTGCTGCATTTGGAAGGACACGTTTTACCTGGAGCTGCTCCGAGGCAGGAAAGGTTTGCACCCAGAGCCACAGCACCGAGCTGCTGGAGCTCAGGGAGCATTTGCACAACGCTCTCAGACACACGGTCTCATTTTTGGGTGGTCTGGTGCGGAGCCAGGAGTTGGACTCGGTGATCCTGGTGGGTCCCTTCCAGCTCTGTGCTTCTCTGATTCCTGCCCCAGGTGCCTCTGGTAGAGGAGGAGAGGAGCAAAGGTGCAGGCAGAACCTGCACTTCCACCAGCATTGTAAAAAGTTTCCTTTCCAAGTTGTGCCCACGTGCATCCACGCGCCTGACTGCCAGGAACAGAATTTCCTCCCGGTGCTGCTGTCCAACAGCTGCTCGATACTGGAACATAATTAATAGGTCTACAATACCGAGCTATTTTCTTCTGGATGCTACGGACTCTTTTTTCATCCAGAAATTCAATGCATTCACTCTTTATTCACTTACAACCCCACTGAGAGCCTATAAATTATTACTTTCTATTGCTGTGCATCCAGAGGCTCCAGCCAGGGTCACGGCACCGTGCCGGAGCGGAGCCGCCGGCTCCACGAAGCTGCTCCGGCCGGGTCGATCAAAATATCCTTTTAGTGGATGCTAAAATGCTCCTTGTTTGTATAAAATAAACTGTTCAGTCTATGTCAACAGCTTCTCTTCTGCTGTTCCCCCTGGCAGATTAATTATCAGTCCGCCCAGATCTTCTCCTCCATCGTATTAACTGATTCAATGTCATTTAAAACATATTAAATACAGCACTACAGCAGACTTGAAACACTAAATAATTCATGACAGCAAAATAAGGTCTACATGGGGCTAGGAGATCTTACAAACATCATTCCTGTATCCCCCGCCCTCCCCAGTATTTTTCTAAAAATAAAAGACGAACTTGGGGGCAATTAATATGCGATACGGTTCCAGCAGCAGCAAAATAATTTTTAGCATCTCCTTCAAAACACTGTTTCATAGCATCCATCACTTACAGGAAAACATGATCAAGACGGGAGGCTCTGAATACCTCGGTGTTTTCTCCAGGATTCAATCTAGCCTGCTTCTAAATATGTATAATGCCGAGGCTGCATTAACACATTAAAGCTTTGTAGATTGCCATCACTGCTTCTGCTGCTTAATTTCATCTATCCCTCGCAATTCAGATCCTCGACTACTTTCATCCTAAAAAAAAAAGGCACATCTCAAATATAAAGACTCATGATGCTCACATAAGCAGATTGCCAAGCAAGTTTAAGAGAACATATATTTAAAACCTGGCAGCAAAACTTCACTCCCCAACTCAATGGGAGTACTCGCTCAGCTTCTATTGCCTGGATGTTAATAAAAAGCATACTCTACGATCAGTTAAGCCTGACAAAGTCTGGGCAGGATGATGAGTTTGACAAGTCAAACAATTCAGGAGCACACTTGCAGAATTCACGAGCTGACGGAAGGGGGGGAAGGCTCTGAGCAACCGATAAAGCCTCCGCAAGGGACTCGGCGCGTTTGTTTTCCACTCCAGCTGCACAGAGACAGAAGCACAGCACAGTAACACAAAATGGATGCTTTTTTTTTTTTTTTTTTCTCCAAACACTGCCTTAATTTCCACACAAGCCTGTCTGCCCGGCTGAAATTCATTTGCTGCTTCAGACTATTTGCATTGCTAAACGCTCCTTTCCGCTCGTTTAGGAGCAAGCGGAGAATTTAAAGCACTCCGGGCTCGAGACCGTCCTGCTGCACCACGCACCCCAAAGGACAGATGATCCCATACACCAGCACGTGCTGGGTGCCCCCACCCCGGGCTCAAACCCCAGCAGGATCCCGGGGAGCACAGCCCAGGCTGAACCCAGCTGCAAGGCTCGGAAAAGCAGAACTCACCCAGCGCCGGTTAAGCTCGCGAGAGCAGCATGTATTAATTAGCAGGCAGAAGTTTAAAGTTTCCTTTAATCATCTTGAAATGCTTTGAAACCCCCTTTTCTGGTGTAGCAGCTCCGAGAGGGCTTTTATCTTTCAGCTGTGACACAGGAGGCATGCTGGAAGCCCTGGGAAGCTTTTTGAGCCTCCTCCAGTTTGGGCTCCTCTCTTTGGCAATCAGATTTCCCAAACCCGCGCGCAGCCACGGCTAGCAGAGAAACTGTCGAAGACCAAGGAGAAATAAATCACTGCATTTACCACGAGGAGGAAAACTTTTGCTTCTGGAAAATCAGAGCGTCGGGGAGAGCCACGCTCCAGTTTAACGCCGGTGTTTTATCCGGCATCCTAAATCCTCCCCACACGTGGCACAACAGGATAAACCCCTGCCTCCCCCGCGCCACAGACCCGGTGATCACGGCGCAGCTAATTGCACGGCACCCTAATTAACAATTACCAGCTTTCTCACGCAAAACCGAGCAGCCAGGCTAACGGCACGCAGACCTGCTCTCACGCACTGCCTCCTCCAGAAGAAATCTTCCCCTGGAAGGATCTCCTGGCGCTACCTGCACACGCTGGCACGTCCCCTGGCAACAAAACCACAGCTCCCCACGGTCCCCCGAGCCAGGCATCTTTCACCCCAAGCTCACTTACCGGCCACGAGGGGCTGATAAAAGCCCCCGCAGAGGAGATTTTCCAGCTGGCACCTCCTGGAAACGCAGCTGGCAGCTGGACGAGCGTTATTTGGGCAGCTCCAGCCCTTCACAGCCCCCCCAAATTCAGCCCCAGTTCGGTGATCGAGGCAGGGGATCTGCTCCGTGCTTACCTTAAGCAAAGGGAGGTCTCCGAATTCTAACGGGGCTCGGGGGTTTCAGCTTCAGAAATGCATCGGCGGGCGACCCAGCGAGATTTCCCTCTCCGATTTCCTACAGGGGAGATGTGGAGAGGAAAAAATAATAAAAAAAAATAATAATTGGAGTACTTCAGGATCCGCAGCAGCCACCGGAGTTGGCTTCCTTCCCCTCTATCTGTAGAAATCCTCTTACTCAGTCCTGTCTGCTCGTAAGACAGCACTGCTGACGAATTTCAAGGCTCAGCTCTTGACATGCAGAATCACTGAAGGATCAAGAGCATAAATGTCACTTCCTCCAGGCAGCACATCAGCGGCGAAGGAGCCTAATCTGCTCTCCCCACCACAATCCCACCAATTGACGAGCAAATCCCGGCATCTGCCTCATGCAGAGCTCGCAGCAGAGACGCTCCCGAAGAATCCCAATGCAGCGCCCGCGTTTCGAGGAGCTCCCTTTTAGCTGCCCCATTATGTAGTTCCACTTGAGGAGCTGCACGAGTGGAAGAACATAAACTGGAAAGCTAATAAAGCACCAAGGCAGAGCCTAACCTTGAAACAAATTACAGCCGGCGACGTCGGAGCGGTAGCAGAGGCTCAGGAATTATTCAGCGAGCTCCAGACGAGGTTTAACTAACCAAATTCCAGCTTTATTTATGGCACGCGTGCCGGCCCCAAAACCTTCGCCTGGCTTTTTCCACCTCCCTTATTGCTTTTGCACATTTCCTGATCAAAGCCGAGGGAGGCTGGCAGCTTTCTGAGGGCGTTTCGGACCCCGAAGTTTCTTGAGATAGGATTTAGGCGCACGGAGGCACCGTCCTCCGCACCCCCGATACCCGTGGATTAACCACAACTCGGGCCGCCAGCAGCAACTTGACCCACCGTGTAATTAACTCCTGAAATGGCATTTTAATGGTCTCTGCCCTTCCTCAACTTGGCAGCAGCACGTATAATGACGCTCTTATTAGCCCTCCTGCCTCCTTCCCTTGCATTCCCAATTTCAAATTAAACAAAACCTCTTCTGTTGGAGCTCGCCTTGAAGTAGTCTTGTCTTAAAAGGATTACCCTCCGCTAAAAGCCCACTGGATTCCACAAAAGGAGGCTTATTCCTGCATTTCAAGTCCCTTTTTTTCTTTTTCTAGGTACCTAATGCACACCTGGATTATTTTCCCTAAAATCTCTTTGAATTTTCTCACCGAATTAGCTCAACAAGGTAAATTTTATCACCCATTAAAATTTATGCCAACGCAACTCGAGCCGGCTCGGTATTTCTCCCTATAATCCCCTCGCTGGAGGCTCAATTTAATAAACAAAGGCAGCTCTAATAATTCAAATCTTACTCTCAAAGATGCGATGTGCCTGTCAGAAGCTTTCTGCAACACAGTCAGTACATTTCTCCAGCCCCTCTCCAAGGCTTTGCATACATTTCAGCCTGCATCTTGCCTTTTGAATGCTGATAACTGCTGTTTCTTTTCTCTCCTTTAAAGGATTAAAGGCAGCCACACAGACATTTTTATTAGTGCATCACGCACCATTAAATTGTCAGCTTGTCTGCCGCGATTCTCCTTAGGAAAAAAAAAATAAAAAATACATACGTGGCCTTGAAAACATCTTTCCCACCAAATCCTCATTTTCCTGGCACTTATTTACAAATTGCAGCAAACAAAGGCAAAGCACCACGTGCGTTTTCCCTGCAGCCAGGTTACAGCAGGCGAGCAGCACTCCGCGCCCAGCATCTATTTTTAAGCAGCACCCAGCACTTCCACGCCAGAAAACCTCCCCTCGGCCTCCCCAGGAGCTTTATTTTTTATTATTTCATCGCTCGCCGCAGCGCCTTCGAGAAGCGAGGCGAGACCTCCCAGGCTGTGCATCCTCCTAACACGGGAAAAACTCCCAGAGGAGGAAAAAAAATAAAGTTTTTTACCAGGAGCAAGCAGCGACAGGGCTGGCCAGGAGACTCCGCGCTGAGGCTGGGGCAGGCAGATGCCACCTCTCCAAGGGGACAGGACCCAGCACTCCCCAAAATCCTTTCCTAATGGGGCTGGTTCTTCCCTGCATCCCTCATTTTTTGCCCGTTTTTGCCCGTTTCTCGCAGTTCTCTTGCACAGATTCCTTTTCTTTGACCCAAACCACACGGGAGCTGCCCAGCTTTGCTCAAGCAGAACCATGCCACGGCACAAAGCGAGCCAGGTGGGAGCAAGGAGGGCTGCAGCATGGTGAGTTACCTTTCTACCCATATCATACCCGTTTGGAAGGTTCTGCCCCTACAAACCCATCGCCCTGTGTCCCACCACAACATTTAAGGAGCAATCGGCACAGCTGAGACGTTTAACTGAAGGCCCAAGATCTGCACCAAAGGGGCCATTTGCGCACTCCTGGCTCTCTACACATAACGGAGCTATCCCCGAGCCCACCCAGAGCCACAAACCCCTCTCTAAAACACCACTAAATACCACTAAAATCCCAGTCCCACACCAACCCAGCACTGGGTGCTGGCACAGGCACTGCCCCGCTCCTCGACCGGCTCGGGGCAGGAGGGAGAGAGGAGCACGGCCCGTCCTTCACGAATTGCTTTTCAATTTAAATCAGGTGGGTGCAGTGACAGCACCTAATTAGCTGCTTGGCCTGAGGATGGGGTTAATATTGAGGAAATATTCAGGGCAGACACAGAATTCCTGAGCACGCGACCCATCAAGGCGCTCACTGCGGGGTGCTGGTGTCCGGCCCCAGCACTTAGTCCCCATCCGATGCAGCACAAGAAGGAGATTTAGAGCAAAAACAGGGCACCCGTTTTGGGGTGCTCCTGTCCAACAGGGCAGGCACTCGACAGAGTCACAGGCACTCGATAGGGTCACAAGAAATGGGGTCAAACTAAGCGATTTTGGAGACAGGTCCCCACTAAGCCAGCGAAACGAGCTCGGTTTGGCAAGCAGAGGGCACCTTTGGGGCTCAAAGCCAGGCAGGTTTCGTGGCATCCCTCCCCCGTACCCCACAGGCTCACCACCATGCCTGGGGCTCCGTACAGCCCCTCGTCGTCCACCCAGGCAAACACCAGGCCTGCAGCATTAAATCCTGAACAGCAGGACGAGACGTTTTACAGCGAGCCCCAGGAGAAACCATCACCACCAGCAGGAGCCTGCCGGTCTCCTAACCCGCACTCGGCCCCCCAGGGCTATTTTATGACACGCACAAATTGCACCAAACCTCACCAGATCCCCTGCAGCCCGGGGACAAACCTGGCACTGCAGAGAGGGGAGCGAGCTCCAGCAGAGGGCACTCGGAGGCAGGGAGAGGACCCGGGGGGAGCCGCAGCACCCAGAACGGGAGGACAGCAGTGCCAGAAGTCCCACCAAGTGACATTTTATATCAATAAATTTATATATTTATATATACACACACACACACACTATATATACACACTATATATATAAATATATACTTTTTTTTTTTTAAAACACTGCAACATTTTGCAAAGAAAGCTCACATCTTACAGAGAAGTGGAGAGCAAGCACAGCCCCAAAACCCCAGGCTCCCCGGCAGGCAGGCAGGACTCGGTACCAGCCCCATGTATTAAAACACCACCCATCACCCCTCAGCAGGATAACCTCCTCCATCTACACTCATGGAAAACAAATAAAAATAAATAAATAAATAAAAAATAAAAAAATAAAAATAAAAAAAAAAGGACCGAAACCAGCAGGAGCAGCTTCAATCGTAGCTGCTTGGAGAAACAGAAGTTTCACTGGTCAATATTTTTTCTTTCAAAACTTTGTACCGGAGGGTGTTTACCACAGGTGCTCGTTTTAAAGCAGGAGTCCCCACGAGGATCAAGCTCAGCGTTACAGCCTCCAAACAAATTCAGCGAGCTGTGTGCCGGGGATTTCACCCCAAGTATTTTGTACTGTGTGTAAACTGCAAGCCCCGTAACCCGTGTCAGGGAAAACTCAAATATTTACATGTGTAAAAAAAAAAAAAAAAAGGGGGGGGACACTGCTGATAGGATTTCTTTCTTTGACAGAGGTTTAACAACTGTTACGTGGGATTTAAGGCAAGGTCACAGAGCTCGGCTCAGAGTCCATAAGGTCAAGATCCCGGTGTTCAAAGATCCCTGCCATCCCCAGGCCATGCCCCAGCAAACACCCGGAGCAGGGCTCGGACACCTGGGGCTTCCAGGCACTGCTCAGCCCGACGTCTGACCTTTTATAAGCACTCAGGGCAGGAGACGAAGCAATGAAGTGTCAGAGGAGTGCAGCACCACCTCGGGCCTTCTCAAAACCTGCAGCAGCCGTCGGGAAGCGCCGCTGCTGCGAGTGACCTGCGAGCTAACCCCAAACGCTGCTTTCAGCTTGCATTTTCCCAAGCCACCAATACCATAAAAAAGAAGAAAAAAAAAAAAGTATTTAGGTAAGAGATGGAGAATTCTGTTTTTTAAAAGGAGAACCAGCTAAATCTCACTCTTGCAAGAAAGCCAATTTTTGCAAACAGCTACAAACATGTCACAATCCTGCATTACTACGCAGCCCTCAGAGTCGTGGCAGCACATTTGCATATCTATTACTCTATAAATTTTACAGCCCACGTATCCCAAGCACGCTGTTGCCGAACGGTGATGCCAAGAGCTGGCTTTCGAAGAAAACTCGGGGCTCTGCAGAACCCTTTGGCTACCAGACCACGCTCGCTGCTGCTGTTTGGTTCTCGGCTCCGAGCCTCACCTGCCTCAAAAACCTCAGAGCAAACTCACCTCCTGTACCCGTAAGGCTTCCCTATGATACCAGGCACCAAATATTTACTTCTAGACACAGTTTAAAGACGAGTTTAAGAACCAGATGTGCCTTGTGGCCAACGTTCCCCAAGTTACACCAAGAGGAATCCATCCCCTCCTGCCCAGAGCCCTAAAACACCGCAGGCAGCATCCCTCCGTGGGGGCACCTGCTGGAAACAACCCACAGCTAGCGAAGGGAGCATCTGAATTCAGCACAAAATCCTGCTGCTTCTCACCTCCCAGCCAGGCTGCGATCCTGTTCCCAGCACCAAATGTTCCAGCTCTGACACTCGAGGTGGCACACGGGTGCGCGCGGGGCGCTTTGCGCACAACCCAGCGCGACGCTGGGCAAAAGGAGCCCGAGCCTCGCTTTGTTTTCCATGAATTCGTCACTTCGCATGATAAAATATTAAAAACGCCTCTTTTAAAAGCCTCATTCTCAGCAGGCTTTAATATGAACATTCTCCGAGCGCGCTGTTCATGCTTAAAAAACAGGCATTAAACAGCTGAAACGTTTGATGTTTGGAAACACAGCTACCCATCTGCCAAGGCCTTGGGAAGCATTACGTACCCAGCAAGATTTTCTGTTCTAAACCTATTTAAAGAAAAAAAAAAATATATAAAAATCTCCAGACATGCAAAGCTCGGAGCTTAAAAATAATCCTTTCTACTTACTCCCAGATCTTCCCTGCAAAAGGCTTTGTTTACTGCGAAGCTCCAGCGTGCTGCTGCTGGCATGGGGATCTCCCTCGCCTCCTCCACGTAACGGGTTTATAAATTCATTTATAAATTACCTGCAGGGCTTGGAGGTGCCTGACCTGCCCTCCTCGGCCACCCAGGGCTCGCCGCATGCCCTGCTGTGGGTTATGGTGCCCGTGGTCCAGTGGGATGTGCAGGGAGCTCCCTGCCTGCAGAGGGGTCCTGGGCACAACCTAAAAGCCAAAAACTTGCAGGAGATGATGGAGCACAGCCCCAGGAGAATTGGGGTGAGCTCCAGCCGTGGGGCAGCCCCAGCAGCATCCTCGGGGCTGGGGACATTAAGGGGTGCCCCATATACCCACACCACCCCCACGCTGTCCTCTTGGGGTCCCGGTCACGCCAGGCCACGGGGATTACCGCTCTGTAATCCTAAAAGCAGCCTGAAGTTAGCAGCAACATATGGCAGAGCACGACGGAGCTCTTCCTGCCACCCACCCAAAAGCGACGAGCTTCGCTGACAGGTTTTTTGCAGTTTCTCTTCCTCGGAAATTCAAATTTGTCTGGAAGAACAGCGACTGCAGGAAAAGCAGAGCAAGGAGCCCCTAATCCCGGGAGGAACTTGGCTGTCGGGGGGGGGAGCAGGCACGGCTCCGACACCTAAGCTCTGGGGCTGGCGAGCAACCAAGATTTTGTCTAAATTCACCTCCTGTGTGGCTCCATGGGGAAAAAAAAAAATAGAAACACTCAAAACCCATCACAGGAACAGGGTGGAAGAGAGGTGCACAGCTCGACTTCAAAATGGATTAAAAAAACCCACAACCACAGGAATGATGCTGGCCTCCCTTTTCTTCCCCAGACGCCTCGTCCCTCACCACCTTCACCTGCAGAGCCACCAGCCCTGCGGTGTGAAGCACACCACCTGGTTTGGGTCCTCAAAAACACGAAGAAACGGTATAGGAAAAGAAAAAAAAACACAGAATTAGGTCTCCCTTTCTGCAGCAGAAGATGCCCCGAGCTCACTTGTTGACGTTTCTCATTAGGAGACATCCGAGAGCCCCGCGAGGAGAGCAAAGCTTCTTAGGGTTTTTGAAGGAAGCCTTCAACAAACAGCAGGGATGGCAGGAGCCCATCCGTCCTCGAGATTCACACAACAGTTAACACTTTTCTTTTTTTTTTTTTTTTTTTTTTGCAAGAACTTAAAAAAAAAAAAATCCTTTAAGACAACATAACACGCAGCCTTCTGTACGCAGCTTCATCCTCACGCACCTTTTAACGGGACAGCTTGAGCTCTGACTTCAAGCTGGTTTATTTGTCAACTTCCCAAAAAGCAAAGCTGACGTTTTTAACAATGTATGCTAAAGATGTATTTTTTTTTTTTTCTGCCTCCCAAAACGCAGGAATGTAAATCAAATTGACGGAGGCAAAAAAAAAACAAAAAACAACTACAGACCCCTTGGACCCGATGATCTCTGGAGATCCCTTCCAGCCCCTACAATTCTCTGATTCTGTGATTTTTCCATTCAAACCACAAGCTAAAATCCGGGTTTAGCTCAATCCTGCTGTCAGAGCGTTGCTGTGAGAATTGCTCGTTCAGACGTAGACATCTCTGAGGTCGCTGAGTGCTCTGCAATTAGACACGTCCCCGGCAGCTCATTAACCGGGCTCTGCCCGTTGACGGCAACTGGCTCCAAGCGTAACGGAGAAAAAGGAATGCCAAAAGGTAAAAAATCAAATCTCACGTGAAGGTTACATCAAACAGCTCTGCTTCATCTTTAAAAAAGGGAAATCCCAAAAGAATTTGAGAACTGCAGGCAGTGGCCTCGGGGTTGGGCTGGGGAACCTGGCCGGGAGCCTTCGGGTCTGCCCCAACAGGAGCTGGGTGCCAGACCCTGACCTGGGCATTATTGCAGGCTGTGACCTCGTTAGCGTGCTGTTAACGAAGCAGGGCTGAAGGTTTGGCTTACACTTGGCTATTTCGACTGATGGAAACCATCTGATGGGGCTTCTGCTCGCAGCACCCCAGGGCAGGAGGGCTTCGGGGCTCCTCTGAGGATCCCCACCCACCCGGGGGCAGGAGAAGAAGGAAAAGACCAAAACCACGTCTTTGGGAAAAGCACGCCCAGGAAAAACCTAGGAAATGGTTTCCCTTTGAACACAGAAAACTGAGAGGAACGAAGCTGCCTGTGCAGCCTCCCCTCGCTCTTACCAAAGGTGAAGCTGCCCTTCGGTATCTCCAAGGCCATCGAGGAGTGCAAGTCACAACTCCCGGTTTTTCACCTCCAAACGGCTCCAAGAGGTTCTGCTAAATCCATCCTTTTGTTTCGAGGCCTTGTGGAATTTCCTGCGTACCTTAATGCCATTAAGGTGACAAAAAAAACACACAGCAGCCACATTTCCTGCGCTGGAAGGGTTCAGGGACTCTCCCACCAGATCTGCTGATGGGAGAGCTTAGTTGTTTCCCTTGCAGGGTGAAAAAAAAAAAAAGCCACAATCCCCTGTAACAGCCTTTATTTTTTCAAGGCATGAAGCAGGACGGCGAACACCAAGCTTGAGCAAAGCCCCTTCAGGAGCCGACCTCCAGCTCCCATGACACAAGCAACGTAAGCAAGGGAAAAAGAAAAGGTGCCATAACTGAGATAAAACGCTAATTAAAAGCTCGTTTCCTCTGGCCTCAGCAGCGAGCCTTCTTCTGCAGGCTCTCCTTACCGTGCATTTTATCTCCCATGGCTCAGGCTCAATATTTACCATCTAAAACGCAGCCAGGAAGCAATTTTGGGCCGTCCAGAGGAGCTGGTTAAACATCAGCCACCACAGGGCTGGGCTGGGAGGCGAGGAAGGACCCGGACACGTGGCAGGCACCTGGGGGATTCATCAGTCAGCAGGGCTGAGAGCCTCCCAAACGCATTTTGGGTTTTGGTGTTGGAGGAGGAAAGAAAAATAAAAAAAAATCACAAGATCCTAATGTTACAAAAAGGGGAACATCTGCCGGCATTTTGGGTCTGCAGCACAAGAAGCGATGAGTCAACTTGCTGTGGAAAGCAGCAGAAATGAGAGCTCGAAGCTCTGGCTGCTTTGGACATGAAAGGCGGTTCGTTAACACACGGCCAGGCAGCAAAGCGACCAGCCCGAGACACGCCACCAGCAGCTGCCTTTTAATCTTCCAGCTCAATTAAATGTTCAGAGAGAGAGCTACGTAGACCTAACTTCAGTGAAATCCAGCTCGTCGTTATTATTATTATTATTTTTCAGGAGGAGACATCAGAAAACCACCGACGGCCAAAACCACCCCAAAGAGCAGCTCCAGCTCCGAGCAAATCGCTTTGCCCAGCCTCTGCTGACATTACAACGGTACCACCAGCACCCACAGCTGCTCCCGTGGAATATTTACACTAAACGTGGAAAAATTGGGTTCATTTCCCCAAAGTAATCCCCCCAAACCCCTTGTTTACCTCCACACGTGCACGAGCTGGTGCCCGGCTCTCCTCCCGCCGCAGCCTCACGGCCGGGGTGGTGCTGATCAGGAGGCAGCCGGGCCACGAAGGAGCCGAGGACACTTGTCTTACAGAAAATTACTGTCAGACGCTGCCAGGCCCAGCTTTCCCTCTCTCCGGGCCGGCAGCCAGCCGCTAATCAGCTCAGGGCCCTCCTAATTTTCAGCTGGGCAACAAGGCGGCGCGACACAAAGGCGGGCGGCCTCCTCCGGGCACGCTTCCACTGAGAAGGTGGAAAAAGAAAAACCCAAATCGCTGGCAGGCACCGCCGGTATTACCTGCGGGGAGGTTCAGGAACTCCCCCGAGTGCCAAAATTTCCTTTATCCAAGTTTTTTATCTAAAATTTTTATCCAAAATTTCCTGTGCTGTCACAGCACCCCACCGGCTGGGGCGGCCAGCTCTGATGAGGGTGGCAAAATCAGCCCTGTCAATTTAGGATTCGTCCTTCTCACCTGAATATTTTAGTCCAAATGCCTGCCACAAACTCTGCTGCCACAGGATTCGGACAGCTGTGGTGCCGAGACCTCCTCCATGCACCCGAAAAGCAGGGGCACGGAGCAGCTGGGGGAGTCCCGGCTCGTTTTGGGGACAAGGGCTCCACTTCTCATTTTTTAACACCTACAAAGGCTCCGAGCAGGGGCACCATTAGCTATCCGCAAGCCCTGCACCTAAAGGAATGAGCCAAACGCCCCAATTCCTACCAACATCACCCCAAACAATGCTTTTTGGTGTCTGACACCAGCGGGCACCACGAGGATTAGCACACACAGAGGAGAGATTTCCCTCCTGCCCTGCCCGGGCAGCTCCCAGCCATTTGCAACGTTAAAATTGGGCTAAAAGGTGGAATAAATCAGCTAAAAGTTCACATCCCACATCCTCAGAGCCCACAGAAACCAAACGGACCCAGGACACTCGGGTCTGTGCCCGCACACACCCTAAGCACATTTATTGGGGTTTTTGGGACTTCGCCATACAACCAGGTGCCCCAAATCCCCTCCGTTAGGGGGGATCTCGCAGGGCCTCGTGCACGGGGCCTGCAGGAGCCCTGTGGGCACCGTGTCCGAGGGCAGCGCGGGGCAGGAGGGGCTGGCACGGGCGGTCCTGTCACCAGGGTGCTGCCCTGCACCAGGGCCACTGGGGGCACGGGGGCTCAGGACCCTTAGGACCCCAAGAGCCCCAGAAGCCCCCAAAAAGCCCCCAAAAAGCCCCCAAAATCCCCAGAAGCCCCAAAACCCCCAAAAGGCCCCTGAAGCCCCAAAAAAACTCAAAAAGCCCTGCAAAGCCCCCCAAACCCCCAGAAGCCCCCCAAAAGCCCCCCAACGCCCCAAAAAGCCCCAGAAGACCCCAAAACCTCAAAAAGCCCCCAAAAGCCCCCAAAACCCCAAAAAAGCCCCCAAACACCCCCAAAAGCCCCCCAAAGGCCACAAAAAGCCCCAGAAGCCCCCAAAAGCTCCAAAAAGCCCCAGAAGCTCCCAAAAGCCCCCCAACGCCCTAGAAAGCCCCAGAAGCCCCCAAAAATCCCCCAAATCCCCCCCAAAGTCCCCCAAACCCCCCAGATCTCCCCCTCCACCCCCACCCCACGCCCCCCTCCACCTCCCCCAGGCCCCCCACGCCCCCTCCAGCCCCTCCCCGAGCCCGAACACCCCCCGCTGCCCCCCCCCAGCCCCTCCCGGTGCCCTCCCCGTACCCGGGGTCCCCCCGCACCCCCCTTCCGGGGGCAGCCCCAGCCCCGGGCGCCCCCCCCGGTGCTCAGCGGCCACCGGCAGGCGGCCCCCGAGCCTGCGCTGACCCCGCGGGGCCGCCCCGGTTCCGGTTCCGGCCCCGGTTCCGGTCCCGGTTCCGGTTCCCGCCGCTCCCCCCCCCGGAGCCCGGTCCCGGTCCCTACCTGCGGCCGCGGGCCCTGCCGGCGGGCGGAACCCCAGCGCCGGGGCAGGCGGGGCCGCACGGAGGGAGTGGAGCAGCGCCCCGCCTCCTCTCAGCCAATCGGAGCGCAGTGGGCGGGGCGTTGGGAGCCCGCCGGCCAATAGGAGCGCGCGGCCCTTCCGGTCGCGGCGCTACCTGCGCCGGGGCGGGGGTGGGAGGGGGTGTGGGGGGGAGCGGCCCCGCCCACGCTTCCCGCGAGAGCGGTGGGAAAGGGCGGGGCTCACCGCCAGCCAATGGGGGAGCGCGGCGGGGGCCAGGGGAAGGGGGCGGGGTTTGGAGGGGGAAGGGCGCCGCGGATTGGCTGCGCGCGGCCACGCCCCCCGCCCCGCAGCGCGCACGTGGCGGCGCGGGCGCGGGAGAACGAGGGGCGCGGTGGGGTTAACCCCTGCGCTGCCGGAGCGAACCGTGAGGGGACCGGGGGGGCACGGGAGGGGTCCGGGGGGTCCCTGGGGTCCGTGCCCTGCCTCGGCCCGGGCAGGGGGGCGAGGCCCCGGGCTCAGCTCTGCGGGCTGAGCGCATGAACCCCTCCAGCATCATGCCCACAGCCCCATCAGACAGCATTTTGCTGGATTTTGGCTTTTTTTTTAATTTTTATTACACCAATTTGCACCTTTCTGGGGCATTCTGCAAAGCTCTGACCTCTTGCCAAGCCTGCGCCTTGCAAAACCCTCCTTGTGTATTGCCAACTTCCCCCGAAGCACAACCTCAAGCTCCCAATCAAGCACCGCAGGGCTGTGATGCCCCAGGGCTGGAGCCACTGGGAGCACTGGTGTCACTGGGAGCACTGGTGGCACTGGGCGTGCTGGCGGCACGGGGCCACGCACTGGGACCGACCCCACCAGCCCGGCTCATGCACGGTCCCGTAGGGCCCTGCAAACTGAGCTACGGGTTGGTGAAACCAACTGGCTGTTCCCCTGGTTTCACATTAACTGGGTTAATTAACCCAGCAGGTGCCCTAATGAGAGCACCATCCTCATTACTCACACCCAGGAAGGTATTTACTGTAGAAAACTCAGCACTGCCACGAGACCTTCCCCGTGGTTGCAATGCATTTCCCTTGGCCTTGCCTTCCATAGCACAAGCAGAGCCCCAGCAGCCCCCCTTCAGGACCACGCCCCGGGGCTGGGACACCCGTGCATTGCTCCAAACCTCACCAGCAGCACATAAACAAGCAAAAACTTGTTTAAAAAAAAAAAAAATAGGAAAAAGTGCAGCTGGGGGTGCTGAGCTCCCGCTGCACGGCACGCTCATGGGGACCCCGCAAGTGCTGTGATGCTGGCGGCCTCAGGCAGGACCCCCCGCACCAGGGCTGGCCCAAAAATCATCTCCATGGTGACACGAACACCTCCTTCGGCTGCTTGATTCGTTAGCCTTGTTTGTCACACGCTGGGAAAAGAAAAACAACAGGGCGAGGTGCTTGGATAATGGAAGGGAATCGCTTTTCCCCTCTCCTCTCCGCGTGTGGAGGGGCTTGTGCCACCCGTTCCCTCTCAGCCTGGTGCTGCCACAGATTTTCCATCACAAACGAGCCCGGATCTCGCTGTGGCTTTCACTCCAAACGCATTTTATGGAGCTGCTGTGGTGGAAGAAGCCCCTGCGGCCCTGAGGGCCCTTCACCCAGCAGCAGCCCCGTGCTACCAGGGACTGGCACAAAACCCCACAGGATAGTTTTGATGTCATCCCCTGAGCATGGGGCAGATGCTCATCCCTTGCAGAAATGCCACTTTTGGGGTCCTCGGACCCACAGAGGGGTCGGGGTGGCTCTGCTTAGGGCAGGGCAGCGCGAGGAGGGAGCGCGGCGAGGCACCACGCCGAGCACCCCCTGAGCTTCCCCTGCGTGATTTGGGATGGAAACGTGGTATTTCACTCTCCTTTTCTTCCAGGAACTCCTCTTGCTTGTTTAAGGGCCGTGTCAGCAGCCCACCTGAAAGTTAACAGCGTCCTCAAAGAGCGCTGTGAAGAAATACCAGGGATGCTCTTGCTCCACTACCAGATAAAGGGTTTAGGCAGAGGCCCCGTAGCATAATGCATTTAAATAGAGCTTAAAAGATGAGGTCCTGATGCCAGGGTAAAAATTTACATTGCAATTACCATCGTGTTCCCGACTAGCTGCCGAGAAATCCTTTATTTCAGCCAGCCCAACACCCGGCCCCGCTCAGCCTTCCCCCGGCCCGGGCCCTAAGCAGATGATTCATGTATTAATATGTGCTTATTAGAGGACTCCTCTCCCTCCTCGCCTGCTATCTGTCTTCGGCGATGGAGGAAGGAAATGAATTCTTAAAACCCCGGGAACAAACGGTGCGGGCGCGGAGATCAATCCTGCTCCCGCTGACGTCAATGGAAAAAATTTCCCCCGGCTCCAACGGGGGCAGAATTAGGCAAATGCAGCAGGTACACAGCTGGCCGACAGCCAGGCAAAAATCCATAGGGCTGAAGGGGGAAAAATTGTTAAAAATAACCCGAGGGGATGGAGGACTGGCGGTGCTGTTTCTCTGGGGAGCCGCAGCCCGTCCCTCCTCATCCTCCTCGCACTGCGCCGTGCCCCCTGCCTTTGCTTTGGGGGGCAGGGAGTGCTTATAATGAGCCTGTGGGGTGTTATTGCTCCTTAATTAACTCGTTTGGGTGCAAATCTATAAACTCCCGCCGTCCCCTAAGCGGGGCAGCATTTTGGTTTGGGGGTTTTGGGGTGTGGGCAGAAGGGAAGGGGAGGCAGCGGCACCGCTGCGCACGGGAGATCAGTATCGGCGTCCCCCATAGTGAGGGACAGGCCTACATCCCAGTGACAGCGGGTTCCACAAACAAGAAGACAACTTGGTTTAATATAAATAAATAAATAATGAAATAAGAACAAGAAAAAAAAAATAAGAATTTGGTTTAATTCTGAGTGAGGACACGCGGGCCAGGCTGGGACGGCCGCTTACGCCAGGGTCTCTCCGTGCCGTGGTGCCCATCAAGGAGAAATCGGGTTTTGTATCAGCAAAAAAGGGGAAGGTGGGAGAGAGAAAAGCCCCAAATTTCCTGCTCTTACTGCAGTGCTGAGGGGCAGAGTGCTGAGGGCTCGCTGCCAGCTGGCTGGGGGGCTGGAAACGGCGAGAGATGGCACGAAAAAGAAATGCTCCCACCCCACCGGAGCCACCACCAAAAGAAACAACACCAAAAACACCACCAGCACCACCAAAACCACAGCCACCAAAATGGTTTCGAGCACCATCGCCCCACATGTGGGCCCAGAAATCACCACCGGCCCTAATTGGAAGCCAGCAGCTAACGAGATGTCAGCCGAGCAAAATATTGGGAGCCGCATAATAATTATATCAATGAAATCAACAACAATTTAACAGCAAAGGTTAATTACATTTATATAAAAATCTGATAGACAAAATGATGCTCAAACAGTTGGGCAGACTAATTGAAAGCTAATGTTGCTCCTAAATTGAATTTCAAATGAATTTTACATCCATAGTTCATTTTGCTAATTTCGTTCCCTGTATCCTGTAATTTGTTGGCAGTGATTGATTACTTAAGTGAATAATATCTACGTACCAGGGCCACTTAGTGATGGAATATGCCAAATGTGATCGCGCTGTTAATAAACACAGTTCCTTTAAGGTTTCCCTCCCTGGGTTTCGAGGAGCGGGGGCACGGCCCCGGCTGCGAAGGGCTTTTGGTGGCCGCCAGCTCCTGCTGTGGTTCCTTTACCAACAGGTTGTGCCGAGGGCAGCTGCCTGCTGAGGTATCACAGCGCTTCACCCCCTCCCCAAAATCCCATTTTTATCCCTCAAAGTGCCAGGATTCGTACTGGAGGTTTGGCACCAGAAGCTCTCCGTGCCGCCCCCAAGCTGTGATCTCCCCACGAGGAGCTCGCCCGGGCAAATAAATGCAAAACAGCCACGGGGGATTGGACCCACAGCCCTAATCCTTCCTCCCCATGAGTTTTTGCCCCCAAATCCCGGTGCCCCCCCCAACCCCACGTCCTCCAGGCTCCGAAGGGGCAGCACAGAGGCGAGGAGCGCCGCTGCCGCGCCCCGGCGCCTTTGAAGCATCCAGTGCTGCAAGACGAATGCAATTACGTCTTAATAAAATTTTAATATGGGGAATTATGCTCGTTGCATCCAACCAACAATTAGCTGTTGCTACGCTACCGCCAGAGTGTAATCACAATAATGAAGGCAGCCAGGGGAAGGCATTAATCAGGCGGTGCGTGATTAGCTACCCTCACGCCCTGCCTCCCCAGCTCCCGACCCGCAGCCTCCTGTTGCTTTAACACAAAAAAAAAAACAAAAAACCACGAAACAAAGCAGACCCCAGGCTCCGAGTGGCATCGCTGGCGTTGGGAACCATCCCAAAACTGAGCTGGTTTGGCCAAGGAGCCACCTGCAGCCACCGCACGGGGCCCTTTCCCCAGCTCTGCACCCCGTTGGAGCAGCGGCACCAGGGCTCAGCACCGGGGGTGGCAGCTGCCCCCCTCCCCACCTCGCCCATCTTTTAATCATTTCTCCCTCGGCTCCAAAGGAAACATCTGACGAGCCAGAGACACGGGGAAAATGGCAGCTGGCAGAGCTTCTGTGGATGGAAGGGGAAGGAATTCATTAATTTTTCATCGCCGGGGCTGGGACGGGAGCAGCTCAGCAGGCAGCCTGGCAGCAGTGACCTTGATGCTGCCTCCAGCCCCCTCCGAGAGCGCATCCCCGCCGTCTGCTCGGCCAGGCTGATTTTTGGGGTGCACGCTGCCAGCTCCGTCGTGCAGCCCCCAAATTCCCTCTCCAAATTCCATCTGCACAGCTGCAAAAGGCCCCTGCGTGCGCCCGCGGGAGGGCTGCCAGTCGCAGCGCGTGCGCCCCATCCAGCTTTGCACCCGGGGGGCTTTCTCTGCACTTTGCCTCGTGTCCCCACGATCTCCTCAGGGCAACCCAGGTGTCCCCATCTTCCAAGAGAGCTGAACTTGCTTTTTGTGAGCTGCTTCGAGCACGGGCGTGCTTGTAGTGCCCTGCCATGCAGCGGGGAGGGGGCAGGAGGACGGTTATCAGCACTCGCAATGATTCGTTCTGTTTATAATTGCTTCAATGCATGGGGAGAGCGGGGAGATGTAATTAACTCTTCTTTATGATTGAGACGAGTGTGTTTTCCGTAGCCACATGATGCTGCCACATACAGCCACGTTGTGTTTTTTTTGTTTGTTTGTTTGTTTGTTTTTCTGGCATCTTTGGAAACGGCTGCGTGGCAGCGGAGCTGCGTGCACACGATCGGGGAGATGAGCTGAAAGGCATCCCTGAAAGACCCCGGCTCCCTCTGCAGAGGGTTGTTTTTTCCCTCGCCAGCCCCAGGAGGCTGCAGCTGCCCTAATTTTCCCTGGATGTTGGGAGCAGGAGCTGACATCACCCCCCGCTGACGCAGCCCCCTCGGCGAGGCGCGGGGCCATCGGGGTGCTGCCAAAATGCCCCAACCTGCACCAAGGCAGCCTTGGGGTCACACCCAGGCTCTGCTTCACAGCACAGACCTCTAGCAAAGTCCCTAATTATGGTAAAAGCGCAGAAAAAGCAGCTCTTGCTCACCGCACCGGTGTGCTTGGAATTAAGCCCACGGTCCCAAAGCCGAGCCTGGGGGATGCCACGCTGCCCCAGCACATCCCCAGGACTGCAGGGCACGTAACGGGGGGCACAGCGCTGGAAATGCAGCTGGGGAAGCGCTGCTGGGGGCAGCGGGGCTTTGGTTTCCTCGGATATGGCTGGGGAGAGGGCAGGGAGATGTGGGTGGCAAAAACCTCCCCGAGGAGGCAGAGCGAGCCGGGGCTGCGCTGCACGGTGTCAGGGGGACCCCACGGGGTGGGGGGGGAAGGGGCCTCCTTCCCCGAGCTGGCACCAGCGGGAGAGCTCATTACACTTCCATCCTCCTGCTAATCAAGGAGGCAAGAAAGCTGCGTTAGCCGAGGTTAAGGAAAATTGACTCCTGGCTTGGGGATCATCACCTGGCGCTGCGCTTTCGCAGGGCGCCCAGAGCTCCCTGCTGCTGGCATCCATCACGTGCCAGCACTGGCCATAACCCAGCAGGAATCGTTAGCCAGCCCACTTATCACGCTGTCTGAAGTGGATTCAGCCATCAAGTTTATGTCAGGGCCCTCACGTCAAATGATTTCTCCTCTCTGGCTCCCGATTTCGTGCTATGGCTGGAGTCAGCTGCGTCGCCCAGCTCCTTGCTGCACCCCGAACCATTTCCGGACTGAGGGGCAGTGATGGGGTCCCCCAGAGTGAAGGTGCTGAGCCACAGCCCTGGGGACACCTTGGGGAAGGGAAAACCTCCCACCTCACACAGCTGGAGCCTCCTGCGGGTGCTGCGGGGACATCCTGCTGATGGGCAGGACGAGGGGCACCAGACTGCCAAACCTGCACCGCCCCAAATCCAGGGCTGGGGTGGGATGGATGGGCTCCGGCGTGGGGTTGGGGCACTGAATCTGGGCCAGAACATCCCCAAAAAGCAGGAGAGAGGGAGGTCTCCCCACATCCCCACGGGTAACTTTACCCTGAAATGAGTGTTTTGTCTAAATTACTATATATTATTATTTTTTTTTTCCATCCACAGAAACAGCAGCGCATTGCACAGGCAGACCATAAAAGCACAAACCTGGCAGGGGACACACGGGTTTTGTTTGGAGGCGCCGTGGGGCCCCGTGGGCAGCCCTGAAGGGGCTTCACCAGCCCCCAACCACGTTCGGTGCTGGGGGGTCTGGAAGTCACCCACCCGCTGCCGCACGGGGCACCCCTCAAATCGCTCCTTTTCCACCCAAAAGGGCACGAAGAGGCAAAACCCAGCGTGTGCTGCGGGCAGGGGGCGGTGGGTGCCGAGCCCCCCCCGTACCCTGCGCTGCCTCCAGGCCCGGGGGTGCCGAGGGGGGGCCGGGGCCGAGCCGTGCGGTTGGCGAGGCTGCAGTGCCCTCCTGTGGGCACCGCTCCTCCGGCGCGCTCCTCCATCCCCAAAAGCGCTGGGACACGGGTCCTACCCCCCAAAAAAAACCCACCGAGGGTGCTCCGGGGGACACGGAGCTGCCGCAGGAGGATGCCTTGAATGGCAGCGGGTGCCCCCAGCGTCCCCCACATCAGAAGTTTTCCTTGAAGAAGCGGAAGCCGAAGCGCTCGCAGTGCGCTCTGACGACCTTGGCCAACGCCGGAGAGCCGCAGAAGAAGACCTGCACCTTCCCCTTCCTCTCCTCGGCCACCTTGCCAAACACCTAGGGCGAGGGAAGGAGGAGAAGAAGGGGAAGGGCTCAGGATCCTTGCGTGCCACTTTCGGTGCCCGGCACGAAGCGGCCGCCCCGCGCCAGCCCTCGCCTTGCTCCAGTCGGGGCGGCCGGGCTGCGTCCTGGCGCGCAGCCCCGTGATGGAGTCCTTGTGCTCCTTGGCGGCCAGCAGGTCCAGGGCCAGCTGCAGCCCCACGGCCCTCACGTCGCTCTTGCCCAGGGCGGCCGTCAGGTAGAGGTGCAGCTCCAGGAACCTCCCTGTGCCTCGCAGGGGAACCGGGGCTCGGGACGGTGCCGAGCGCCCCGGGAAGAGGGGGCTGTGCCGGTGCCCCCCTCGCCTCCCGCTCACCTCCCGGCTCCTGCTCATCCTGCTCCAGCTCCAGCTTCGCCAGCAGGCTGACAAACCACTCAAAGTGCTTCTGGTCCCGGTTTATCCAGATGAAGTCGACCTGGAAGGATGCGGACCCCGTTTCGGGGCCCGTTGGCAGCACGGGGGCCGACTGCAGCCCCCACATCCCCGGTGCCAACCCTCCTCCCGCGTGCCCCCAGCCCGCTCACACCTTCCTGAGCGTCATGTCCTCGCCCCGCAGGCTCTCACACTGCTTATAGTCGTGGCTCTGCTTTCTCAGGCGGTACCTGCACGGGTGGCACAGCCCTGCAGCCCCCCCGGCATCCCTCACACCCCACAAACAGCACAGAGACCCCAAGCACCCCACCCCACAGCCCCACAGCAAGCGCCCAGCCTGAATCCCCACAGGGTGAAGGTTAACACCGGATGGGGACCCACCTTTTGGGTCCTGTGCCCACAGTTTAGGAGGGGGAGGAACCCAAAGCAGCCCGAGCTCTGGGCACGGCCCCCACCTGTACATGATGCTCTGCAGGATGGAGGCGAAGGGGGTGATGCCGATGCCGGCCCCGATGAGCACGGCGTGCTCCGAGGTGAAGATCCTGCGCGTCGGGGTCCCGTAGGGGCCGTCGATGTAGCACTGGGAGAGAAAAGAGGCCGGGCGTGCAGAAACCCAGGGAGCCCACGTGCCCTAAACCAGGGGCGCAAAGCCCCCGGCAGCGCGGGTGCACGCTCAGCCCCAGGCAGGACCCTCCCTACACACAGGGGCACACACTTGAGGTGCTGGGCACACGCGTGGGGTCCCTGCCACAGGTCCCCAGCACATTTCTGGTCACCCAGAGCTGTGGATGGGTCGGGACATCCCTCACCTTGATGCTGCAGAGCCGATGGCTCTCGCCCAGCCCCGTGGAAACCTGCGGGTACAGAGCGCGGTGTCACCAGCGGGCAGGTGACCATCCCCTCCTGCCTGCTCCCAGAGCCCTGCGCTATGTCAGTGGGGCTCCTCGGCTTGCTTTTGGGGTTTTTCCTCCCTGCTTGGTGGGTTAGGCGAGCTCTGCTTTATTGGGGCTGTGCACATCGCTCCCAGGCCCTGTTGGAGCCAAGCTCAGCACGGGCGGCCCCATGAAACCCCCCAACACCACCCGCAACCCCTGGTTTGGGGGTCTGCAGGGGCCTGGAAAAGGCACTTTGGGGCCCACCAGATGGGTGTGAGACGTTATCCAGATCCCAATCCCTTTGAGTTTTGCTTAAAAATGCAATTATCCAAATCCCCCAAAAAGGCAGGGAGCGGGCAACAGGTTTACAGCGGTGGCGATCGCCCTGGTGGCAGGAGGGGAGACTCGGACAGATAACGGCCCAACAGTAACGGGGAGAGAAACTCATTAAAAACGGTGCATATAAATTCGTTATCTGTACTGCCTGCTCCCCCAGCTGTGACAGAATCAATATCCTGAGAGCTTCTCATACCGGGTGATAAAAGCTGCCCAACGTGGCTCCCAGCGCCACGGCGTTCGCACGATTTATTTCCCACTTTGGGGGCGGGGAGAAGTTTCCCTCTTAAAAACAGCTTTTTAAGAGGTTTTGGCCAATTTAAGAAGAAATGGGGTTGTGTCCCATTTCCCTGGGTTGCTCCTCCTGTCTGCTGGGAAGTGCCTTGGCTGTGGGACCCAGTAGGGATGAACCAGGGAACATTTGGGGCAGCACCAAATGCACGGGGTGCTGAGTGCCCCTGGGCATGGGGCGATGGGGGACGAGCACAGGGGATGCTGCCCCTGCAGTTTTCCCTCTCAGCATCCCCAGGGTTGGGCCAAACCCCGAAGCCAGCCAGGCTGTGAGCACCAGGTGACAGCAAGGGGACCCTGCCCTGCCCCTCGGGGGGGCTTGGATGTGTTGGTGAGGATGGGGACGGTGCTTACGGTGCTTCCCACCTCTGGTGAAGGGTCCTCGTCCGGCCTCCCCTGGGGGGCAGCGGGTGCCCCGGTGGCTCTGTACGATGTCAGCTCAATGGCTTCGTCCCCACCGGTGGCCACGGAGCCTCCTGCTGAGCCAGGCCTGGTGCAGGGAGCTGCCTGCAAGGTGATGGCATGGGGAAAGGGAGAGGGAGAAGGGAGAACGAAAACAAAAAGGAAAAAAGAAAAAGGGAAAAGAGAGAAAGAAAAATGAAAAGGAGAAAAGGAGAAAAGGAGAAGGAGAAAAGGAGAAAAGGAGAAGGGAGAAAAAGGAGAAAAAAGGAAAAAAAGAAATAAAAAATAAAAGAAAAGAAAAGAAAAGAAAAGAAAAGAAAAGAAAAGAAAAGAAAAGAAAAGAAAAGAAAAGAAAAGAAAAGAAAAGAAAAGAAAAAGAAAAAGAAAAAGAAAAAGAAAAAGAAAAAGAAAAGAAAGAAAAGGACAAAAAAGGAAAAAAAAGTAAAAAAGGAAAAAGGAAAAAGAAAAAGGAAAAGGAAAAGTGAAAAAGGAAAAAAGAAAAAGGAAAAAAGAAAAAAATAAAGAATAGGAGTAAAAAAGAAAAAAGGAAAAATAAAGAAAAAAGAAAAAGAAAAAAAAAAACAAAAAAAAAAAAACCAAAAAAAAAAGGAAAAAAAAAAAGAAAAAAAGAATAAAAAAGAAAGAAAAAAGAAGAAAAAAGAAAAAAGGGAAAAGGCATCCCTGGCTGAGATGCCCCGGGCACTTAGCACTCAGCCTGCTGTGCCTGGGGGCTGCACCCTGTGCGGGGACGCGCAGGGGCAGGACCTTGGGGCAGAGCCCCATCCTCACCAACCTTCGCCCAGCGCCACCAGCTCGCCCTTTGGAGGTTCCCACGGGGCTGCAGCACCTCGGGGTGCCTGCAGTACTCGTGCAGCCGGCTGGTCCACTGCCCCCGCGCCCGCACGTGCAGCCAGATGGTGCCTGCGGGGCAGCAGCACCCGGTGGCACGCGGGCACGGCCGGCACCAGGGGGTCACCCACCCACCCACCCGGCCGGCTGGAGGTCCCCGCGGTGCCAAACGAGCACCCCAAGGTGGGATTTGGGTGCACCTTGCTGCTCGGGGGCGCTGCTGATGGTGAACGGGTGCCACTCGTAGGCGGCGATGGCCGGGACGTTGAGGTAGACGTAGTCCCCGGGCCTGAAGCGGAACGAGCGCGGGCGCTGGACCACGAGGTGCGTCACCTGCGGTGTGGGGGGCAGCGAGCTGTCAGGCCTGGGAATTGGCTACCCCCCCAGGCCAAAGGCTTGGCAATGATTTGCCAACAAAATTTGAAATAAATGAATAAAGAAAAAAAGTGGAGAATGAAGAAAGGGCGTTCGCCTTTTGCCACAAAGATTCACCAATGCAGCGTGGATTCCTGGACACTACCAAGTAACCCCCAAGCACATCTTTTCCATATAAACCGACGATCTGTTTTTATATAAAATCTGAGGATTTCACCCATCCCTCTGAAGGCAGAAGAGCAGCACTGCTGTGCACACAGGGAGGGGACGTGGGGCTCTGTCCTTCCCATATGGACGAGCGCAGCCCCTCCAGCCACCATGCAAACACTTTGGACACATCACCCCCCTCATCTTTTATTCCCCCCTCTCCCTTCTGCATTGAACGACCACAAACATCACTTGCACCCTGCCTGTCCCCAGGCTGTGAGGTGCCCTCGGGTATCTCAGGTGTCTCCCCCAGCAGCAGCAGAGGGCCCGGGGGTGGCACGGGGGCTGCAGACCTTGGAGGGCAGCAGGTTGACCTCCACGATGCGCAGCCCCACGGCACGGGAGACAACCAGGCCCACCGCCTTCTCCAGCACGAAGAGGCCCCCGGGCACCACGAACCACTTCCAGAAATTGGGGGCGTGCAGGAGGAGCAGGGCCCAGACGGAGACGTAGGAGAGGTGGCTCCAGTAGAAGACCTGCGGGCAGGGCACCAAGGCCAGCGGTGGCACCAGGCGGGGGGACCCCAGCCCGGTCCCCATCCCCATGCCACATGTGGGAGCATTTTGGGGTTTCCCCGAGCAGGGTACACACCTCGAAGTGCCCTCCACGGCGGACGCAGGGGCTGGAGAAGGCGAGCATGGCAGCCAGCAGCCCCTGCAGAGCCAGCCCGGTCTGCGAGGCTGTGCCGCCGAGCCCCCCGCCGCCAGGACGTGCCATCAGGAGGAATTCGGTGAGGGCACGGTGCCCGTCCTGCTGTGCCAGCCTGCCTGCGACACGGGGCTGGGATGGGGCACGGACACCCAAACCCAGCCTGATGGTGACTGGGACACGAGGGTGGCTTTGTGCTAAGGAACAGCCCCGTGGGGTTGCTCAGGAATTTTGTAATGTCACTTTTCTCCCCTCCAGCCCTCTGCAATGGCACCATGAGGGACTGAAGGGAGCTGAGGTGCCCAAAACCCCAAATCCCAGTGGACAAATCAGCACTTTGCCCAAAGGGCGAGTTTTGGCACCGTGGCATTGAGCACACAGAGTAAAACCCTGACTTTGAGCAGTTCCTGCCAATTTTTCCAGGCAGGCTGCAACCACCGAGGGCCTGCTGTGGGACTTGTACAGGGCTGGGCGCCACCGAGCCCGGAGCAGAGAGAGAAACCCCAAAACCCGGCCCTGGGAGCAGGGAGGGATGCGGGGAAGGATCCAGCCTTGCTCCGGCGCTGCCCGTTTGGAGAGCCGCTAGAGGGAGGCAGCAGCCAGCGCACGGACACAGCTCCGGGTGCCTGCACCCTGCCTGCATGGGCACCCCACCCTGGGGTGTAGGCACCCCCAGGGGACCCGAGAATACTCCTCTCCTTCCCCTGGGGAGCACCAAAGCCATTCCCAACGCTGCCACCTGAGCAGGACGCAGAGCTGGCAGGCGCAGGGCACCCCTAGCTCGGTTCTCTCAGGCTCTCTACATCTGGGTTCCCCCTGTCCCGTGGATTTTGGCAGGGCTGTGTCCCCCCCCCAAGCTGTATTGTGCACGACACCCCTGCCCCAGCAGCAGCGGGCTCTGGGCAGGATGGGGAGCCCACCCCAGGACTAACGGGGCGCATGGAAACAACCCAGGAGCTGCGACTTACTGAAGTTGGCCACGTGCGCGCCCGTGTGCACGGCACCCAGCGCCAGCACCACGTAGCCCACGAGCTGGTGGAGCCCCACGCTGTGGTCCAGCGGCAGCACCTGGGCCACGGGGGTGGCTCGCAGCCAGCTCAGGCACCTCCGCAGCATCAGCACCTGCAGGGGGGCAGCTGGGGATGGCGAGGGCGGTGGGGGGACGTCCCCAAAACCTCGCGCCCAAAACCCAGGACCCGGCGCTCACCGCGATGAAGGCGCAGTTGAAGTTCAGGCACTGCCCGCAGCCCCGGGCCACCGCCAGCCACCCGCCGAGGCTGGCGTGCCGCAGGGCAGCCAGGGTGAAGAGCAGGAGGTTGAGGCTGGTGTAGCCCCCCAGGAAGGCGAGCTGGCTGCCGTGGTTGTGCCAGTACGCCGCGGTCAGGTAGCGCGGCCGGCGGCTCCTCTCGGGGGGTGGGGGGGGTTTCAGCCAGCTCACAGCACTGCAGGGAAAGGCAGCACGCTGCTCCTTGATGGGGAGCGGGGAACTGGGGTGGTTCTGGGGCCAGGCAAGCCCCCAGGCCTGCATCTGAGCCCTGCACCCAGCTGGGCACCAGTCCGCACACGGCCTTGCATCCGAACCCTTTACGCATCGTAGCGCCGTCCTGGCACTGCTCCTGGCACCCAAACCCTGCACCCATCCCCGCATCCATCCCAGCACCCATCCTGCACCCAAACCCTGCACTGATTCTCCATCCAAGCCCTGCACCCACCAGGAGCATAACCCCACGCTGGAGCAGGAGGAAAAAGCCTCTCACAAGGGGAGGGCGCGGCCCCGCGGTACCTGATGCTCAGGTTCTCCATCACCCCCGGGAAAGCCTCCAGCTCTGCCCTCAGCTCCTCGAAGGTGATGGAGCCGCTGCCGTCCTTGTCGGCGGCCTCAAAGAGCGCCCTGGCCAGGTCGTCCAGGCGTGGTGGTGGCAGCGACACGGCGCTCTCCCGCAGGCACGCCCGCAGCACCAGGCGCAGCTCGGCCGGGTCGATGGCACCGCTGCCTGCAGGCACCCGGCGGGCTGAGAGAGCCACCCCAGAGCCACATCACCCAACTTCACCTCCCCAGCAGCCTTAATGCAGAAATCGCCTCCCTGCCTCGCTCGCGGGCTCCCCAGGGAAGCTGTGCCAACAACGTGCCATCGATTCCTGGGTCTGCTGGTCTCGTTAAGGTGCCCTCGCTGGGGAAGTCCAGCAAACGGAGGCAGCGAATGACCCGAGTGTGGTAGGTGCTTTGAGACCCAGCTCCAGTTTTGGGAGGATGCTCCCGCCCGGGTCAGGCCGATTCACTCACAGATAAAAGGGAATCGGTGCAAATTCCAGCCCGAAATTAATTCCCATTCAGATGCTGCCACCTCGCGCTTGGCACCTCTCCATGGCCAAGGATAAAAGTGACACCCAGGGACACCCTGACACGAGCCGGTTAATTGCTGTCTTTCAGGTGGATTTTTGATATTTTCGCGGCAGGACAAAGGCAGCAGCGCTGTGCCAGCTAGATGCTTGCCTTTAACAAGGAGCTGCACAGACCCAGCTCCCCTTTATCGAGTTGTGCTTGACCCAGGAGGGGACTGGACGGTGGCACTAAATGCAGCGTGAGCAGCACCACCAGCACCACCTCCCCCCACATCTCCCCAAAAGCCACAACCCTGCCCATGCCCGGATGCCCAAAGAGCCGCGCTGCTCTGCCAATCATCACCACGTTCAGAAAATGTTTTTTTTTCTCTCTTTTTCCTCATCTTACCATCTACGTCGTACACCTGGAAGAGGAACCTCAGCTTGTCCGTCTCGCTGCCGTGCACCAGCAGGCTCAGGGCGCTCAGCAGCTCCTCCAGGCTGATGGTCCCACTCCCGTCCGAGTCGAAGAGCGCAAAGAGCCGCTCAGCAAAGAAGGACTGCGGGGAGGAAAAATGCTCTGGGTAGCTGTGGGATGCTCTGCACAGCCCAAATCCTGGTGCTGCCAACAAAGCTCTCGCTGCCAGCAGTGCGAATTGCCCAGCAAATGCTCATGGTGGCGGACTGAAAGCAGGAGGGAGGAACAGAGGAAGATTTTTGCAGGGTGATGGTGGCACAGTGACCAACTTGGGAATGAGGAGGCTGAGATGTGGGGTGCTGGGGGGGCATTTTGCAGTTCCTGCTTGCTGCAGAGTACTTGGAGGTCCCTTTCTCTCCATCTCACACCACACCACGAGCTTTGCCGTCCTATTTTTATCCCTTTTAGCTGAGGGCTCAGCCTGCCTGCACACAGCGGGACACTCACCTCCTTCACCTTGAGAGCCGCTTTGAACTCCTCCAGGTGGATTTGCCTGTCCGCCCCGGCGATGCTCTCGAACTGCTTCGCCACCCAGCGCAGCCACGCCGCGTCCTCGCCCGCGCTCATGGCGCTGGGAGCCTGCGGGAGGAGCAAGGGGGAACGGGGTGCTTTGGGAAACCTCCTCCCAAAAGGGCTTTTTTTGTCATTCTGGCTACATTTCCACGACCCACAGAAGGGCTCCCCACTGCCTCACTTGGTTTTAATTCTCACGGCGTTACGCTCACAGCCAGCTTTATCACCAGGCCTGTGACCACAACCCAACCGTTCTGGTGTGCAGGGTGTTTAAACGCAGCCGATCGCAGCTGGCGGATGCTCTCCTGTTAATTTCCTTTATTTTACACCCCTTGTGCCATCAGGCAGCCTAACCTCGGGAAGGACTCACCCTGCCCAATTCAACGGGGAGCTCGTCCTCCCCCCGCGCTTCGGTCCCCATTCACTGGCCGTCAGGAACAGCCGGGGAAGCGTCTCCCTCATACTGCCACCCTTATTCCTTCCTGAACAAATCCTGCTTGTAAGGCAATAAACTGTGACTAAACCGGGGAGAAGGTTGCCATGGGAATGTCAGGAGCAGAGACCAGGTAGTAAAGCACTGGCGCTCCCCTCCTCTGGCTGCTGGGAGAGGGGCAGGGCCCAGCGGGCACGGAGGGAGCAGGGGGGGATTGGAGCAGGGAACAGGGAATATTTGGGAATATCTGGGGCAGGGAACAGGGAATACTTTGGGGCAGGGAGCCCCACAATCCCGAGTCACCCCTCCATCACCATTTGGTGGCACGGGGACGCGCACCCCACACGTTGGGGTTAGAAGAACAGGGAGAAATGCAGAGGAGCCAGCAGTCTGGCAAAACGTACAGGGATCAGCATCCACCCCAAAGGCTGAAATATATTTTTGTTTGGCCCCAAGCACTTCCCGCTGCCTCCTCCTGCACAGCTCGCTGTGAGCGCGGGGCTGTGCCAGGGCTGATTGATGTGAAGAGATCCAGGACCTGGGGAATCCCTTTATATTTGGCATCATCTAGATGCTCAGCTCACCTCCAAGGTACCAAACCATCCCCAAACACACCTCCCTGGGACGTGGCAGGATCGTTATTCACATACAGAATTATTTCCTCAGCCACGATAAAACTTTAATTCGCAGTGATGCCGAAACACGATTACAGCAAACAGATTTTAAAATAGCACATGAAAACGTGCAAATATTTTAACCCAATTGAGAGCTGACAAATAGGTGCTGTGGATACGGCGTGCTGCCGAGCTTCCCTGTGAGGCAGTGTCGTTTCAAGGAGGTTGCTCTCCCGCTGTCCCAGGACAGCAGTATTTCCCCCCAAACTGTTTTATTTTGCCTGAACTTGCAGCATTCCCTGCTGGGCCCCCAGCAGAAACCACGCGCAAGTTCTGAACCGAGCTGAAGCTGTCAATTCACAGCCCAGATAAATTCACCAAGGTCATGAAACTGTTTACTAGCAGCGGGTAGAGTAAAACATAAATCATCCTCAAGTACGTGCTGGGTCTTACGGACACAAGTCCCCCTTTATACCCAGTGCTTCCCCTGAACAAACATACTGTGGGCATCTCAACTAGAAAAGACCTAATGTGCTGATGTGACACAATAATTTACGGTCAGGCTGCTACCAAAAGAACAGAATTTAATATAAAGAAGAAAACCTAACACACTGCAGTCAGACAGCTGACTCTGCACGGGGTGGGATGCTGGATTACCTGCTCCCCTTCGAGCCAGCTGATATTCCAGCCGAAGTCTGTTTTATTTCAGTTCTTGAGTTAAACTTCTTGTATAAATTTATGAAAATAAGTCTGACAAGTCAGCCCTTCCAAAAAAGCCCTTCTGTCCTCCCTGCCTGCAGAGGTTCCCCTCTCAGGCTCTCCAAGCAACCCCGAGCCCGGAGCCTTCGCAGCGCTGGGAGCTGCCAGCAGACAGGAGCCCAGCACCACAGACACTCAGAGCACAGCTCAGGCTGCTTCCCTATCACTTCCTACCCATTCAAGCTACTTTCTAGTCAAATTACACACCTGCAAAATTTTATGGGATGGGGCCTCAAACTGTCTCCAAATTTGGCCGCTTTTTATCCTGGCACTAAACCATTTTGCTATCGACATATTTTGACTGGAGAACCACAAAGAGCACGGCTGAACAAACCTTTGTTTTATCTCCAGAACTGGAAGCGTTCAGAGCTGGTCACTGCCTAAAGACGTGCAGCTTTTAGTGCAGTTACAGCAGCTCTGAGACGCTTGTGCTCGGTGGCAGGGGGAAATCAGCGTCCCATGGGATGGGGGCAGTGCTTGAGTCCCCTCAGTTCAACCTTTTGAAAGAAGGATGGAGATAATGCAGTTTACCAGCTTACCTAAAACTCATCACTCAGTGCAGAAAGACAGTCCAAAAAAAAAAAAAAAAAAAAAAAAAAAAAAAAGAGCAAAGTGTCTTCCTACACAAAAAAAACAAACTATCTTTTTATTAAATGAAAATAAGAATTTTCTGCATACACAAATAAACTGACCACAAATTTAAGTGTTAGATGTGAGAAATTAATATTCTTCAGCAGTCAGAGAAGGCTTTTTAGATTTTTTTTTTTTTAAGAAAAAATACTACCCAAAAATTTCTGAAGAAATATGATTTAAATAATTGCTCACCCGTATAATTTAGTCTTTCATGTTAAAAATACGCACAGAATCATGATGATTTAAGAGCTGTGCTCCATTTCTTTTCTTAGAACTAAGCAAAACACACTTGATCACTTTATAATTTCACAAACTTATCTATAATGGATACTTTAAATACTCAAATGAAGCACAAATAGGGCACATTTTTATAGACCAATCTATATCAGTCTAAAGAATTATCCTCAAAATATATGATTTCCTTTTTAAGAAAGAAAAAAAAAAAAAGAAATCTAGCTGATTTTGCATTTACCACCCATTAGAATATTTGCATTAAGGCAAAAAATGATGCACATATGCATATATTAACAAACCATGCAACTATATATTCATATATTTTATAACTCTGCTCTGATTTGACGCAAATGTTTTGACAAAGCAAAAAAGTTAAAGATCTTTAGATTATCTGAAAAATTGCAAAAATGACACAACTTTTCATTTGAAGAATCGTACATTTCGGCTTTCTTAATTCTTAAACTCACCTTAAATCAAATGAGTTACAGCTTTCAGTCTTGTTTATTCAAAGATCCAGAGCTCTTCAGGCAGCTGTGAGCTCAGATCTAAGTGATTTTGCCATGGAGATGCCTACCCTTTTAAAGGTTTAAGGTAATTTCATCCTGGTAAAGCTTTTTTTTTTTTTTTTTTTTTTTTTTAATTTGACATGAAAAGATTTCCACAGAACCATTAAGGAGCATCTGGCTGTGACATCTCCATAATTACCTCGTTATTTCAGAACTACTTTGAAACTGTCTTATGGATCCCCATCTAAAGACTCGGAAAATAAAAGAGCACATTTGGTTCTTCAAATGCCAGTAATCAAGTGCTTCACCCAAAACACCACCGAACATCAGCTGCGACTGCTCCCGGGGGCAGTGGGTGCTGCTCGAAGGGCGATGCAGAAACCCCAGCCACGACCCCTCCAAATACGACTGCCCCACAACAGAGCACAGCTCACTCACATCCATGATGGCAAAATATTTACAAAAGAGGGATGTGAAACCCCACTTATTTTTCATAATGTTGGCCCCCCTGGTAGGAGGTGCTCCAAGGGACCCTCACCAGCCCAGGGCTGCACCGCGCGAGGCACCGAGTGCCCAAACCTCCATCCAGCACGCCTCAAGGTGTATTTTGGTGAATTTTGGCATTTTGAAGAAAAGCCAAACAGTAAGAAAACAGAAATAATGTAAGGCTCCAAAATCTGGCATTTAGCAGCAGAAAATGTAAATGTGGCATTGTACTGTTTTTAAGTAATGATGTATTTTCCAGTGATCAAAATGAAAATATGATCACAAAAAAAAAAAAAAAAAAAAAAAAAAAAGGAGAAAGTGTTGGAGACAATTTATTTTCATGCCATTAGTGTAGAACATTGAGTGTAATCTAAAAATATTAAAAATATGACTGACTTTGGTGGTCATCTCCTGTAGAAGCATATGGAACACAAAAATTAGGAAAAGACCACCGAGCATTTCTCTTTATTTCAGTATTTTATTTCCAATTTATCATTGTCACACAACAGGCATGAGACAGAACTTTTATAAATAACATTTAATTACGGGGATAAATAGTTATATCTGGATTGGATTACTTTTTTTTATTATTATTATTTTAAAACCTCACATAAAGACTATGACAATACTCCAGATATTGGTGTGTATATATATATGCAATTCCTTTATAACTCTTAAAAGCCTGGTCTAGAAATCAGTATCTTCTTAAGATTTTCTTTTCTTGTAGTGCTCTGGCTTCCACTGAAACACTTTTTAGAGCCTTAGACAATGGAGCAACTTTTTCAACAACGTCCTCCAGGATATTTTTCTCATTATAATTATCAATATTTTTTTTTTATTGAATTTATTACTATATGAATTTAACTGAGGGCTAAAATCTTAAAGCAGGTTAATCAAAGATCTTACTTTCCTGGTTTCTGCTGAGCTCTCCCCCAGACCTAATGGACAGAGATGGAGAGGGAGGAGCTGAGGGAGTTTTATAAAAATTATGTGCTTGCTTTTGCAAATTCTCTGCTTCTAGTTCCTGAGCTTTTGCTTTCTGGATCCCATCCAATTCAATGTGCCCATTGAGGTGTGGGGTTTTAATGCTGTCAGATGCATTCCCTACCGCTATCTATAACGTTTTAATCATTCCCAAGATGACTTTGGCTAGAACTCGATGTTCCATCTTTTTACAGCAATGCAACTTTTTTCAACATTTTGCTAGTAGGTTTTGGGTTTTCAAACTTACTTGCGATTTTTGGCATCACTTTTTTTAAAACATTCTTTGAAAACTTCACTAAATCCATTTATTAGCTGATCAAGAATCTTATCTTTCCCCTTTGGAACAGCAGTTTGCAGTATGAAGGCCAGCTCTTCCAGTGCTGCTGTCAGCTGAGCAGACTCAAAAACACACGAAGCAGCAGAAAAATCTGGGTCAGCTTGGAGAGTCAGAAGTGATGGCATAGTTGGAGTAGGTTCTCTTGTCATTGCAACCTTTCCCGTTTTTTCTGGCTTCTCAGCATACTTCTTGTATACTTTTAACCAAAGAGCATCGACGGTATCATTACGAGGGGGTGTTGCTGCTGAAGGCGCAGCCAGAGCGCCCTGCGAGGGATCGTTGCGCATGACGTGATGCAAAATGTCCACGAGGTTCTTCAGGGTTTCCTCTTCTTTACCTGCCTCTGTCCTAGAGAGGGTTGCTTGAGGTGCTGCAAAAGATAATTAAACAGCTTTTACCTTCTGCATTCGTGCGGATGTCAGATGTATACTGGCTTTGCTCACCCTTCAGTCAATATTACAGATAAACTTTAGTACAAATGCACTTTTGCTAGAATAATTATCATTTTTATATTTAAAGAAAATCCATTAGTGCTGCCATACTAGATGGTAACCCTACTTTCTGGAAGGATGAATAATGCAGTGAATTCTCCAGTTCACACCGTCTCTGCACTGAAATGGAATTTTTTCCATGCTGCTCCCGAAAGCTGCAGCTTTTTATGTCCCAATGAGCACAGGAAGCCCTCATCAAGAACTTTTGGGTTGAAGTCAGTCCTGCTGCTCAGCATGCAGCTGAACTGCAGGGTTTTCTAGGGGATCATTGCTGTGAAAGGGAAAAAAGTTCTTACCACGGGCTGTGTCCTCAGCTGAAATCTCAGCAGGGGAGTACGGTTGCAACATCTTCTGTCAAATAGAAAAACTAACTTTAATCACATCAGAATTTCCAGCTCATTGAAGTGATAATATTATAATTGCCGTATTATCCCACTGAATTTTTAAGCTCAAATTAAGACAAACTACTGTTAAAAAGTTGGATGGAGGGAGACATCTTTAATTACCATGCTATGCCTAGAAAGGCCTGGAAACTCAAAGTTAAGGTTACCATTTTTAGTAACGAAGTAATCAAACCAGGACAAGGGGGGGAAAAAAATCAGTATATTCGTGAATACATTCTTTACCATGATCACAACTCATAAATTTGCTTCTCCTCTACATGCACTACGTGGGGGATAATACAGGCTTTTTCAAGTTTAAGAATGTCTACATCCAACTTGAAAATGAGCACTTTTAACTGAACATTTTAATTTGCACTTTGCTTTCCTACTTTTTTTTGGACAAAATTACAGCAGGCAGATTCTAAATGGCTATCTGGTCTGCACACCAAGATGCAAGAAATATAGTTTTCTACACATGCCAAACTTTGAACATGAATTAAGGTATAATCCAGCCTTAAAAGCCTCTTATGAAGCTAGTTGGCCCTAGAGGTATACAGTATATTCTTTTATCATTAGACTAAGTATTTTTGAAGAGCACAGTATAACTAAGGAAATACAACTTTGGAAGCGTACCTCCAACTGCAAGAACACACACTGCACTATGTAAAATTACTTGCATCTCAGAAGCAGCAAAGTTCCTCTCCCCAAAGCTATTCTAGAACACTGGACAAAGCTGATCATCACTAACAACTACAATAAAACGTCACAAAATTCACAGCATATCACTAAATTTTGAAAACCATGGAAATCCCATTATTAAGTTCAAAAAATCATGAAATCAGAAGTCAGTGGATGACTGTTGTTCCTACATCATCACTAAAACCCTAGCACTGGAATAGTGTGGCATATAGAAACTGAGTGACAAGTTATGAAAAATGTCACTCGGTGAAAAAGATGCTCTTCACTAATACTAAATAAGCACCTTAAGGAAAGGTCCCACCTTGCTAATTTTCAAATTAAATTCATCCAGGTCTTTCCATACTGAGAAACTATTAGGATTTCCCTTTGCCTCCCTTGACATTGCTCCCATAAAAATCATCAGGAAAGCTCCCCGATAGTTTTGAGAGCAGAAGAATTTGGCACATACGCTCAGCAGCATCAGAGCAGTCAGTGACTAATGAGAAAAGTCTTTGGCTTTAAGACAAGGGAAAAAGAAATGAGACATATTGCATTGATGAAAAGTACCCCAGAATGTCACTAATTGTGTCTATCCAGGTGGGATGAGAAAGATTCTTCTCTTCAAAGAACCTCTGCCACTCTGCGAGCACAAATACACATAAATACATTCACGTCTCAAATCCCCCTCATTAAAATTACCTTCACGTGTTTCACATTCCTCAAATTATGCTGCAATGCTAAAAGAAAGAAAAAAAAAATAGAGACATAATCAGTCACTCAACACAAACACAAGCAACGTGATCTCGGTTTGGTACACAGGCCTGAATCTGCTGTTCTCTGTAGTTCGTAATCTTCTGCTTTGAATAGAAGTTGCCATGTCACAAGCAGCCCTGGTAAAGGAAAGCTGCACAGCCCTCCGGTGAAAGCACAGAAGAGGCTGGGCTCTTTTTTACAAACAGTTTTTTTGTTTGGTTGTTTTTTGTGCAATGAGTCCTCTGGAAATCGTACAGATTTTTTCCAAAATACGCATTCTCCCATGAAACTGGAATATGCTTCAGAGGATCAGGGCCTCTAAAAACAAAGAGAGGATGAAATGATTTCCCCACAGAGCCTCTTACCAAAAACACCACACCAAAGTTCCCTGTCTAGTGGTTAAGCACCTACAATGAAACCCTGCAGAGCCTCTTCATTGAACCTCTAGGTAATGTGATGAATTCCCTCTCCCAGCACCACGCTGCCCTCATAATTCCCCAGGTACATATTTGAAAGCGTTCAAACACTCACAGAAACCTAGAGCTTTATTTGGGGGGACTGACTTCAGCCTTGCATAATCCACTCACCCTACGACTTCAGAGCGAGCGGGAATAAAGCTGGCAGCAACGTGCCCACACGAGGCTACGTGAGCACAGAACATCCTGCTGGTCCCTCCTGAGCCACACAAAAGAGCAGCTTTGGAAAAATACATGAAAGCTAATGTAAAAATGAGATCTGATCGGCTACTGCTGGATAAAGGAGCTGTGCGAGTTGCCACCTGGGCTACTGGATGTGCGGCAGAGCCAGCCTAGTGGCCAGCCGGTGCTGTGATGGGATCACCACAACGGCTGTGGTACTGCCAAGAACTTTTATTTTATTATATTCATTTAAGAACTGCCCTTCAGTAAGGCTCCAGAATTCAAGACACACAAAGGAAAAATGACAAAGACAATAATGAACCTTAACAGTAAGGTTGTGTTACAGAAAGCGCTCAGCCTGAAATACTTCACATTATTTCCTAAATCTGTGCTTGCCTGAGATGCCAACAGTGTAAAATACCAACAGTTTCAGTTACATCAGGAACCAAAAGCTTGTAAACAGAGTTGAAAAAAAAAAAAAAAAAAAAAACACCTATGTTATAAAATCAAATTTAAGTGTTATACTTTTTTTTTTTTTTTTTTTTTTTTTGGCTAAAAACGTTGTGCAATTTTGGCTGAAAGACTGCAAATAAACTTCTGTCTTTCATGAGGCTTCATCAAAACCTTACCGTGTAGATAACAACTCAGAGTCTGTAACTCTTTCGGCCAGAAGTTGTTTTCAGAACAGCATCCACACAAGAAACCATGTTTGGAGCAAACGAGTTTGACCTCTGATGTCAAAGAGCTTTCCTCACACGATCGGTTCTCTAACAAGTCAGGTTTTACAGAGACTTTCACAGTGCCTTCAGCTGCATGAAGACTTCTACCTAATTTCATAACTGAGATAAAAACCTTAAAGACCAACGATTAACCTGAGAATAGGGAAATTACTGCTAAATCCCTACTCAAGCAAAGGAAAAAATTGAAAAACTATGGGATCTCGAAGGGTTTACAGTGGAGAAAGTATACTGATTAACCCATTTTGTCTGTAAATTAAATAAATAAATAAAAATCCCCCAAACCCTTGCAGTCCAGAAGATGGCAGGCCTCTTTGGTGACTACCAGAGATTTGCCATTTCTGGAGGACAGATGTAAATTGGAAAGAGAGGAAGAGGACCAGGGCTGTCAAGAAAAATATTGATTTGCACTCAGCTGTCTTCTTTAAAGTTTCCTCCAGGCCTCCCCAGAACAGCAAACGGGGACTTGGTGCTGGATCCTGCTGCAGATGATGTTTTAACAGTTCATTCAGGCAGAAATTTGCAGAGACTTCAAGATGTTATTACTACAGAGGAAGCAAAGCCCAGTATAATTTTTATTTCTGTAAAATTTTCCCTACTTAAAAACATGCATTCTGCAGAAAGGTACAGAGAAGACTCTGTGCACGTGCCAGAGATTTACTCTAGTTCATTCATAGCAAGGACATAAATTTTTGGGGCTTCTCTAACAAGTCGCTGCTGAGGGAACTCTCCAAGGGACAAAGGTGGGTTATGCAGCACGACTAACACGAGCAACAGCTTCACACAGGTCCAGCCAGAGCCCTGGGTACAGGCAGGAACATCTCATCTCCTCCTTTCAAAGGTTACACAGCGATGCGCTGTGGGAGAGCTCACACTCAGCGTAAATTCCTGGGTGTCCTGAGGCATGCTCCTGTCCCTGTGCTGTCCCAGCACCATCTCATCCTCCTGATCCTGTCCTGCCCTCGACTTCCAGCCCTGGGGCTGTGCACCCTCTTTTCACCTGACCGCAGTGCTCTGGGCAAAGTCTGGATGGAAGCTGGCATCACGAGCAGCAGCAGCACGCTGTTATAGAGTGTGCCCAGGGTTTGGGACCTAACCAAACCCACCGAAACAGAGGGCACACTTCAAAATGAGAGTGACACAAAGAAATATGTAGAAAGGGAGATGAAGAAAATGAAGTTTACAGACATGAGTAGCAGGAGAAGCAGGGCCAGGCTCTCAGCACCTCGCGCTCTGCCTCCCCAGCAGGATGCCACCACTCCGCGCTGCACAAGAGCTATTTCAGCTTACCACTTCCCTAAATTCATGCACATTGTGTTCCTTCAAGGCCATCGTGATGTAACGGGGTGACAACCCTCACCCTGCAACAGGCAGGACACGCGTATATGCGAGCACACAGCAGCTCCGTGGCTTGCAGGCACTTCTCCACCGAACACCTTCAGCAGGGTAAGGACCGCTCTGCTCAAACCCGTCCTGCCTTTAACCACGGGCACTCCGGGGCTGGGTGTGCGGCTAAGGAAGGCTCCCCCCGGTCCCGGCCCCACTCACCGCGGGGCGGCAGCACCGACAGCACCGGCAGCAGCCCCAGCACCGGCAGCAGCCCGGCCATGGCGCCGGTAACGGCCGGGGCGCGCCCGGCTTTGCGCACACCCGGGGGGGCGCACGGGGCAGGCGCACGGTCCCAACTCGGCTGCGGAAAAAAAAACAAAACTAGAAGCAGGATAGCCCCAAATCTGCGCCTGGCTGAGTGGCTGAGGATGGATGGATGGCACCGGTAGGTGGGCACGCGGGGAGTTGATTCTCCGGGACTGTGCGCAGGGGAAATGGAGTGGATGGTGTTGGGTATCATCAGCTGCTGCTTTTGGGGTGATGGGTCTGGTTAACGCTTCCTTTAGGAAATGAGGAGGTGGACAAGAGGTGGCTGCAGCCTGTGTCTGACTGAGAAGGATTTAGTGCCCTTAGCCCTTACCTACAACCGCTTGCTAAGAAGAGGCTGAAGGAATCTGGAACCAAGAGAGCCTGGGGTGGCTTCTTCCTACCCCAATATTCCCTTAAGAGATTTCCCTGATGCCAGGGGAAAGATATTGAATGGCTAAATAAGATACTGCACCTGGAAAAGGAGGAATGAGCTCCGCATCATTTAAACACCCATCAGAAACACTCACAGAGTACGCTGGAGTATTTTTCTGTACAGACCAGACCCGACATGAGCACCTTTCTGAGAGGGACCACATCAGTATGCCCTAATAAAATGTCTCCCCTCTTCCTGTGACCTTTATAAAGCAGCCCCATCGGTCCATACAACTTGAACTGCTTTTCAGCAGCTGTGGCATGACACAATGGGCAGCAAAGGACTGCTACAGACATGCAAGCAACTTAGGGGCACAAAAGGGTAAAAGACACCACCATGAAAACAAGTTGCTATGCGCAACAGACATTAAAATGTCAATATCGTGATGGGAAAGAAGGCAGCTAAGAGGTGTTAAAATTCAGCTTTCTGCTTGGACAGTCTCAGAAGGTTTGGTCTGGGGGAATCAGCACACCACGAGAACAGCCATCCTCCAGGTAGCGATGACTGCAGCGGGATCCCATGTCAGAGAATGCCAGGCTTGCATTGCCTAAGGAAAAATGGACCATGAGCATTCATATTTAAAGAACAGCAGGAATAAAACCAGGGAGACATTAGCAGGAACTGACAGGGAAAAAAAAAAAAGCAGTCTGTGGATACTGGAAAAAGATATAATCTGGACTGAAACCTGGGTGTGCAGGCACAGCGACTGAGCGCTCCGCTTCTCCCACTGCGCAGCTATTTCTGGACTTGGAAAGAAATCCTCTAGAGGGAGTTGGAAAATTGTTTAAAGGATTTTCCTCTCCCTTTCAGTCTGATAGTATCAAAAGACCAAGGGACCACGAGCCGTTCCACAAAGAAAAATAGTAATTAAAGAGCTTCACTTCATTAAACGAGGAATATTTAGGGCACAGGAGAAGCAAGAGGCACAGCACCAAACACACAAAGGCGGGTGCTGTTGCAGCACACTGCGGGCCAACGGGGAATCTGCCTCTGTGAGGAACTTCAAAGACAGACATCTTCACCTGTCAAGAGCTTCTTGGAAATAAAACCCAGGCGAGCCAGAAGAGTGTTGGGGATGAAAGACGGGCAGCACGGGGTCGGGTCGCCAGCTCAGGACCCTCAGCTGCAGGGCTGCGTGCATCAGCACTTCCACGGGCCCGGCTCAGCCACCAGATATACGAGTACAGTAAATATTTAATTAGATCACAGTATGGCCAACGTAACACCACGGCTTCCTTATGGAAGTGTTCTAAATAATTAGAAACTGGAAAGGGAATTTAGGCCTCTTAAAGACTGTGGCCATTGTAAATCACTGGGGAAACACAGTCACGCTCATTCCCCCCAAAAAAAAGTTATGAACAACTTCATTATATCCAAAATTTACTATGCAGAATTTGACTGGATATTTTTAACTTATTACGAAATGTATAGCTCTGATTTCAATATCACTCCATAGCTATTTAACTTTATGTGAGCAGTCCCATGAAAAAAATCAATGGAAGGGCACATACGTTAAAACAGGACTTCTGTTCCAAGCAAATGCCAGGTATTTGGATTTGAAGAAAAAAAGAATCAGGATGAAAAGTTGATATTGTAGCATTAACCAAATGAAAACACTCACTCTGCACGTTGCTTTGACTTTGTTTTTAGACTACAGTACACCTGAAACTTTTTGAATGGCCTGTCAAACATGCTTCTTCTTTGAAACCTATAGCCCCCTACTCCTCCAACCAAGGAAGTAAATAAATATCTTTACAAAAAGAGAATTTATCTTACATCTTTATATTTACAAAAAGTAATATATTTTTTTCTTTTAACAGCCAATTTATTCCCTAGAGTATCTCACACCAACTCCTCAGTTTTAACTCTTGAGGAAGGCAAGTAATATAATGATGCACCTTACCAAACACATCCCACCTTCCCAAAAGTAAAGGTATGGCTACACACAGATTTTATACATTTGCATTTGTATACACATTGAGAATTCATAAAGTCAGTTAACTACTGAGGTACAAAAACACGCTCTTGGGCAGCCTGTTTTGACCAAACCAGAGTTAAAAGTGGAGAGTTGAGTAAAGGTCCATCCAGTGACCAAAAAAAAAAAAAAGAGGAAAAACAGCCAGTACCTGGCAGACACAGCTGGCACAGCCTACAGAAAAACACAAGCACAATAATTGCCCGAAAACACGGCACTCACAGAGCCATGAGCAGCTTACCAGGATGACAACTCCCTGTTTCAAGGCATCACCGGGCTGTTTGGCTGCGGCACGACCCGAAACAGCTTGACCAGAAGGTGCCTGCACACCGCGGGCACTCTGCTCTCAACAGCGGCTGAAGGTTTCTTAATGCAAATGCCGAGACCTGCATCGAGTTTCAGCTTCAGATGTACCCTCACAACTGCTGGGTGAAGCGTCTTACGCATGGTACCTTAAAGAATGAGACCTTAAATATCCAGGTTTTGGACAAAAACAGCCTACAGAACAGGTATCAGACACGCACAGCTAAAGGAAAAGTCAGGCTGCTCAAAGAAAACATTCCAAATTCATTTATTTCAGTAAAGATTTTTTTTTTTTTTTTAAATTAAGGTTGTGAATGTTCCCCATATACTTTTTCTTTTGTTTTCAGGGCATAACCAGTTACAGTTTGTTAAAAGGAGCAGTATTCTCCTGCCTGCTGAGATCTCGCATTGGACACTGAGGTTTACTTTCCTCTGGGGTACATGTAGGGAAAAATCAGAGAGATGGTAGCAAAATTTGATCTGCAAAAGGAAATTGCTTTACCACAGGTGTCTTAAAATTATCTGGTTTCTATTTATGTTCATTAACTCAAATACCTAGGGAGAAGTAATGTTGGCTGAGACTTAAATCCCTGCCCTTTCAAGCAAGAATTTCCAGAGCTCACATCCCCCCCGCCCATAGTCTCCCAACAGAATAAATGAACAAATAAATAAAAGTCATATTTCTGTAAACCTGGGCGATTTTCATCTTGTTTTTAAGGCACGGGGGAAAGGATTTGTAAGAGGTGATGTCACGAAGCACTTCTCCCCATTCTGTTTTATGTCACAAGCACAACAGCTGCTTTCTGAGGAATTCCCATACAAATAAATAGATCACAAAGGAATGAGAGAACAGGTGGAAAATAAACACAGACCAAAAACAACAGAAAAAAAAAGAATTTAGAAGGATGTTTTTTAAATATAAAATTTATTCCTTACCTGGTTTCCCACCCACAGGTTGCTGTTTGCTCCCTCCCTCCTATCCCCCCACCCCCCCATCTCTGAGGTCTGAGTCTTAGCCAACTAAAACCAATTAAATAGAGAATTAGCTTTGGACCCCTGTGTATATTAGAACATCTGAAGGGAAATTAGGCAAATAACTCCTTTTTATTCAGAAGCCTAGCTCCATTTTCCTATTAGGAGAGTACAGCTTCCAGTCCCACCAGTTTTCCCAGAACCTCCACCCCATTAAACCTGCCTGGCAGGATGCTGACTGACACCACCTTTCCCCAATGAAACCCGAGTTAAAAATCACTTGATCAGCAGCACATACACCGGCAGAAGGTTCCCGAGAGCATTGCAGGGCCTGCTGAGGACTGGTCAGGTACTTCCTCGGGTACTACACACACCTGAGCTAGACCTGTCCCCCCTTCTGGGACCAGAGGCCACCAGTCACACCCGCAGGGCTCTCGATGCTCTCAGATTGCTCCATCGCTCTGTTCCTCCTTCCTGCTCATACACGAGGGCTACGGCTCGTGCTCCTGTCACTCTCAGGTCTTTTGCATCTAATATGTGCCAGAGATCACTATCAGAGGAACGGTAAACTTTGTACAAGGTGATACTGCTGCTAAATAACACTACCTCTGCATTTTCTAGCAGTAGCATTACAAAACAGGCAAGCTCGTTATTTCTGCTGAAGAACACATTTGCAAATTGTGGAGCACTGGGGTAAAGAGAAACTGCAGTGTGAAAGTCCTAGGAACATAACTATATAAAGTTATAATTTAAGGAGTCAAAAACACCTTTCTTTCACCCAAATTTCACGGTATATGAATTCTTCCTGCACTGAGCTGGTGTACACTAAGAGTTTTACCCTACTTAACTCCTTCAACTTCTTAAAATCACATAGAGCTAGCCAAACTCGTGCTGTGCTCTGCGCACACAGTCCCCAGGCAAAATACAAAGTAAAGTCTGTTTTGGGGTGTGTATTTACTAAATTCTCGGAAGATCAACAAAAACTGGTTTCTAGAAATCCAGACGCAGAATTCCAGAGCAGTCCTTTTGTTGCTGTCTGAGGTTTGGAATGGGACAGCCTGGTTAATTCAAATCCTTCTGTGCCTCCTTTATTTATTGCCTCCCCCCTCTTTGGTGGGGTTCATGTATTCCTGGAGAATACAACATGATAATAAAGTGGATTTGTGATAGAAGCAGCCCCTCACAGAAATACACGTGTATCTGTATGTATTTTAACATAGTACCTCCCTTGGCTTAAGTTTTATTTCCTACTTCCAGCTTGAAGTCCCACCCATGTCTCCTTTGCATTCAGAGATATTGAGAAAAACATTGAAAAAGACGTGGCTCTTTACAGAAGGAAGGTAGAAAGATGGAACAAGCTGCAGATTAAATCAAGGGGGAGATATTTCACTGGTGTTTCTAAAAAACAGAAGTTGGTGAATCACTGTCTTCATTTTAGAGAACAAAAAGCCACCCCTACCACTTACCCTACGTAGTAAATTATATACCAGAATCCCTCTTTTCCACCTCACAGAATAAAGTTGATTAACTTAGATCACAAAAAACAGGACTTCCCTTGCACTAACTTCTGATACTACACCGCACATTCGGTAACCTGTATGCAGAAACGTGTCTTTTGAAATATAACCACATTATATGAGTGGGTTTTTGTTTGGTTGGTTTTGTTTTAAAGTTCAGAAACGTTCTGCTGAATACAAACCACTCGGGCCATTCGGCTTCTCCTTTGTATAATCATTTATCTGGAGCTGGTGTGCGAGCTAGGTGCAGGCACAGTGGAACAAGCAGAGCTCATCTGCATGCACAACAGCTCCATTTGCATGGTCACTGCCAATGAGGACACGCACTTGGAATGCAGCTCCACATACCTGCACATGCTAATTCAGGCTTTTTGTGTTTTTGGAACAGCTCCTGTCCGGGTAACACCCACCCTTCTTCAGGAACACGCACGCACTCACCCTGGCTTTCTGCTGCCTGTGTTAAGATGATGTCAACTGCAAACACTATTTTTTTTTTTTGTATCAGTTTTCACACAAATTAATTGCAAGTTTTGGTCGCCTGATTGACCTTAGAGAAAATAGATGGTGGCCACAGCATTTGCATGCACAGTTACAGTATTTGAAAACACAGCTCTACACATTTTGACCATACTGCTGTAATTTCTACATCTTTCAACTACTAGAACTTATAACATGAATAAGCCACAAACATCCCTTTCCCATGGACTTCCACTCAGAAGGCTGTCTGAGATAGAAAAGCAAATATTTAAAGAACAATGACAGAAGCAGAACATTTTTAAGATGACTGTAAAAACAGCACAAGTGGAAGTAAGAAAATAAACAAGGTTACATCACTTTCGGTTTTCAGGAACTAAGCTATTCATGAGGAATGGAGGAAAGAAAGAAAAATGTATTTTATTCCTCCCCTCACGGGGCTTTTATGTATATACACACAACATATTGCAAGCTCTGGGAATTTTCAGAAAGAATAACGCAGCACATAAGCAGTAATAACATTCAAAGCCGCTGAATATTTCCCTAGCTCATCTCCAACCGCACATTCCAGCGCAGAGATCTGTGTTCGGAGCCTCATTCAGAAGACACACAGCATGCTGAGGCACTTTGTACAGCTATTATCTGAAAAGTCTGACCCCGCAACAAATGGCGCTATAAAAGAAAGCGAAATTATCAAAACTTTCTTTCAGCATTGTACGCTCACCGCTGTGCTTTGCGTATCTGACTAAGCAGCCAATTTGCTGCTAGGTAAGCAAAGAATTTCTGATCCTGTTTGTACAACGCTGAACTCTAGCACACAAGAGGGTGAACTGTGAATACTCAGTGAAACTCAGTAGATTAAATCACTTACTGGTTTTTGTAAGGGCATTTCTGTTAAGGGGAACTGCTTCCATTCACCCACCTGTTAATTTAGCTTAAGCAGGAATGGGAATACATGACCTCTGTGAAGAAAAAAAATAAAAATAAAACAAACATATAGTGCCTAGCCAGCTTGCTTCTTTTTGGAAGAAAGTCATCTTATGCTTAGCAGATGACAAATTTTTTTGGAATATTCAATATTTAATATCCACCACTTAGTCCTAGCCTTTGCTTTTGTCATATTTAAAAGGAAAGGAAAATAGCATGTCATTTTCCAAGGCCCAGAATAGCAGTATTGCACTCAGTGTGGAGACTGATTAATAATAAGAAACCCTCTTTCTCCACCCAGAACTTTTTCTATCCCCTCTGGCACTGTTTTCAGTCTGAGAATCCTTGGGAGACTTTGGTCCAGCGTTGGCATAGGCAGCTCCTCACCCATCATAGCATTCTGGGATCCTGTGGACAGATTTCAGCCACTTGGCCTGAAGAATCACTCTTCAAAGCATCACCTGTAATACTTAAAGGTGTAAGTTGTCTCTAAAGTTCAAGAGTCAGTGATGAAATGGGATATCTCACATTGTAAGCGACACCCAGGATGAAACAGTTAAGAAAAGCGAGTAAAAAATCTAATTATTCTTGTTAGAAAGGAACAAGTTGAGAGAAAAACAACTGAGATTATCTTGGTAATGGATCTCACTGAGTACACAGGTGCTCCACTTGTTCAGGTTCACAAAAGTGAAGGTTGAAAGAGGATAAAATTCCTCCCTTTACATACCGAGGGGATAAATGTCAGGCGTAATGCTATTTGATGTAACAGATATTGCTACTGCTAGGGTAAATCCTAAGCACCACGAGAAAAAAATGAGATGCCCGATACCCACCAGGGACTTCTGAACAGCCTCAACATCTTTTCCAGTTGCGTTTCCAGTTCGAAGTCATACAGCTTCCTCACGCTGATCACACGTCCCTCTAGTAACAGATTTGCATTAACACATTGACCATCCAGACCTGGATCCTTGGTGAGGAAAAACCGGCAGCTACTGCCTGTTACTGCCACTTCAACCACAAACGTTGTGCAGAAACTCCACAGGAAAAAAAAAAAAATCTAATGGTTAGAGTGAAATTACAAGGTGAGCGTGAGTCAACAGGGGTTATTTATTGAGTTTGACAGCAGTGCTGCACTTTATGGTGATCAAAGACAAATATAACCCAGGAGTACAGCACCCAGCTTTGGAATGCTGTGCCCTATGAAATCTGCCTAACAGAGGCTACAGAAAACTGGAAACAAGCACGAGGGAGACTGGAGAAACGGAGGTAGCTGCCCTGACAACAAGACCACAAAGTCTGTAAGTACTTTAAACAAAATGCCAACAACAACAAATGAAAATACCTTTTTTTTTTTTTTTTTTCCTTTCACGGCCTGTATGAAAAACAATGGGCTTACGCTGCAGCAAGGAAGATTCAGGTCAGACATCATGACTAGCAAGGATGGCGAGGTAATGGAGCAAATTATTGGGGAGCAGCCATTTCAATACCACGTACCTCTGAAGCAGCCCACATAAATATCTGTTAGGGAGAACATTAAGTGTGGCTGTCCCTGCCCTGAGTGGAATTACGAACTAGATCACCTTCCATACTTGTGAGTCAATTATTATGTCTGATTATTCCATATTCCATCATTATTTATTTGTTTTACTATTGTGTCTATGAAGTCTAGCCACTGACTCACGTCAAGTCCTGGGACAGAATAAACATGCAAGAGAAATTCCATAACAGGCACAAAAATGTCATGTGAGAGTCAACAGCAGAACAGGAAGGTAGGGAGACCCAAAGATACATCCAGGCAGCACTGATGGTCCCAACAGCACATCAACAAATAACTGAGGACCTTAGCAATTTGTTATAGTAGAGGAAAGTTTTGGGTTGTTCAGGAGATTAACCTCGTAGGAAAGTAACGATCTAAAAGCAACAGGCAGACAAGGGAGGCTGGCACGCTGTGCCAAGCAGCCTGGGATCTGATGCAAGGAAAAATACTTCCTATTTGAAGCAACAGAGCAGAGCACAAGAACGGGATGCAATAGCAAACCACCACCCTGTGCAACACCACTCGGTAAGGATGCAACACATGAAATCTGTCAAGGTAGAGAAAACAATATTGGAAGGAGTGATTAAATAGCTGGCGAAATATTGCAGAGGTTTTACACGTGCAGATGGCCAAGGACCTCATCTCTAAAATCTCACATAGGAAGAAATATGGAGGTTTAGACAACACTATTGAGGATTAGAGAGAAACTTATTTCAAAGAGGATGCCTGATTTGAATTTGCATGATAAGCAAATAAGGCTGTTTCATCTGCTGTGCCGGAGACAGTGATGAAGGAGGGCTGGCAGAGGAAGATGAGAATCTCCACTTTAATTACGCGATGCATAAGCTGATGCTTCATTTACACAGACAATTTCAGAAAGCCAACATGAGATTTTAACTTCTGACAGAAAACAGAACTAGGTAACACCAGACCTGCGGGTACGACCACTAGTTTCACGTTCATGCAAAAAAACAGGAATCAAGATGACTCCTCTGGTCTTTAATCGCCTACAGAAACCCAAAGAGGGACAAATATGACATGGTAAAGAAACATCTAGGAAGACGAGGAAAGAAAAAAAAAAACACAACACTGGTGGCCACCAGTCACAAACACCACAGGAAAACAGAGGTCTAAGAATGAGAGTGCTTGTGGCAGAAGCAAGATGAGTAAGGAAACCTCTGCTTCGAGGTAGTGGAGGACCTTGGTCAGGGAATAAACGTGTCGTGTTGGCTTTGCATCCCACCGTATGTTGGAGACTGACAAGTGTAGATGCAGGAAAGCAGCTATCATAACCTTTTGTGCTCTAAGATGAAGTTTAAAAAATTAACTTGTAACATCATCTCAGTTGAGCTGTGAATCACAACCTCAAATGATTCATCAGAAATATCATCTGCAAGTGGCTATTACAAGATCGTCTGTCTCCAGACAGAACGGATGACCGAGCCATTTCCCAAATTTAGCAGTGTTACGTGTTAAACCCCAGCATTCAGCAGGTTTGCCCACACGAAACACAAACATTTCTTTTGTTTTCCAGTGGACTTCCAATTTCACGAAAGGCTATGGCACCACATAAACCTCAAGCAGCAAATTGTGGCGTGTGCAAGTAAACTACAAAACGCATTAGTCCTTCTGGAGGGCTGGGGACAAGACAATCATATCAGCATCAGGATATTCCGACACAATTAAAGCAAGATCTTTTGTTCAGATCACAGAACTCAGCTGTGTCAATTGAATTGCTCTGATTGAACTAATTGAATTTCAATTGCTCAAGTCTGGTTTTGAACGGTTTTGTATGACATTCAAAAGACTGAAGACTTCATTTATAAATGGAAGTGTGTGTGGGGAGGGACAACAAACGACTTGGCTGTTACCCAGAAAGTAGCAAATGTGTAATATATTTCACTGGAAAAGCACACGTAGCCTTATCTTCCTGCGGAAGCCTCCACTCACCACAGCGGTGGATGAAGCTCCCCATTAGCATCCTCTTCCCTTAAGGAAGGACGTGGGGACCCTCACCCCATCCTCTCCTGAAGTAAAACTGAGCATCACTTATCCAAGTCCTATTTCGCCCCCGTAGCTCCTATTGTTTCAGCAGACGTGAAACACGGCTGAATTACAGCCTTGGTGGGCACAAAGTACACAGAACACTTGTAAAACTCCTGCTTTTGCTGCCCAAAAGCTTCATGCCCACCTAGGAGGGAAAGCACCACAATGTGACCACCAGAGGGTTAGGATTCTCAAATATTTACAGAAAAAAAAAAAAAAAGACATCTATTTAAGCTTTAATTAAATGCTAGGCTAGATCTCATTGCTGATGCCTACCAGCAGCTTCTGTACGAACTTGCTGATTGTTCTTTATCCTCACTGCAGAAGTGGAACTGGAAGTGGCTTAGGAGCCAAAACCAAAGTGCTGGTGATGCTGGTGAAGTCAATGGCAGCAATTCCATCAACAACACGAGCCAGGTCACCACATCCCCGCTGCATTCAGCCTCCTCTTCTGCACCAATTCATTCCACTCACTCCAGTAGATCACCTCCACCTTACGGGCATTAATGGTGCAGATACACAAGAATCTCGCTTTATAGGTTTCTAAAGGGGCCCTTCTACCTCATCTTTAAAATTAACTCGGTTTTGATAACTTCCAGGCTACAGAATCTGCTTCCTCCCCTTTTACTCTGTCTCCGAACAAAGAAAACACCCACATATTCTAGCACAAGTCTTCAATTTGTTAAATTAACTTTTCATTTGCTTCATGCAAGTCTTACAAAAATAGATGCAGCTCCTTGTAACCGGGCATGGAACTGGCAGGAGGCACAGCATGCACGAAGACCAGCCTGCGTGGCCAAGCAGCACCAAATGCTTCTGGCTGTAAAGGAACTTTGCAGTCAGTTCTGATATATCTACATTTACCACTTGATGAGCACATCACTTACTTCATCTACAAGAAAAATTCAAGTCTTCCTCCTAGTTTGTACATTTCATGGGTATTATTTGCAGGTATCAGTCCCTTGGTCAAAATTTCTCTCCCCCCAGTGACAATTTGAGCCATTTGAACAATTGCAAAATCCTCTTTCAGGGAGCTGGGTAAATAAAACAAGTTTCATATCCTGTCACCACCTGTGACCTGGTAGTTTAACAGTTGAATTATTTATATAATTGGGCAAAAAAAAGTGGGCAGGCAACACACTGTATCTTTACACTAGGCCAAAAAAAAGTCAAAAGAGAATCCGAACAACTTGCTATCAAACTCACTAATATGCTCTACCTTTTGGCCAGTGCTGAGGTGGTCGGGCAGTTGGATTTCAAAGACTTTGTAGGTCCCTTCCAACTGAACTACTCTAGCCTACCTGTTAACCGCCTTTGGAGACTGAATACTTAACGGGGAAGAAAACAAAATCAGCTCTGGGATGAGCTGATCTCCTTTTACACCAGCAGAAATTGTACTACTTCATAGGGTTTGAATGGGGATTTTAATAAAAAAAAAAAAAAAAAAAAAAGTCTGTTTTTGCCTTGCTTTCCATTTTGGAAAAAAAGACTCAAAGAATTCATGGGAAAGTCTGAACTACCATTTTCAGGCTTGGTGTTTTCATTGTTAGAAATAAAAAAAAAAAAAACAGGCAAAATGAGAATCTTAATTTTTAATAGCACTTTCACAGCTGCCACATGACTCTCACTCCATAAACTGATAGCAACCTCTGACAAAGAACATACGCAATATAACTTCCATAAAAAGGTCACTTTATTGGGGCTGAGCCCCAGTGCATACATATGGGTGCTGGATGTGTAAGCTACAGAAGCACACCACTTACCTTCACTCTGCTTGCAGTCAGGAGGTGCTTAGGTACAAGGGTCTCCCCTTGCTGTACAGAGCTCAGCCCTGCAGCATTGCTGTAGGACTCCCCTCGTGCCTGGATTTAAGCCCGTGGAACTGGTACCATCAGTCAACAGGGACAACAGTGAGGAATCTTTACAGAACATTTTCACGAAATAAGTAACAATCGTGTGATAATTTTGTGTAATAATTGTGTGTACAGGAACTTGAGATTCCCTTTTTACCTCTTTCTTGAATCAAGCCACAAATGCCTTTGCTTAAGAACGCCAAACAAGCTGAAGTAGGCAAGTTTCTCAAGAAACAGGAGGTGGAAATGACAAAAATGGAATGATAGGCAAATTAAAGGCTAGAAAAAAAAAAAAAGCAAGATCTAGAAATTCTTTGATGAGGATAACAAAGACTGAATGAAATCAGGAAGTTTACATGTGTACTTATGTATAGTTGATGCTCAGAACAGCTACGTGTTCTAAGAACAGCTTAGGAATCTAGGTGTTCTCTTAAACAGGACAATGATCGTTTATATTGCACGGGTGAAATTTTATGATCTGCTAACACAACATTGGGGCTAGGCAGTCAAATAGACAGCCCTGACTACAAAAATCAGCATTCCAGAATTCTAGACCCACCTTTGATGCTAGACTGATCCATGACCTTTAGCAATCCCCTTCCAACATTTTAAAATGGAAATTGCACTTAAAAGAAATTCTTTGAGTGCTGGAGAAGTGAGTTTTGACAACTCATTTTAGTGAGAGAAAATGTTCTGTGGTTAGCATTACAGAATTCCCTCACTCTCCAGTAATGTGTTTTTTTTTTCTAGATCCAGAAATTTAAATAAAAATGAAGCCCAAGTCTAGCAGAACATTCCTTCCCGCTCTTCCCTCCAAATTTTTCAAGAGCTCTTCACCCCAAATTCTATTTTGGATTAAGTCTGAAACGTTTCATTCAGCTAAATTGGAAGCAAATATTGAACTACAGGTCAGACCTTTCAAATATTACGTAACAGAAAGAAAGTATGATCACAGAGAACTTGAAAAGCCCTAATACAGTATCAAAACAAATTAATCACTGAAATAAAACCTTACGTATTAAAACCACTGAAATTAAAAGTGTTTAAGTATTTTATCTTGACTGAATTTGACAGGTATTACCCATTACCAGATTCATTCAACCCCTCTGAATCTCTGCCCTTTCACTATTCTTTAGAGAAAAGGAAAAAAAATCTCACTACCTCCAGTTCCAAAACACTTCCTCAGCCTAAGCACTTTAGGAAATCCTGTGAAGGTTTTACGCCAATTTGAAACCCAGCAGAAATAGCTCCATCCACGTGCAGCGATCTGCAGTTGGCAAGTGGAACAAGGCATTACGCCGCTGCTCCCATCTTTATCATTTACACTACGACCAATAGAGCACTGGGCATGACAGGTGTTTTTTTTTAGTACTGGCAGAAGTTACTACGGCAGCTGCACGGGTAATTACGCTACTCACTGTGTCCCATGAATCACATTCCTCTTGAAGTCCCCTGCCCAAGAACTGTCCTCACTTTCATCTTCACTACTTAAACTGTCAGACTTGAAAGCTCTCACATCCACTGCAGCAGATTTCATACAATACGCTCTTTCTACAGTAGGTGCTTCTTATTTTGAGTGCAAGAAAAAAAACAGACTCTGTTCTTCTGAGGCACTTCTGCTAAATCAAAACCTAATCATTCAGTAAAGTATAAAACTGGAAGTCCATTTCCTTTTTTCCTCCCCATGAATAGAGTAGAACTGGTCAAATGCTCCTGAAGTTATCTATGATAAGTCCTAGTGGATCAAGACTCCTTTAGCTTCAACCGCATTCACACTCCTGGTGTGCAGGCCTTGTAAATACCTAACATCACGTTCTTGCTGCTCTAAATACCTCAAACTGCTTTTTTTTAAAAAAAAAAAAAAAAAAAATGAACAAAAACTTCCTTCTTATCCCAACACACACGGATACAGGCTTTGACAAGAATCTTTGCATTTTGTATTTTCAGAGTTCTCCAGATGTCTCTTGTCGTCTTCAGGAACTGCTAAATCACTCCTGCAAACTCTTCCATACGCTTCATTTCATACAGTTTCATTTTGACATCATCATTCACCTTTTTTTCCACCTTAGTTTCAAAAATATATTAACACACACTTTTAGCTTTGAATTTTGATAATCACATTCTCAGTTTTGTACCAAAAATTGAAACTTGTCTTTCCCACCTCTGATTTTGTGTTTTATTCTACCGTATCACAGCCGACTTTGCCAGCTTTTGCAAAGGACTTTTATCAGGATGGTGCGAGAATCTCTCGAGTTCTTTCCTTGCTTCTCTGCTGACCAACACAGATGTACAACAGCTTAAAAATATAACGCTGATTTTATTTTTAATCCTTTACATCACAACTAACAAGTTATTGCACTTTGATTCTCCACAAAGGACCCAGGGAAGCTGCATGGCCTACTCATTTGATTACAAAGCTATGCTACGTCTTTGATCCATATTATACACATCTTTCCCTCCCAAATTATCCTGAAAGTCTAATATTTTTAGTTTATAATGTCTAACTCATGACATTTTTACACTTTTGAAGTTGGTTATGGACAGGACAGCTTGGAAAAGGAAGACCAACAGCAATTGGAATGGCTGAGTATTTATATACAAAACAAGTAATAAGTATAAAAAAATTGGAACCATTGCTCTTCACAAACTGAACAACATTTGTTAAACTCCATACAGGAATCTTACTTGCAATAATATGAAGTATCGAAGACATAAAGCTCTTATTCGTAATGATGTCAGCCTACCTGCAGAATAAAATGCTTAATGCTTCAGAAAAGAAATATGGAGAAATACACCAGCTTACACGAGGAATAAATAGCTTGATCACCTGTTGAACACTGAAGGATAACCTTAAGAGTATTCATTAAGTGTTCTTTCCACAAAGAGAAAATGTTATGTATCTGCTGCTAAATGCACCTGTGAAACTCATCTAAACCCTCTCCTATTAGCATAAGTTTAACAATTGGCTTTGACAAGAAATCAAAAACATATTTGGCAGCCAGAAGCTGGAAGAAAAATGGCTGCAGAAAGAGCTGCAGGAAACAGTTCTAAAAAATGGTGTACAAGTTATGGAAGCTTTATATTATTTATATATTGATCTGCCTATGGCTGTAAATCAGCAGAAGTGTGTGAAACTTGATTTCTTTCTTCGTCTTGCTAAACATCATTAATTTCTAGGCTCCACTGGTATGCCTGATGTTGTGCAAATAAAACCAGAGGGAATGGTCTATGCTAAGCTCGGGGGGAACAAAGCCAGTTTTGAGATGTAACAAGTACTCATCTCTTCTCAGTTTGGTAACTTAAAACAACTACTTCCCATTAAACACTTGGCTTTAAATTACCTTTCTTCAGTTCTTATCTCTTACATGAAACATTGCTAGAAAACAGAATATTGTGACAAAAAATGTAACATTTGCAAACAATTAGCGCAGAAATCAATGGAATCACTCATATGCCAGAGGAGTTATACAACAGTCCCAGCAGTCAGCACTGCAAGATATATTGTGTTGAACTTGCCTAACTCAAAAGAGCGATTACATTTAAAAAAAAAAAAAAGAGAGCAAATAACATTAGACAAAATCCCTTCTGGTTTAGACTTGAGCGCTCTGCTTGCACGTTGCTAACCACTGTTAGGAGAAATTCAAACAACCAAGAGGCAAAAGGCACAACACCAACATCCAAGCCTCTTACAATGGCAGTAAGCTTTGGTGCTTTTTCAGCCAACGACTCGAGGTCTTCATTTATTTATTTTTCTAGCTATAGCACTCCCATATTGATTTTAAGAGTCTCAAAGCATAAATGCATGTTTTCAAGAACACACATACCGTTTTCCTGTGCTCACTTTTGTCCCTTTTCCCCAGAACTCCAGATACCAGTGATCAATATTGCTCTCAATTCCCCTTAATGACCCATTTTCCAGCTACACTGGAGGGGCTGGGGGTGGAGAAGTAAGGGCAGGAAGAGGGACGATTTAAGAACAGAATTTTCTCTTTCACATTGCTGTATCTCCATACAAAAAGAGGACTGAAGATGCTACACAAAACATGAAGGAAAGCATTGTGCAAACGCAACAGGAACAAACAAGATACCAGCAGATATACAAAGGAGAATTATAAGAAACAAAAGAACAATCAGCAGCTCATTTTAGCAAATGCTCAACTATCCATTGATATTACAGACATGGGAAATCCTTCTGGGTTCTGTGTGATGCGTGTATTTAATGTACAGTATCAATTCATATAAAACTTTTGTTAATATAAGATGGATATAAAGGTATTTCATGCTTTAAAAATAAAAAGGTGGTGGTTCATTGCTATGAATGGTTCAGAAAATCTGGATAAAATCACTTAACTGGGCAAATCTAGTTACACTAAAGAGTTTTTAATGCTAGATCAGAAAATACCTAAAAGATAATCATAGAGAAGTTCACAAAAACTTAGCTCAGGCTCAGCAACAACTGAACAACTTCTAGAGTAAATGTCTTTAGCATTTTGTATTTTGGCCCAGGATTCTGACACGTAGTCAGCCTTTTTGTGTAAACGTGTATTTAGCATTTGCTGGTCATACAATTAACAACACAGTACTTTGAGCAATGAAGGAGTTGGAAAAACATGTGAACCCCAGACAAAATCAAATATTATTAAATATTAACTGTAACCATTATGGTGATTCATCAAAATACTAACTTTTTTGTACTCCAACTTTAAAAGCCAGAAGGTACAGATAAGCACAGAGAATATTTTCATCTTCCAACAGGAGACTGACCAGGGATCCTCAAGACTAGTTTCCCCACCACCGTAAGCAGAGCTCAGATCACTTCTGCTGCTCAGCTCTGACAAGGACTCTGACAGGACAGGATTTCACACATTTTGTCAGTAGGCAGTATTTCTAATCAACAACATCTAGAACAGATAGAGTTGATTGCTTTATTCATAGAAACAGACAATAAGAATTCCCCATAGCATTGCTTCATCAAGATGTAACACATTCTTCCTCTATTACAGAAAGCACGAAACTGAATCCTTATGGCACAAGCATAACAATTTTGAAGCAGAGTCACTTTTTTTCATATCCCAAAAGTAAAAACACAAATTTGACCAGACATTAAAACTGTTTTTAAGAAAATAAAAGCTATACTCTGCAAAGACTTTAGTTACAATGCATGTACCACTATGAGAGGACACTTTGATATTTGACCTTTGGAACATTTCCCATGCATTTTTAGTTCTTCCAGTTTTCAAGACTTCTAAAGCTTTTGCAATATAAGCAAGGTATGCATGCACGGGACAGAGGGGAAAAAAACAGCAGCTTTAAACGTTTCTCTTTGGTTTTGAATTTTGAATAAGTCTCCCCTGATATATTGGAGGAGAGCAGTTTATATAGAAAAAAATCTTACTTACAAGGAAGTAAAAAAAAAAAAATCTCTGGATTCTCAGAAACTTATTTTCCCCACCTGTGATAAAGGTTTAGTTAATACTTATAGGCACTGTTTCCACAATGAAAGTTCTTTTCCAAAGATCTTCACCTGTGCCTTTAAACCAAACTCCAGATCAGACCTTCCTCTGTGAAGCCTCAGCCCAGGGGCCACCTTTGTTCACACCTGTAAAGAATTTAAAACAGAGCTAAGATACAGTTCACTCTGACGCAGAGGTCCTAAAGCTTTGCAAAGTTTACATCCTAAAACCACCGCAGCAATTTTTAGTATGTTGAAGCCAGCACCACAGAACAATAAATAAAATGTCGATTTGTCCATGCCACAGACAAAGCAGAAATCCAATGTCTCTAACAGCTAAACCATAAGGAAGCTCTAAATCACCACACAAAAATATTAACCTGCTGCAAAACACTAGTGAACAAAGTCATATTTTTTACCTGAAGCTGGATCCACCTTGACCTTTCTGCTAGCTTTCACACTCCTGCAGAACTTGTGCTTAGCTGTCCAGGGAATCCATCCCAGCTCATCCACAGCTGAAGTAGCTCGTTATGTATATATGAGCTCCCATCCTACACCTTGGAATGTTTTGATAAGACAATTCTGTCATCTTTTGTTGATAACGGGTATCGAGCATTTCAAAACAACTGTTAAGGGTTTTTACAGCCCTCTGTCTTTCCCAACTCCCTGTCAAGCCCACAGGAACATCACTGACCGTATGCAGGTCCTGGTGGGGACACAAAGCGATTTCACCTCAGCCCCTGTGCCTGAGGAAGCCGGCCTCACCTCCACGCCAGCAAGCGAGCCTGGGGGCTCCGGCAACACCAGGAGCCAGCGGATCCAAGGCTGGGGGGGTGCTGGGCACCTCGCTGGGGAGCCTGACACCGCTACCACCACCTGCATGAGTGGGGCCAGCCGGCAAGGCTGTGGACACCCAGAGGGGCTGTAAGGACTGCCGGGACCCCTTCCCTGAGCCCCTCAGCACCCCAACATCCCCCTCAGGGCTCCCTCAGCCCCTGTAGCCCCCTCAAATCCACCTCAAACACACCCCCAAGGTTCCCTCAGCCCCTGTAGCCCCCTCAGGCTTCTTCAAATCCCCCTCAAATCTCCCTCAGATCCCCCCCAGGTCCCTTCAGGGTTCCCTCAGCCCCTATAACCCCCTCAAATCCCCCTCAGACACCCCCCCAGATCCTCTCAGAGCTCCCTCAGCCCCTGTAGCCCCTGCAGAGCCCCCCCAGATCCTCCTCAGACCCCCCCAAGCCCCCCTCAGACCCCCCCCAGACCCCCCCCAGACCTCCCCAAGCCCCCTCTAATCCCCCTCAGACCCTCCCCAGCCCCTTCACACCCCTCACCCGAGCACCAGCAGCCCCCCAACCCCCCCCCCCACCTCCTCTCTCCTCCCCTCATGGCGGCCGCTGAGGCGATCGGCACCGCCCCCCCCCACACCCCCCACCGCCGCCCCGCTCCGCACCTTTCCCTCCCTCCTGGCTGCGCGCCCCATACCCGGGCGGCTCCGGCTCCAGCTCCGGCTCCGCTCCCCGCCCCACAACCACGGCGCCTCCCCCGGGGAGCGGAGGGGGCCGGGGGGGGAAAGGAAGCGAAGGGGGGGGGGGCGCAGCGAGCCCCGTGCCCGCCGCCGCCGAGCCGCCGCCGCCGCCGCTCCTTCCCCATCAGCCCCCAGCGCGGAATGAGGCTCCGCTCCCAGCCGGGCTGTCCCCCTGGCCGGCTGCGCCGCTCTCCTATTGGCTCCCACCTCCCCTCGTCTCCTCCGATTGGTTGGGAGCCGGCGGAGCCCGGCGGCGATTGGAGGAGGGAGGCGTCGCTCAAGCCGGAGCCCCCGGGAGCGCCCGCCTCCGCAGTTATCAGGTTAGTGTTCGCCGCGGCGCTGGGCTCGGGGTTCCGAGCGGAGCTGCTGGAGCCCGCCGAGTCCTCCCGGTACCGGCCTCGGGGGGGGGGGGTCTGCAGCGGGGGCAGCGCCACGCCAGCGGAGCCGGGCACAGCCGAGCGCCTCCCGCCAGCAGCCGCGGCCATGGACATGAAGAAAAGGATCCACTTAGAGCTGCGGAACAGGACGCCCTCAGATGTAAGCAATGTGTGTCCGTCTCCCCCCCCCTTCCCCCCTTCCCTTTTTTTTTTAAAAAAAAAAAAAAAAAAAAATCCATCCGGTATTTTATTTAACGCTGATTTTTTTTTTTTTTTTTTTGGGTTAAAACGTGTCGAAAACGTGCGGCGAGGTTGGGGAGGGGGCGGCGGGGGAGGCGGCAGGGCCGCTGCTGCTGCTCGCTGCTGCCCTTGAGGTGCCTACCTGTGCGTGGCCGTGCCCGGTGCCAGGCTCGGGGGGCGCGGGGGGCGCCCGCTTTGTGCCCTATGGGGCCGGGGGGGGGACCCCCGGGGACCCACGGGGGCTGCTCCCGGCCCCGCCGGCGTGAGACGCATTGAAGGGGGCCGGCGGTGCATGAAATAAAAATAAGTTGGTGCTCCTCTCCGGCGTGTTTAGTTCGCAAATATTTGGACTGGGTGCTGGGCAGGGAGAGCAGGCAGGGGCTGCGAGTGAGTTGCGAATGGTTTTGAGTTTAAAGTGCGTCTTCGTTTCTGTGCAGTGATCAGGCAGGAGAGACTGGGGAGCCATATTTGTAACTTTGTAGTCCTCATGAACGCGCCCTTTCTCTCTCTCTCCCTCTCTCCAGATGCTGAGAAGATAAAAAGGAAAAGAATTTTAAGCAAATAACTTAGCGTTTTTAGAGGTCTGGTATCGCTGCCCGTAGTGTGAGCGTGGAATACAAAATATTGCAAGAAATAAATGCACTCTCCACCCCCTCCATCCCCGCACACACACACACACACACACACACGCACAAAAAGGCTGGATGTGTGTGTGTGCGTGTTTTCCTTTTTTTATTTCCCCCCTTTTTTTAAAATCTTTTCCCTTTCCTCCTCCTTTCCCCATTTTGCCCCCTCTTTTTATTTTTTTTTTAATTTTTTAAAATTTTTTTTCCCCCTCCTCTCGGGGAGGAAAAAAAAAAAAAACAAGCTTCAGGGGCTTGTTGTTCGGCGCCTTCCCCGAAAATAAACGGCGGCGAGAAACTTTGGCAGGACACGAAAATAGTCCGGGAACGGGGCTGTTTGGAGGGGGGGGGGGGGTGCCCAGATGCGGTCGGGCCCCGCTCCGACGGGCGGGCGGCGGCGGCGGCGGCGGGGCTCGAACCCGCGGCCCCGAGCGGGGGTCCCGGCACCCCCAGCCCCCGTTCCTTAACCCCGAGGGGGGGGTGTTGAGGGCGGCGGGGGCTGCCCCGGCCCCTCGGTGTCCCGGAGGGGCGGGGGGGGGGGTCCCACACGTTGTGGGGAAGCTGGAGAAAGGGGTCGCGGGGGTGCCCCGGAGCGGGACCGGGCTGGAAGCGGGGCTCTGGGGCCGGGGAGGGGAACGTACCTCTCCGGGAGGCGCCCGGGGGAGGGCGGAGGCAGGCGGCTGGAACGCGGCCCCGCGGCTTTTCGGTGGCCAGCGCGACGTCTGATGGGGAGGGGGGACAAAGGCGGGCAGATTTTATGTAACCTGCTCTTTAAACTTTAAAAAAAAAAAAAAAAAAAAGTCCTGGGCGAGCGGCGGCGGCGGCGGCAGCAGCAGGAGGAGGAGGAGGAGGAGGAAAGAGGAGGAAGGAGGAGGGCGCCCGCCCGCCCGCCGTAGCGGCACACGCCGCCGGCCCCGGCGAGGCGCGGCCCTGCCCGGCCCTCGGGGCTCATTGTTGGGGGGTCCCCCGGGGGGGAGCCGCCTCCCCTCCGCCTCCTCAAGCGGGCCGGGACCGGGAGCTCGCCCCCCGGAGCCCCCCTCCCTTAGCGGGGCTCAGCCGCTCCTGGCATCGGCAGCGCCACGGCGCAGCGCAAGTAGGACGCGGCGCCATGTTGTGTCCTCCCCTCCCGAACCGCTGAGGAGGAGGAGGAGGAGGAAGAAGAAGAAGAAGAAGGAGGCAGCGAGGCCGGGCCGGGCGGCGGCGGAGCGGGGCCGGGCTTCTCCCCTTCAGCGCCCGGGGGGCGGCGGGGGGCGGCCGGGCGGCGGCTCCGACATGACGGGCGGCCGCCGCGCTGCCATTTTGTCGCCGCTGTCGCCGGGCTCTGACAACGAGCCCCCCCCCCCCCCCCCCCCTCACCACCCCCGGGGTGGAAAATCGCCTCCCCGCCGCCTTGCCCAAACCCTTTTTCGTTGTTTTTTTGCCCCAACCGGGCTCCTAGGGGGCTGCCCGGGAGGGGGGGGGGCGCTGCGGCCGTGAGCCGGGAAAACGCCTTCTTCTGGGCAGGGCCCGGCGGGAAGGTAGGTCTCCGCTTTGCCTTTTTTTTTTTTTTTTTTTTAAACCCTTTTAATATATTTTTACATCTTTTAAGGCATTTTTTGTCTCTTTTTATTTATTTTTATTTTTTTACTTTTTGCCTCACGCGCGCGATGCCGGAGGCTTGTTCACCATTTCAAGCAGCCCCCGCCGCCCAAAGGCTTTTAATCCTTTTAACGCTTTCTGGACAGTGCCTCCCCCCTTCCCAAACACACATCTGGGTTTTGTTCACTTCGTGCTCTGCTCGGACTTACACAGAGAGAGCCCCTGTTTGGTGGTGTTTCTCTGTTCCCCTGCAGCTGAGGAACGTCCTCCAGTGGGCTGTAAAACAGCGCTTGGTTAACCTGGCTTTTATTTTTATTTCTTAACCCGTCAGCCTTTAGTTCTGTCACCGAGCTGTCCGCAGCAGCCCTCCCAAGCTCCGTTGGCCCGTCAGGTCCATTAGAGGAGTAAATCCCTTCAGGTTTGGTGCTGTTTGGGACCGCCGCTGTGTTTACGGTCAGTTCTGTGGAAGCCTCGATCCCAGACCGTGCACGTGCGGCTGTGCTGCGGACAGCTAGGGGTGCAGGCTGAACTCTGCCTTTCTAAAGTCCCTGTTAAAATAAGTCATCTGAATCCACCTCCTGCTTTAGGTGAGACGTTTGAAACTGAGTTTAGAAGCAGGTCTAGAGCCAGGTGTCGTTTATTTATGGATTTCTGTAAGTCTTTGGGCATGAACAGGACGGTTCTGTCAGTCGCTGGTGTTAGTCTTTGCTTTGATAAACACAGTGTTTCTTGTGTGATCTGTGAAAGATCCTCCTCCTCAAAGTTTTAAATGTAACATATATAAATCTCTGTGAAAATAACTGCACAAGTATACGTTTATTTACTTCTTTTGGAGCTTCTGCCCTATAGGTGCTCAATTCTTGCCGTACATCTCCTATTTAATCCATTATCAGAGCTTGCAGGATCAGAACTTTTTGTAAATCAAGGCTAGGTAAGAGGATGTTGATAAGGTGTTGGGGTTCTTTCTGATCTTACCAGACTATTTTATGCCATGGGTTATCTCCTACAGTCCTGGTGTAGAATACTATGTAATACTTCACCTGTTAAATCATACAGCCCTGTAAGGTTACATGTTAGCTAATAAAATGTAATATAAGTGTCTCAAAGTGGATTATATAGTAGCTATTTCTTCCTCAGACTCCTTTTTTGCTGTGTTGTGTTTTTTTCCTCGCTTTGTTTTTAGATGAATTCACTGTTGGTGAGAGGTCTGGGGTGCCATAGCATCAGAAATCTGGTTGTGGTTGTGTCTGTGTGTCTTGGTGAGACATCCCTGGTTTGGGTGCATGAAATTCGTGCTGTGCAGCCACGGCTGAGCTTTCACATCTACTCTCAGCCCAGCTACTTCAACTTTTTTAACCCATTACACGACGTGGTCACTTAGGGTAGTGCACTCACCAAAGAATTTGGCACTTTGCTGATGGTATCACTGTAGTCTCCTGTTACACATAACTGCCTGCCAGAAATTGGCCAGATACAGCTATTTCACGTGGGTTTCCTCCAAACCATCAGCCAGTAGTGGCATAACCACTGCCCTCCACAGAGAAGATGCTCACCTGGGCACATTTGAGGGTGTTCCCGTTCATTCTTGGTGCACGTAGCTCGACCTGTACCATGCAGAGGCAGTAAAACAAGGTCAGTGCTGAGGGGGACTCCCTGGCTGCGGGACGCAGAGGTACGTTTTTGAAATACTGCACAAAACTCCGGTGGCTTAGAGCTACCATGCCGGGTCATTTAGTCTGAGGATTGAATGCTGCTTTTGAAAGGAGCTTTATCAGCTCAAAATTGTGACAGTGATAAAATACTGACTGCAGCACTGGGTATTTCTTACAGTTCTTCCAACTCTTTGTTGCGCTTTAAAGCTTATTTGAATTCTGATTTCTCGCTGGTTTTCTGTAGGTTTTAACACTGAAGGGAAATACAGTGCAAGCATCTATGCAAAGTGTGCTCTCATATGAAGAATATAAATAAAAAGCTCTTTCCCCAAGCTAGTTCCTTGGTGTGATGCTCATAATAACAGTAAAGAGTTTAAAGTGATAGGCATCCCTTTAAAAACCTGCATTTTAAAGAAGCTTGGGTGTTGTAAACGGGTACAGATACACGCTTTCTTACTCCTCCCCCAGCTGAACCACCTACGGATGGAAAGGGGATCTACTCCAGGTGTGACACCAAGTGGGACAAGAGGGTTGTGTGGTAGTGTTTAGGGTGCCACAGGATCAGCACGCACAAAATAACTCAGCACGTGCAGGTTATCGTGGATTTGTGCAGACTTCAATCACTTCACCACTCAGGTAGCTGACAGCAGGGTGTAAATATAACAGAGAGGTAGCTTTTATCTAATATCAGCAATATCTAAAGGGCAGTCACACTATTGAGCCATACAAATACTTTTGTATCCAGATTTTTTTTTTTTAATTTTATTTATTTTGGAACTGGCTTAATAAAAGTTGATTAAGAAGAGAAATAGCTGGATTTTAAGTGGTGTAATTGTACTGTAAACCATCAGGGAGTGCGTTTTCTGAAGAAACAAGGTTGAAGTGAGGGGGGAAAAAAGCTGCTTGATCCAAACCTATGGTATAGGCGATGTGGCTGAGTTATGTGTAACTATCCTCGCAGCAGGATTTGTGCTTTATGTATCAGTGGACAGGATATACCTTCCTCTAAACATACACCCAGAACTTCTCAGAGTTTTAAAGTAACATCACTTGCATGCAGGGATTGAGGACTTTATCTTATTTTCTGTATTTAAAAGACGATATTATCTATGCCAGTGATGCCTCTTTAATTGTCCATTTAAATGGCGGAATAATTATTAGTGGTTTTCTAAAATGCTTACGGCCCAGAAGGCTGATGTCGAGCAGTTCTTCCCACTTCATGCTTTCCATGGATTACTCCTTCCTCCCCCACGTCCTCCCACCTTACAGGTACAGGAATTGCTGAGCTGGGGAAGCCTGAGAAGAGCTGGACCTGCCAAATAGGAGCGGGTGCTCGAATGAATGGCTTTCCCTCCAAAGCCATAAAAGAGCTCGGAAAAGCTTATCTTTTGCTGGCGTGATTTGCTAAGGTGTCGTGTAGCAGCTGACATCTCCAGAGCCTGCTCCTGAAGCCGGTGTTAATTTAACCCAGCGCTCCTTGACGCGTGTCCCTGCATCATCCGAGGGCAGCGTGGAGCACGCTGTCCCAGCCACGGGCAGAGCCCCTGGAGTTGGGAAAGGAGAAGCAACCAGCGTCAGTGTGAAATTTAAAAAGCATTGAATGTAGAGATGGAGCGATTTAATCACTTAACATATCTGAAACAGCCTCTGTCTAAATAAATATTTGGGGTCTTTTCGGAGTTTTGCCACCAGCAGTAGAAACCCAAATGGAAACTAGTGACTTTTTTGAATGGAACAGCTTTCTGTGTCCCCAAAGTCTGTCCCTGATTTATTAATTAGTGAGCTGCTCATGCATATGGCCACAGTGACCCTTGTAAATGTGTGGAAGTGTGTTTATGTGACTCATGGGGTTTCTTGGCTGGGGGGGGGGGGCTGTTCCTTGAGGAAGGCAGCAGTAGGTTATCTGCTCTGCAAGTTTTGTAGTGCTGGAAAGGCTTCATAATTGGATACGAGTGCAAGGTGCATTCAGAGCCGTGATGACTTTTAACCCTTCTGCTGCTTCGCTGTTTTACTTGGAGCAGGAGGTTTCTGGCAGGAGCAGAGCGAAGGGGCATGGGGCTGCTTGGAGCTGTGTTAGCTGCTCTCAGAGCTTATGGCTATGGCATATAAAACGTTAGAGGGTAGAAAACGTAAATTCATTGCTATTCAGCCAGATTTTTCTGAGCTGTGCGAGTAGCTTCAGCTACAAAGACATCGAAAAGAAAAGGCACGTGTTTCCCCATCGCTTTTCCCCTGCTCCATCCCTTTTGCTGGGGCAGAGGTGAGGCAGGGGCCAGGAGGAGGTTGTCCTGCGCCCAGCCTCGTGGCAGCAGGCATCAACAAAGCCCAGCTTTCAGGTGGGGATCCCTAGGATGGATCCTTCAGCTTAGGAGGAGTTTAAAAGGTGGCTTTAAACTGCTTTTGTTGTGCTTTTGTACAACCTGCTAGAGCCAGGGCTGGGCCAGATGCCCACGGAGGTGCCCATGTGGTCCCTGGGCAATTTTTTTCTTCTTGTTCCTTGGTTGCATCCTCCCACATCCCGAGCGTGGTGCCGTGTTGCTGGCCTCATGCTCCTTCTGGTGTTGGGGCTGGTGCACCCCTTGCCAGCAGGGCTTAATGCTGGAAGGGGAAGGGTGGAAAACTGCAGAACTGTAATCAAAAAAAACGTTCAGAGTTTCTTCATCATGTCATTGTCAATGCACACCGCTGCTTCCAGTGGAAAAACGTCCGTGCATATTGATGCTGCCGTTGAAAAACGCCAGTTACCTCAACCGTGTTGGCGTGATGGTGGAAGTTCCTTTTTTTTATTGTTCTAAAATCTGAGGGAATTTCTGGGAAAGATACGGAAGAGGAATTCCAATAGAAAAGTTTGGGGGTTGCATCATTTGGAGAAACCCTAGATGAATTTTGAAGCCCGATGGTAAATTCACATGATTTCATACAAAATAGGCAAAATAACTGGATGTGGAGGGGTTGCACTGGACCAGGCTGCAGTGGAAACTGCTCTGCTCAGCATCAGTGAATCGTGTGGTACCAAAAGGGGGATAGTTGGTGTTTTGTGGCCGTACTTGGGGCAGCATTTCCCCCTGCCCCAGGATTTGCAGATTGCCCAGAGCCTGTGCAGGGTACCTGGTAGCTGGCTAACTGGCTTTCAGAGTTTAAGATGTGCTGCAAGTAAGTAAAATTATTATGAGCAGCTGAGATGTGATAAATAAAAACCTTGCGGGGACATACCAAAATCCAAGGTAAAACATTGGTTTGGTAAAAGGAAAGAAAAAAAAATTAAATAAAAAATAAATAACATACCACCTTTGCTTCTGTAACCTGTAGCAGGTGCCCCTGAGTTTCATTCTGCCACGTGTATGTTGGCAGGCGGGTCAGAGGACGCCAACACTGTTGAATTTTCCCTTCCCTGCCAAATTCAAGCTAGAAAATCCTCTCCGTGTGGCTCAGTCCTCACCCCGAGCGTCTCCGCCGGGCGATCCCGAGCTGCCGATGGGGAATCCCGGTGGCAGGACGCCAGGAGGCAGCGGGTGCCCTGCCACCTGCTAACCTCCCTCCCTGCACACGGGCAGCACGCCAGGGGCAGGGGGGGCACGCAGCCAGCCTGGGGAGGCCGAGCAGCAATTTGGGTGCCTCTTCATCGGCGTTGAACCCCACGTTGGGTTAGAGGTGGTTCCACCTTCCTCCATCTCTCGCCGTGTTCCAGCAGGAGATGAGCTGTGTGGGGTACCACGGGGTGCTCTCGGGTGGCTGAGGATCTGTCCTCCATGCAGCTGGCAAAGGGCCTGTTTACGTGCTGATATTTAAACAAGAAATCAAATCGGGTCTTTAGGTTGGTTACGTTTTGGTGACCGTCTTAGAGCAGAAGTTATCGTGTCTTTGAGCCTTCAGAGCTGCTTCGTTGGCACAAGGTACTAAATAAGATGCTTTGTTCAAGCATTTTTGGCCTGATCACATTGCAGGTGGTACCTGAAATGAATTTTTTTTGCAACATTTAACTCCTTCCAGAAGTAACTTTGGGAGAAGCTTGTAAAAGTTGAGCATGGAAAGCATCCTGGGCAGCTCTGCATGAACGATGGGCTCCTTGCAAGGCTTGGGCAGTGTCCTGAGCCTTGTCAAAGCCGTTCTGCCCTCAGCCAACAGGAACATCGTGACCATGGATGGTTGGCTTCTCTGGAACCTTGAGGCACAAACCGGGTGGAATAGAAACCTAAGGAGATCCGTTTCTGCTCAAGGATCCCCAGCTCTGCGTGAGAGCAGATCCAGAACACAGCGTACGCACAGGAGGAGCCCAATTTTTGGCACGCTGGCTGCAACAGCAGCAAAGGTCGTGCTCGGTCTTTACCGTGGAGTGATGCAAGGTTTTGCGCACACTATGCACAATTCTGAGACCAAAAAAAAACCAACCCCAAAGACAGAAACCCAAGTGTCTTGAAGAAACGTTTGTACAACCGGGAGAAAACAAAGCTCTGCTTTCAGAAGTCCTTCGGATTTGGCTTCCACTTGGCACAGCAGGCGTCCCTGCTTCCCACAGCTCTGCCCTCCTCCAGATGAAGTTTCCATTGGGTTGGGAGGAACGAAGGACTTCCCTCCGTGTTCCCTGTCTCATTTGGTTGGAAGCAGTGCAAGATGGAGTTAACGCCCTCTTCTTCACCTGTTTTTGGGTTAAAATGCCGCATAGTGGGATATCCCTATCCTTGAGGTACCATATACAGCATGCGCTTCAAAAGCATCCGACCCACTGTGCTGGAAACGAGGTGTTTCAGCCTTTGCTGTTCCTGCTTGAAAAGCCAGCAGAACGGCACTTGGAAATTCACCTTTTATCTTTGCAAAGTTGTTGTTCACAGCCGTGTCCTTCCATCACGCTGCGAAGCCTCCAGCCGCGGACCTGGCTTCGGGACCCGAGTCCCCCTTCCCTGGATCTCCCAGCCCGTGGGCTTCAGGCTTTCTGCAGCAGAGACTCGTCTGGTTTACGTGCTGCTGTGGGAATGTGTAGACTAAAGGTTAAGGCGATGACTTGTGCTGCGTGGTGGCTGTCTGTGTGTAACTGAATTCTGCTGCTCGTGTGTGTTGGGATCTCAGCGGAGCGAGGAGGAGGGAGGCAGGGCAAGGAGGGTCTGCCCCATATTGTTCCCCGTACCTACACGTGCAGCGAGCTGTGATCTCCTTGCTGAGGCTCCCATGAAATCCAGCGGCTGTTTCCACGTGGCTGCCTGTGCTTGCCCCAGGAATTGGCTGCAGCCTCGCAGTACGCAGCGGGGCTGTGGTAAGGGTACCCGGTGTGTGGTTGGTACCCGTGCTGGGACACAGCCCCTGGCTATCAAGCAGGCAGCAAGATGGTGTGGTGGGAAGTCCTGGAGAGGTACAGGGATGCTGCAGCCCGCAGTTGGCAGCACGACACGTTACCAGCAGCCTGATACCACGATCTGAAGGCGTCTGAGACCACCAGAAACAGCACCCGGGATGACCGCGGGACAAGCAGCCCGAAGCTCGCCATCTGAAGGCTTTGCTGAAGAAACTGCAATCCCTTCATGTATATTCATGTGGCTGCTGAGTGCTAAGGCCTGATACCAGCAAACCACAAAGCAAAACTCCAGCAGAAAGGCGCAGACGTCCAGGAAGCACCTGCGAGGGCGGCGAGGCCGAGGCAGCGCTGCCGGCTGGACGATGCAGGGTGTCCCCGCCCGGGGCAGTGACAGAGCCTCTTTTGCCACCAGTGCTGCTGAAAACACGGCTGTTACGGCAGGACCCAGCTGCACCTGCGTTAGGTTTCCTGCTTGACACCCACGGGTGCCCTGGTGGCTGCTGAGGTGAGTGTGGCAGTGTCGTTTGCAGTGGCTGGCTACCTGTGGCGTGGTGCTCTTCTGCTCTTTCCTGCTATCTAGCAGTTTTGGAGAGGACAGAGGAAAGATGAACACAGGCTGTATGGTCTCTCTTGATCCTAAATTAGTGCCCACTCCCCTTAGAGCTTCAAGTAGCTTACGTGTTGTGGCATAGATAGTGGTGGGGCTGGCCACGTGCGTTGGATCGGGACCCCAGCTCCTGCCTCTCCCCATGAGGTTGGCACCCAAACCCCACAATGCACGGGCTGCAGCAGTACACAGCCACGTTGAGGACCTCTCATCTTGCTCCAGTTTGTAAGAAGACTCAGAAAAAGCGCTGGCTTGCGTCAGGCAGAGGCATATTCTGGGGTTTGGTGGCAGAATACGAGGGAAGACACGTCCAGAAGTCACAGCCGTACTGCGCCTCAGCGGGGTGTTCATGCAAAGTTCAGTGGATGTTCAGAGAGTGATTCAAGGGCTGGGATTTTCCTTAAAATTATGCAGATTTCCGAATACAAGGAGGAATAGTCTCGCAGTCCCTGTGTCACAATTCCGTGGTGGCGAGCTGTTTCGGATGGAATGTGGCCCCACGAAGGTCACTTTCGGCTTCTCCTCCCTCCACTCCCAGTCACATCCATGCTTGTTTCTCTGTCAAGGCTGTCCTGGGGCATACCTAGATAAGGCCCAGCATCCTCAGAAGGGGGCAAAATTTTGGGGGGCAGACCTGCCTGGCAGCCAGCAAGCTGGAAAAGTGTCCCACTGATAACCCGCGGGGCCTCCAAGAGCCGTGCCTGCTCACCGATGGGACATCACTGCCTGACGGGCTCCCGTTAATCACCAAATACTCATCAGTCACCAAATAACGAGTCCTAAGGAGACATGGGCAAGTTGCTGAAGGTGTCTAATACTTAGAAAAAACATCTGAGCTGGTGGCAGTTGTCAGTGCAGGGAGAACTGGCTGCAATGGCACGGGGAGCGCACGTCGCAGTGGAGCCAGGAGAAACTGCGGAGAGGAGTGTCGTTTCTAAGAGGAGAAACCTAAAAGCAGAAGGCAGTTGGCTTTTCTTCCACCGTGCTCTCACAAATTCCCTTCCACGGGTCCGTGGAGGTGGAGGGAGCCGCTCCCCGAGCCCCCCCGGGAGGTGGGCGCTGGCCCCGCGCTGCCCCCGCAGATAACGGGGCGAGGACAGGGGCAGATAGGCACAGATGTGCTGCTGGGAGGCTTGGCTTCGGGGTGGGGCTTCTTTTATTTCATTTTTTTAATTTTTTTTTTCCTTTTTTTGTTTGGCGGGAGCTCGGGGTGTGTGTGAAGCAGATGTTTGAGACAGCTGAGCGTGGCTGCCCCCGAGCTGATCTCGCTGGAGGACCCTGATACTTAAATGCTGTTAGAGCAGGGAGATAGGCATGTTCGCCTTCAAAGCACCTTTCCTGCCATCCAAATTCCAATTTTCCTTCGGTTTGCTTTGCCTTTCAGTGCAATAGATGTATGTGGGACCTGGAGCATCTGACTCGTTCCTTGGTTTCTTCTAACCAGCCTCTCAAACTCTTCTGGGAGACTTTTGTGTAGCCATTCCCTATCATAATTCTTCTAGGAAAATTGTAGAGTCTTGGAAAACGTATTTCCTGTCTATCTCCGATCCTCCTACTCTCAATGAATCACTTGTGCTCTCGTGTTGCTTTGGGCTGACTTCCCTATTGACTTCAGCGCTTGGGATTTAATTAGAAACCTCGGGATGTTATTGGGAGCTGTGACACCACACAGGATTCTTCTCCGTGCAGCAGCATTACAGTAACAACAACAAAAAAATATTAAGAAAATTAAATATTTGCATATTAACTGTCCTTGGTGCAAACTGAGGAGTTGCTTCATGTTTTTACGTACGCCCTTTTTGCAAACTTCCTTTTATCCCATCCTCTGTGCAAGCAGCAGCATCCTCTTCCTCTTCCAGGCCTCTGAGCAAAGCCCGGTGCTTGGGGCTGCTCCGGCTGCCTGTGGCTCTGGGTATTTATTTGTGTGCCGGGCCGAAAGTAACCCCCAGAGATAATTAATTGGTCGAAAAACATCTGGATATCCTCCCGGGGGTGAGGCCTTCCTGTGGAGTCACAGTGCTCGGGGCAGAGCTTCCAGAGAGCCCCCCCAAAAAAATCATTCAGCCTTTGCTGCTCGTGGCCTCGAGCCCTGCGGGGCTGCCCCAGCCCCGGGGTGAAACCCGCGGTTCTGCTCGGGGTGGGGCTCCCTCAGCTTCTTTTTGTTGCTCTGTGGCCGTTAAAGATAGCACCTGCAAAAAAGGGCAGTGATGGTTTTTTTTCTTTTTTTAAAAAAAGAAAAAACCCTGCCTGTAACGGGCAGGTCTTGTGCAGCTCAGGCCCACAGGACATTATCTCACCCCTCCCGTTGAACCTCCTGGCTGCAATGGGGCAGGGGAGATAAGAAAAGGGGGGCAATGCTCCTCCAGCAGCAGCTACACTGGCTAAACTTCCCCTGCCAGCATCGTGTGGATCACACCTTGTCATTTCCCATCGAAGCAGTCTCCTCCTTGGAGCTCATCTTCCCCTAAAGTGCAGCGGGGCAGCCCTAACAAGAGGGGCTGGGGCAGACTCTGGGGGTCTGGGTTAGGTTTGCCCGTGCCCACCTTTGGGTTTCAGGGCTGCCTGAGCAGCCACTGGTCTCAGCACACCTGAAAAGCCTGATGAGTCCTTGCATAGAGCAGGAGCAGTAGGTTAGTTTAAAAACCCTGTTTTCCTATTTTTTTTAAGAGTGCGTTTTGCCCGCATTTACCAAAGACAGACCTACTCCTTACAACCAAATAACTCAAGCCAGGATTAATATTTCTGACTTGGTTCCACCATTTATAGAACAATACAGAGGTGAGTGGTTGAAGCAAAGCCCGACAACCACGCTCTTGAAACGCTGCTCACCTGGCATGCTGGCAAAGTGAGGGCTCGGACCCGGGAGATAACCTCTTGCATACTTGCCAGCTTGATGGAATACCTTTCATTTCTGCCTGAGCTGTGTCGTCCTTTGCTTGGGAGTGAAATCTTTATTCCCTTTATTCACCTCTTTTTGCGTTTCTCTTTTTTTCCAGGTTAAAGAACTCGTTCTTGACAACTGCAGGTCATACGAAGGCAAAATCGAAGGCCTTACAGATGAGTTCGAAGAGCTGGAATTCTTAAGTACAATCAACGTAGGCTTAACCTCAGTTGCAAACTTACCAAAGTTAAACAAACTTAAGAAGGTAAATAAAGTGCCCTGTCTCTCCCTCTTTGCGATATGCTGCATGTAAATTAGTCGTTTGCCTGACTTAATTAATGACTGACCAACCTGCTTTGTGATGCATGCTTGCACTAAAAACTCAAGATGTTTACGTGCCTTTCAGCTCGAGCTAAGTGACAACAGAATCTCAGGAGGACTGGAAGTGTTGGCAGAAAAGTGTCCAAACCTCACGCATCTAAATCTAAGTGGCAACAAAATAAAAGATCTCGGTACAATAGAACCTCTGGTAAGTCGGTGCGGCGCGGGGCGAAATAAAAACGTAATTTTTTGATGAGAAGGGGCGATGTGATGGCTTGGTGGGGATGATATTTTGGGTTTTGAAACGCCAAATGAGCTTGCAACTGAATGCCTTCAGCCCTGGTGCTTATCTTATGGGCTGACACCCGTCCCATGGGGCTGACACCCGTCCGAGGGTGCGGTGTCCCGGTGGGGACCACGAGCTGCTGCTTCCCTCTAGCGGCCAGCCCTCTGCCAGGAGCAGCCCCGGGGACCTGTCCTGGCCCCAGGCAAAGTGGGGACAGCCCCCAGGCTGCTCACACCCAGCAGTGCCTTTTGGAAGCGCAGCAGCTTTGCACCACGATAACTCAAGGGGAGGGAATGGCCAAGAGTCGGCTCTTGGCGGCTGGCTCGTGTTGTGGGTCTGTCTCCCATAGCCAGGGTCCCTGCTTGGACTGGATGTACAATCCCTGAGATATTCAGCCTAAAATAAGCAGCACCACTTCTGCTCGGGGTGTGTGGGTGTTGGTAGGACCAGCTGCAGCACCGTGCTCAGCCTGCTGGTCCCAGCAGGGCAGCGGTCGCTGAGCCTCCAGCTCCTTCTGCAGCTTCCCACCACCTCTCCTGCTCTCTGCCATCACACTCCATTGTTTTACAATGCCATTATTCTCCTTATTTCAAGTGCACAGGTCAGGTTTATCAGGCTGGCATTCCAAAAACCTTCAACTGTCAGTTCTAGGAGTGCTTCTTAGCACTACTTCCTAATTTTTGGTTTGCGTGTCCTTGATTTTCTAGGACCAAAGAGTTTCAGCTCATGCCTACTTCCCAAATACTTGCTCCTAAGTGTCTCAAGGAGCAGTTTTCAATGAGCTCGTCTTGGCTCGCCTTTCCTCTGGCAGAAGGGGAAAAGTAGGGCTGTTAAACTGAGCGAGAGGATTGTAACTGCTCCCACTTTCAGACTTGTTTTCTTGACATCACCGTTGCTCTGCGTGCTAAACTCCAGAAGGGAGAGAGTTCATAAGACCCGAGTCAAATCCTTAACCCCTCTGCTCGTGCTTTTATTGGAAGTGCAGCTGGCAATGCAGCCCACTTCCTCCAGAAAATAAATGAATTAATTAAATATTTTTAAAATATTTATATCTAATATATTAGAATTTGTTTATTAAAAATTAATAAATTAAATATTTGCCCCTATTCTAAGCCTCTTTCTCATCTAGAATGAGAGGTACCATCATCAAAAAATTTTAGAATCTCTTCTAGTAAAAAATCTTATGTCTAAAGTATGAGCTGTTTCTTTTTCCACTGAAAATAGCACTCTGTATGTATCTGACCCCAATATTTTGCCTTGCCCTTTGGGGTAACTCACTGGACTGCTGTTCATTAGCTTGGTCCCTCACAGTACATATGATTTTGTGCCATTGCCTCTTTCCAAACCTCAGTCTCCCACATGCAAGATGCTGAATTTTAGAACATTTCCCACTCAGACAGCACAGAAGCAGTGGCCAGGCACTGCAGATTTCTGTCCCACCCCAATTTAGGAGGCAGAGAGCGAAACGACCCCTTTTGTCCTGGAAGCTCTCGAACACCTTAACTCCGTTGAATTGTCTGTTTTTTGGAGGTTTATCACGACGCTGGGCCTCAGAGGCTTTTCTTTCCTTGCAGAAAAAGTTAGAAAACCTGAAGAGTTTAGACCTTTTCAATTGCGAGGTAACCAACTTGAACGATTATAGAGAAAACGTATTCAAGCTCCTCCCGCAACTCACATACCTCGATGGCTACGACCGGGACGACAAAGAAGCGCCGGACTCTGACGCAGAGGGCTACGTGGAGGGCCTAGACGACGAGGAGGAGGATGAAGATGGTATGTGGCTTGTGCTGCTTGGTGTGCGTAAGTTAAAAGAGCGATATGCTGCCTGGTGCATTTTGCTTCCAGCTCTGACTTGTTGGCAAGAGAAGGGTGTTCTCAGCAGCTCCTGATGGTGTAAAGGAGACGTACCTCAGTGTCCTCTGAAGGAACGAGGGGAAAGGAGAGGGGCAGGGCCTGAAAGAACTACTTTCTCAGTCTTATCTCTAGTGAAAGATCGGGACGACAAAGAAGCGCCGGACTCTGACGCAGAGGGCTACGTGGAGGGCCTAGACGACGAGGAGGAGGATGAAGACGGTATGTGGCTTGTGCTGCTTGGTGTGAGGAAGTGGAAGGACTGACAGGCTGCGTTTTGTGTCCAGCTCTGGCTTGGTGTTGCCTTCAGCAGCTCCTTCCTGACCGCTGTAAAGGAGAAATAGCTCCGTGTCCTCCGGGGGAACGAGGGGAAAGGAGATGGGCACAGCTTGAGGGAGCTTCTCAGTCTTACTTCTAGTGAATGATGGGGAGAGAGAGGCTGGTAGGAGAAAGGGGCCAGGAGAAGGAGTAAGACGAGCAGTGAGATGCTGGAAATGTTCAGGGAACAGTAAATATCAGGGGACGGGTACGAAAGGGAGAAATGGGTAAGAGAAGGTGAGATGATGCTGCAGTTTTCCAGGAGCCACACGATCAAGGAAGCCACGTGTGGTTGTGTAGACCCTGATGGAGAAGGGCAGAGTGGGCATAGGACAAAGTGATTGAGTCAAGGAATGGAGCAGAGGAGCCGAGGCAATACCAGGAGGGTATAGCTTATCCGTGAAAAGAAAGGGAACTGGTTGGGATCGGGTGGAGGAGAGGACAGGGTAAGTGCTGAAGTTTTCCTGGGGCAGGCTCTGTGAAAGGCAGCAATGAACTTTTTGATGCTAGGAAAGTGAACTCTGCATCCCACTGCATGTAGGTGCCGTTCTGCCTCCCTGGCAGGCTGCACTCAGAGGCAGCCGTGTACTGGCTGGATGGGTGTCAGACTGAGTTTGGGGAATTTGCTGGACTCTTCAAACCCAGCTGCGCAGCAAAAGCAGAATAGCTGGACTTGCACTTTTCCCTCGAGCGCTGAATGCGAGCCCTGGTGAAAGGGGCGAGTGCCGCAGCGGTGCCAGGCAGAGGGGTGCTGTCATCCAGCAGCACAGAAATTCAGCAGGGACAGGTTCTCTTCCTCAGAGCACAAGTCTGAGCCTGTGTTGAAATGCATGAAAAAGCTCCAAAACGCCACTCCCGCAGCATGGAAAACGTTCCTGGTTTGTTGCTTGGGCTAGTTGCATTTAAGCACTTTTCCTCTTGATTGCAAACTCGTGTTGGATTGTGTGTGACCCCTCTGTATTGCTCTGGTAGCATAAAGGCAAGGAGCATCCCCCGGGGAGGGCTCCCAGTGCATGGCTGGCTTGTGAAGTTGTGCCCAGCCTCTGCTGGGAGCAGGTGGACGCTTGCAGACGAAGAGCTGCAAGTGTCCCACGGGCTCTAAAATGCACATCAGCAGGGGGAACTGGAGCAGCTGAGGCAGTTCTGAAGCTGCTGTGATTTTTGTCAGGGCCCTGGAGCAGCTCTGACCATGGGCACAGCTGCCACATCGCCCTGTCACTTGACTGAAGAGGCAGAGGACTTTGTCCAGCCCTGCCTGGCAGCTGGAGAGCTGCTTTTAATTCTGCGCCGCCTCGAAGCAATGCTCTCAGTTCACTCCTGGTGTTGGTTGGAGCTTCTGTGTCAGACGGCAATGTTGGGGAAAAAAATAACCTTTAAATGTCTGAGTGGTTAATCTTGTTTGTGTAGAAGAGGAGTATGATGATGACGCTCAGGTAGTAGAAGACGAAGAAGATGAGGAAGAGGAGGAGGAAGGAGAAGAGGAGGACGTAAGCGGAGAAGAAGAGGTAAGGATTTCATGCAGCTCATAACGGGCGTGGAACAAACACAAACAGGGAATAATTGGGCAAGAAATGGATCAAACACCAGAGGGTTTTGGTACGGGATGCACGTGCTTGCTTTTTTAACCTGAGAAGCATCACTGGGGGTGGCTTTGAGGAGCGCCTGTCTATGAGCCAGCTGCCATCTAGTGACCGCTGACATGAAATCATTCTGCTGCCTGGGCTGCTGTCAGTACTGACAGGAATGCCTGCAGGCCTAGCGTGGGGGCCTCTGGAGGGCTGGATTTACACACAGAGAGTGGTGCCTGAATTACTGACCCCATGCTGCGAGACCGAGCTTCCTCCTGTACCCGTATCTCGTGGTTCTGTGGGATGCTTGAATTCGTGGCGTGGTTCAGCTGCCGTGTGTGAGCTGGTCACCTTCTGCTTCAGCCTTAGCAGAACCACTGGGAACGGGGCTAAAATATCTGCTGAAGGCCAGCTGCTCAGAACCTGGAGCTTCTTGCACCTCTCCTCACCCCAGAACATGTGCCTGCTCCCACTGAGCTCACCCGTTGCAATCACCGCATTTCGCTAAGCTCAGGGCGTCGTAACAAAATTTGCAGGTTCATGGCAGCTGAAGTACGAAGCCATTTACTTGCTGAGGAGCTGAAGCTAGAAGTGGCTGCTACAGCTTTCTGCAGTGAAACATGGGCCAGAGTCCAGTTATGCTGCTGCAAAAAACTCCAGCAACTACACTTATATAAGTGTGTGGGAAGTGTCTGCCTTCTTGTTTGCTTTTTGTTTAAGATGCTTCAAGGACTTTTTCTCTCTGTTGTAAAATGCTGTTGGATATTGCCAAATTGTGAAAGGCTCTGAGCTGAAACCAACTTCTTAAATATCTTTTTTTTTTTTTTTTTAAATCCAGGAGGATGAAGAAGGCTATAACGATGGTGAGGTAGATGACGACGAAGATGAAGAAGAGCCCGGTATGGCAGTAATCTATTTTTTCCTAGAGATTAAATATATATATATATGTATATATGTATATATAAAAAGCAGGCTCATGTTTTTCTTCCTGCTCCTTTGATAGCAAGCCAGTTGCCAAAGTAGAAGCTTGTTGAACTTGTTCAGCTTCTCAGCAACATGTGGGAGCACCCGTATAACTCAAGTTGTGTTTTATTTTTCAGATGAAGAGCGGGGACAGAAGAGAAAACGAGAACCTGAAGACGAAGGGGATGAAGATGACTAAACTGAATAACCTATTTTGAAAATTTCCTATTGTGATTTGACTGTTTTTACCCTGTATTTCCCCTCCCCACACCCCCAACCTTTTTTTTCTTTTTTTTTTTTTTTTTTTTTTTTTCTGATTGTAATGTTGCTGTGGGAACGAGAGGGAGAAGCAGACTGGGTGGGCAAGGGAATAAAATACTATTTTTACTGCCACTCCTCCTCCTATTCATTTTAAATTTTTTCTTTTTGTCCCTCTCTTAGTCCCTGTAACTGCAATAGTAAGTATAAACCAAGTGGTAATTTGTTTCTTATTATTGGAGTGGATAGTTTGACATCTTTCAAAAAGAGAAAAAAAAAGTTAAGATCAGTGGATGATACCCCAAATACACATATTCTGTTCTGAGACAGCCGAATATCCTTGGTTGTTGGGATTTTCCACCGCTGCCAGTCACTAAATACGTTGTAAGCATTTTTGGGGGATGCTTCAAATCTAGGCAAAGCGTCCCTCCACAGCAACAGGTGTGAGAATGGCATATTGATAAAGTGATTTCTTTGTTGCCTGTCCGTGAATGACTGCCATTTTCAGCCAATGCTTTCCCTGCTTTTGTAGGTACCTTTTCTTTTGCTGTTTGTAAATAGTGACCAAATGTTTTTTTTTGTTGTTGTTTTTCTTTTTCTTTTTTTTTTGTTTTGTTTTCTTTTTGTTTTGTTTTGGGGTGTTCCTTTGGATCTGGTTTGTGGGGTGAATTTGCAATCCCCTCCTTCCCCGTGTGTTGTGTTTTTTCCTTTCTGTTTGTTTTGTTGCCTTTTTTTTTTTTCTTTTTTTTTGGCTAGGGTATAGCCAATACACTGAAAATGGCAGGCATTTAAATATATATATAAATATATATAAAAAGTGTTCCTAATTCCTGAGTTACTAGTGAAATGAATTTGACAATTGTAATAAAAAAATGTTTCAACCCTTTTAAATAAGGTGTGTACTATTTTGGTCTGTAATATATAACACCTAGTCAATTTTAAGTGATGAGAAACTACTTCCACTTGTGCTATATACTTTGAAAATTTTTACAAACCTAAATACAGGAGGCAGTTCAGCATGTAGGGTAGGAGGTTTCTTTTCATACACTCAAGCACGAGATACTAATACAAAATTGTATTTTCTTACCTAGTGGAAGTCAGTAAAATGACTGAAAATACCTAGTGAATGTACAGTTTTACTTTCATATCCCTCTTTAAAATAGCTTTAGAAGTGACTTGTATTTCCTAGTCAATATTTCATCTGTATAAATACATTTGCAACAGTTTTTTTTTTTTTTTTTCCCAGAAGAGCCAAACTTTGAGTTTTATGTCTGTTTGTCATTGATGAATTTCAATAAATCTTTTTATACAATTTTTTCTGTGGCTTATTTGAGTAAAATGGGCCACGGGGAATGAACTGCTTAGCTTTTTAAGGAGGCATTCAGTAAGTTATCCTGGTAAATTCCCCGATATTTTTAGTAGCTTGATCATATGTTTTGCTCTGCACGACTACCCTTAGCCACGGTTGGGTGAAACCAAGGGAGAGGTTACGGCTTTAATGTAAATAACTGCGTGCCATTTTTCTTCCAGAAGGAGCGTTTTTTTCCTGCGTTGCCACCATGAATATTACACTTGGCGTGTTCCCTTCTGCTGCCTGTTTAATCCTGTCCCTGTTTACCCAGACCCAGAAGAAAACCCTTGATTTCGGGCGAGATCCCACAGTTCCTGCGAGCCCCGGGGCGCTGTGGCTGGGACCTGGGCTTCATCACCCGCCACCATCCCGGGCAGTTGCTGCCAGGTCTAAGCTAAGTCTGAACGTTTTCCTCTTGCTGATGAGCAGCATTTTAGGGGTGAGGGGTGTAGTGGGCATTCAAGCCCTGCCACCGTGCCATGCCAGAGAGCGAGACGCTGCGGAAGGTCACGTACTGCTCCTCCATCCTTGCATCCCTTCACAAAGATTTGTCTCTTTGTAGGTGTGCTGCTGGTTTGTGGGTTGTTTTTTGTTTTTTGTTTTTTTTAATTATTATTTTTATTTATTTATTTATTTATTTATTTTGAGAACCAGGCAAACTGGTGCTCCCTCCCCAGCCGGGGTCCGCTGCTGCGAAACCGAGCCCTGAACCGGGCAGGGCAAGGTTGGGCTCCTACAGCACAAATAGCAGCGCAGAGCCAAGCCCAGGAGCCATAACCCCAAAAAAAAAAAAAAGTCCTTGGGTCAGGCTAAACCAGCTTAGACTCAAAGGCTTCGGTTCAGCTTTATTCTGGGAAACTCGACTTCTGAGTGTTTTTCCGAAGATGTACGTTTTTGCTGGAGCTGTTCAAAGGCTCCAGCAGCAGCTGGCCCTGACCTTCCCTTGCAGCATGAATGAGCTGGAGACCTGGAACTGAGCGCCCCAGGTCCGTGCCCCGGTCTGTATGCCAAAGGTGCAGCTTCACAGGGTGATGCTGAAGGGACTTTTGGTTTAGCCTGAGTCACCCGGGGCTCCAGCAAGCCACCGCTGGCTTATCTTGGAAGCATTCAGAAACCCTTAAGCTCTTCATTTTTGTAGGCACAAATGGCCCAGGTGTCACTGAAGTGACACTTCTTTGTGCTGCTAATTGTTTCGAAGCTTGCTTTGGAATTAATTAGGTTTCAAAGAAAACTGCAGCAGTAAGCCCCTTGCTGCCCAGGGGTGGAATTTGCTGCGATCCCACCGCAGCAGGGTCCCGTTCCCTGTTCAGCCCTCCCAAAAACCCACACCAATCTGGGGAGCTCAGGGGGGAGACCAGGAGCTGGAGGCCAGCAGGGCTGGGTACAGGGAGGGGGCAGCCCTCAGACTTCATGGAAAACAAAAAGGAGGTTTGCCCAACATGGATAACTTCACGTTTTTTTCTCCAAGTGCCCAGTTGTCACGCTTCAACCCCAGGGCTTGCTTCCCCAGTGCTGTGCCTGTGTGTGAATGCTGGATAAAGATATTTACCAGCTTGCAGCCTCCTCTTGGAAAACAACCAAAAACCCACAGCCATGCATACGTGTAATGTGAATCTTGCTTTACCTGGAGCACGTTAGGGGCTGCGGGAAGCCTGAAGGCAACGTGGAGCCCTCCCTTGGTTCCTATTTCAGACATCTCAAGAGTTTGCTTCTGGGGTGTTTTACTTTGCCTTGCTGTCCTCAACCTGCTCTAAAACTCAAACTGCCTAAAACGTGCTGCTGGGGCTGTGGGAATGACCCTGCTTTTCAGACTCAGCTTTCCAAAATCTGCATTTTTGCATCTGTTGGTGAAGCCAGCGGGCAGCGTGTGAAGCCACGGCTCTGAGGATTGATGCTCTGCTCAGTACGAGGCATTTCTGCCCCGTTCCCTGGGGCTGTGCAGTGCCTGCGAGGATGCGTGCCAGGCAGGGAGGAGATGCTCAGGAGGAGATGCTCTTGCTCACGCTTGCAATGCGCCCAGCTGACCGATGGGGACTGCGATCCCTGTGCTGCCTTAATAACCTAATGGCCTGGTGGTTTGCATTTCTGGCACTCGAGGACAGCTTCTCCTTGCTTGATCTGATCGTGCTGCTTGTACCTCAGCTACTTGCGGAGCTCCAAGGCAGAGCACAGGCTTCAGGTGAAGGTCGGGAAGGGTCCCCAAGGCCACAGAGCCACCAGCTGGGCAGGAGGAGGGTGGCTGCAGGTGCTGACTCTGCTTCAGTCCCCATCCCCAGGAGTTTAAATATTTTTTCTTTCAGCCTTAAGACCTTGTGGCAGCGAGGGAAGGGTTCGTCCCATTGCCCACAGCAGGGCTGCTTGTCCACATTTAGCATTCCAGGTCGCTTTGAATGGAAATTTGGATAAACACAGAGGGACATGCCCTGTTCTGGAGCCAGATGTGACATGACAATCCTTGCCCAAAGTGGATTCCTAAAGCAGCGAGTCCATAGTCCTACCCTGTGCTGTGATGTAGGGTAGGAAGCATTAAACCCCCCCCCGCTCTCTGTAGGACAGTGCCTGCTCTGACCAAGCATCTCTTAGGGTTTCCTTTAAAGATGCCTTACGTCTCAGAATGAATCATCCCGCGCTGAAATTTAGAAGTCTCATGACTGCAGGCTTCACGGTGGGAAGAAATTCAGCCCTGGGAAGGAGACGCTGTGGGTTTCCAGTCCGCAACATGAAGGGAAGAAATGTCCTAAAGATAACTTAAAATCTGAGACTTCAACCTGAACATCCTCCCTTGTGAGAAAACCACCTGCCTTTACTTCAAACACCTTCCTGGAGCCCCTTTGCTAGAACTGCTGATTCACTCTGATATTTTCCAGCTGTTCAGAAGCTCGGTGCTGCAGGGCAGTAGCACAGGGGATGGATGGGGTGTTGCCGTGCTGAGCCCTTGGGGTGTTTGAAAGCCTCCTTCCAGGAAAGGATGGGAAAATCACATTCTGGAGCTTTCCTTTTGGGGCAAAATTTTAAAACCACAATCTTTTTGCAGTGAGAAAATCGAGTTCCCAAGGTGGGGGGGGTCCCCAAGGACACAGCGGAGCTGCTGAACCCAGCAGGGCCAGGCTCTGCCAGCACGGAGCGTCCTCAGCAAGGTGATGGGAAACTCCATTTAATTAAAAAAAAACAAAACACAATCAACAACAGCAAACAAACAAACAAGCACAGTGGCTTCTTCTCTATATTTGCTTAATTTTAGCTTTCAAAAAGCAGATCTTATGTTGTCAATAAATTAACAGGGGGGTTAATCACCAGACATCCCTTCTGGTAGGCGCTCGGAAGATGCTGGGAACTGGTAACGCTGGGGATGGGCAGCACCAGGAGGCCAAGCTAAAAGTGTTCGCCTGGAGCAGAGCCAGCCCTCCAGGAAGCAGAAAGTAGGTCAGGGCGATAAGGCTGAGCACGGAGGGATGGCATTCATGGGGAGGGGGAAAGCAGAGCAGGAGGGAACCTGTCCCACGGCTGCATGGGGAAGGGGCTGTCTGCTGCGGACAGCCGAGGTCTTGAATCCTTCCTCCTTAAAACCTGCTGCCCCTAACGATGTCGGATCAAGAGGTAACTGTGGTGAGCAGCGTATGGGAAGGGGAAGACCTCAGCCTGGATCTGGGAGGGGACAGGATGGAGAATCCTAGGGGTATGTAGGATATTTGGGCATTGCTTTGGTTCTCCGGGGGGTCCTGGAGGTGCTCTGCAGCCCGGAGAGCAAGGCAGCATCCCTGTGAGCACTGCAGGGTGGGTGAGCATCTGCTGGCCTTTAGCGCCCTGTAATGCTTGTTTGTCTTCAAGAGGGATGGAAAAGAAAAGCCGGGAGGTTACAGGCTCGTGGGTCTAATTAAAACCCTGATAAAATGCTGCAAATGACCCAAAAGCATCAGAGCCCCCCGCAGCAGCGCAGGCTCACCCCGAGCAGTGGTCGGTCCCGTGGCCCCCAGCACACCCCAAGCAGCCCCAAATCACCCCAAAAGGGTGATTTGATTTGTCAGGTCTTTATGGCGAGGCTGCAGCAGCACAGGGAATTCAGGGCTAAAATTGGCCGCGTGGAGTGCCCCAAAACGGGCCTGCCGGCTTTAAATAGCACCCAGATGGCGCAGGGGGAAGCAGCAGGAAAAATCCCGAGCTGTTCCCAAGAGAGCTGGGAAAAAAAGGTGCAGGAGCCCGCCCTAAAACCCGCAGCACCGTGGCTTCTTCGGGAGGTTTTGGCAAAGCCCGAGCACAGTGGGGACATTTTGGGAGCCCCTTCTAAAATGTCCCCGCTGCGGCCACCTCCTGCAGGCACCCAGGGGTGCGCAGCCACCGGGGCTGCTGGCAGGGGTTTGGTGGAGCCGAGAGGACGAGCTGGGGAGCAGGGGATGGGGACGGGCACCCGCGTCCCCCTCACCTGCAGCACAAGCCCAGGGCTCTGGATTTGTGCTGATGCTTGCAGGTATGCTAATGGCCTCATTAATCATCACCACCCGCGGCTGTAATTGGGCTCGCTTGGTGTGGATTCCGGGAGCTTCGGAGGCAGGCTCGCTCTTCCCTCATGAAGGATAATTTGGTGAAATCAGGCCCAGCACACCACCTCTGAATAAGGCCGCGGCCATAAATAACCCCAAGCGGGACCAGGACATCGTGGCTCCGAATGTGTGGCTGAGCTCCGGGAGCAGGAGGGGCTTTGGGCAGTAACGAAGCAGCCGAGACATTAATAATCCTCAAATGGAGTTAATTTCCTAGGGACGCACCTCCTTCTAAATATGAGGAGTGATAAAAGCAGGAAACTCCATCCCTGTCACCAAATTATAACACATTTCTCAACACCAGGAAAAAATAAATAAAAATAAAATGAAATTAAATTTAAAAAAAATGAAAATAAAATAAAATAAAATAAAATAAAATAAAATAAAATAAAATAAAATAAATAAATAAAGCTTAAAACTCTCTTTTCAATCAAACGTTTTTACCACTGAGACTTCTGGAGTTGGTACAAGGCCAGGGGAAGGGGTACATGGGGAAACACGGCCCCGGTGGTGCAGCATCCCTGCACTGCCCTCTTGCTCGCACGTGCAAGGAGCCCAGGGGAGCCAGGCAGTCTGGGGCCACTGTCTGGGGCATGCTACCTGCAAATCTGGGGCTGGTCCCAAAAACACTGCCCCAGCCGGGGGAGAGCTGCGGTGCCGGTAAAGAGCAGCCTCACGCAGACCCAAAAATGCCCTTTGGGGCCCTCCAGGGCGCCCAAAGCTTTTGGTGGCTTTAAATTTGAAGAAAGAAAAGACAAGCAAGGGGTTGGTATCTTGAAAACCTTTTATTTTGTCACTATTCCGTAGTAGCATAAATAATAGGCAATGACAGCACATGTAACGGAGAGACAGGGAAGCGTCGGGTACGGGGCACAAGGGAACGAACAGGGAGGAGAAACCGTCGCACTGGCAGTGCTGGGCAGCTCAGCCACTGGACTCCGTGAAAAGAGAGAGAAAAACGAGCAGTATTTGGTTCTTTCCCTGTGCTAGAGGCCTAGTTCACAACCACGGTGACTGTACACATGTGCTGCGCCCGTCGAGCCCCTCCCCGGGGCACTGGCACGAGTCCCGGGGGGAAAGGAGGAGGTGAAGTCCCACTTTGCAGAGGGTTAAGGAGCAAAAAATCCCTCTCTGTCTAGGAAACCCAGCCTCTGTTTTCTTTTTTTTTATTATTATTATTTTCTCTCTTTTTTTTTTTTTATATTTTTTTTCCTTTTATCTTTTTTTTCTTTTATATTTTTTTTCCTTTTATCTTTTTTTTTCTTTTATATTTTTTTTTCTTTTATCTTTTTTTTTTTTATCTTTTTTTTTCTTTTATCTTTTTTTTTCTTTTCTCCTTTTTTTTCTTTTCTCCTTTTTTTTTTTTTTTTCCTTTTTCCTTTTTTAAAATTTTTATAGGCTTCAGAGAGGCGAGGTCTGCGTGTAGCCGGGCGGGTGCGCAGCCGAGGGCTGGGGACGCAGCCCTGCCCGCCCCACGCCACCCCCACAGACCCCATCCCAGCCCCTGCAGCGACGGGCATCGCTGTCACACCTTGCATAGGAGAAAATCAACGGCGAGGCACCCGGGGTGCTTTCCTAGGGACCCTCGTGCTCAGCCCGGCCCCGACGAAGACGACGCTGCTCGCCTACCGACTCCGAGAAGCGAGGGGGTGCGAGCACTGCCCGGCTTCCCTTCATGCAGTGGCTGTCGCTCAGAGCGTGGAGGCTGTTTTTTTAGTGCTAGACGAGGCTACGAGGACGTTTTTTCCAGTTAGCATCTGGGCTCTTGGCAGGTCACTCGGCTTCTGGCTCATATTCTGTGTAAGTGGATACAATAAAATTAAAGAGCGAGTATAAACAAAGAAAGTTTATTTATAAAACGTCCCTGGAAGTTAATTATTCTTCGGGCTGTTGCGTAAGTTTTTCAGTTCCAGCTGTAGCTGTCGGATCCGGATGTCTTTCTGCGAGAGCTCGTCCTTCAGCCGCCGGATCTCGTCCTGCTGCCGGAAGAACATCCGAAGGAGCTGGAAGGAGAAAGGGGCAGGAGCTGGAGGGACGGATCCGGCTCCGTGCCCCCGCGGCGTATCCGAGGTGCTGCAGAGGAATTTTCCCCTCCCAGCTCGGTGACAGCCTCACACAGGAGGTTTGCAGGCACGAGAAGAGCGGAGCCCTCCAGGGATGCGCCCAGCCACGCTCCCCCAGCTCCTCCCCGTGATTTTTCCAGGGGAGGATTTCGGGAAAAGCTTTCAGGAGCGTAACGCCGCTCCGCCGGGGCGCCCTGTGGGTAAAGCGGGCTGCCCCGAGCTGCAGGCACCGTGCTGCAATGGGGGTAAAATGCTCAAAATGGGGGTAAAAATGGGGGAAACCCCAAACACAACCATCCCTGTGGCTGGGTGAAGAGCAATGGGGCTGCTCCTGGGCTGGATGGGGCCGCGCGGTGCTGCCCTACCTCGTTCTCGGTGCGGGGCGGCACGTTCTCCAGCAGGTCGATGCCGTTCACCACAACGCCCTTCTTCTCTCTCACTGGCGCCTTAAAGACGATTTTGGACGTCCTCTTGTAGCCCTCCTTCAGCGACATCAGGATGGGATCTGGGGGGCAGAGCGGGGGTGAGCGGGGGCTGCTTTTGGGGCTCCCTCCCCGGATGATTGCTCACAACCCCGGCGCATCCCCACGCAGACAGACCCACGGACACCCCCGGCACCTTTAGGGTTTTACCTCTGTTCACCCCGCTCAGCCACTCGTCCGGTGTCAGGGCCGGCTCCGTGCCCGGGGTCATGGGGTAGATGTCCTCTTGGTACGTCTCCGACTACAGACACGGGGAAATAAAAGCAGCAGCTTCCATAAACCTGCTCCCAAACCCATCCAAAGTGCTGCGAGCAGCAGCTCCCTCCCTCAGCACGCAGGCACGCAGCTGCACAGGCTGGTTACAAATCCCGAGCTGGTGTTTACCCCATTAAGTCAAATCAGAAATAAAGCCTCTGAGTGATGCCCATTTAGCTCACGCTTTGCAAGAAAATGATACGAGGGCTGCACGGGGCCATACGGGACTTTCAAGGCCTTTTTCCCTGTTCCCTCTGGCTGGGAACTGAAGCTGCAAGGCAGGGAGAGGCAGCGGGGGTCCATACAGGCAGCCACAGGGAGAAGCTGCACCAATTTTGGGCACCCAGGAGTGCTGCTCAGCCCCAGCCGTGTCCTCACACCCTCCCCGCACGCTCCCCGGGGACTCACCCTCCTTGGCACGATCATGGAGATGGGCTCGATGAGCCCCTTGAGGGTGACGAGCTTGTAGAAGCGGAAGACCTCGCAGGCCGACACGTCCAGCCCGTGCTTTGGCATCACCCCTGTGGACGAGGCGTGGAAGATGACCCCCCCCTGGGCAAAATCCCCCAAGTGCTGGAAACACTAGGACCCGGCCAGCTCCATGGCATGCAGGACCCCAAAAGTCACGGTTCTTCATCAAAATACCCAAAACCCTCACCAAAGGCACCCTGGGGACCCGGGGTGCAGGCAGGGCCACACCGGGGGAATTTGGAGGGGAAAATGGGAAAGGGACGAGCACCAAAAGTGAGGAAAAATCCCAGGAATCAGCAGCTGAGGTCACAATTACCTACACAGTTTAATTAGGCACTTTCTGCCAGCCACCTTTGGCACGTTCGGGTTCGGCAGCGGAGGGCGAGCGGCGCGGCAATCCTTACCCAGTCCTTTCTGCGGGGCCGGGGAGCGAAACTCCATGAGATAGCTCAGGTAGGGCTTCTCCGAGCCGATCTCGTAGTACCGAATGTTGCCGTCACCCTGGAGGGAGCGCAGGAGGAGGGCAGGGTTAGGGTTTGGTTGGGGACGGGGCTGGACAAAGACCCCAATACCAGCCCCAAGCCCCCGGCCTCGCCGGGCGCACCTTGCCAGCCAGGTACAGCATGTGGGTGTCCGCGTCGTAGAAGGGGAAGAGAAGCCCCGAGAGCCCGTCGATCTCCTCCTCGATGAGGGGCATGGACAGATCCTCCTGAGCAAGGGGAAAATCCCAATTAACAGCCTGGCAATGAAGGTGTCCGGGGACAAACCCAGCGCCTTGCCCCACGGCACCATGGCAGGAGATGTCCCAGTCCCCAGCCTGGGGGTCTCCAGTGAGGCTTTGTCATGGATGGGGCCCTCCCAGCCCCTCAGTATGGGATTTTTGGGGTTTAAACACCCCAAAGGGCTGGAGGATGCGGGGCTGGGATGGGGCCTGGCACCAACCTGGTCCCACAGGGCGATCTGCCGCGTGTTCCAGCGCGAGACCCCGGTGGTGAGCAGCCGCTTCGTGCTGCCCAGGAACACCACGCGGTTGACGCGGTGGTTCTTGCAGCTCGCTTCCTGCAGGACAGGGCAGGACAGGGGTCGGACATCCCCAAGAAACCACCGCTTTCCCCTAAACAACCCACATTTCTCCCCCTTTGATTTCCATCGCATCCCACCACGAGCACCCCGCGGCCGTCGCCGTGTCTCGGTGGGGATTCCTCCCCGTGCCCCCATCCCCAAACCCTTCCCCGGGGACCCCGCACCTGCAGCACCCTCCCGGAGCGCGGCTCCACCACCCGCAGCTTCTTGTCCTTGCAGGTGGTGGCCAGCAGGCTGCCGTCCGTGTTGAAGGACATGCAGAGGATGACGTCCGTATGGCAGTCGATCATCTTGACGGGCTCCCCGATGTCCAGGTTCCAGATGAGGACCTGCGTGGGGGGGGCGAGGCTGCATTTTGGCCATCCCAAGATCTATTTTGGAGCTCAAACAGCTTGCTCGGCCCCTCCAAAGCTCCTCACCCGCCCTTTTGGGGCTGCTGCTTGTGCCAAACCCACCCACCCCCAGCCAGCGGGCACCAAGCACCGCGCACACGGGCACTTGGCCACCACCAAGGGGGGATTTTGGACACCGGGGTCCAGCTCCAGCTGCTCACAGGTGCTCCCCACTGGTGCCACGGCATCCTACGTGGTCTGGGGCTCACCTTATAGTCGTAGCCCGCGCTGAAGAGGATGTTGTTGGTGGTGGGGTGCCACTCCACCAGGCCGACGCGCCGGCTGTGCCCGTACAGCTCCAGGACAGCCTCTGTCATGTTCCTCTTCAGGCCGCCCTCGGGGATCTCCCATATCCGCACCTGCGGGATGGGGTGAGTGTATGGGGGGATTTGGAGACCCCCCCGAGACCCCCGTCCCCCACCCGGAGGGACATCAGAGGTTTTCAAACAGGGAAACACGAGGAGAAGCCCACCCCGGTGGCTGGCTGCTGGAGGGGCTGCTTGTGACAGCGGCCAGTTACAAACCGGGTGTCAGGGAATGGATAAAACTGGGTGCATTTTGCCCCAAAATGCCCCTTTCTGCAGGGAGACGTGTGCTGCAAAAATGGCACCGCGCTGCAGCCCCCAGCATTTCAGCAGTACCGCAGAGGGAACCAGGGGCTGGAGGCTCCGCCGTGCTGCTAATTGTCCCCTGGTAATTAATTAACGAGCCTTGTCCCCATGGGGGAGCCGTTACCGAGCAGGGACCTCGAGGTATTTGTGGACGGGGGGTTGACAGCGTGCCCGTCACAGCACCCCAAGCGTGGGGTGGCATCAGGAGCAGGGAGCCCGTGGGGACCGTCCCCTCCAGCACATCCCCAGCAGGGGACAGCCCCAGGGACAATTAATTTGATTTCCCAGGTTAATGACACAGCGGTGAAGGCTCAGGAGGCCTTCCCAGCACCTCCTCTTCCCCCACAGCTCTGTGTAGATGTAATCAAAGGTGGGAGAAAGCTCTCCGTGATTCACGGCCGCGCTCTGATTTTTTTTCCCCCACTCAAAATCTTCCTCGACAGGCTTTGGGCTAAGAAAAAACGCTGATACACTGAGCTGAAGGGGACACCCGAGAGGTTTTTGCCTGTTTTTTGCACGATTTGCCCATTTCTCTGTGCCCAGGATGCGCGGAGCCAGCCCCGGGTGTCCCCGCTCACCGAGGTGTCCTCGGAGCAGGACGCGATGATGTTCTCGATGAAGGGGTTCCACTTGATGTCCAGCACATTGCCCTGGTGACCGCACACTTTGGGGTAGTTTGGCTCGATCCGGCCTGTCTGTAAATCAAAATAAAATGTAAGGAATTTAGCGATGAAGGTTTTTGCAAACACGACTGCTCCACGTGAGCCCCCATGCATCTGCGGGGGGAGACAGCACTGAGTGGGGATTTCAGGAAGAAATCTCTGTATGACCACCCAAAAAGACAGGAAAAAAGGGCTGGAAGAGACTCGAGAGGCACCGAACCCATCCCTGGGAGGATCAGCCATTAGGTCAATTAGGAATTATTGGGTACTTTCCTCCTGAACGTCACAAGCAATGTTGAATAAGGCTGCACTTAACAAATCCCCCGTGACTTTGGAACCACAAAAATCCTTGCTTAACGATGCCAATAACACACCAGCTACACCAGGCCGTTTGAGGTGATCCTTTCACATGGATGGAAACCCTGGCAAGGCTTTTAGGATGGTCCAGCCTCACCGGCTGGGCAAGGGCAGCAGCAGCAGACAAGGGCACCCGGCACAGCCCAACGCTCAGCATCCTGCTGTACCAGCACAAAAGCTCCTCCTGACGCAGCCGGGACCCCACAACCCCCCCCCCGTTTCCTTCCCCTGGTCCTTTCTGCATCCCTGGGTACCCACCAGGAGGGGGTGGCAAGCTTCGGAGCGTGCAGACAAAGTAGGTCAGCGCGACACAGCCGCTGAATATTTCATAGCCCTTCCAGCTCTGACCTTTCGGAGTATCGAGCTCCTGGCTTCATTTAACACCAGCAAAGCAGTGCAGGGAGGACACCGAGCTGCACTTTATGTGTCCGCAGCCAAGGGCAATGGCCAGGAGTGCTCTGCGCAGCCGGATCGGGCCCAGCAGCTCGCCCTTGCACCATCGCTGCTGGGAGGATTTATCCGAATTAATTTGCTCCCAGGGAGACGCAGCTTGCTAATTGCACGATGAAGCGGGGACGGTCGCAGATCCCGGAGCCTGCTTTCCATCAAGCAGTGATGCCGCTTTTGGACGGCTCGCTTGTAGCATGACAGTGCAGAAAACCATCACGCGAGGCACTGGGAAGCACAAGGAGAAATGGCCCGCGGCCAGCAGGCGCTTCCCCAAATGCCCCCAGAGCAAAACCCAGCCCCGCAGCTTCCCTTGGCACGCCCAGAAATGAGCATTTCAGCTGGAAGTGCAAAGCGAACCGGAGAAGAAAAGCAGCGGGCTTTGCCCAGAGAAATCCCTGCGCTCTGCAGTTTTTGTGTAGGATCCACCCTGCGAAACGCCGGCAGCTCCAGGCGGCCGCACGCTCAGGGATGCGCACCAGGCTGCTGCTGCTGCTGTGCCCGGGGAAATCTCCCCCCCCCGGGGGCTGCTTGCCTCGTAAATTGGGGTTATTTGTACAGCGAGGAGCCAGTTCTTGCTCAGATTGATGGAGCGGCTCTAAGTCATCCCTCGGACACGGCTCAGGTGTGAGATGAGAACCAGCCCAGCCTTACGGCACCGGGGATGTGGTTATGTGGGCAGCTCAGTTCTTGGGGAAAAGGGAAAAATCAGGTGCCTGCTGCTGTTCCCTTCAATTCTAACACATCCACACATTTTCCATGCCCATGGCAGGGTCATCGCACCACTGCCTCTGCCCCTTTGGTGAGGTCCCTTCCCAATATCCATCAATGCCAGGCTGGGTTAGGGTGGCCCCGTGACGAGCACCTAAGGATGCGCCGCATCCTCCTCTAGATGCTGAAAGCATCATTTGGGCGTGCTCCAAGCACCTAAATGTTCATAATTCTGTCCGTCTGCCACAACACGGCAGCGAGCACTGCTCCTCGCCTGGGGAGAGCTGCAGAGCCCCGGGGTCAGCCGCTCCCGTCATCATGGTCTTCGTGTTTTAATAATAATAATAATAATAATAATAATAATAATAATAATAATAATAATAATAATAATAATAATAATAATAATAATAACAACAACAACAACACATTATAGTAAATATAATAAATAATAATAAGAAGAATAGAATAGAACTCTGCACAGCCAGGGAGGAGCTGTGGAGAGCTCAGTCCTGCGCCCCCAGCCCTGGAGGTGGTGCGCTCAGGGCCTCATCCTGCACATGAGCATCGCCTGCAGCAAGGCCCAGCATGTGCAAGCTGCAGGGATGGAGCTCAGAGGCCAGTAGGCCAAGTTGGGAAGGGAAACACCGGTGTGAACCCCAAAGGTGGAGAGGAACGCAGCAGCCACCGTGCTGCATTAGTGCCGAGCTCGGCCGCCTGGTCGCAGCCAGCATCCCCCTCCCTCCTGCCACCTCCCGGGAATTAATGGGATGCCAGCACGGCTTTACAGGCTATTATATTAAGTATGACAGCAGCCATCACCTCCCCGAACAGCGCAGATTATCTGGCTTTCACCCCCCCCTTTTCCCATTTGCATTAGCACATCGCTACACCCTGTCTGGAGCAGGGATGCGCGCAGCAGCTGCCGAATTCCGGGAGGACAGACCTTTTAACTGCACGAGTTAATGGGCAATCACTTTAATTCTGGGCAACCAGCTGAGTAATTTTCTTTGCGAAGTAGATTTGATGTTTTTTGTCAAAATTCATTAGGCTTTCCGGAGGACAAAGCGGGGTTTGGTTACGAGTCGTAGTTTCTATCCAAGAAGCCAGGAGTTCCGATTAAATCGAGGCAAACACAGCCCGGGGCAGCAGTGGGCTTGGTTCCCATGCCCAGGTTCACCTCCGAGAGGAGAAGGAGCCTCAGGCTGAGTGAAAGCAGTGAGAATAGTGGCCAAAAGGAAAGAATTTTTTTTTTTTTTTTTAAAAAAGGAAAAAAAGCAGGGGTTCAGGTCACAGTTTCCCAGGCTGCCATTCCCGGAGGCACCTTGGCAGCAGCACGGCGAGCTGCAGTGAATCCCAATCCTAAACCAAAACTGGGTCCCTGCCTCAGGCTGCCCGGAGCTCTGTGACCCAAATAGCAGCTCCTGAGGGGGACAGACGGGCTTTGCCCCCGGGCTCTGGCATTTTCAGGGCAGGGGCTGGCAGGAGCGATGCTTCCTGCAACCACAGCCGCCCAGAGCCTGCCCTCGCCCGGCCGCTGCAGCATTTTGGGCAGGAGGGCTGTGGATTGAGAAGGGGTTTGTGCTGTGCCTGCGGGGAGAAGGGGAAATAAAGGGCAGGGAATTGTGCAGGTGGCTTCATTCAGTCACCTTGCTGCATTACGGGGGTGGCTCAGAGACACCAGCAGCATGCCGAGCCCCAGGATGGGCAGACACATGGCCCCAGGGCAGGGACCACCACCCCTGGGATGGGAAAAGCCTTTCTCCTCCTTCAGGCTTTCCTTGCAAGCCCTGTGAATTGTCCAGGCCCTGCTGCGAGTAATTCTGATGCCCGAGTCCATCCCCAGGTGTAGCCCCAGGGTCCCTTCCAGGTCCTTCTCCTCCTCGCTTCCCCCTGCAGCTCCCCGACCCCTTGCTGGTTGTGCAGGGATCAGGGGAGGTCTGCCCAAGCTGCCCGGGATTTGCAGGGTTTCCTTGGAAATCCTTGAGTACACACAGGTCTCTAGCGGCCGAGATTAAGAGTAAATACATTTGTGGCTGTCTCCTTTAAACGAGGTCTCTCTTCCTCAAGAACCAAAAGAGAAGAAAATCACTTGGATTTGGCTGGCCTGGGGGAGGCCCCCGCTGATTTGGGCGCACACAGAGGTCACCGCAGGTGACTCGGTTTTCATTAGGAGCTAATTTCAACTGAACCAGCACAGGCAGGAGGGAAATTGGAGAAATCCTTGGAAGGGACCCAAAAAAGCCATGGCAAGCCATGCAATGCCAGCACCAGACCCGGGGGTTCGGAGAGCTGCAGGCACAGCGGAGCACCACGTCTGCACGGGGAGTTGTTTGAGCAAGGAGGGGGCAAGATCCTGGGCAGCTCAGCCAGGGGAGGCGGTGCACTGAGAGACGGCAAAAAATATATATTTTGGGGGGAAAACCCCAAAGGAAATTCCCAATTGCAGATGGAAGGAGATTGTTCCTGCCCAACAGCTGAATGAAGAGATGCCCCAAGCCTCTCCCCACCTCCTTTCCGCCAGGATGCATGTGGCCAGAGCCAGCAGAGGAGGAAGAGGAGGAGGAGGAGGAGAAAGAGGAGGAGGTTGCATGGAGAATATGCACGCTGCTACCTCCCACTGCGCTCAGCAGGCACATGGCTGGAGAGCAGCAGCCATGCCATCGCAGAGAGCTGTGAGAGAGCCTCCTCCAGCATCCTGCAGCCTTCTCCAGCCTCCTCCATCCTCCTCCAGCATCCTCCAGCATCCTCCAGCCTCCACCAGCCTCCTCCATCCTCCTCCAGCCCCCTCCATCCTCCTCCAGCCTCCTCCAGCCCCCTCCAGCCTCCGCAGCCCCCAGACTCCAGCGGACACTCCCCAGCACTGCACGAGGACCCCATCTCCTTTAGGCACAAGGCAACCATGCGAGGCAGAGCAGGGAAAGCAACCCACATCGCTGCTTTGCCTGGACGGAGGCTGAAACAGCAGCCGCTCCCCTCGTGTGATATAAATACTCCGGTGGGCTAAAAACGTCCGTCTCCTGCCCAGCCACACTGCGGCACACTCGTTATCCAAATTTTGGGTACCAGAAACTCCTCCAGCCACGCCAGAGCCGAACACCGGACAGCAGAGCCAGGCACTTTGCTCCAACGAGGAGCCGCAGCCTGGCTGCAGAGGTATTTATCCGCACCATAAAAGCAGCAGCTGGGATCAAGCTTGTTAATTAAAAAGACAAAAGCCCGCGTAATGCTGCCGTTAAATGGGATTATGGACACTAAAAATACCCCCCCCTGCCTGCTGGGAATGGCGAGCCCGGGACTTTTCTCTCCGCTTTAGCCGGCAGAGGGTGCAGGCAGAGCCCGCAGGGCTGCACCGAGCGCCTCCAGCGGGGCCCCCCCTCGCTGCCCCCGGTCCATGGGGGGCATCTCAGGGCCAGATGGGGCTGCAGGGGGGCAGCACCCGGCCTGACCCCCCCACTGCTCCCCAGCACCCCCCTGGGACCTGCTGGGACGTCTGCGCCCCAGGGCAGAGCACGGCGAAGAGGTGACTTTATTCTGTAAACCTCGGGGGTTTTTTTATTTATTATTATTATTTTTCCCTGCTCATCTCTTGGTTAAAAGGAGATGTCTCCCTCCATCCAAAATCAGGCACAGAAAAACCCGCAGAAGCATCCCGGGGCGCTACGGGGCCAGGCACACCGCGCAGATTTGGGGACCCCCAGGTTTTGGGGCTTGGTCCCTGACACCAAACAAAGTCTTTTTGTGCCAGCCCTGGTTAACGAAGGGACGAGCACTAATTGTGGGCAGCTCCTTGTTGCAGGGTTCAGGCTTTACTCTCCCCCAAGGACTTTGGGGACATGGCGGGGGTGTCCCCATGCCCACCCCGCGGGCACAGCGGCTCAGCCCCATATGAGCCCAGCTCCACGAGCAGCCCGGGACGGGCACCAGCCCTGGCCTGCAGCTCCCTGCGGGTAAACAATGCCTCCTCCTCCTGCCTCTCCCCTTCCTCCCGGCACAGCCAGACAACATTGTCCAGCCTCGGACAATAAGCTGCTTTTTTTTTACCCCTGCAGAAGCAGAAATCTGCGGCGCCAGGAGCCAGGATTCTGCAGAGGCTGCCCCATGTTCCCCCCCCCCGCAGCATCCCACAGCTCGCTGCGTGCCCGGGGGCTGCCCCCAGCCCTGCCCCATTAATTTGGGGCTGCCCAAAGCCCCAGCACCCCGACACCTCCAGGGCCTGGGCAGCTGTGGTCCAGAAACCCGAAGATGCAAAGGCTCCGCTCTGTGACTTGCACAGCACAATTAAGCCCATTCTGTGCCAATTAATCAACCAATTAATAAAGTATTTACAACGTGGACACAGCGCTTCTGTTTTTTCCAGGATTTTTGTGAGGATATTTAAAAAAATGGGCCAAAACCTGGCTTTCCCATAACCCCACGGCTCCTCCTTGCTCAGCGCCTTTGCCCTCACATTCTCACTCCTAGGGTGCTGCAAAAGGGGGTTTCTTCCCCCAAAACAGAGCCGGGTATCCCCAGGTTCCTGCTCGGGGACGTCCCGGGCCTCCTGCATGAGGTTTTTCTTCCCAAGGAGCCAGGTTTGGCTCCTGCTGAGCACCCGAAGGCAGGCTCGCGGCTGAGGGCCCAGCGCCTCTGATGTGCCGAGGAACATATGGCCCGCCGTATGCAAATGCATTGTCACTCCCCGCACAAAGCAGAGGGGTTTTCTGGGGAAGATTTCTGGCGAGAACAGAGGGCAGAGATGCAGAAAGGGGAAAAAAAAAAAAAAAGAAAAAAAAAAAAAAAAAAAAAAGGAAAGATGGCAGCAAATCAAACCCTGAGCAGATCCACGGTATCTAGGTTACCTTAATTACGTTCGGCTAAATATGGATGCCAATTAATTAGATGGCTGCCGATTTCCAAAGAAAATTAGTTTACTCTTAATGAGCTAATCAGTTCCTATTTTAAAAAAAATAAATAATGAAATGATTAGGTTGTACCAAGGAGCGTGCAGCCACTTGACACGGAGAGCCAAGGTCTGCTCCGACGGTCCCGTGCGAACAGGTTGCGAGCGGCACCGCGCTCCCTCTGCTCCCATCCTGCTGGGATTGCTCTCCGTTTGCCAGGAAAAAAATGGTGATTTTCTGGCAATCCCGGGTTAACAGCTCGGGATTTGGGGCCTCGAACAAGCAGAGCGTGCATGGGCGCATTCAGCGCCTGGGGCTCGGTGCCTGCAACGCCGCAGCACGGGGCAGGAGGCAGAGATGCAGGCGGCAGCGCCCCGACGGCTGAGGGAAAGCTCCTTGTTTGCAGAATATTAATAAGAGTCAAGCTGTGCGCTGCAATTAAAACGCTGATTATAATTTCTTCCATCTGTAGCCGGTGCTACTCGAGAAATTAAATAAAAATGCAGAAGAGGCACGGACTTTACGTGGGGAGAAGCGGCCGCGCCCGACAGGGCGGCTTCTGCAGAGCCGGCTGAATTATTTCGGGGGGGTTAAAGCTGATCAAGGAGAGATGCACAGATCCATGCGGACACTTCTGCAAAGAGCTGAGGGAAGCTTTAGTGGGGAAGTGAAAGCCCCATGCTGCAGGGGGAAGGAGTAAGTGCTGCAAAGAGCACTAATGGCACCAAAATGTGCTGGGTGCCTGTGTGCAGTGCTCCGGGCAGCTTCAGCTGCAAACCGACCCCCAGCACGGCACGGGACGTGGCTCCCAAGCATCAGCTGCTCGTGAGGGACTGCAGCTTGGTGATGAAGTTCTAAAAATAAATCCTGCTGGGGGTGGCACTGCTGCAGCGCACGGAGCAAACGCCCTGCTAGAAAGGCTTCGGGGACAGCGACGTCCCCGGGGCCAGGCGTTCCCTCGCCGCAGGACAGAGAGCTGATGGAAATGAAAGAGATGGGTCGGGTGTGGTTTTGTTTCTCCTTATCTTCCTCTCCTTGGCTCTCTCCATATCACTGGAACGTCACAAGTGGCATTTCTGGAGCTGCTGCGGATGAGTCAGAGCTGGGACCTGGGCAGCCGCAGGCTGTGCCGAGCTGAGCTGAGCTGAGCTGTGCCGAGCTGAGCTGTGCCAGATGAGGATGTGGAGCTCATCTGGACCACGGTGGGCACAGCCCGGCTTTAAAGGGGCTGGAATGGTGATTTTGCAATGGAAAATTTGGTTGCAGAGCTGTGCAGCACCACGTCTGATGGCTGAGCCATACAGGACAGGGACCTGCGAGCTGCTGGGCAGGATGGGGGTTCCTGGGGACCCCCGGCTTTTTGGAAGCCGTGCTGCTGAAACACAGGGATGGAAAACCTGCGGGGCCTCTGCTGCCGTCAGCCTGCAGGCATGTGCTCGTGGAGAGGCCAAAAAGAGGAGAAGCCTTTCAGAACCAGAAAGGATGGGATAGGATGGGATATGGATAGGATAGGGTAGGGTAGGAAATGGAAATAGATAATGGATAGGGTGGGATGGGATGGGATGGGATGGGATGGGATGGGATGGGATGGGGATGGGATGGGGATGGGATGGGATGGGATGGGATGGGATGGGATGGGATGGGATGGGATGGGATGGGGTGGGATAGAACAGAACATTTCCATTTGGAAAATTTGTTGCCCTACAAAGATCTTGGAGTCCAAACCTTGCATTTTCTTCGTAAAGGATAAACCCAACTCCCCCAAGTCATGGTCCCAGCACGAGGACACCACAATAAGGGAGAGCAGAGGGGGCCACACTGCCCTGCAGTGGGGTTCCTGGGGCGCTCCGAGCGGGGTCCGTGCCACTCACCTGCTCGAGCGGGATGACGAGGAAGGAGCCGCCGCCGGCGCTCTCGGTGACGATGGCGAGGAAGCGGGCGTTGACGGCGCAGAAGTGGTTGTCGTGCACGTTCTTGGTGATGGGGATGCCGTCAAAGCAGTGCTCCCGGCTCGCCACCTTCCCGTAGACGTTGCGGAACTTGGAGCTGCGGTACTGCGGGCGCCATGACATCTGCGGGGCAAACAGCGCGCTCAGCATCCCCCTCGCCCACCACCAGCACGTCCCTCCCCGGGGGTTTTCCAACCCAAATCTGTTCAGGACGGCCCCGGCTCTAGCATGTCTCCTGCCCGAGGAAGCATGGCAGGGCAGATCTGCAAGCACACCACCCCCAAAAAGGCACCAGAGGTGTCCCCGGTGCAAGATGCAACCCACAGAAGGCATTAAGAGCCTCGGTGCTGTTGCAAAATTGAAGCTGATGGCCTTTTCAGCAGGCACCGCTCATCTAGAACACCCAGCACCGCTACTTCATGCGCGTATGACAAAGGAATTAAGGCTTTTAATGCGATGACTTGGAAATGGATTAGTCTGAGCCGCATGAAAGCATGCACCGGCGCAGAATAAGAGCACTCCGACAGCGAGCAGGCATCAGCTCGTGGTTGCTCTGCGCCCAGCTGGCCCGGCTCCTTTTGCACAGGTCTCCCCTTGTGGCTGGGCACTGCTCACGGGGGCTGCACCAGCCCCTCCTGCTTCCCCACAGCAAGCTGAGGCCCCCCGTGCATGCACAGAGATGAGGGCACTGTTGCTTGTACTGCCTACTTTGCTTTCTCTTAGTAAAAGGAAGGCTTTTAGGTCCTTTTTTTTTTTTTTTTTTTTTTTTGAACAGTCCTTAGGGTAGCGTTCGTGTTCCGGATAAACCCTATAAAGATTTAATGCACGTTGAGTGTGCGGAAGAGCAGAAACGTCCCAGCCACCTCAGAGCAACACAAGCACTCAGCTCCGTCCAAACCCTGCTAATTGCCTGCTGGAGGGCTCGGCGCAGCTCCTGTCCTCACAGCCGCTGACAGAAGCACGGCAGCGTGCACCCGAGCGCTGGGCCAGCTGCTGAGAGCAGCTCTCAGCAAGTTGCACCACCAGGGGAGCATCCCCGCGGGCTGCTCTGATGGCAAGGAACCCAGCGACTCCTCCAAACCCCAGGGCACAGGCACAAGGTCTGAGCACCTCCCTGAGAGGAAAGAGGACTGCAAACGGTGCCGTTTCCATCCCCAACTCCTACGAGCAGCTCATCAGCAGGCTCAGCTCTGGGTTCAAGGCGCCAGCCTTCTCCTCGTGCGAAGGCACCAAGGGGAGGTGGGCGCACGGCCCCTGCTCTGCCCGGGGCGCTGGGTTTGCACCCCCTGGATCAGAGGCTGTCCCCTGGCCACAAGAAAAGAGGAGGCGGATCCTTGAGGATTTAACCCGAAAGGAGAGCAGACAGACGTTTTTTGCATGGAAACAATTCTGCTCTGAAAAATGCAGACTCACATCCAACAAAGCGCTGCGAGCCTTTGCCAAACCTACCCGAGCGGTCAGAGCGAGGGAGGGCAAGAAAAAGCCCCGACCACATCCCAGGCTGCTTCTTTCAAGAGTTTCACTGCTTTTTGCATTTTCCCTTTGCTGAACAGATCACTTTTTATTACGAAATTAACTTATTTATGAAGTTAAAAAAGCACAAAAATATCTTTTCGTATTTTTTAAGCTCTCTCTTTGCTCCCCTGCCCCCGGGTGAAGCTTTGCTGCCATTCCTGCTGCCCGTGCCGCTCTGCTCCACACCTATCGTAAGAAAACGCCCCACATTTACCAGGAGGGCCGTTCTCTCCATATTTCCACACTAAATTCAGGTGACTCGCAGTGTGTCCCCACGCAGGGGGGTGCCCCATGCGGAAAAAGGGGCTCCCGATATTTCGTGCGTTCAGAAACGGAGCCTGATCAGCCTCTGCCCAACGAAGCATCTGCCCAACGAAGCATCAAAGCAAACGAGCCCCGAGGAGCCTGCAGAAACCCTTCACCCCTAGCACAGGGCCCTGCAGGCGAGCTGTGGATGCGCCCTCCAGGCCGCCCGCCCTCCCCGTGCTGCTCTGGGGATTGCAGCAGCTCTCCATTTCTCTCCTCCCTTTGTTCTTTCACCAAAAGCTGGGCAAGCCTCCATCCCACCCCCGCCGCAGCCAGCGGAAGGAAGCAATAGGCTCGAGTGTGGGTTTGGCTGGAGAGCTCCCCCAGTTTCTTTCCTTTGCCCTCCGGGAGTGTTTCCTGCAAACAGGGGCCGGCAGCCCCGGGGCCGCAGGCAGCACGGAAACGCCAGCAGAATCTCGGGAAACGTCTGGGGGCTGCCCACAGCCCCCCAGTTTCCTGCAGATTTATTGTTCTGGCAGCCGGCAAGGCTTTCCCGGGGTAGGAATAGCTCCTGGTGCCACGGGGGAGATCCCGAGGTCCCCCCGCTGCTGATTTGGGGACGTGGATGGATGGCAGGGAGCACCCAGGGGAAGCTGCCTCTGGCCTTGGTGCGTGGAGGTGCTCCTGGCACTGGTGGGATCTGACTTTTGGGGGTCCCTGAACCCCTTCCCCAGGGAGCACGCGGCCATGCAAGAGGATTTTCATGCAGAAATAAATGGGCAAGGTCTCCCGGCTGAGCAAAAAGAGCTGGTTTCCCATCGCGCCGTCCCATTTGGGTGTTTTTGTGAGCGATGCGTCAGTTCTGGAGGGATGAAAACGCCGAGCCTTCACACAGCCACCCGCTTTATTCTCCCGTTTCATTCCATTATTTATTCCTCCGTTTGTTCCTCCCCAGGACACGCGTTCAGACCTTCTCTGTGAGGCCCCTGTCTGCAGGTCGGTGCATTTTTGGGGTGTAGAGGCAAAGCCCACCGAGGCCTTTTGGTCTCACACCTCCTGCTGTGGGCACGGCTGCTGAGAGTTTGCAAGCAGGGAAGTCAAAATGTGTGATTTCACCAGAAACACCCTTTTACTACGGAAAACGGCTGCAAACACGTCCAGGTTTCTAGCCAGGGCTGTGCAATCCAGCCGGGGAGGAAAGCAGCCCTTGCCCCGAAGGAATTCAGCTCGGTGGAGACAAAAGGGAGAGGAAATGCTGGGAAAACCTCGCAGGCATGCTGCTGTCCCACGCCGCAGCCCCCAGCCCCTCTGTCCTCTGCTTCCTCCCAGGGGCTTTGCTCAGGATTGTGCCTGGGGGGAGCGAAGCACCTCGTGTCCCCTGGGGCGTGTGGACAACACGGACATGCTGGCATCAGTGTAGTGAGCCCTCCTTGTGCCAGGGGATGGGGAAATTCCCCCCAAAACTGAGATTGAGACACGGCGTTTGCTGCCTTCCCCCTGAATTTAAGCCCTTGCTTGATCTCATTTCAGGCAGCCGACGGGAGCGCTGCTGCCGGCTGCTCTCCAGGCGACGGAGGATGCCGGGAACCAGAAAAGCCCTGCTAAATTTAGCTCCCACGTGCAGCAAGCCCCGGCCATCCACCTGCACGCTCACTGTAAGCCGCAGGCAGCCCCAGAGCCCCCGGTCGGCTCCTGCTCAGCCCTGGCCACAAGCGAGCAGCTCCCGTCACCGCGCAGCACCAAGCAAGGGGCAACACCAGCCACCCTACGAGGCACATTTTTTATGAAGCTTGCCCTCTGAGCACTTCTCTACGTTCTGCTGATGCTAATGGCAGTTTGTTTTTCCATCACCTCCTGGCTCGGAGACGTTAAAATACAAGACTATTGATTTATTGGAGCCGTTTCCATCCATCCCCCAGACTCAGACTGATGCGCTGCCGCTTCCAGTGCTCGCTGCAGCCCCGCGTTATTCTTGGACCCGGATTCTTCCTGTAATTGCAAAACTCCTCCCTTGTTTTAGGTCGAGCAGTGCTTACAAGAAAAACGAGAATGCCATAAAGCACTTTGAGGCACGGCAATAAAATAAACCACGTCCCCAACCACGGCGTTCAGCATCAACACTGCACCCCACGGAACGCGCGGCGGCACAGAAACTCGCCTCTCTGCCCCAGCGTTTTTGGGATGGTTGCAACGTTTTTCTTCTTTAAGTGCTTGAGGGGAAGAGCGTGTCCCCAAATCCCTCACTGGAAGGGGAAAACCTATTTCCCAGCAAGAGATATAGCAGAAAATAGGCGTGCTGGGGAGCTCCCGGCAGCGACACGGAGCTGTTTCAGACTCAGGGCACGGCATCCGCAGCACGGGGCGTTTGCGCCAGCCCAGCTCAGTTTTTTCCCTGCAGCCACGGAGCTGCAATGAGGGCAGCCTCCATCCCAGAGCTGCCTCCCGGGGGAAGCTGCCCAGGCCAGGCTGGAGCAGATTTGGGGAGGTTTTTGCTCACGGTGCCCAGCAAAGAGGCGGCTCCTCGCTGCGCCAAGGGAAACTGTTCCGCACATCCTTCCTCCAGCAAAAAGGATGTCACTGGAGATGCCTTTAGAAGAAAACCAGAGGAGAGCTGGCTTGTTTCAGGGCGTGTGTCAGTGCATCACTTTTGTGCTGTTCTTCAAAAGCAGAGAAAAAGCAGAGGGTCAGGAAAGACACCCAGGGCAATCCTGCGGGCAGGGAGCCCCATGTTCGCAGCCTCGGGGGAAGCCTACAACATTCCCTGGCACCTCTGCAGGCTCCCCTGAATTCCTCACCCTGACACTGCCCCACAGCAACAGCAGCTACGTGCAGCAGATGAATGGGAGCATGAAATGTAGGTCGGTTAGCGAGAGATTTTCCATACGGGGCGGTGCTGGATGAAGGCACAGGACACCGGGGAGCTGTCGGTGGCTGCAGCCCCTGCCAGCACACGGCTCTGGTGAAGGACAGGCAGTTTTTCCTCTCAGACTGCATCGTCTGCTCCTCATATTTTAAGTTTAAGGAGCGGCCCTGCCTCTCCCCACATCTATCCCAGGAGTGGTATCACATACAGCAGGGCTGGCAGGGGAGCAAGGGACGGCTGCAGCCACCCGGGTGGTGAGGGGCGCAGGGGGCTCCCTGGGGCACAGAGCCTAAAGAAATCCTGTGGCTGCAGGGGGGCGAATGCCAGGGTTGGAAACGGGCATTTATTCGGGTGCTGGTCCCAGGCCCTCCTCCAGTTTGATGGAAGAGAGCGGCTTCAGAAGCAGTTGCATTGAAAAGAAAAAAAAAAAGAAAAAGAAAAACCAACACACAAAGAGCTATTTTTCCCCCCCCCCTGTTTTCCAGGCTTTTCTCTAGGATGAAAAGCCATTCTGGAGGTGATGTGCCAGGGGTGCCCCCTCCAGCCCCACGTCAGCTGGCAGAGCCGATCCAAGCCGTGGGCGCCGCACAAAACCCCTCGGTCACCCTGGGAACGGCGACTGCGGCTGGCGGGGGGAAAAGGAACCAAGCAGCAAAGCCCAGCCCCTGCTTGGCCGCCTCTCTGATCTCCTGGCAGCTCCAGCCTTTGCCTACCAGCAGCGGCAGGACACAGCCCTTGTCTCAATGTGTTTATTTTTAAATGCATCTTTTCAAGCATCGGGAGTCTTGGCAACAGCAGGCGGGGAGGAGAGCTTGCGCAAAGAGCCCCTGACGCGGCACTAGGCAGCCACCCAGCAAAGGGTGCTGTAATCCCTTAAAAATCTCCGCGTCCTTTATATAGGGCTGCCTAATCGGCCTCCGTGGTTGGAGCTTTCAGGGAAATGAAGCTCTGCTTTCACCTGCAGGGAGCGGGGGCTGCCCCCTCTCCCCGAGCCCCTGCCCTCTGGCTGCTGCGGGTGGGAAGGGGCCGGGGGGCTCGGAGCAGCCACGAGGGTTGGTGCAATGGCACGCAGCGTGCCCGTGAGCTCAAAGAGGTTTCTGAAGGGAGAGGGCTGCTTTCAGCTCCCGAGAAAAAGCCTTTTCAGTCCCCAAGAAAACCGTCGCATGAAGGAATTGTGCTGGGAAAAGGAAAGCCTGGCAACCGCCCTGTGCCGAGAGTATCCGGGGCTTTCACCAGGGGCTTTGTGGTGCTCCAGGAGACTTTGCCTTTCCAAAAGCTCATTAATCCCACTTTCCGTGCCTCCTTCCAGTGCTCCTGTGTCCCCGCTGTGTTCCCCAGGGGACGGAGAGCAACCTGGGGCTTGCCTTAAACCCAGCTACCGGGGAGAGCTCCGGCAGGAGAGGGCTCCCCGGGGGCTGCTTTTCTCCCCTGCTCTCCCAGGCAGCTTGGACCCGCTGCCTGCACATCCCTGTAGCCACAGGGCAGGGTTGTTTTCCATCGGGAAGGTCGGCGGAGCTGGGGTTTGACATTTGGAGCATCGATCGGCCGCTGCAGCAATGAAGTGTTACCAGGCAAGAAAAGAGCTGCTTGCTGGCAGCTCGCAGCCGAGGAGATGGCTTCATTTCCAGGCAGCACGCAGCCACCGTGTCCCCGTCCCCTGCCCAGGGAGATGGGGAGCAGGGGGGAAAATAGCAAAACTGCTCATCGGGGCTTAATTCGGAGGGGAAAGACCCCGTGTCAGCGCCCAGGCACATCAGCACATGCCGTTGGGACACAGCCATCATCCCCCTACACCCTGTGGGTTGGGCACGACCCTGCCCAGGTCCTAAGAACAATAAAACAGTGGTGGCAAATGGAAAAATAAAAAATAAAAAATGGTACTTTTACCATTTGGGAAGGGAGAAATGCACAAGCAGGAGGAGCCTGGGCACAGTGAGGATCAGGGCAGGGCAGGCACGGGCCCAGGCTCCTCTGGACCCAGAGGATGGGACCTGCTGGGCGCACGAGCAGCGTGATGGCAAAGCATACAGGTGGGATCTGCGGTGCTGGAATCCACTCCCTAAGGAAAAGCTGGAAATTAAGCAGCACTATTTCGATAAGATCCCCGGCACTGCCAAAATTAGTCATCAAACGCTGCTTGTTCCATGCACATGAGATTAGAGCCAAACAAACGCCGGGTTTAATCTCCTCGGTGCTGCCGACGCTGCTCAGTTCAACCTTGAGAGCAGCTTTTGTTCACGTTAATGGCTTTCATGCTAACGAGGCTCAGCCAGATTTAAGGTTGAGGCACATCCCGCTCCTCGCTGCGGTAACGCCTCCGCCACCGAGGGCACCACGGGTCCAGGGGGGCTGCCCCATCACGGCCCAAAATCCGGGCTCGGGATCACCACGCTTGGACCTTTAGGCACATCTGCAGCCCCAGCCTGGTGTAAAATGAGCCGTGCTGAGCGCTGCCGAGCCTCGGGTGTGAATGAAATGATTTCTCTTTTGTACCAAGGGCCCAGGGCTCGGTTTGGCCTCGCTGCGTCCGTCACAGCCTTATCCAAATGCCCCGCGGGGACACTCACCAGGCTGCCGTGCTTGCTTCCCAGCACGCTAGACTTGTGGAGGTCTCTCATTGACTCGACAAGAGCTCTGTGCAGAGAGGGAAAGCAAAAACATTCAATTCACCGTCCCAGGGGGGCGCAGACAAGCAAACACACAAACCCTGCCCGCCCCTGGGGGCAGAGCCGGGGGGGGTATTTGGGTGTCCCAGACGCCCCCCAGCTGCTCACCCATGGGCAAAGCCACCCTGCACAGGGGCCCAGCACGTGGCAGGATCCGGCCCCTTTGCCCCAGGGGGATGCTCTCGGGCAATTTGTGCCCAGCACCGGTGCTGTGCTGACCCCCCCCCGGGGCCGGCAGCCCCCCACAACCTTTGAGGAGAAGCGCACGGTGCCGCCTACGCTCCCCTGGAGCACAAAGAGATGCCAGCACAAGGAGCTGCCACATGCACGTAGGTAGGTGCGCTCCCTGACTCACAGCCCGTCAAGGTGCTCATTAACCTGCCCAAAAACCCCGCTACACAGCCAGCTGCTCGTTCCCCTGGAGCACTGCCAGCCCCAAACCCTGCACTACGACATGTCCATTAACGGGGAAAAAATGCAAAAGGGGGAGTGTTTGGGGGTGCATGCAAAAATCCGGTGCAGCAGGCACCAGAAAAGGCAGGTCTCACCAAGGGAAAAGCTGGTTAGCGTGCTGCCACGAAGCAAATTCCTAAAACTGCACAATTTTAAAGGTCCTGGTCTCAGGATTTGGGCTGGGAATACTCAGTACAAGAAGCACTGGCCTTTGGCTGAAGGCGGGTTGCAGGAAGGCCAGCACGGGGTGGTGGCCACAGCCACCGAGCCCCCACCAGGCCGTTATTTGTGTCCCTAATTAGTAATAAATATTCAAGGAAGGAGCCTCCTCCTTGGGAAAAAGCTGTCCCAGTTGTGCACGCTTGTCCCACTGAGGCCAGGTCCCATTTTCCCTGTCCCCCCACACACACAGTCCACGGAGCAGGGGACGGCCCGACAACCCATTTGTGACACTTTGGAGACCCCAAATCCTGCAGGAGCCAGCACGGCTCCTTGTTTCCTCCTCATGGACACATCTGGCTGCCAGCACGAGCACCTGGAGCAGCTGGGGGGGATTTTGCTCCACGTCCAGCCTCAGGAAACACCTGGGGGCTCCGAGAAACACCGGGATCAATGCACCGAGCAGCACCTCGAGGAAGAGCAGTCTCCTCTACAACAGGCTCGCGGCAGCAGCTGCATCCACAGAGCACGGCTTGGCTTAAGGTCGCATTAAAATAAATAAATAAAAACGGGGTTTGATGCTGAATTTGCAGAGTTTTGCATTTGCTGTAGCCAAAGATGAGGTTATGGATGGAATTGGCTTGTGAAGCACAAGTGCCAGAGTGGATGTGGCCTGGCTGCCCCATTCCCAAGCGGGCTGGCACCACGGGTACCAAGTTCCCGTGCACATCAGCATCCCCCTGCACAGCCCCACACCCATCAGCAGCCCCACATCCCATTTCTAGGTGCTGCCGCGATACCCCTACAGGCAGAGGGGAGGCTGGGGAGGCCCATCTGAGAAATATTCAGGATTTGTCCCATGAACAAATGTCCCCATCCCTCCTCGGGGCTGGATGATGTTTGGTGCTGTGCACTCAATCCCAGACCAAGCCCTGCTGGTCCCCCTTGGCACCCCATCTCCCCCGAGGTCCCCACATCACAAGCACGAGCCCAAGGATGCCACAGGGGGGGCAACAAGACAAAGGGACATTCCACGGGACGGGATCAGCCCCAAAGCATCCTGGTGGCAACAGGGCTGCAAAGCTCGGGTCCCCCCCACGTCCCAAACCACAAAAAGCTCAGTGCCGAGGCTCATGGCAGCAGCTGCAGCTGCTTCCCTATCAGCAGGGGCCCCGTTTGGGGCTGTTTTTCCCCCAGGAAGCTTTCTGGGGGAGGCAAAACAAACCTCCCGGGCCCACGTGCTGAGAAGAAATGCAAGGCTCACGCTGGCCGATAAATCACGTAAACAAGCCCGCTTTTCCTCCCACTCTGTTTCCCAACTCCTTCCCACCCTGCGAAGCCAGCGGAAATATTTTGATGGAGAACAAAGGGCCGGGGGGGGGGGGGCTGAGCTCCCAGGCCAGCACCTCTGGGCCCCCGGAGCTGCCCCGGGTCAGCCGCGCCGAGCATGGGATTTTGCCCTCCTTCTGCAGAGCTTGCAGCTTCTCGGAGCAGCGTTTCCTTCGGGCAAGGATACTGCACGCTCGTTCTCAGCTTGAGAGGCTTTTAAGAAACTTGGAGGGTCTGAAATCTCCTTTTCAGGTGTTTCGATGAGCGGGTAACGAAGCAGATTTCACAGCGGCGTCAGCAAACCGTGCCACACGTCCCCAGGAGGACCGAGGCAGGGACTCGGTCACAACAGGCTTCCCAGATGGATTTAGGAAGAGTTAAGTGGGGTTACCGATGTGCCAAGAGAAAGCCTCCGATGGGAGGATGCCATAAATCCAACCTCCCTAAACTCACCAGATTTTTGTTATAAAGAGCTGAAGAACCACACGCATGGGTATGAAACACCGGGAAGGTGGGAGAAGGGCGGCTGCTGCGCCCTGCGGGGTCTGGGAAGATGCTGAGGGACTGGGGTGGAAAAAGGACCACAGGAAGCGCTGACATTTCTATTTAGGTGGCATCCTGACAAAATCCTCGCTAAGTCCCAGCTTTGTATGGGAAACGAACCACAGAAACTCATTCATGAAGGGAAACGATGGTTTTCTAAGGCAGGAAGATGCTGCGGCGGCGAGCAGGTCGGGCACGTCGCTGCCCCGTGGTGTTTCCTGCCTGAGGACACCAAAGGGTTCCCCACACAGCCCCCCGGATCCCCTCGTGTGCCCAGGTATTTGAGCCGTGGTCCTGGGCAGCTTGTAAGGCTGGAAGAGTTTATTGGAAGTTTATCCCAGAGAGGGGCCAAAAGTTTTCCAGAAAAGGATTAAAAAAGAAGAAGAAAAGAAAAAAAAAAAAAAAAAAAGAAGGAAAAAAAAAAAGAAAAAAGAAAAAAAGAAAGGAAAACAAACGCTATCTTCTAAATATTTCAGGCCTCAGAAATTTCCTGGCCAGCTGGGAAGTGCCGGGGCAGGGACGTGGGAGGCACCAAGGCCGAGTCCCGCGGCCCCCCCGCTGCCAGCCCGTGCCGAGGGCGAGTGCGCTGCTCACAGACCCGGCCTTGTGCACGGCCGGGGGGGGGAACCAGCCATGGGAGCCACACGGAGCCTCCTTGTTCGGGCAGGAGCAAGCCCTCAGCAGGGTTTTTTTAACAAAATCGAGCTGTTTCCATCCTCAGCGCCCCCCCAACCGGGGCCTGGCTCGGCGTGGGCACAGCGAGGGCTCCTGACCTGAGCTCTGCTCCGTGGGCTCACCGGGCACCTTCTGACACCCAGCTTCTGGCTCGGGGCTCAGGGAGAGGCTCCTGGGCCCTAAAGGAAAGGGACAGCCCCATTAGAGCAGCGCCCACCACCCCCAGCCCCCTCAGAGCTTCCCACCAGCAGCTCAGTTGCTGCCAACACGGGGCTGGAGCCTGCAGCACTTCCCCATCTGATGGCAGAAGCTGGTTTAAATATTGCCTTCTGCCCCTGCTACAGAGCTAAAACCACCCGGATTGCCTGGCGTGGGCAACCCCACAAACACCGTGGGTACCACCAGATGTGTAAACCCAAATCAGCAAATCCAAACCGCATCCACGCCGCAGTGCCCAGCGTTGCCGTCCCCGTCCCCAGCAGGGACAAGAGCCACAGCAGAGCGGGTTGAAGGGGTTTCCATAGGGTCCAACAGCTCTGCTGAGGGACCAGGACAGTGGGATGTCAGGGAAAAACCACTATATGCAAAGGGAGAAAGCCACATCCTCATGGGATGAGGCTGGGAGCACACTACAGGGCAGCCTGGGGGCTCATGTCCTGGGGATGAGCCTGTCCCCATCCTCCAGCATTGTCCCTGCCCTGCTCATCACTTGTGCTCCACAGTAATACCCAAATCCAGGCTCAGACCCGCAGGTTTTTGCCCTATTTCCCCATTTTTAGCAATACGAGTGGTGTCGGAGCCACTCCACCCTCTGCCCGAGGTTTTGCTGCTCGAGGCCCTGCAGAGCGAGCCCGAGTGGCTTTGCTCACAGCTTGGTGAGGAACAAAGGAGAGAAAGATTTCTGGGAGCCGAGCTCCGCGCTGGTTCCCTTCCAGACGGTGAAGGATTCGATTCACAGATTTGTGGGGGACTCTAGCAGCTGGCCCCGTCACGTAGGTTTTGCCTGCTGCCAGCTTTCGGTAATTACACACTGACTTGGGAGATAGGAATCCGGGATCCGACTCCTTCGAGCTCTCCGCTAGCTGGCTAATGAATTGAACTATTCATCATTTGATAAAATTTCCATGAAAAGGAGAAGGGGGGCGGGGGTGACCCCGCGTCGCATTCTGCATGGTATGGGTTACAGCGAGCGAGCCTGCTGGCCGCAGCCGGGCAGTCGTAAAGCTCCCGATTAATGCTGCATTGAAGCACAATTAAAACTCATTAAAAAGCCCCGGGGCCAGATAAGTTGCCTTTGATGAGCGTAATGCTTCTGGAAATGGGGAGCTTCCATTTTTAGACTCAAAGCGGGCCGTTATGCTCGCTCCCCACCCCCAGAAATCCCGGCAAAGCCGAAGATTAGCGAACATTGTTTGAGGGCTCCTTATTATTTGTGCTTTATTAGCAGTCCCGGACCCACAGCCCTCTTCTGCTCCCGCCCCAGCTGTTCCCTTCTTCCAGCCGTGGCCCCAGGCACCGTTATGGGATCTCCGCCACCCACATGTTACAGAACAGCTCCTCCACGGCTCCCAGCACCGTGCCTGCCCCTATTTCCGAGCAAAACCTGGGCAGCACAAAGACACGAGGGTTTTCCAGCCGTCACATCGCTGAATCTCAACTAAAAATATTCTCCAGCCTTGATTCCGGGACAGCAAGAGGCAGAGAGCTCTGCCCTGAAAGCCATTAGCGAAACCCCATGCAATGACAAATCCCATTAATCTGCTTGCTGTGTATGTTGGTTAGCCTGCACCCACTCCCTTTAACATGAGGCTTATTAAATATGATCTGGCACCGATCCCCAAGCACCATCACCCACAGCACACCCAGCACTGCCCTAAATTTGGGTTTCGTGGCCATCCAGAGAAGATGTCCCCAGCCAGTTCTCCAGAAACCAAGTCGAGCTGTGCTTCCCAAAGCCCATTTTCCACAAAGCCATTTTGCTCAATAACACGACCCTGTGTCTTCAATCGAGCTTCGTATCGATCGAACCAGCAATCAGCTTTTCCACGGGCTCAGCACTTGCCCCAGACACTAAACCTGCCCTCGGTGGCACAGCAGAGGACGGGGCCACCAGGGCCAGCACCTCCGTGGTGCTGTAGCCACAGCCTCCCTCGGGCCCTGGGGTAATAATCACGGCTTGACCACGTCGCTTCTTTACCATCTTTGACCACCACAGGCCATGGATGCAATTTCCTCCCTGCGTTTTTGGCTTCATCGACTCAGTGAACTAAGAGGATGAGCTGTTATCCAAGCAGCGTAGCTTGATGACTAATACCAATTAATAGATAATAAACCAGGGGAGCCCATCGGATAATTCCGCCTAACGCATGCCACAGGACCTCCCGAACTGCCTCCTGGCTAAACCCTGCCCTTTAGAAAAGCCTCCAGTCATTTCAAAACTATATTTCCCGAATTAAGACTCCCTTGGGCCCCCGTTAATTTGTGTTCATGGTTAATTATTCTTTGGGAACAGCCCCTGGCAATGGGCAGAGCTGGAAGCACAGCACCACACCAGCCCCAGTCATGCAGGGCGCAAAATTGTTCACCCAGCCCCAGCAAAGCCCAGCAAAGCCAGCAAAGCTCCACTTGCTGCAGAACCCATGCCCAGCAGACAGCATTTTGCTGCTCCCACAGCTAACTTCTCGCTTCTTTTTACACAAACTTTGCCCCTTAATGAACATGGGGCTCAGTGCTAGCAGCTTTATCAAGCGAGCACGCAGCTGCGGGCAAAATACCAGGCAAGTCTGGCAAAATCTGCTCCCCAAGTACCCCTCCCCTTCATTTTTCTGCCAGGGGGGTCCCAGCAGCCTGGTGAGTGCCTTTGTCCCTCGCACCCGGTGGAGCACAGCCGTGTCCCGAGGGCACAGCAGGTCCCCGAAGTGGAGACAGATGTCGGGCTGGGGGAGAGGCGCTCTCCGTGTGTTTGCTGCTGGCAGATTTGTTTGGCTTTGTGGCGTGGGCCCTGCTCTCCGTACAGAATGGGTTTGGCCTGCTTGCACGCAACGGATCCCAAACCTGTGCCCCAGGCGCCCCTAAGCCAGCTGAGCTGCAGCAGGGATGAATTTGCCCCAGCTCCTAGAGCGAGTCTCAGCTGAAGGCCATCGCTTTGCTGGATCTGATTGCAGGGTGTGGAGAAAGCAGAGCTGGTGCCGGGGAGCACGGCACGGCACGGAGCACAATGCAATAACTCAGTGATGCACAGGAGGCCTCGCAGCATTCGGGCAGATCCCCGAGGAGGAGTGGGCTCCTTTCGCCTTGCAATCTGCCCTTCTCCATCCTATTTATAACCTGCCTCAACTCTCCTGGGTAGGAAACTCCCACGGCAGAGCGAGGTCTGGGGATGCGCCGCGCTCGCTCGCATTCCTCGCCGTGGGAGGGGAGGGGGCGGCTCAGGATGCGAAGGAAACCAGCTCGCTTCGCATCCTGACAGCGCTTCTCAGCCCCCTCCTCGCCTTTCCCCAGCCCCCCCATGCTCCAAGAAAAGCTTTTTGTGTCCCCACACCTCGGGCGTGCGCTCAGCTGGCTCTACCTGGCGCTGGGCACCTGGGTCTGCCTATCCTATCGGTTTTCCTCGCGATGCGAATTGCTCAGGAATGTTTGCCAAGGTTATAAAACCTTTCCCACCGCCACTGTTTGCTGCAGCTGCTGGGAAGTGGCCCCAGCGTGGGAGTTGTTGTAGGAACACGGCGTGGGACTGTCCTCGCCGTGCTGGGGCTCAGGCACCTGCCCCTGGGCGGCTGTGGGGAGCCCTGAGGCTCTCCTCCCATGGGGACAGGCACAATTCCCAGTTCCCAAACGCTCCAGAGCCATCCTCCAGAGCACCTTGGCTGCCAGCTGCCTGCAAGCAGCCAAAACCACACCGAAAAGGCATCTCCTGTCCCACAGGTGCCCCTCACCTGTCAAAATCACACCCAGTCCACGTCTGCGCTCCAGCCTCGTGCCTGGGGTGTGCCATGGGCTCAGGACACTTTCTGTCACCGCAGAGCTGGGGCCTGGGTCCCAACCTGCCCCTTCAGGACCCTGCTCATAGCCTGCAAAGACAGTCCACATTGCAGGGAATAAAACCCACGGGGTGTGTTAGGGCTTTAAAGGGATTTGGTAGAAGTGTACTCAGCGCACCCAGTACAGATCACCCCAGCACACCTCTGGTCCCTGAAAATCACGGCAGCTTCCTTCCCCGTACTCCTGAACACGCTCTCCTCACAGCCTGGCCTTTTCTCAATGTAGCTCTGAATAAATCTGTTTACACTCAGGAGAAAAAAAATAAAAAAATAAAAAAATAAAAAAATCACAACCATTAACAAGCGCTCCGAATGAACCAGCCTGGCTGGGAGCCGTGACACTTTCACATCAGCAGGCTCGCGGTTCTTTTAACCCGAGCCACCTTTTGGGCCAGCCCATCGATCCCCCTTCTCAGCACCCAGAAGGGCTGGGAGTGTTTTTTATCCACAAGAGCTGCTGGGTTTGTCCGGCCGGCGGGGACCTCGGGGCAGCACTGCAAAGAGCCAACAACAGACGCAACCACCACCGGTGACCGCCCTGCAAGAGCACAGCAGGCAAAAATGCAAGTTGTCTGCTAAGGAACGAGAAGCAGGGGAGAAATAATTCCTCTTTTTTTTTTTTCACCTGCACCGCACATCGCCAGCATCCATCGCAGCGGGCAGAGGCTTTGTCTGGGCCCTGAGCAGAGCGTGGTGCAGAGAGCAGCTCCAGCCTCGGTGCTCAGCGAGGGTTGCCCGGGGCTGGTGGCGTTGTTTTGGCCCAAAATTACCCCGTGCCCAGCCCCTTGGGCCACTCCAGAGCCCCAAACAGTGCTGTGGACCCAGGGGGCTCCTTGCTTGGGCATCCCCTTGAACCTGGGAGCCCCCCAGCCTCGTTACACGGCCACCTCCTGCCAGGGGGGCTTGGGCCACGAGGGTCCAGCTTGGACCACTCCGCTCCCCGCTGGGCCAGCCGCTGCCCCCACAGCCCCAGCAATGCCAGGAGATGCTCTGTGCCCCCCCAGCAACACCAGGGGATGCTCTGTGCCCCCCCAGTAATGCCTCTGGATGCTCTGTGCCCAACCAGCAACACCAGGGGATGCTCTGTGCCCCCCCAGTAATGCCTCTGGATGCCCTGTGTCCCCCCCAGCAATGCCCAATATGCCCTGTGCCCCCCAGCACCACCACCCCCCAGCACTCTGAGCCTGCACCGGGCCGGGGGAGGAGGGGGACACCGGGGGACACTTGCTGCTCCCCAGCACCGTGAGCAGGGCCAGAACCGGGGGGGCAGCCCCCAGACACCCCAACCCTTCCCCTCAGCAGGGCTTGGGGGGGGGGGGGGGGCAGCCCCCAGGCTGCTGCAGGGGCAATTTGAGGACCTGGACCCCCCCACCTCACCCCCAGGGCTGGGATGCTCCGATGGGGGGGCTCTCCCCCACCTCCCCCATCCCCTTCCAACACGAATCCCCCCCCCCCCATCCCCATCCCCATCCCCATCCCCTCCCTGCCCCCAAATCCGCTCCCACAGCCACCTGTAGGGCTCCGAGCGTTATGGGGTGCCCACAACCCCCCCCATTATCCCCCCCCCCCCATCCTACGGGCGTTGCTCCAAGGGTTAAAAATGCAGCAGAGCCGCCCGGGGCCGAGCTCCGGGAGCCCCCCCCCCGTACCCCCGGTGCCCGGTCCGCGATCCCCGGTGCCGGCACCTGGCGGCCGGAGGGGCGTGGGAACGGGCTCAGCATCCCCCCGGGGTGTGTGGGGGGGTGTGTAAAGAGGGGGGGGGGACACACACACACGCACACATACACACACCCAGCTCCTTACCTCGGTGACAGTCATGCAGGGCGAGCGGGCTGTCGATGGTGGGGGGGGGGGGGGGGGGGGAGGGGACCAAAAGAAAAAAAAAAAAAAAAAAGGAAAAAAAGAGAAAAAAAAAAAACAAACAAACAGGAAGGTGGAGGATTTCTTTTTTTTTTTTTTTTTCTCCTTTTTTTTTTTTTTTTTCCCTTTTTTTTCCCCCGCCCCGAGCCGCCGCTGCTGTCTCCCCGCGGAGCTCGGCTGCAGGCAGCGGCCGGGGCCAGCCCCCGCCCCCGGGCTGACGGCGCTGGCAGCGGGGGGGGGGCCACGGGGAGGGATGTGGGGAAGGGGGGGGGGGGAGAGAGAGAAAGAGCAAACGAGGAGGGGAAGGCCCCCGGGGGTTAACTCCTTGACAGCCAAACTTCCCCTTGATATTTTTTTTTGGGGGGGGGTGAGCACCTGCTACGCCCCCCCCCACTCCCATCCCTGCACCCCCCCCCCCACCAGCGCAGAGCATCCCCCCGAGGGATCCCCGAGGGATGGGGGAGGCAGGTTGTGCCCCCCTACTCCCCCCCCAGGTGCTGTCTTTGGGGTTTGCACCTTGCTGCTTGGTGTGTGTGCCCCCCCCCAAAAAAAAAAAAAAATCAAAAATGAGCATTTGCGGCTCCTGCAGGGGAAATTGCTCCTGTTCCGTGTGCCAGGGTGAAGCAGCCCCCCCAACCTTTGGGTTTCTCCCCAAAGAAGGGCACCGTGGGGCACCCCGTGCACTGAGTCTGTTTTGGAGGCTCAGGGAATTTAGGGGGGGGGGTCTTACAGCATCCCTGACCTCGGGTGCAAAACCTGCCCGGTCGTCGAGCTGCATTGCTGAGGTTTGGTGAGACCCCAAAACCCAGGGGGGTGCCTGCACGTGCCTCAAACCAAAGAAATCCTGACCACGAGTCACTGCCAGACCCTAGGGCTCTTCCCCAGAGCTCCCCATCCTATTTCCTAGCTGAAGGGCACTCGGATGCGCAGGGCGATTCGGGAGGGGGGTGTCCCCTAAATCCCATGGGGCTGAGTGCCCGGGACCCCCACGGGCTGGGGACAAACGGCTGCTAAGAGGCCACAGATGCAGGAAGAAATTTGGGTAGTTTGACCCCATTTCTTCTTCCCAGCACGGAGCAAAGCGACCTGGCCGTGCTGCCCAAAAGCCAGGCCCTGCACCCTTGCACCCCCTTGCTAACACGGGGTTTGCCCCAGCAGCATTTGGTCACATTTCGAAGGTTCCCCACCGCTGGAGAGGAGAAAAAAGGAGCCTTTTAGCCATTTTAGCTCATCGTCTCCCGGCGAGGTGGGAATGAAAGCAGCAGGCAGGGAATTACCCAGGCAGCAGGTTGGACATTGCACCCACTTATTTTGTTGTTGCTGAATCCAAAATCCTCGAGCCCCAAACCGAACGCGTTTCCAGTTCCCCTCACGGAGAAGTACTCCGCCAATAAACAAAGGATTTCCTTTTCGTAAGGAGATTAGACAGCCAAGAGTCTGATGGAAGATTATGGAGTCTCGTTCTTGTGCCGAGCTCCCCCAGAAGATACCAGCGGATCCGATAACGGGCGAGTACCAAAAAACAACTGCCCGTCCCCTCTGGTCTTCTTCTGAAAAGCAGCTCTGTGTGCAGAGATAAACCATGTGCTGGGAACTGTGGGGAAGGTTAATGCAGTTAATGTGGAGCTCAGGACGTTGGCCAGCAGAACGAGCCACCTCTAATTCCCCAGCCACCTAGCAGTGACCTCTCCCAACAAAATCCCTATTTTTTTCCCCAAATGGGGACCGAAGCGGGAGGCTCGGTGCAGATGGAGGAGGCTTAAAACCGAGCAGCACCTGGGAATTGACACCAAGGCCTGCGTAAAGCCAAACGGGGAGGGGACGGGAAAAAGGATCCTGCAAAGCCCTGGGGATGCTGTGGGGAAACTCGCTGCTGTCCCAAAGACTTCCAAAATCCACCGCTTTGAGAGTGGCCTCGTGCCTGCTGTGGAAGCAGCAGCGCCTCTCGAGCTCAGCTGGAGCTGCTGGGATTAATTAGCACCAATTAGCTGATGGAAGCAACCCATGAACCGGGACAGCTGATAAAGGTAGGGCAAGAGGGAAGGGTGCGTGGCTGGGGGGCTGTGAGCTGGGGTCACATCCTGCAGCCCCATAGGCACCCGTTTTGGGGTCTCTGCGTGATTCCCAGCAGGAATGGCATCGATGGGTGCGTGGGGCACTGCTGACAGCAAACGGGCCCTGGGCTTTGCCCCCCAGCCTGGAAAATAGCAGCTCCAAGCCCAAATCATCAGGCTTTTGGCAGGCTGGAAAGGATTTTATTATATTTTGGACTAAAATCTAGGTGGTAATAGGCTGCATGGGCTTTGCTGCTGCTTTTTTGTTGATTTTTTTTTTTTTTTTTCCATGGTGCTTGCTCCCCTCCCACACCATGCGTGGGTGCTGCAGGCAATCCTGGCACAGCCCCCGGGGCCAGGAGGTGCTGAGCGCCTGCAGAATTAACACCTCCTGCTGGTGTGGAGTGGGTCCCCTCCTGGCCTCCTCTGGGGAGCCCCCAGAAAAAAAAAATTGAGGTCCTGTGCTGCGTGCAAGGCTCGTGGAAATGTGTCTAGGAGGGTCTGGGATGGTCACCAGGGGGGCTGCGTGGGGCTGGGCTGGACCACACAGCCCAAACCCTGCCTGTGCTGCCCAGCAGAGCCCTTGCTGGGAGGGAACCCACGTACAGCATGGATGATGCTCAGAGAGGAGCTGGCGCAGAAACCTGCGGTGCCACGAAGTCCCTTGAGCCCCTCTAAGCCAGCCCTGGCGTTATCTGCAGGTGAAATTTGGGGCAGGATGAGGGTTGGGGTCCCACAGCCCCCCAGATGGGGCCATCCTGCCCCAGGGGAAGGATGCTGGGCAATGGCCTTGCAGGTCTGTGAGCACACAGCTGCCTCAACGGGTGGCACAGGGGTGGAAAAGGGTGGGAAGGGGGGGTCCTTGTGCACCAGGGGTCCCTGGGGACATTGTGGGAAGGGGACAAATCCCTTAGGGCGAGCCAAGTCCCCAGGCATTGCTCTAGCAAAGCAAGCCCACCTTGCGCAGACGGGTGCTCAGGGCTCTGAGCTGGGCTAATTAAACAAAAGATTTTTGAAAATCGGGCTGGGAGGGTGTGTGTGTGTGTTTGAGCCCCCCCCTTCCCGTCTCGCTGCATCTGGCCCCCAAGCGCGGAGCTCTGCTGCGTTTCCGCCCTTCCTGCCGCGCCGCTCATCCCACCCCTTTATTTACCCGTGCCTTCAAGTCCCTGCCGCTGCTGAGCGGCGGAAAGGAGATGCTGCCTGGCTGGATGCGAGCAATTAAAGCGAGAACGGGGAAGGCTGGAGCCTGCCTGGCTGGCTGGCCGCACGGCGTGGGCATGGTGGTGGTGCGAGGAGTACGGCCCCGGTGCCCGCGGCCAAGCCGCTCACATCCATGCCCAGCGCAATGCATCACCTTGCTCAAGGGAAGCTCCGGGGAGAAATATTGCTGAGCCCATCCCGAATCGTAAGTCTGCAGACTCCACCAGCCCGTTACTCAATATTTGGCAAGCCTGAGCTGGGCTCAGCTCCGGGGCGAGCTCCAAGGCTGACCCGGTTACCCCAGGGACGAGTTTGGCTCTTGGTTTGATGAAGCCCGTGGAAAGACACAACTCCTTTGCACGGGTCTGTGCTCGCGGATGTCTGAGGCTAACGGGGAGGCAGCACCAAATTCCTGTGCCCCCAGAGAGCCCCGATCATGAGACGATTCATGAATGGCACGGGGTGAGTTGCTCGCTGCCAGCCCATGATGGCTTTGCTGCGGTGCCACCAGCCAGGTCCCCGTCCCTGTGCCAGGCGTGCTGAGCTGCAGGGAAGCAAGTCCTCGACTTCCCAGGTCCGTGCTGGGTCTCAGCAGCACCAATCCCCTTTAAACAAGGAAAGTCTGCTCCTCCATCAGTGATTCTTCAGGAAAAATCCTAATTGTTGGTTCCTTGCCCTGCTGGAAACGAAGCGCAGCGCCCAGTGATGCTCCCACCTGGTGGGGTGGCCAAAAACCAGCGCATTGTTCGTGCTGGCCAAAATCGCACTGAAATAAATACAGCGTCGATACCACATGCAGCCTGTGCGTGGCAAATTATCCCGGATTATCCCCAGAGTTAGCGCAGCTGTGAGTGATATGGAGGTTAATGTTTGGGTTTCATACCAGATAATTTATGGCGAAGTCCGGGGACGGGCTTTTATCTGCTTTGATGAGAGTTCATCTGGAATAACAGCACTGGGTAGAACCTAGTGCTTGGATCGCACTGCAAGCCCAGGCCCTTGTGCCTGAAAGCAAGATGTTTGTTCTTGCTAACAGTGTTTTTAAATGGAAACATCTCCCCACTGCTGCCTCTCGCTGCTCTTCTCCGCTGCAGGCATCTGGTTCGGATTAGGACTGGATAAGGTCCCGCTCTGCTCAAGGAACGAGGAGGGGAGCTTGGAGCTCGTTCTGCTCGTCGCAAATACGAACTGAACGCGGCGCCCAAACGCAGACAAAACGAGGGGAATCCAAGAGATGTCGCAGCTCCTCCCGCTGGAAGACCCCTTCCAGCAGCACCCGAGGTGGGTGGTGGGAGCTCGTCCACCTCGGAGCAGCCCCAGATCGCAGAAAACCACCAGGACTGGCAGCAGCGACCCTTGGCAAGGGGATGCTGCAGGCGAGGTGCAGGTTTGGGGGTTCCCTGCTCTCCCCTGGGAGGCTCCCAACCCGCACCCCTGGCTCCCATCACCTCCTCACCCCACAAAGCTCACGGCAAGGTGCTGCCCCTCAAAGGGCAGGGTCCAGGAGCAGCCCCACAGCCCCCTCCTCACCCACCTCTGCGGCTGCTTGGGGACAGAGCCTCGGGGAAATGCTGCTCCCAAGAGAAGCCAAGGGGAGAGGGAGCCTCGAACAGCTCCGGCAGCTTCTTGTGGCTTGTTGTTTACATAGCGCCTGCTCCCAGCCGGCTCTTGCCATAGCTGCTAATTTGATAGCATGTGATGAATGGGAAAGGCTGTGCAGAAACAGGGAAAACTGCCACCGCCTCGCGGGCTGGAGTGCAACGAGAGGGCACAAAGAAATGCGTGGATTTGGGGGAGATGCAGCACTTGCTGCAAATGAAGACCTGAAGTCCTCGAGCCCCGCAGGAGCAATTCACTCACGCCAGCGCTCCTGAACGCGGCAGAAATAGGGACCTGCTTGGGGTCTGCGTGTCCTGCCTCAGGTCGCTGCCTGGATGTGGGTCTGAAGAGGCCCCAGCTCCCTGCAGAGCAGCCACGGGGTGTGCGTTAGCTGCAGGGCAGCCGCTGTGCTTTTGGTTTTTCACTCTGACCAAAGACAAGGGCAGGTGTTTGGGTGCCATTTGCAGCAGGCAAAGCGCACTGAGCTCAGCTGCATCAGGTCCCGATTGGCAAAGAAAACTCGTCCTGTTGGCGGTGACTTTTGACAAATATCTTGCAGAGAGAGATTTCTCCAGCAATGCAAGCTGGTCTCCACCTTTGGACCTGCTTCACCCTGTCCCCGTGGTCATAAGAGGTCCCCACCCACATTTTCTGGTTTGGCAGAGCCACTGGTTTGCATGAGCACCCATGGGTGGCCCTGGTGGTGGCTCCTCACCCTCTCCAGGTGCCACACAGAGCATCCCCTGCTCTCAGGCAGTCCTTCCCCGTGGGTTTTTGGGAGGAGGCTGGGCTCTGCCTGCTGAACCGGGGCTTTGTGGCTGGCGGCACACAAGGACCTCACCATTCTTTCCCCAAAGCAGCCCTCTGACAGCTCTCGCCCTCTTTTGATGCGCTGGGCGTGTTGTGGGTTTTGTGGCTCGTGTCCCAACAAGGCAACACGCTGTGTTCCCGCTGACCTCCCCGACACGCCGCCCGGGGATGGATTTACGGCTCCTCCCGTGCACAATCGCTGTTGCTGCCGGCAGCTCTGCTCACAGACAAAGGACGAGGCAGCCTTCCCCCTGCACCACCCACCCTCGCCGTGCTTTGGGGAGGTTTGGTGCCCTTCGGAAAGGAGAGGGCTGCTGGGCGTTTGGTGGGAAGAGCTTTTTTTTTTTCTTTTTCCAATACGTGTAATGCCCAGTGCTGGAATCGGATCTCACCTCTGGGTGCCTGTCAGTGGGTGCTGGATCCCGAGCCTTGGGAAGATGCTGCTGCCCTGGGAGGTGTGAAGGCAGAGCCCCTCTCCTCCTAGAAAATCCTGCCTGAGGTGCAGCAATGCCCCTCCTGCTCCTGTGCTCTCCTGCTGGAGATGCTCCTGGCCACCAGCTGGGATGGATGGGCTCCCCGGGAGCACAGGCAAATGAGTAAATGAATAACGAGTGGGAAAACCCAAAGCATTTAAAAAGATCCTTTGGGAACCAGCTTCTCCCCAGCCCAAGGTGGGCAGCCCTCCTTGCACTGGTGGCTGTGCTTGGTGGTACCCCCGGTATTTTCCTTCCATTTCTCCTCTCTGCTTCCAGCGCCCACGGCTGAAGCACAGGAGAAAAGGGGGAAAACATCAGGTTAAAACCATGCCCCGAGCTCCAGCCTCAGCCTCTCAGCTCTTACAGGGGCTGTGCCCTGCCCAGCACCGTTTGGGTGACGTGGCACCCACGGGCTGTGGATGCATCCCAAAAATTTCTCAGGGTCTTAATGCTGTCTGTGAAGAACATGCAGAAGTGTCAGGCAGGTGCAAGGTGAAGTCTCGTAGCAGGGCACAGCCTGAGTCCCCCGAGCCAATTTTCTGCCCCTCATCAGCCTCATCCCCCTGGCTGAGCTGTGTTGGCTCAGACAGTCGCATGCCTGAGGGTGATTTATATTTAAGCAGCGGCCAGATTCAAGGCTGCGCTGAGCCGCGTCTCCTGCTGGGGAGAGGCACGGGTTGGATTTGGAAACGTGGAGGATCCAGTGGCAGATCAGAAAGTGGCAGGACTCAGGAGCTCTCCCTGCAGGGAGGAGGATGTGGAAATAGGACTCCATTTTAAGCAGAGAGCCCTGGCAGGAGTCCTGGGCTGTGGGAAGCCAGCCCGGGCAATTTAAGAAGGGTTTTCCATAGCTCGTGTCTGTTGTTTGGTGAGCGCGTTTGGCACTTGCATCCAACGCGCATTTTAAAGGGAAACACGAAACGCCTGGCCCACTTGCTCTTTTTCCCTTTGCAGCACGAGCAGCCCCAAAACCCCCAGGCTCAGGGGCAACAGGGAGTGGTGGCACCGTTGACAATTGTCCACCACGTCCCTGCCAGCCCCTGGGGTGGGCGAAACGGCCAGGCCCCCTCCATCGCTCCAGCTGGTGCCCACGGGCTGCTCACCAGGGATCCTTGGGGCCATCACAGAGCCACATCCAGCACTCAGGGACCCCCCACTGAAGCTCCTCATCCCCCTCAGCTCCCCCAACCTCTGCAGCATCCTCACAACTCCCCATGAGGTGGGGTGGGATGGAGACGGGGATGGCACGGGGAGGGCACCTCCCGGCCAGGGGTGCTCAGGGCTGGGGACCCGGTCCTCCCTGGGGAATCCCGGCTGCCCCAGCCCCCCTGGGTGCTGAGCACAGCCCCAAATCCAGCCCTTTTCCCGGTGGTTTTGTGTGCCACCCCCTCGGTGGGGCAGAGCAGCCCTCGGGGCCGATGCCTCCCCGCGCTGCAGCACCTCTGGGTCCCATGGGACAGCTCCGGGGTGCGCAGCACCGTGCTTACGGGGCTGATCGGGGGGCTCAGCAGCGTTTTGGGGGGGCCGAGCCCAAGGCACAGCAGTGTAATAATAGGGCCGAGCCCAAGCTCCGCAGCAGCAGCGGCCGCGTTTGCCCTCTAGCGCCCGCAGCCGCCCTGCGCAGCGCCGCACCCGCACCGCCGGGGATGGGGGGGGGCTCGCTGGGGCGTCCTCCAGCCACCACAGGGCTCACCGAGGCTATGAAAGGGGTGTGTATTTTTAAGGAAATTCTACGGTTCTAGGGGAAAATGCATCGCTTTTCCCCCGCCGGCAGGTATTTTAGCGCAGGGAGGGGAGGGCTGGAGGCAGCCGGGGATAATTGTGCGTGGGGAGGTGGGGATGGGATGGGATGGGGATGGGATGGGATGGGGATGGGATGGGATGGGATGGGATGGGATGGGGATTAGGATGGGATGGGATGGGGATGAGGATGGGGATTAGGATAGGATGGGAATAGAGATGGGGATGGGATTGGGATGGGGATGGGGATGGGGATGGGGATGGGACGGTATGAGACACTCCAGGAGAGTCCTGGCAATGCCACAACCTGACATCAAATACCATCCACCGCATTCCCAGCACACCTGACCCCATGGCTTTATGGCCTTTTGCATTTCCAAAGCTTTTTGCCAATACTTCCAAGCAAAATAAAAGCAAACAAGGCTCCTCCCGGGAAAACCACGAAACATGAGCAAGGAGCTGTGATGCTGAGGTGTGTTTCCAGCAGCCCTGCCAGCCCTGCCAGAGCTCAGACGTGCTTCCCACAAGGTAATTGCTGACCCCGTGGCTCTGTGAGCCCCCCTGTGCCTCAGTTTACCCCAACAGCCCCCAGGACCCTTGAGGCACTGACTGTGCAGGCGCGGGGTTTCTGCAGTGCCTGGGGCACGTCGGCTGGAGAATCCTTCACACACACACACACGAAAAACGTTCTGAGCATCATTGCTAGCAGATGTGTTTATTTGCTAAATGATTTATTTAAACACATGCTTTTGCTGCCCGGGAGAGGCGAGTTTTGTTCCTACTGTCTGCAGTCCCCAGGCCAAGCCAGGCAGCGAGGGCAGACGTTTGGTGCCTAACACGTGGAGAAAGCACATCAGCTCCTGCCTCTCCCAGCATCTCTAAGGCTCTTTGACCCCTCTCCTCCACCAGGAGTGCTCCCAGCCCACCCACACATACCTCACATGCTTTGTGCAGCCCCTGGGTTAATTTTCTGGAAAAAGGCAGCAGGGTCCTGCTGGAAACGTGGTTTGGGGGCCGGCAACGCAGAGCCCGCTTCCGTGGGGTGATTCACACTGGAAGCACATCCGCGTGCAGCTCGCAGCTCTGCCAAGTACTGCTGAGAAAAGTCTCCCTGCTGCTGCTCTCTACCAGTTTTTTTTCCTATGATTCCCACTTTTTGCTTATTTTCATCACCTTTTATTGCCACTGATGTAGGAAGGAGCCCACCTAAGGGCTCAAATGGGGAGTTTAGGGGTGTTTTTGCCCAAGTGCTCTTGCAGTCTGTCCCTTCTGGCTTGGGGACCTCGGGCTGTTTCACCTCCCTCTGTTCCCCTGTCCTTGTCCAGAGGGCTGCACCTCGATGCTCCACTTCAGGGTGTAAGAGGAGAGTGCTGCCAGCTGCAAGCCCAAAGGCAAATGGGCTCATTAAGCTGAAAGTGCTAATTGGCAGCCTCTGCTTAAAAGGGTTGGAGGCAGGATGGTGCTTTGGAGCTGTGGTGGGTACTGGGGTCTTCCTGAGTATGTGAAGTGCTGAGCAGCGCTCTCTGGATTCATCCCAGTTGCTCTGGGGCTGTTTATTGAAGCCTGCTGGGCCCCTCTGGGTGCTGCAGCACCCATGGGTGCCTGGCAGCTCTGAGCACTGTGCTGCTGGAGCCCTGGGGGCCCAGCCTGGTGCTGGTTACCTGCCTGGCTGCTGCAGAGGTGGCTTCTCCTCTCGGTAACGCTTTGGGGTCCTGCTGCTCTGTGAAGGGGAGGAGAAAGCAGCAGGGAACTGCTGCTGCTCGCCCTGGGTGCGTTTTCTTCTCAGCCACCTGCTGGAGATTCCCTTTCCCCTCTCAAATCTGACGTCTGTGTAGAGTGAGATGTCTTGATCCCTGTTCTTGACTTGCTTTGAGCTAACATAAACCACGGCTTGGGGCACCCTGGGGCCAGCACCCCCTTCTTCCAGCTCGATCAGCCCTGAAGGGCTCTGTGGTAGGAGAGGCTGCCTGCTACAGCCCAGCTGCTGCTCAGAGGGTGGCTCCGAGCAATTTCCCTTCCTGTGAGCAAGAGAGAGCTGGGGAGAGCTGCCTGCAGGCAGCAGGGGAGCCAGCACTTTCATTTTTTAGGTATTATGCACTTTCCTGTGAATAAACTTGGGAGTTTCAACAGCAAAATTGCTCACACGAGTCTGCGGATGTGCAGATGGAGGAGATGGGAGGGAATGGAAATGACCAAACAAACACGGGGATCTCTGGTCTCCCCAGGTGCTTTGGGGCCAGTTGTGCTGATAACTGGGTTTGTTCTCCCTGTAGGTTGCTGCTGAGGAGGGTGCTGGTGTGGGGACGTGAACCTGCCCCCCTGTCCTCCCCAGCAGGGCAGCAAGCAGGAGCACAGCCCTCCCCACCCTGCCCAGCGAGCGAAAAAAAAATAAAATGGGGCTTTAATCCCTCTCCTGTCCCACCCTTGGAGAAGAGGTGATGCAAATTCTGGTTCATTCAGATGTTGCTGCTGCTGTCCTCACGCAGCAGGAGGTTCTGCAAGCAAAAGAAAAACCCCTCGGGCACGGGGCAGCCCTGCTGCAGGTCCAGCCGTGGTGCTGGGGAGGTCAGCACAGCCTCCAAAACACCAGGAATAGCTGCAAAGCTTCATCTTGGGGGTGTTTCCTGCTTCAATTTAAATTTTCCCTTTGCAGGGGCTTTGGAAACTCCCCTTGCCCTGGGATCAAAGGTGCTCACATTCGGTACAGGCCCACTTACCACTTGGAAGGGCGATTAAAGGGGGCTGCGTGCCTCAGTGAAAAATGCCATAAAAGATTCCTCTGCAGCTTCACCCAGCTGAAACGGGCCTGGGACGGGCTGCCAAGTGCTGCAGAGGAGACACCACTCTGCTCACTCTGATTTTTCTAACAGACCCTGGCTAGCACGGCAGCAGCACACGATAATTTAGAGCTCCCCTAAATGGCTTTCAGGTGTGACTCGGTAGCGTAACAGGGGCTGTAATGCCAAATGAAAGGCACGGCTCTGCTTCCATAGCCGTGTTACCAATACATCATGCTTAAGAGTAATAGAGAGCTGGACACATAAAATGAGATACTTTTTTTTACATGATAGGAGTACGGAAAAAAAAGTTGCAGTAATTTTACACTTGAGAGGCGCTGCGGTGATGGATGTAGCAGGGCACCTCCGGCTGAGCCTGGATGGTCCCACTGAAGGCATCTGCTGCAGGAAGGTCTCTGGCTGTCCCCAGCTGGCTCTGTGGGTGCTGTGGGATCACACCAAGGGCTGGATGACACAGCAGGACCATGGTGGGCTTGGGGTGAAGCTCTTATTGACCTGCTGGGGAGGATGCGCTTTGGGCAAAGGGCGGTGCTGTGCCTGGTCCCCATCGCCGTGCCCTGGTGCTTGGCCTCTGGCTGTGGTATCCAGCCCCTTCCCCTCCCTGCCTGTTCTTGCTCTTGTTGCACATCTAAAACAGAGCTGATCCACGAGGACCTGCTCTCCTGGGGCTGTGTCTGTGCCCGGTGAGCAGCGACTTACACAGCCAGGTGGTGCCTGCACCTGGGCGCGCTGAATTCCTGTGGTCTCCTTCCTGCAAAACTCCAGTGGTGCTAGGGAGAAAAAAAAAATAATCACCTTTAAAGGCTTTGGCAAGTCCCACCTCACTTCTTTAGAACTGCGAGCGTGATGTCCAGAGGTTTCCTGACATCATTTGCGGCTGCTCCCCTCCCCAAACAACAAGCAGGGCTGCCTGCCAGGGGGCTGGCTCCCCCCGAGCCGACCACCTGCACGAGCTGCCGCAGCTCATGGAGCACATGTTTTCCCAGCAGTCTGGCCTGGAGGAAAACGTCTGCAGAATGACATGCTCTTCTAGTTACAGTTTGCAAAACTGTATTTTTATTTTTATTTTTTCGCAAAGTGCTAAATATAGCTTTTTTTTTGAGTCAGGAGTGGGACGGCTTCTGCCCACTCAGGAGTAAGGAGAAAAGCGCGCGCCCCGCGGGAGCAGCGGGTGGATGTGCTGCACGTTGGGCAGGAGGGAGAAAGGCTGAAATCTGCTTTAGTATGGGGAGTGTTTGCAGCGGGTGGATGCTGTCCTGCTGTATGTGCTTAATTAAAAAGGAAGCAAGTGAGGTGCTCGTGAACCCCCACGCCGAGCGAGGGTCAGCTCTGCGCTGGCGTGCTGGAGAAGGCTGGCTTTAAAATAAAAGTGGGAGCAATTAAACCCTCAGGTTTACAAGATGGTTTCAAGCCTTTTAAATCTGTAACCACCAAAAGGTGTTGAGTGCCTAAATCAGAAAATAGAGCTTTTTACTAACAAGGAGCTGAAAGCAAAGGCAGAGAAGGTGGGGACATGTCACAAGCCGTCGGCGCCGCTTTGCCCCAAGCACGGCTCTGCATGGGTGTGGGTTCTGACTCCTGCTCGGAGAGCTGTGCAAAACGAGCTCTGCTGGAGCTGCCGTTCAGTTGCAACACCCTTTTCTGATCTGAAACCCAAGCCATCTTCCTCTGTTAGAGGAATTTTCCTCCGTGTACCCAGCCAGGCTGCTCGTGGGCTGGCTCTGGAGCCCCCAGCGGCTCCTGGTGCAGCGAGCGGGGCCTCTGCACGCGCTGTGCTCAACTCCACCTCAAATGTGGCCCGCAGATGGCACGTCAAAATCTGCTTGTCTGCTGAAAGGAAGATCTTAAAACCTGTTTCCGGACAGATTTCATTTGGGAAGGTGCTCGTATCTTGCAGCGCTGCACTTGGTATAAATATCTCCTGTGAATGGAGCTGTTTTTCGTGTCATAACTTGGAAGATGGAGTGGGCAGCCTGCTTTCTGTGCTCTTATTTCATTTGGGTGCACGAATCAGTGACTTTATCAGTGGTGTGCAGTGTTACAAGCGCTGGAGATGTTTGTGTGAGCTCCTCTGCACCGTCCCCAGGTGGGGACATTGGGGTGTCCCCTGCTTCGGGAAAGGCTTGCGAAGCAGGAGCGTGGCACAGCTGCAGGGAGATGCCGTGGGTGACGTGCAGCACCGTCTGCTGGAGGAGAGGCTGGAGCCTGGGTTAAAAGAGCAAGAATGAGCTAATCCCTGCTCTGTGCTCCCCGGCCAACACGAGCCAGCACCAGCCCACTGCAGCCACCGGCAATCCCTCGTGTGCTCCGGCCAGGAGCTTCCTCTGCTCCTCACCCGCTGCCAGCCCGTGGGCTGGGTTGGGCAGCACAACATCTTTTTCTCGTTACAAGCCAGGGCAGGTTTCTTGCTGATGCTGCACCCTCCCCTGTGAGCCGGCATTTCCGTGCCACTGAGTCATCCCATCCCGCTCCTCGCAGGCAGTCGCTTCCACGCCGCCCGCCCGGCCCCACGCTCCTCCTGCACATGCCCAGCGACCGGGGAGCGCAGTGGAAAATAACAGAGCTAAAATCAGACGTGGGAAGAGGTGGGGGAAGCCGGAGGGAAATGTAGTTTGGGAGCTTCTGCTGGTAGGCAGAAAGGGAATGTGAGCGCAGCCCCCACGGCTGGGGGATTTGTGTACCCTGCAGCCGCTGTAGCACAAGGGTGACCCTTTCCCCTGACCCCATTTTGTGGTAAATGCCAAGGAGAAAGCCCAAATCCAAGCAAATGACAAGGGAAAGACTTAGCAAAGCTGTTACACGACTTTGGGCAAGTGGCAGAGTCAAACTTGCAGTGCATTGGTGGGCAGAGCGAGCAGCTCTGGGGTGTCAGCATACTGGGAGGTTTCAGAGCAGCCTCGTACCGGGACGGCTCGGGGCTGGTTTTGGGGACTGGGTGAGGGGAAGCCACCTGCTTGGCAAGGCAGCGAGCTCTGAAATACTCCCGGGGTGTTATCTCCAGCATCCGCGAGGCATTTGTTTAGATACGGAGGCTGTTTGGGGGAGAGCCGGTCTGATGGCTGCGGTGCTAAACGCGCTCACATTTTCCTTTTTCCGTCCTTTTTGGTTCCTTTAATTGGATGCCTTGGGCTGGTATTTCCTGGTCTGCAGACAACGCCGCATGGCAGAGCGGCTGCTGTGGCCAGGGCAGGCAGCCAGGAGACAGCTCAGCATCTCGGGGAGGGGGGAAAAGTGGGGTCAGCATTCCCTAAAAAGAACTCCCTTTCTTTTTAATGCCTTCAACCTTTTTTTTTCCAAAATAAAATATACATTAAAAAAAAAAAAAAAAAAAAAAAAAAAAAAAGCAAGCTGAGAATGTGCTGGCATTTAGCTTTGTAATAAAACCTCAAGTTTCATTAACAAAGCAAGCACCTTCCCTTGGCTGCTCCTGACTTAAAAATCCAGCTTGCAAATTCCTCTTTGGCAGGAGCAGGGAGCTTCGCACTGACTCGGTCCCTGGTTAGAGCTGTGGGGCTGGGGGTGCCACCACCACCGTGTTTGTCCCCTGCCGTGCTCACACCTTGCATCTCTGCCATCCCCAGCGCCTGCCTGGCAGCGGTGCCACCCCTGTGCTCTCACAGGACGTGGGTCTGGGGGTGCCTCTCTTGTTTTTGGCACTCCTGCGTTTTCAGTATTGGGCACAGTTTGTGTTGTGACTTGGAAATCACAAGTTTGGAGGGATCAAAGCCTATTGGTTTCAAAGACATCAGCCAAAGGGCCAGCACATGCAGCAGAAGGGGCTTGTCCGTGCTTCAAACTTCCTGCAGCAGAAAGGTTTTGGATGCCTGGACATCCCCAAAAGGGTGCGAAGCTGCAAAGCCACCTGCAAGCACCCGGCAGGTGAAACGAATGGGAGGGGGAAGCTTTGGAAACCCCACAGCACTGCATGCAGGAGCACTTGGAAGAGCAGAGTGCTTCTTCAGGAGCACGGCGGGGACACGAAGGCCAGCAGGATGCGCTCCTGGCAGCGAGCTGCTGACAGCAGGGCTCCCTGCCTGCACCAACCGCTCCCTCCAGGCTTTTTTCCCCAACGCAGGGGCAAACCATGGCACGACCAAGGTCCACCACAGCATCGCAATGTCCCCAGTGCCACCTGGGCACAGGATGCGGCCCCGGCTCCTGGCCATCAGTGTCTGAGGGAGAGGGACTGCGGTGCTCGCCCTCCCCGGAGCACCAGGCCAGTAATGGCCTTAGCAGAGCGCCGCTGGCACAGCCCAGAGCTCTCCAGACGCCTGGAATGTGTCACCTCCATCTCCAGGGTCTAAAAACGGCTCATCCTCCTCTTTTTATAGAGGAATGGGTGAGGAAGGCCAGCACCGGGCGCCCTTGGGGTCAGGTGAACGGGGAGCTGTGGATGTGGTGCTGGCCCGCTCGCTCCTGCTTTGGAAGGAGGAACTTGGAGGAAGAATTGTGAAGGCAGAGGGCAGTTTGTAGCAGCCAGGCTGTGCCCTGGAGCAGGCAACACGCTTGTTTCCTGCTACAGACTGCTCTGGAGAGGTGACCAAAGCTCTTCAGCCCCTAACCTGAATCAGGAGAAGCGATAAATCCCATAAAAGCGAGGAGAGGGGTGGGTCCCCACCTCACCAGCCGTGGTTTGGATGTGCTTGAAAGGGAGCAGAGGGGGAGAATCCGGGGTGGTGGAGATGTGATGATGCTCCTGGCCCTGTCATGAACATCGTCCCCGTGTTGGCAGAGCTGGGATGGGAAGGCACGGAGCTGCGTGGGTGCAAGCAGTGCCCCTTGTCTGATCCCTGGGGAAATATGGGTGCGTGGGAGATGTCCACAGCACCCTGCTCCCTGCCCTACCTCCCCACTTCACACAACAGAAAGGAAAAAGCGAGTTTGAAACACTTTTTTTTTTCTTCTTTACGAATGAGTGTGCCCAGAGTTTCTTCTACTGTTGCATATTTTCCCCTCCATTATGTTCAGCAGCGTATTAATCAAGTTCTCCTCTGAAGTTGTGATTTTTACAGGCTGCCAACTGCACACGGCCAGTTTGGCACCCTCTCTAACAAATCCCGGCTCGAATGGCTTTACCATTTGTACGTGGGGCTTAGCTGCGTGTGTCACTTCAGTAGAATTAACCTGGAAAAAAAAAAAATAGCCAGGACTCGTATTGCACAGCAATCCTCTCCAGACGGAGAGGAATCTCTGTATGTGGGCAAATGGAGACAGCAGAAACGCGCGGCTGTAAATAGCGCTTCTGTGGAGCAGGAGATAAAGGAATATTAATAATAGTTTGGGGGAGTTACGCAAGAGGTTTGTTTTTTTTTTTTTCCTACCGTGGAAAGCTTCCCAGGGGAAATATTCTGGTTTTATTGGTGAGGTATTTAATTTCTTTTTTTAATTAAAAGTAGACGAGGAGGTGGCGGAGCGTGATGAGCCCCTGGGCAGCAGGGCCGCGCGGTGCTGTGCCCTGTCCTGGCTCCACGCGGGTGCCCTGAGCCTCATCCAGGTTAGTGCAAAAGCCCCAAACTTCACATCCGACTTGGCTTGCAGCAGATTAAGTGCTTGGGATGCTTGGGAGCTTGAATTTCATCAGAAGTAAGAAATAAACAGGGAGAGACTAAATAAATGGGAAAAATAATGCTGGATGAGCAAACAAAGAAATTCCTCAGTAGCAAACGCTGCTTTTAAGGTTAGAGCTCGGTGAGGGCGATGCTGGGGAAGCTGCTTGAAGGGTGAAGTCACCGAGCAGCGGCAGGCACCTGGGGAGGGATGGAGCCAAGCCCCAGCTCCTCCAGCGAGGCTTAACCTGCTCGGGAAGTGGCTTTCTGAGTGCGAAGTGATCTGTCGGGAGGTGGATGTTCACAGCTGGGTGCCGACCACCAAGCCAGCTAGGGAACAACCGACAGCAAACGCCTGGGTTACTGGGATTCTGTGTGTTTTTTTGCAGAAATGTCACCTGGGGGGGCTTTGCTGGGTCAATCAGCCTGGCACCCTCCTAAACCCACGGGTGAAAGCTCACGTGAGCTGGCGAGAGCCCCGTGGGAGGGCTCACAGCTCGGGGCCAGAGTTCCTGCAAACACTGCACCCGTTCCAAGGCTCTGCTTTCCAGGGGGTGAAACTATTTCCCTGCACTGCTCTGCTCTTGCTTTGTACACCGAGAGCTTTGGGGGCTCCCCTTCGCCACCCTGGGGTCCCTTTTCCCTCCCCAAACCTCACCCAGCTGTGCCTTTGGTGCCGCCCTGGGGTAGCACGAGCTGTGGGGAGACCCCAGGGCACGCAGAGCCCTGCAGCATCCCTGAGTGGGGATGCTCGAGGTGGCTCCCACACGGTGCTGCAGGCAGCAAAGGAGGCAGAGAAGGGGCTGAGCTCCTGCGCTGGGACATTTTTTGATTGCGCCCTGGGGCTTTTCAGCCCCTTTTGCCTGCAATCTTCCTGCTCGGGTTTAATGCTTTCACTTCCAGCCTTGTGATCCTGAAAGACGTAACGTTTCCTGGCGTCGCGTGGAGCTGGTAATCTTGGAAGAGCGTGGCTTTCTGTTTACATCAGCTTTTGTTTTGGACAACCGAGTCTCCAGAGCTCTTAGCTCAGCGGGGCCGCGTGACGGCCAGGCGGGGCGGCACCACGCGCCCCCTCGGCAGCCAGCTTCGGGCTGCTCCCCGCCACCCTAAGGTGACAATCGCCTGCCCACCCGGGGCTCCGAGTGTGGCCAGACCCCAGGGGGCTGCTGCCGGTCCCTCTTTGTGCTGAGCACCCCCCCTGCACTGATCCTGCCCCCGGATTTTGGGAGAAGCAGCCCTGGCGGCACCCGGTACCGCAGCACCATCGTGCTGGGGCAGCTCCCCATGAAATACCCCATGCAACACCGTCAGCCTTTCCTCTGCTTATTTTAGGGAATTGGGGATTTTGTTTTCATTCCTGGGCTCTGTTTACATTCCTTGTATCCTAGCTTAATTCTTCTGAAACTCACAGAGCGGTAGCGTCCAGCGCATGACACCCTCCCAAAGGTCAGGCTCAAGGAGGCATCTGCTGTAGGGAAAGGCTGGATTTAGGAAAAGATGACCACGTGTGGGGAAAACGCACCAGCAATGTGTAGGTTGACTTCCAAACACAGGGGAAGTAAGGTCAGGTCATCAGTAGGTCAGCTGGGCTTTGCTTTTGGCGCTGGAGTCACTGGGGCAAAAAAAAAAACCCTCGAGCTGGGGCTCGGCTGGGATGCGGGGATGGATGCTGATGTCTGGTGCGTGTAGGATTTTCTTTGTAAGAGGTGAACAAAGCTTTGCTTGATTCAGGAGGGGACTCGGGGTCATCTGGTGCTGCCTCCTGGCTCCAAGCAAGGGCCCGGTCAGCGCACTTTCCTCCTCTCCAGCTTTTTTAGGAAGCCCATCCAAAGCTCTTCGTTTGGGGAAGACACGAGACCTTCCCTTTGGGAATGGCTGAGAAACAGCTTGTGTAATTCCCTGAGCAGCCCCGCAGCCAAGTGAACTTGCTGCCTGGGTCGAAGCTGTCCCTGCCTGCTCTCCCCTTGCTTTTTACCAGCTTTCAGGGGCTCTCAGAGAGGCAGTGGCACTTGGAAACGCCGACGGTCCCGATGCGAAACCCTGCCCGGGGCTCAGGTGCAGGGCTCAGCTCGGGGGTTTTGTTTCCCCTGCTAAGGGGAGGGGGTGGCTTCATCCCAGCGGTGTCTGGCCGCAGAGCACTGACTGTGCCAGTGTCCGTGAGTCTTTTTTTGTGCCTTGGCACTTTTCTTGGCAGGTGCCTGCCTTACAGAGATGATTTGAGGGTTTCGGTCACAAACTTCTGGCACCTGGGACGGAATTTTGGGGGGGCTGAAACCAGGGGCTGCTGTCACCACCGAGAGCTGTCACTTTCCTCTGTTTTCAAGGGAAAGTTTCTCCTTCTTTTGCTTTCTCCACCGACTTATTCCTGGCTGCTGAGGGCCCTGAGGGCTCGATGTGTCTCACTGAGTTGCAACCCAGTGGGATGCCCGGGTCACCAGCGGGACTGATCCTGCACGCACCTGCGGAGCAAACATCCCCGCCCCAAGGACCCCCTGCCCCTTCTTCACCCCCAGCAAACCCCAAACTGAAGAAACCCGTCACAAGGGCTCGCTGAGAGCCAGGCAGAGATCTCAGCACATCTTTTCCTAGCTCTCTTCCAAGCGGCTGTGCGGGGCTGGGGCCGGCTGTTTGTTTCCAGCCCCGCCGCTCTCTGCTGGAGCTGGCTGCTGCGCTGCCAGCAGCTGGGATGTGGGCAAGGGGAAAAACCAAATAAAACTGAAGAAAGTCACCAAATTGCCCCCAAAAGCTTCCGTGGTGCTGTGTTTCTTGCTGGGGGAGGGTTTGGGTCCCCCCCCCTGCCCCCGTGCTGCTGCAGGCGAGGCTTTTTGGAAGGCGCTGCCTGGGCTGGCCAAAACAGCGCTCGAATCGCAGCGGGATCCAAAATGAAATGGGAAGGAGGCTTTTAATGCGAGCCCAGCTTTTTCCTTTTTGCAGGATTAATATCATATGATGAATACATGAGAATTATCTTCTGTAGGCTTTTTGGATGTTAAAGAGCCCCGCTGCTGCATTTTCTGCTGGAATATCATGGGACGCCCTGGAACAACTTGGCTTTCCTCAAATAACATTTTTATTTTATTTTATTTTATTTTATTTTTGCAAGGGGATGAAATACTATTATTTCCTTGTTTTCCCCTATATCACTTCCAGTGACAGCTGCGTGCATTTTGGAAGCATTACATCAATGGTATTGCAGCACAGCTCCTCTCCCCTCGCCCCGTGGTGTCTCTCCCCGAGCGAAGCAGCGTGGCTGGAGGCAGAGGAGGGGGATGCTGATATCCCATCTCGTGGCACCACAGCCCTGTCAGTGGCTGCAGTTTCTGCCAGTTCTGTAAAAGATCAGGCCAGCAGGATCCCAAACCCCTGCTACCCAAAAGTGTCCAGGCTAATGAGAGACCCTGGGTGGTTTGCAAGCTGCTGGGGGACGGCTGGCAAAACAAAGTGGAACCCTATCGGATAATGATAGGAGACAAAAAGAGCAAAAACCTCTCTGCTTTTCCCAAACTTGGGGTCAGCATTTGGTAGTGGTCCTGTTTTGGGGACAGGCAGAGGTGCTGGCATGTCCTCGAGTGCTGCCTGCTCCAGGCACCAGGTCCAGGCACAAGGGGCCCCGTAAATCCCACCTGGAGCTGGTTTCCAGGTCAGGGAGTTCAAGGCAGGAGCTCTGCTCTCCATGGAGCTTTTTAACTCCTGAATTATTGTGCTTGGGACCCCTCAGCTCCGCGTGGGGAGGGGTGGGTGGTGTCAGGCCCCCGTCCCTTTCTCAGCCCTTCCTTTTCCTGCCCTACCTCGGCCGCCCTCGAGCTGCTGCTCCCAGGGGGCTGCCTCCAAGCCACCGCTCCGAAAACTGCCCCAAGATGCAAATCTCGAGATCACGTGGGCATTTTGTATTTTCTATTTTTCCCCATGGGAAAAAAAAATGGTTTTGCTTTCAGTGGAATGGAAGGCTGTAGTTCCCAGCAGGACGTTTCTCCAGCTGCTCGGAAGCGCTCACGTGCCCCGAGCGAAGCCGCAAGGGCAGGGGTCCCCCTGGCACCCCGGGTGCTGCAGGAAACTCAAGGCTCAGGAGCAAGGGAAAGGTCCCGGGATGCTCCCTACGTCCTGAGGGATTGTTTGTGCTCAGGAGAAGCAGCAATCGCTCCCCCTGTGCTCTGGTTACACCGTGTTGTAAATCTCCTCTGTGCTTACTGCTGGAGCTTTTTAATATTCCCTTCTAGTCCCTAAAAAAAAAACTTTTAACTTTCACCAAAACCAAAAAATAACAACAAAAAGCCCTTCAGCTCCTGCTACCTCCTGAAATTCTGATTTTTGTTCCAGGGTAAGGCATGGGCGAGACAGCTGGAAAACGTAGTTAGGACTGAAAATCTCCAATTTTGTCAAAACGTTTTGCTGGGGGAAGGGGTGCTATACAAACAAGCGGCGGAGCATCCGCATCTCCAAGACGCTTTGGATCCTACTGCTGCTTTGATCTCTGTTCCAGACATGTGTCCTCTCCCGCCTGGAGACCCAAAACGTATCGACTCAGGAGGGAAGGGGGGGAATTTAACTTTCCCACTGGGAAAAGGGAGGGCACGTAGCAAGGTGTTGGCTGCTCCTGCCTCCCCAGAGGAGCCCCCCAGGCTGCTTCCACCCCAGCTAGGAGCAAGGTTTGGGTGTGCTGGGGCTCTGGGGTCCGGTCCACAGGTGCTCAGGGTTGTGTCCCAGCCCCAAAACCCTGCCATGGGGCAGCTGAGCTCCTGCTGGAGCTGCCCTGGGTTTGCCTCCTCCAAAGGGTGTCCCCATATCAGAGAGGAATAGGATGGAGGGAGAAAATCCTGCCCTGGGGATGCTGTTGTGCATCAGAGGTTTTGGGTTGGAGGTGACGGGGCCCTAAATGACATCTCATGGCTGTCGGGGGGGGCATTAGGAACCTGGTCCAAGGGCTGTGGGTATTTGGAGCACCCCATTGTGCATGGGGCCAGCCCTGGCAGTGGGGAAGAAAGCACTCATTAGCACCCTAAATTTCGGTGGCACTGGGGCAGAGGTGGCACCCACCCAGCACTGGCACCCGCCACCACCAGTGGCATCACGCAGACTTCCCACCACCACCCTCCCATCATGGTGAGGGCACCCAAGGGACCCCAGCGGGTGCTGTGGGGCCGGCACGGCCACGGGGCCACGTGTCCGAGCCAGCAGAGCCCCAGCACGGAGCTGATCCCTAAAGGGTGCCACGGCTGCACGCGGGCTGTCCCCTCTGCCGTCCTCTCCTGCTGTACCTCCTACAAGTCCCGCTCGTCCCTCCCACTCCCTCCCAATGCTCGCCTTCTGTCAGGGAGCCGGGGAAGGCTGGGGATAAGGAAAAGGTTTTCTGAGCAGGGCTACCAGTCTGGCTGGGTGCCTTCGGCGGATGCTCGGGGCCGGGGAGCGGGGCCCCCCGTGCTCCCATGGACCTTCCCAGTGGGCTGCTCCTCGCCTGCTCCCTCTGCCTCCTGCCCGGTAAGCTCCCGTTCCCTTCCCCACGGCTGCTGCCAGCAACGGGGAAATACCTTCTGCTTTTTTTTAGGCGAGGAGGGAAAGGTGCCTGGGAATGCCCAGGCTTAATGAGAAAAGTCGGGAGCAGGAGGGAGGGAGAGAGCCGGGCGCCTTCAAGGCAGGCAAAGAGGAGTTGAAGGGGATGAAGGGCTTTGATGGGCTCCTGGGACGGAGTGGGGAGTGCTGCCTTCCTCCCAGCGCTGGGCTGCAGGCACGAGCAAATTAGTTGGAAGTGTTCTGGAGCATCGGACGGAGGGGAAAAAAGCCCCCCAGACAGCCCGACCCTCTTAGGCAGGGTTAATTTTCGCATCCCTCAGGTGGTTTGTCCTGCCGCACGTGAGGGGTCAGCGCAAAAGAGAAGTGCTTGGCTTTAAACAACCCACGAGGGGCTTTCTTTGGGTCAATATTTGGCTTAAGGATGTGCTCCTGCAGCCTCCCCCTGCTCGGCTCGGTGCGCGGCGGGACGAGCACGACCAGGGGTGGGAGCAGAGCTCGGCGTCTCGCTGGCCCCTCGCCGGCCGGGTGCTGGGAGCAGGAGGCTCCGTTTGGGCTCTGACCACGGCTGACATCCTCCCAGGCTGGCAGCAGCGAGGCTGGGACCTCTCTTAGCTTTAAAATGAAAAAAAAAAAAAGAGCTGCTTACCGCTACCAGGAGCGCCGCCGCCCGCTAACGCACCCCCGGCAGCCAGCAGCGCCGAGCACTAATGCCACTGTAAACATTTCTAAACATCCTGGTGGAAAAGCACGCCAGAATTTTCTTTTTTTTTCTTTTTTTTTTTTCCCCTTTTCTAATTGCACTGTTGCTCGATCGTCTGAAGCCAGCCGCGGCGGAGCTGCCTTTCTTTGCCTAATGGGGAACATGTGTGCATGCCTCGCATGGCGGCGGGCGAGCGGGGCTGCCCGCGGGGGGCTGCGGGGCTGCCGGGGCCGTGCTTACGTGGGCAGCAGCCCCTCCGAGAGCTCCCCTGCAAGAACAAAACTCCTCCGGGTGAATGTTTTTGCCCACGGGGTTTTGCCATGCCCGCGGGCGACGGCGCTGCCCCACAAGCCCTGTGCCGGTGGCAAGGGTTAGGGCGCAGCTTCCAGCGCGCCGTGGTGGTCCCCATGCTCTGGGATGCTTTGTGGCTGTGGGGTAGTATATTTTGTGGTATATTTTGTTTCACCAGCTGAACTCAAAGCAAATTTGGGACACGCGTGGGAGGCCCTGGCACCGGGATGGGACATGTGGCCTCGGGGACGGTCCCTTTGCTGTGTGGGCAGCCCCCGCGTGTCCTGGAGCGTGCCATGGTCTGCAAGCCATTTTCCCAGGCTGGGAGTCCCCGGAGGCACTGCGATGTCTGGGCACAATTGGGGGACAAACCGAGCTGTCCCTAAGGTCCAGGCCAGCTCCTCTCCCCCGGGGCTTTGGGGTGCAGCTCTGAATTAGGAGAGCCCAGCCAAGGACTTGCTGAAACAAACGCCTCCCAGCAGCAGCCGTCAGGGGTCAGATCGCAGGGAAGATGTGACCCACGGCCATGGGGACAGGGTGTCTGCCCTGGGATGACTTCCCTTGTCCCACTCCATGCAGCTCTTTTCCTTCCTTAGCTGCTTTGTCCAGACAAGGGGGTCTGTTGGTCCCTCACCAGAGGGTCACTGAGCATTAAAGGCGCTCTGCTTGCTCCACGGGGGGGCTTGGGCTGGCCCAGGTGGGTTCACAAGGGACCCCCCCAGTTCTATCTGGGGCTGGGAACTAAATTCTGGATGGCCCAAAGAGCAGTGCAGGGACATCCCACACCTAACGTCCTCCATCCCTAGCTGAGATTTGGCCAGGGAGGGTCCATGGTATCCAAACCCCCAAGCGCCGTGGTGCTTTTGGCTGCAGGACACGCTGCAAACGAGCAATCAACGCATTCCTTAACGTGCCCGGCTGCTATTTAAGCACTCAGGCACCTCCTCCCTGGCTTTTTGGGGGCCAGAGAGCTGGGACGGTGGAAGCACAAGGTACTTGTGTAGCTGCTGCCCCAGGGCTGTTTGGTCGGGACTCTGTGGGTAACCAGGAATGTTACAGCACACGCAGCCACGATGACTGATCTCCTGGTCATCTCCACTATTTCCCTGGCTCTCCGTCCGCAGCCTCGGCAGCCACCAAACCCCATTTGTTTCCTAATAGCTGATGACAAATGCTGGCTTCGAGATAGCGACCTGGGGAGGAATTTGATGCTTTTTCAGCATTTCGGTCTGCAAAGAGAGCGCGGTAGGGGCTGAGGCTAGAGGGATGCCTGGGAACATCTGGTCCGCCCTGCTCCTCCTTGGGGCCTGCTAGCTTTTGCCCAAATACCCTATATCAAGCTCAAAGGCTTTTCTAAGGCAATCCTAGATATAAAAATAAACAATGTGTGTGACAGATGGGTTGCAGAGGAGCATCCCAAGCCGCCAAAGCCCACATGGCAATGGGGACCCATCCCAGGAGCCTGGCTGAACATGGCCAGCAGCCCTGGGGACATGGGGTGGCGTGGGTCACCCCTGTGTGGTGGCTCTCGGTGGTGATGGTGGGATCTTGGATGCACTGTCCCACCACAGGGATTGCATCTCCCATGTGGGTGTGAGTGGTGAACAAGGGAGGGTTGCAAGGACAGCTCTTGGGCACCAGAGCCACAGCCTTCACCCCACGATGCCTCCGTCTCGAGCCATGAAAACACCAGGTTTGGGTTTAGGGTCACATCATGCTGTCCTGCCTGCAGTCAGATATAAAATAAAACTAAATTAAAATGAAATTCTTCCGGCAGCTCTGCTGCCCTGCTCAGGTCTCCTCAAATCACCAAGGGTTGGAGCAAAGCAACCAGCTAAAGCCACCAGCCTCTTATGGCAGCAGAACCGACCTCAAGGTACAGAGAGGACTTGTTTTTATTCTTTTTGGCAGGGAAGGTGCCTTGAACTCCCAGTATTGTTCCCCAATTGTGTTGGTTTTTGTTTTTCCTTTTCAATATTTGACCTGACAGGAATCAAAGGTTTGGCCTCGGCCGAAGTTCCACTTCGGAGAGGAGGTATTTGAGGCTTCCTGCCTTGGCACGATCGCAAGCAAAACATGTGGGTTTTGGTCACTTATTTATGACAGTGATGTCACTCCTGACAAGAAAACGAGACTGAGTTCTCCGGGTTGCTAAGTCTCCTTGACAGCCTTTCAAAAAGATCCCATTAATTTAAGACGGTTTAAATTCTGTCCGATTTTTTTGTCTTCCTGCCTCAAATGCACCCACGCCAATTCCTTCCCTCCTATGCCCAAAATCCAGGGGCTTTACCATCCTTTGTCTGCAAACTTTCCTTCCGACCTCTTCATTTCTCTGCCTGCTACCTGCCACCAGCACGGGGCATTGCAGCCCTCAGAGCCCCCTCTCTGCAATTTCGGGATCCAATGGATTTCTGCTATGGGATCGGGCCAAGGATGGCTGCAGCCCCTTATGCCCACATGGGCTTTATTTCTGGTTAAAAACGAGCATTTGGGTACTTTTAAAGAAAAGGACCAGCAGGTTGGAGCCCACGCCTGGCCCCTCAATTTGCATTGTGCTGTCCTTTGGGGAGGCAGCCAAGCCAAAAGGGGTGGGAAATTGCTTTTTTCTTTACATTTTCCACCTGCATTAATGTGCTTATCTCATGCTTATCCCTGCTTCTCCTGGTTTAGAGACCTTTGCATTGAATAAGCTACTAGTTCTCTTGTGTGTGCTTTTTTTGCCCCTCTAAGATGCCTTTTGCAAGCAATTTGGTTGCATTTTACTGCTCCAGGAGGCAAGGAGCCGTGGGATGGGCATCCCCAACTTGCCAAAGACATCTGCTTTCCCGTCAGCTAGGCTTACCTAGGAAAATGTCTTCTGGGGGCAAATTCAGAGAAACTCTGCAAAAATCAGGGGAAAACCTGTGATATTCTCTGTGACACTTGTTCCGCTCGCTGCAGATGCCTCTGCATCACCTGGAATTGAGCCTTGCTGGCTGGTGCTTGAAATGCCCCCGAGCACCCTCCTCTAGGAAGTCCCCTGTGCCCTTCCATGTCCCCCCATGTCCCCCCATGTCCCCCCATGTCCCCCCATGTCCCCCCATGTCCCCCCATGTCCCCTGTGCCCCCCGGGATGCCCCATCTGCCCTGTCCCCCCCTGTACCCTCTTTGCCCATCGCCTCTCCCCGTGGCCAGAACGCAATTTTGCGATGCTGCCACTGGGTAATGGTTGACTCAGAGGACGTTTTAATTTGTTTTGCAATGTTAAATAAGGTCAATCTACCACAAAATGTGCTGGCTCTGATCTCCCCCGTCTCCTTTTTTCCCCTTGCTTTCTAGAATTTCTTTTTGTAGGACTTTAAAGCTTCTTACCTCAGCTCTCCTTGGCGAGACTCTACTTCTCTCTGTTTACCAAGCCAACGTCGCCAATCTGTTTCTATGACTGCAAAAAAAAAAAAAAAACCCTCAGGTTTATTCCTAACATTCCTACCTACAAAAGCACTTTCCACCCTGAACTTTCTGCCTGGGAAGCGGCATTCCCAGCCTCTCCTGTTGACATCCCCTTTATACCCACACAAATACCAAACGTGAGGCTTCTGCTGCCTTTAAAGCCGTCCTTGCCGTGATGCCAGGACTGTTATTTGCAGAGGGATGAGCCAGCCAGCACCTGTTTGCTGCCCGAGGGCGAGCAAAGAGCAGGGACACGCTGGCCATCCCGCATCCCTCCCTGCATCAGATCCGCCTTGTCTCCTTGCTGGGCCCTGGCACAAACCAGCAGGGAAAATAATATTGTATAGAAAAAAACAAAACAAAACAAAACAAACTCTTCTTAGAAGCCGTGCAGCATCTGTACCCATGGAGGGTTTGAGAGCATCCCTAAGGCAAACCTAAAACCACCCCGTCCAGCTGGTGAGGTGCCCCAGAGCTGCTGTGATGGAGTCAAACCTCCCCCGTGTCTCTCAGGGCCCTCCTGGGACCCGATAGGCACTGTGGGGAGCAGCATTCAGGGAAAGGTTGGGGCTGGAGGCTCCTTTGGAGACTTTTGGGCCCAAAACAGCTCTGGCAGACCAGCATGAACGGCCCCGTGGATGGAGGCTCCGCACCCCTCAGGATGACCCCTGTGGGGTCTGGCCTCCCGCACCATAAAAGCGCTTTCCCTCAGCACCCTGCCTGATGGGATCCTTCTCCTCTCTCCCCAGGGTTCAGCGACACCTTCAACATCGACACCAAGAGGCCCAAAATCATAGCCGGCTCTAAGGACGCTTATTTCGGCTACACGGTGCAGCAGCACGACATCGGGGGCAAGAAATGGTGAGTGAACCCCAAAAAGGGGGGGTTTACAGCAACCTACAGGAATGCTGAGTATCTCCTGCTCTTCCCAACCACCTTTTTGGGGCTGGCAGAGCCCAAGCCTGGCAGGAAAGTGAGATTTGGTGCTGATGGTGCTGGGGCCAAGCTGATGTGCTTGGAGCAGGGCTCGCAGGTGCTGCGAGGAGCCGCCCCGGGCAGGTTCATGGCTCCCTGGCTCCAGCACTTGCTGGAAACCCGTCGGGGTTTTGGGCTGAGGCCATCCCTTTTTATAGAGTTTCCAAGAAGTCAGGTCTGCAGAAGCGATCAGAGCCGCCTGTGGCTGTCGGCGGTGTGGGGAGAAGCTGGTTTTGCTCAGGGTTTTGCTCGGGGTTTGGGGCTTCTGGGGCATTGTGCTGCTAACTAAGGTGCTGGGGGGGTGAAGTGGCCACCCAGTGAGGCTGGGGGGACACTGGGTGCTCTCCAAGGTCACAGCCAGGTACTACAGCCAAAAGCAGACAAAACACCCCAAAACTCTATCACCACCGAGCTGAAAGGTCTGCCCCACGGGTGCCGTACAGCCAGGCTTAGGGCAAAAAGTGAGCCTGGCATTAATGCTGGTCAAGTTTTCGTTTGTGGTCTCATTCCGTGTGATGCTGGAGCAGGTGCCCCCGTAGGTACAGCTGCTTTGAGCCCAAAGGAATCGTTTCTTAGCCCATTTTCTAGCCCCAAACCCTCATGGTCTTTCTTTACCGCAACCCAAATGCAAGCTGTGCTGGCGCGCAGAGGTGCAGCGGATGGCTGTCAGCGTGCTGGTAGGGCCAAAAAAGGAGGCAGAACTTTGTCAAAAATCACAGGGTGGCTTCTCAGGGCACACCAGCACAGCCTACTGTCTCCATCCTCATCCTCCTGCCCACAAAGGGTGGGGACCACCTCTCCAAAAGCGCTCGTGTATGCAGCTCCGGCATACACGAGCCTCCCGTTTGCACCAGGTTCTGCTGTGAAATATCTCCTCCCAGGAGCAGATCCCAAACCCCAGCTCAGTGGGTTTTGAGCTGCCCCCACAAGAGGCTCTGGCCCTGTGCTACCCAGGTTAGGCTGAGCCTGGGAAATGCAGATGGGAGCCCGCAGTTCTCCAAAGGAGAGAAGGAACAGGAACCATCTGTCCCTGCCATCACATTCCTACCACTTCGGCTGCTAGAAAACATCATTTCCGTATCACATTTCATCCATCCAATGCCAAAAAACCTTGGCGGAGAGCAGCATAACCCAACGAGGATGGCACATGGTTGTGCTACTGCTTGGTGTTCCTTGAGCAATGAGCCAGCATCCGTCTGCGCAGGACATCGGTGTCACAGAGGAAGACAGCAGGGCTCTGGCACGACCAGGTGCCACCACACTGCTGTGAGCAGCAGGGGGTGATGAGATCTGGCTTTGGCATCTCCTGCATCTCCCCAGCCAACGTTGGCCAGGGCAGAGCTGGAGCTTTTCTCCTCTCTTGGTTCCTCTGCATGCAAAAATGGATGCTCACCGCCCTGAGTAAGCGTAGGTATCTCCATAAATACAGTGTGCACTATAGCATGCAATTACACAGTATAGGATGTCTGTTAAATGTGTACATAGTTAAAAACTGCAGCCACCATGACTCACTCTGGTTAAAGGATAAATGACTGAACAAACAAAACGTCTGTAGTATAAACCGAGGACGTAGAGAAGGAGCAGCTCCGCCACATGATGGTAATTGTGCAGAGCCTCGGCCAGGCTCAGGAGCTGCCAGAAAACAGAAGAAAAGGGGATGAAAAGATGAAACCCCAGCTGCTAGTAAGGCAGAAGCCAGGCAAGCATCATCGAATATTGGCCCCGAGGAGTTCAGCAAAACCCCCCAAAGTACAGCAGAGCTCGGAGGAGCTGAATGGCCATCCCAGAAACGTGGCTGCTGCAGGAGGGATTGCTCCAACAACACGCGGGGAGCCGGCTGCCAAATACCAAGTGTGGAATCCGAGGACTTTGGCACCTCTGCTCCGGTCTGAACCGTTTAATGCTGCTTTTGGCCAGCGTGGAGGGCTTCAGAAGGATTTCAAAGCAGCTTCTATATGTGTGTGTGTGAGTGTACGGGCTATTTGTGTGTACGGACGTACACACACACATAAAACATTCTGCAGGCGTATTTTTCGCTGTGGCTATTTCTCTTGCTCCAGCCTTTCAGGAGGGAGCCAGATAGCTTGCACGTGGGGGCTATAACTGCAGCCCTGATAGTGGAAAACCTGGGAGGAAAGAATTCGGATTATTAAACTCCAGGGGAAAAAAAGCACTTGGAAATTTACTGCTCTAACAGCTCGCCGCTTCGGGGGGTCGCTTCTCCTGCTGGCAGTCAGCGGCTGACTTTCAGACCTCCCTCTCGCCGCTTTCTCTCCCTTTTTCATCGAGCAGGAGGTGCAATCTGTGATTTTTCCAAGTATGTGAATGGAAAAAAAAGGGCAGCTGGCTACCGAAACTCACCCAGACGTGCAACACAGTGGCAACAACCCAGTGCTCCTGCTGCACCTGGGGCCAAATTCTGCCTGGATTGCGTGGTCTGAGCATCCCAGTGCCCCGGTGCTGACTCCCTTAGGTGACACCATGAAGCTGAGGGCATTGGCACTCCCAGAAGTTCGGGTTGAAGGAGAGAGAGGTGTTTTAAGGGTAGAAGTGGTGGTGGTATCCCAAAGGGCCTGGAGCTGCTCCTCTGCTCCACTCTGGTCTGTTTAGGTTTGGGGAGTTGAGGGGGTCAAATACCTGGAATCACCTGGAGCTCAGGTTGAAACGTTCTTAGAGGTCCAAGATCAGGGGGAAAAGAGGGAAAAAGGGGAAAATTTTCTCTCCTTCTTTCACCTCCCCTCTCCTGTTGGCTTCTTTCAAATCCCCACCATCCCGGCCTTAGTGTCACTCCCCAGGGAAGGAGAACTCCCTGCTCTGCTCACGTGCTGACTCTCGTGCTGACCTGGAAGCTTTTCCAGCCCTTTTCTTGCAGGCTCTGCCACCAGGTATCTCAGATTAGCCCCCTGCTTGCTCTGTGCCCCAGCTGGAGTGGGGATGGGTCCCCAAGCTGGCAGGACAAGGGCTGGGGAGGGCACAGGTTTTTTGGGGAGCAGTCCAAGTAGTAGCGGTGCACTTCACCACCTGAGCTGGATCGCTGACAGCGAGTCCAATGCCAGGCAGAAAGCCCAGCCATCACCCCCAGCTTTCCATCCCCACCTTTCCCATCTAAATCAAAAATTCAGGAATAGGAGGCAGAGGCTGGGCTGTGCCAGAGCATCACCAGGGCCCTGCACCAGCTTGTGGCTGCGGGCTGCACGTTTCCAGCTATGCAAAGAAAAAATAAAGATGCTTGAGGAAAACTGGCTGTGGAAGGAAAGCCCTGGGAATAAACATCCATTAGCCTTCAGAAGCCATAAAAATAATAAATACAGCGTTCCCGAGCTGGCTGGGGCCAGGGTTTCTCTGATGCTGCTGGCAAGATGGCATCGCCCAGGAGAGCATCCCCAGCTGCTGGAGCTCGTGCAGCCCCATCCTCGCTGTGCAGCAGCACCAGGGGGGTGCTGCGAAGCCTGGGTGCAGGATTTGGCCCCTCAACCACAGCAGGGGACCCCCGTGGTTAAACCCCCCCTGGGTGCCCGGCAGCTCCAGGCACAGACGTGACGTTTCCAGACCGAGCACGACCGAAGGGAGCAGGAGGAGGGAGAGGAGCGAAAAGTCTGCTCGGTGGATTTCGAGCTGTAATTGTGCTGATCTGGAAAAACAGTTAAAGGGTTTGCTATTTCCCTACTACTGCGAGGCTTTCTTGGCTGCAGTTCTCCTGTGGTTTGGCCGGTACCCGAGCGCTGGGATTATTTTGGTGAAAGGGTACATAGCTGCAGAGCATTCCTTCGGCGCGGGGACCGTGTCTGCTCCCGGCTCTCCCTCCCACCACGCCAGGGCTGCGGGACACGCCGCGGCCCCGCTCTTCCCTTTTCCCATCTCCCATGCTCCGTGGTCATCCCCTCTTTGGTGTTATTGTGGGTGTAATTCCGGGGGATTTAGCAGGGGCTTTGTTACCAGCATCACGGGGTTTTTGGGGCCGTTCCCCACTGCCTGGCACCGAGGAGGACAGGGGACATCTGACATCCTCAGGGCACGTTTTCCTTGCCATGAAGCAGCACGGTTGTCATCAGCTCCAGGGCTGGTGAGCATCAGCTATAAGGTTAGGCTCTTCAGCTTTCATTTGTTTTTTTTTTTAGAAAGATTTTGGCCTAAGCAGGAAAATAGACATCATTTCCCACCCCACAGCTGCAGCGCTCCGCATGCTCTCACAGCCCTACAGGAATCAGGATGGAGAAAAAGTGAGGCTGGAGGTATTTTGCAGCAGATCTTCATGAATTAGAGGGGTGTTGCTCCTTCCCATCTCATATCGCTCGACCATGAGAAGGTTTCTGTGGCCACATCTTTGTTATTTAGGGTTGGGTGGTCGCAGAGCACCGCAGGTTAGCGGGATGGAGCCGGTGACCTGTTGGGGTGTGAGAATCCCCACGAACACCATCAGCTGGTGATGATGGGCAATTTGGGAAAGCAAGAGGTACCTAGCAAGGTTGGAGATTGGGGTTTGCTTCGGAAACCTCCAGCAGAAAGTCAAAAATCACAAGGGTCCGGATGAACAGAGTGCCTGATGCTGACAAAAAGCATCAACCAGTGCTGGAAACCCACAGCCCAGGCAAGAACCACCGAGGGGCCTCGCCTGTAAACACCTCTGGGTTACGATATCCCTAAGTAAAAGGGAAAAAATGACACCGAGAAAAATAAAGTATCATTATTTCTAACCACACTATTCTGCGAGCTCCTCGGCCGTGTTCTGCAGCACGCCCGTCATGTGCTATTTTAAGGAGAGCTCCGGGAGCTGCGCTTACTGAGACAGCTACGGGGTTCCTATGGCAGGATTGGTGCATCCCTCACCTCAGCCACTGCTTGTCTTGGGCTCTGGTCCCTTGGTCCCGTGTCCTGGTGGTGTCCCCTTCTCATTTTGTGGGTGCTGGATGGATGGAGGCAGCCCCCTGGGTCCGTGGGGAGCGTTCAGAGCCGTGGGATGGGGCTGTGCGATTCGGAGCCTCCTGGCTCGACCTGAGCAGCTGGTTAAATTACAGCTGTGTTTATGTTTTGTTTTGCAATGAGAGGGTTTGTTGTACAGCAGGGAAAACACCGATCGGCCCGTAGGAAAACAACCACCAAGGGTGTCTGTGCCCATCGGTGGCAGGACGGCTTCCCACAGGCTGTCCCCAAGCAGGAGGTGGCCAGGAGGGGACAGGGACAAAGCTCATGTCCAGGAGCAGGTCTGGGTCTGGTCTCTGTTGGGCTGGTGTGTCCCAAACCCCAAACCTCAGAGCAAGGAAGCACCGTGTCTTGGGAGAGAAACCCCTTGAAACCCTCAAACCGTGGGGACAGAGCTCTGCAACTGCTCTGCTGTCTGCTAACTGGGGGCTCTGAAGCCAGGAATGCTTCTGAGGGATGATTCAGCAGGCGTTCAATGGACAGAGGAGTCTTGCAAAGGGTGCGACATTCCCCTGCGGCCACTGCTAGCTCAGCCCTGAGCTGGTGGTGGCCATCCTTACCCTCCACCTCCCTGCCACGCACCCAGCCTTGGGCGGAGGCTGGATGAGCCCTCTCGCTGCCATCACGCAGGAAAGCAAAGGCCTGCCTCGCTCCTGGCCTTGTGCACCATCCTTTCTCAAACCTGCTTTCCAAAATTAACCCATTAACTTGGACACAGAAATGCACTCGGTCACCTCCTGGCCCTGCTGCACCTCGCCAGGCGTTGGCTGTGCCTCAGGGCGTGCTGAGGATGGCTCTGGGTCTGAAAACAAACCAGGCACCGACTCCAGCTCCATCAGAGCGTGGTGGAGCTCAGCCACAGCCGTTTGTCCCAGGTGTGGTTTTGTAGAAGCACTTGGTCCCCAGCACAAGGGCTTTGGCTGCTCGAGGTGAGCAGGAGCAGCTGGGAGCCCCCTGCTCCTGCCCACGCCGTGCGATGGGACGGTCACCGAGCGAGGGGCTGGATGGCATCACTGGTGTCCCAAAATCAAGGCTGTGGCCACGGGCTGGCAGCACGCTTTGCTAGAGCCAGGTCTAGGACTTGGTTCCAGGTCCCGCGTCCTCCCATGCCGTGATCCCTCTGCCGGCTCTGCCTCCCCCTGGACTCCCACCAGGTCTTTATTTTTTTTTTTTTTCTTCCACCCTTGCCAATGTAGAGAAAAACATCTCAAAGTCCATTCCCCTGCCACGTCCTGTCCAAGGAGCCACAAAGCAATTTAAACTTTTCCACAGCTGAGCTCTCCTTTTCCTGAACCTCCTTAATCACTTCTTCATCCAGGCCCATCTTGAATAAATTAACTACAAGCGAATTTGCCTTGCAGGAGATTAAGTGTCCCATTGATTGAAAAATCCTGTGAAAAGCATAGTTTCTTCTCCATTCCTCCCTAATCCCTGCATTCCCGGATCACCAGCTAGACATACCTTCTTTTCCTGACTCCTTTCCATTTAATCAAAACATTTTGGGTCTCCAAATGAGCTTTGCAACCTCTCCGCTGTGTGCGCAGAGAGCCTGGTGAGCAAGGGGATTGCTGCCTGAAGAAGCCAGGAGCTGGTGGGGTGAAGAAAGTCTCGAGGGCGTCTCAGGCATCCCTAATTCGGGGTGCACAGCACCAGTGGTGACTGCACCTCTCTGCTGCCTGGAGGTGACCTGAGCCTGGGTGAAGGTGCTGGGGGGCACAGCTGGGGGCAGGATGGCCCGCGGTACGAGCAGGAGGGCAGGCAAGGCAGGGACCAGCAGCACATTAGGGGTAACAGGCAGAAATTAAAAAGTTATGAACTAGAGACTGATAAATGAAGAGAAATAGAGACCATGCAGGTCAAGCAGAACCATGGAGGTGAGATCTGGGGGTGTCACAAGGTGACCTGGTGGCGGTGGTGCCCCCTCTTTGGGAGATGACGTGGCCACACGTGGTGCCTTCAGCTCGGTGCTGGAGCCTGGGGCTGAGGGATGGGGCTGAAGGTTGAGAGGATGAGGCTGAAGGGATGAGGCTGAAGGCTGAGGCTGAAGATTTGCAACAAATTCCCTGGGGAAAGGATGGATTCTCCAGCGCTTGACGCCTTCAAAGCACGGATGGATGGTTTTGGGGAAGATGTGCTCCAGCCAAGCATCCTTTGCTGGGTTCACTACTGAGACAGCAGGAGTGAATTAATGCCCGTGGCACAGGGAATTTCACCAGATAATTGGGCTAAAGGGAAAAAAAAAGAAAAAAAAAAAGCACAATGACTCGGTACCAGGTTTTCTAGACACCGAAGTGCTGCAGCCTCCCAGGGTCTGTGCTGCTCCGCTGGCCTAGAAGCAGGGCACTGTACAAGCCACTGACATTCACGTGAGACAAAACCATTTAAAACAGTGCAAAAAAAACCCTGAAAATTCCCAATTCGTCTTTGAGGCTTCGTTTTGGTGCTTGAGGTGAGCCTCGCACAGCCTGCAGCCCCAGCCCCAGCCGCCCCAGCGCGCAGCTCCTGCAGGACCAGCAGGAGCTCAGCCCCTGCTCCCCTTCCTGCACTGGCAGAGCAGATGCTCCTCAGGCATTTCCACTGACATCTTGGTTTTCCATTTTTTTTCCCAGGATAAAAGTTAAAAATATGTCCTCAGACATGTTGCTCTGAGCGGTCTGCGCGCTTCACATTTAATCCCTTTTTTTTTTTTTGCTTTTGTTTTCCCCATAAGGAGCGCATGAAAAAGGAAGGCGAGGGAGGGCTTGTTTGGTTCTTATTTTCTTTTAAATCTTCCTCCATTAGCCAAACCATGATGCAAGGCCTGCTGCTCGGGTCTCTGCAAGGACCAGGGGCTGCAACCCTCGAGGGAGGACAAGGGGGAAGATTTCGGGTGCATACAGGGAGGGGGCCGGCTCCCTGCGGATGCTCAGGATGCTCTCATTAGATTTGGGTCATTTATGATGAAACCAACCAAACAAACAAAAAAAAAGAGCAAACCAAACAAGCAAAAAAAAAATAAAATATTTAGACCACAAGTTTCTAAACCACAAAATGAAGGAGGGGGTCTGTAACCTGCGAGCTGGTGCAATCAGCAGCAGCAGCACTGCCAGCCAGCTTTGGGGAACCTTTTCCCAGCCCTGTGGCCAGCACCGTCACCTTCCCAACAGCTGGAAAAATCTTCCCCTGAGCTGCCAACTTTCCATGGGAATTTGACAGCTTCAGCTACTTAATCATTTCAATTTAACCCAAAAGGGAAAACAATGCCATTGTCTTGGGGAGACAAAAAATTCTGCGAGCTTCACAGCCCCTTCATGCATTTCTGCTGCGTTTGTGGCAGCGGCTGTAAATATTTGGGCTTTCTTTGAGCCTCGAGGCCTGACGTAGGGCTGGGGAATGGGTGGAATGGGCTGCTGTGCAGTCGTCATCGTCTCGTGTTTTACAGAGCTGCTTCGTCCTCGTAAATGCTGCAGTTGGGTGTTGCTGAGCGAATTAATGGGTGGTGTGACACTGTTAATGAGGGAGGGAGAATTACTGGGGGATTCCCAGCTCGGCGTTTCTTATGGTGGGGTAATCTGGGGGCATGGGAGCACAAATCCTGCTTGTGTTAAATCCTTGGGAAACGAAGAGTGGAAAACACCATCCTTTGAGGTACCTCAACCTTTTTTCCTTCCCACCTTCAAGGTTTTTTTTCCCTCCTCGCCCCCAATATCTTTTCACGTCTGCTGCCAATCCCCCTTTCTGACCGTGAGCATCAATCGTGTGGCAACGGCAGGGACACACGAGCAACCTCCTCGTCCAGGTCCAGGGGCAGGCACCGGATCTGCCTGAGCCTCTGAATGCTACTGGGGACGGTTCCAGATGGTTGTTATTTTACTCTAATTAGTCTCCTCGTTAGCAGCGAAGCTGTAAGACAGGAAGTATTTCCATGAGAATCCTTAAATGCTTCTTAGATTCTGGAGGTTTTCAGTTGGCGAGCAATCCCATTTTATAGTGATGGGATAAAAGAACGAGTGTTTAGTGTCTTTGTAGAAGCAGTGCTTAAAAAAAGAAAAAAGAAAAAAGAAAAAAAGGCCGTTTCTGGCCTAACAGGGAACATCTGTGCTGGGAGCGGTCGCTTCGCCAGCTGTTGTGTAGGGCAACCCAGAACAAAAGAGGTCCTGTTTGTTCAGCAATCCGGACAGGGACGGCTGCATCCACCAATCGGGCTGTAAAATCAAAAAGCAGTGGACTGGGTTTATTTTGGGCTAACACGTCGGGAGCAGGAGATGCCAGAAACCCGCGGTTCGGGGTATTTTTGAACTAGCCTGGAAGGGACGGCCAAATTCCTCGGGTCCTGCTCTCCTCCGCCTTCGGTTTGCTGCTTTCGACTGGTCTGGTCAAGTCCACAGGAAAAAGTGAGAAAAATGCTTGCAATGTCCCAGATACATCCCACACCCTCGCTGGCTCTTTGTGCTTTTATCAGCTGATAAACCTCTGCTTATTTTGAAGTGCAGATGGGTGCCAGCTCCTCGCCTGCAGACTGCTGACCCCACCACCAGCTCCGGGCTGTTTGCTAGCGAGCAACCCCAGCTCGGTGCAAAAGTCCTAAAAATTCACATTTTTAGCTTTTTAGTGGGGAAAATTCCCTACGGACCCCAGCGTGAGCTACAACTGCTTATTACTTTGGGTATCTCAGCAGGAACTAGGACTCCTTGGCACACACACATGCCCAGAAGGTGATCCCAGCAGTGGGAAGTGCCACCTTGGGGACCTCAGGTGGATGCTGAGGGCATCGGTGCTGGTCCTGCTGCCTGTGCCAGCCGTGAAAATGCATCGAGAGGAGGGGACAAGGGGGTCCTCTGCTCCTCCCCATGCTGCAGATGGGTTTGCAGACCTCATAACCCCATAACCTGATGGGTTTTGCTTCCAAGCGAGTCATCTGGGGTCGAGGGTTGGAGCTAGGTGATCTTTAAGGTCCCTTCCAACCCAATCCACTCTACGATTCCATGATTCATCTGGCCGGCTTGGAGGGTCCCCTGGGGCTGGTGGGGACCGGGTTTCACCCTGCAAGAGGCAAGAGATGAGAGGGTCGGGACCCCATCCCTGCAGGAACACGCTCTGTTTTCTGAAGGCCACTGATGGGCACCTCTTTCCTGCAGGCTGGTGGTGGGGGCCCCCTACGAGACCAACGGGCAGCAGAAGACAGGAGATGTCTACAAGTGCCCGGTGACCAGCGACAACCCCAGCAACTGCACCAAGCTCAACCTAGGTACGGGGCACGGGGTGCGGGGCGAGCAGGGTGTTTCTAATGAGCTTCTGCTCGTTGTCACGGCTTTATTCTTTAAAATTCGCCTTGGTGCCTTGCCCAGATTGCTCCCAAAAGCATGGGGACCACATTTCAGGAGGATTTTTTAACGAGGTCATTAGCTCAGGTGTTCGTATGACTCCTGGTGCTGGGCTTTAAGCATCGACAGAGTAAAATGAAGCAAATCAGGCAAGAGTAAAAAAAGTGATTTATTTAAAGGAGCTTAAAATGTTCAGTTTATTCGATCAGGACAGAGTTAGCAGAGTTACCCCACTGTCAAACGCCTGATAATGTGTCACGGAGTTTGTGGTCCCACTAGGGGATGCTCAGGGAGGCAAGTTTCGCCTCCAGCACCATCCTGCCCAGCTACTGGGGGAACTGGTGCCCAGCTCCACCACCCCCAGGGCCCTGTCATGGCAGGAGGAGAGATCTGGGGGGTCTCACACATCCCCAGCCAGCCCCGAGGAGGGGGAAATGCCTGGCCCTTTGTCAGGGTTCCTCTGTCTCTGTCTGACAGCGAGGCCAAAGGGGACAAAGCCCCACACCCCATGTCAATGGGGGACGTGGGAGCCAGGGACTTTCCCAGGGTCTCGAGGAGCACTGATGGGGCTCGGGGGCAAAGTCTGGGGAGGTTTCCCGCTGGAGCAGCAGTTCCCACTTTATTTGTCATCATCATTAATCCAAACTCTTCTGGGTTTCTACCAGAGCTGATAAGAGAGGAGGAGCTTTGGCTCATCTGCAGCATTTGATTGATTGGAACCAAATACGTCTTTGTTTGAAAGCATTGTGGGTTTGTTGGGCATTTTTTTGTTTTGCTTTGGCTTTTGTTTTGTTTTGTTTTGCAGTGGTGTTTGTTGTTGTTGTTGTTGTTGGTTTTTTTTTGTGTTTGATTGGTTGGTTTTTGCTGTGAGAACACCAAGATTTTTCCAGGGAATAAATCTCTTTTGTGTGCATATTTGAGTCTTGCTAAAAAGCAATCTTTTCCCATTGGAAACCAGTTTCAGATGAAAAGATCGGTTCCGTGAGCACACTCTATTTTATTTTGGTTTTGATTATCTTGTCTTGTTGGCACAATCCCTTGAGGTCACCTGAGTAAAAGCAGGCACAGGGCTGCCCTGTGGGGATGCCAGGTGCCTGTGTGGCCGAGGTGACCATCGTGGCTCTGTCCTGTGCTGCTTGTGCAGAGCAGCTCCAAGAGCCAGAAAGGCTGGCAGGAGCCTCATCCCCATTGTCCCCATTGTCCCCATCGTCCCCATTGTCCCCATCATTCCTGTCACCCCCACGGTCCCCACCTGGCCATCACCGAGGGTTAAGCATCACCAGCCAGGGCGGAGGAAGCTTGGGTGCCCTCACGAAGCTGTGCTGGGGGAACGGATGGTTAGAAAGTGTTTTTGCCAGGGCTAAATGCTATTCCTGTTAACCTAAATAAAGGGTGGCCCCGTGGGCCATTTCTGGTTTCTGGACTGTGACATGGGAAATGAGAGAAAGGCACAAACATAAATCAGCCACTAAGTGTGTGCTGGCCTGACAATAAAGGATGAGATGCTAGAGCTGCTCAGAAGGGTTTCTTTCCTAAGGATTTACTACGTAAGACTCGGTGACTCACAGTCTAATTTCCAGAAGAAATTTCTCTTTTGTTGGCTGTGGCAAGAGAAAAAAAAAAAAAAAGTCTTATCTTGACAACTGCTGCAAAAACAAAAGGGAAAGCAAAAAAACCCCACGGCACCGAGGCGTGCTGCGCCCCGCTAACCAGCTCCTCTCTCCGAAGGAAGAGTCACGCTGTCCAACGTGTCCGAGAGGAAGGACAACATGCGCCTGGGGCTCAGCCTGGCCACCAACCCCAAGGACAGCAGCTTCCTGGTGAGGGCCGAGGGTCCGTGTAGAGGTGCACGCAGAGAGTGTGCCTTGATGTGCATGTTTGGATGTCTGCATGCGGGCACGTCTTTTTCCAGGTCTTTGCCACCCCTCTCTGCTCTTTCGGGGTTTAGCTCTGCCTGGCGGTGATGCTCCGAGCCCCTGCTCTCCCCACCTCATCCTGCCCAGCCTCTCAGCATCCAGGCAGTGAAAAAGTGGCATTTTCAGGCCCACCCCTGATGCTTTCTTTTTGTTTTTCCCCAGGCCTGCAGCCCGCTCTGGTCCCACGAGTGCGGCAGCTCCTACTACACCACGGGGATGTGCTCCCGCGTCAACGCCAACTTCAGATTCGCCAAGACCGTGGCCCCGGCTCTGCAGAGTAGGAGAAAATCTTATATAGCCTCTAGCCCTCACCCTGAGCTCAAAACTAGCACAAATTTCTGTGCCCTGAGCACTTCGGTACCGTTGAGCAAACAAAGCTCCGTCGGTGCTTGCCAGAAGGCGAGATAGCGGAGGAAATTATTGCAGGGAAGTGATTCAAAGGGGGTCACAAACGCAGACATCTGGTAAACATTTTCCTTCTGACTGACACCCGGGGAAGACAAAAAATACCTTCTTCTCCCCAAAACAGAACAAAAAGCATCCAGAATATTTTATCAGCGCGGCTCGGGAGGAAAAATAGGGGAAGAATTCAGAGCTTGGCCGCACAAAACAAAGAGCTCATTGACTGGATGCTAAATGTTCTGGCCCAAATTTGTAGATTTGGGGACACGATTAGATTTTGAGGCAATAAAATGAGCTTCCTGGCTTTCCCATGGGTGGTAGGAAACTACAGAGGGCTGCCCTGCACCAGCTTCTGCAAGTGCTCCTTCTCCCCATCCTGGCTTGGGGGAGAATTGGGATTTTTGGGTGGCAGAGGCAGAAAAGGCTCGGGATCACCACACGGCGCTGAGGGGGGAGCAGGGGCCGGATCCTGCCCGCAGGGGGATGCCCTTTGATGTACGTAGCTTATGAGGCAGGATAGAGGCCCAAATCTGAATCAGAGACAGGACCGCGGGGCGTTATTCTTAGAAAGTTATCCAGACTTCTCTTGGCAGAGAGGATGCACGTGGCTTCTGTCTGCCCTATTGCAGCGAATATTGGAGTGAAGGGCTTTAGGAGCGATTGAAGTAAGATTTCTTTTTTTTCCCAACAAATCACAAGAGCAAGTACCTGCCTGCGAGGAATGAGGCCATAAATCCCCCCTTCACAAGTGCTGCCAAGGCCGTTCAATAACGCGCCGCGTATTTTTCACAGGGTGCCAGACGTACATGGACATAATCATAGTCCTGGACGGATCAAACAGCATCTATCCTTGGGTTGAAGTTCAGCACTTCCTGATAAACATCTTGAAAAAATTTTACATCGGCCCCGGCCAGATACAAGTAAGCCCATGCACGGCTCGTGCGTTCCCGTGTCACGTAGATTCCTCCGGCTTTTCTCAAAGTCTCTTTTCTGCCAAAAAGCACCGTAATTTAGCCCTGTGCTTTCTCAAAAGGAACTTCCAACGTATGTGTTGCAAAGCTGAGCCCATGGAAATAATGCTCACATTAATGTCCGTAGATGAGCTACGGGGAGAGCAGCAACCCACACCCCGGCCAGGCATGGGGAGGATGAAATCATATGGAAATATCGGAGTATTGCCCTGCAGTCGTGTGCTTGGTTGCGCAGGGATTGTGCTCAGCTCCATGACAAGCAAAGAAAGGGAGGGCAGATGTGTTCTGGCTGCTCCTGAGTCCTCAGTGTTTTGCACAAATAACCTTGTCCTGTCTTTTTGGGGGCTGCTGTGGGGCCACAACACAGCACGGACGCTTTGTCCTGCACCTGTGTAGCAGGGGGCAGCAGCAGGCAGAAAATGGAAACAGAATTGAGTATTGGTCCCATAGATTGGTCCCAATCAGTGGTCCCATAGAGGGAAAACTGGAGCAAATCGAGATTTTATGGGTGGCCATGGACAGCTGGGGGGGTCGGATCCCAGTAGTGGCAGGAACACAGTGAGAGATGCTCAGCTGCTGGCTCCGCTAACCTGGAGCAAAACTGGCTGAGAAACTGCCGAGTCCCTGTTCCCAGTGGCTTCCTCTTCCATGGGTGAACACAACTGCAGACACTCTTGGGCCTTGATATTTATTGTCACTGCTAGCCCCAAATGCTGGCAAAATATCATCCAGTTCCTGCTGCACTTTTCCTTCTTTTATTTTATCCTTTTGCCTGGCCCAATTTTAGGAGGCATCTGTGGCAAACCCCCCTGCAGCAGCTTGTGCACAATCAAACGGATACTCAGTCATGCAACGTCGTGGTGCATTTTTTGGGTCGTGGAGCAGGCACCAGGCCAGCAGCGTGCTGCTGCCCATAGTTCCCAGGCAGCTCACAGCGCCGGGGTGCCCAAAATGCAGACCCGGTGCTCCTGGGAGCAGGAGCCCTCTGTGCTCTTGGTGTGACCTGTCTGTAACCCCTAGGTCGGCGTGGTTCAGTACGGAGAAGACGTGGTCCACGAGTTTCACTTAAATGACTACAGGTCTGTAAAAGACGTGGTGGCGGCTGCCAGTCACATAGAGCAAAGAGGAGGCACAGAAACCAGGACTGCCTATGGGATAGAGTTTGCTCGGTAAAAATCTCTCACGTTCACCCCAACGAGTTTGCAGTGACTGTTTTAATTCCCTTCTCCCCCCACCACCACGCTCCATCCCTCCTTGCTGTTCGCGAGGCAGGGGCTCAGCATGCTTCTCCAAAAATGCCCAGTCCTCATCTGATGCTTTTCAAGCTGCAGAGGGACCGGGGTTGGGCACAGGAGCAGATCCTGAACGGGTCTCCTCTTTCTGAAAGCACCCAGAGCTCAGCCCCCAGTGCTGCCCTGCAGCTGCCCTGCTCTTCTGCTCACCCAGTGGGTACTGGGGTGCCCAGCACAGCCCCGACCCACAGCTCCATCTCCTCATTTACCCAGGACTAACTCTGTCCCTGCGTATTTTTACCGCAGCCTGACCCATATTCCAGATTTAGTGCATCCTGCCGAGTTAAAGGATGCTCTCTGCAAAAAGCCGGCTCCACTAGAGGAAAAAACCCTTTTACAAAGTCCTAAAGCATTCCCTGAGCATCCCGCACCCCACTGCAGCTCCCTGTGTGCCAGCAGCCCTTTAATTCCTCCCCTGTGCTTTGTGACCTGGCCACTGGGGCTCGTGTCCCACCGCAGGGCATGCAGGGCGCTGTGTGACACCTCGGGGACACGGGCAAGCGCGCGGGGGCTGCCACGACCCCGCCGGCGACGCTGAGCAGCCCAGGGCATCTCTTCAATTGCAGCTCGGAAGCGTTTCAGAAAGGTGGCCGGAAAGGGGCAAAGAGAGTAATGATTGTAATCACAGATGGAGAGTCGCACGACAGCCCAGACCTGGAGAAGGTGATCGAGGACAGCGAGAAGGACAACGTCACCCGATACGCGGTGGCGGTGAGTGCTGGGGGTGGGCACCCGAATCACATCCATCCTTACAGCCCCCCAGTCTGCTCCCATCGCGGGGTGCCAGGCACAAAGATTTGGGGTGCTTTAGGGCAGCTTTATCCATCGCGTGGAAACGCCTGACACCTTCCTCTCCCAACCCCAGGTACTGGGTTATTATAACAGAAGAGGGATCAATCCCGAAGCCTTTCTGAACGAGATAAAATTCATAGCGAGCGACCCGGATGACAAGCACTTCTTCAACGTCACCGACGAGGCAGCGCTCAAAGACATCGTGGACGCGCTGGGGGAAAGGATTTTTAGCCTGGAAGGTGAGCGGGGCTCCTCCCCTGCCCTCCCCGGGGACACGCTGCTCAGCACCACGCATCCCAGCCAGATTTATTGTGCTGGGTCATTTTGGGAATGGTTTGTGCTGGGGGGGGCAGGAATATGGAGCCTCCAGTTGATGCATGCACCCCAGCACGCACGTTTTGTCTAATAAAAAGCTTTTTTTTTCCTTTTTCCTTCCACGCTTGTTTGTCTTTAAAAGGACATTTCTCTAAATTTCGTAAGAAAATGGCATATTGGGACAAAGCCTTGAAACAAAAGGTGGAGGGTTTTCACTGAACGTTTGTGTTTGGGGGGGGGAATTTGGGTCAAACCAGCCCATAAACTCCCCACCAGTGATCTCAGCCAGCCCAGCACTTCTGTGGAAGAACATTTCGCTGGGTGAGGAATTTCAGCCAGTTGCAATAATTAAGTGAGATCCTCTGAATCCGCACGTTTATGAGCTCCTGCAGTCTGCAGCTAGGACACGAGGCAGCACTCCCGCTATTTATTTATTCTGCATTTATTCAGTGGCTCATTAGCAGCACGAGCGTGTGTAGCTGGGGGTATTTAGGGGGGGCACGGGCACCTTTGTGCTCCAGCAGGGTGGAGGTGGCCCTGCAGCCCAGCCAGACCCAGGGATCATCTCCTGGAAAGCTTCCCCTTAACGACAGCGTCTTTGTTTGTTTGTATTGAAGGAACCAACAAGAATGAAATCTCCTTTGGACTGGAGATGTCCCAGACGGGCTTCTCATCTCACATCGTGGAAGTAAGAGAGTGACCCCGCTGCTTTGCTCCCGCCTGCGTGTTTGCTGTGGGCGGCTGACCGGTGGAAAACGGGTGGGGAGGGAGTGCAGTGGTTTTTATTTTATTTTATTTTATTTTATTTTATTTTATTTTATTTTATTTTATTTTATTTTATTTTATTTTATTTTATTTTATTTTATTTTATTTTATTTTATTTAAATATTTTACTTTCTGATAAGGGATCCTTCCTGCAAAACCCATGATTTCTGGGAGGGACCATTCACTGTTTTCCCTCCTCGCACCCTGCAGCCCCCAGTGGGACCCCCATGAGCATTCCCCCACAAAACCCAGCCCACTGGGTCCTCACCCATTTCATCCTCAGCACGCATCAGCTTCACCTCTACGGGCGGTGAGGGCAAGAATTGCTTCCAATAGGAGAAAAATAGCACGAAAAGAGGCCCCAAAACCCATCCCAAAGGCCACCTGCAGAGCTTTGGCACGGGATTTTTGGTGCTCTGGGTCTGTGCCGACGGCTGCTGTCCCCCCCCCAGGATGGGATCCTGCTGGGGGCTGTGGGTGCCTACGACTGGAACGGGGCCGTGCTGAAGGAGACCAGCAGCGGGAAGGTGATCCCACTGCGCGAGTCCTACCTCCAGGAGTTCCCCGAGGAGCTGAAGAACCACGGCGCCTACCTGGGTGAGGGAGCCCCGCCGGGCACAATCGCTGGGGTGCGGTCGTGGTTGGGTGCTTAATGTTTGGGTGCTTCATATTAGGGCGCTTAATATTTGGGTGCTTAATATTTGCTTTATATTTAGGTGCTTAATATTTGGGCACTTAATATTTCGGTGCTTAATATTTGCTTTATATTTGGGCTCTTAATATTTGGGTGCGTAATATTCGGATGCTTAATATTTGGGTACTTAATATTTGCTTAATATTTGGGTGCTTCATAATTGGGTGCTTGATATTTGGTTGCTTAATATTTGCTTAATATTTGGGCTCTTAAAATTTGGGCACTTAATATTTGAGTGCTTAATGTTTGATTAATATTTGGGTTCTTACTATTTGGGTGCTTAATATTTGCTTAATATTTGGGTGCTTGATATTTGGTTGCTTAATATTTGCTTAATATTTGGGGGCTTAGTATTTGGGGGCTTAATATTTGGACTCTTAATATTTGGGCTCTTAATATTTGGGCTCTTAATATTTGGGCTCAATATTTGAGTGCTTAAAAATTGCTTTATATTTGGGCTCCTCATATTTGGGTGTTTAATATTTGGGTGCTTAATATTTGCTTAATATTTGGACCTGCCCTGCCCCTGGCACCCGGGGAGGGCCCCGCGGTGCCTGCTTCGTGCCGCACAAACACGACTCGAGTTCAGAAGCAGCTCAGACCCCGTCCAGCCCGGGTCATTCGCAGTGCTTACTGGAACAGTTTAAGAAACACTGATGAAATTTCATGCCCGGGGAGGAAATACCTGCTGTGCTAATCCGTTCCATGTGTGGGAGCCCCGCGGTGAGGATCCCAAGCTGGTTGCAAAACGCAGCCTCTGCCCGGGCTGTGCGTGCCCAGCTGGGCACGGAGCAGGGTTTGGGGGCTGTGGGGTCACCCCCCGGCACGTGGAGGCTCTTCCCCCTGTGGATGGGGACACAAACAGCCCCAGGTGCTGTTTTGCTTACTGGAAGCAATGGGAAAGACAGGAATGTTAAGAAAGCCCTGGTGCATCCTACGGCACGGCAGCCCAGCTCCGGGAGGACCTGGGTGCTTCAGGGCTGATGCTCTGCTTAGAAATCTCCTCCCAGGAGGGGAATATATGGGAAGGCAGAGACTAAGGGACGGTCAGTGCCCAGGGAAAGGGCTCTGGAAGCCCCACCAGCCCCTCTCTTACTGAAAACTGAGCTTGGTGTGACCCTGAGGGATCTGATCCAGCTTCAGTGTTGGCCGTGCTTTGCGTGTCTGATAATTTAAGCAGCATTTAAAACCAGCTGCGAATGTGCAGAAGCCTGGAGCTGCCTGCAAGTCTGAAAAAGGGGATTTTGCAACCCCAGCATTATATTCCTGTGTAAGCCCACCGTGAGCAAGTGTGTGACACGCAGCGCTGCTGGTGCCAGCACAGAAAATAATCCTGCGGGGTCAGAAATTGGGATGGCTGGAGGTCGTTAGCTTGGCATAAGTATTTATGAGCGATGGTTGGGACGGATGCACACAGCTTTTATTGCACCCTGAATTTTCACACCCAGCATCAGCAAAACCTTCCGTGCGTGATGACAGGGGTTTACCTGCATCACTGCATCGCTGGCAAAGCCACGTTCAGGGCTGTGCCGGCAGCACGGAGGTGACCCCAGGCAGGCTGTGGGATGGGGGGCGAGCAGGGGGACAGATCCTGCTCACCCCCACCCCCGAAATGCAGGTTACACCGTCTCCTCCGTCGTGTCCACCGCGCGCGAGCGGCTCTACGTCGCGGGAGCGCCGCGCTTCAACCACACGGGGAAGGTCATCATCTTCACCATGCACAACAACCGCAACCTCACCATCCACCAGGCGCTGAAGGGAGAGCAGGTAACGCCGGGGCACGGCGCTCAGAGTGTTTAAGAGGCTCAGCAGCACAACCTGCCCGTGGTCAGGGATCTCCTGCATCCACGGCTCCAAAGCTCGAGGAAGGAAGGGGTTTGAGCCGTCCTCTCCTATCTTCCCCCAGATCGGCTCCTACTACGGAAGCGAGATCAACTCCCTGGATGTGAATGGTGATGGTGTCACGGACGTGCTGCTGGTGGGAGCCCCCATGTACTTCAGCGAGGGCAGGGAGAGGGGCAAGGTCTACGTCTACGCCCTGCGAGAGGTACGGGCACACCCGGGCACCACCGTGGGGCTGGGTCCCTGGGGTCCCCTCGCCCATAGCCCCCAGGCGATGTTGTCCCTTTCACGAGCACTTTGGGGCACAGGTGGGACGTATCATACTGGTTTTCCTGCCTGCTGCTTTGCCGCCCTAAAATCCTGGTAAAACAAAAAATGCAGTTTCTGACCCAAATCTGATGGGCCCTGGGGATTCAGGAGCAGCAAGAAGACGGTGCTCAGAATTCAAGGCTGCGCAGGCTGCCCAGCACAGCAGGGATCCCCATATCTAAAGCAAAAATTTCGTGCAATTATTTATGTTGCTTTAAAAGGGAGGCAAAGCAGCCATCAGCATGGGGCTCACCCACACCTCGGCTGAAGGCTCAGCCCATTTCCTTCTCATGTCAACTCAGCACCCCTCTTCCCAGGCTCCTCTTTGCAAGCTCCTGGCTCTCCCCAAGCTTGTGCATGCACCGGGCTTTGCAGAGGAGCAGCAGAGCATCCCCGGAGCTGCCCCCACTGCCAGGGGCACGTTTCCACCCCACAGCACCTCCATTCATCCCAGCAACCCAGGGGATGAAAGGCTCCGTGGATAGGTGTCGGGCTCTTTATTTTACAGGACTCCAAGGGGTTGCTTCTTGTCTCTTTGCCTTTGGGGGTTTTCCTGGCTTTCCAAGCTTGCTGCTGAGTTATTTTTTCCCCTTTTATCCCCACAGAACCGCTTTGTTTCCAGCGGGGCCCTGGGGGACCTGCAGAGCTACCAGAACTCCCGCTTCGGCTCCTGCATCGCCGCCGTGCCTGACCTCAACCAGGACTCCTACAACGACGTTGTGGTTGGGGCGCCCTTGGAGGACGACCACCAAGGAGCAATATACATCTTCCTCGGCTTCCAGGAGACCGTCCTGAAGAAGTACAAGCAGGTACAGCTCCCGGGGCTTTGCTTGGCCCCATCCTTCACCAACCAAACCCAGCGTGAAGTCGATGTCCATGGGCGCCAGCACAGTCGGAGGGTGTTTGGTCACAGACTTCCACGGGCCAGGAATTCCTGCTCAGTATTTCCTCCTTGCACAGTCACTAGCTAGCTTCTGTTTTGGTGGGCCTGAGGCAAAACAAGTGTACGGTATGGAAAACATGTTAAAAATTAGGGGAAATGCTTAGTGCTCGGTGCAGGGACTTGCCTTGGAGAAAATATTAGAAACACTTGTGAGAAACAGTAAACGTCAGCAGAAATCTTTGGATGGTGTCTCCGAGGGGAAACTGCTCTCAGTCCCAAAATTAAGTTTGGTGTAATTACTGGGGAAGGGGAACCCAGTAACGTGGCAGGGACTGGCACAGCGACCCTCGGTGTGCCCCTGCTCATGTGTGAAGCCCCCTCCGTGCAACTGCGGCTGGAGGCCAGCTTCGCAGGCAGAGGTGCTCCTGATGGAAACCAGGCTGGATTATTTTTTTTTTCCCCCTTTTTGCTTTTTCAGCGGATAGCAGCTGCAGACCTCGGACCAGGCCTGATGTATTTTGGATGCAGCATCCACGGACAGCTGGACATGAACGAAGATGGGCTCGTGGACTTAGCTGTCGGCTCTCTTGGGAACGCCGTGCTGCTCTGGTTAGCTGCGTCTCATTTGGCACTGCCCCTGCCCCAATTTCGTTGCAATTCGCTCACGTTTCCAGGGGAGAAGTAACCTCCCAAAAATCTGACCCGTCTTTCCAGAATAACAACCCCTCTCCAAGCAGGGCCAGGGGATTTCAGATGTAGCAGAGCCCTAGCAGGACATTGGGGTTGTTTTGTGCGCAATTTCCTTGTTAGTTCCCCAGGAGCTACATAGCAGTGATTTCATCTGTGATGATTCGCTCAGATTCCCTCTCTCCTTATTTAACAAAGCAACTCGGTATTTTCCAATCTGATTAACATTTTTAAGGCCCCTTGAGGCTGTTAGGACGGAGGGAGCTGCCCCAGCAGAGTTGTGCCACCTGCACCCACCCCGGGGCTGGCTTCAGACACGCTGATGTGGGTGCAAGGGGCCGAATCCTGCCCTCAGTGCTGAGCCTCTTCACTGCCATAAGCAGGAGGCCAACGCATGCTGGAGATCTTATTCCTCCAACATTACACAGCTGAGCTGAGGGCAGGTCAGCACCTCGTGGTGGCCTTTGGGAACGGTGTGGAAAGGGCTCCCCTGGAGACGTGGGAGCCTCCCGGGGGCTGCTGAGCCGCGCGTGGGTGCCCCGTGCTGCAGCGACCTCCCGGCCCTCGCTCACCCCCCCAGGTCCCGCAGCGTCGTCCAGATCAACGCCAGCATCCGCTTCGAGCCCTCCAAAATCAACATCTTCACCAAGGACTGCAAGCGGAACGGGAAGGATGCCACCTGCATGTCAGCCTTCATCTGCTTCACCGCCGTCTTCCTCTCGGCCCACTTCCAGACAGCCAGCGTGGGTAAGCAGCGGGGCTGCTGGTGCTGCAAAACCCCCAAATCACTCATTACGGGGCTCTCCAGCCCCGAGGGAGATCCCAGCTCGGGGAACCAGCCAGGAGCTTGGTGTGTTTGGGGTGTGCACAGCACCAGCAGCCTCAAACCCTTTTTGCTCCTGGCTAGCGTAGCGGGGACCCCGCTCCGCCGCTGCGCCGTGCCAAGGAGCTCCCCAGGGACAAACCCTTGGCAGGGCTCAGCCTCCTCTCACCTCTGTCCCAGGCTTGCCTGGCCATGATGTATGTGACAGCGGTGTTCTCAGCACCTCGCAGCCCCCGGGGCAGGGCAGGAGGGGATGTGGCTGTCCCGCAGACCTCCTCCATCCTTCCCCTGCCGCGGGACACATCTGCGGACCAGATGTGTGCCCTGCTGAACGGCTCAGGGGATCTTTACGGCTGGGTTGGCCGGCTCTGCTTTGAAAGCCCCGCGCGTAGCCGTGACCCCGCGCCCACCCAGGGGGTGCCCGTGGCTCAGCAGGAGGGGACGAGGGCGGCTCAGCCCCCGGGACCCGGCAGCAATCGCTCTCGCAGGGCGTTCCGGCACGGGAAAAAGCAGGTCACGAGCAGAGCCAAATGTATTCATTTTCACGTGATTTCTACCCAGAAATGCCTCCCTGTGGGCAGCGCTGCTGCCAGCTCTTTGCTTCCCTGCACGTTTTGTGTCATGGTGCTGTGGTGGGTGCAGATTCCTCCTGCTCAGCACCGGCTGGGGACCCTCGGCTGCTGCCCCTGCGCTGCAGGAAGCAAACATCTGCAGCAAAGCCGCGGGGAGAGCACAGCAGTACCTCCAGAAGGGTTACAGGCCAGCACGTGGATATATGAGCCAAATATTTATATATCCTGCACTAATTTTACTCGGTCTTGAAGTTCCTGGTTTGACCTGGAAAGTGGATGCTTATTCCAAAGAAACTTGGGTTAAAGGCAACAGCAGCCAAGTCGAATTTCCCCGCGGCGCGCCCCTGCCCTCCACCCCCAGAGGCATCTCAGCGCCAGCAGAGTGGCAGGACTGGAGTACACAAAAGCCCAATTTTTAACCCCGGGGTCGGTGCACAGGAGATGTGAGGACGGGGAGAGCCCTGAGCCGCCCTGCTCTCGTTGCAGCGCTGCACTACAATGCCACCATCGACGAGCGGCGGTACACGCCGAGGGCTCTCCTGGACGAGAGCGGGGAGCGGCACGCTCACCAGGCACTGGTGCTGCTGGCGGGGCAGGAGCACTGCGACAGGCTCCACTTCCACGTGCTGGTAAGTGGGGATGGGATGGGACGGGATGGGATGGGACAGGAGCCTCTGCTGCGGGGCTGTCTCTGCCCCAGCGAAGCCGCTCTGCTCGCGCAAAGCAGAGATGCAGTGGGGATGCATCAACAGGGTGATGGTGGTGTCGATGGCCTCACATGGCTGGAAACAAGCCTGGGCCACGAGCCCGGATTTATTCACACCGGGTTTGATGTGGTCGGGGGTGGACCGGGGCCACGGAGCTGCAGCACGGGCTGCATCACACCCCAGCTTGCTCCGTGCGCTCCTCTACAAGCCACTAACCATGCACCAGGGACAGCATGCACTCAGCGCCTGGATCAGGCTGGTCTTCCTGCTCCAAAATCAATGAAAATTCATTTTTATTTTCCGTCGGGAGCCATTGCATCCCCGTGCCAGCCCCCGCTGCTCTCATCCTCTGCAGCCCAGACCATCAGGTTCATCTCCCTAGGCGCAGGAGCCAGCAAAACCCTCGGCATGGCTCGTGGGGAACAGCTGATGCACAAACCTGGCCAAAATCAAACATTCCCAGAGAATGATGAGAATTCTTCGGAAGCCAGCGAGGGCTGAGCTGCCAGACTGGCCCGGCCCCAAGCCCCAGCCTGAACTGCCATGAACTTCTGGGAAACTCGGTTCTGGAGCCGGAGCTGGGGATTGAGCTCCAGAAGGAGCTCGGTGCAGAGCGGCCCGGCGCACCTCGTGCGTGAGGGGCAAGGCACGGGGAGAGCTGGGAGAGGTCCTGCCCCTTTCAGCCGTGCTCTCTGCCTGTCCCAGGACACGGCTGACTACGTGAAGCCGGTGACGTTCTCCGTCGACTACGAGCTGGAGCACCCCGAGAGCGGCCCCATGCTGGACGACGGCTGGCCCACCTCGCTCAAGGTCTCGGTACGTGCAAATCCCTCCCCTGGGGGCCTTACCAGGGGCTTTGCAAGGAATCCTTGCTGTCAGCTGGAGCTGAGCAAAATCCACCCAGCAAGGGCAATCCTGCAAAGCTCTTCCAGAGGCTGAGCATCTCCGTTTCTTGTTTCCCTGCTGGGTGGTTTTGCTGTGGGATTTCTTAAGAGGAGCTTAACTGTTGAAGGCTGGGTGCATATCAGGAGTGATTAGTGTCCCACACGGGGTGCTAGAAGCTGGAGGGGCTCCGGGACTGTAGAGGACACCGGTGTCCGGAGCTGGAGCTGAAAAGCCAATCTGGGGCTAAGCTTGGTCAGTGGGCTTATCTCTGGGGGAACCATCTGCTGCTTTGTCTTGGGGCTGTGACCCCCCGTCCCTCCTGTGATCACAAGATGTCCGGGACCCCCTGCAGCCTGCGGCTCACAGCCAGGGGCACAGAGCATCACCCCGCTGTCTTGTCGTCCCCACCAGGTCCCGTTCTGGAATGGATGCAACGAGGATGAGCACTGCGTCCCTGACCTGGTCCTCGATGCCCGAAGCGATGTGCCCAGTGCCATGTGAGTGGGTTTCACCGAGCATCCTCCCCCCCTGGGCTCCCTAAATCTGGGGCTCTGCAGCCCCAGTGACCACCAGCAGCTGGGACCCGGTCCCTGGGGACAATTCTGCTCCTGCTGCTGGTGGAACAAACTGGTGTCTGGTCAGGGAGCCCACAAAGCTCCTGATATCTGGTGCCGTGGTGATGGGCCCCAAAGAGAAATCAGTAAATAACAGGGGACGAAATGCGAGGCTGGCGTTACCCGCCTGGCAGTCGCAGGCTTGACTCACGCAGCAGAAGTAATTACACGCTGTGTCTGATCCCTTAAGGAGCTTTTAAAAGTCATCCCTCAGGAGCACAGGAGCCCGAACCCCTGCTCAGAGCTGGTACGATGGTGATTTCTGCTGAGAAAATCACTTTTGGGGTTACTTGTTGGAATAGATACGTTCCCTCAGAACGGTGCCCTGGCTGCTCTGCTCTTAAAGGGAGGAGGCAGCCCTGATGTGAAACCTTTTATAATTTCCTTTCCCCGTATTTTTTTATAAAGAAAATGAAGGCCCAAGCACTCACCAAGTCTGCAAAATCACTCCGTGTTCTGCCTCTGCAGTCTGTTGGTGAACTTCCCTGGACGGCGACCTCAGCCTGGCCGGAGCTAAACGCCGTCCTCACCCTTTGTCGGTGGCATCAGATCTATTTTATTTTTACTCCTCGGCTGCATTAAGGGTGGATAACTGGGTCCCAGACAGCCGGACACCATTATTCAAAAAATCAGAAGGAAAATAGCGTTCCTCTCTGGTCCACACGAGGAAGCCGTGATTCCTAAACCCACCCTGGGCAGGGGCAGGGTCCGAGGGGCAGGGTCTGTGCCCGAGTCCCGTGGGATTCATGGCCACCTCCTCCCGCAGGGAGTACTGCAGGAGGGCTCTGCGCCGGGCTGCGCCCGCCTGCTCCTCCTTCAGCCTCTCCTTCGACGCCTCCGTCTTCGTCATCGAGAGCACCAGGAGGAGGGTGGCCGTGGAGGCGACGCTGGAGAACCGCGGCGAGAACGCCTACAGCACCGTGCTCAACATCTCCTTCTCCAGGAACCTCCAGTTCGCCAGCCTCATCCCCAAGGTGCCGCACCGGGGTTGCATGGGGAGCCCCTGCCCGGCTGGGGAGCCCAAAACCAGAGCCCAAAATTTCTCTGCCCCTCGTAAATTTGGCATGCGTACGGGCTTGGCTCCTGAGCGTCCGTGGCCTCTTTATTTTGGAAACACAGAAACGTTTTCATCTTCCGAGCCTGAACTAAGGTCGGATGCAGATGAACCGATTTTCCCCTCTTTATTTTCCTTCTCCAACGGTTTAAAAATACTCGCTGCACGTGGCCAAGTTCCCGTCAGGGCTGCATTGCTGCCGCTGAGGTCCACCTCCTGCACACAGGGGCCAGTAGCCACATGGCCAGTGCTGCTCCGTGCCACAGGCACCCTGCCTGGGCACCGCTCCTGCCCCTCGTCCACCCAGCCCTATGCAAAACCCTCTCTCAGCGAGGTCTGGGAAAGCTGCTGATGGTGCTGAGCCCCCTCTGGTCCCCCCCCCAGTGACTTCATACCCTCCAGCGGGTGGCGTGGCCCACGGTTTGTTTTCCTAAGCCCTGTGCCAACAGAAAATTGTGGGGCACGCCGCCCGCAGAGCAAGAGGAGTGCGTTTGGTGATGGGTTCCTCCCAATTAACAGAGGAAGAAAAGCCCACGGTGCTAGGTAACAGGGAGAGCAACGCAGCAGTGGTTACCGAAAACATTTTCATCTGGTTGCAGAAGCCTCGTGCTGCCATCAAGCAGCTCGCCAAGGAGATGGAGACGGTCGGGAGCAATGGGCAAAAGCTCCCCAGCCCCGCTGGCGAGCTGGAGGGCGTTCCAGCAGCAGGCACCCAATTATTGAGACGAGCTAATTAATTATTACCCCTTAGCCAGTGGCCCTGCAGAATAACATCTGCAGTTATCTCATGCTTCCCTGTGAGCCGTGATCACAGACAAATCGTCTTCCTGACCACGGTGCCAAGAATAATCAGATTTATTCGTTCATCTCCGTAGCTGAATTTTGGCAGAGGATTTCACTGGGGAAGCTGGAAGGTGCGGGTTAGAGGTGCTGCTCTCCAGGAATGGCCCTGCCAGCCTGCAGGGAGGCTTTTGCTTGCTTGTTTGTGTTCCTTGAAAGTTACTGCCCCTCTCCCGAGGCACGTTGGCTGGCTTCGTGAAGTGTGTGGCTGTGGGGCTGGTGCCCGTGGCCAAACCCCATGTCGTGAACGCCCCGCATCCCGTTTCAGGATGACACGGACATCAACATCGACTGCATGAGCGACGAGAAGCACCCCAACAAGCGAGTCTGCAACGTGAGCTACCCCTTCTTCCGAGCGAAAGCCAAGGTAAGGCAGTTCCCCCGAAAACAGCTTCGCTTTGGGAGCCCCGGGTGTGCAGGGTGAGGGGGTTGCCACTTCATTTTCACGAGCAGGACCCAAATTTTCCACTCTGCCTTTCCACCGTGCCTTTTCCTGACTCGGATTAACAAACACGAAGCCCCCACGCTCCCCGTGAGATGCCACCTGCCCTCCCCACGTGCCTGCAGGCATCCGACCGAGCCCCTCGTGATGAAATCTTTCCAACCACCACGTCCGGCCAGAGCCTTCGCCTGTCAGGAGCTCAAAAATGACAGAGGAGCTCCAGGCACCTCTCTGGGCTTTAAAGCTCCCAAAAAAATAAAATAAAAAAAAAAATAAAGCCCTCTTGGATGCCTGTGGCCATGTGCGAGGAGGGAGCAGCCCGACTCCCCATGACCTACGGGGGCTGGGAATGCATCTGCGTGGCATCAGGTAGGCCAGGTCCTGCCAAGACAAAGACAAGCTGGAAATGGAAATTTGGCCGGCCAGCAGCAGGAGCGCTAATATTATAATCAGCTGTGCCGTCCCAGACAGTTTGAGGTCATTGCCACGGCTCGCGCAGATGTGACATTTATCACATTTTATTGTTGTTGGCCCCCGTCCCCCGCCAGCGGACCCCGTGCTGCAGATGTGCGGTGCCGGCCCCTCGCTGCCGGTCCCCCGGAGATTTCCCTCTTTTAAGGGGATGCTTTTTTTTTTTTTTTGTTCTCCAGCCTCAGAGCAAAAAATGCAGCACGGCGTAGGCAGAGAGCAAATCCTGCAAATCCCCGGCACGGCCTCGCTTCCCACGGGGAAGGCAAGGCTCTGCCCAAAGCCCAGCAGCACTCCCCCGGGCTGGCACTTGGGGTTTTTTTCCCCCTTAATATTTTCTCCCCTCTGTTTCCAACCCCCGCAGGTAGCTTTTCGCCTGGATTTTGAATTCAGCAAGGCAATTTTCCTGCAGAGCATGGAGATCTACCTGACTGCCAACAGGTTCACGCTTGCTTCTTCCCTCTGCTGCCTTCGCACGGGTCTGCAATGTCAGTGGGACATCACCTGCCCTGATCCTGCCACATTTCCCACTGCAGCCAAGCTGCTGCTGCCTTCTCCCCCTCTCCATTTGCATCTGGAGCTGTTTTTCTGAGGGGGGCCAGACCCTGAGGTGCTTTGCTTGGTGCTGGGCTTGCTGCTTCCATAGCTGTAGGTGGTGCTGGAGGCATCCAGAAACCCTCCTCGGGGAGTAACCGCATGGAAACCCAATTTCTATAGGTTATTGCAGAGCCCTGCGTTTTTATTTTAGGCTATTTTTATTTACCTAGAGATTATAATCCTCATTTTCCCCTGTGTGGGAGGCCCGGGCAGTGGCTGCCAGGTCCTGCGCTGAGCACAAAGGGTCTCTGGCCACCGCTGCTCCCCGCAGCCACTCACTCAGCTGCAAATATTCCCAGGAAAAACCACTCCTAGCAGCCTCGCCAAACCCTCCTCGCTCACTCGCCCCACGCAGGTAAATTTTTCTGACAGCCAAGTGAAACCTCGTTAGGGTTTGTTTCTCGTTTCCATCAATCACCGTGGCAGAGAGCAGCCAAGGGTTTTCTCTGCCGGGGCTGGTGCGCTCGGGACCGCTTTGCTGCTGCTGCTGCGTGTGAAACCTTCCTCCAAAAGCTTGGCTTTTATGGCCTTGGGCTCATAAAAGGGAGTAAGATTGCTTCTCTTTGAGCCTTTTGCCATAAAGCAGAAGTTGAGCCCTTCTCCATGTGCTTCCTGCACCCCCCAAAAAAAAAAATACCCCCCCGGGAGGTGCTCACCCTGTGCTCCGCTGGTGTTTCAGTGACAGCGAAGAGAAGGAGAGCACCAAGGAGGACAATGTCGCCCACCTCAATTTCCACCTCAAGTACGAAGCCGACCTGCTCTTCACCAGGTGAGCGGGTGGACAGGGCTTGGGGGGGGTGAAGAAAGCACAAAATTGGGGGCAAAAAAAGAAAAACTGACAGCCAGAAGCAGGGAGGTGCCGTGCGCGCTTCACGGCACTTAGACACAGGGGTGTTATTAAATAAGGTGTGAGTGCGATTTCTTTTTAAGGGGGAAAATCGACTTTTTGTAGGTATTAATGTTCATAGCATGTGTTAGCAGCCCGTGCCGGGGCTGTAAAGCTGTGTCTGGGCCGGTAGCCACGCCACTTAAAATCACCTCACCAAAAGGATGCAGGAAGGGTGCGCATGGAAGGGGTTTGGGCATCGGCATCAACTAGAGCAGTGTCTGTCCGCTGTCCAGAGCAAGAAGGGAGCTCAGGCACAGACGATAATTTATTAACCCGATTACAAGGAAAAATACGGGCCCAAGCAGCACATTCCCTGGCACTGCTCGCTGTAATTCTTAGCAGGTTTTGGAGACCTTCAGCCACTCTTTTTTTATGCGCGAGGCAGCGGGGCACAGAAAATAAAGGCACTTCACTCCATAAATTTTCCATGGGGGGAGGGATTCTCAATTTAATAAATGCCAAAATCACCTTTATGGGAGAAGGGAGAACTTGGAGGAAAGGTAATAGCACAAAAGCCTCAAGTTTGGGCATCCTGGAGAGGAAAAGGGGGAATCATTTCAAGGAGCCCTGGGGCCCTGTGCCGGGGCAGCTCGCCCATCGGGTGCTCCTGGCTCCTCTCCCTGCTCTCCAGCCTCCAGATATAAATGTGATTTGCCTCCTCTGATTTATGTGAGATTCAAAGCACTGAGCAGGGCCTTGGATGTCTCCGTTATAATAAAAAAAAATCTACAAAGAAGGGGAAAATTCTGCAGAAGAGCATGAAAATCCTCTGTCCTTTTTATGTGAGGCAGAGGCAGGCGATGGTTTCCAGCCCAGAAGCAGCCAGTCAGACCCAAGGTCCTCTCCTTGGGGCACTGGCTCTGGGTTGTTTTGGTGGTTTTCAGCTGCTTATCAAGGTGCTGGAGGTGCTGGGGGTGGTGCAAAGGGGCTTCTTCATGCTCTGCTTGCTCTGAGCCCCCATCACGACTTCTCCTCCTCGGTCACGACAGGGCGTCCAGCCTGGACTACTACGAAATCAAATCCAACAGCTCCCTGGAGAGATACGACAGCATCGGCCCCCCCTTCCACTGCACCTTCAAGGTAAAGCAGGGCGATGTCCCGGCCTGGGACGTGGTCACCCTGCCCGTCCCCTGTCCCCCATCCCCGTCCTTTGTCCTCGCAGCTGCAGAACCTGGGCTTCTTCCCCGTGGAGGGGGTGACCATCAAGCTCACCGTCCCCGTGGCCACCAGGGCGGGCAACCGCCTCCTGCTCCTGACCGAATTCGTGGTGGACCAGGTAGGAAGGGGGGGTTTCGGCCCCCAAAAATCCAGGTGGGTCCCTCGGCAGCGGGTGTGGAGGTGGGGATGGGGGTGCCCCATTCTCTGTAAGCTCCCCTCCCGTGCTCGCAGCGGTGCGGACGCCCCTATTAAAGTCTTGGCTCATGCCCTGAGCTTCTCCACTCTGCGTTCACTTGGCTGGAGACGTGGAAAATGGCAGCAGCCAACGGGTTTGGTCCAAGTAGCTCTCCCTGCTGGACCTCCCTCCGGTATGGAATGAATTCGTGAGGGTCTTGAAGGAGCCGGCTGTGCCTGGGGCGCACCGGGGGCTTGAGCGGCTGCAGAAGCAGCGACAGAGCTCGGAGCAGACCCCGAGGAGGAGAGCTGTGTGAGGGACGGGCATCGAGGGCAGCTCAGGCTCCTTTGGGGTATTTTGTGTGCTCCAGTGACAGCAGCACCGCAGCCTGATGAGAGCAGTTGGGAGAGCCCCGTGTGTTGCCCCACACCGTGGTCACCCCAATGTCCCCCCTGCGGGGCCGCGGTGCAGCGATGAGATCCCCAAACATCAGCAAAGCCCCCCGGGAGGTCCGAGTCCCCCCATCCCACCAGGATGGGTGTGGGACACGGGGAGGTGGCACCAGCGTGTCCTTGTCCCCATCCCTGCCTGCTCCTCCCCAGGAGAACACAACCTGCAACGTTTGGGGGAACACCACCGACTACCGCAGCACGCCCACCGAGGAGGACCTGTCCCGCACCCCGCTCCTGGTACGTGTCCCCATGGGCTGATCCCAGCCCCGTGCTGAGCCCTGCCTCCCCAAACCACAGAGAAACCCCATGGAAGGGGTGCCCCACGGGTTGTCCCCTTCTCAGTGGCACAGCGGGGACGCGGGGACGGCACGGAGCCCGCAGGGGTGCTGCTCCAACCCTCACCACCTTCCCCCCTTGCAGAACCACAGCAACTCCGACGTCGTTTCCATCGACTGCAATGTGAAACTAGCCCCCAACGAGGAGATGAACTTGCACTTGCGTGGCAATCTGTGGATGAAGTCACTGAAAGCAGTAAGTCCTCCCAGAGCAGACGCGTGGCTTTTGAGAAATACGCCCGAGGAGCCCTCACTTGGTGCAAACATCTTTGTTTTTATTTTCTCCTGCAATTGTTCTCCCTCCCAGGAAGTCTGGGTATGCGTGGGGTGATTTCTTTCAAATCTGATTTATTCCAACACAGGGAATTTAATCCCAAGCAATCCTTCTTGCTGCAATTAACCACCCTCACTCACTGACCTGCACGATCAACTGGGGCAAAGCCATGGGGGCAGCAGGGGGCACCCAGCCGGGGTTGCTGGGCCCTGTGCCACGCCTGGTGCTCAGCTCCAGCCTCTCTTTGTGCAGCTGAAGTTCAAGTCACTGAAGCTCACCACGAACGCCGCCCTCCAGCGACGCTTCGGGAGCCCCTTCGTCTTCCGCGAGGAGGACCCCAGCCGCCAGGTGAGCCAGGACCAGCTCCCAGGCTGGGAAACCCAAAAAAAACGTGGGGCAGGACGGTGCCATGAAGCCCCAGCAGCTCTGGGGAGGCTGCAGCACCGAGCCCTGACCCCGCAGGGCAAAGCCCCGAGGATGGCAGAAGGGCTGGAGCTGGGCACCAGCAGCTCCCCAAAATTTAGAGCACCCTCAGCATCCCCACCATCACGCTTCTGTGCTCTTTGCAGGTAACATTTGAAATCTCCAAGCCGGAGGAGTCGCAGATCCCCATCTGGATCATCCTGGGGAGCACGTTAGGGGGGCTCCTGCTCCTGGCGCTGCTCGTGCTCGCGCTCTGGAAGGTGAGCAGCCCCTTGGGCCATGTATTTTGGGTGGCTGCAGCTCGGCAGAGCCCCCATCTGTGGTGTCCCACGCTGGAGGGACCCCTTGCCCCCAGCTCCACACCCACAGCCCCCCAGCACCACCTCGTCCTCCTCTCACGGGGGTCCTGGCAAGAAAACAGCTTTGAACCCTCCAGTCCCAGCTCCAGGAATGCTCCATTGGGCATCAAAACCTTCTCCAGCCTCTTTCCACCTCCCCTGTATTTATATCTGGGGTCTGAACTGCCTGACAACACCCCTTGAAAAGCAAGGCACCCCCACACAGCCAGCTGAAGTAACAGCGGGGTTTTCTCTTCTCTCTGATCCCTACAGCTCGGATTTTTTAAAAGCGGCAGCCGCAGGAGAGAGGCGGAGGAGGAGCAGAGCGCCAAGGTGCTGGAGTGATGCTCCCGGCGGGGCCGGGGGGCTCGGCCCCCTCTCGCCGCCTTCCTCGGCACTCGCTGCTCACCGGGAGATGCTCGTCTCGATGCCGAGGGACTTGGGGGGCTGAGAGACGAGACGAGAACGCACCCCTTTGTGTGAAATCGCCTAAACAGGTCCAAAACAGACAAACACCAAAAAAGAAAAAAAAAAAAAAAAAGACCAATGACACCAAAAAAAAAAAAAAAAGCATGCCAAAAAAAAAAAAGCAAGAAGCAGACAAACCCAGCCCCTGTTTGGTGGCCCTATGCCATGGGTTCAAACTGCTTTTAGGACAGCCCTGCCCTAGCAGGGCTGGCAGTGGTGCAGAAGGGACGGGGCAAGCGCGCACCCCATAACCTGGGGTGAACCTGGTGCAGCATCCCCAGAGGAATAATCTTTAGCAATTTCCATTTTTTCATGATTTTTTTTTTTTTTAATTTTCATAGTGGGGCTGTGTCAAACCCCAGGGCTCCCCTGCCCCAAGGAAGGGGAATCTCTCGGCTGGGTTGAAAAAGAGCAAACTTGGGTGGAAATAATGAATCCGTCCCGAGGGGCTGCGGGGTCTGGGGGGCTCCCACAGGGCACAGCGAAGCTGCAGCTCTCGGACTGCTCAGCTACATGGAGCAATCAGCTGGAGGTTTTAATTTGCCTTCTTGATGCACTGAATACGAATAATAGCAAATTAAAGCACCTTAACGCATATCTCCAGCGTCCAGCTGTACATACTTATTCTAGAAATATTTGCCTGTTTAAGCAAAGGAGAAAAAAAAAAATCAAGAAATCTTTTTAAAAATCTGTTTTAAAAAATCAAAAAAAAAAAGAAATGTTCAAAGTGTTTTCTACAAACTGAGCAGTTTCGAAGAGCTTGCGTCCAGCAAGGGTCCGCACGTGTACTATAAGTGTATATATTTGGTGTCACGCCAAGCCAGATGGTCAGTGCTGTTCGACAAAAATCTTTCTTTTTGCATAACAGAATTATTTATGCTAATATTAATTTTATGAAGGAGAAGAAAGCATATGTCCACCTGATGTGTAATGAAGTGTGTTAAATACTGTCCTAGTATTTTTTAAGGATTAAAAATACGGTATTTAAAAAAAAAACAAAGAGCCTCTGCTCCCATTCTGTGCTACCCCAACGCACTCAGGGCATTGCTCCTACCCCTGGGATGAGGACCACGGGGCTGAGGTTTGCCACTGATTTATTATGGGCTGCAAGGTGTTTGCAGCCTTCTTTTAAAGGGATGCTGTCAGGTGGGACATGTGGCCAGGGGATGCGGGTTTGGGGCCAGCGTGCTGCAGAATCAGCCCCACTGATGCTATAAAATGGGGTGGGATAAGGTTTTCATTGCTGGCATCCTCACCTGGGGTGGAAATCCTAAATGTCACAGCTGCTGGCTGTCCCTGGGACCGGCTGGGGTGCAGGGCTGCCCCGGAGAGCCAAAATCTGGTGTGGTGCTGGCACCCGCTGCCGTCATCAAAGTGCTTGAGTTTTGCAGCTTAATTTTTCTCCTTTCTTAGGATCCCCCCAATTTTCCTACTGAAATCAGTCTAGAGCTTGATTCCTGGGGAAAAAGTCTCACTGCTTTTCAAGGCTTTGCCCAGAAGCATCCCAGACCTTGGTGCCGTGAAAATAGCAGCCACGTTAATTACAATGCAGTCTGAAAACAACAACAACAACAACAAAATAGCTCAAGATCAGCAATGGCAGGGCCGTATCTTTCAGCAGGCAATGGGCAAGGAAAGCTCCCATGAGAGAAACCCAAGCTCATGGCACCCATGGGTGCTCTGTGACAGGATGGGCGCTGAATTGGGGGTTTTATTCCAGGGTGTGTGGCTGATGTGCAAGCTGTATGCTTGTGCACAGGGTGTGCAAATGTGCTTAGCTATTTCCCTTGACTTTGTCAACACTGAACTATAACGTTAAGCTTCATCCACATGGCCTGCATGTCCAGCTCAGAACAGCTATTTCTGGGTTGTTTTCAAGATGTCTTACACCAGGGTGGCTCTGCAATGCCACAAAATAAGCGTGGCAGCAGCAGGGATTTCCTCCCAGGGCTGGAAAAAGCAGGGCCCAGCCCATGCCCTGCCCACGGCCTCGCTGCCCCACACACGGCCACCCAGCAGCAAGGGCGAGCATGTGGGGGGGCTCTGGGGAGGGAGGGGGTGTACGTACACATGGGGGGCACACACACGTACAGAAATACACAGACACCCCTCGGGATCTCCTGATCACAGGAGAGAATGTGCATCACTGAGGGGTGAAGGGGGGGAGAGAGAGTGTGTATCTGAAATCTGAGTGTATTTTATATACATATATATGTATATATATAAATAAAGCTGTGGGATAGACACGCATGGATACAGACACCCACATCATCTACAATACGGAACACAGCCTCCCCCGTGAATAAGACTGCCCGGAGCTGAAAGCTGTGGAAAATAGAGAGATCTAGATATAGCAGTACATGTAGCTATAGATAGCTATAGCTACAGGAGATACAGCTATAGATATTCATATAGATAGATACAGATAGATATAGATAGATATAGATACATGTGTATATGTAAACATGTACTATTATATATTATAATACAATATATGCGTGTACATACATGTATGTATACTAACATATTATATGTGTCTATACAAATATGTACATACATAATGTATATACTTCTCTGTGTGTATATATAGTATGTGTTTGTAGAGCTCTACATATGCATATATATATATGCCTGTGTGTATGTACATACACCTGTGTGTGTGTTTGGGGGTGTATTTGAATGTATGTGTGCACACGCAGCTAAATATACGTATTTTTATGTGTATGCATATATGTGTATATATGTATATATATGTATGTATATGTATATATATGTATGTATATGTATCTATACATATATATACATCTAAAGGGTGTGTGTATATAAAAATAGGTCTGTAATGTGTGCATCTACATGTGTATACACAGAGGTGTGTCTGTACGTGCCTGTGACTCTGCCTGTACGTGTGCACCCCCCCTTACACATCCACACATTTACACCCCCGTTGTCCCCTGCCCAGCAGCCGATGCCCCTGGGCCTCACTGGGCACCGCCTGCCCACTGCGAGAACAAAGTCCCTGTGCAGGCCCAAAATGAGGCATTTTGGTAAAATTTGTGCACCCATTTACACCACTGGGGTCTGTCACCGCGCCTCAGGCAGCGCAGGATGGCAGACAAGCTGCTCTATGCAGTTACCTTGGGTCACCAGGTGTTTCCCCACCCCGTGACACCTGGGGAAGGCATAACAAAATGAAATGAGCCCTGCTAAGCCCGTCGGAAAGAAACACGTCACCTCTTTCTCTTCAGTAACCTCCTTAGCTCTGCAAACTGGCACAGCCCGAGGCAGGGCCTGGTCCTGCACCTCCCTCCCTCTGCAAGAATTTGGGCTGGGTGTGGGGAAGGCCTGGCCCCATGTGGTGTCCCTGCAGCACTGGGGCTGAGACACAGACCCTGCCGACCCCAAAACCTGGGGCTCTCCTTTTGGGGAAAAAAATTAAAAGTGAGGCACCCACCCAGCCATCGCTGCCGGAGGAGACAGCACACGGCTCCTTTTTCCTGTGCGTCTCACACAGAGCTTTATAAAGAGCTTTAAATAACTTCCACAAAGACAGCAAGGGCACTTTTTCAGCTTTTAATGCTCAATAAAAGCGATTTCCAGACAAAGGAGTGGGAAGGTCCCAGGCTGGGGGAGCAGGGCCGGGCTGTGCCGCACCCCGAGGCGTGCACGAAATCTTTAACGCCACGCAGCCTCCTGCCTAGCACAGGGACTCAGGCTCTTCCCCTCCCCATAACATGCTTTCCAACCCCCTGAAAAGCTTTATCACTGCTCCTGGTAACGGCACACTCTCTCTTCAGGTCTTCACATACTGAAATCATCCCAGGAATGGCACGAACAAAGCAGAACCTCTGAAAATACCCTGCAACGCAGCCCAGGCAGGAAAGGATCAGACCAAAGCTACGGGAAGGGAGGAAGAAGCAGCCTGTCCACAAGATTGTTTGGTGTAACTTGTTCTTTTTCTTATTAAAAAGCAGAGCTGTGGGAGGAGCAGCTTCCTCGACCTTACTGTTACCTATTGACATTCAGCATGCGTGCTTGTTCCAGGAGTGGTTTTACACAGGTATTTCACAAGAACACAACACTGAGATTATTCCATGTCAGAAACAGGTCCTGAGAAAAACAGTGCAAGGAAATACTGTCTTAATCAACAGCACAGCAACTCGTGGTGGTTTCCAGTATAGCAACCCAGACTGTTTTGTTACACAGCGAGCAGCATCAGCCCCTAAAAGCTTTCAGCCCTCTCCCCACCTCCCACCCCCTTCCCCAGGTCGAATCCGTTCAAGGACCACGGGCTCTCATTTTATCTGTATGCACGTTATCAATTATACATGTGCAAACACAGAAAGGCAGAGCACGGCATCAAAGCTGGCTTCCAAGCACGTGGCACGGGTTAACAGAAGACTTTTTGTGTAGCACACAAATGCTGATTCAGGTGTTGGTTCATTTTAACCAAGCCAGCCACCAGCAGCATTGCCAAGAGCCAGCTGGTGCCTGCTTGCAAGGTGCTCGAGGCACAGGGGCAAAGTTTCAGCAGCAGCGGACACGGTCCTCAAGCAGGAGATAAAAGCACTCCCCGTGTCTCGAGGAGCCCCAGCGAGTTAAATATGCTTTATATTTCCACCTGTAAGGCTAAAAATCACCATGGTAAATTAAAGCAAAACACAAACTGCAGGTTTCCTGACGCATCTCAGCTTGGGGAGGACATTTGGGGCAGCCCCCTGCAGGAACACGAACCCCTTCCTAACTATTTGGGAACACCTGCTTATGCTGTAAGGCCCCAGGTGGCTGAGCGTGGCTTTGCCATTTTGCCTGACCTTCAGCTGCAAGTCGTGTCTTTTAAACTTCCAACCTACCTGAGATGTAAGTGACAGCCACATTTTCGCTTTAGGAGGCAGCTTCCAGCAGAATAAAGTTTGCAGCTTGGAAGCCGGCGTGTTTTTTAAGCACTTCCCATTCAGGAGACACAACAGCCAAGGCTGACAGCATCGCACAGTCTACGCGACACTATTCTTGGCACCAGGCAAAAATTAGAGCTACAGACTAATTCCACATTCAATGTTTATTTATTTGTAATACAAATAGAAACGTGTGCCCAAATCCTGCCTTAAAGTTCTACCCGGATAGTTTAAAAAAAACCTACAGAACATTCTTTCATCTTCTGACAGTTAAAAAGCTGCGTTTAAAATAAACAGAGTTCTCAGTAGCCTGTCAAAACAAGTGACATTTTACTGTTGGAGCATCTGCAACTTCTACCAAGGAGAAGTACTTTCTCAAGCAACGGTTTTAATATACAATCAGTTGCTTATCATAAAAGATCTTATGATAGGACAATTTTTTAAAAATCAGTTTTAATAGAGATTTTCATAATGAAAGGAGTAAAAATCATGAAAAATTCTCCAGTCCAATTCGGGGAGGCACAGACTCCACGCTTGTTGGAAAAACCAGCTTCAAGCAGTATCACGCTCCAAAGGAAGACTCTCTTTGGCGACAGACTACTCCATTAGGAAGATACAGCATTTGGAATCCAGAGTGCACTTTTACATACTTTGAGTCAAAAAAAAGGTGCGTGTTGATCATTGGAACAACAAAAACAAGTTAAAAGCGTTTTGAAATGTTGGGACACACACAAACACAAATACCCTATAAAATTTCTAGGTATCCATGCATGTTCTTTATATATGAGCAACTTAGCTACGTAAAAAGAAACCATGGTTCTGGTTCGTTTAGATCAATGTGCAAGTTCATTTTTCCAAAGTTATTCCGTATTTACTGTAGCATTGGAAGCGGAGAGCTTGATGTTTCAACTTTTATTAGATGAATACACCACAGCTGAATTTAAACCTGTATTTCCTAACAGAGCATTCCTTACTTCTGTAGCTGTTGATAACTGCTGTTCAAAATTTAATTTAAAAAATAAAATAAAACTCAGATGTTACCAACATCTTCAGCATTAACTGAAAGGCATAAAAAGACGGTGAGGTATGAGAGCAGCGGACTGCTCTGTATGTTGAGACTTCATTTTTAACTACCACGTAATTTCCATATTTTTTTTTTTAATCCTACCTCACTTCAGGAAGTTTTAAAATTTGTAAAGCCACTGCCTCAGCAGCAGCATGACAAGGGCTTTCAGAAGTGCCTTTGTGTATAACTACTTAAAGCAATCTTCAGCAGAGACGTGTGTTTGAAACAAAACATTCTGCACCAGTTATATCGGGAATCTTTTCCTTTTGTTTATAAAAACAAGAGATAACAAAACAGTTATTACTTTTTTTAATTAAAAGAAATGACCAAAACCTCCAACACCAGATTTGACTACAGGAAAATTTTGTGGCTTTTTTTTTTTCCCCCCCCCGAGATCTGCATGAGAACTGAGGCTGCAGACTGAATCCAAAGGAACCAAAGTGACAGAAGAGAGAAACACAACTCCATGTACACACATATATTCTGTGGTCTGCAACGGATGTCGTGATGGGATAGCACCACCATGAAAGATCTTATGTGGCCTAGTGAAACTTGACAAATTCTTCCAGAGTTCTGGGGATCTGGTTTTGGTAGCTGATGTTATAGATCCGTACTGCTCGGGCAGCCAGGCACTTGAGACTCAGCTTCATTTGAGTTTTAAGGAGTATTTCAGACACCCCCGTTGTACTTTTATCCAGGGGGGTTTTCTTCTGCTTATTCGTCATGTCTGTGTGAGCACCAGCCTCCACCAGGCTAATGATGATGGAATGCAACGTCAAGAAGTCGCTGATGGGCCGGTGGTACTGGACGATGATGTGGAGCGGGCTGTTTCCTTCGTTGTCCACAGCGTTCACGTCGGCACCACAATCCAGCAAGAGCTTTGTGACGAGCGCGTTCGGAAAGCTGCAGACATCATTCGTGTGGAAGTCGTCCACGGGCGTGCTGGAATTGACGGCGTGATGCAGCAAGCTGGAGCCGTCCCGCGTCCTGGGATCGAGATGAATCAGGTTGTAAATCTGCTTGTTGATCCGCGACTGATCCTCCTCGCTGCACTGGGTCTTGGTGGAGATGCAGACCAAGTAGAGGAAGGTAAAAATGTTGCATTCGTAGTTGTCCATGGCTGTGTGGATGTCGGCGTCCTGGGTGGTTTTGATCCGGGACATGCCCTGCTCTATTTCCAAGACGCTGCACCTCAGGACACTCTCGATGTCCTTGGCTTTAACGGGCTCGTTTAAGTGAATCATCTGAGAAAAGACTTGGGCAAACCTCAGGAGGTCCTTATGCGTGTTCCTGTTGCCTTTTTGCCTCAGATGCAAGGCATGGAGCCACAGCTTGATACACTGCTCAAACTCCATGTTGTCTGCGTACACAGCCCCCCGGTAAATAATGGGGTGAGACACATCGATATTGTCCGAGCCCAGGATTCTCTCCCGCACAATGAGGCCTTCCATGTGAAGGGCATCTCTGTCCTGCCTTATCAACTCTAATTCCTGAGGAGTTCTGCATTCAGTCCTGTTTCCGTAGGCCTCGATTTGCGGAAGAACCTCCTTCTCGATGATGTTCTCGCTGTCTCTGTACCTCTCCAGCATGGCCAGGTACAGGTAGTGGTAGGTCTTCATGATGTCGTAGTTTTCCCTGTCGTTCGCAAACGAGGCGCCCAGCAGCTCCAGCGCCTCGATCCGGCTCCTCCGGTCGCAGTCGGCGTGAGCCAGCAGCAGCTCCACCACGTCGGCCTTGCAGCTCTCGGCGGCCACCTTCAGCGGGGTCATGCCGTGCCCGTTGACCATCATCGCCGCCTTCCACTTGACCAGCTCCCTGACGATCTCCAGGTGGCCGGCCTCGGCCGCGAAGTGCAAGGCCGTGGCGCCGCAGTGGGCCTTGGCGTTGGGGTCCGCGTGCTGCTCCAGCAGGTACCTCACCACGTCCGTGTGGCCTTTGTAGGCCGCGATCATGAGGCAGGTGTTGTCGTACTTGTTGGCGATGCTGATGTTGGCGTTGTTCTCCACCAGGTACTTGACGATGTCCAGCCTGCCGTCGAAACACGCGGCCCTCAGGGGAGTGGAGTTGGTCACCGTGGTGTGGTTGACGTTGGCGCCGTGGCTCACCAGCAGCTTGACCACCTCGAAGTGCCCGGCCCCCGCTGCGCACCACAGAGCTGTCGCTCCATCGATGACAAAGCTGAGAAGGGAAGGGCAGAGAGAAGCCGTCAGAGGGCTGCGCTTTGAGAAGAGCGAGGGATCTCTAAAAAAGGGCCGAGCGCCGTGCTGCAGGCAGGCACCCAGCCACCAGGAGGTATTTTACAGCTACCCTGAATCTAAAAGCGAGGGGACATGGTGGATTAGCCAACAGGAGCCTTACCCAGCACAGGGACCTCCTCAAGGAAGGAGAGATGGGAGCTGAACTTCAAAGCAGCCCAGGGATTTAGCCACAGCTTGCACTAGTACTTCCAGGGCTGCTTTGAAGATCCTACCTGCGAGCTCCAGCCCCCAGCCTACAGCAAATTACCACGCCTTTGATCCCCTGTGCCAGAAGCTGGCACGTTCGAGGAACGGATAAAGCTTAAATTCAGCTATTGACAAAGAGACTCCGAACTCGGGCACGGGTAACAGCACAGCTGGGCAATACGCCGGCTGTGGCAGCAAGCCTGGCCCTGGGGATTTCAAATCACTTCTCTGGGTCTCTGCAATTGCCACCCCTTCCGCTGTGCCGACACTTTTTGGTGTGAGGGAGCACGCTGCAAACAGGCCGGTGAGCGGGTTAAAAAAGCAGAACTCGAGGAATAAAGTAAAATTCACAAAAGCAGAAGCTATGCGAAGCTGGACGGCCTCGCAGATCTGTTTTACATTACGGCCTTGCAGACAGCTCGCTGGCACTGGTGAACGTGGGGACAGCTAACTTCAGCGAAACCTCACGGCTTCCTGAGCTGGTCTCATTCCCAATCGCAGCGCTGTTACCTACACAGATAAGGCTGATGGCCTTTCCATTCCCCCCAGCCCTTTGAAGTAGCCCTTAAACGCAGAAGCAGGCGGTGCAGCTAATATACATTCAAGGCACATCCCAAGGCGCAGAGGAGGGACAAATATCCGATTTCCTGATGTCCAGAGAGTCACATTTTCCAAAATTAAAATATCACGGGAACACCGACTCAACGTGAAGCTGGGCTGCAATTTTTATCATTTTCCAAAGCCCTCGCGTGGCTGCACAGGAGCAGCTGCCTGGCCGTCTGGAAGCCCAGCACCTCCAGACAACACTTGAGAGGCCGTTTAAGAGCTCTGGCAGGCAGAGATGTCTGCGTAACCAACGTGGCTACCTTTGTTCACAGCAAGAAGTGCCTTATTTTGCACCAATATAACCACATTAAAGTACTTTTGTGCTGAAGCAGTAAGGCAGGATCTAAGGCTCGCTAGCGAACAGAGGGTAATTTATCGGTGTGCTGCAGGTCCGGTTACAAGTCGAAAGCCCGGAGCCCAACCCAGTGGGGTTTCTGTGCCACCTTATCACAAAAATGAAAATCATGCCAAGCATGAGCTGGGATCATGTGCTGCCTTTCTTCTCAGCAGGCTGTGACTCCTACTGAGGCCAGGGAAGAGGTAACGGCACACTGCGCCCATTGTATCCCAAACAACACCTCCTTTAAGCTGTGTCTCTGTCAGGCAGAGGCTCCGGCAAGCGGATCGCCACCCCATCGATGCTCAGCAGGCAAGAAAATTCAGCAGCAGAGGGGGAAACAGCTCTCCCTGCCTGCTCTGCAAAGAGAAGAACTTCCCTTATCTGACATCAGGGCAGGCACAACCCTAGGGAGTCTCAGCCACTTGTGAAAAGAGGGCTGGAAGAGGGAACAGAAAGCCAGAGGGAAGCCAGTTCCTGCCCCTCATTCAGCAAGCAAGAACCAAATCGGTCTCTCCCTGCGTTGGGCGGAGCTGTGCAGACACAGCTACAGCCCGTAAAGCTGGAGCCAGATGAAAGATATCAGGAGGGGGGGCAGTGTGATCCCGCCCCGTATCTGATGGGAGCTGCACGCAGTCAGCTACCTGCAAAACCTGACGCTGTTCAGAGGGCCAACAACGTACCTGCGGGCTTAGTCAGCCGTATTTTTAAGCATGACGTAGGGACGACTACTTGGTGAGCGTTGTGGGAGATTTTATAAACAGGAGAGGTAAGGAAGGTCATGGCAGCACAGCTCAGGGAGGTGTGAGCATGACTCCGTGCAGATTTAATGGGAGGATGAGCAGCATTACTCCAAAAATGTGACAGAACAGTGACCATGCTCGCTTAGTGATGTGCCAAAAAGTTCACACTGGCGCTGTGAGGAGACCCAGAAGTGTTTACAACCAGGCTTTATGCAACGACCTGGCTGCATCTCCCCAAACCAACCCATTCAGAGGGCTCGGCAGCAGTGTCTGTGGCAGAGCAGTGCTCGTTTCTCTTGCCTTTCACCACCGCTGTTCACCAGAGCTGGGCTTGGGGTTTGTACCAGTGTACCCAGCTCCCTGCATAGCTCCTGCCCTAAAATGCCATGTGTGCCTCCTGGTCACCACCTTTCCCTTCTGGTCACCACCTTTCCCTCCTGGTCACCACTTTTCCCTCTTGGATGCCACTTTTTCCTCCTGGTCACCACTTTTCCCTCCTGGCTGCCACCTTCCCCTCCTGCCTATCCCCACAGTGACGGGTGGCGATGAAGAATTGCCTCCCCTCACCTCGTGCCCTTCCCTGACCCTCACTTAGTGCCTCCAGAGGCGCACCACACCACACCACACCGCGTGATGTCACAGAAAAACCCTTTTGGCCACCAGCCTCACCCCCGCGGCCCCCACACCTCCTCACCCAGCCTCATCCCCTACATATGCGACGCTCAGGGACGAGGCCGGGCGAGGCGTGACGCCCCCCAAAACCCCTCCACCTACCCGTCGAAGCGCACCGTGCCCGTCTGCTGGGTCTGCACGCGGTAGTGCTCGAGGAGCAGCCTCACCACCTTGGCGTGGCCGTTGCGGGCGGCGATGATGAGCGGCGTGGAGCGCTGCCCGCCGTGCTGGCTGACGTAGCCCAGCAGGTACTTGATGTCGCTCTCGGAGCGGTTCAGCAGCAGGGCGGCCAAGGTCAGCACCCTGCCCTCGCTCGCTGCCTTGTAGACGTAGCCTGCCAGCCCCTCCATCGCCGCCTCCTTCTCCTCCTCCTCCTCCTTCTCCTTCTTCGCCTCCTCAGCCGCCACCACCCCGGCTCCCGGCTCGGGCTGCGGCTCCGTGCCGCCTCGGGGCACATGCGGCCCGGCCAGCCCCACGCTGAGGGCCGGGAGCCCGGCGGGGCCCGCACCCGCCGCCCGCCGCCTCACCCCAGGCCCATCCCCGTGGGCCGATGTCCCCGCCGGGATTCGAACCCGCGGCCCCCGCCTCCGCCTCTGCCTCTGCTGCTGCTGCTGCTGCCGCCCCCGGGGGGATTCGAACCCGCGACCCCCGGGATATGGGAAGGGGGTGGGGGGGGGCACCGGGGGGCAGCGCCGGGAGCGCGGCGGGCACCGGGCGTCCGCGGCCGCTCCGCCCCCGCCGCCGACTCCGGAAGGGGGAAAGCGGAAGGGCCGCGGCGGGCACGGGTGTTCCGCGGTCCCTCCCGGCAACGGGAGGCAGCGAACGGGAGTTCCGGGGGCTGCAAGGGCCTAGGGGGGGGTTTGGGGTTGTGCCTCCCCCCCCCCGGGTCCATGCCCAGCCTCTGCGGGGCTCCTCCTGCCCTCCTCAGGCCTGGGATTGGGTTTGGGTTGGATTTGTTTGCAGTTGGGTTCAGGCTGAATTTATTTTTTTATTATTATTTTTTGTGTGTGTGTGTTTATTTTTACAGAACAAAGCAGCAGTTTTTACCCACCCGCCTGTGGGCTGCCTGTGCCCGGCCTCAGAGCCTCCTCCCCAGATCCAAGTCCTTGCTGTGCAGCCCATCAGTGGTGTGCCCCCGCCATTCCCCTCAGCACATCGTGGCCACCAAGTCAAGACCCCCCAAGCAGCCGCCACCACAAAATCAAGACCCTCAGGCAGCCCCCACCACCAAACTGGGACCCCCAGGCAGCCTCCACCACCAAATTGGGGCTCCCCACCACTGTACTGGGACCCCCTGGCAGCCCCCACCACCAAACCAGGACCTCCTGGCAGCCCCCACCACCAAACTGGGGCTCTCCACCACTGTACTGGGACCCCCTAGCAGTCCCCACCACCCACCACACCCCAAGGTGCTGCTGAGGGCACGTCAAGTAAAGCTATAGGTAACCCCAAGGCAGCCCCAACCACCAAAACAGGGCTCTCCACCACTACTGGGACCCCCTAGCAGTCCCCACCACCAACAGCACCCCAAGGTGCTGCCGAGGGCACGTTGAGTAAAGCGATAGGCAACCCCCAGCCTGCGCTGCCACCTGCCACGAGCCATTGTGCTGAAGGGGATACGGTGTCGGCCGTATGAATAGTTAATTTAACGCCGTGCAACCAGAGCCCGGTGGAAAGTCGCGAGGCAGCTGGGCCCCCTGCATTATGCATGGCAGCGCTGGCCAGGCCGCACATCGCCAAAACGAGTGATGAGGAGATTGGGGGCGATGCCGGGCTGGAGGCGGTCAGCGCCGCGGTGTTCAGTCAACGGGGATCAGCTCCTGACAGGCACACGCGCCCCCGAGCTGCAGCCCGACAAGCAGGGTTCACGCTCAGTGTCAGCGGAGCCTGTCTCCATTACATCAATGATCTCCTCCACTTTGAAGGCTTTTTTTTTTTTAACCAACCAAAGCCACGGCTGCCCAAGTGTACAAGAAGGTGCCTGTGATGGAGCACTGCCACCATCCCTCGTGTCCTGCAGCCTCATCGCCTTCAGCAGGAATCCCCTCGCTCCAAGCTGGTTGCAGTCAGGACCACAGTTTGTCAGCGTGGCACCATCTGAAGTTATTATTCTGCAATTACCCTCTCATCTACGCAGATTTACACCAACAAAGAAATAAAAATATGAGTGTTTCAGTGGAATTACTGCAGTGCAGCCAGCAAGGGGCTGATCCTGAGGGTGTGTGAGTCTATGGAGGTACTCTGTGAGCACACGGAGGTACTTCAGGGCCAGTAGTTTTTGTTTCTTTATCTGAGGAGCCCTGAAAGAGTTAAACATTGTGCTTCTCCCCTTCCTCTACTTTAAAAATAGCAAAGATTATCTGAGTGTGCTTTGGACGGGAAAGCGAGTAAACTGCCCGGCTTTTCCCTGTGGAACAGAGGGACAGACCGCCAAAGGGAAGGCCGTGGGCCTGGCCGATTCCCTGAGCACTGCCCCTCCGAAAAGCTGGGCTCACGGCTCCTCTCCAACACCACGGCAGCTCCTTTCTGCGCCCACCCAGCCCTGGGTGTCGTGGGTCCCTGTGGTCTGCAGGGTGTGGGTGAAAGCTGGAGCAAACACCGTGGGAGCGTTGTGAATTATTGTGCTCAGATCCAGGAAATAACAGTACTCGGGGCTTTTCCTCCACACCGCCCAGCCCCAGCACGAGGCTGCCAAGGAGGAAGAGGCAGCAGGGCGGCACTGGGCCCACACGGTGATGCGCAGCCGGGCTGCTCCCCGTTTTGGGGCTAAACCGTGGGGATTTCAGCCCCGGCGCTGATCCTTTTGGGGCAGCGCTGCGTGCAAACGCAGGACAAGTGTCAGTGTGTGTGTGCTTGGTGCTTACAGTAATAGTGTTAATAAAAACGATAAAAATACAGGAATGGAATAATAAATAAATAAATAAATAAATAAATAAATAAATAAATAAATAAATAAATAAATAAATAAATAAAGGAATGGCACCAAAAATAATAAAACGACGAGAAGAGGACTAAAGAGAATAAAAACACAAATAATGAAAAAAAAAAAAAAAGAAATTAAAATAAAATAGTGAAAAATAAAATTTCGACCCTCCAAATCGTTTCCAGGAGCGGTAACGAAGCCCCTAAAGGCCCCCCTTTTGTGTCCCCCCCCCCCCACCTCCCAAGGCCGCGCAGCCGCCGCCCGCCCCCGGCGCCGAGGCGGGGCCCGGGCGGAGCCGCTCCGAGCCGAGCCGGGCCGGGCCGGGCCGGGCCGGGCTCCCCGGGCTCATGCAGGGCTCGGCGAGGCGGAGGCCGTTCCCGGCGGCTGCCCCGGGCTCCCCGCAGCCCCCCGGGCCGCTCTACCCCGGCAGGTGAGCGGCGGGGACCGGGGGGGGGACGGGGATAGAGGCGGGGATGGGACCGGGGCTGTTTTAGGGACGCCGCAGCCCCGCACCCCAGCAGCATCCCCCCGCAGCGTGCCCCAACCCCATCCAGCAGCCTCTGGGGGATCCTGAACCCCCCCCCCCAAGCTCCCCCAGGACACCCCAGTGTTATCCTGACCCCACACCCGGGTTGGGGTCCCCCCAGCTTCATGCATCTCCCCCTTGCACCCCAAGCCGGGTTAGGGGACCCCATCTCCCCCCTGCACCCCTCTGGGATCATTATGGGCTCCCCTCCGATACCCCAGCCCCATCCAGCACCCCCATCCCAGCTCATCCTGGGCTACCTGGGCTCTTATCCAGGGTCCTGCCACCTTATCCTGGGTCCCCCCACCTTATCCTGGGTCCCCCCACGTTGTCCTGGGTCCCCCCACCTTGTCCCGGGTCCCACCGCCTTCCCCAAGATGCTGCGGTGCCCCAGGGTGTCCCACATCAATGGGGTCTCCAGCCTCGTGCAGGCTCAGCCACGGCTTGCAGAGGGAACCCCAACTTCTCAAGGCTTTGACAGCTTCTCCCCAGCTCCCTGGGGCCGTCCTGGCTCACCCAGGACATCCCAAATTTTACGGGACGCCACCACCCTGCCCACCCCTCGCTGCAGACCCCATGCTCTCATAGCACAGCTCCTGGCTGCCTGCTCCCCCTCCGCTCTCAGCACCAGGGAAGAGCCGAGGGAGCTGGAGGGCTGCTCGATGGAAAAACTTCCTTGGGCTTGGAGCAGCCCCTGCTCTGCAGAGGTAGAGGACAGAAGGATCTCCAGAGAGGAGGATGAAGGTGACAGCGCATCCTGAGCATCCCCGGGCCCCAGCACCAGTGGGCACGGATACTTTTTTAAGCGTTTGGCAGAAGTGCCCCGGGAGTTTAATTTTGCTTTGTCATGCAAAAGTTAAAAATAGGTGCACTTAATTCAGCACTTAAGCTTCTCATCCTGCCTTTATGCTCCCTTCTCAGCTGGGGAGAGCCTTCTTACTGGGATGCGCCAGCTTTTACTCGTGCTGCTTTGTCTCCTCCTCTCTTTGGAGCCTCAGCTTCGTAAATGTGCCACAGATCTCCGACCATCTGCCAGGACAGCGCAGGTTTTGGGTGGGGACGCAGACCTGGAGCCTGCTCCCTGCCTCCTCAGGGACCTGTTGCATGACCCCAGGTATTTGGGCTGTTTCCCCATCCCTTATCTGCCGCACGTCCGCAGCAGGCAGCGGCAGTGCTGCTGCACAGAGCCAGCAGGGCTCTGATACACCCAAACAGCTCACCCAAAACACTCACTCTTGACAAAAATCTTGAGGAGAGGGAGAAATAATCTTAGTGGTGCAAAACCGGAGCGATCCCCATCCAGAAAGCGGCGCTGCTGGGCTGACACTGTGACTTTTGTCCCCCTCCAGGCATGGAGCTGGCAAGAATGAGGACAACTTCAAGACCTCCCAGTTTCACCTCGATCTCTGGTTCTACTTCACGCTGCAGAACTGGGTGCTGGACTTCGGCCGTCCCATTGCTATGGTGAGCACAGCAGGCTCGCTGCTTTGCTGGCCTCACACTCATTTGGGGTGGCCCAGAACTTCCCCTGCAGAGGGGTGAGCTGATTTCTGCACCCAGGGGACACCCTGGAGGAGCTGTCCTTGAAACGAGGACCACCACGAGGTGTTGGTGGGGGGTTCCAGGCACAGGGAAGGTATCTGGATAACGCAGTTCTGCAGCGCCTGTCCCACAAATTCACATTTTCATGACATAAATATTACCTGGAGAGGTTTCTGCTGCTCTTCCCTGTACCTGGACATCCTGAGCCTGGGGCTGCTGCTGTCCAACTGGTGCATGGCAGGACAAAAGTGGTCTCTGCCCTCAGAAACGTGAGGTTGTTTTTTCCTGCTGATACCTGAACATGACAGCACCTTAGCAGAGATCCGCTGCTGTCGGATTCCCCGCTGCTTTCTCACTCCCTGGGCCACACAACGTCACCGCCTCGGCTTTTGGCAGCGCTGCAGGAGCAAGGGGTTTAAGTCCAGAGCAAAGGTCTTCTCCTTCCCTGTCCTGGAGCTGGTTACGGGGCTCCAGGTGCTTCGAAAACCAAGCACGGTAACTGGGAGCTGGGTCACGGGGATGTCCTGATGTGCCTTTTTCCCCTCTCCTCAGATAATCCTGCCTTTGGAGTGGTTTCCTCTAAACAAACCGAGTGCTGGAGATTATTTTCACATGGCTTACAACGTTATCACACCCTTTCTTCTGCTAAAGGTAAACCTCAAGGCTTTGGTGGTAACTTTAAAATATCACTAGTTGTAAAAGCAGGGCAAGTACCACTGCTTTGTAAAGGCTAAGAATTTCTTAGGAACTTACTGAACAAAGGAGAAGTTACTCACACACTCCTGCTAGTGATTGGTCCTACTGTATACTCGAGGTTTTCTACTCCAGCAAGAATTTATGATGCCAGTTAAGGACTGAAGCAGTGCCCACCTTCATACAGCTCACAGACCATCTCCCCACCTCTCTGCATGCTAGAAAAAACATTTTTAACAATTGTCCAGTAGCCAGCCATAGGCAATAGGTGAGACAAATCACGCAGTCTCTTACTTTTGTGCAGTTTGTTGGCGATGAAGCAGTAGGAGACCAGGCTGGCTGCTCTGCCTGTGTTTTATGGGCTGGAACAAACCTGCTCAGACTGGGTTCTGCACGTTCCCCTGGCAGCTCAGCCTCCTGCCTTTGACAGCAGCACAGATTCGAGGAGAAGGCTGTAGAAATTCAAGCCCAGCAGAAAGCCTTTTGCTCATTACTCCTGCTCCCTGAATATACAAAGCAAGGCACGTGGCTCGGAAACTCCAGATTCAGGAGAATTCAGAGCCCTTCACCTTGGCTGACCTAACGTGTGTCTGTGATGACGTGTGCCCACAACTTAAAAACCTTCCCAGACAGCTGGAGCTGTAGTAGATTTTCTAAATTGCTCAGTGCTTAATTACACTTGCTCTTTGACATCAGAATCATATCTTTAGCTTGACTTTATCTAGCTTCATCTGCCAGCCACCGGATCGTGCAGACCGCTTATGAGGTTAGACTCCAGTATCATTAGAAATCTTTTCATATTAAATACTTAGCAGCCAGAAGATAGGAGAAAGCAATTATAAATGTATTTTAACCTTCATTAGCTGGAAAGTAAATTATGTCCCAAGATGTAAATGCTTCTCTCTCTCTCTCCTGAGTCTGCCTGGGAGGTTTTAAACACCACTGTGGCCGGAAAGAAATACTCAGTACCTGGTCCTCTGGGGGAACCTAACGCTATGAAACTTGGTCAGACCTGTCCGAGCCTGACACAGCTGATTTCTGCAGGCTCAGTACTCTGTCAGGTTAAAACCTGCTGCCTTTGGTGCATTTCTGTTACCTGCTGTCCCCCCGAAGGACACCTCCAGCCTTCTCTCTCCATCAGAGCAGAGCTTCCCCGAGCCTTTTGTTCTCCTCCCCTCTCCCTGAATCCTCTGACGTTCACGCAGCAGTTACAGAGAAAGGGAAAGCTAAGCCTCAAAATTAATTACAAATAAGGAGCTTTTCCCTGTTTATGCAGACAAAGGGCTGCAAAGCTGCTTTGGCAGCACGGGGAGGCAGAGGATGCTCCAGCAGATGCTCGGAGAGGGGCTGGGTCCCACAGGCTGAAGCACCTTAGCGATGTATTTGGAGACCTTCCCCGCTCTGCAAGCTGAGCAGGGAGCTCCATGCGGGTTAAGCCACCCTTGTTTCTCTTCCCCAACCGGGCTTGCAAGATCTCGCCGCAGGCTCCCCGGGCTCCACGTCAGCCTCACGTGCCTGCCTCCACCCAGACCCGGGCAGACCACAAGATGGGACAGGGAGAGCTCGTCATTAAATCCGCCGCTGGTATTCCCAGGGCTGCCTCACCCACAGCCCCGGTGTGTCAGCAGGCAGAGTTTTCTTACGTAGCAGATTGGTTGAAGCCTCTTCTTTAGAGCCAAACACACGGGGAGGGTTGAGTCCAATTCCATTAGGAAGAAAATAAAAAAAAAAAACAACACCACCAATTCACCAAGAGGCCTCTGAAAGCGATCCAGCAGAGGTACAAAGGAACAAGTGTCTGTGCCGAGCGCCGTGGGAGTGCTGCTGGAGGTTCTGCTCGCCACTGGAGGGCACAGGGAGGCTTCCAAAGAGGCAAGGAGCTCTAGAAAGCAGCTGCCTTTTTGTTTCTTATTAATCATGGTTTGATCACATCTGGTGGCTGAGCTGCTTTGAGTGCTGCAGTAGAAGTGCCGGGACAGTGCTGCAGCCGAAGCCTTGGCTCAGGTGAGGGTGCTGCTTTGCAGAAAGCTTCAGCAAGGCCAAAAATGTGGTTGGTTTGTTGCAAAAAGGAAGAGGAGTGTGTACTGGAAACTGAAAACCACCCAGGCTGGTAGAAACATGTCTGAGATGTTTGTAGGGAAAGCAGCTGTGGTCAGGGAAGCGCATTCCCTTGGGGTCGGTCACACTGATCTGCCTGGGGTGGACACATCCAGGCAGGGTGCTGGCAGCTGTGGGCAGCAGCTCACCTCTGCTATGGCAGCGAAACATCTCTGCAGGTCTCAAGGTGACGTTTCCAAGCCCTTGTAAAAGTGGGAGAGGGCTGAGTTCGTCACGGCCTCGCCCCTCTCTGCTCGTGCCTCCTGACTGTTCACCATCTCTGCGCTTTCAGCTCATCGAGCGCTCCCCTAAGACCTTGCCACGCTCCATGGTGTACGTCAGCATCATCATGTTCGTCATGGGCGCGAGCATCCACCTGGTTGGGGACTCCGTAAACCATCGCCTGATTTTCAGCGGCTACCAGCACCATCTGTCTGTAAGGGAGAACCCCATCATCAAGAACCTGAAGCCGGAGACACTGGTAAAGAGGGCGTTTTAGACAAGCACTTAAAACAAGTATTAATTGCTTGTTCTCGTTTCGCGGTGCTCTGTTCCCTTTTTGCCCTTTTAAATCTGTTTCGTTGCATTGCAGATTGATTCCTTTGAGCTGCTGTACTACTATGATGAATATTTAGGTCACTCGATGTGGTAAGCAATTTCCAGCCTATCTGGTAGCCCCAGCACAATGCAAGGAAAGGCAGGCCAGGGCTCTTTGTAGGTTAATACGTAAAAAATAAAGCACAGCTGATGAGAGCCGGCTAGGGATAATATTCTCACAGCTAGTGTAATTACAGTGGCTCTCTCCCTTGGAAAATTGCCCATTCCTGCTAGGGTTTTTTTTTTCTGCCCCTGTCATTCTCACTGATATTTCGAGGATGTGCAGCTTGTTTGACAGCTGTGGGGAGCAGCAGGAGCAGCTCTGCTCTTCTCTTCCCTCAGCCACCTTTCCCAGGCCAGCTACAGTGCCAGGCTGAGGCCGCTGAAGACTTGTTGAGGGTTTTGCTCTGCTGGAGAACAGCTGAAACAGCCTGATTTTGCCCGGTCTCACTGGCCCTGTGCTTGTTCTCCTCCTCCACCACGCAGCCATTTGGTGACCCTGCGGCCAGAGGGCAGGCGCCCTTGTGTCTGCAGTGGCAGAGGCTGCTTGGCCACGCTGCTCCCGTGGTAATTCAGGGACAGATTTCACCACCACAGCAGCAGTGCTGCCCCAGGCTGGTCCTACAAGCACCGTGTGCCTGGTTCTGTGTGACTGCGTGCTGCCTCACCCCCAGTGCAAGCACACCCCGTGCTCAAGCCTCTGCAGCCCCAGAGCTCTGCCCTTTATCCGCTGCTGGTTATCCTTACACATCCCAGGCAGGGGACAGGGAGATCTCTCCCCTTTTCAGGTTGCTTTGCTGTTCCTCAGGCAGCACCAAGCAAATCCCAAAATTAAAAACAAAACTTCTAGCTTGTTCAGATCCTGGTCTGCATCCTGCTTGCCTGCCGTTCAGCTTTTGGCACATCACAGCTCACCCCACTGCCCTCACGCAACCTTCTGAGCCCACGAGGGCAACAACCACAAGTGTTGGGCTGAGCACTTGAGCCCAGCACTTGAGCTAAACAGCAAATTCTGGCCTTTCCCATGAGGGTCCCACAAGTCTTGTTACCTTCAGCAGCCCCACACCAGGCTGTTTTCAGCAGCTGTGACGCTGGTTGCAGCTTTGCAGCCACCATGGCACAGGAGGGGAGGTAAACCAGGGCTCGGCGCACCGCGGTGCCGCTTTGTGGGGTCACACCACCCACGGGAGCTCTGTCTCTGCTCACAGGTACATCCCTTTCTTTCTGATCCTGTTCATATATTTCACCGGCTGCTTCACTCCTGTTGAAGATGAGAGCAGGATGCCGGTGGCTGCCTTGCTGCTGATGGGGCCGAGCAGCCTTTATTACTGGTAAGTGGCTTCTGTCGTCTCGGAGAGGTGCGGGATGAAGGGAGCAGCACAGGAGGCTCTGCAGGGTGCTGCAGGAGCTCTCCCAGAGCAGAAGTTGCTGTAGCTCCTCCTATGCAAGCCTGGAAAAATCAAATCTCATTTCAATGGGCAGCCTGTGTAGCCTTTACCAGCTGGGAGAGCTTCAGCACAGATTTTGGGGTGATCTCCTGGTGCCCACAGCACATCCACCTGGTCTCAGGCCATTTGTGGTAACGGGGATGCTCTCACCAGTGGTACAGAGACTTTATGTAGAGCCCAGGCTGCCTGCCTGATGCTGTTACGCTGCCTCCTTGGCTTGCCCTGCGGGTCCAAATAGCCTTTTGAGAGAGGTCTTATTTATTTCTCATTTTCAGTAGCCTCATCTTCCCAAACTGTTTCCCTGATGGCAGCCAAACAACTTCCCATTCATCTTCAGAGATGATGCTCTCTCTTGCTTGTGGCTTTGCCCCCCCTGCTGAGCCTGTTCTTATACAGTAAATTAATTTTTGATAGTCAAAATCATCAGGATGATTTGGTCAGTTCCCAGTTACCCCACTGCACTTCCTTTAAATACATCAGCGTGAGTCTCTGCAATTTGTGTGCTGGTGATTTAAGACGCATTGAGTGCAGTTCCTCTCCTTCCTCCTGGCAGCCCAGCAGCTCTTCAGCAAGGTCTCTGCAAGGAGGCACCCGTTTGCTAACCCCACCTGCCCCTCCACCCACGTGGGCTCTCCCAGGAGCTGTCATCCCAAACATCTGGTTTATTCCACTCCCGATGAGTTTGCTGCCTCTCCCCCAGTTCCTGCTTTAATAAAGGAAAAATATGTAGGATACTTACTGCTAGGAGCTCTTACTGTCAACTACAAACAGCCTGGACAACTACTCGTGGAAAATGTGAATTTTAGGGCTGCCCAAGGCAGCAGCACAGCTCGGCCCACCTGGCTGCAGAGCTCAGCTCCCCACAAAGAGCACTGACGGCTCCTTTTGCTTTGCAGGTATCTCGTGACAGAGGGGCAGATCTTCATCCTCTACATCTTCACTTTCTTTGCCATGATGGCTTTGGTGATGCACCAGAAACGCAAAGGACTCGTCCTGGACAGCAATGGGCTTTTCCTCTTCTACTCGTTCATCATAACGCTGGTCCTCATTGCTGTCTGGGTGATTTGGCTGTGGAACGACAAAATCCTCAGGAAGAAGTACCCTGGCGTGATCTATATCCCCGAGCCATGGGCTTTTTACACCCTGCACATGAACAACCTCCACGCAGGAAAGGAAAGTTTCTAAGTTTTGATATTTCTGAGTGATTCAAAGGAAAAAAAAATAGTTTTTCTAATGTAGAGGCATTTCAAATAAATTCCTTGACTGACGTAGGCGCAAGGCATGTCCTGTGTTACCCAGACCCAGCTAAGGAGGGGAGGTTTCGTACGAGCCCCCAAGCACAAAGGGCTGATCCTGCAGGTCCCCTACGCCCCCCTGGTAGCATTATTTTCTGTACCCGCTCACTACTCAGGTGATGGAGCTGAGCTCCTCCAACCCCGGCTGAATCCCTGTCATGGTTTATGTCCACAAAGTCTGTATCAAACCCCGGTGTGACAGAACCCACGTGGTTAAAAAATAAAGTTAATAGCAAAACAGACTGAATAAAAACGTTTGATAAAAGCCGAGTGACTTGCCGTACTTGAAGCAGTTGTTCCCTGAGGGGAGAATCTTCATCCCAAGGACTCAAGGACCCGGTGCCTCGGGGTGTAGCAGGCTGGGAAGGATGCGGCCGTGCTGCAGCGCTCATTGAAGGCGTTATTTAGGGGCTGCCGGTGGATCCAGCAGGGCACAGCAGCACCCAGCTGAGCTGCTGGCTCAGTTTTTATTATTTTGGGACAAGACAGTGAGTTCTGCTCAGCATTTTTATACATAATCCTTGCTTTTTAATACCCTGCATGTCAACCGAGTGCCAGAAGCCTGGCACCACAAGGGGCCATAAGACACAGCGCAGCTACCCGAGCCAGGCCCCACAAGCCGGAGGCTGCTGCCTCCCCCCAAAAAAAAGGTTTTAAACCCAACCACCTCCTGCAGACCCCCCTCTGCTTCGGCATCTGGGCTCAAATCCTCCTCTCTCGGCCCCGTGTAAGAGCTCGGGGCCCTGCGGGATGCGGCCGGGCAGGGATCAGGCCCGGTAGCCATGGCAGCGGGGTATTTATTACAGCCCTGCCTCGCCACCCAGGGCTGGCGGACTTTAGCCCTTCTGACACCGAAGGCAGCAGCCGCCCGTCCCCACAGCCTGAAACACACGGAAAGACCCAAAATAATGGTGAGCGAGGGTTTGGGCTGGTACAAACCGCACCCCCCTGTGCCCCCCCTTCCAGATTTTAAAGTTGTGGTGCTGTTCTCTCCCTTTTTTCCCCCCTTTTTCGCTGCAGGCAAAATTTCTGTCGCAGGATCAAATTAATGGTAAGTACTTTTTTGTTTTTTTTTCACCTACAACCATTTCGCCTCCGATCAGAGCAAAGGGGGGTGAGGGGACAAACCCTCGCTGCCAGCCCGGGGCAGCGGGGGCTCGGGGCAAGAAATGGGGGCTGGCTGTGGGAAGCGGGCCCCTGCCTCGAGCAGGAAGGGTTTGCTACGAGAAACACGGAAGAGAGCTGGAGTAAGAGTATTACTGCAAGTATTACTGCAAAGCTGTTAAGCTGCGGCTCAGCAGCATGGGAGGGGGCAGCCGGGGCCACAGCCCCCATGGGCACCCGGCCCCCACACGGGCACCGAGGATGGGGGTGATGGGGGGGTGTGGAAGAGGCTGGTTTTGGGGTTTTGGGTTCTCCCAGCTCCTCTGCAAACCCCGCTGTGCTTTGCATTACCCCTTCCTTCACCTGGCATTTGAAGGTCCAGCTGTCCACCTGCAGGGCAGCACCGGCAGGGACCGATCCCTGCCTCCAGCTCCCCTCCAGCCCCCAGGAATGGGGAGAAAAACGCTTCCTAATGGTCCTGAACTCGGTTGCAGACCAGCCTCCGCTTTCAGACTTCCCTCATTAGATCGAAGGACCCTAATCAGCTCAGTTAGTTGTAAGCCTGGACTTTTAATTACCCTTGGCAGTATATTCTGGGTCCTTTCCCCCCTCCCTTCAACCTTCCCATCCTCTATCTCTGTGAAAGGAGACACCGGAGGCAGACACAATATCCCCGCTGGAACCCGACCAACGCCGCCCCGCAGGCAGCAGGAGCAGGGCTGCAGCTCGAGGTAACCTTACATGGCATAACGGCGAGTTTTGGTTTTTAATTAGAGTTCAAGGAATGCTTCTCCCTGTACGACAAGAAACAGAAAGGCAAGATCAAAGCCAGCGACCTGATGGCCGTGATGCGGTGCCTGGGAGCCAGCCCCACGCCAGGGGAGGTGCAGAGGCACCTTCACCTGCACAAAATCGGTGAGTGCAGGGCAGCCAAGGGAACCGAGCTGGGCTATGGCCAGAAAAAAAAAAAAATGATGAGCACATTGAAGTTAAGCTATCTGGTTCTGGCAGGGGTTTTTGGTTGGTTGGTTGGTTTTTTTTGGGAGGAGGACAGAGGAGGGTGTTAGGGCTGGGTGGGGACTGCAGCACTGAGCCCCTCGTAAAGAATCTGCTCTTTTTTCTTTTCTTTTTTTTTTTCCCCAGAGCGAAATGCTGAACTGGATTTCTCCACTTTCCTGAACATAATGTACAGGCAAACGAAGCAGGAGGAGCCCGAGAAGGAAATCCTCACGGCCTTGTCCATGATAGACAGGCAGAAGAGAGGGGTCATCACTGTCTCGGAGCTGAGGGCCAAGCTGACAAACTTGGGAGAAAAACTCTCCGAGGAAGAAGGTATTTCACCAGAGAGAGACGTAGCAGAGACGTAGTGTGTGCTCCTGAGCTGAGAAAAAGAGTCCTGCCTGTCTGAAAGCTGCTCCCCTCTGCCAAAATTGGGGCACCAGAAACCCCTACTAGCGGTTTGAGGCAGGCAAGGGGGGAGTTTTACCACGGTTTTACCAAGGTGCTGGGGTTGTGCAGCCCCCATCAAGCTCCTTGAGGGCCTTCCTCATGGTAAGGGAGATTTGGATTTCATCAGGACAAGGTCTGTCCATCCTGGTGCACTCATCAGCTGAGGCAGCCTTACGGGTGATGTGCCAGCAAGGCACAATGTTGAGCGTTTTCCTCAATTGTTTAACTGGAATAATAGTTTATGCAGCTATTTACATCTGAAAACACTTTCAGAGCTATTATGAGAGCTGAACAAACAGTGAAGACACGGAGGCATTAACCCTAATTAAAGGCATCCCAGCAAGAACCACTATTACACAGAGAAGCTTCGGGAGGCGCGGGGGGGATTTCCCATTACTCTGGGAGTAAATGTGCAGCCCATCCGCCAGCTCCTAACGCAGCACCATAGATCCCACGAAGCAAGCGATGCTTCTTCTCAACAAGAAATTCCCCCTTTGGCTTGACACGCTGAACTCCAGCTTGCTAAGCTGCCATAAATATTTGATGCCAGAGCAGACTCAATTTCATTAGCATCTGCGGCTGTTCAGTAACTACTGGCACATACCTTCATTTACAGGGCTTCCAGAAAAGCTCGCGCTTCGTTTTCCTCTAATGTACTCGTACCAAATGAGAACCGACACGTTTTTCTTCTGTGTTATTTCTCAGTGTTCTGGGAATAATTATTTCCGAATTTATGCTGTTAGAAGCATTCGATTTCCATCAGGATATTCTCTTTGAGAGGATTAGATCTGGAAGCAAGGGATCGTTCCTTACCTTCTGTGTCTGCAGCTCCCCGGAGCGCCTTGCTGGTCCCATATCCCTTTATCCATACACCGATACCTGCCTGCAAGTATTTTCTATGCATAATTCCTCATGTGCTTCTTATTTTACTGACGTTTTACTATTTTATGGGAAAATACCTCTTAGTGGTTTAGTTGTTGCAGAAAGGAACGTTTTAAGTCCAATAACTGACATCACCCCCGAGGCATTCCCAACGCCAGCCCGAGGAGCATCGCTGCTGCCAGGCGGTGACCGCAGTTACCGCTTCTCCAGGAATGGGTTTCAGCTGGAGCCACAGCCAAGAGGGGGATGCTTTGCTTTCAAACACAAAGCTGATATTAGAAGTGGCACACAAATCTACTTAAAGCCGGGCATGTAATCTACATGAGCACTTAGTTCAGCTAAACTGAATAGGAACAATTTTGTTACTCAAACCCAACAACCCGACCTACCAAGAGTGGTTATACGCTGATTTGGATTCAATCTGTGGATCTTTTCCATGGGGAAGCCTCAGGAACCGATCTTCAGCTGGTGTGACCCAGCAAGAGCTTCATTACCAGCACCACACTTCACAGGAACTCAGATGAAAATGTCTGCTCCAAATTTTTATTAAAAAGTTAGACACTGACACCAAGATCAAATCAAAATCAATTTGAGCTTAAAACTGGCTGGCACCTGCGAGTGATCCTGGAAACTCACTTTGAAAACCTCTTATTTTGAATATTGAAACATCCATTATATGTACCAAATCTGATCTTTGTATTTTCTTTTGTGCTTTCTTTCAGTTGATGACCTGCTAAAAGAGGCTAAGATTGGACCAAATGGAACAATAAGATATGAAGAATTTGCCCACGCCATTTGTATTCCTACAGTCGACTACTGAAATTCAGGAGATTTGATAAGGGCAGGACCTGAAACTTTTTTCATTTTTTCCTCCTTACTGCTTGGACTCGGGAATCAGCATTTGCCTTTAAGGATCCCCATTCTGCCTTGCGACTGCACTTACACAGGTTCCCACCCCATTTCCAGAGAAGCTCTGCTGCGAAGTGTGAGCTGATATTTAAATAAACGGGATGTAACATTTCCTTGTGTCAAATGTGTCGTGCTTAAAAAAACAACTCTTACTTCAACAAGTGCACTTACGCCCATGGTGTGCCATACAGCTTGGGATTCCCTAGAACAGGAGCAGGTTCCAGCTAACAGCAGGGACACCGTTTCCCTGTAACTGTCCCCACTATGCCCCGTTCATCTCAACACTTGGCCAAAACCTCACCTACCTTGGTGCAGAGCCTCTGGGCACCCCGAGTCCGCCCGCAGGCTGCAGCCTCCTGCCCACCGGAGCTGCTCCAGAGCTTTGGTGCTTCATAGCAGGGCAAGGGAGCAAGACCCTGGCTCGCTTTGAGTGAATACAATTAGCTTATGAAACAAGGAGTTCATTCAGGATGATTTGTTTCCAATATGCATCAAGAGCTAAATTAGAAATGATCCAGCACCGTGCTTAATACTTCTCTATTAACCAGAACAGCTGATTAACAAATCTGTTCATCTGCAGACAAAATAAAAGCTCGGATGTCCCGGGGATTGATCAGCTCAGAATCGCTTCGGATCACCCCAGAACACACCCGTATGGCAGCAGGCTGGTGCTGCCCTCTCAGGCTGGGTAAACACTACCCAAATAAAAGCAGAAAAGCTAGCAAAAGGGAACGGCACTTCACGTGTACTCACAAAACAAAGCAGCATTGTCAGAGCTGGGAGAGCCAAGCCTGAACCACTCCATGCCACAAAACATCTCCAAGCAAAGCATTCCTGCTCAAGAGGCTCCTCTGCAACTCTGAGCTCACAGAAAGCACCCTGCAAACCCCCCCCCCCTTTTTTTTTTTTTTAGAGAACACAACATAGCTGAATGCTTTTTATTACATCTAAAGATTTCTACATAAACAGGTAACATTCAATAGGTAAACCATTTTTTCCAATGCATATAATAAATATTTTCACTTGGTACTTTTATACAAACTGACATTGGTCTACTATACATTTTTAAAAGCCATTTACTGGTTTGGCATGCCGTATGGAAACTAAGAGAAAGTTTTAAGGCAATGAATGACAGATTTAAATTCATGGAATTAATGGTAATTTTAATATTCTGCTTATATACATTTTTCCCTTTGTTAATTAAAACAATTAACAGCAGCACTTTCGGGGACCACCAGCAATTTTCCCTTGTTAGAAATCTAAGCTCTGGTTAAAAGAAAAAAAAAAAAAAAACAAAAAAAAGAAAAACAGTTACACTGACGAAACAAAACCCTTTCTGAAAATATTTAAAGTGTGCTTAAAACCCTGAAATGTTGAACTGCAGCAAAGAATTAACTTCCAGCTTGTTCTCCTCCCAGTCCTTTGCTCTGCGTTAGGAGGCAGCTCCAAGACAGTCCAAGGAAAACCTATCATGCAGCCCGTCCTTGGAAGGCTTACTCAATCCTTGCCTTACTGAATCCTTGCCGTGGAGAGGGATGGGCAAGCCCAAATCGCTATCTCGCCTTTAACTGTGGACGTACCACGGTGTTTGCAATGCACGCTCTAGGTTATAGCTCAGTGTGTTCTGTTCTTCCCAAAGACACACCAATAATGCCCACGAGAGTGATTGAGAGCTGCTTCCACCCTGCTCTTGGAGCAGCAGCATTTCCCCATGCCACGTGTGGATGTACCTACACACATCAGGCATGCGTGTGCGCACCCCAAACCCTTCTAGTGAAGAATTTGAGGACACGAAGCCACCAGCCCAAGGATTACAGGAGCTTTGAAAGCTACAGCAAAGCCAGCAGTACCACGAGCCAGGCACGTGCTGGGTCACCTCGCTGCATCTTCAGTTACTGCAAACTAACAGGGATTAACCTCTGGAGATACATTTGCAGGGAACTTCGAGAACTCAGACTGAGACTTCTACCAAGTAATGTTAACTGTGGTCAGAGGCACAGAGAATTATCAACTATAAAGAACACCTTAGCATGAAATAGGAAAACTCACAAAGCATACGGGATTAATACCACAAAGGAGGACTTGGGAACACTTCTCCCCCTTCTCTGTAGAGCGATGAGGTTAGAAAATGAGTTCGCAGAGAACTGAGCAGCCTTCCTTCCCTTCGGGGGAACTTGTGAGGAAGTGGAAGACATCATCAGTTGACCTCACTTTCCAAAAACTAACACAGGCAGAAAGGTGCCAGGTTCTGTGTTACCATACGCTTGCCACGATTAATTTTATACGTGAATTAACAGGATTTTAATACCATCGTCAAAACTGACGCAAGCTGTTTTTCAGCTCACCTTGAACAATACAGGCAACGGAAACGTTGTGCAATCATCAGCAAAAGCTCTCCAGAATTTCTCTTAGGTGCTCCAGCAGCTGGGGACACGCACGCTCCCAGTTACCCGGATGGCAGTGGGGAAGGACCGGAGTTACTCCAGATTTACAAAAGGTATCATAGCAAAGCATATGCTCTGAAGTTACCAGGTTAGGATTCATGACTAAAATGTATGAGACATATTCCTAATGTAGGTTTAATCACTTCAAAATCAGACTGAGTTTAAAAAATAAGTATTTCCCATTTTCTATCCTTTTATTTATTTTTTAACTGACATTTAATAAATTATAAAACTGGTGTATGGTGAAATATATATATATATATCAGCCAGATATGTATGAAATACACATGCATGGGAAAAACTATTTAACTCACTTTTAACTCACACACACAGATCTATAAATACATATATACACACACATATACATATAAACACAAACATTTGTTTTCAAAATTCAAGTCAACTATTTAGTGGCAGAGGGATGCTGTAAAAACACTAAAAACAATTTTGATGCCACATAATCATGTGAACCTTTCAAATAACCATACAACTGATCATACAGCAATACCTAATGCTACTTGGATTAAAGTTTTTTTTCTTTTTTTTTTTCTTTTTTTCTTTTTTTTTCTTTTTTAAGTAATGCAAGATTTTGAGACAACTTCATAGGCAAAAGGTGGCCCTTGTCAATGCTCAAAGCAACTAGCTGCAGTTTTGGACATTAAAAATTCAGACAACAATCTGCTATTTTTAGTATTCCTTACTCTCTTTCCTGATAAACTTGTTACCTGCACTTTCAACCAGTTAAAAAAATATTTTTCACACCAGAGGAAATATTTACTCTCTCTGACGTGGACTTTGGGACGCAAGAGAATCACCTCCTTCCCTCCCCCCACTCTTACTTTAAAGAATCTCCTGAAAAACTGCATTCCAGCTATTTACACATTTCTCTCTGTAACAAGAATGGATCAGCCCAAATGATCCACCAGTTCTTAAAAAAAAGATTTTCCTATGTCATGCACAACCTAAAAAAAAAAAAAAAAAAAACAGAAAAGAAACCAGGAAGTAAGTGTGGCTCAAAAAGTTCAACATAAACATACTGAAAAACTGGGAAATCAGTAATTGCAAGTCCAAAAAGAGAAAACTGAATATGAAACCCGCTACCCTAAGAGACTTCAATAGGCAGAAATTCATTTAAGTGCAGGGTAGGGCATTTGGGATTAGTTTTTGGTTTAGCAGACTCGCATTGGACATGTAGTATCAACGTAATTTTGATGAATGTGAAATCAAGAGACAGTGTACCAAAACCATTACCAGCTGCACAAACCATGCAATAGCGCGTTGGTATTTGTATTTTCTTCCTTTTGTTGAAAAGTTCGCTTTTAAGCAGGAATTTGATCTACGGCAGCTAAAAGTAGGTTTTCCCAGACAGAACGAGATAGGCCTCGCTTCAGTAGGCCGCTTATACACGCATGGCTAACTGGAAAGCACAAGCAGTTCCACAAAGTTAAAACTGACACATGCTTAATATTTTGATTAGGATTTTCAGTTATTTTCAAAGGATTTCATAGCAAGTTATTAGAAACAAAAACCTACAGTCAAATATGTCGATGCTTTTAGTCGGGGCTAGATTCTATAAAAAAATTCTGTCTTGTCCCACATAAGCACAGCCAAGTAATTTCTCAGCCTAAGATTTTATTGAGTCTGGCCCTCAAGAATAATTGGTGCACTAATGAGCTTGCAACATGCCTGATTGAAGCATGGAGTTCCAAAAAAATGTCATCTGAACAGAGGGTCACACAGAACCAGAAGTGACAAAACACAGTCCTGAAAGGCTGTCCTGCAAACAGAGGGAATGGTATGGAACAGTCTGGGTAGGGTTTATTCCACTTCAAGCATAATAAAATTCTGCACGAAAAATGAGATGGGGGAATTAGATTCCACCACCACATATAAATGTCTCTAAGAGGCAAAAAAAAAAAAAAATACCCTCCTACACGTTTGAACTTCAAAAGTTCAGTTCCTTTCCCATTTATGTAACTGTGAAGAAAAATAATGCCATTTGTGTCCAAACTAAAGGGGAAAAAAAGTAACTCACATGACAAATGCACAGGTGTAAAATCTTCAGCATCCATAAAATTGAACTGAAGTTCCTTCTTTTTTTTTTTTTTTTCCTTTTTGTGTTTTTTTGTTATTTTTACCAGTGAGGCCATTTTAGGTTTATATACAAAAGTAAAACTGAAAATATAGTTTTGTTCTCTGTACATGTAAATTTTTTTCCCTAAAAAAGGAAAAAAACTTGTCTATGTTTCTAACATAAAGTAAAATCAAGCACAAAGACTTCTGCCGACAAGTTCATTTGCTCCAAAAATCAGTCCAATGAAATAATGTCTGGTATGATACCAAAGATAGACGCCGTGTCCGTGCTGCTCCTACTTGCAACTGGATGACCATGACTCTCTCGCAGGCTGTTGGAGGAAACAAGACTGCTGTTACTGCCACTATTGCTACCATTTGTGGCTGGCAGAGAACTGCTTCCTCCTGCATTTAGCTGATCGAGAAACATCTGAGATGAAGTATATGGGAAAAAACGAGAGTGTAAGAGTTCTTGATCATCTGATGCGGAAACTGCCGCAGCTGCAGCAGCAAGAAGGGATGTGTTGTAATGCTGGGGGGGGAAAAACAACATTTTCAAGTTACATTTCAGACACCATAGTTTTGATTCAGACCAGCACAAGAGAATATACTTGTAAGCTACAGCTCTGACAGCTTCTGGATTTCACACCAGCTCGTCTACTCAACCTTTCTGTAAGGTAATTGGACCGATGCAGTGAACTTTTACCTCTGCAGCCCCTGATTTCTGAAGCCAAAGAAAAAATTGGAAATACTGGCATTAGCAAGCATAATCACTAGAAATGTAACAGTACTGCAAGACACCCAAACAGAATTTGTAAGAAGCAGCACTCTTTTACCTCTTCATAAAATTCCTTGTTAGAAAAATTCCTCAAAATTCAAAGAATCATTTTGCCATCCCTTTCCTCCACTCAGAGGTCACCAACCAGAGCTGGTAAAACTATGTGCTAATCACTGCTGGTGGAGGAAAGCATACTTCAGTGAAAAATACATTTAGAAATAGCACGTTTAGCTCCATCAGAAGGGAGCAAGGGCTGTCTGAAGTTAATCTCTTTGATAGGCAGCCCCCAAAACGCAAGAACTTCAGCTATCAATAATCAGATTTTAAATGCAATTTACCTGTAAGGTGATTTTACTCTTGGTATTTCACTTATTATCACTTTGATGAAACATCAAGCAGGCTATTTGGCCTTGTTCCCTGACACTCACGCACTGGTATAGTTATGCCAGATTTCTGTAGTACTCATTTCAGAGTAATTCTCATGTCTGTGTTTTTTATTGTATATCAGGATAGTCAAGACAGCTTTTCTGAAATGAAATTCTACTACACAGGCTCTAGTCAGAATTAGCTTTGTTATGGAAGTATCCCTTCTACATTTAATAGGATTCTCCCACCTGAGATGGCAGAACAGGCATGAAGGGATAAAATGGAAGGTGAACTACCCCAGACTCCCCTCTCTTCTTGAAGGCACAGGAGAAAAGCAATCAAATGAGAGGGCTTGCCAACCCAGACTCCCTTTGAGAATGAACCGTTTAGTTCCCAAAACTGGAGGAGAGAGCACCAATCTAGCCTGTTTCAGTAAGCACTTACAAAAAAGTGGCAAATGGAGTGAACAGGCAAATGACCTCAAAAAAAAGGAGCTGCCCTGACTCTCAGAATTGCATAGAGGACTGTCAAGAGTCCCAGTGGTGGGGCCCAGCGCCGTCAGGCAGCAAAAGGCCAGACATAAGGTCTGAAAAATTCAGGAGGTGGCTGGTGCATTGTAGAATGATCCTCAGCCATGGCTGCAGGTCCAGCTGCAGATGACAAGCTTAAAACCCTTGAGAAGTGAAGTGTTTACCTATGTTATATCTTATCCTACACCAATAGGGTGGCAATGCTTATGTCTGCTTACAGTTTCTCTGTATATGAAAAAGCTGCAGCCTGCCTGCACTCACAACTGCATCATAAGTCTGCTCCTTCCTCACCTAAACACTCATGCCAGCAACCCCTTCTCAGAAAAGAAGTCAGAAAAGAAGTCAGAAAAGAAATCTGCTATATGACTTGATTCTCCTCAACTTACCTGATTGTCTCCTGACAGGAAAGGGAAGAAGTCTAAACCTGTAAAGAGCCAAAAAAAAGAAGTTCAGCTTCTTTAAAAAAGCACCTCCCATTTTTTTTTCCACCCTATTTTCAAATGAAATAAATGTAATCAGCATAAAACTGATGACACTTCTTGCAACCTCTGGTAATGAAGAGAGTCTGAAGTCAGGCTTTTAAAACCTTAAGACACTAACCTAAACTTTCTTTTAAAATACCATTTCATCTTCTGTGGGTGTAGAATAGTATTTTGTAGTACTGGATTGTAAAATGACTGTTTACATCCTTTTGTAATGGTATTGCTTAGAGAACTGTACTTACAGCTATGAACAAACAGAAGCTCACCTTGCAAGTCATAAGGCATAGGTGTCATATGGAATGGATGCCTGTAGTCTTGGATAAGCGACGTGTTGATGTAACTGGTGTCAACAGCTGGAAGGCTTGGTGTTCTTGACACAGGAGATGCTTGATGTGGTAAGTTTAAAATGCTGGAAGAAACGAGGGCTTGTTATGAGTGTAAAATCTAATATTGGCTTTAAGGCTAAAAGTACAGCATCTGAAAGTTTTTACTGCTGTCCCATGCAGGTTATACCTATTCTCAAAATTAACACAAAGTCAACTTTTCAATACACATAATGAACATTGTGAGAGATGTGCAACAACTCCCCTACTAAATCTCAAAGCTTCACTGGAGAGTACCAAGATGCTGCTCCAGCACCTCAGTGAGTCTTGCACTATCTCCAGTGCTCCAGCACCTCAATGAGTCTGCACAATCCCTTAGATTCAGCCTCAATTTTCATCCCTACGTGTTTGTGTAAACAGTGTGCTATTAACAGCTTGGCTACTTAGGTATAATCAGGTTATTCCAGCATTCTTGATCACTATACTACTGGTAGTAATCACTGGCAAAACCCACACTCCCATACCACACCCAAGGTCGTTTCTCATTGCTCTCTCCAGATGTGCTGCTTTTCTGTTTCTCCATAGAACAAAAGCACTTTCAAACCCACAAAAACATACTTCTAAGCCACCACCTCTTGCATGGTTTTATACTCATTTTCACAAATGCAATTAAAAAACTCCACTGTTACACACCTAAAAACTCAGTTACTTTTTCACAACTATAGAAATTTGTATATATTTATCTTTATGTGCTGCACATCCCTTATATATGTAATAAGTATGATACCTTCTGTTACATACAACATATGTAACATTCTTGTATTGCAATCTTTTCAGGCTTTCCCAGAAGAGACTGAATTCCTTTGCTATTAACTTCTAACTTAGGATGTAATCTGAATACAGAACTTTCTAGATACAATTTCTCTTGAAATTCATCAATATTTCCATTGTGAATATGTTCTCTCTGCATTGGTCTGCATACTTAATTCTCACCCCTTATTATTCAATGGTGATGCTGGAGATATGGAAGGACAGCTTCTCTTCGCAGATGGTTCTTCCTCCTCTTCATCTGATGAGCTATCAATGGTTAAATCGATCACTTCTACCTTCTTATTTTTATTTGATTGTTGGTGAGAAGACACCTGATGTTCCATGGAAGAGCTTATGCATCCTACACAAAGTCAAACAACATTATTAGCTGTAGCTATCAGCAACCCTACAATCATCGTAACATCACAATTATGATATGCCTTCATACACAAAGCTTACAACTTAGAATAGAAGACAATATTATATAACATTGCTTATACCTTAGAAGTAACACCAGCCCCAAGCAGGTATTACTCAAGTAATCTTTCCCACAAATGTTTATCAAAAGCTACAAAAAAAAGGGCAAAAATAAGCACCTTGTATCAAAGTTAAAGGAATACCAGCAAGTGCAACGTTCAACAGTCTGACAGTCAGTCTGTATGTCCCAAAACATGACTTACCATCAACTCCATTGTAAGATGTAGTTACTTCCTGCACCTCCTTCTTCGATCTCATAGGAGCCCACGATCCATCCTCCTTAAACTGAATTTCATCGCAGTCTGTACAATACTTCAGGATCTCCATGAACAACCTGTCGATCAAAATTTTTTATCAGTCCTCAAAAAGAGCTTAGCTCATTTCTAATTCAGTAAATTCACTATCTTTATTATTAGCATAAGTTTGAATAAGTTTTGAAAAAGACTCGAGAACTTTTGTTGTTCTAACCTTTCCTTATCTGATTCCTTAAGAAACTATTGAAAAATAAAAATAAATTTACAATACGAATCTGCACATTCACTTAAACGACAGGTGTAGGATCCTCCAAATCTCAAAACACAGAACCTTCCATTTCCCAAAACGAAGGAAAAATGAAAAATCTCAGTTACTCCTATTTATATTCAACAATATTTAACTGAGGAAGTAATTAAAGCAATCCCTACAGCTGAATATTTCAAGGCTAGTATTTCCTCTTTTTCCTTTTTAAGTGAAAACTTCCTAACAAAGTCTGAGCATGGGAATCTAAACTCAGACTCTTCTCCCTGCTGTGCCTCCTAAAGCGTCTAGGATGCTGGCACAACATCACTCCCAGAGGGAATTCCAGCTTCTGACCAAGACTATTCATGTGGTTCTCGCCTAGCAAAGAGTGTTGCTTTAATTAGTGAGAAAGTTTGCTTTTTCCCAGATTAAAAGATTTTCTAGAAAGAACTTTCTCTCTGGGATTCTGCTGCTACGTCACCTAAATGCCACCATCCACACTGGGCAACACAAGAAGAAATAAGGATGATACTGTTTGAATTATTTACTCTTAGCCTCTATTGGTATAGGCTGTAAAGCTAGAAGAAGGAACCCTACAGTTCCTTGATCCAAAGCAGAGGACATGTAAGCTCAGGGCTCCCTGAATCTAAAGCAGCCTGTGGAAGCCTTAAATGTCTCCAAAAAGGCTTGTGGGTGGTTTTCAGTTTTGTTTTGTTTTATTTATTCTTTTCCATAAAACATTCATACATAGTTCTCCAAGATACTCTACCTGTTCTCCTCCTTTATCACACTCCAGAAAAAAGGCTCCTGTCTAAGGAATCAAACTGCAAACCCAGGAATTCTTATCCAGCATTTCTTCATAGAGACTGATATTTGTTTCCTAATGTTCTGCAGGTAGCCAGTAGGAGGGAATCAATCTCTGTCACTTTCTCTATATAGCAACCCCTCAAGTGTGAAATCGTATGTACGTCCTGGGGGCAAGGTGGCAGTATCAATTTGATCTAACATGAATGTCTTATCAATTGGCAGATCTGTGCAGTTGCCCCATTTAAAAAAAGGGAAAAAAAAATGGAATGTGCTGTTTTCACCTAGAAATCCAGAAATATGGAATGTTAAAAAGAATAACTGTCCTTTAGGCACAATAGCTCAGAAAGTCTACCTGGGATTGAAAAGAACACCTTTCATTGCTCTTAATTATAACGGTCTGACCACCACAATTCTTCCAGGACACTGAATGAAGATGCAACTCATTAATAGTTCTTAACAGCAGGGAAATTAAAAGACGAGGTAGCTTAAAGCAGCTCATAGCCGGATAACCAGGACTGCAGAGCAACATATTCTGTACTGCACAAATGCAGTAACATAAGTGTAAGTTATACCCTTCGTTTTGGTTTAAGCTGTACTTACCCATCAATAATGAGATGTTCGTAGGGAGCCTTCTTGTCGCAGACAGGGCAAACCCAAGTTGGTTTCTTTTCATTCATTTGGATATACAAAGTGGCATCAAAGCATTGCAGGTGCGAACAAGTCAAGGCCCTACACGGTATAGTTAGCCGCATTTTACCAAGCTTTAAGAGAAAAAAACAACAAGATTGCATCACTTTGTCATTAAATTAACAAGCAGGGCTTTTCTGTCTTCTGTCTGAATAGATACAGGGACAGGATGAATTCTACTTGAGAAGGAACTCACAAATTTAAGTTTCAATTAGAACAAATGCCATAGTACATTACTCCCTCCTTCCTCATATGTAGGTTTGATTGTCAACACAAATGTTACTAAAAATCAAATTTTTAACTACATTTGATCGAGGAAACTGAGGACTACATCCTCCATACTCCCCTCATCAACATGCAGAGCCCACCAACCATCTGTAGCATACCAGTGTCCTGGACAAACCACAAAAAACAGTTCTCTGTGATTGTTAGTGTTGTAAAATCTGGTGAACATGGGTCAGTCCTCTCCTACTCATTCATAGTTGACAACTGACAAAGTGTGCATTCAAACTGCTGTCCACCTTGCATCCATCAGGGCACTGCTATAATTACTTACTCGACTTTACACTCAGAAGCAAGCATACAGAAATGCATTTGCAGTGTTACAGCTCATTTCCTGGTACTTTTCTCTGTTATTTTCACTGCCTTCTCCAAGGAGCTGTCAGAAAGTGACTACTCACAAAATAAGTCACACCTGTTAACTCTTAAGAAGCTATTTTATACGTCCTCCCCTGTGCTAAACACCACTGCTATGCATACACTTGAGTTACCCTGAAAGTTTGCTGCCCTTTTTCTGATGTAAAATACAAACAGCTGACTATCCCCTATCACACATTACATCTTTTCAACTTTATAAAGTGTCTGCAAATGTTAGCTGAAGATGACATAGGAGAAAACAAGTTCTAAATAAGCCTTCAGACGGGGAGCACCCTTCCTTCGTGTTTGTAGAAGAGCAGGAGGGCAGCAGGGGTCTGCAGGCCAGCAGAGCTTCCCCAGGCTTACTACAGAAAGCACAGCTGGGTGCTTACACAGAGCAGACAGACACAGGAGTGGTACCCACAGGAGGTGTCCAGACTGAATTTAGGAACAGGAATATCTTGACTTGGATTAGATTGATCAATGATAAATCAATGATAACCCGAACCAAACACTGACATATGATTACAACGAATGCAAAATTGATTAGGCAGTGAAAGTCCTCTCTCATTAATCAGATATTTTTTTTTATTATTATTTTTACTCCCCAAAAAACAGGCAGCTGTTTGCTGATGAAGTGCTTATGCTGCAGTTAAGGAAGGACTTTAACTGACCTCACTAAAACCAAGAAGTAGGAACATCTAAACAGGACTTTCCCCTCGGTGGGGACAAAAAACAAAAACACAAAAAAGAGATTTATTAAGAACTATTTATACCAAGGATTTTGAAGTTATATGTAATTGATCAAAATACACGATTACTTGATTTGAAAACCTTCAGCCAACTGCAGCAGCAGCTAGGAGGAGGAACTGTTTTTGGTTTGGCCTAAGCAAGCGATGTGGTCATGCATACTGATTATGAGCAATACAAGACGGGTGCCACAGGATGGCACTCAATCTCAGAATATCAAAAAACTAAAAACAATATCAAGAACAAAGGCTCTCCTCACAGCCCACTACTTCCTCCATGATGCACTTTTTATTTTTTTCTTTTTGCATCTCCTGTAAGCAGAAACCCCTCCACCCTGTTCTCAGCAAACTCAGCTCAGCTACAAGATCTCGCTTGTTTTTCTTCCCCCCCTGGCTTTCAGTCACTGTCACAAAACTTGCCACCAGATGGGAGGGGAGCAGAGAACTCCCTGGGGAGTCTGCAGTAATGGTGCTGGAGAGCTCAGGCAGCAGGAGGTGCTGGATGCGCCATGTGGTTGGCACCCCCTCCCCCAAAATCCATGACCAAGCACATTATTTCTATCACATAATCAACCCCCGACAAAGCAAGGCCCCCTGATCCATGTCTGTTATGGATTCTTATCTCCCAGATGGCAGGTCAATGGCTCATTTGTCTTTTGGGCACAAAACGAGTCTCCTAGCTCAGCAAGGAGCAAGAGTGAGGGTAGGGGAGATAAAACCTGGATGCTTCCATGCGATGCAAAAGAAAAGCAAACAGGTCAAAGACACATGCTGCAGGGAGAACAAACGCTCCCAAGTGATTTAAACCAGAAAAAAATCACAATTTTTTGGTACAAGAACCGTGCCTGTAACTTCTATGCAGCAGTTGGCTTTGACAGAAGCGGCACACACAGCGTTAACGAGCCACGTCTCCTTTCCCCACTTTTGGCACTGAACATCCCGGATCAGCTCTGCCACACTGGCCAAGCTGTGCCAGAACTGACAAAAAGGAAAGGTCACAAAAGAAAGGATGCATCCCAAGTTTTGAAAAACTCTTTCCCAATAGTGTTATTGTTTGATCCCTGCCTCCCATCAGCTGAAGAAACACTGCATTATTATTTTTATTTTTTTTTTTACTAGCTTACAAAACACTGCTATCTCTTCATGTTAAAAAATGCACCCAGAACAGGAGCTAAGAATTTGTAAACAACGCTGCAAAACTTACAGTAAAATGCTAGATTTGGAATTTTTGTTCAGCTAAATATTTGGTCCTGCTGCAGAGCCCGAGGATTTATTTATTTTTAATCCAGGGGGGAAAGAGGAGGGGGACCATGAATCCAAGTGCCTTCCTGAAACGCAGATTCAGTCCAGCCTCCTTGCCTGCTGATTCTTAGATTCAGCCAGCAGTTAAGGGCAGCTTTTTCTCTGCGCTACACGGTCTCTGAGGGAGAGCAGGCCTCTGTGCTAAAAAAAGCTCAGCAGCAATCCAAAACACATTCGGAGGAAGCTGTCTCGCCCTGCGCTTTTTCTTAGGGCAAAATAAAGGTTATAAAATCTAAACCTGCCACTCTTATTTATCCAGCTATCCAATTCCACTTATTTTGTTAGTACGCACATGTACATAACATGACAGAATCACACCCATAATGAATGAGATACGAGGAACAGCATCTTCACATCAACAGACCCGAAGATGCATTATATTTTAAGCTTTGGTTCTGCTATTGGAGACTAAAGCATATTCAAGGCATACTTTCGAGGCATCCACTTTCCACTCAAGCATTAGAAAGTGAGCACAAAGTACAGGCAAAAAAAAAATCTGCCTAAGCCAAATGATTACAAACCAGCAGGTGAAAATATGGAGCTTATAATAAAAACGCATTCAGACCTGAGGACAGTCTGAATCCTGCTAGCCATCCTTCCCTTCACAGGACAGTTTGAAAGGGCCAGGCTCTGTCCCAAAGAGCTTTTGCAGTGATGGATTATTCCAAGAGCTACAGTGAGATCAAACAGCACAGAATTCGGAACGTGCTGGAACAAACTCAAGCATACACGTTTTGTAAGCAGTATTAAAATGACAGAGACAAATATGTTGCCACAGACTGTTTGTATGCCTATCAGATAAGAACTACGTTTCAAAGAGGAAATACTGAAGAAAGTAGCACTTCTGATAAGCTGCAGCCTAATGGTTGATTAGTTTTTCATTTTAATCCCTGACAAAACTGATAAAGACAAGTAGAACTTGACGCGTTTGTTTTTAGGATTGCAAGTTTACAAATACCTAATCTTGTATCTTCCTGCTTTAATAACTGATCTGAATCACAGTCAGCAAGGAGGAAGATGCATTTAGAAATCAAATGGACACAATTAGGGCAAACTGAAGTATGCCAGAAAACTTAAGACAGGACAGAAACCTGACTACCTGAAGTGGCAGTTTTGACAAACTAAGTATGGCTGAAGTAAAAAAAAAAAAAAATTACAAAAAAAAAGTAATTCCAGAAGATGCATGAAGATTAGGATAACGAATTAATCCACAGGTACTTCTAAACTCTTAGAGTCATTTAATTCCTACTAATTGTTCACTACTTTTGTCTGTATTCGAAACTAATAAAGTGGGAAAAACATCATGCCTGAAGAATGACGTAAAAAGCAGCGGGGTTATTGCTGTGATACTTTCTAGAATAACAAAGTATTGACTGCACAACAAAAATTAACTAAAGCGACTCAGCAAAACGAACTACCAGGTGTGGACCTGAAACACTTCAGTGTTCCACATCTGCAGTAGTTTCGATGTGATTCATAGTGTTATATGTTTCTAAGATTTCAAGTTATGAGGTTTTAAGTTTACAGATCAGGATTTTATCCAATTCCTAAATCTTATAGAAAGACAGAACATGCTTGTAAGTAAATATATTACTTGCAGTTCTCCATATTAACATTGATGGTAAGTGTTAAGACTGAAGATTGTGCAAATACCACACAGATAATCTACTTTTTTTTTTTTTTAATAAAAAGTAACCACTGTGTTAAATGTGCCATTAGATATAAAAGGTTTGCTTTGTAAAAAGTTTATGTTGTTAGAGTATAAGCAGGTATTTAGTAACTTGAAAAATCATTTTCTAAGAATAAATGAAGTCAACTTTCTTTAGATTTCAGAACTGAGAATTTCGTGTCAAGCTTGAGTGGATTGAGCCAAACCAGGAAACAGATGCATCCTTAATCTTGACGAGAGGTTAAAAAGTTATACGGCAATAAAGACAATGTGTCAATCAACACAGAACAATTCAGTATTCTGGAGGTGCATGATATTTAAAACAAGAATAGCACCATGTCCCAAAGCTTAAAAGAAAGCACACATAATATTGATATTGTGCAGTTCAGACAATGGTAACAAATCCAGGTACAACCTACTGCTTATCCCTGCATGTATTTGGTTAAACAATTAACAGGCCAAGAAACATTAAGCCTGCCTCTTCCACATTCACTGGAATTGGACTCTCCCACTTCAAAGCTGGGACAAATTTTGTTTGAACATCCTCTAGGACATTGCTTCATTTTTCATCTAAGTTGATGAAATATTTTAAGTGTACACACGTATATAATTAACTAAAAGATGCTCAACTCTTGGCTGCAGATGCCGCCTGAAGAGCTGTTTTTAATAGATCGATTCACCTACCTTACTGCTGAGAGTGGTTTTATCACAACCAAGGACCCAAGCTGCACATTCACATGATCTAGTGATAGATTTAAATGTATGCTTACATGTAATTTTGCACAGCATTTTCAAGTAAAGGGAGTAACTCATCTGCTCAGGGCCAAAGCACATGCTTAAGCTCAGTACAGAATCCCATCCCCACAAAGGTAGTGCTCAAGCTAACCTCTATAAACACTTGTCTGTGAACAGCTAGTTTTTTCCTTTTGATCAGAATCAGTTGTGAGGGTATCAAGAACACTTACTGGACAAAGAAGAGAAACTCTTAAGCTTGTTGTTGCTATTTCGCTGTCGGGATCTGCGGTCAGTTTCTCTTTAACTGTTATTTGAAAGAAAAAAAATGTTAACTTTATAGTGATTTTTTAAAAAAATGATGACAAAACAGATTTAAAACTCTGTGCTAAACAATTTACCGTATCTACTGGAAGCAAACAGCAGTACCTACTGTTTCAAACCTGCACAATGAATATGTAACATAAGTAGTCTTTATTAAAGATCATAAATGATAATTTAAGCTAAAACCAGGAAAAGTTCATCTTAAACTAAGATCCCTAGAAAAAATATTTACACAGAGATGTGTCTTTCCATACATACACAAATATATAGCTGGAAGTTACTTAAAATCCATCAATAAAATGAGCAACATTAACACTATTGCTAACTTCAAGAAAAAAAAACTTTGGTAATTCAAACATGGACAAGTCTATGTAAACCTCTGCAATACTCATCAAGCAATCCTGTGATTCAAGACTGAAGAGCAAACTGAGAAATAGAAAACTACAGAAGTACCCTGACAAAATTTGTGTTTTAAATAACTGCAGTGAAAATAACAGTGAAACTACAGAAGTCTTTCATCTCTGCCCAACCTCTATTTTTATCTATAAGGACTGTTTTATAAGCAGCTTTTGTTTAAATGAACAAGTCACAGCTCCACATTCTTCCTGCTCTATGAACCGTACCTACACCCATTGTCCCCTTGTAGACAAAAAGCAGGAGCCACCTGGAAAAACTCTGGATTTTTGTGCATTGTGAATCATACTGGATTAGCACGAGCTAATGCCCGGTGCTATATACCACTGGCTTTGTAGCACTGCATTTACTGGTGGGCTAATTTCTTCCCTCCTGTGGAAGGTCCCGTGCTGTGCACAACGCACATCATCTGAGCATCCCCCACCAGGGCATGAACGAGTCTGACCAACAGCTGCTGGCAGGTGTTGGTATTTTCATCCTTTCCCTTGAAAAGAAAGGTGTGTAGCAGATTCTGTTCGCATTTTTATTATACCGCTGTGTACTTGTCAGAGAAAACAACAAAGCAGCAAACCTCACACTAAATTTGGAAGGAGGGGAGTGGAGGGAGCATTGTGCCAGACTCTTTATCTCCAGGAGCCCTCTCCACAACCACAGTACCGTGCCAAAGGAACAGAAATCGTGTTGACGACGACCTTCCCCCAGCACTTCAGCATCAAGGTTCAGTATTTGCCATTTAGTTCAGCTTGCTCGAGGTACTGAATTACCAGTTAACTATGTAAATACAGTTGTTGTATTCTGAAGAAACAAAGCCAGCATGACTGAACTGAAAGAGATTCTCTTGCATTTTTCCCTACACAGTGTCAACAGGGTTCCTGGACTGGCTCCTAGTACAAACAAAAGCCTCTGAGTCTTTGAATTGGAACTGAATACAAAGAACACCACTATCAGATTCTCGAAACTCAGAGAATTGTAGGAAGTCCAAACCTCGGTTAGTATTTCTATTTCTATTTCAAATCTTCGCTTACAAAAGCTGTTTTTCCTTTTGAAATGAGAAGTGCATCAGACGTACTTAGTGCTCGAGAGTGGTCGGGGTTCCGTATGCCTTTTGCTCGCAACCTCTGCAGTAACACCGTAGAGGATAGCTGCTTAACCAGATAGACTGCCATGGAATAGTTCTGGAAAACAGGACAAAAAAATCAGAATAAAAACCGTTTTAATCAGGAGATAGCTTGCATCTTATGCAATGTTTATGCACTTTGTTACACGATGACAGGGCCCTGCAATTCTGAAGGAGTTAGGGAACGTCAGGAGGCAGTTTTCAACCTAAACAAAACCCACGGTGCTGCAGGAAGCTCACAGGGCTGCAGTTTTAGAGATGCAACAAGAGCGACTTCGGGCTTCACTGAGATTAGATTTAGCTGCAAAACAAGCTATTCCTTCAGCTATCAAAGGAGCACTTAGGGCTCTTCTACAAGTCTTACATCTAAATCAGGACATGTAGCCTACAGCCCATTTTAAAAGGGTAATTTCACATAAATTATGTTAGGTGCTACAGCTGTGCAACACATCCAAGGGAAGCTGTCAGACCAAATATGATCTTTTTTTTTTTTTTCTTTTTAAAAATAAAAGCTGATTTCTTTTTCAAAAGAGGAAAAAAACAACAGTTGTGTCTCTCTGAAAGTAATAACTAAGATGCATCATCTGGAGGGTCCCCTACTCGGTCTGGAAGCACTGTTCAGCCTTCCTTTCTTAATCCTCCTGCACTTATCTGTCTGTGAAATGTCTGTGGCTAATCCACTGCCGAAGCTCAGCAGCAGTAAGGCAGTGAGAGCTCAGCAGTGCCAGGGGGCCAAGGAATACTCTCAGGATCCAGCAAGGGGGGCAGGAAATCACCACTCCCCACCGCCTGTCCTTCCCCTTTGGCAGACCAGACCAGGCGAATGTTCCTTATTTGTGTCAGCAAAGAGCCGGAGATCTTCGCTTCTGCCCCTCCAGAAGGTGATTTGGCATGCAGGCAGGGCAAACACCTCCCCACCAGCTCCCCTTTTGCTACAGGGACAGGGCAGGTAGGACTGGCACCGTGCTCCTGCTGGCATCCCTGAGGGGTCTCAGAGCACCACCTACGGCTCCTGAAGCTTTCATTTCTCTTGCAAGCTACTACCAGCAGGTAAGACCATCCTTCTAAAAATGGGACGTTGTACTATGCATTCACCAGCATCATCACCACCACCCCCACACCCTAGAAACAAAAAGGGAAGCACAGAATTTGCATGCTCGCACTTACTTTTTGATATAAAGAGCGTTCTCCGAACCTGTAGCTGCATCCATATACTTAAAATTGAGAAATGAAAGAGCTGCGCCCCCCCCCCCTTAGCCCCCAGCAACTGTCATGTAGGTTTCCACTAACAAAACAAATCCAAAAAATCCATCCAGTTGTGACATCTACCACTATTTAGGATGTCATCAGAATCCAAAGACAGGATTTCAGTCATACATCTTAGTATAGAATTACACAAATGGAAATAGCATCAGAAACACATTTTAAATATTTTATTCTTGCAACGAATGCCTCTCACATCGTTAAAAACCACTACTGCTTTAACTTGTTTGTTTAATGCCTCAATTAGTATAGAAGTTAGAAAAAAGCTAATTAACATTGTGAAATTATTTACAGACAGCTTGAATCTACAAAGCTAGGAACTTGCCCAAGGCATCTTGTACAGAAGGCTCTTGAAACAGATTGTGTAAAAATCACCATTCTGACTTCAGGAAAGGTAGAGCGCACGAGTTGAGGCATGCAACTGACTCTTAAGGGGAGGGGAGGAGGGGAATTCAAATTTTCTTCCACACAGGCACATCTAAAAATAAAATTCCCCAGATTTAACTGTCAAGGCCTCCAACATTAGGAAGCATTAGATCTTAGGAGTGGGGAAGTTCTGACCAGCACATAATTCTCTCATCAAGGACACCAAGAATTTGCCCCTATCTTTGATTTCATACTGTAAATTAGAAGTTAGCCATTATACTCCTTTACAGCTGAAATATCTATGAAAGCTGAGAAAAGAGCTAGCTCACAAGGGAACAGCCTGGAGTCCATGCAGACTTGACATTTATTTTCCCTAAATTCATGTTAAGCAAAAGCACAGCTCCTTCCTGAAAGCAGTAACCAGATTCCTCAATTTGTGTGCAGATACTTCTGCAACAAACCGAAATAGGTATATTTTACATCATTATTTCTGACACCTGTGGTTCTCGTTAGACAAAAGACAACTTTGAAAAAACTCATTCTGCCATTATTTATTCTGTGATGTAACTGGCGGCTGTTTTACACCCCAAAGAAATCCATCATGACACAGAGGGAGTGAAATACCACCGGGATGTTTTACGACTGCCTGCTGTGCGTGGTTGAGCTGTGAGCATTTTTCCACACTGGTTCAGGAGTCCTGGGCTTTGCACACAGACCAGTTCTTGGACAAAGCTGCATCTCAGGACAATTCACAGGACTTCAAAAAAAGCACGGTTGCAGTGGCAAAGCCAGAATTTTTCAAGCCCATACAGATGCCATAGTGCACATCCAGTGTTTTGTTATCAGCAGAAACAATGCCCTGATTCAAGGACTGACTTGTTAAAGTTGGTTTTTGTCAAGTCCCCAAGTCAGGAAGTGCTTAATGCCTGAAGTTAGGATAAATAAAGAAGTTTTATTTCTTGAACTTGTTATCTGTGCCCTCACCAAGTCAAAGACAGGTGGGCAGTGGGTGAAGGAGAGCTCGCACTGCCAAAAAATTGGAGGACTACTGATCTAAGGGAGCGTGTCCTATCTGCCTAGCATAAAGTAACAGAAACACAACCAAAAGAAGGAACGTCCTACTGTTAAACCATGAAGCATTTTCTGCACAATTAAACTTGCTTATCTTTCAAATCTTTCAAGCAGATGCCAAAGCAGAAATCAGTACGCTTCAGACAGCACTGTGCACCAAGCAAAGTCACTTACTCTTCCGATTTCTGCAGTCCACGAAACAACGATTGTGTTTGGTACCGTCGTCGATAATCTGACGAGTGAGGTAATGTTGATTGGTCTGCTAGGTCGCTTTGGTTCAACACCATTTTTGGTTGGTGGAAGATAGCCCTGGGAATCAAAGTACTTTTTCTCTCAGCAAAATAAGAAAAGTGCTTTTGCCTTCTCCCTCCCCGCTCCCCCCAACCCCACGGCAGTATCTGCTGTGTCCCACCTGAGCCAGGCTCCCTCTTCAGTTTAAAAATACACCTGTCGGACAGCAAACACGAGATATTTCACAAGTCCTTCTTCTTTACGCTAAGCCTGACACTTTCCAAACCCTAACCCTGCCTGCTGGAATATTAAAAGGCAGCTTTGCTGTCTCTCAGTGCTCTTATTCAACCTGCCAAGCTAACATTGCTCAACCCAACCCCGTGCTTTGCCCCAGGACTACTCCTGTTGGTCACTGATGCTCTGTTCCCAGCACACGCAGCCTCCAAAATAGTCCAATTTTAGCCAGGCTCGGCGGATGCTTGTCAAATGAAAATTTACTGTCATGCTTTCAGAGTATTAAATCTTCCTGATCTACTGGCTGGTCTCCTGAGAAACAATTTACTTAATTACCTTTTTCATTCATCTATCCATCTTCATTCAAATGCTCCAAAACGTGAAAACAAAGGTTAGGATACATTCTCAGGCAAACTCCTGACAGACAGCTCTTACCACTGCTATCCAATTATGTATGTCAAAATAACATCTTACTTACTGGAAGGCTGCATGGTTTCCCATTTACTTTCACACACAGATTGGGTGGGAAGTGATCTTCTTGTGGACAACTGGTTTCTGATAAACAAAACCTAAAAGCAAAGAGCTTCCATCACCACTCATTTCTGATGTAATTTAAAGACCACCACTTGCTAGAATGAACATTTTTTCCTCCCACTGAGTTGTGAAAACATGCCAAATCTTGCTAAACAAAGTTCCCAGATTAGCTGTGCGGATCATTAAGCAGGAAAGCACCCCAAAATTACAGGTTTGGATCTAGGCAGTCAGAGGTTTCTCATCAAGATGTCTTGAATTCCTCAGGCTGGGTCTGCCTAACAATGGACTCATTCAGATGTGCAGGTTCCTGTTACAAGAGAGAGATCATCCACGTTTCTTTCCCACCACTTTTCAATGCAAGACCTTCGCAGAGGACAGCACATACAGCCTCTTCAACGCCAGCAAACACCATCAAATGCTATCTTGGTGCCTACCTCAAGCTTCCCAGTTAAGCTCGGACAGGCTTTGATATTTCAAAGGCTTATTTGCTGGTGGAGCAACAAGAAAAAAATACAGCTTTGCTTGCCCTATAAAACATGTACAGGCCAAGAGAGCAGACCATAGATATTCAGAGGACAAACCAAGAGGAGTTTCTTAGCTCCATTGGGCTTCTTCCAGGGGCCTTCCCCAGCCACCCAAAGCACCCCCTGTGGGGGTACAGCTACTCAACACTGACCCTAACAGCCTGCTGCTTGCAAGCAAGGGCTGCTGCCTTCTGCTCCCATCTTCTGCCATTCCCTCCTTGTCCTGTTGTCCACCTGCCCCCACACCAAGCCAGCCCGACCTGCTGATCAGCAGCAGATGGGGGCATCCCAGTGAACGAGCCCCAAAAGCAGCTGTTTTCTGCTCACTGTGGGGTCGTGCAAGCACCAGACCCAGTGCAAGAGAACTGAGACAGCCTCCAGGACCAGGAGGATGAAAGGCAAGACAGCCAGTGTGGAGGAGAGTAAGCTGTGAAGTCACCTTTACTGACTGCCTTACACAGAATTACATGGATGCGTAGGATTTAATCAACTTATGAATCAACTAAAATAACTGATGGGTTAAGACCAGAACTGGTCACTCCCGAAGTCTTGCCTTCCATTCCCTAAAAAAAAGGAGACCGTGGTTTGCCACAACCAGCAGATATTGTGTTTGACCTCTCTGCTGAAAAAATAACCCTCCCTGCACATAAATTGTGAAGGCCCAGGCACCTCAAACCTGAGGGTTGCAGCCTAAAAGAGAGGAGCGTACGCAAAACCAAAAAAAAAAAAGGAAGAAATTAGCTGGTTACAGCTAAGTACATGCAGACTTTTTGACGTGCCAGATGTTGGGCCACCAGGAGCTTCAGGAAAGCTGCGTGGAACAGAGACAAGTAGTTAAGTCTTCCCTTTTTTTCCAAGGGGGCCAACAGCAAGCTTTGCAGCAGGATGAGACTCTTCTCCATACAGGAAAGCCTGACATGTCAGGGAGAAAATATTTGGCTTTTTTAAAATCAAAAACACCGAGAACAGATCACAGGAATACATACCTTAGCTGGACCTGTACTGTGAAGTCACATTTGGTCCCAGAAATATCCCTAGCAAAGAGAGAAAACAAGTTACAACATGCTGTTTGTGTAACAGGTTCTTCCATGTTTTGTCAGGGTTTGCTGTAAGAGGTACGTAAACCCCTTTACATACCACACTTGCCTTCTGGTCAGTCAAAACACCACTCAAGATACAGTGCACTTTTTATTTTTCCAAGGTGAATAAACTGGTTATGTTCTCATCTGCCTACCTTTTTTTTTTTTTTTTTTTTTGTATACTATAAAGAACATTCTGTTGGTCACTTTTAGGAGCATCTTTACACCAAATCTACATAGAACTTAAAAGGATCTGACCGAGGGTGAGAAAGGGCTGCAGGTAGGGCAGTTATGAATTTACACAGCACTTAGTACAAAGGAAACCACCAGACAGTGGTGGTGTTATTTAGTTCCTCACCCTTTTCTTCTCCATCAGTGTACATGCAAAGGAGAAAAACATTCCCCACATGAGTATTCTGAGACACTTTGCATACATTTGTGTTGCTGAAGATCGCATTTTAAAATGAAAGATGTGGAGTGAGCTAGGTTTATGCGGGGTGAGCTAGGTTTGGTATTTGAGCTTTTTTTTTTTCCCCCCCTTGAAATTTAAATGCTGTATTTTTGGTCAAACTCACTTACATTGAGCTGCTGATTTGTTGCACTTGCTGTGGCGTCAGTGCAAACGCAAAGCAGGTTTCTCGAAATCGCTGACTGTTATCTGATGCTAGAAGAGAACAAGAGATCATCACTTTAAAAACAGCAAATAGAGAATAATTAATAGAACAACCTCCTTTCATTAAACCTTTACATATACATACACTCATTTTTATGGCAAGCCCACTAGTTCGGCTTACATCTGTTTCTGTAAGCCATTTTACAGCCAACAAGAAGTTTGCCATTTAATCCCTCTTGTAAATAAAAACACAATAAACAGATGTTATATTCATATATAAAGTATACATTAAAAAAGCAATACAGGCACAAGCAAAACTGAGATAAATCAGCTTAAGACCATCAGTCACGGTAACTCAACATTAAGCATTCTTTGATATTAAATAAAAACAACCCTCTTAGGAAGTCTCAATCACTTCATTTCCTTTAACACATGAGATCATGGATTACCCTGTAAAAGCTTGCAGAAAGACAAGTACAAGGCATGCAACTTCTCACATTTCCAGAATCTATTTTGTGGAGTTAGATGCACCAAACGTATAATATGCAAACAGCCCCAACGGAGTGCTTATATCAGACACCCCTTCTGGGGGGCTGCAGGCACCACCACCCAGCAGAACCATACCCAATGGCTATGAAAATGAAAAAAAAACACACACCAAAAGCATCACCATCTTCCCAGAGAAGTGTCTGACAGGTGACAACTTTCATTTCAATACCCGTATTGATGAGCAAGTTCACCGTTCGATTTCGTTATTAGCATTTGAATGTTCAGTACAGAACCATTGTTCATAGCCTAATAAAAATTTATCCTTTTTTGTTTTACTACAATACATTTCCTGACTCATTCTTAAGTGACAGCTGAGTGAATACTTCAGGGTGATACTTCAGATCCTTGGTTAAAAACAGCATGTGGTAGGCTGGAACCAACAAAAGGAGAGACGCTGACTTCGTATAAATATTAACAGCAGCAATCGCACAAAATTACATTTATACCTTTCTCGTATGACAGCAGTACAAGACCTTGGCATTTTATTACATTACATGCAGCATCCACGTGCAGTTCATTTATCAGCTGCTCTAAAGCCAGATGGGCAAGAATAGGCAATGTATCCTGAACCTCTATTTTTGTGAAAATATTAGCTATAGCCAGTGTTTCTAAAAGCATTAAGTTATATGACAAAATACTTGTTTTTTATATACATGTATTTATTTTTTTTACTAGTCGTTTCCTACACAAATATCGTAACGGGCATACCGTGAGTGCTCCCTGGAGTGCAGAAATAGGAAATAAAGCACAGGTATTAGTAACAGGTTGTGCTGTCAGGTCCAAAAGCTCTCGCTGGGCTGGGGTGCAGCACAGCCTCAAGTGAATGTTTCCTTACACTCCTGCCTGCAGTGTCATCCAACACCATTTTTATTTTAATATATTCTCAGTTCCATTTCTTCAAGTGAAAACACGCAGGACTCGAGATGACAGCCAGACATAATATCACAGTGTAAAGATTTGTGCAAACACAGCTTACGCAATGTGTTATAAAAGATGTCATATACGGGCCACAAACAATAAAAGTTATAGCTACTTTTAGTTACAAAAGGGAGGACCAGAGTTATGTCCTGTAATCAAGGCGAGATAAGTCAGTTATGTTAAATAATGCATTGCGGGCCAGAGAATGGAATGAATATAAATTATTTCATATTTTTAATATCTTTAAAAGTGGCCTGAATTTATTAATTTTGTTTTCTTCCTATGTATTATTTGCTTTATCCTAGAATTTGCCAGCTCTGGTTTTCTTACAGAAGTTCTGGAAGGTCTCTGGAAGCTTTTGTTGCTAACTCCAATGCCTTTAATACAAGGACAAGGCATCGAGCTAAGGCTATCTTCACTAAAAACTAAGAAAGTTAAACAGCAGTTCCCAAAAATCACAAAAGGAAAGTCTAAAACCAGATTTCCCAAGTAATCTTGTTTCCCTGTCAGCTGCTCAACTTTTGGCCTGCTCCAGTTTTGCAGCATTCCCAATTTAAGGGCAGAATTAACACAGATTTCTGCAAAGGCTTTCTGGTGTAGCGAGGAACACAAAGCAGACCAGCAGAAGTGATCCCAAAATTCATTCCCTTCCCTCTGTTCGTTACTGGCTAGTACTAAAATAATGCTTATTTTTGCTAAATAGTGGGATTTTGCCAAGAGAAGCTGTGGATGCCCCATCCCTGGAGGTGTTCAGGACCAGGTTAGATGATGCCCTGGCCAACCTGATCCAGCGGGTGGTGTCCCTGCCCGTAGCAGGGGTTGGCACAAGGTGGTCTTTGAGGTCCCTGCCAGCCCAAGCCATTCTACGATTCTTTGAAGTGAGTTTCCAGCTTCAGTTTCATCATGTTCCTGATTCAGTGAAGTTAAAGCATTATGTATTAAAATGGCAGAAAATGAGAGTTTCTTCCTCAGCGCTGACACGGGAGCTTTGGTAATTCAAGTTCAAGCTGCAGTTCTGGAGGTAAGGCAGTGAACTGCCTCTGCTTGAATCAAGTTCTTTTGCAACAGAAACCCAAAAGCTTTAAAACATCACAGAGGTGAGCGATACCTGGAATTGTGCTGCACATATTAGAGTTAAACTGACCCTTAACTAGAGCCCACCTCGAGCAAAAAAGGGACGGAGGAAGGCTTTGGGGCTGGGCTGGTTTCTTCCTAATATCGCCAGCTGAGGCTCCAAGAGCAAGCCAGCCCCCAGCACTACTTCTTATACTGGCTGTTACCTTCGGATGCACTCATCCCAACATCTGTAAGCACAAGTCCACGGCCCCAGTGATCAGCGATGAGCTCCACCACGCGCCGCTCAGCCTTCCCTCCCCGGGAAGCAGCATTAATCCCCCTCGCAGCGTTTCCAATCTGCTGCTTTGTGTACAAGCAAGCCTTGCGATTACCATGGGAGCGAGGCCAAAATGCAAAGGAGGAAGAAGCAACTTGTTAATTAGAGCAAGATGATCCAAACGCTGATCTTAAAAGACTGCAAAACCCTTGATGGATGGAGCAGTGCAGCCAGAGGAGGACGACGTGCGGCCACACCGCCCAGCACCTCTACATTATGCTCTTGGCATACTGGGAACCAGCAAGAGCAAACAAACAGCCAGGAGCAACAGTGGAAACCCGAGGGTTTGGGGCTTGGTTTTTCAGGTTGTTTTCTTCCCCCTCCTGTTTTTAGGGGGTGTGGGGTGACAGCTCACACATCCTCACGGCGTGCTGCAAACAAAGCGCGAGGCTGTCCCGGGAGGGGAAGGAGGATTTTATTTTATTTTTTTCATTTGTGGTTTTCTCCATACATTTCCTCACTATCTTTTTATATCCTTATCTATTATTTCTGTATCTATTTACCCTACAAACGATGCATGAAAGTTTCAACAAAACAAATTAAACGGAGCTAATTTAGCAGCTCCACCACTCAATGCGAGGCTTCCAAGCTCATCTCTGACTGTACGAGCTCCCATTTCTAAGGATTTCAAGATTTCCCACAGAAGAGATACTGGAAGCCTGGACTTCAAGAGAGTAGAAGAGATAACAGGTTTCTGTTAATTCACCTGGTGTTATCTGCTGGATTTAGGAACACCAAACAGATCCTGATGAGACAAACAGGGTTTATTTTCACAGTTCTGGAGTACAATTAAAACCAGAAATAAGAAAATACAGTTTCATACTAGAAAATCATTTTTTTTATGGTTAAAAACCTCCAACCATGCCCTGCAAACAGCTATGATTATTTAACAAAAGAAAAGCAGAAATAGATCCCCAACTGCAAACTGAGCAGATTAAAATAGAATTTGTAATCTAATAAACCTGGAATCTAGCCAAGGCAACAGTTCAGATGAACACCCTGACAAAAGTTGCCAGAAGCTTTTTTTTTCCCCATAATTATAAATTATTCAATTTTATAACCTTTTCTCCAGCACTCTGTGAACGCTAGAGCTTGCAGGAGGGGTTTGTAGGCCACTTCTCTGCAATCTCAGGGAGGAGGCACGGCGCACGAACGTCTAGCGGGTGGGTTTTTGTTCTGCATTTACATATTAAGAACAAAGAATTTCAAAAAAAAAATGCCATGAGTCGCAAGTATCGCTTCACCTTGCTGCTAAAAAGTTTCCTGAATAATTCAGGAATTTGGAAGGGTAGATTTTTGAAAGTGCATACGAGAAAAGCTTTCCGAGCAAAGTTGTATAATTAAATGAGCATCAGCGGGAACGGTCTCAGACAAGCCATACAAATACCCACTTCCCAGCTCACAGGGGGTGCTGCAGGGAACGATTCGCTACTACTTCATTCAGCCAGCTTCGAGCTAGGAAGAGCAACGAAGAAAATACACGTTTCCTTGTGGACACGTACATACATTCATCAGGAATCAGCACATGCTCAGATCTGTTGCCTCTGCAGGTCCCCAGCATCAGTGCAAGACGCGCTAACATGCCGAAACGTTGCACAAACATTGCAGAGCAGTGTTTTTCCTCCAAAATAATTCTTTTTTTTTTACCATTTCACTACCACCACAGTCTCCCGAATTATTTCGTGCTTTCCTCCTTCAAGTAATGATCCAAACAACATATGGGATTGGTATGCATTAAGGGAGAGTGACTCAATTACGCCTTGCTGCTTGCATATTTTATTGAACGTTTCACACAAGTGATGAGTTTTCAAAATTTGAGCAAAAAACTAGTTTAATACATTGGAATACCACTCATAGGGCTACAACACTTTATTAAAAAATCTATATGAGTATTTTATATATGAAGATAATGAATATAAGTAATAACGATAAATCTACCAATTCTACTCTTTATTTTGAAACAAAATAAAATCTACAGCATCAGAGTGAAAAAAGAAGTGGCTCGAATGCAGCTCAAGTGGCTGCATTTTCCCCAGCTCTAAAAATATTCTGTTCCACCTCACCAGTACCCACAGCTAAAAATAGCCACACAATCTCTCTGCAGTGAAATACCTCTCGCTGTCTTGAGGAAAAAGCCAGCCTTTAAAGTCCCATTCAAACCCAGATACCTGCACGCCTTCACCGATGCTTCCTAACGCGACAGCAGCTGACCATCAGATGGGCAATAAACTGAGGCTGATCTTCATCCATCTGCACGGAGAGTAGCTTATTAAATAGCAAAGGGAACTCATTAATTTCTTATGCAGAAACACACCGGCTAAAATTAAGCTTGCATTTCATAGCATAACAATTACCTTCGCCTTTCTGTTGGCCTGAGCTCTCTGATTTGGCCTTTTCCCAGCGATTCGGAATAATCGCATGTTTATTTCTGGGAGCAGCAACAGTTATGTTAAGCAAGAGGAGCAGCACTACAGCAAATTTTTGCTCGATGCTGTAAGCTAAACAAGAGCTGTCTAATTGGTTATTCACTGAGCTAATCGAGTACGTAATTTTGATCAGTTAATTTTGTCAAAATATTGACCAGAAAAGCCTAAGCGCTGCAGAAGCTGTCAACCCAACATAAATACTCGTGTGCATCTCCCCCCCCAGCGTAAGGTGCCTCATTTTGTTGCACCAGACATTTTGTTTCTTCGTCCTTTCCAGCTCCTGCAGAAGGCGTTGTACCAATTCACGTTCGAGCCCCTTTCAAGTAGCACCGCTGAAAATTTAACACGCCGGCTCCACGCTAGGAAGAAAATTGCCGTGTTCAGATGGAGGCACAGCAAACATTCACCTTTTAAAAAGGCAAAATTCAGGCAGGCTTTGGGTTGTGCTCAGCAGCAAGAGAACCAGGAAATTCATAACATAATGTACGTAAATACTGATAATGCAGCTCGCCCAAATCCTCTTGCATCGATCCAGGAAGGGGCTCAGCTGCACACCTGATTTTTGGAGATTTTTGGGAGGTGAGACCGAATGCGTGCTACAGCACCTGGTAACAGCCATAGGGGGAAAAAGCAAGCTGCTGAGTGGCGCAGAACCGAGGAGACACCGATACACCTTCACTGGGGACCCGCAGCACCTCCGGATGCCCCAGTAGCGCTTTTAAAACCACCACAATTTATGAAGCTCGTGGGTAATGCAAGTGTTTATCCGCCAGCGCTTCCTTCCCATTAACCGCAGCCTTTCAGCGCCGAGCAGCACCGCCGCCACACCAAGCGGGCCCAGAGGTGCTGGGGGTGACAAGGACCCTGCCCCAAGGCCCTGTGATGGGCCCAGGCCACCCACAGTCCCCACCAGCCCACTTTTGGACACCTCCAGCAATGGGGTACTCACCGCCACCTCTCCGGGCAACCCGTTCTGGGTCTCACCTCCTCGTACCCAACTCCTGAGGGCCACCAGAGCTGCACCAGCCCTGTTTGAAGCAGGACCGGGTGCCAGGCAGGGCAGAGCAGGGCCGTGGGGCTGCACAGGGCTCTTCCTACCTGAGCTGTGGGCACCGGGACCACCGCCGAGCCCAGCCCCTGGCACCCTGCGTGTCCCCAGCTACCACTTCTGCATCACCCCCCTGCTTGCTGCCATCCCTCAGTTCCTTTACTTCACCCCAACCACTTACCCCAGCAGACACCGCACAACCTTGACACCTCGAGGCACTTCGAGACCCCTCAGAGGGAAGTGTTTTAAGGAAATTTAAACCCATTCTGCCTTTGTTTGCAGGGCCCAGCTCCCAGCCCGCTTCCACGGCTCACAGCTGCCCTCACAACCACATAGCATTGCTGTCAAGTGACAGCATCACATCCTGGGGCTTAAAACAGATAAAAAATGAGCTCGGGTTCTGGTCAGTCTGCTGCACTCATCTCTGAGGACCATTTGCAGATTCTACTTGACTTTAGTCACCGCTGCTAACAGTTAATACTCAGAAGCAATAGGCATAGCTACAGTGGGGGTGGGAAAGGCAGGGAGTAAAGAGAGCTTATTTGAAACAGTGCCTAAATATACACGTACAGAAATAGCCTGGAAATACTCCAAGGGCTACAATTAATTCATAAGTATTATGCATTTTATAACTTCTCATGATATGTTGTATAAAAAGACTAGATCAGCTGGAAGCTCCGCGCAATTGGACAGACATTTATGGGGTTTTTGGTTTGTTTTCTTTATGTCGGTCACATACTCCTGCGTTTCTGAGCAACACGGATTTCTGGCGACCAACAGGGCCAGCTCCACGCCGACTGTGAGTGCCAGGGCTCTCCCCCTGCCATCCCACCCCATGCACTAAGTGGCCCCAAACCCCATGGGCCCACAGCTCCCCACTGCAGACCTTTTCCATCACGCTGCTGGAGGGAAGGAGCCCACCGGAGCCTCCAGACCCTGCTCAAGCCTCTTGATTGACCCAGACACCTCAATGCATGTCCCAAAAACTCCACTGCTGCCACTCGGGCTGGGTAGTCTTGGCTTCTACCCCTGTGAGCAGAGGCAGTGGGTAAGGACCCCAAGGGAGCCATGCTACGAAGCTGGCACTGCCACATCACTGCCCACCCCCATTCTAGCGTGCTTTTGGTCTTAACAAGCTAGCAACGAGTTTTATAATCCTAGGAGGAAGGCAAAACAATAAATATGAAGTTTATGATTAGATAACAGAGTCCCTGCTGAGCTCGGTACTACGAGCAGCACAACCCACAACACCTTTTCCTGAAAGCCACCCTAACGGGAGGTTGAAGTATCTGTAAGGGTCCAAGCTGAAGACTGGAAGTCCCAGCAGCACTTCTAGCATCTGTGAAGTGATACCAGCGCCTCAGCTGCAAGTGGAAGTCTTAAAAATACACCTTGTAATAGCACAGCTTCCTCCCTCACGCTGTGTGAGCAACACTCCCGAGCCCCAGCACACTCGGATCCTGCTCCGAGTTTATCCACCGAGTGCTCATGGATTCCTTGTGTATTTTGAGTAAATTGTGTGGTCTGCCATAATTCCTTCTACTAAAATTATCAAAAAGATACCCTAATCTGATCCTGGGAAGCGAGGTAGCTTCCTAGCTCCATTTATATCAGAGTCCTGGGTCCTTGGAACCTGGGCATCCAAGCATGGGGAGACAGCAATCTGCTGGGGTGAAGAGGAAGAAATAATTCTCCTTTTCTTTTAACACAGCTGGGTAAAACTACCTCATACTCGAGAGAAACAGGCTGCAGTCGATGGAAAGATTCTCTATATGTGACCTTGAAGCATACCACATGCAAATAAAAGCTGAAGCCAAAAAGAGAAAGCCCAGCGCGCTGTAGTTCGAGCTCTGCTCCAGCACGAAGCAGGAGCGAAGATTTCAGCTCACTCTTGCACAATTAAACGCTGTCGAGCAGGAAGTCAGATGGCTCAGGCCCGAGCTGAGAATGGAGTATTTTGTTGAACTTCCTCCCGCAAAGCACATTTAAAAAAATAACAAACAGAGAAGACAGTAAAAGCGTGACTTTCATCTAAACCATGATACCGATTAGACACAGCAACAGATCAGCCTGCTGATAGACGAAAGGGTGAAACACTCGCCAAACAAAACTTTTATACCTCCCAACCTAGATTTCTACCTGATTTAAATTGTTTAATAGCTGTAGCTAGAACTACAGCCACCCTGAAGATTTTGGTCAGACCAGTTTCAGGCTCTGCCTTCAGGAAGGCATCGTGTCCGTGATCAATCGCGTGCAAAGAAACGTAGGCAAAAAGCCCCATTTCCACAGCTCCGATTTAGGGCCCTGATTTAAGACCCACCATCGTGTTCTGCATCACTTAGCACAGAAGCACAAACAAATTCCAGGCTGATCTTCCCTACGTGTTTCACACAGCTTTACAGGAGTGTGTACGTACATCCCACAGCATAGCCTGTAACCTCTTTAATCCCTGAAATTGCAAAGAAAAGGTTAATCTCCCGGTACAGGCAGGTAAACAAAGACCTATAACCCAGTCACAGCGCTTTTTGGAACAACCACAGAGCTAAGGCAATTAGCAATGACATATGCTGTAACGAGAAGGATTTTTAAGATGTTGTTTAACGATCTGATGTCCCTTCCCTAAGAATCTGGCAGAATTTGGGTACTCATTACTCAGCTCATAGTAAACACGTTTCACCACACACGAGATATTATCTGTGATAGAAGTTTCTTTTAGAAAATTGGCCCCACGCTTAAAAACCAACCAATTAGCCATTCCTATGCACTCACTGAGGGCTGAAAATAAGGAAAAAAAAATAAGTGAAAGCTGCAGCTTCGCTTGAGAAACTAACAACCAAACTTCTCCTATTTAAAGGAGTTCCTATGTGGAAAACAAAGGGGAGAGGCAGTTTTCATACATTCACCGAGGCCAAACGGGATCTCTCTTCCTCCAAAAAAGAAGTGGATGACATGGAATCGTTCACCACAGAGCAGTGTGCCCAGGCTCTCCTTACTGCTGTGAGAGCTCAGGGTAAAGATTCACCCACCACCGTACATTTTCAAAGCAGAGCATCCTTTATTGACTCGTGCACAAAAATACCAAAGATGGTGCTTCCTTGATTTTGCAGTGAGGATGACTTATCAAATATGGATCAAACTGCACTGCATTTGGAGAGCTGCTCCTCCTCTGAGCTAAGCAAGGCCCCTGACAGTCTTTTTGGGATAAGGAGAACGCCGTCACCCCCCAAGCCCAGCTGACACAACCATGACTGCCAGTGTTAGCTGCACGGCTCCGAGAGCACCACGCAGGGGTTTTGTGCTTGAAACGCTTGGAAGGCAAAGCAAGAGACTGTGCTAACCGAGCAGGGCAGCAGCAGGAGAGGAGTCCCACCGTCAGCAGCACCTAGGTGCTATCTGGGGCTCTTCAAAGACGAGCAGGTTGAAGTAGCAGAGGCCGAGTTTACAAGCTCAACTAGCTAGGCAGCTCCGCAAGCATCCCACTCGCTGCTTCCAGTTTTATGGGCTGCTGGAGCCAGAGAAAGTAAAAAATAAATAAATAAATAAAAAGTTAATCAGGAGCCTTCTGCCCTTGATTTTTTGCACGTGTTTCAGAGGCAGAGGCGTTGCAGAAAGGCTCCTCAGCTACTGGTGAGCAGGGCACGGGAGATAAAGCACCGAGTTCCCTCCTCCATGTGAGTCCTGCCCAGCCAGCTGCCAGCGCGGGGACCTTATCGCAGGTCAGAGCTACATTTTGAGGAAGCGAGTGTAAGAAGGTAACATCCATTTCCTCCTTTTGTTCTTCGCATCGAAAATAATAGTTAGCAGACTTAATTTCCTTATCTGTTATTCACATTAGCTTGCGCACTGCCTACCTGCGTACAGTAGCTGGGCACAGAACGCATGCTCCAGTGCCCTGCTCTGCAACTCCCTTCCCCACGGCTTTGTCAAATTATTGTTTGTCTAATTCACAATTACTTCTGGAGGGGACAGAGGACTACCAAGGGCAATCTTCAAACAGCCCCACCTTGAATAGAGAAAGACCAAGGGAGAATCACATCCAAAGATGAGCTTCACTCAATTTCTACGTAACTATTATTTCAGAAGAATCCAAATACTGCCAAACCAGTGGGGTTTTCCTCATTCTCTCTCACACATCTCTGCCATTCCAGCAGGTTCCACTTCAGCAGGGAGACGATCATCCAAAATCCCTCATCAGCTCCTAAGTTTGTTCTTGCGGTGCAGGGAAACGAAGTAAAACTCAAAGTTTCTTGTGCCACCTCATGACGAATCTGCCGGGGAAGAGCAAGCAGGAGAGCCTGCAACGCTGGCCAGGAGCCAAGGAGAAGTTCTGAGTTTGCAGCATGCATCTGCCATTCGGAAACAAAGCCAGAGAACCTCGAAATTTGGTACTTGAGGAAACTCACACTGCTTGCAGCACTGAGGAAGCTCTAACCATTTGGGGCAAACATTCACAAAATCATTTTTATTTTAGTTTTTTTTTTTAATTGGAGAGCCAGTAACTGTAGAAATTGATACAATTAATTGCTTTTTTTTTTATGTAGTTAGAAATCCAAGTCCGCTCTGCACTTCCATTTAAAGCCCCTGAGCTGCACAGCCCATTGCTCCAAGTTGTTCTGCCCTGGGCAGCCCCCACAGGTAGCCCTGCCTGGACCACCTGGAGAGGACCAGATGGAGCCAGAGGGCTCAGCCGTTCTGGGATACTGTGAAAGTGCATAAAAATGCATGTTGCTGGTTATTAATCCAATCGTTTTTGTCATCAACATATACATTAATTACTTTAAAACACCCTCATGACATTTACAGTTCACAATTTTACAATCCGTAGCCACGTTACTTTCCATCACAAAAGGAAACAAACGTCTCTCACGTGCATGGACACTGAAGCTCTCTTCCCCACAAAGCACAGGGTAAATCAGCTTTTTAATAGGACTGCTTCAGACAGACAGAAAGACGAAGAATGCATGTGCAAAACAAAAACCCCAAACATTAACCGAAAAAAAAACAAAATAGATTACTTAGAAGGTGCTTGGTTGGAGTTTCATCCACTTCCATTTTCTTACCCTAGCACTCAGAGTCCACAAAGTGGGGAAAAAAAAATCTCCTATTGTATGTGAACTCCTCAAGCAATAAGAAATGACAGAGCGTGAATTATGGTCTCTTAATTCGGGGCTGGTTTGGCAGGCACGGTGCTGACAGCCAAGCGTTCTTACCGCATCTAGGAATAAATGCATGCCATAATTCCTGTATTGGAATGTCTTGTCGAAATTACAGCGTTATTTTTAAGTATTTATAATGTAAAAGTGATGAAACACATTCCAAGTACCTAATTATCCCGTACCACCAGCACTGTCTGGAATGCTTACCCATCAATCAGATTTTAGACTAGAGCTAAATAGATCCAGCATACCTCTGAAAAGAATACCTGGACCTGAATGCGTGACTCTCTATTTTTCCTCACAATGTCTCAGATGCAGCAGTTAAAACGCGTGTGACAACTGTGCAACAGGCTTCAGAAGCCTGCAGACAACCAGCACTGCTCACTATCGGGCCTCCTTCAGCAGCTCAGACTATTGGGGTAATTATCAGTGTGAATTACCTGCTCATTTTGGCTTCCGAGGGATCCCTTCTGCAAAGGGCAACCTTTTCAGTCACCACCTTCCTATTGCTCTCTGAAATCTCTTCCTCCTACTGGCTGTTCTCAGAGATTTTTGTGCAGGGTTTCAAGACAGCAGAAGGCCCCAGCATCCGAGCAGCCCCTCCGGGAATCAACAGGACCATTGTATTTCAGCAGTACTTACGAGTATTAAAAGTTAGCCACGCTCTGAAGTGCTAAATGGAGTCAACACCAGAAAAATCACCCACTGTTATATAATGCTCCGTAAGCATCAGATGATTCTCAGCAGCTACGCGAGTGATTTATACCTTCATCCAAAAAAAAGCGTTTCAAGAAAAGTCGCCACAACAGCAAAAGAACCATAAGTCATCCTGAACTCGGATGTCCAGGCCCTAAGGAATCACAGCAAATATCTAGCTTGGCATTCTTTCCCAGCACAGACGAGAAGATTTTTGTGGGCCTGATGGACTCAAGGTTTGTTTTTTTTATAATTAAGCTGAATGTTTTTTAAAAACCACTCAAAGCAGACAGATGTGAGTTGTTGTTTTTATTTTAAGTTCCTTTTTCTAAGGTTCAGTTGTTTCCTCTCAAACTCACCCCTTAAATATAACAGAACTTTGAACCACATTTAGTGGCTCAGCTAAAGCAACTAATGAGCGTTACGTAAGATGCCTCTCCATGTAGAACAATCTGTTCCAAAAGTTACCAAAAATAGCAATTCTCTAAACACCGATGTGATGCAATATTTAACCAGTTACTGCACGAGCGGATTAATTCCTCCATTACTAGTTTAAAAAGCCTTCAAATGTTGTTTGCAACCTTACCTAGGCTGGTAGGCTTGATCAGCTCATCCAACAAGTCATAAAAAGGTAACTTCTGGAGTTTTATGTCGGGATGGACAGGGTGGAGCGCAGATGTGAGGTGGGGGAGTTCCAGTTCGTGTTTAGGTCCCAGGAGCGAAACGGGAAGCAACGGTGACGTGGCGGGGTGGCCATCGTAACTGAGCTGTGGAATGGTAGACGGAGACAAAGCGGCTGGCATGGAGCTTGAGTGCACGCTGGGGATAGATAAGTCTGCAGGCGTCATGATTTTCTGCGGGAACCTTCGCCTATAGAGTTCTTTGATTTTCATTTGTACAGCGGGACTGCAGCCAGCCTTTAACAAATGCAGTGCTTTTGTGAGAAGTTCGTGTTTTCGTCCGTGCTTGTTCCTCCCCGCGTAGCCCAGAAGTACTTGCAGTTCAGAAACTCTAAGGCTCATAACCATTTGCTTAAAAGAAACAAAACAAAAAATTAGTATTCGAGTTACATCAGCCTAAACACTAACATTAGGATGCGGCTTAAGCCTGTTAAGCATAACATTTTTCAAGGCACACCACCACTGCTCTTCTCCCACTGATTTTCTGACATGCAATGAAACCAGGACTTGCTCACAGAGAGGTGCATCCACTTCCAAAGTCTGTAACGAGCAATTTTCAAGGGATTTCCATTTGCCATAAGGAATTCAGGACAGCAATACCGGTGAAAAACTGAGCCCGGGACAACTTGCCAGTACAAAAAATTAAACTTGTAAACAGAACTATTTCCTAATCAGTTTTCCGCTAACGTCTGTAACATTTAACAATTTTATTCATCTAGCTGCAAGTCAAAAAAAAAAAAAAATCACGGATTGACAATACCCAAGTTTCCAGTGCTTGCACTTAAAAGCAGCGCCAGCCCTTAACTCCAGGACCCTACTTCACTTCCAAGTCCCTCTCTCACTTTTTGCCATGCAGCATAACTATTGCACACAGGTTCAAAGGAAAGGAGGGAAATGATTGATGCTAAAAAGAAGAAATTATAACTTGAGTCATGTGTAACCCCGTATGACCATTACTGAGTTACAGGGAACTTCAGTTTCGAGCTGCTAACTCCCCTTCTCCCATCAGAGCCACGTGTTTTGTTTTGGATAGGGCAGCTTGGCTTTGCCCTCTGGTAATTAGCATCTTCATTTGCAGTCTTTTACTGTCTCCCAGTATGGGCTAATGAATCAGACTGGTAGGACTTGTAAACTGCTTCACTTCTTCAGGAACTGAGAAAAGCACTATGCAAAGCAGCGAAACCAGCAGTCGCCTGCGCTCACTAAGTACTTCCCCGCCGGTCAAGCAGGAGCCAGAAAGTCAGCTCACCAGCCCGGTTTCTATTTTAAAGCCTGTTTCAGCCCTTGATAGTGGCTTACTCACCATAACAAGGCCCACGACATGAGCTGAAATGATATTCCTGCGGAATTTTGGACTCGCAAAACATCCCGTGAGAGTAAGACGCCTACAACCCGTTGCCACAAGCGGCTATCTGGATCTTCTGCCTGAAGCCATTCAATACCCTGAATACTTTGTCATCAATTCCAAAAAATCAAGTTCTAAATAGTACTTGCAGGATGTTGTGTGTGCTAGTTAATTCGGCTTATCAGGGTCCTGCAATATACCCTCTGCTGAATAACCAAACTCAGCACGGGCGTTCGCAAACAGCCTTCAGAGTACAAATGGTCTCATCCTCTCCAGTTCTTCACTGCGTTAAATACTCAGACATGTGTTACTCAAGGTCTTTTGCCATCAATTCCTACAGCTGAAGTGCCCCTAGTAGGAAGCACACTATACCTACTTCAGTGAAAACAGCCTGAAACTCCTACCAGCTCCTCAAACCTCCAGATTTTCACCAAACGGGTGTCCAAAGGAACTATTTCCCTATGCTGAAATAGGTCGTGTTATTTAATGGTCCTAGATTAGATGATTCATGTACTTAATGAGGAATGCACCCAGGTAGATTTACCTAACTGTGCCACAACACTTGTGCTCTGATGAACTGCACCAACAGAACCGAGCCACCGTGCTGCAAATCCGGGAGAAGCCTCGCTGCAGGCTGGCTCGAAGACTTCAGCTCCTCCAGGAGGCTGCTGACATCCCTTCCCCACAGGAGGCTGCTGACATCCCTTCCCCAAGCCCCAAAAACCTACTTCACACCTCCAACTACAGGCCTGTCACGGAGCCACGAACGGGAACAGCCGAGGCACTCCGTAAGAGCCGCAACGCCTTACTCTTTCAAGACACCTCTGCTACGGGCTGAAGTGTTGACAGCTGAAAGGAAAGCGAAACAAACAGCTCTGAAACACGGAGAGGCACACCACAATGCTTAGCAAGTATTTCTTCAGCAGAACGAGGAGCTGCAGTGAAGGGCTCCGCCTGTGACCGTCACCATCAAGCATCCCCTCCTCGGCAGCCGGCTCCCGGAGCTGCTCCGTGGGCTTAATTTGCTATAAACTTACAGGCCCCGTTGGCAAAAAAATAAAATAAAAAAAATGCTGAGGAATAAGAAATAATTGAGCTAAGTGAGAAACTGCTGCTACGCCCTGGAAGTTCTCCATTTCTGAAGTTACAGGCGAGTGAGGAGTCAGCACACCAACAGCAGGGCCGGTCGCGCAGCCAGGCTCTCGAACCAAAGCAAACAAAATTCCTCAGATTTTCCCCACCCTGAAACAGTCCTTGCGAAGAACACAAAAAATGTTGCTTGCAACGTTAGGGGCACCGACAGATGGGTCAATTAGCAACAGTCAATCACAACCAGCAACAGAGCTTTGTGGTTTCGCTCCGGTTTGCATTTTCCTGGCCAACCTCCCCGCCAGGGCAGCAGCCCCCCGCAGGCAGAGCAAAGGCTCACGAAGCACCAGTCCATACGTTTTTTTTTGCCACACCTCGTGGCAATTCGAGCCCTTTGCTGGCTCAACTACATCAGCAAAGCCACGAGGCGTTTTGCTTGGGGAAGCCTTGCTGGTCCTGGGCGGCCACGGCTCGCTTGGGGCAGTGCAGCTGCTTCCTCCCGACACCAGGATAACCAGGACGAGACCCGGCCCTACCTCTGGCTGTTTATCAGCACAGGCAAGAGGCTTGTTTGCTCCTTCCTAATGCTAGAGGAAGGAACAGGCAAAAAAAAAAAAATAATCAAGGTTGGTTCGAGTTAAATCCAGATATCAAAGAGGGAAAGATTTGCAAACTGCAGTTACAGGTAAGGAGGTGTCGTGTCCTCAAGTACATCCCTGCTCCTCCAGACATCGCACCAGAGAAGGGGAAATTGGGGCCGTTTGGCCAAGAAAAGGTTAAGCTGCTTGCGTAACTGGAGCAGGAGAACCGGTATCAAACAAAGGGGGTGTGCTGAGGGAATCGTGCATTTTGGTACCCAGCATCTAAAGTTTGGAGAGAGGGTGAGGAAAAGAGGAAAAACTTTCAAGGAGCAGAAGAGCAGAAACCAGCTCTGCAGAAACTCGCCGCAGTTTAGCGGAGCGCTTTTTTGACTCACTGCACAGACCTTCAGAGGGTTTAGAAGGTAACCCTGATCTGCACACACACACAGCTGACATTTCCTGCTCGACAGCACAACACAGCCACGTGCTCCCCGCAGACGTTGCGTTAGTCACCAGCATCGCCTGGCTGCTTGCAAACATCCCCCCAACCCACAGCCCCTCGCCCAGGGCTCCCGAAGCCAGCAGAGCCCTTGGGTGCCCCGACAGAAGCCACCACGTTTTATTTATCAGGGAGGAGGGTCACGGAAGCATCCCGAGGCTGCTTTATTTCCCCCCTGTTCCCAAATCGGGGCCGTGGCTCTCCCGGCCAGGAGCCCAAGCACTTGATCCAGTTCCTGCCCGCTGAGGAAACCGAGCTCAGCCACCTCAGCTGGAGCCAAGGGGGCATCCATCCTGCTCCACGCCTGCTTCAGGTAACCGGCAAGGGCTGAAAGAAAACAGCTTCAGGATGCAAAAGCAACCCACGGGCGGCATCCTTCGTCAGCCACCCACTTCTCCCCCGAGGCTGGCGATAGGAAAGGGCGTTCTGCCCCCAGCTCCTTCCCGCATTGCTGCTCCTTCAGTGGCTATACCAAAAGCTCAGGCATGAAAACTTTAAGTCCCCCAAAGTCTAGAGGTGAGGTTTTTACAAGCCTGGCACACACCGCGGTGTCACTGCGCATTTTGCAGCCCCTGACCCACTCGGAGCAGCAGCATTTAGAGCCCCAGCCATCAGACCAAAGCTTTCTGGAAGGGGTTAGTGCTCGATGGCCAGGGATCAGCCTCAGGACCTATCCGGAGAACTGCAGTTATTTCCGGATGCTTATGGTAACCAGAAGCTGTGAACAGGCTCCAAAACGCATTCGAAATATCTGCCAGGACAACCAGCACCATTTGGCTGGGTACCACACCACAGTGTGTGCCTAGAGCTATGCAACAGGTCCCGCACGGCTCCCTAACCATCACCACCAATGCTGGAGGAGGAAGAAAAGTTAGGAACACACCTCGCACCAGGCGGAAGAGAGAAAAAGAAGAAAGAACCAGCATTGTTCTTTTTTTTTTCCCTAACAAAAGGGACTAGGAAGCATTAGATTACTATGGAAATGGTCTTGAATTAATCTCAGCGTGTTCCCAACATCCAGCTGTAAAAATACAGGAGAGTTCCTGCATGCCATGAACAGGCTCTTTAACCCGTGACATAAATCTTCTGGAGAAGAAAGCTGCGCATGAGCTACCTCTGCTCTCACAGGCTGAGCTCCTGGGCTCCTCGAAACGTCAGATTTGGGAACAGGAGAGACCACGAAGGTAAAAATGTTCCCGTCTTTTATGAAGGCACATCCCCTCGTTTCTATCTGCAAGACTTGTGCAAGGAAACTATCGAGGTGAAACTATAAAAAAAAAAAGAAATCAGTCCGCAGAAAAGCTGCAGGAGGGAGTGAAACAAGCGATTCGTGGAAGCTCAAGCGCCTCTGTGACAGGTTGTAACTCCCTGCGTTTGTCTAATGCAACCAAACCACTAAAAGGTTGAAGTCACAGTAATTCAGGAGGGAGGGGAGGCAAAAGCCCAGAAGAACGGCCGTAAATATGCAACGAGCTGCAGCCTGGAAGGAGCCTCTTGGTTTAATAATGAGAAACTCAGCTGTCGGCCAGCGTGGTGCGTCCCACGGCTTGGCAAGGAGGCAGCACTCAAAGAATAGGTGCAAACCAATGGCAGGTACAAATTTTATTTGCCTTTTATTACACGCAGAGGGAGATAGGGTTGCTTTGGTTAAGCAGCACTCGGTGTTTACCCGCTCTATCTGTGCTCATAAAGAACCTTTCACAATTGCGTGACCAAATCCCCACGTTCACCCAGTTGGCAACACAAATCATTTTAATCCGCTCGGAGCGCATCAGTGTGATGATCGTACACTGCAAATGCCACCAGCACTCAATCCGGGCTGTTTTCATCTCCTTTTGTGGGCTTCCTAAGGTCAGGTGCTGTATTCAGGACTTTCCTCTGTTCACGTATTTCTTCCCATGCTAGTGAAGTGAGTGAGATGCAAAGCTCAAGCTGCTGGGTGCTATTTATATAAATTTTTTATATATTTTTTTTGATGTGGTAGGGTATTCGTTATGGTCTCAGAAACGTGACATACCCTCTAAAAGCCTTGACACACACCCCCTGGCAAATGACTGCAGGGGACTGCCCCCGGATCTCCTCTCCATCCCGTTTCCCAATGCTTCTGCAAGAGCACAGCACAACAGACGGTGTGCCCGAAATGCCACTTCGGTGCCTGTACACTCAAACCCCAAATTCTTTTAACACGGTACACGTAAAACCCACACAGCAGCACCCCAACACGCTGGCTGTGCTGCAGGAAGCCTGCCCGACGCTCCCATCAAGTTTCAGTCGGGTTTGATTTAAAGCAAGGCCCATTTTTATCTTAATCCGTAACAAAAGTTTTATGGTTCTCAAGAGATTTGATCCACTAGGTGAGCTATATTAGTACGTTTGCTATTAAATAAGATTGCTGACAGTAGTAATCTTCTTTCCAGGTCTTGGAGACTCAAAAGGTTTTTTCAGCCGCGCTCAGACTTAATTGTCCCTCGTGTATTTATCCCTGCAGATGGGAATTATTTTTACAGAGCTATGCGCTAGCATAATTTTCATGACAAGTAATTGCAGAAATGCTAGTTTAGACAATCTCTGGATACAAAACAAGATGCCTCTCAAGACAAACAGCTTACACCTAAGGCTAATTATGAAGACAATTATTTGCAGCTATTTGGGAGAGGGTCATTGCCAGACAAATTTACTTTTTATTAACCGTGTTCTTATCCTTAACTAAGCCTTCCAACCGGCTGACAGAAGAGCTAATTCCAACGCAATAAACTTCAGCGGAGCCCAAGCCAGCCGCAAACACAGCTGGCCAAAGACCTGCCTAAACGCAGAGTGTCCTATTCTAACCTAAGGGGTAACGCAAAAAGCCTACACTGGTAGAAAAAAAAAAAAATCAGAATATAACTTCCACAGCATTCAACAATAGTCCAAAATATTATCTATTCACTTAAAAAAAAAAAAAACACACACAATTAAGACCAAGAAGTTTCAGCTTCTGGAAGCCATATGGGACATCAACACGCATTTATTCCTAAACCCAGTGATTTAAGTCAAAAAGGAAAATACACTTTTTTTTAACATCCAATTTAAACAAACAATGGTTACATAAACAATTGGACTGATTGGGGATTTCCAGATTTGAATTACCAAGCGAGGGTCTGCTCGGCTATTGTTTGTCAGCAGAACCCTAGGGAATTAAGCTCTGGGTAGTTCCTAAATATCTCAAATATCTGCCTGAAGCACGTGGAGCTGCTGGAAGTCGATTCCGAAGGAGAGCTGGGGAAGAATGCACCTGGAATTCGATGAATGCGCTCGCGCTGCAGCGAGGATAAAGAGGCGGCTCCCACCAGCAGCTCACAGACCCTCCTCGCAGTAGGCCAGGCAACAGCTTCAGGACTTCCACTCCTGCTCTTGGTTTTGTTTTTTGCTTGCAGCAGCTATTTAAGTCTGCGCTGCATCAACAGGCGTTATTCCTTCATGCATGCCAGCTAACTTCAGCATCACTTGAGTAAAACGGATTATTGTCATCATAGATGCAGGTTTTCATCATTTTTTAATACTACTTCCATACATTACAAAACTGCACAGAGCCTTATTCTGCACATGCCATAAGTTACCAGCAAGTGCTGCAGAGTTGGTTGTCCACTGCAAGCTTCATTATTCAGTTAGCTTCATCTGAGATAACACTTCATGGTATGAAATTATACACAGATGCCTAGAACAGACTTCTGTGAGCTCCCGTTGTTGTTTGGGGGTTTTCCTCCCTCATTTGCCCCATTTTCCTAGGGCATAACACAAGACAGAGGCTGCATCACGACTGACTTTCATACTGACATCTGAAAAAAGTTTTCATTAGTAACCATATTAAATTTGGATAACGATTTGCAAAATATTGAACAGCAGACTGAAGCCAGCCTGTAATTGATTCTCCTTTCCCTTGAAAGTAACCAATCGTGCCCCCAGAGAAGGAAAATTAAAAAACTGGAATAATCCGTTCACAATTCTCATTAAAATAAAAAATTAAAAAAAAAGCCAAAATGCCATGTGATAAAATTAGCATCTTCTATTAGATTTTAAAGCAACCCTCCTCAGAAAGCTCCACTGTGAGAAATGTGCCCCCAGGGAGGCAGCAAGCACCAGGCAGGATCCAGGCACAGAGCTAAGGGCATCGTGCACCACAAGGCAGCACCACCTTGTTCTCACCGAAGGCATCAAAGTGTTTGGTGCTTTCATCTGCAGCCACGTGAGCATACAAGGGACGGCAGCAACAGCAAGTCCATCAAGAGAAAATTGGGAAAAGGAAGCTCCGGAGGAAGCGAAGACCAGGGAAGTCAGAGATCAGATAAAACGTCGTGCATGGGGAACGCTCGGTGATTTATCTTTAAAAGATTTCCCTTTCCAAAGGGAGAAACGGAACCCAAAGGAAATAAATCTCCTGACACCAAATACTTACGAAACACGCTGCCCAAATACCCTACGCCCTTCTAATACAGGTCCACCGAGGATAATAATTTATTACCACTAACAATTAGTCTTAATTGTTATGGCAGAAATAAGCAGTGGAGCCAAAAGTTCCCACCGTGTCAATAAACTGAAAAACAAATATTCCATCAAGCAATCATACTGGCATCAATATAGTCTTATTTTTTCTTAATTAAAAAAAAAAAAAAAGCTAGTCATTCTGCACACGACTCCTTTATTTTTAAAAGTCTCCCATTATGGCCTTCAGAGGCGTACACAGAAAGGTGTAAGGAAGCCAAAGCACACACTCTCTTTAAGCAGACATATAGCAGTGAGTCGTCAGGACGAATTAAAAGCTTGAATAGTGAGAAATTCTCCTTGTACTGCTCCTCGGAGTACCAGGTAAGGTGCACCACGCAGTGAAACATCATCTCCCCTGCTCTGCAGGGGCTGCCTAACGCTGCTGGAAGCCGAGGAAGCCTGGAGTTTGCGTATCGGTGCTCCCAAAGCACAGCTCATCAAAAGTTCTCCTCTGCCTCAACGAGGGATGGATTTCAGAGGCATGTTCTAGCAAAGGAAGAGAGGGCATCAATCGGGGAATGGTCCAGCACTGGAACAGGACTTGTGACATTTACTGGAGGAATGCACAGGGCTGCACATCCGACCAGCCCCAAGTCACCCAGTGAAGTCACTCTTACCCACCTGATGTCCTGTCTCAACAAGGCATCTGGAGAGAAGCAACAGATCAGCAGGGTGCCAGCAGGAAAGCTGTGCCTGAGCCACACGTGGCCACCCAGTAACTCCAGAGAAAAGTTTTCCAAATGCTGCAGAACCGCTGTCAGTCACAGCACAACACGAAACACAAATCACAGGTCTGACGGGTTACAGAGCCGTTGAATGTACACTAAAAGCTAATTTATTCCTAACTGGAGGGACGCATTAAAAAAATGAATTATTTATTGCATGCAACAACACAACACAGAATTCACGTTTACATCAGATGGAGGCAGATCAATTCTGAAGTGCCAAAATGCATTTATTACTGTAGAGGCAGAATGAGTCCCTGGCTAAAAAAAAAAAAACACCCTTATGTCACTCGTCCAGAGGCAGGTGGAGATGCTGAACTCTGCAGCTCACCTCCTGCCTCCACAACCTCACCAGTCCCTACCGAGACAGGTTCAGGATCCTGGGTGAGTCCAGTTATTGAGATGTGGATGATTTTTGCAGTGGATGCTCCCGGTGCTATCACCCCACGACTGGCAGGAATCACGGCGATTTCAGCCTGGGAAAGCCACCCCTCTAAAAAGAGGCAGGGGACAAAGGCAGAGAAAGCAGGAAGCTCCGTTTTTCATAGCCCCCGCCACGACTGGTTTCTTCCCACTATGAAAAATGCAGAGAGATGATGGAATAATAGGAGAGGAAGCAGACCTTCCTGCCTTTCTTCTGCATTCAGACGAGGATAAAGAAAAGCTTCAAGTGACACCACCAGACAGCCACAGGCTGCCAAGAGGCATCCAGACTCCTCAGAGAGCTGATCCTAACCCCCAAGCCAATCTCGCCCTGCAGAGTTTGAGGTGTCCTCCTGCTTTCTGGGGATGACTACAACAGAAAAATGAACTTTTTCGTGTGTTAACTGCATCGTGTCACCTCCAGGCTCGGAGACGAGCAGGCAGCGCTTAAGAACCCATTAGTTAGCCGTGATTAATCCCAGGACAAAACATTCAGCAGTGAGTTCGAAAGCAAGCTAAGAATACATTCCCTATGCAATATTTTCCTGGCACACACAGCGCAGACGGGGCCTATAGGAGCACTCCCTCCAAAACCATGCCGGTGTGTGTTACGGGGACGCGCCAGGGATCCGTGCTCAGCGGGACGAGGGACACCCCATTTCCCCACACCATCAGTTCAGCACACCGACACCTGCCCCGCTGCTTCATCCCTCGAGCACTGCATTTTTCTCAGGATCAAAATAAGACCGAAGAAAATTGATCCGTTCACACAATAACCCCTGCCCTGCCTGGAACCGAGCCGCATGATGGAATGAAGGGTTTTATAAGCCAAGTTCCAGCCACGCCTATGATCTAAAATACATTAAAACCATCGCGAGTAAACTCCAGAAACGATCCGGCGTTTAACTTGGCTTTCCCTGCGAGAACAGCCAGGCTTGAAAGAGCTGCCTAAGAAAACTTTGATAGCGAGCTGAAACTTCCACGGAAATCCTGAGCAAGTGGAAGCGGAGGGCGCGGGGCGGCCCCGCAGCACTGCCCCAAAGGCAGAGCTCCTTCGCCCTCCCAGCCCCAGGCAGGGGGCAGGAGGGGGGGACACTGCTCCAGCCACCAAACCACTGCCCCACCTCATCAGCTGCACTCATCCAAATCCCTCTCTGAGCAGGAATTTGCATATATACCAGCCTTTTGTAGCTCTTTAATGTCATCCAAATAATGACTTTCCCATGTCCGTGTATTTGTACTCTGCCTGCCCCTTCTCACACACATGGGTCAGGGGCAGTAAGGAAAAAAAAGTTAGGATCTCATGGCAAAAGAAGCATCTTCTGGGTTTCAGCCCAGCATTTTAGTAGCGTCTTCACCCTTTTGCCTCCTGATGCACTCGCTCGGTAACACACAGCTTCTATTTCCAGGTAAAGAAGTTGTAAGCATCGCATTATTTCATAGCCTTCCTCAGCCTCTGTATCAAAAGAGAAGAGCAGCCTTGTATCAGGAAAAAAAATAACAAAGGGCTCAAGGAATGAAGCAGTGCTTCAACTGACATTTAGCTCAAGTCCTTCACTGAGCTATGTGAATGTATGCTGGGAAACATGAAGTACGTTTCAAGAAAACTTATCTAATTAAGTGAACACAGGGAACAAGTTCCAACACATCTCTGCTTCCCCTTAAAACAGCTTGGCAACACCTCCGAGTTGTACATATGTTTAAAAACAACAGAATAGTGCAGGTGGAAGGAAACTAGGAAAACCTAGTACTCACACAAACCAGGTATTCTTAGAGCATTATTAAAAAATAAAAAATAAACAGGCCAGAGATCCTTAGCTTGCCATTCAAAGTTCTTCTATCATGAATTTGTCCAGGTTGTCCAAACCAGAGAGGAAGGTCAGTTGTGGAGTTCTGCAGGGGCTATGCTGGAGCACGGAGCTTAACCCATTTGTTAACGACCTAGAAAACGAAGTAATCAATTTGTTGACAGAGCTGCTGACATTACGACGTGGTTGTAAGGCTGAAGAACCACTGAAAGACCTCAGACTGAAAGCAATCCAACGCGCGTAAAGGGAGAGCGATGCCCATGGAGACGGGCGGCCCTCGCTCTCCATGTGAAATGATGGGCTCTGCCGTGACCTTTCCCACTCCAGAGCAAGCTTCCGGGCCCAAGATAAACAGACAGACTGAAACATCAGCTCAGCAGCAGCCCAGCACACAAATCATTGCCAGAAATTATTAGAAAAAGAAACAGGACAAGCGATAAATCACTACAGGCTATGCAAATCCCTGGGTCACCCTGATCGCAAAGTGCAGGTGGCTTTGGTGGGCTCCCCTTAAAAAAAAAAAAATTAAAAAGTTTCGAAGTGACAAGGTTCACAGAAGGATGACAGAAGTCATCTGGCAAAAGCTAAGACTACTCAACCTTGAAAATAGAGAACGTAGGGATGTACACGACAGCGATTTATAAAGCCACAGAGCACAAGGAGAGTGGACAGGGATCAGCTGTTCAGCCCCGTTGTTCCACCAAACGGCACAAAGCTCAAATGAGAGGACTTGAAACGAGAAGGGTCTTCACACAGCCAGCAGCAGAACAACAGAAATGCCTGTCAAAATGCTGGGAACAAAAAAACAGCTTAGAAAGGTTGGGGAGGAACCTGTACGAGCACTGGGGAAAGCTCTGCCACAGCCTGCCCCGCTCACAGCCCCCAGCAGGTTCAGAGGACAGAGTCTGGAAGGATTTCAGGGAGGGGGGAAATTATTTCTCATGCTCGTCTCCCTTTCGCCCTTCCCTCGCCATTCACTTCTGCAAGCTGTAAGGAGACAGCAGGGGGCTAGCTGTACTCTCGGCCTTATATTCTTAAACTTCTGTTTATAACCCACGCCTATTTTTAGCCATTTCCAAATGACACTGTCAAGAGCTCTCAAAAATGCTACTTCTCAGCTGAAAGAGTCGAGCTTTAGCAACAAAGAGGTAAAAGTGAAAATTAAGAACTGCACGAAAACCTGGGTGTACACCCCTTAGAAAAATATTATCCCAAGTACTCGCAATTCAACCCGACAATAGCTCTGGTACTCGATTAAAAAAAATTTGAAGTCCTGCCATCAAGTGGCCTCAGCAGATTCACTGCGGAGATACTGCTAAATCAACATGGAAGCTAAGAAAAAGAACAGCTTTGTTTCTGTTCCACTGCTCAAGTTCCTGCATTTTTCATTTTGGTGCAATATATTTATAGGTGTACCAACAACTCCATAGATAGCCTGAGCAGAGCTGTCTCTAACAGATTTTTCAATAAGCTGAGAAAATCTACACAAATACTTGGACTCTTTCAAAGCCTCTTATTTTGCACCAGGGAAACCAGATACAACATCTGCACAAGAGTGAGATCATTTTGTCAGGGGAGTCTCAAGAAACTCTGTTCTGATCTATTCATTCCTCATACTTTCTCATCCACACAACTTTTTACGGCACACTTCTGCAGCTCAGATTACGAGTTTTTACCTGAACCAAACGTGCTGTCCCTCTTGGATTTAACCTCTGCTTGTGTGTGTCTTCTGATTTTCTCAAAAAGTGAGCTGCACCCATGCTAAATTGCCAAGCAAAACCAGGCTCACCGCTATTTCCATCCCACCTTGCATTTTGCCTGCTAGCAAGCGCTGTTTTCAGTCGAAGAGCCTGATTAAGTTTAGACCCCACCATACAGAGGGAGCGGAGGAACATCTTGCAGAAGACTATAAATGAGGTTAAGCAAGAGGTTTCGGCTCTGAATGACTCCCAGCTGACCGTCCCACCCTAGGTGATGCTGAATTCCTTTGTGTGGCAAGAGAGTGGAGGCAAGCTCTCTGCTCACGTGGCAAACCAGCCAAGAAGCTGTTCTGAAGAAGGAAACCACGTTTGCCATGCTAAACAAACCTCACCATATCCACAGTTTTTGCTCTGCTGCACGGCCTCACGTGTTATCCACATCAAGTGATGGATTTAAGATGCTCCTTTTCCTCCTCCCTTAATTATCGTTCTAATTCCTGTATAAATCTCTCATATATCATCTCCTATAGACATAAAGGTCAAGCTTTGGCTGACCTTTGGGCTAGTTCTGTTCCAGCTTTGCATTTCTTTGTTTCACTTACCCTAGATGAGCCCCGTAATACTCACCTGCTGCTGCTGCCTGCCTTACTCACGAGTAGACTGAGGCATCTCCTTAGTCTCAGGACGTGATGCTTGTTTACAGAGGCTCTGCTGTCCCTGCAGTACATGCTCAGGGAGGGAAGATAACAGCAGGGACGTGCCATCCCTAATCCCAGCAGGAGAATAAGATTAAGCAACTGGCTGAGAAATTCTTGGATCAATAAAACTGTAGCAGACACAGGAGTATCAGCAAAGGAGTAAGAACAGAAACGACAATAAAGGTCCACGTCACAGCACTCAGTGAGCAACAGTATAAGGTTACTTGGTTTAATTTGGTCCTGGCTGCTACCAAACATTTTGGAAGATCTGAGCAAGTGTGGATGAGCCAGCATCTCCCATCCCGTGCATCCTCAACTCTGTACAGTCTCCATTTCAAAGGTTTAACATCCTCCACTTTTTGTCTTAGCCCCAAAGCTTCTAAATTATTCTGAAATAGCCACAGGTTTGGCAATGACTGTAGTTGTTCGAAATAGCTTTGACAGCATCGAGTTAAGCCACAGAAATAAAATCCATTTTGTAAACTACCACAAGTCCTTTCTTCTCCTCACCCCCTCCTATCATTTTTACTTGCAAAAGAACCTACTTTTAAGAAGGGCGTTTATTTTTGTGAAGGTACTATATGCAATTTTTGCATTGTGAAATCCGGTTTTGTTTCAAAAAAGCCCAAATGCACACTTACTGCTCTACACAGAGCTGCAGCAGTGACATAGCAACGAGACAATCAATACCTGAGCTTGAAGGAGGACTCCAAAGCTGCTCGAGCACGTCCCAGCAGCCACCCAAACAACACTATTTCCCTTTTGTCTCCTGTTAAGACCTGGGCAAACATTTCTGATTCTTGCAGGCACGTTTGGGTGTTACCCGAAGGTGAAGTTCCTACTTACTGACAGCACGAGCCGAGGCAGCTGGACTGCAAAGCACACACAGTAAATATCAACAACCCCTTCACATCAAACCACATCCACATTCTTCACAAACTCATGGCTTTCTTGAGACTTTTATTTCTTTTTATGGAGGCCCATAAAGCAGAGCCTTCCTCCAGAAGGGCACCTGTAACGTCTTACATCAAAGCAGAAGTTTCTGAAGTGGAAGCACGGCAGCAAACAAACATTTCCGAGATGCCTGCAGGTAGCGAGCCCTCCCTGTGGAGCTGAAGGGCCAAACACCGGGATCACCGTGTAAGAAGAGCTGCAAGAGAACCCAATCCATTTCCCAGCCACGAATCCCCTGAACAACGGGTGACCCCAAGGCCCCACAAGCAACCCTTCTAAAGCACCGAGTCAGAGCAAGACAGGTACAAGTGCCCCAAATGCAGCTGCTGCAGGGGACGGAGCCCAGTGGCTCAGGACCAGGGAAGCGCAGCAGGGGCCGGGCTATCTCAGCACAATTACACAGCACTCACGTCTCAAGTGTTCAGAAGTTCCCTTTTATTTTTCACCATAATGGCACTAAAGAGAAAAAAGATCAGATGTTGACTTCTGCGAGAAGAGAGGATGAACCACACCGATCAGCTGCTGCCCTACAAACACCCCCGTACCTGCAGACATCTGTGTCTACCTGCTGCTTCAAGGGATGCTTTTAAATACTGCTCTTCTGTGGCTGATCCACAGCCATCCTCACCAGACAAGCTGTCCTCAGCCTCTCCGATACCTAGGGTGGCTCTTTTCCCTTTTTTAATGGCATAAAGCTAAACGAGGAGCCTTTTTACCTGTAAAAAGCTAAATGAGGAACCTTTTTACCTGTATAAAGCTAAACGAGGAGCCTTTTTACCTGCTCATTTCTTACCATTTAAGCTTTTTAACCACGATCACTAAATACCTTGGCAACCCAAACCAACCAGAAGCCCGCTGCTACGAAGGACTGGCTGTTACACCTCTCCTCCTCCTCACAAGTGGCAATAGATCAGAACTTTATTTGCACAGCCTACAAACACTTCCAGGATGGCCTGGGAGGGGTTTGCACGAGAAATGTGCTGACGCCGTATTTACGTGTATACAAGAAGCAAATCTGTTTTTATCGGCCATAAAGAAGCGTTATGGATTGGGAATCTGACAGCTAAACAGTGATGCCCAGCCGCCAATTTCAGTCATCTGATATCTGCAACTCCAGCGCTGAGGACCAAAAGCTCGGAAAAAAAAAGATACTGAGACCAAAATACGGGTAAAAATACAATTACAGTGACAACACGCCAAATTATGGGAATGAAAGTAACGTAATCCGTGGACTCGCATAACAATGAAAAGTGGATTATATTGCCTTTAATCACAGAAACACGCAACCCCAGCAACTTATAAAAGGATTAAGCAAAAATAGCTCATAATACAGAAGAGTAAAATTCTAATTGAACGCCGAAATAGGTAGCTTATGCTTATTAGCATTGACAATGTAATTTAGCACGGACACATTTCCATACCAGAGCTCTGCCTGGCACTAACACCACCGCCACCTGAGAGCTTCTCCCCTCAGCAAACTGCCCCCCTGCATTTAGGGGAGGGGTAGTGCCCGACCGCATGTTTTTCAATGCCTTGTTTTCCATCACCATTGTGTGCAAATGCTATTATGAATTTTCATTCAAACTCTTGGCTCACTTTTTTTTTTTTTTTTTTTTTAAGTATAAATTGTGTCTAACAAGAAACACACCAGGGATCTCTCCAATCCCCAAAGGCACTTTCTTAAAAGGAGAGAGAACAAAGGAGAAAACCTCCCAGCGTGTGCTTTCCAAAGCAGCTTCTTAGGACAGTATCAAGAATGACAATACTAGAACATAAGCTTTTCTTTTTCATTCTTTGATCCACGTATAATTGAATTGATTATTGCAAACTGTGTAATGATTTCCAAAAGACTGGAGGAGAAGGCAAAGATCACAACAATCTAATAACCAATTTAAGGAGATGTAAGAAATATTGAAGGAAAGATTTAATCACTCAAGTATACTCCTTCCAATTAGAAAGAGCTTTAAATAGCTTACCTGGAGATAAATTAGAGTCTGCACGCAATTATACACGAATAGTAATTAAGATGAGGAAAATTCACATATGCCTCTGCCTATAGCTAGGAAGGTAAGCCAGCAAAGAACAGACTTTGCAGTTACCTTGTTTCATCAACAATAATGACAACACATTGGTTCGATTAATCCAAAACTTCGAGAGCACCAAGGAATTCAGTAACCTCACAAGTCTGGGACCTGCAAAGTACGTTTGATCTTATCTCATTTTCTTCTTTTTCCAGCAGGACAAACATTTTCAAACGGGGCAAAAGACTGAAACACTCTTGATCACGGTAAGAACACATTACAGAAAACATTATTTTGTGAATTAAAATTGTGGCAAGCAAGAACGACTGCTATTTTTCTTCAGAGAAGCAAGACCTTTTATTTTACCTTGTGCATTTGACACACAACACGTGTTGTATGTCACGCTCCTATTTACACACGTATGCTACACCCACGCGTTACCCCACGGCTCTTTGCACAGGAAGACAAGTTTTAGAGACAAAAATGTGACCAAGTTTCTCTGACAAACTTCGCCTTGCACAGCCAAGTGAGTTACTGTGCAACTCTTCCATTTGATTTCAGTTTTAAAGGTCACTAGATCTAAAATCAATGCCACTCGCTAATTGATCAGAGGAGAAACGCGGAAGGATTCTACCCAAGAAAATTAAAATAACGAAAGGAATTCACCGCTCATTCTTCAAATAGCAGAGCCTTTATCACAAACCCTCTCCTAGCTACGTCTCCTTTCAACATTCAAAACCCAAGGAATGTAGAAGTGTGCTTTCTGGGGATGTACTCCTGCCTGCAAATACCTCGGAGCTGGGTGCAGCAGGTAACAGCTCTCCATCAGTCTCGTTTTTCCAAGGAGCACCAACCTCACCCAGTGCCCAATAACCCAGTGTGTGACAGCCACAACTCTGCACAGAAACATCACGCCCCCATCCTTCCCTCTCCCCGCAAGAGCACATCCACACACCTCTTTTAATTTGTACAGACTAGAGAAAAAATGCATTCAGGCCCCTCCACGCTGAAGTCCTCAAAGTATGGATTTATGAACTAACTTTTTTCCCTTTTATGTAAACTGCCAAGCCCTCCCAGCTACCAAAAAACATCTTTTCACAGAACGCAGAGCTACCCTCCTACAGTCCCAGCTTGCAAGCACCACTAAATATCCTGAGCAGCGAAGTGAGATTGAAAATAAACTAGTCAGCTTGACATTTACCCTTCGGATCCCTGAGGTAGCAACAGTACTTTAAGGAAAAAAAAAAATCATAACTTCCCTCCGCTGGCTCTCGAGAAGCAGGTTTCAGCAAGAGATCAATAAAGAAGTCAGGGATGACAAGCAGACTCCAACACACTTCCAGGAGAGCTCTGAGAGCAGGACGGGCCTCTCCCCTCCGCCGTGCTGGCAGAGAGCTCTGCAACACGTAGATGGACACAGAGCCCGGCAGCCCTGCAAGGGACGAGAGGCTTCAGATTTCAAAGCTCCCGAGATCAATAAGTTGTTGATTTTCATAGGAAAGCCATGCCTTTTAGCACTGCCCGTGGACCACCATCCTGCCACCTTACCACATATTAAAAAGAAAAACTTTATCCCCTAGTTCCTGCCTCTTCTCGCCGCACTCAGGTCAGGCTCGCGTGTACCCAAACCAGCTATTGTGCACCGAAAGCTCTAGAGCCACCTACCAAAACACACCACTCCACTCGGCTTGCCAAGATTAACAAAAGTTTAACGCTGGAATCAAATCTCAACCCTTTATCCCATTATGTGGGAAGCGTAATTCGAAAGAAAAAAAAAAATCTTGGGGGCAACATACCCTGAAAAACACAGAACAGAGGGGAATTGTAAGTGTTTGTCCTGACCTGGCAGACACAGACCCCAAAAAGTTGGAACACGCACAAAATATTTCTCCTCCTTTCCATCCTGCCAGCTCTGTAAGCACCTCAAAACGAAAGCACAAGGACCTCTGGTGCACGGAGAGCTGAGAGCTTCTAGGGAAAGACAAAAGGTTTCCTGGTCATACTTTTAGTTTCTGAAGCCTGTGTTATGTTTGGTACACTTCTGATCCGTGCATCCTCTGTCGTTTTGAAGTTAATGCTCCCAAAACGAAGCCCTCCTGCCGAACGACGACCCTGTGACAGCCGCAGGGAGCTTCTCAAACTTTCCAACACACCCGTGCACCGCAGAGCCCGCACCCCCGCCTCGCCAACGCAAAGCGGCTGGAAACTTTTGCTTTTTTAAAAAATTTTCTTCTTTTTTCCCCCCTTACACAGCGTGTCCCCCGCCACCCACCCCGCAGCCGCTGACGAGCCGCATCCCCCCCTCCATCCCCCTCCGGCTCCCACCGACTTTCTTGGCGGCCCCCGCCGAGTTTTCACGCATTTAGGGCAGAAACCACTTCTCCACGGGGCTTTTAGGGCACAAACAACTTTCCTTGGGAACCTTGCGGCCACAAATAACCCCTCTCCGACACCCCACCGCGGGCTGCCCACCACCCCTACCCGCGCTCAGGCCGCCTGTCAGCCCCCACACCCCCAACCCCGCGGCTTTCCCCGTGCCCGGTGCCGCTCCCGGAGCCCCTCAGGAAACTTCTCGGGGCTCCCGGTGCTGCCCCCCCCAGCACCTCAGCACCCCCTGAGCTCCCACCCCCGGGTTGGGGCTCCCGGCCGCCGCCCTCTCCTTGCTTCTCCCCCCCACCTCTCTCCACACCATCCCCGGGGCCACCCAGCCGCTGTCCCCACCACCACCACCACCACCACCGACAGCGGCTCCCCACAAACGAGGAGCACTGCCCGGCAGGGAAGACGGAGGACAGCTCCCTTCCTTCCCCGCCCCGCTCTTCGTCCACCTCAACCCCCGCTCAGCCAGCTAGGGCCCTTCCACAACCCCTTCGCCTTCCCCACGGTGAAGCAGCGAAGCCGAGCAGCGCCTCCCTGCTGTCCTCTCCCCCCCACCTCCCGCCCGCCCCGGGGCACGGAGCGGGGACGAAGCGGCCGCGGGGGGCTCGGCGGGGGGACGGGCGCTGCGCTCTACCTTTAGTTCCGCACTGTCCGCCATCTTGCGAGGCCGGGCGCAGGCGCAGTGAACCCCGCCGGGACACCGCCCCCCCCCCCCCTTCTCCCTCCTCCTCCTCCTCCTCCTCCTCCTTCCATCCCCGCCTCGCCCCCCCCCGGCACGCAGCGTTTGAATCGCGGCGCCATTTTGTGCCTCCCCTCTCGGGGGCCTATGGTGGATCGCCTCCCTTCACTCACACACCTAGTGCTCCTAGTGCTGGGGGTCGATGAGCCCCCCCCACAGCCCCTCAGGCAGAGCTCAGTGTGGAAAGTTTCCCCCCCCCCAGCACATACACACACAGACGGTGCAGCCCCCTCCCCTCCATCCCGGTGCTGTGAGGGGTCCCCGGGTTCCCCTCAGAGCTGCCCCCCAACCCGGGGTGCCGGGGCTCCCGAAGCGGAGCACCGGAGGGGAGAGGTGGATGCGCATTCCTACAGTTAGAAGTTGATTAAAAATGGGAATTCTCAACTCTGTTTCCTGCCACTGAAGCGGCGGCTTGAAACGCCTGAGGAGCGAAACAACCCGGGGCGAGCCGGGGGCTGAGGGAGCGGGGTGCCCTCCGTCCCCCAGTACCCGAATCCAAAAACGAGATCCAAAAATAGTTTTATTTTCCTGAACCGCTGCACAGAATTCTTAGGGAATCCATACAAGCTTCCCTGGGTTTTTCTCTTAATCACAAAAAGCAGCGAGTATCCACCGTTTGCATCTTTTTAGGGAGGCCTAAAGCACCAGAGCAGAGCTTTAAGATCTGTAATTGCCTGTGTCATCTGGTTTTGGGGTGGAAGCTGTACAACAGCACACCTGATAATATAGAGGGGAAAATGCTGTCTGACAAGATGACTGCAGCAGTTGTGAAGTCAATCAGCTTCAACACTAGCATCTGTCATGCCCCTTGCCTCGATTCGGCTGCCTTCTACTTGTGGCTTGCTCTGTAATTACTGAGCACCATGGCACTTTCTCCACTTGGCCTTCACCTTAGAGTATAGGATGAAAAAGTTTTCCGGAACACAAGGTCAATATTGTACATCCTTTTAAGTGTGCGATAGAGACCAAATTTGCTAGTTTTCCATAGCTTCTATAAAATTCATCATCATGCATTCAGAAAGCACTCACATTATCTGCATTGCCAGATATAAAAGCATTAATGTCTCCACTCTACAGATTGAAGGAAGCATGCTTGAGGCCACACAGGGAATCAGTGGTGAAGAGATTACCACTCATGATTATTACTGAATTATAATTTATATCTCCCATATGACCTGAATAGTTAGCCACAATTTAAAATTAGGCAGTTTCCATTGAGGAAAAAATGCGATAGCAGTATCAAATATCTTTCTACTAAGTAGCTTTTGGATACCATCCTGTTATTAGTAAGAATACAGGCGAAGTCCTGTTTCTCTGAACAAGGGAAAACAACCTCCATCGCTTCAAAAACATGTAATTTCTAAGCATTTCATCCAGAAACATTCCCCAGCTTGGTCTCAAGACCAGATTGACAGAAAGTCGCAGGTGCATTTTTTGACTTCTCTGGTACCCCACTTTCTTCTCCAGGTCATGTGTACGTCCCATTTCTGCTGCAGATACGCCAAGTATCCACCATTCTCATTGATTTCTTTTACCGTTTTTGGTGTTCAGCATTGGCATATCGAATAAAACATTCAGAAAATGAGGAGCAATTAGCAAAGGCTGATAAGTGATACTCAGATACTCTGGCTTAATACTGCATGTAATGAAGAGTTATCGTGGTGTCTAAAAGGCTGGTGTGGGGAGGGGGGAGGGCGCTAGGCAAGATATCTAAAAAAAATAAAGTCAGATGACTACCCAGTACACCCACATGTACCATAATTAGCTGATCTATTTCAGTGGTCTGAACCAGCCCAGTTTAGAATATTTCATTTCAATTGATTGAATATGTTTAATAAACACGATCTTAATATGTTAGTTTGTGTCTAATTTAAAGAATTTGGCGAAAAGATCTATGATCATATAAAGATTAATCCTCTTTTCATTTATTTTTTTTTTCCTGAAAGAAGCTTGCTGCACAGCAAACAGTTTTTTTTTCTCTGCTTCTTCACTTCCTACCAAATTCAGTGGGATGTGGACATGTGCTTAAGTGCTTTGCTAAATCATGGCATAACACTATCAAACCTGACACATGGCCATAAACCACAGTGTCCTCTTTCAAAAATTGCTTTAAATAAAACAGGCTGAGAATGTCTTCAGATACATTAAAATAAGGAAGCAAACTAAATGAGAGGATACAGAATATTCAGTTCAAAATAGTCCTCCCGAAGTACTGTATTTTTACAAACAAAGCTAGTACAGGCCCTTTGTTTTTGAGTTTAGACTTTTGATAGTCCCTTCTTTTTTAATGCAGTATAGACTTTGGTTTGAAGAAGGAACTTAATGTGAAAAACAATCTGTGCTTCTATTTTTACACGATTATTTACAAGTAATGAAACTTTGTTCCTCTCTACTCCTGAGACTTAAATGATGGTTTCTTTGCCAAGAAAAGACTTTGTCAACAGACAGTAATTTCCAGAGATGCTCTCAGTTGTTCCAGCTCTACTGCAGTTCTGTCGGTGATAGCAACATTCAGATTTGTCACAATTCTGTCTTCATTTCAAGATGACATGGCCCTCAAGCAGTGCAACAAGGCTGCTACCAGAGCAGGTTAAGAACAACTACAAAACAGACTTCCACTTGTTAGTCACCTCTGTTTTTCTGAGCAAAAACTGCAATATTTCCTTCTTTTAACCTCTCACACACACACAAACATCCGCCAAGGGAGGAGAAGAGGGATGAAAATAAAGATCAAAGGCTTTTGTTAACCATTCAAAGTTTGGGTATTCATAGTTTGGGTATTTAAAATTCTCAGTTTTCAGAAGTTCATTTCCTGCTTTGTGCCAGATTGCAGTAAAGTAAATGACTGGCCAAAATCTACCTTCCACCCTTGTATCTTCCATTTTCCTATTCTTTAACCTCCCCAGAAATGCCCCATGTCACATAAGTCACTTTCTGAGAACCATGTTCGGGTACAATAACATTCTTATACAGATATTCAGTTTTTCTACTGACATGTTGTTTTCATTAGTCTGAGTCTCCAAGACTTTCCCCTTTTTCCAATAGTCCAAACTTGCTTTCTGCTCAAAAGCAAGGGAGGGGAAGTGTTTTTGATCCTGAATATAAATGTTAAAAGTCACTTAAAGAGAGATTCTCAATGACTGTCTTTTTTGATAGAAAAAACACAATCAAGCCAATAAAAACAATTAAAACAATCTTTTATTTCTGAGACTGTTGGAAGCATAACATTATTAGATGTGTCACTGGTGAAAAAAATAAAAATAAAAAGGTTGCAGAGGTAGATTTTAGTGGAAATTACTTCAATATATGTGAAGAAATTGAATGATGGAGTAGCTAGTACAACAGGTGATAAAATAAGTCCATTTAATTCTTTATATGAAATACACATGGAATTGCTCAATGTGCTATACAGTAAGTTCAACAATGTGAAGTAACTCAGATTCAGCTGGTACACACATCTCCCTCTAAATACACATCCAAGTGCAATATTATATTAATTATATTATATTATATTATTATTATATATTATCACCATCTCTCAAATTAGGCCCAAAACAAGGGCTGCTGCTTATTTAGAAAAAGAACGTTCTCTACATCGTTGCTGGCAGTGTTATTAAAATTTACAGAGAGGGAGTTAATCACCTAAAATCCTAAATTAGAAAAAGATACTGAAGCACTTTGTTAACATTACCTATTTTATATCCTCAGACTTGCCAGTATAACAATATTATTGCAGTATGGAAAGCATATGTAAATGAGTTACTATAATCTTTAATTACATATGCAGCGTTACAGCGTGACACATACAGGCTTCATCTGCGTATTTCCTGTTTTTTCAGTTCCTAAATATCAACTCGCCTTATTACTGTACACATACGAGCGCAGTTTACAACGCCAAGCACCCGTAGCCTGCCTTGGCCGTGATACAAAACTCCTTTCGCGTTGCAATTTTGCGTTAATCTTTCAAAATTTTAATTGTGCTCGCTGCTATTTGAATGCCCTGTAGATTGTGTTCCCTGCCTGGGATTACTGATGCCAAGTCCAGCCCGGCTCCCTGTGTGCTCTGCTCTGCCATACAAAGTGTTGCAGCTGCAGGACAATAGTAATAGGCACAACAATTAGCCCATTCTCTACAACTATTTGCTTAGCCCTTTCCGCCCTAATATCAGCGGGTGATATGTGCTTGCTCATAGCCCTGCTGATGTCCTTAAGGCCCGTCCTTCATAATTAACCTATTCTATATTTGGGCTGTGTCAAAGGAAGCGTCGGTGATGTCAAGTGGAGACCACGTTTTTCGGTGAGGATGAAGAGAAGGAGGTCTCCCCATGGGGCTCCCTGGGGACCAGCCCCACTGCACCACGCAGCCCACAGATCCCAGTGGTGCTTTGCTGCTGTCCGGGGCATTTGGGGCTTTACACCCTCATAAAGCAAGGTGTGGGGGAAAAAAAGGCTTTAGGAGCCGAGGGTTCCCAAGAAAAGGCATTCATGCAGCCTCGTTGGATTTTATGCAGGATTACAGTAGTCACAACAGCTAAAGTTGTTTGTGCAAGGTGATTTCATGCCATAGGAGAACTGTGGTCTGCACTGAGAGGAGGCACACGAGTTATGGACAGTCCTAGCTAAGAAGGTGACAGCATCCCACTGGCCTTCCCACGTTTACTTTAATTACCAACAGTTAACTTCTGTAGCTTTTATCCGAGGAAAACTGCCCCTGTGGAGTGGATCCATTTCTATACATACATTTGCTCACTTTTCTCTGGCCTTTTATTAGAATTTGCATCTCTTTCTTTCTTTCTTTCCTTTATTTTTCTTTCCATGAAAGCTAGAAGAAATGGTCATTCCTGAGATATTCATCTACACTTCAAAAAGCATTTCCTTTGGCTGAGCTGAATTCAGATTTTGTCAACAAAATTCCACTTCACTGAGTCACAATTGTGATTTTTTCCCCATTAGCACCCATTTTCATAACACGTAGGCACAGTACAAGAAGAAAGAGTAAAGCAACTGCAGCGGGCCGTAACCGATTCAGAGTGAGCCGTGAAGTGTGCAGTGCTGTACCAAAGCCAAGCACCACCTCGAGTGTCAGATCGTTCAGGAGCTCGAAATTGGCCAAGAACAATTCAAAACACAATGACAGAAAACTACAGAAAGTTACATCTACTTCCAGAATATCTTCAGAGAGGTGAGGCAGGTTTATAATTAAACCGCACAGACTTATGACATGGACAAAAAAAAACAAGCTTTAACTGTGACAAACTCTTTCATTCCAATTAAAAGTGTTTTTACATGAGACTGCAAGGCCCCAGTGCTCAAGAATTTATTTTTTTACTGGTACTGAGCAATTCCTAACAAGCAAAGTTCTGTGGCAAAGAAAAAAAAAGAATAATAAAAAAATAAATCAAGGTGCTAAATTTTCCATAACTTTGAGAGTAAATGCCTGTTATGATGCTACACGTTACTCCCCCTCATACAGACAGCCTAGGAGTAGATTTTGCTTCTGCTCCTCAGCTCTTCAGCTCTCGTGTTGCCCAACGTGGCTCGGAGTAGGGCGGATGAAATGCAGAGCGAGACGTCAGCAGGTAGCCTCCACCCACTGCATGGAGATGGTATCGCACACGAAGCGCTCACATCTTTTTTTTTCTTTTTTTTTTTTTTAACCTAATCTCTATTTTTAAAGAATCACTTTAGTCCTGGGAACGCTGTAAATAAAGCCGGGTCCCAGCAGCAAGTAGAGTTCATTTCAGATGGCTCTTAGGAAAACAACAGAGCTAATTATACTGTAGTAATTACCTGAAAATTATATGTATGCTGTTTTTCCACCAGTCGATACTGCTATTTTTGAACTTTGCATTGTTCTCATGGATTGCTGGAGTCATGCTGTCTCTAAACGGTCTTCTCATCATTAGCTTAGCCTCTGGTTTGGGGAGAGTGCTTTAGAAGTGCAGCAGCGCCATGTGCTATTTAGCCCAGATCTTTCACGCTTAGCTGCGCTCTTCACCTCTGTACACCCTCACCTATGCTGTTTGAGAAAAATATTTCCATTTTAACTGTCTTTTGGGTATGGATTATAAGATTCCAGCACTACAACAGGGCTCTAAAACAGCCTCCAATTTAGATTTACTCCTGCAAGCTAGGAGACGTGGACACATGTCCCCGATCTGTCCCTCCAAGCAGCCCCTTTGTCCCCACGCTTACAAGGCAGGTGGGTGGACACCAGGACTCCCAGCAAACCTCACCCTAGCCCACTGTGTGCGATGAACAACTGCGATCATTCTGACTTTGCAGAGTCTCATTTCCTCTCCCATCCTGGGTGGGGCATGTTATTGTTGTCTATTTTTTTTGTTTTAAGAGCAACCACTGCAAGCACCTGACAAAGGAAGGCGAGCGCCGCGGGTGAGTGTCGCACCACACTCCCCAGAAGGGAATGTGGTCTAGCAGCAAGGGCAGGAGAATGGGAATCAGGGATTGTTGGCTCCTTCCCAAATAGATTCCTGCCATATGACCCGATTTTGACCAAGTAAAATGCGCTCAGAAGGACTCCTTTATGAAATGGGGATGATGATAATAAATATCTCCCGGGACTGTTGGGAGAAAATTTATTAGCACTTGGAAAGTACTTTGAGATTCTTGGATGAAAGATGATGGAGCTGGAATGCTGGCAACATTAAAATAAATTGGAATAATCTTAATGTTTATTGCATACAGTGCTTTCATCTTCAAAGTTCTTCACTAGCATGAGTGAATTAACAAAGAAAAATATTAATAAAGATCATATTTACTCATAAAATTATTCTCCTGGTGCATATATAAATAGATCTGCCTCCAGTTAAAAAATGTTATTAGGAGAAAACCCAAGCACCAACTCCAGTATTGTGCACTAAATCCCTAGTGGTGCTGTCCATAGCAAGCCTACTTAGAAGTATGAATTATTAGTTTGTACTTTTAAGGAGGATAATTGGACCCTGAGTCTAATCCAGCAGCAACAAAGTCACTGGGAGTTTATCACCAACTTCAGAGCAAAAAATCAGGACTGAGGAAGAAGGAAGAGCCCTGGTTAGAAGACACCTCTGATGTGCCAGGGAGGTTTGTGTGAGGCTGTAGTGAGCAGGCAAAGGCATTTCTCGCTGCCTGACACTGAAGGAGGCTATTGTGCTGAAACGGGGTTTGTTGTGTCTTTGGGAGAAGCCACAGATAATTCAGAAGCACGTTGTGCCACCGGGAGCGACAGGCAGCAGCCCCAGATATTTACTGTCAATGTCCAGAATTAGGGCATCCCAGACTAAACTAGCCAAACGTTGCTTGCAAGGGGTTGCAGACTTTTTTTTTTTTTTTTTCAAGTATATTCTTACTGGCATAGACATCACTATCACGTTATCACTGGGAAACACAGCCCAGCAATTTACTGAAAACCAGTAAATGAGACAGTCCTTCCAAGTGCATTATCTGCATTGATTTCAAACCAGTGCAGAAAGAACAGCAAGGGACGTTTCCCTCTGTGTTTCATTTTCCAGCCACCTTCCCCATCTCAGTTTCTCCAGCTGTAAATATAAATAAAACCAGAGAAAAGGCATTCTGTTGTTATTTTCCCCATTTATTTTGAATTAAACACGTTTCCATAGGTCTCCTTTACTCCAGGAAATAGAATCGCTGCATTCTCCAGCATGATGTGCTCGGACACAATCCAGAACGTAATGGACTATAATAGATTTTTTAAAAATCTATGGTGCACTTCATAGACTCTGGAGGTCATTTTAGGCAGCCCATCAATGCCCGATATAAATGGTTTTGTTCAGAGTGTTTTCTGCACGCCGATCAGAACTACGCACTTGCCAGATGCGCGTCCCACAAAACCAAAGCAATTCTCAATTTTCTCCAGACTTACTGTGGAAAAAAACACATTACCTGTGAAGTGCTTTGTAGCCCAGTCTCAAGACTGTATTGCTGTTGCCTCAGAGCTGGCTGAAGGCTTTACAAAGTTATTCACAGATTAAATTGTCCCAGTTAATCTGCGATGCAACGACTTCCAGGCAAAGCTTCAAATATGTCTGGGTTTGGATAGAAATCAAATGTCACCTTTGGGAAATATCCTTGTTATTAGCATTAGACATAGCTCTTGGTTCAGCCTTCAATAACTTTGCTGAATTATAAGGGGTTTGTTATTGGTGTTTTGTGTGCGTGTCCGTGTGTCCTGTGCTGATGTAGCACGCTTGGACAGACACCATTATTTTTTTTTTTTTTAAGTGTTTACTGTTTCTGGTACTACCAATGCTTTCAGAGGAATTTGCAAGCATTAACTATTTTATGCAACACCTAGCACATGGCAAGGATCCAGTTAAGAGCATATCTCCTCTCTGATGTGGTCCCACGAGGCTGGCACGCTCAGACACAGGTAGCATTTTGCAGGACAGACAAAACACACGGGCAGGAGACGGTATTTCTATTAGCAAATAGCTGCAGAAAGCAGTTTAGTGACAGACAAGACTGACATCCAGACAAACAGCCAAGGTCTTTTTCTCACCATGTGATCTTTTCATAATCCTCCATTTCTCCCCCAGATCAACAGGTTCCTCTTTATTTGTCACTGTCAGCTCTTCGCACAAAGAGCCTTTTGTCTGCGGCTCTGACCCAAACACACGAGATTTCTGTGGCCGTGCTTGGCCATATGCTTTTAAACGGACTAATGGGCTCTCAAGCTATAAAACAGGACCTTGACCCCAGGAGGGGAGGTGGTTGTGTGACAACATCGCTCTGTTTTGACATCATAATTCATCCCTGCACGACGCAGCAAAAGCGCTTGAACCTGATCCTCTACGGACACCAGCGCAGGTACTGCAGTGACAGCAGCCTCCAAAGCCACAGCTCGGGGCAGGGAAGACCCCAGGCAGTCCATAGCTGCTGCTTTATGCTGTGTCTCTCGTGCCTCCTCGGGACACAGCACGTGCTGCAGGAGAAACCACACTGGCCACAGAGCTCCGTGCCCCGCTGCAGTTTGTGCGCGCTGCTCCTTCAGGTCCTGGTGCAGTGAAACACCACGTTCTGGGGAAAGAACAGCACTTTTCCAGTCACCCTAAAAATGCACTGCTGAGGAAGAAGCCCAGAGGCAGTAAGAAGCAAGTTTTTGCAGTTTTCTGGAGTGCAGCACCACGTTGTGCTCAGCCTGCCTGGGGAAGGAGGGCGCAGGGGGCTGCTGCTGGCTCCTGTGAACCTCGCCGCTGAGTTTCTGCAGCTGAACACAGCACGAGAGGAGCTCATGCCCTTTAACTGGCACTTGTTCCTGACTGTCACAGAAACCCCTTTGTTTTCCAGTGGAAACTGCTCCAGAGCCAAATTCCTACCTGTGTCTCTCGGGGTGTGTCTTTGCCCCTCTGCCGCATAAACAACCGGGGGCTTGGCTCAAGGTAAAACCTTCCTGGAGCTTCAAGGCATCTTCTTGAGGGACGTGGTGTTGTGCGGGGGAAAAGAGGAACCTGTTCCCTGCTATTGCCCTTTAATCCTTTTCCCCTTTCAGTTCTTTCACCAAAGCTTTGTGTTTAAACACATCCGTCCTCCTCAGACAGGGCTGTGCATGACCCCTTGCACTCGGGAGCCACTTTCCCTTGTATTTCACAGACCTCGCAGGGTTTTGAGAGCTGACCCTCACCATTTGCTGGTGCTGCAGATGAAGGAGAAGGCAACGAGCCTCTTATCTCCCCTCAGCCTTATCAGGGCCTGGCAGCTGGGTCATGCTGGGGCAGTGCAAGGGGGAGGACGGGCAGCAAGCCCAAAGCTCAACGTCAGAGAAGGGGAAACCCTGCACCAGCAGCACCTCTCTCATTATGAACCTCTCCAGCCTCGGGGTTAGGGGCAGGCACACAGTGCCCTGGTCCCCAAGCTACCACCACCTGCACAGAGCACCCCACACACATCTTGTGTGGCCTTCCTGACCCTGGAAGAGCTCTCAACTAAACATTTGCCTTTCCCATAGCATTCCGCAGTGATTTTCCCATGCAAAGCAAAGGAATAAGTGGGTGAATTTAGTATTAGGCCTAAAAAGCAGAGTTGCACAAGATCCTCTCAGTCTGATGCCTCCACCCAGCAAACTCTTTCAAAACAGTAAGTTCTCTCTTTTGGTCGAAATTTCCTCTTTTAAAGTTGGAAGCCTTTCACCAAAAGGTCTTTCTTTTCGCTACTAATAAAAATCAGCTATTAATGCCATTTTCCCCTCTTTCATTGAAGATGTCCTGCCGTTTTCTTCCATCTAGGAACAAAAACCTCTTAAAATGATACCAAGAAATAATTGGCACCTCTTTGGCAGATTGCTCAGAAATGGTCCTGCGCCCACGTCTGGGCTGCCAGGCGATGCTCAGGGTGTTCCTGGGACATTACAGAGCAGACCAAGGGCCAAATTCTGTTTTGGGAAGCACAGTTATTGCAGAGATATCATGTCAGGGACAGTCCCGCATGGGGCCAGGTCTCGAGCTGATGTAAAAATCAGCTGGTAACAAGGCTCATAGCCAGAAAGCAAAGAGAGGATTAAAGAAAAAAACATAAAGCAAGCAAATATCAGCAATATCCCATGTCCTCCCTCATGCACAGCAGCAGCACAGCCTTGCCTCATGGTTTAAAGCCCTGGGTCTGGTTTTAGGCTCCCTGAGCTGTGGGCTGCCCACGTTCAGCACACCATGTCCCCCAGCCAACAGGAGTAAATTGTCAGTTTTTATCTGGGGCCTGTTCCTCGTTATCAGCTCCGTGGAGTCGCAGAGCGTTCGCTCGCGTGCAGATGCTGCCCTGATTACAGCCCGTTATCACCGCACAGCTCCACAGCAGCATGAGGAGAGCTGAGCCCCAGACCTGTCCCCTTGGCACTGCCAGCCCTCCTTTGGTGTCCCCTGGCAGCCTCTGGGGACAGCGAGGGGCTGGAGGCCAGAGCCCCACATTCTCAGCAGCAGATTCGATCTGTGGTGGCACCAGGCTTTCCTGCTGCTGCTTTAGGGCCTGACACAACGAGCAACTCAGCTAAGGATGCTCAGCCCTAGAAATGGGAAGATGGAGAGCCCGTATTTCACATACCTGTCTCCTCTCAAGGAGCAGGATCAGGCCCATGTACTCTCAGGGCCCTTCACAATCCAGCAGCCAGCCCACAGCTCCACCATGCTGAGACTTTGGTTGTTTAACCCACGGAAATCCACCGGGTCTCAGCCACCAACACCAACCCCACAGCCCTTCTCTGCCCTCACAGCAGCCCCCACAGCTCACCTCTGGCACCCCGCTAGGTTTGGGTGAAGCAAGGACCCTACAAAGGCTATTGCACACTGGTGTTGCTCAGGATGCTCATGCCAGTTTACCATCGGGGACACAACTCACCTGGCTCATGAGGACGGCCGTGCTGAAGGGAGCAGGAGCCACACGAGCAGGGCTGGAGCCTCTGCTCCCTCCCGCAACCCTGGAGTTAACAGGCATACACAGATTTCTCTAGAAGAAACCCTGCTTGCACTTTTAGCCTTTTCGCTTTTCTTTCAAATATTTCTTTGCCCGTGGACATTTTGGGGAAAAGGAAAAAAAAATCCATTTAAATCAACCCCATTGTTTTCACAAAACCGAACTACAGAAAGATTTCGGAACGTGGTTGTGATTTGCCACATCTGTTATTTTTATGCATTATTTTATTGCCAAGAATTTCATAAAAGGTGTTATATAACCGCGCATTGTATCACATAATTCAGCATGTTTCCACAATTAGGAGTCCACGTGAGCATTTAAGCAATGATCTTGCCCAGGGTTTTTTCTGCGAACCTTTCAGCCCAGCCAGCCCGAGATACAAAGATGAGCTGTGGCTGTGGTTTCCTCTGTTCTGCTGCAGACTACACTGCCATTTACTGACGGCCAAGTTCAGCTGTGGCCCGTGCAGCACGGATCTCCTCTGCATCTGCATTTAAAAAAATAAACTTACTTTGCTTGAATCCTGTGCGCTGCTCACCAGAACAAGCAGAGATTTTCCCCAATGTTATATACAGCTGGATTATCCATCTTCAAGACACTAACAGGTCCATTGCTTGCAAATTATTGCAAGACAAGTGTTTACCAGGTTAAAAGCAAAATAGATTCACACTGAAAGCTGCTGATGGACAGTTGGATCTAAGGCTGGAAAGACAAAGGTAGAAAACAATTCTGGGAGTGAAATAAAAAGCTGTATTTGCTGTTCACTTTACGAGCAGCTCTTAAAACACTTGGTGCTTCCCAGCTCCAGGTGAGTGCTCTCAGGGGAGAGGTCACTTCTGGCAGAGGATGCCCCCACAGAGATTATCCCATGGGTGAGCAGGAGTTTGGGTCTGCCAAGCTTTGCCGTGGAAGGGACTGGGTTATTCGGACACAATCCGTGCTCTTGCTGTAGGTGAACTGCTGAGAACTTTGGAAATTTCCAGCCTGGCACCGCTTTAAATGAAAATCTCCATCTTGTTCTCCTGGGTCAGATATTCTGCATGCAGTTTCTAATTTGGACCACGGCTCTGGAAAACTTGATTAGAGCTGTGAAAATGGAATTTTTATTAGGGAGAACTGAGATTTTGCCAAGGTTTATTTTTCAAGGGAGTAGGACCTAATCCTAGAAGTAGTTCCAGGGCTGTGCTATGCTGGATGCCCTTGCGATGGTTTATGGCAATTATGCAGCCAAACCTGGCCTGACTGGTAATGTTTGCTTTGGACAAGTTGCTACAGATGGCAGGCAACTGCAAATGTACTTCCCAGCCTGGTGCAGGCATCACTGAAAACGCATTTCATCTAAGCTGTTTTCCTCTTCATTTTACACATTATTAACGCGTTGCCAAACCCATACTACCTAAAAACAACTAAGAATTTAGAGGCATGGAGAGAATGCAGAGTAATGTATCTGTGTTCAGACAGAAGCCTGTGAGGTGTAAGCACTGGATAGACATCTCCCCGGCGGCTTTCTGAGATCAAGTTTCTGCAAAATCAAACGTGGACCCCCTCTCTGGGTGGCTGCCCTTCAGGGAATAGCACATGGGTTTCCTCCAGGGAACCCACGGGGCTTGCAGCACGGAGCAACCCTCTGGAGGGGCTTTACATCTCCGCAGCAAGCAGTAACCAGACTAAACTAAGCCATAAATCCAGGAATGCATGGGAAAAGAGCAAATTAAAACGTGCTATACTTGGCAGGTTCCTTTGCAAGCGTAGCACTCGTGAAAGGTGACATTAACGGCCCGAGCAGCTGAAGGCTGCTCTTTCTTCCAGAGCTGGGATAGCACAGGCAGGAGCAGCAAAGCCTTCCCCAAAAGCGCTCCCTTCCTCTCCCAGGAGGGTTTTGCCTTGGGTGCAAGAGCTGCTGCGGCACTGTGAGCACGATATCGCCCGCACCAGGGCGATATCGGCTTAATTCCCACACAGAAAAATAGTGAGAATTAATTTGTTAGTGTCAAACTATGCCTTTGGAGGCACGTGCTCACCTTGTGCAGACTTCAATGAAAGCCTGGCCTTCACATGTGCAGCCATGGGCCCTCGGTGTCTGTGGCATGCTTTGAAGCTGGGCAGCGTTAGGAGGTGTGAGATGCCCGGAGCAGCGAGCTCAGCGCCACGGCGCGCAGACAGCAAAGCGAAGCGCACACAACAGGCACAACGCAGGATGTCAAAGCCTGCAACTTCATTACAAGGCAAAAAGAAGATCAAAGGAAGGAGTTCTCAGCTTAAAAATGGGAAAATATGTTTTAAGTTTCCAGGAAACCGCAGAGTTCACTGTTACACGAGCGTAAATGTGAGATTTTGGAAGCGGCGCGGAGCTGCCATGCGCCAGCCTCTCATCCATACAACATGGAAAGCCTTGCTTGCGCCCAAACCTCCACCAAGTTAATTAAAGCCATTCCTCCCCGCATGCGGATGCTCCAGCCTGTTTACATACAGCTCACGGCCATCCTGTTCACACTTGTCCCTGACATACTTGAATTAAACCCAGAGCCCAGCCACGCACCCCCTGCACAAACCAAACCGAGCTGGTTCACTCAAAGCACTCGAGATGAAGGCAGGAGGAGCCTCCAGCCCAGCAAGGACCAGACCCTGGACTAGAAGGGATTTTCCCCCTTAAAAAGGGCCATTTCTGCTGCAGCTGCAGGTTTCGGCTCCGCTGTGGCCACCTGGGCAAACAAATGCCCACGGTGCCAAGGTGCCCACCGTGTCGGCAGGTGACAGCAAACCAGGAGGAGCTGGGGAGGAGCTGGGGAGGTGCTGGGGAGGGCGAGGAGGCTGGAAAAGTGACAGGGCCTTGTGGAGATCAACACCACGTCCTGCCCCTGGGGGCAAGCAGCTGGACAGCAGCCCCACAGGAAGGTCCTGGTGGGACGTGGTGCTGGGAAAGGAGCACACGACAGATGGGGAGATGCAGAGGGAGATGTTTGTTCAGCCCAGAGAAGAGAAGGGGAAGGAGAGGGCTTGCTGCTGTCTGTTCATCCCAAATGGGAGGGTGCAGATGAGATGGAGCCTGACTCTTCTCCCAGGAGCATGGTGAGAGGCAACTCATCAGCCCAGAGCCTGGGACAGCACTTCCTACAGCAGTAAAACTGCACGGAAAGGGCACGCTCCAAGTCAGGTGAATCTTACAAGCACTTCTCTTTTATGCTTTATGGAAGCATGCCGTGCTAGCTGAAGATTAGACCGACCCACTTTCAAAACAAAAATGAACAGGTGATTATTTTTCCTCCCTGTCACCAACAGCAAATAGGAGCTGGAAATCAAAGAGCCATATATAAAAATTTAACACTTCTAAGATGCTTGCCGGCAAGTTCTTTGTACTTAATGATTAGACTTTCCAAGCAAACACGTCTTTTGATGATACAGTTGGTAGAACCTAAATAATCCAAGGAGGCAAATTAAGGATCATTTTCTTCACTTTTAACTCGAGTTAGAGTACAGCACTGTCTCTCTGACACTGCTCCATGAATCCGCTAAGAGCCTGATACCTTTACTAAAGGTATCAGTCCTCATTTTGGGACAGAGCATCTTAGCTATCCACAGCAATACTGCTGATCCATGCCCAGCAGCAGGTCTGGGACCTCAGTTCAGCCCAGGTTTTGCCTGACACCAGGCATTTCACAGGAAAGCTGCTTTTCCCTCTCCCCAGGGCGATGGGAGCTTGTGAGGGGCACAGGAATCTCTCAGGACTGCTCCCCAGCACTGCACAGACAGGGGCTTACACCCACCCACTGCTCTTTTTCCTCCCATTATTCAGCGTATTTCACAATGTCACTGATGGACACCGCCCCACATCATAGCAGCAACACCCATCACCCCAAAAAAACCCACACACAGCAAGTTCCTGGGCCCCCATTCCCTTCCCTGCCCCTGGAGCTGCTTCAGGAGGGACTGGACACCTCCCTCACCGCTCACCCGGGGGGCGATGGCCCAACACTGCCCAACCGAGCTGCTCTGCCTGCGCCCCCCCAGGCCCAGGCTGCTTCTCCAAGGGGTAATTTTAGTATTTTCCACGGAGCTTGCAGAGCCCCTTGGCTGAGAGCCCTGGCAGGAGCGAGCAGCAGCGTGGCGCTGGGAACGCCATCTCCTGGCGTCCTCTGCCTCCAGCCTGCGAGGCAGCCACGGCTGAGCTGACCCCACTGTGCACGGGTCGGTGGCTGAATTTGGGGACCCAAACCACACGGGGACACTTGGCTGGGCCCAGCACATGCTCACGCCACAGCACGAGCATCCTGCATCCTCTGCGGGAGCCTGAAGCGGAGAGGGGATCTATGGGGTGCTTCGCATCGCTGCTGCAGCCCTGCTCGAGAGCCTCCAGCAGCCCCCAGGTGCTCCCACCTAGGATGGCACCCCGAGGGCTTTGAGCACCTCTCAGAACACGAGTCCAGGCTCCAACCAGCAGCCAGGAGTTTAATGTCGGGGTCTCTGGCACTTTCACCCCCCTCCGAGAGCAGCTCTGCAAAGGGGGCTCTCAGCTAAGAGGCAACGCGGCAGCAAAACCCAGCGCAGGCGCAGCTCCGTCACTGGGAGCCACCACGTCTGCTTGCCTCCAAACAAACAGCACAAGAGGGAAATGGCATATGGGGAGAAGCCTTGGCGAGGCTGGAGGTCTGGTGATCAGCTCCTCGGAGCTGCTCTGCCACTGGCCTGAAAGAACAACTCCATCAGCTGCAGCAAGCAGACCTTCTGCTTCCCCCGATTCAGAATTCATCACAGGCTCAAATACAGACACTCCAGGCTTTTTCCTGCTTTAATTATTTAAAAATCCTAACTCTGACTGTTTATTTTCATGGACTGCTACTGCATTCAATTATTTTAAGACCAAAAAAAATATATATATATTTGAAGCCTCTCCCTCATTCTGCTGCTGAAGTTTAATTCACTCTAATTATTTCATATTACTTAGACTATAATAGTTTCATAATTTCTAGTATATTAAGCACTTAATACGTTGTGTCATTTGAAGTCGCATATTAAATTCAGCAAAGTACATTTTAATGAGAGCTAAGTAGTGTGAAAATATTAATACAAGGCAAGAGTTGATTTTTGCACCCACGCTGGTAGGCGCTGGTGCCACACGCAGCGTGCGGGGCAGGTGAGTGCCGGGGAGCAGCAGGGACACGGCCCCGGGTGCCTGGAGCTGGGAAAAGGGGAGCAGGGAGAGGATGGGGCCCTTTTAACACCCCTCTCTAGGACCCCATAGAGGAGCCCATGGGGGTGCTGCAGCACGCTTCTCCCCGCAGCAAGGGATGGGATTTGGGGTGAGATCCTGCATGGTTCCCCCCAGGGTCGCCCCGTGCCACTTCCAGCCCCCAGGGAGCAGCAGGAGAAGCGCTCGAGGAAAGTCTCAGCTGCCCCCCCTGCAAGCTCCCGAGGCCCAACCACCCCATCCTCACGAGGCACCAACCTCTCGGCATGCAGAGCCCGGCTCTAACTTTCTATTTACTTCTCTGCCAGAGCCTCCCCAGCTGAGCACCCCAGCAAGACCCCCCTTCCCGCAACCCCCCCCACGAGAAATCCCACCGGGGTCACGCACCTCAGGCACCAGCTCAGCTCTGTCCTAGGAGAAGTCCTCAGAGACCTCCTCAAAACCTCACTGGCACCCCAAAAGGAGCCCAGGGGAAGCAGCCACCCCCTCGACCCCCGGCTTTTATCCGCGACCACCGCCCCCACCCAGGTGATGCTGGGCAGGTGCAGGGGCACTGCCCCCCCCCCTCCCTCCCTATCCCAGCCCAGCTCGGCCCGGTTCGGCTCGGTTCAGCCCCGGACCCGGCTATTTTTGCCCCATCCCCGCCCGGTCCCTTTAGTGGGGAGAGCCCCGGGCCCCCCTCGAAGCCCCCTGCCCACCGGGGGGGGGCTGCACCGCCGGCTCTGCCCACGCGGTGGCGACGCAGCCCCGCGGAACCCGGGATGCTTTAATGAGCGCCAGCCGCTAATTGCGGCAGCTCCGCGCTGCGCGACCGGGCAAGGCGCAGCTCACACCCCCCCGAGCACCCCCTGACCCCCCCATACACACACCCCAAGCCCCGGCGGTGCCCCCACCCATGACCCCGACCCCCGAGGGGCGCTCCCGGTACCGCAGCCCGGGGGCGCCGCAGGACCCCGGCTCGCAGCCCCTCTCCCCGGGCCGACCCCAGACCCCCTGCCGCCCGGTGTGGGGGGGGGGAGCGCCGTGCTAGGTTAATCCTGGGCTGGAACCAGGTATTTCGGGCTAATAGGTGTGCGAGCCCCCCCCCCAGCCCGCTCCCGGAGCTCATTAACGTAATACTTTCATGTGTGAAACGAGCATATAAATGGGCATTAATGAGCTCCCGGCTGCGGCGCGGAGGAGGAGGGGGAGCGGGGAACCTGGCGGGGGAGCGGGCGGCCCCCCCGAGGCTGCAGAGCCGGGGCTGGACCCCCCCAGAGCCCGGGAGGGCACCGCCGAAACCCCCCGGGGTGCGCGCCCCGACGGGGCGGCCCCGGCCGCATCCTGCGCACCGGAGCCGTGCGGGGCCACCGCGAGCGCCCCCCCATTCGCCCCGTGTCCGCGGGGACCCCACGGCCACGACCCCCCGGGGCCAGCCCCACGGACCAGGCGGCTTCTTAAAGTCGGTTTTTATTAAAGAACCAAAATCGCGTACAGAGGTGCCTCTTCCCTCGAGCGGGCGAGCGCGGTGGTGTCTCTGTCTGCGGAGTCGCGAACCGCCCGTTAAAGTGCTGTTACATCCATAAATGTACGGGGGGGGGGGGGGGAAGGAAGGAAGGAAGAAAGGGCAGGGGGGGGCTCGGGGGGAAATAAATATACATCATAAATAAATAAAAATCCAACAAATACTGTACCAAGAGAATCACAGTACATTTATATCCATTGCACATAGCCACTTTTGTTTCCAGTCTGGACGAGGGTGGAAGAAGCGGACACACAGGGAGGGAGGGGAAGACGCGGAGCGGGGGGGGGGGTCCCGGGGGGCGCGGGGGAGGGACGGGGGGGACACGGTGCCTTCCCCCCCCCGCCGTCCCGGGGCTTCTCCCCGCCGTATTGCCAGTCCGAGAGGGCCGAGCTCCGAGTCCTCTATGTACAAGTGTCTCCTCGTGGAAATGGCTTGTGTGGGCTCTGCCCTCGGCTGCGGCGCGCCGCAGGGCGCATGGCTTCGGGGTGAGGGGGGGGGTCCGGGGGTCGAGGGTGGGGGGCTCACTGGGGCAGCAGCGGCGGCTTGAAGGAGCAGTTCCCCGTGCAGTGCCGCGGGGTCAGCATTTTGCAGGAGAAGTGGTGCAGCGCGTCGTGGGCCTCTGCAAAGCGACAACGCCGTCACCCCACCGCCGGGGTCGAGGGTGGGGGGTCGGGAGGGGGTCGCTCCCCCCTCCTTAGACGGCTGCGCCCCCCCCACCCCCCAGTCCTGCCCCCCGGTACCTTTCAATTTCTGCTGGATGGCGTAGCGAGCTTTCCTCTCCTGGTCCAGCTCGTTGCACAGCGTATCTGGGGGGGGGGGGGTAAAAGCATCACAACGGGGCTGGGGGCACCGGGGTGCGACCGCCCCGTCGGGGGTCCGGGTTGTGCGGCCGGGGGGACGGCGCGGAGGAGGGAGCGGGGGGAGGGCCCGGCCGGGCAGCGCTCCCGGCTGATTTTGCGGCTCGGATTTTAATTTTTGCAATTTTTTTTTTTTTTTTTTTTTTTCCGGGAGGGAAATCGCTGCCTTCGGAAGGGTCGCAGCGTAACGATGCCTCGCAGCTCGCGCTGCCGAGGGGATCAGAGCGCACGGAAGGATGCGGAGTAAAACAAAAATAGGCGTAAATTAAAAAATAAAAAAATATATATATATATATAAACGGGTAAAAAAAAAAATACCTCGGACGATCTGGAGCTGCTGCACCATCTCCTCGCGGTACGCCAGCTCCCGTTTCATCTGGTCCTGGAAGTTGTCTGCGGGGCAGGGGGGGTCAGCGCCGCCCGCCCCCGGCCCGGCTCCCGCTGCCCGGTGCGGGGCGGGCGGGGGGCAGCGAGGGGGGCTCGCCGGTACCTTTCAGGCTCTGGAAGTCCCTCTCCAGCTTCTTCCTCAGCTCCATTTGCTCCAGGACCAGTTTTTGCAACTCGTCTGTTTAAAAATACATGGCGGGGTCGGGGGCAGCCCGCGCCTTCCCAGATGGAGGCGGCTCAGCGCGGCGCTAATCGCATTACGTTACATTAATCACAGGAGTTAATCACTCCTGCCGAAAACCTAAATACCTCGAGCCGCGAGGAGACGCCGGGGGGTCCCTCCTGCCCGGCCCCGGCCCGACGGGAGGGGGCAACGGGCGCCGTCGGGGCGCGGAGCTCCGCGGAGCGGCCGCTCCCCCCCCAGCCCACCCCGTCGGGGGCCGCCCCCCGGCCTCACCTCGGGCCAAGTTTTCGATGTCCTTTTCCACCAGCTGCGTCCCCGCCACGTCCATGCCGAGGCCGTCCTCTCCTGCGGGGTCGGGGGCGCGCACGGGGTCAGCGCCGCCGCCGTCGGGGGAGCCGCGGCCGCGCAGAGCCCCGCGGAGGGGCCGGCGCTTACCTCTGTCGGTATTTACAGGGCTGGGATGCGAGACGTTCCTTTGGTCCTGATAGGATTTTCTGGTCTCTAAATCCTCTGCCGTCGAGTGATTGTCTTCTTTATCTTGCTCTTAAAGTTAATAAACCGCTTTTCAACCATAAGCAACGAAAGTATGGTCCTGATATATCCTTAATTACATAATTAAGGACAAAGCCCTCGTTAAAGCCTTCTTAGCGGACATCCTAATCGCTTTGCCGCTGGAAAGTAGCTTGCTGCCGGGAGCTTGGCCCCACCGCGCCGCGCGGCCCCGCAGCCCCGGCCCCGCAGCCCCGGCCCCGTCCCACGCCGCCGGCGGGGGCATCCCCGGGCCCGGCGGGGGCCTCGCCCCAACCCCTCTCCAGAAACCGTTCGCTCTCGCTCTTCTCCCAAAAACCCCCCAAAACGAAAGCGGCGGCCGGGGCTCCCCCCCGGGGCCGAGCGGCGGGGGGAGGCGGCACCCAGGGCCGCGCCGTCGATGGGCACCGCGCCGCCACCCCCCCGGGGCCCCGGCCGGGAGCCCCCCAGCCCCCGCGGCGAGCTTTACCCTTGGCCTCGGGGGTGCAGAGGTAAGCGGCCGAGGCTCCCAGGGAGGCGGCGGTCTTCAGCGGCTGCAGGTGCTGCTCCCCCCGCTCCGGCGCGTAAACCTACAAAAAAGCGAGTTCAGGGCCGGGGCGAGGGGGGGAGGCGGGCAGAGCCCCCCCTCCCCGGGGCAGAGCCCGCTGGGCCCCGCACCTCGTAGGCGCTGCCGCTGCTGCTCCGCTCGGGGCTGCCGTCGGGGGGCTGGCCGCCCTCCTCCGCCGCCGCCTCGCCCGCTTTCTCCTCGGGCCCGTCGGTGGCGGCGGGCAGCGGCTCCTCGGGCCCGGCCAGCAGCCGGGGCGGCGGCGGCTCCCGCTCCTCCGGGGCCGCGGCGGAGGCGGCGGCGGCGGCGGCGTCCTCGTCGTCGTCGTCGGGGAAGCGGTTGGACTCCACGTCCACCTCGGGCTCCTCGGCCGTGTCCCCCCCGGGGGAGAGCGAGCGGTAGCTGGAGCTGCCCTCGCTGAGGAAGTCCGGGGAGAGGTAGCCGGGCCCGCGGGCGGCCCCGCCGCCGCCGCCGTACGCCTCGCGGGTGCCGTAGAGCTTGGCGATGCTCTCGGTGTCCTTCACCACCGGGCGGAAGGCGGACAGGTAGCTGCCCTTCCTGGGCAGGGGCAGCGGGCCGAGCAGCGCCTCGTCCCCGGAGCGCTCCTCCTCGCCGGCCGCCCTCGACAGGGCGCTGGAGCAGCGCTCGCCGTCGGCCCCGGAGCCTTCCTGCGGCGTGGCGCTGCTCCGCCCGCTGCCCGACGGCTCCGAGCCCTCCGGCTCGCCGTGCCGCCCCGCCAGCCCCGACGGCTCGGCCGCCGCCGCCGCCGCCGCGGCCGCCGCCGCCACCACGACGGCCGTGGCCGCCGCCTTGGCCTGGCTCTGCGCCGGGTAGGGCGGCACGGGCAGGCTGCCGGCGGCCGGCCAGAACATGGGGAAGGACGGGTAAACGCCGCCGTCCTTGGCGGCGCCGGGCTGGTGGGGCGGCTGCGCCGGCTGGTGCGGGTGCGGGTGCGGCGGCCCCCAAAACATCCCCGACGGCAGCGCGCCGCCCTTGCCCGGCTCGCCGCCGCCCGCGCCGCCCAGCGCGTCCTCCTGCTTTTTGGGGCACAGTCCGAAAGCGGCGGCCGGGAAGCCGTACGGGTGAGGGAAGAGCGGCGGCGGCAGCTTCTGCAGCATGCCGAACCCTTTGCTGGGCACCGGGATCACCGGGTAGCTGCGCACCGCGCCCGCCCCGCCGTGCGCCCCCGCCGCCCCGCCGTGCGCCGCGGGCAGCCCCAGCGCTCCGCGCTCGCCCGCCGGCTCCTGGCCGCTGCAGCGCAGGCTCTTGTGCGCCGGGGCCAGCTCGGGGCCGGCGGGCGGCGGAGGGTGCAGCGAGGCCTTGGCCGCCGGCGAGCCTCCGCCGGGGCCGGCGGCGGGGGCGCCTTGCAGGGAGAAGGTCCGCTTGCGGGTGCCGCCGTTGAACATGGCCTTGACATCCTCCCAGGCGTGCGACAGCTCCTCCGTGGCCGTCTTGTCGCTGAGCTTGAGGTGGCGGCGCCACGAGTTGAAGTTGGCGGCGTCGGGCTGCGTGTACTTGGAGTCCGGGGTGCGGTGCGAGTGGAAGATGAACTTGTTGGGGGAGAAGTACATGCTGCAGTAGCTGCACTTGATGCACTTGGCGCGGGAGCTGTTGTAGCGCGCCGGGATGAAGCTGCCCCGCGAGCCCCAGGCGCACTCGTGCACCACGTCGAAGGCGAAGTTCTCGGGCAGCTTGGGCGGCTTGTGCTCGCCCAGGAAGGACTTGCAGAGCCGCTCCGCCTCCCGCTTGGTGATCATGCCGCAGCGGCGGGAGGAGATGGGCATGGCCCCGGCCCGCCGCAGGATCTCCAGCTGCACCGGCGTGCACTGCACGCAGGTGATGCCCAGGGCCACCCGCCGGTTGTGGATCTCATTGTAGCTGTAGTTCTTGAGCAGCGTGTTGGAGATCTGCGCCAGGCACAGCCGCTCCTGCCCGTCGATGACCAGGGACACGATGGGCACTCCGTACAGAGAGGTCTCACCCACTTGGTTGGGCTTGAGGGTATTGGAGCCCTGGTACGGCTGCAGCTCTTGCTTTGAATTTGGGGAGGAGCTTGCATCTCTCCCATTTCCCATCTGACTGGCGATCGCCTCCATTCCCCCCAAAACGCCCCTGCAAAACAAAATCGGGGAAAGGCGCCGGTTACCACCGCTCCCGGGGCCCCGCCGCCGCCGCCGCTCCCATCCCGGCCCGGCCCGGGGCCGCCGCGCATCCCCAGCGCCGCCGGTCCCGGCCCCGCCGCAGCCGGAGCCCGGGGGGAGGCAGCGGCCGCCCGGGGCAAGGACGGCCCGGGGGGTGCGGGGGGGACCCCGCTGCTCGCCCCGGGGGTCGAGCCGCGTCCCTTTGTGCCGGCTCGCCGAGCCGTGCCGTGCCCAACCGAGCCGGGCCGTTGCGGCGAGCCCCGGGAGGGCTCCAACGAAAGGCACCGGCGGAGGCTGCCCGGTGCGTCCCGGTGGGTCCCGGCGCGTCCCGGTGCGTCCCGGAGCGCCGGGACCGAAACTTGCCGCTCGCAGCGGGGCGGGCGCCCCTTCTCCCGGTGCCGGCGGATCAGGGCCCGGGGCGGGCAGGAGCCTCCGCACGGAGCCCGGGGAGGGGGGGGAGCACAAATGGGCTTAGCCGGGCTCTAAGCGGCTTCCGCGGCCATCACGCGAACCGCCGGCAGCGGCTCCCCGGGACGCGCCCGGCCCCGAGAGCCCCCCCCCGGCCCCCCGCCGCCCCGCGGCACTTACCGGGGCTCCGAGCCCGGCTGGACGGGCGGCCGGGGGGGGGCTCTCCTCGGGGCTAGCGGCCGCCTCGCAGCCCCGGCGCTCCGCTGCCCACCGCCGGGGCCGCCATCCGCCGGGGGCCGCGCTCCGCCGAGCGGCGGGCGGGCGGGGGGGGCGCCCCGGCCCCGGCCCCGGCCCCGGCCCCGCCGAGCCGCCCCCGCGGGGAGCCGGGCGGGCCTCGGGCACCCGCTGAAGGCTCCCGGCCGCTCTCCGGGGCCGCCGCCCGCCCCGCCGCCGCCGCGTCTGCCCGGGCGAGATGCAACAAGAGCGAGTGGCCAGCCGCGCCGCCGAGGGAGGATCCGGAGCCGTACTTGGAGCCGCCGCACATTGATCCGGTGACAGCTAAAATAACGGGAAGACACACCCACTTAGCACCAGCATATTTACATTAACTGCCTCCGGGACCCCGCGGCCGTCAATCACCGACGCGCTCCAGTCAATCACGGCGCGGCTCTCAGGCACGGGGGGGCGCGGGGGGCCGCCACCGAGCGGGGACCCGCCCGGGCTGCCCGAGGTAAGAGCGCGGCCCGGCCCCGGCCCCACCTGCGAGGGGCTCCGCGGGCCCCCTCCCCGCGTCCCCCCCCCAGTCCCTCCGCGCCCCCCGGCAGCCGCCACCGGGAGGGGCTCGGCGGGGGCACCCGCGGGGGGCCGCGGCTCGTTGCGAGTTGGCGAGGGGCGAGGGAGGCAACGAAAAGAGGAGCCCGGGGGGGGCGGCGGAGGGGCCCCATCGAAATCGCCGCCGCTCGGCTCCCGCCGGGCCCCCCCCGCCGCCGCCGCCGCCCCCGGGCTGAGCGCTCCGCCGGGGCTGCGGGACCGGCCGCGGGGGGATGCGGGCGGGGATGGGAGGTGGGGGGGGGGGGGGGGGAACCGGGCCGGCAACGAAATCGCCGGGCGGAGGCGGCGGGGGGGGCACGGCCGCGGGTTTTCGTTCGCTCCGGGGGCCCCCTCCACGCCGGCAGCACCGGCGGCCACCGGAGCCGGGGGGGGGGGACACCCCAGGTCCTACCGGCGCGGAGGGGGCCCCGCAGCCGCGTCTCCGCCCTGGGTGGGTTCCCGCATGCAGCGTTCGTCACGGCCACATTAATTAAACTGTAATTAATCATCGCGTCCGGCCGCGATCGGCGCAATTACACTGATCAAACAGAAGTTAATAACGGCGCGGATCGCCCCCAGCTATCACTTTTGTCCCCGGCGCCGGGAGGATGCGGCGGAGCCGGCGCGGAGCGAAACGCAGGTGCGGAGCCGCCGATGCCGCGGTCCCGGAGGCTGCGGGGCCGGAGCCGACCCCGCTCCGCTCCCCCCGCTCCCCGCAGCACCGGGGCCGGAGCGCGGCCGCCGCTGCCCCCGGGGCCCCGCCGCACCGGGGGTCGGGACGCCCCGTCGGGGGGTGGGGGGGGGACACACACAGACGGGATGGGTGCTGCCGGCCGGGCCTTGCAGCGCGGCCTTCCCGCGGCGATGGCAACCCGAGCCGGTAATTATTCCTCGCCTTTTAATTATTTATCCGCTCCCTCGTCCTCCAGCCGGGCGGACGAAGGAGCCGGCGGTGGGAGACCTGGAGGCGCTGCCCCTCTCGCCGCCGGCTCGGGGTGGTCCCCGGGGGCTGGATGCCCGCAGTGCCCGCCGAGTCCCCCCCCCTCCGGGCCGCGGCAGCCCGGCTCCGGCCCCTTTTGCTGCTCCTCGCCGGGCTGCGAGGCACCGGCGGCCCCTTCCCGGGCTGGATGGGGGGCGGCACGTCGGGGGTCCCCAAGGGGCAGGGGGCTGCGGCTCTGCCCCGGCCCCCTCGGCCGTGCCCCGGCCGTCCCCGCTCCCCGCAAGGCTCCGTTCCCCGCAGAGGCTCCGTCCCCGCACGTCCCCGTTCCCCGCACCGGAGCCGGCCGAGGCCGCCCCGACAGCGCGGAGCCCCGGGCCGGGGAAGCTCCGCTCCGGCCCCGCCGCTCCGGCCGCTCTCCCCGCCGGCTCCCCGCTCCTCGCCGTATCTTTTAACAGTTGAATTGACTGCAGTTTTTGTCAGTTAATTAGGTTTAATTTACATAATTAGTACAGTATAAAGAGTATTGGGGATAATCAGGAGGTACGTCTCGCTTACTGTGTAAACACGGATTCGGAATTAAAAATCAGATGTAATTAAGGCGTGTGCGCGCGGCTTTTAATTGTAATGAATTTCTAATTAACGCTCAACGATCGCCGCACGCGAGAGCCGGGACGTTTGCGGGCGCCGCCGCCGCCCCGGGGCCCCCCCCGGGTCCCCCCCCTCCAGGCCCGGGGGTGCGCGGCCGCCGAGGGGCTGCGGGCAGGGAGCTGCGCCCCGACGGGACCCCCGCGCCCGTGCCGCTGGCGGGCGAGGCCGGCGGATAATTTAGGTTAAAACTTAGGGAGCCGTGTCACGGGTGTATAAATAAATAATCACCCGGGGCCGGCCGCGAAAGGCCCTTCTCTCCTGGAGGGCTGCGCCGAGATTGCCACATAAATCACGGCGGTCTAATTCAGTGGAAGTTTAATAAACGCCTCCTATTGGAAATGAATGTTCCCCATTTAACAGTTGTATCAGCACCATATAAAACCATGACCCCAATAAATTTAATTTTAGAGGCCGATCAATCCGGGCTTCTCTCTATCGATCCGCAGCGGCTCTGCGCATTTACAGCCTCTTCCGCGGCCCTTCCCGGGGAGGCGGGGGGGGGGAAGGAGCGTTTCGATTAGACTCTTTATTAGGAAAAGATTGCTCCGAGAGGCCTGAAAATTAAACGGTGACATTTTAATTACTGGACATTGACAAAGGAAGCGGGCGGCGGCTCTCTGCAGGCCGGGCACACTCCGCCCGCCCCGACGTGCTCAGCTCCCGCTGGGCAGGGGGGGCGCGGGGACACCCCCGGGACCCCTTCCCAGCGCCCTGGCTGTGACCCCCCCTCTGCTGCTTCCCCCCCACGATTCCCCCTTTCTGCACCCCATTGATGCTCCTCAGCCCCTCGCCTCCTTTACTTCCCCCTTCACCCCCCGACGGCATCACTGCCCTTCACCTCTGCGACTCCCCCGAACCTCCCGGGCCCTGCCTCGGGACCCCCCCCCACATTTTTTCGGGGGCTGCGGGGCTGTTCCCGAGCCCCTAGCACCCCGCAGCTGCGACCCCCGACGGGACGGGACGGGACGGGACGGGACTCGCCTCCCCCTCAGCTTTGTCTCCGCTGCCACGAAGTCCCCCCCCCGCCCCAAAACCCCCCCGAGATCCATTTGCCATGCAGCGGCCCCGGGGCTGAGCGGCCCCTTATAAACCTTGAACTTTCGCTGCAGGACGCCGCGGGGGGGACCGGCGGAGCGGCAGCCGCTGGGGTAGGCAGTGAGGCTCACCCCATAAATCCCGGCTGGGCGCACCCCGGTGCTTTATGGCCGTCCCTTTACCGCCTGGAGGTAAACCAGCCGCGGGGCAGCTACACCGCAGCACTCCCTCTGCAGCCTCCTGCAGCCCAAAATATTTGGAGATTTTTATATATATATATATATTTTTTTTTCCTCCCCCACCAGGCTTTCACCCACCTGGCACTGCAGCACCGCCAAGCCGGGTGAGCGGGGTCAGGCTCTGATCCCCTCCGAATTTGTGCCCCGTGAGCCCCCTCCCCAGCTTGAAAAGTCCCCAGTGGAGGCTGAGGATGGGTTATCCAAAAATAACTGCTGTGACTCAGCACCCTGCCACCACGCTGCGGGGCACGGCTCCTGCTCGGTGCCACAGAGCCCCATTGCTGCCCAGGGCCCGGCTCCTGCTGCTGCCCCCTCATCTGGGGCTTTTGGGGTCGTGCTGGTTCTGCCCAGGGCAGGGGGAGCTGTGTGGGGTACGGGGGGGCCGAGGGAAAGCAGACAAAAGGGCGCTGAGCAGCTGGAGGCTGCAGCCCTGCTCCTGTACCGCAGCAGGCAATGGAGAACCACCCCCAAATAACCTCGCACAACAGAAGAGGGACCCTGAGCCCCCTCTGGAGCACCCTCTGGAGAAGCTGGGGGTCCGGAGCTGGTTGTTCTGCGGCTCTCCAAGCGCTGGGGGTGTCTGTGACACGTTTAACTCAGCACCGTCAGAGCCTGTCGGGTGCCAAGCCCTGCACAGGCCGGCTGCTGGCGGTGCTGCTTGAGTGGGGGTCTCGCCCGTGGGGGTCTCACCCGCGGGGTCTGCTGGCTGCACACCTTCGTGCGAGCACAGGACGAGCCTCTGCACAAAGACGCTTTGTCCCCAGGAGGCTGAGCCGCTCTGCGCCTTGCGGAGCTCTTGCAGGGAGCAGCGTGGGGGCCGCCTGCTTCCAAATCCCTGCAAAGGCACGGGATTTGCGGCTCCGATTCCCTGAGCCCGAGGGTGCCTCCACTGCCCTTGGCCCCTGCGCTGCGGGGAGCAGCCACCGGTGGTGACCCCCCTGAGCCCCCCACCGTGGCTCCTGCAGCAGCCCCCGCCTGCCTCCTCCCTCCTCTTCCTCTCTGGCTGAGGCCGAAGCCTTCCTGGGCGCCTTGGGTGCAGCCCTGGGGGCTGGATGCCGGTGGCTCCCCTCTGACCTCCTGCCCCAAGCCTTCGCTCTCAGCCAGCAGGTTAGATTATTTTCTTTTCTTTTCCCACAAAGACCCAAATACCCAGGTTTTGCTTCAGAGGTGCCCCCCAGGCTCCCTGCATCACGGAGAGGGTCCCCCACAGTCCATCCCCTTCCCCTTGCTGCCTCCCGTTAAACTTTCCCTGTAGGACCACAGAGCTCCACGAGCTGCTCGCAGATTCCACGCTCCGGTTTGCTTTTGCTCTCTGATGTCAGAAGGATCAAATGAAGCTCCTCGGCGCTGTTTCCAGTGATTGCTCGGTTGCAGGGGCGGCCGGTCGGTGCTGTCCCTGCCCCACAGACGTTAAAGCCCACGGCGAGGGATGGGACAGGGACCGCACGCAGCCCTCGAAGCCGCAGCCGGCCGCAGTCCCCACTTTGTGGTGCCTTTGGCAGATGCACGCGTGCACGCAGACACACACACACACGCACGGGCAGCTTTTCAGGCTGTTATTCGGAAAACAAAGGCTGCCACTTTGCCTTTGGAAAGCTGACAGCAGGATGGACTTGGCCACAGGACACGAGAAACAAAATCTTTTCTAATTCTGCGCCGTGTGTAAGGGCAAACACCCCCCCGGCTTGTCTCAGAGGATGAGCGCCTGGCAAGGATCAGGGGCAGAGAAAACTGGAACAGTTGAGGCCCTGGCACCGATGGGCATGCCCAGTTTTTCCCAGAGCCTGGGGGCTCCCCAAACACCCCCCGATACCACTATGACTGACGTTACGGGGACGGGCACGTGCAGCAGCCAGCACCCGCAGCAGCACCCAGCGCCTCGAGCTCTGCCTGGTGGCTGGGGAATCCTCCCTGCCTGTTCACCTCCCATTCCTGCAGCAGGTTTTGGGGCTGGGATGATGTTGGTGCAGGGCTGGAGGCAGAGCAGCCCGGGGCTGGGCTCGCAGCAGCACATTGTGCGCATCCTGCTGAGAGCAAAGTCACCTCTGCGAGCGCGCAGAGCCCGGCCAAGGCAGGATTTCCGCGGCTGAAATGCAGCACAGCGGCTTGCAGGGTGCACGCCGGGGGGGTTCCTTTGTCCGTCTGCGTGGGTGCCCCCCACCAGGCTTAACCCAGCTCCCAAAACCCCACAGAGCACCGGTGTGGGCTCAGCACCCACTTGCTGCAGGGAGAGGAGCCCAGAGGAGCAGGGACCCACCTGGCGTGGCTGGGAGCACCCAGGGGAGGCCAGGACCGAGCTCAAGGACTTGGGGAGGGAAATGGGACAGAGGCCCCAAACTTCCCCCATGATTGTGGGATTGATTAAGCACACTGATGAAGACAGCAAGGTTAATACCTGTGCCAGTGAATTATGCCACTGTCAGCCTGCTAGCCGGCAGATTTGTCACGTTCCCATCAGCTGGCATCCAGCGCAGGTTTTCAGGGTGACGTCTTCCCCTCGCGACCTCCCTGCCAGCGCCAGCGAGAGGAAAAGCCTTGGTTTTACTGACTTTTTAAGTAAATCTGAGGGAGAGACTTTTTATCCAGAGAAAGCTAATGCAAACTGTTAGAGATAAATAAATGAAAGGGCTGCCTGTAGTCTGGTTGGCTCAAAGGGAGGAAATTTGTCTCACTTTAGAAAAAGGACCTGAAGGTATCGGTCCCGTTGACTCATTCATTGTACTGTTATCTGCCAGGGAGGTTGTGACATCAGAGCAATTAAGACAAACTTTAGTCTATAAGTTCATGCCTGCAACCTCTATACATCAAAAGAAGACAAATGATCCCTCCAAGGAAGGAAACAAATATTTTCCAGGCTGCTTCCAAAGTAACATTTAGGATTTGTAGCGCTTTGGTGGGAATTTTTCACTGCGTGTTTTTCAGGCTGCTGGTACGTAATAAATTACCTGAGCTTTTCTTTTAGCAAAAGTTTATTTCTAATGCAAAAACAAGCAAACAAACCCCTCAACCTCCTCCCCTGCCCACGTCGCAGCAGTGCTCAGTTTGCTGACCTAAACCCCTGTTTACACCCCAAGCCTGCCTGTCACCCTCCTCTTCTCTGCTGTGTTTTTGCAGGAAGCATCCGAACACAAGGACTGATTAAACGGGTGCCAACCTGTTGTGAAAACACACACAGACACTGCAGGACTGACAAACACAGCAGAGATGCTCATGTCTTTTTTTTTTCCTCTGCAGTAAGAGCAAAGCCAGGAGCTTTGCCCAGCAGCAGTGAGCGGTGCTCCCCGGCTCCTGGTGGCCACCACCACGCTCGCTCGTGCCCCCAGCACCAAGCCCCTTCCCCAAACAGGCAGTGGGGACACGTGGGGAGCACGGGGCCAGCTTCAGCCCTGCTGCTTGCACCTCGTCCTTTCCCCCACGAGGTCAGGGGATGCTGTGAGCCCATGTTGTGCTTCTCAGCCTCCTCGCACGGTGCAGCAGCAGCACCCTACAGCTGCTGCCAGCTCCCCGTGCCCAGCCGGTGCTCCCCTCTTAGGAGAGGGCTGCCCTCGGTTGCTCCCTCTGCACCTCAGCAAAGCCACCACGTTGGTGTGGCAAGGGCTGCAGTCACCTTCCTGCACACGGGGAGCACCCCGAGGTGCCCGAGCCATGGCTGGGTGCTCTCTGCACAGGGCTGGGCGCTGCCTTCCCTGCGTGGCTCTCACAGCAAGCCCCCAGGAGCACAGAGCATCACCCATCACATGAGAGCACGACTCCTGATACACCTGACATGCTTTTATTCCCTCACCTCCTTGCAGGATGGGCAAATCCAGACACTTTCTTATTTTTTTTTTTTCCCTTAAAAAACAAACAACAATCTCAAACAAGCATTTCGTGGATGTCTGCGCTCAGAAGACAGCCAACAACTCCTTAGGAAGTCCTCCAAACAGTCAGCGTGTCGCTCTTACAATAGCAAAAGACTAACAGTTAAAAAATACTCTGGAGCCATGAAATATACAGTACATTCAATAACAAAAAAATATAGATAAAAATACTTGCTTTAAGGCTGTGTACAGTTTAACTGAAGATTAATCTGAGGACATTAAATTGCTCAGCAATAAAAGAAATGTGTGAAGGAAATTCCTTAATGTGTGTGTATGGGAGGGAGGGAGGCATCAACAAACATCCTGAAAGATTTTGCTGATGCTTCTAGAAAATATTTTTAGCAAAATATGATCCAGAAAGACTGAGAGTCCGAAGCGAGGGACTGCTTGTGCTAGTCCCCGACGAGCTGCTGCCGTGAGCTGCTCCAGCTCACTGCGGTCCTTGCGTCGATCGCCGCTCCTCCAGCATCCTGCACACCCACATGGACACCACCTCGGCGTTCCCGTCGTTGTACTGCATGATGAACGGGTGACCCTGGAGAAGGGGACAGGCAGAGTTAGCCAAGAGAAGCACAACTCTTCCTAAGAAAAGCCAAATAGTTGTTTTTCTATCATTATTTGTAATGTTCGGAAAAAATGCATTGGAACGTGCTGCAGTTACATTCATAAAAATGCAATGAAACACCTACTCAAGCCAGAGGACTTTTAGTTGGATCCATATTATCCACGTACATCATTTATACAGGAAAGGGAAGGCTGGGAGAACCCAAACTCTGCTGAGGCCTTAGCCCAGCATGCCTTGAAAACATCAGGTTTTCTTTTTTTTAAAAAAACATTTTGAGCTCACCACGGTTTGGAACAGCTCCTTGGACAGCCTGCGAGGCTCTTCAACTACAAAATCACGTTTTGATAAAAAGATATTCTGACAAAAACACTAACCCACACGTCTGTTTGTTAAAGTCCACGATTTCTTAGGTTTCTCTCTTTAATAGCCCCTTTGTGCAACTCTCCTGCTCAGTAACAAAATGCAATCCCTTGTGCAGAGGACTTGTAAGACCCTTGACTTCTGCCAGTAGGAACCTTCCTCTTCACCTCACCCTTACACAGATGGTTGTATGAACTATCTAGGAAAAGCGATGCCCTTCCTGGTGTTAAATTCCCCCAATTACTTGAGCTCTGTGCCTGCAGATGCAGCAGGACCAGGCTCCAGCCTCTGCAGCACTCAGCAGCCATCAGGAGAGGCATGGCGCGTGCACACACATGCAAGCCCAAGTCCTTTGGAGCAATCATTTGACAAAGAAATTAAAATCTCACCTAAGCATTCCCCTAACAGGCCTTCAGGAGAAGCTACTGCAAGAACCAGAGTACGATGGAAGGAGGGATGACGATAAAATATTCTCACCCATGAAACTATACGGCTACCGCAGACACCGCGGAAGAGTTAAGGCACCTCCGAAAATCAGAACAGCATCTCAGGATTAAACAAAAATATGGCCTGCAATTTCAGCAGCCAGCTTAGGCAGCTCATGCCTCAATCTGGCCCCATTCCTAGAGATGGGAACACGCCATCTTCAGCTGAATCTCAAATGAAGTATAAAAATCCACAGGAAACCAAGCACCGCAATTACAGAAACGGCTGCAAGAAAGCGATCGCCAGGAGAAACCATCACAGATGATGAAAACCTCTCCCTCCAAATCACTCAAAAGCAGCTCAGTTCTTGCAACACTAAACTTCATGGCTCTCGCAAACAATGCCTGAAAGGAATCGGAGTCGATCTGCCGGGGAGCCCGCGGGGACGGTGACGTACATGCGGGAATTACCGGCACCGAGCGGGTCCGACACGGGGCCCGGGATGCCTGCGGTCGGCCGGGGTAGGATGGCACCGAGCGGAACAATGAAGAAGCAACTGGGCTAAATAGAGCACAATAAATCCTCGCAGCGCCAGCTTGAAGCAATAAAACACTCGGCGGGCCAGGGCCAGCGAACGCAGGAGGCGCAGGGATAAAACACACCGCTCAGCGGCAAGACGCACGCGGGAAGGGCGAGACGCTGGCGCTTCAGCCCTTTGGGATGGCTGGAATCTCAGCTACAACGTTTTTGGGAGAAGTCTGAGACGTGGGGAGCCCTTCTTCGAGTCTTACTGGGACCTGTAAGACTCGGGTTGCTCGCCCAGTTCACCTCTGGGAGGAGATGGAAGCAATCCTCTGGTGGAGGTGCTTGGCTGAGCTGGAGGTCCGCCACCAGGGGAACACCACACGGACCACGAGGAGCTACAAACGTCTCAAGTGTTTTGTTTCACAGCCTCTGGTGCCCTGACAGCTGCCTAACAGCCCCGGCAATGAGTTTCTCTGAAGCACAAACCCCTGCCAGCCACAGCGATGCTCCAAATTCGCTCTTTTTAACTGTTACAGAAATAGATATTTTTTCCCCCAATATTCAGTTCTTTTGAAGCCTCCTTTCAGGCACGTCTGGCTTCAGGGAGCAATGCTAAGTTTGTTCGAGGGCTCTGAATTTCAGGTGCAGGCAAACACGTGTGAGCTCGGCCCCCATCACTGCTGGGAAAATGGCCCGCCGAGGACAAGGAACATGCCCAGAGGTCCCAGAGTCCGTTCGAGAGCTCGGAGGATGGCAGCAGACACTTCACTGCTACCCAGGGAAGATGGATGATCTTCAAATGATGCATTTGAGTACACAGACGCTCGCGGCACTGAGCATATGGACAACGTCTTTTCCCTTCCAACACCTGGCTACCAGAAATCTTCAGCTTTGGTCTTGAATGTCTAACGTCAGGAACAACGATGGAGCAAGACTACACCCTCTGTTTTTTTTTCCTTACTGCAGCTATCCCACAAACATTTGGGTTTCACTATTTAAACAAATGCAACCTGAAACGCTCCCGGTTTTGAAATATGCCTCGATTCCTACCTAGGGCACAATTCGGGAGGGAGCACGACCTGGGACCCGGAGGCAGGAGTCCTGGGGTTTCTCCCCACGCTGCTGCAGATTTTCCAGCCTGACCTTCAGGAGGCTGCTTCACCTCCCGCAGCCTTATGGCTAAAAGGGAACACGCGATTCTGCTCTCTCGTGGGAGTGCTGAAAGGATCAGCGCAAGCGTGGTTTGCACCACGCCGCCACCTTTTTGGGTGCAAAAGGTGCAAGACTAAGGCAAAGGCTTATTATTATTAGCAACACAGCCTAGAGGTAGCTGCTCTGCCTCTTACACAAAACAACAGCCAAGGACACCCGTCAGAACTAGGGAAAAACAACGGAGCCCACAGACGAGGAAGAGCAGATGCATTGGGGCAATTAAAAAAAAAGCTATTACAAGACAGTCCGCTTCTCCCATGAATCTCCTTTACGACGGAGCGGCTCCCCGCAGAGGAGACGTCTCCCACCCACCACATCCTTGCCGTTCAGCTGCTCAGAGCACGCAGGGAAAGCTCGCCACGCTGCTCACCCTGTTTGCTTTGCTTTGCGGGGTTATTCCGCTGAAGCCTTGGGTTTTACGCACTCGTTTTTCTCCCTAGAAATAAGTTTCACCCGAAACCACTGTTTAGATTTCTCTCATTTTTATACTGCCCTAGCGAGGGTTTTTCTCAGCCTGAAGGGATGTTTTTACCAGGCTCTTTTTTTGTTGTTGCTGATTTTTTTTTTTTTAAATGGGGAATGTGAGAACAGACATCTCCACCAAAGCTAAGGTTACAGCGTCAGCGGGACCTGTATTTGCAGATCTTGGTAGCCAGCCCACGGCACGTTGAGGTCAGGCACATCAAGTAGGGAAGTCACAAGGAGCACAGGGTGCACAAGGTCCACGGATGGCCCCAAATCACTTTCCTGCCTCTAATACCCGGCCTCACCAGACCACACCTCGCTCAGAAGCACCTTGCTGCTGCAGTCACACCTGCAACTGCAACAAAAACACACAAAGAGCACACAACTGTGGACAATGTGTGAACCCATCAAACCTGCCCTTGGCCTGCTCACAGCAGCGTTTAAGTTGAGATGCAGTACGAACTATCTAAGAGGTACTTGTAGTCAGCTCGGCATCCAGAAATGTCTCGGGGAAAACAATCAAAGTTTCCTCCGAAGGCTCAAATCACCATGGTTGCACCAGCAGCAGTCTCCTCTACTCTTCGCAACTTCTTCACAAGGTCACCCCGTCGGGTTCTCCACGTTTTGCCACTATTCTGCATCCAGTCCCTGACTCCATCCCTTCTCAGGCACCTAGAGAAGGGCAACCATTAACTCCCACAAACCAAACCATGCACCTCAGAAAGCAGCGAATTAAACTGGAGATGTTTTTTGGAGGGGAGTGTGGAAAGAAGGGGAAGGGAGATCAGGTGAGGAGGGAAGGGAAAAACAAGGGAAAGAAAGGTTTAAAAAAAAAAACCTGCTGGAGGAGAAATGCAGCTGCACTGCCCCAGAGCATGCCCAGGCTGCAGGATGGGGCTGGGGATGAACTGTCACTTCAGGAAACAAAAAAGCCAAGGCAAGCTGCAACACTGGAGGTCAGCTATCAGTGAATTCTGGTCACTGAGCGACTCAGCAACAAACAAGGATCCCAGCCCTCACTACAACAGTGAGCGATGCCTTCTAAAATAAACACAACCTGCTGGACTTAAAAATCCCCGCGTAGATTTACTTTGCTTTGCAAGCTAACATCGACAAAGCTAACATCGATAAAGTTTCAATCCTCCATGAATGCATGGAGGATTGAAACGTGTTTTTTTTTTGTTGCAGTAGATGGTTACCAGTAGCAGGATGGCTCTCTTGGTTTGGGTGGTGCACGTACCTTGCTGCAGCTGCCATCCGTTTTTTGACGCGTTTCATTTTTGCAAATGCCAATTCTTAAATACTCACCGTGACGAATATTCAGCAATCAGCACACCCAGCAGACCCAAGCAGCAGAAAATACGCTCAAAAGCCAGCACCAAAGCGCTCCCCCATCCTGGCCAGGCACTGATCCGCCTCGCCCCAGCCCTGGGGTCTGGCTGGGCACAGCCTGCGGCGATTTCTGCTGCCGGCGGCTCGGAGCAGAAAAGGTCAGGCAGGACGGGGCTGGGGATAGCCACAGAGTGAGTGTCAGCCAGCCTAATTTTGTGTGTCAACTCTGAAAATTAGATAAACAATGACAAACCAGGCTTTTTAAATGAACTTGTCTCATCTCGTTCTCTTGATAAAGGGTACATTTCTCAAGTTGCAGTGTCCCGTCAGACAGGTTAACTCTTTCGAAGGGGAGCACCTCGCAGAGGGGGATATAAATGATTTAAATATCTGACATGAAATTAAAAGGGCAGCGCCCCCCTGAACACACAGCCCTGGTAATTCGAACTCGTTGCCCACACGCCATCAATCATTTAGCCCAGTCAATTAAATCGCCATTATTCAAGGGTAAAAGTTCCATAATTTTACCTACCCTTAAAATTCAGTAATTTGCTTTCATGGTTTTCTCCTCCGGCCTAAGAAATCTTCATTTTTGATATTAATCTGCACAGAGCTTACTGCAACAGACCCTGAATCGTGTCCTCGGCAGGGCTGCAGGCACATGGGGTGCTTCCTGCCCCCAGGGGCAGCTCTGCTCGTGGGTTCCTCTGCCACTGACTATGAAATGTCCACGTCTGGATGGCACCACGGTGGTTTAGACCTACACCCAGGTCCATAACCACTGCCACAGGACAGGCAGACAATAAATAACATTGTTTAAGCAATGCTCCTGTGATTTCAGAGGACTTTGCAAGCACAAAGCAAGTGTGGGTCAGGCTGATTTAATGGGTCCAAGACATATGCAGCTGCTGACCTTAATCAGGATGGTGAAAAAGCAGATTCCCAATTTGAAACACTAATGAGCCACCTATTTCCTTGCAAATCTGCAAAAATGACAGGGTGGGATCTCCTGGAGCAGAAGACATGGGGGTACATGGAGGACACAGAGAGGAACGTTAGTTCCAAGCGGTGCCCAGGGACACTGCTCTTATTTTGATAATACGGTCAGATCCAACCCCAGCATCACCTCCCTAATTTTTTTTCTGCTGGGCGGTGAGAGGTTAATTGGGGCAGCACAACTTGCTCCTGGCTATCCTGGAGAACGTGCTGGGATCAGGGCTGGCTCACTTCATTACTCAGGGGCACGTGAGCCCTTCAAACCTGCATGGAGAGCTGCATCCCTGCAGAAGGACACGAAGGTTAAGGGGAGGACACCTGGGAATGCCATCCCGTGGCCCCTCGAGCTTACGGATGGCTCTGGCCAGAGCAGCACAGGGACGAGCAGCGCTGTGCCTGTCCTGCCCATGCCACTGCCAGGATCACAGCCAGGTGCCCCCATGGCACCCACCTCTGATTTTGGTGGCGGTGAAAGCAGCAGCAGGTTCCTGGGGTGCTGCACACCCTCCCTCCTTCCTCCTCCCCAGCAAAAAAAAGCCATGCCCTGACTTTTGATCCTGCACGGCCAGGGCCAGCCTCTCAGCAGCAAGCTGCAAAGACAGACCTCAGCACGAACCTGAGGGGTATGGAGGAGGAAGGAGGGACACCACTTCAGGGCCCAAAACCTCCTGGTAACAACTGTCTGACACCCAAACGTGATCACAACACCTGGCAAATTGGAAACGACCCTAAAGGACTTCACGCTTACGCAAGGGATGTTAGGAAATAGGCAGCACTGCTGTTGGTTGCACCAGCGCGAGCCTTTTCACGCTCTCTTTTACAGGAATCCTCCCAGATTGTGTAGTAAAAGCACTGTGCTCCATTTATTACGGAGAGGCACAGACAAATTATGCATTTCATTTAAAAATTTGAATTCAGTGTAACAAAAAATATAATAAAAAGATCCCAACTGTTGCAGACATAGACTATCAAGACGATGGCAGTGCCCTTAGACAGCATTTCAAATACAGTTTATTAGCCTGTGATATGAAAAGGGTATTTTTATTGCATGATATAATGCAATGGGACCTTGGGCGCTCTGCAGAAGGACCTTGCACTCAGAAGTGTAATGAACCCATAGTCCAAAAAACATTATACTGTACATTAACCTATCATTAATGGCACATTAGGGCTAGGGGCATTGCACGCTTTCTGGTCAGGGCTCCATCAGGACAGTATGGAGGAAACCACAGTCTTCACAGGCTTAAAACAAATAGAGAAAATAAATATTACTGATGGCTACAGGCTGCTTTAAGGGAAGCTCACTCTCCGCTCAACACGCGATTCTGATGCCATTTTTTAAAGGGGGAGGGAAAAGACAATGCAGCAGTTTATTAGGCAATATTGGAGCCGGCGTGTCACTGCTCTGCAGCACCGAGTATCTCCGCGGTGCATCAGATGCCTCAACGCAGAGCTTTTCCTGCAAAAAACATGGCAGCTCTGAGCACTGGGGCATCTTTTAAGAAAAAATGAAAAAATCAGTGCCCTTCCCTCACCCCTGATGACACGGGTAAGGCTTCCCTGGCAGGTGGAGTTAAGACCTTGGGAGAACTTGCTCTGCCCCAGCTCTGCACAGCCCCATTGCTGCTTGCAGGACATCTGTGACCCATTTCCACCCCACCCCACTTTTGCTCCTGAATCAGCTGGGATGTCTCATGTCTTACTCCACTGGAGGTGCCCTCTGTTTGAAGGCAGGCTTGATCTGTAAAAAGTCTGTTTGGCAACTCATCCCTGGCTATCTAAAGGAGTGCAAGCCCTGCAATTATTGAAAATAAGAAATTGGCTGTAAACTAGTGCACCACAGTTAGCATCCCAGCTAGTTCTCCGATTGCTACTGATGTTTTTATGCTATTTACAGCTCTTATAATTAAATGAGGGCACATATTCAAGAGGAAATTCTTGCCCACTCCCATCTTTAGTGGGAATACAAGTCAGACCTCCAAAATGACAAATACAAACCTCAGCTCTGGAGCTGTTTTACCTCCCCGGATGCCTGGAGAGACAAAGTGTTCAAGCAACCCAAATTACCCCCAAACTGACCCTGCGTCCCCCTCTAGTGACCTCTGCACACGCAGGATTTCATTACTACTGCCTCCAGTCGTGGAGGATTTTACATCTAGAGCTTCTGCCTCCAAGGACAAGCCAAACTAAACGCTGTTCTAATTATCTGTGCTAGCTATCCACAAGGCCGATTTCTGCTCCCACAGCCAGGAATAGCAGCGAGGAATCCTCAGGCCAATACTCTACTGCTGACTCCCAAAACATTGTTAATTCACAGGCACAGAAGGTGTCAGAGTCCTCCTCAGGGGCTGCGCCATGCAGCTGCCTTCCCTCCATCGCTCTCTTCTAAGGCTCAAGTGGGGTAAAAAATCTGAAGGCTCCACATGCTCACATTGATCCGTGGAGACACAGGATATATACACGAGTAGGAAGACCCTAGACACTACTGAAGTATGATCTGGCTGTGGCATCCCTTGCTTCACTTTTGCGATTTTAGGATGTGTTTTGCCCACAGCAGGTAACCAAGTGTTTACTGGCCCAGATCTCTCCCCCAGTTGCCACCCTCTATATATTGACTACTCTGGGCAAGGGCTGCCTCTCACTGCACTTGGCAAAGAATTCAGCACACCCACAAGTCCGTCCTCAACTGGCTGCTAGAGCGAAATGTCCCATAGCATGGGCCAAAAAGACAGGGGTCTTCATATAGATCTGCAAAGCTGTGGGGGGCAGAGGGACTTCAGCAATTAGAAGATGATAGCATCCAGAAGATAATGTTTTCCCAGAATTTCCCACCCCACAGGGACATCACCTGTAGCTTCTGCCGGCTTGGAGAGCACAAAGCACCCATTTGTCTAGGGTATGGTGGGGGTATTGAAGTGGGTCAGAAACCACACTGATCAGTGGCTTTTCCTGGGTGTAGATAAAGCAGGGACAAGAATACACCTATAAGCAAAATCAAGTATCATTAGTCTCCTTGAAGTTTGTGCTCTCTTTCCTCATTCCTTATTCTGAGCAGTTAATAGCACGGCCCTCGCCTGCTAAACAGTTCCACGCAGAGTGTCGGAAAGTGGTGAGTTTTGTTTGTTGCATGGCCTCCCTAACATACACTGTAATTAAAATGTTGATTACTAAACAGTTTAAATATATGACAGACAATGCAGTTAAAGCCTACAGTTAGGTCAATATGTGATTTAGATTTGCCATTTAAAAACTCTCATTTAAATTTTGCATACATTAATCACTACCATACTTCAATGTTCTGATATCCACCTGACTACACTATTAAAATAAAACTTGCTGCCCCAGGGAAATCCTACTTATTCTTAATTGTTTCGAGGCTTTGATGGGCTTTTAATCTAAGATTAATTTATGCAATTTTAAATAACTCTTCTTATGATTAATAAGCTTGAAAATTAAAAGGAGTCTAAAGCAATTATAATGAGCATTTGGTCATAACCTCATTAGGAGAAGGAGTGAAGGATACAGCTCTGGAATTCTTACAAGACTACAATTTAAGGTTACTTTCAGAGGAGTCAAACATAGTTCTTGAAATTGCAAAGGCAGATTAGCCTAGGTCAGTGCTAGAACTGCGGCTATCTAGATTAGCACACTAATGATTTTATCCCTCTGATAATATTTAAGATAGTGAGGAGATGATACAAAATGTACTAAACAATGATAAATGAATAACACTATAAAATGCTGAAGTCTTGGAGCTCAATTTCCTATATGTATTTTTTTCCTCTGATGAAGACTCCTTTCACTTTTTTCCATGTTACTTCTCTGAATGTAGATGAACTTTTTCCAATGCACTTTTAGTTTTTATAAAATAAAATTAATGGTAAATGATTTTCAGAAGGTTTAGTAGTTTTGTTGATGCACCAAAATTCTTCTGCAATTTGCAGAACTTGTCTTTACATAATAACAATTTCCAAGCACAATGGGTGGATCCAGAGGAACAACAGCTTAACTTAAACCTGAAAACCTTAACCTGAAGACAAGCTGTGCACAAATCACACCCAAATTTCCACTTTTAAACAGTAATATACATCTTCCATGATGATTAAAACCCCTTTTATAACCTTCTTCTGAAGCTCTGGATGTTGGCCGTAGCCAAATAACGTGCTGGTGGCCCTAAAAGCAGCCCTGACCAGTGTGTCTGGGCCGGCCGCTCAGGACAGCAACTTATCACCAGACTCGGAGTCAAGAGGTGATTTTCTTTCAGATCAGGTTAGCAGCAACTAGTACAGCTCCTCTGACTTCTGTAGTACGGACTTGACTTTGTAATTCAATTCCTCCATACTGCAGAACCCCAGGGTGCGCATGAGTGAGTCTGATTTTTGCTACGTTCTTCCTGTTGTGCATACTCGTCTTAAATGTGCAATGGAGTTTTGGTTTTGGCTGTGGCACAGGCAGATCTATTCACCCATCTGCAGATCATTCTTTCTACAGCAGTTTTGCTTTTGATATTTGCCGTTAAACCAATAACTGTGCTTGGCATGCTTCTTGGTGCTTAGCTAACAAAACGAGCTAACTCCCAGCAAAGGTATTTTTCATGATGACTCTTAAAAAAAACTAAGGCAACCGAAATATAATTGGAACATGCTTTTGCAAGTGTTGCTGAGGTTAAGAAGAGCTGTAGAAGAGGAATAGAGAGAGTGGCCCAAGGCTGATAGAGTATGTCAACATTAGCAAGCTGTCGACAACAGAAGCAGATCTGCAGAGTGAAATGGTTGGTGCAGTGTTTCAGGGATGGAAGAGGTTTTACTTTTGACCAGCTCTGGTCTGGTCTATGGATGCAGTGCCTATTAGTAGCTGGAGCACATGAGGTATGTGCCTGGAGCACATCTTCTGCTTTGGTTTCATTTTAAATTGATTCGATTCATGAGCTTCAAGACCCATCTGTGATGAGAATGGAAGTGCAGTAGCTCTGAAAGATGTGGAGATTCAAACCAAAATGCACACCTGACCTAAACTCTAATGTTAATTCAGATGCATCCTCAGCAGGGTACTTTAGCTCTTGGCTCACTGTGACAGTCTTGTTGACACCAAGCAGACAAACACTAAAAACTGATGTAGTGTTTCCTTCAAACAAATTTCCCAGACAGGGAAAGAAGGGAGAAAAAAAATGTGCTTTCTCCAAGTTTAAAGAAACTGTTTTCTACTGACTGAGTTGGAAAAAATTGGAAAAGTATCCTCCAACTTTGGAGTAGAAAATGCTGTGTGAATACATGTGAACGTACATATACACACCAACAACAACCAAAACAATGACAACAAAACAAAAAAGATGATTTGACTGGAAACAAAAAGGAATAATGAACCATCCCACACGTCACTGGCATAGGGAAGTTTCTGCAAATTAACAGGTTGTTTTTAAAAGTACTCCATAAGATCATATCCCATTACATGCCTAAACACTATCTAGCGCAAAATAACACGGCTATGTTTGCCGGGTTTCAGTAAAAAGAATAAATAGAGCAAGTATTAAATGTTGAAGCACAAACATACAGTCTAACCATGCTGCGTCAGGAGCTGACGACCAGGTACAAAACTATGTGTCAATAAATGTATGGAACCCTACTAAAAATACAGGGAAGGCCATAAAATAAATAACCACTAGTTGGCTTGGCAAAAAAAAAAAAAAAAAAAATCATTTGAATTCCACACAAGGTCAGTGTGCAAACGACCAAGGCCATCTCGACCACTTCCCCCAGACCCCACTGGGAGCCAAGCTCGGCTCCGATGCCGGCAGGGCCGCGCTCCCCATGGCGCAGGCAGGCACTGGTGGAGCCGTTCCGGCCTACACCAGCTGAGCATCCACCCCAGCATCCCCCATTAAACTGGAAGGGGCAGATGTGTGTTTATGGGACAATGAACTTTTCCAGGGCCTCGGCTCGTCGCGCTTTGCCGTTACGGCCTTAATAAACCCGCGCGCTTCCCGCTCTGCGGCAGCTGCCTTCGGCGGGAGCGCGGGCAGCCGCTTCCAGAGGAGAGGCCGCGGCTTCAAAAAATCATGTTTAATTTAAAAATTAGAAACTGGAGCAGGCTGTGAGCGCAGAGGTTGATTGAAACAAAATTTAAATTCCTGTCAAGCCCATTTAAACACAGGGGCCCTTCATAGACAATTAGCTGCTCCCTGTGAACGCTGAATAAACTCAGGCCTGGTCACTGTTAGAAGAGAGCAGACCTACTGTGAGGAGCTGGAAAAAAATTAACTAAAATCAGGCTGTATGAAATATTTAGCCTCCCAGTTTATCACAGGGGTTTGAAAGTGTAAACAAGACAAAAATCGATTCCTCGGTGCCCTCCAATCAATCCCCCAAAATGGTTAGGGCATCTGTTTCTGCTAAATTTTGTTTACTCTGGCAGATTTGCCTTAATTGCAGTTGTTTATCTCCCATTGTCCCCGGGGCCCTAATCTCCCGATTACTAATACTTAACACTCATTTCACATCTAAAGCTACTTCTAATCCTCAACAGGTTTCTGGGGCTCTTAAAATTATTGAAGCCATGGGGACGGGAGATGCAACCTCTTTGTGAGAGGGACATTTTCTTATCTGCTACCAGCTGGGTCCAATCATCACCAGGGATGGCTGCAACAAAGGTGCTAAAAGGCTCTTTCACAGCCACTGCTGCTCCGCTGGGAATTCAGCGGATAAAAAAGAGCTTTGATGGAAAAAATCCGAACAAGAGGGCTATAACAGTCCAGCCAAATAAAGTTACTGTCATAATCAAGTGCTGTCAATCACAATGAAAATCCAATTAAAAATCTTTCAGTGCGGCCCTCTTAAGTAGAAAAATGTTCCCTATTTATATGCGTTTTTGTCAACTGCACAAATTAGAAAGTCGTATTAATTGATTTTTTACTACTTTAGGCCCTGATCCTCCAGCTGAATTTCTGTGGATGTAAGAATCAACTGGCACAAATCTGATTAAGGGATTTGAGGCATAATGCACACAGGTCATAGGAAGCCATATCTGTATCTCCTGCTTTATACTCTGCTCATTCATAGGCAATTACTACTCTTATTTAATACTGCAGGAGAATCTTGAGGTGCTAATCAGAACGCAGGCCCACTGTTGCTGGTACTATACAAATGTCAGCAATTTCAATCTGTTCGGAGTGTCTGAATCAATTTAAAATTCCAGTTTCATTACACAAATAAATACTGTACAAAGATTTCCAGAGCCGCCCATTACAGCAAATTTTGTGATGAATTTGGAACAAAAAGGAAGGATAGTATTCTAGGAGGTACAGATATGCCTCTTATTTTGGAACTATTAACATTTTCTTTCTTTTTAAAAAAATAAATATGTAGGGAAGACAATTGACATAGAAATATTAATATCATAAATGCACAACTTCTCAATGTATCATAATTCAAAGACTTGTAATTCTGCTACCAAAATGAGTGAGATGTAAATATTTGCCTAAGTGTCTGGAGAACTACAGTACAACTAGAAGTGCCAAATGGAACATTTGCTCAAATTAAACTGCAAAGCCCAAGAGACTCAAGACACCAAAAATATTAACTATCATCTAAGCTGTATCACTCTAAGCTGTTGCCAATTTGTTTTTGCCCAATTTCCTTAGATTTTCAATACTTCTTTGTGCCAGCTCAAGTTATTTCTTTTCACATTTCACTGGAAAATGCCACTATATTGTGCAGCTTTAGGGCATGTTAGAAAGAAAGAGTCAGATTTTCACATTTTCCATAAAAAATCAGCAGTGGTATGAGCAATGGGACTGCAGAAGACAGTGAATGAATATAACACCTTAAAACTCTAATGCTAACAAGTTAACCTTGTCACATTCTTAGTCTTCTGTAATTGCTGGATTTAGTGACACTGATAGAATGTATTTCTCCATTTCGATAGCTGATTTCTCAAGTGACAAAGAAGAGCAAATCATATCCCTAAGGACAGAAACAGCAGAGAGAGAGCGAAGGAAAGAGAGAGAAGGGAAGATCCATAACCCACCTTCCCCTATTTCAGCAGAGTGTTGAGTAATGCAGCCTCCTGAAATAATATACATTTTTTCCTCCAAATCTTCAACTATCCTGACCAAGGAAGATGACAAACACACAGTAACAGGAACACCTCGAATCCTAGTGTGAAATCCCAGCATTGGTGAAGTCAATATAAATTCTTCATTGACTCCAGCATAGCCAGGATTTCATCCAGGACTCCTTGTCCACTGTGTGTCTGTGATCGATTGAGGACACAGTTTAATATTTATCATGTTTACAACAGCTGAAATACCTGGCTCTGTACTTTATTTTTCCTTAGGAAGTCAGGAAAAAGCCCTTTCCTTTACATCTGGTATGTATTTTGGTGTCTGTCAGAATTTCTCCTTGTCATGGGGTGAATGAACTGGGATCATTGTGACAGAGGACAGCCTAAATGTTTGCAAACAAAGCTATCCATCACAGGTTCAAGCACTGACAATTTTATGCTGGACAAATCATCTCTGATAGGTGATCCTGCACTGGCTCGGGGACAAAAAAAATATGCTTGTAAGTAGCCAAAGAGTGAAAATTCTTGGCTCAATGTGATCCAGCAATGATGCATAAACATCTAGACAGATCGAGACAGAAAACATTTATCTGTAAGCTGTCTTCAGAAGATTTACTGGATGCACCTATGAAAAGCAAAGTGCAGACAGCCCTCTGCTTTTTGTTAAAATTTAAGGTCATCAAAAAACCCAGCCTGTTCAGCGCTCTCAGCTACTCAGTCAGTGATGCCACTGCTGTAATGCAAAGCCAAATTAGCTGTTGGGGGAAAACACTGTTATTGACAAACACGAGTGGAAGTACGCTATTGGCTTTATTCTGAAGGTTTACAGGGAAATTCAGGTAGGATTACGCTGATCCTCCACTTGTTTGTTTAAAGCACTAAAGTATTTCCCACAGGCTACAAACTACGGTTTAACACAACAAGCTGCAAAAAAATGTAGCTCTACCTGGTAAGAACTGCTACTGATCAGACTCTCTAGAAAATGACTACTTAAAATAGTGCTACTTAAATGCTTCTCATTTGTTGCAGGTAGGGGAACAAACAACCAGAATCCATATTTGACAGTCTGCAATGTTCATGAAAACATATTTAAATATAACAAATGATCTATGAAAAAATGCCCACTGTAGCTAATAAGACCAAGGTGCCTACCTAAATGTCATTCCTGAAGTGTACAGAGGGATTGCTGAATGCACAGGAATAGGGAATTTCAATATTGCACTAGGCGTTTAAAAAAACAAACAAACATAATAATAATAAACAATAAAAAAATATTTTCAGCAAGTCAGTGGTTTTGACACAGACAATGTACAATTTATCATACAATTCTGAATTAATCACGTGCCAACATGAGAAGTATCATGAATTTAAAGTTTAAAAAAAAAAAAAAAAAGGAGAAAAGCTAGAAGTTGTAATTCCTATTTGGAGATCTAAACAAAAATGAGGAGATCTGTGCAAAAGGAATCAAGTGCAGAAGCTGACTGGATCCTTGGCCAAAAGCACTGCCTCTATCTGCCCAATATGTCCCTCAAGAAATCCAAATGGCATCCTAATGACTGTACTTTGAGGCATCCATGGGAAAGCATAAAGAAATAAATGCTACATGCTTGACTTTTGGTATTTCAAATACAATTTCCTTAAGTAAATCGCTTTCATTTATTCAGCAATATGTAGCTTAGTAGAGTTCAATGCTGTACTAACAAAAAAACTCAACCGGAGACTTCAGCAAATCTGCTGTTTTTTTGAAAAGCACATACAATCTGCAAAATAAAAGGCCAAGCTTCCAGCTAAAGAAGAGATTTTAAACAATTACCAAAGCGGGATAGTGATATCATAAAGGCAATTTCTGCGCTAGCTTGTTTTCTGAAACTCTCTTTGCCTCTGAACAGCTAGAACAGATAATAACTATTAGTAAATCAAACTCCTGCAATATCCAGCTGTGTCTCACACATTTACATACAGATAGAATGGGTATATGTTTTTAATATGTATGCGATACGTACTTTTACCACAGCTGAAGTGCATGTACAAAGGAGGAGGAGAATGGGAATGGAATCAGCATGAGATAATAAAGTGGCCTAGATAAAGTATTAGCCAGCGATTGATCTCAAACAGGGGATGTTGCTTCTCTCTGACCTGATTACTTACTATGCATAGATTCCATTAAATAGAGCTTAGAATGGAAAGCTTCTGAAAAATACCGTAAATACAGTCAGATCTACAGCTTCCTGAGCCAAACCAGCGTGCGGATGCCTACCCATACACTCGGCACAAGCAGGAGCTCGAACCTTCCCCGTGCCGCCACGTCGCGCTCGCAAACTGCATGCACCCCACTCGTGCCTGTCCGTGCTTCCCCAGCAGCCTGGCTTGCAATGCCAGATGGCTCCGTGGTTTAAATGAAAACGGGAAGTTCACAGAAAAAATACTCTTTACAGAGAAGAACTGCTGAGATCTTGCTTTTCTGGTTGGAAGGGGAGGGAAGAGAGATGGAGGAATACACTAAGATGTGCAGATTTCCATGGTGCTGAAACAGGAGCAGGTTCAATTTAATTGACTCTATGCCCTTCTTGTCTTAAGAAGGAGCAAATTGGAGACAAAAGAGCAGACACAGTAAGAACAATGTTCAGAACAACCACTGGTGAATTATAAAGATCATTCCTTCCCCAGAACGGACATTTTTCCCATTGCTTGGTGAAATTACGTTTTTTTTTTTTTTTTTTTTTAAACACTCCTGTGGAAAAAGTATGCTAATTGGAAATACTTTGAATCAACTAAATTGCTGATTATGTATACACAGAGAAACTGGTGTTATATCATTTTTGTGGACAGGTGTAAGGAAGACCGGGTATAAATAGAGGAAGTTATTTTTTGTCAGCTGTTACGGAAATCTGGTGTTCGCTTCCACAAGAATACCTATGGTACTAGAAAGCCTGATTTTATACAGGAATTTCATACAGCCTTGGCTTTGGCCCTATTTTCTAACAAAATGTGTGTAGTGACTTTTATAAAAAGAAAAAAAAAAAAAAAGGAAAAAAAAGGGCTTCTTAGCATGATAGACGGGGTAAATCCATCCCTGATGTAACCCTGTGACTTCACTGGAGTTGCCAATCTGGCTCTCCAGGTATTGTTAGTTGGCTCTTAAAATGCATTTAACAATTCACTGATTATCAGGAGAGCAGAAAAAGATTGATGTTCTGCTCCCTTCATTTTGCTTCCAGTCTTTAATTATACTAAATTGGTTACAAAATAGTGACTTCCAGTACGGTTAATGTCCATAGGGGAGAAAACTTGCACTCCGCTGTTTTGTCTGAAGCTAACGATGATTACACGTTACACCTTTCGTCCTTGCTAGTACATTTCAAAACAAACAGCGAACAATGTGAAATCCTGCTCTCAGTGAAATCAACGGTAAGCTGACCTTGAGAGGTCCAGGATTTCACTGATAGTATCTGCATCACTCTACCTGCTACTGCTAGTTAACACAGAGATAGCCGTCAGAATTACAACAGAGGCTTCAGAAACAGAAGATGGGGAATTAGAAAGGCTATTGCGGTCACAAATTCCAGAATTCAGAGGATGTTTAAAGGTTTTGGCCCCGTTTTCCAGCTAAGCATGGAAATGCACATACACATATGTATGTTCTGATATGCTTATGTACGTGTATTTATTGCATATATATGCAAATGTATGTATGCATATAAATATCAGAAATGAAGTGCTCCTTGACAAGGCTGGGTCAGTGCAAGAATGCAAAGGACCCGACCGGAGAGCAACTACTGAGCTAGCAGAGAGCCTGCTGCAGAAAAGCACAGGGTGCTCTGAGCCCATCCGGCTGGGAGAGGGAATTTAGGCCAGCTTATGAGGGTCAGCCACATTGCAGGCAAGGACTGGGTCACTTCTCTATTTCAGCAGCAGTCTACTTCATGCTTTAGTATTTGCTGTTGCAAGTTCATTTATAATTGAATAGGAAGTAGCATGAGGGAAAAAATGTGTTAAACAAAAGATTTTGTTTAAAAAGTAGGAAGGCTTTTTTTTTTTCTTCTCTCTTTTTTTTTTTTTTCCTGGGCTGCTATAATTTTAAAATTATTTTACAAAATACCTCCTTAAAAGGGGACTAGCACACTCCAGGGCATGTAGTTGTAAAGATAAATCTGTGCACTTCCCTGGTACTGCAGGCACTCACCCTTTGGCCTCATTTTTATGACTCTACACCCTGGAGTGGTGTTATTGCTTACAAACATACATATATACTTATGGGGGTATGTGCGATCTGCAGATGTTTTATTTATAAGTGGCAGGCCTATTGCATCACTGAAACATGCATTTACAAACAGATACAGGTTTTATGAAACCCTATTCCGTTGTTTTAATAGCTAAGCTATCCAGCCATAGCATAATAGTGCACAAGGTAAATGTGTCTACATCTCTAGAACCTGTTCCAAGTTTTCTCAGATGTGACTAACTGCAAGAATTTTCCAACCATCAAAAGTTAATAAAAAAGACAAAATAAGGCAGAGTAAGCCTTTCATATGAGACACACACCACCACAAAGTGGAGGGGCTCTGATAAACTTCAAGGCCTCATTTTGCCAAGGTATTTAAGCAGGTGCCTAACTTCAAATGCAGCTCTATTTAAGTTAATATCCTTAAAATGAGATTCACAGTTAAATACTTTACTAACCAGGGTCTGCACTGAGACTAGTCTGGATTGTGAGATATCTGCCCCAGGGCATCTGTGGAGATTAGCCTTTAACTAGAGAATCACTGCAGTAAAAACAATTGTTTATTTTACTTGTAATTCGTAGCATGTAAGCAAGAAAGGAAATGACGCAAACACGTTCCATGTCTTGTTGAAGTCTGCTAAAATTATTCCTACCTATTCAATGCACAGAAAATAAATTATAATATTTTTACATAAATCTGGAAGTGCCAGGAAACATAGCACATACAAAAAGTAATGAAACACTTGAAAACCAAAGATACTTGATGTGAATCAGAGGAGACTACAACTCCTATCTCCCATATAAATTATTGTAAATACTCAAAACAATTGTTTGATTCTGTATTTTTCTAGTAGCTTAAAAACAGTACTCTGCACTAAATGCACAGCCACAAGGGACCAGCTTAAGAGCAGGTACCCCATTATTGCCTTAGTGAAAAAATGACATTTGCTAGAAAAAGAAGTGGTCTCTGAGCTCAGATGCCAACACTGAGAGCCTTTCTATGGAAAGACCAAAGCAACATATTAACTCAATCTTCTGTAGCCAAACTGATTTCATTTTACATGAATATAAGTGAAAACAGTAGCTTCTGCATTTCATTAAAAATACAGTATTTTAACCACATCCCCTGTTTTCAATCTTCAGATTTTGAAAGGTTAAGACTAGCAAACGATGACAAGGAGTGACCTACATTAAGCTGTAATCCCTGGACATACAAACTGAAAAAAATGTGTATTAAGCATCACAATCGCTTTGATTGAAACTTGATACGGGCTGTGAAAGTTCTGTATTAACTCCCCAAACCACAAATGAAGCTTTGGCCACAACAAACGTAACAGCAAAACATCCATTAACTTGAGCAGAATCAGAATCCCACCTTTTGTTTGGGTGTTCTCTTTAAGTGTGTAATTGCTGCACAGGCCAGAAACAGTTCAGATTTAAATTTGTACATGCTGAATAAAAAACACAACACAAAAAATGGCAAAAACTCCACTTCCCTATACATTAATAAAAAGCACTCATACAAAAACCACACTGGAGGGCTCTGAAGTTTTACTTACCATTAAATCTTCGGGAGCTGGTCTTTCCTTTGGTTGCTTTTTCATGCTATATAACATAAAACAAAATGTTCATATATAAACAAGTGTTTATTTATTCCATTTGCTTAAATAGTGAAGACACCCTCTCTTAACAGAGACAGACTGTGTCTAGAATTTCAATGTATTTCTTAACTTTATCACATACCAACAGAAGACAGGGCTCCTAATGGTGGCCAAGATGTTAATCAACTTCTCCTCTCCTCTCTCTCCCTCGTGGTCAGTGTTCCTCTATTATTTTGTTGACTGTTAGCCAATTTTCAATTTTCTGTATGTACATGTGTCTTTGAAGTTCCCTACAAATGTCTAGGTTTCATTCATCATTTTTGAAAGACATCATACCTACTAATGCCTTCCTCTCAATGAGACGTAGAGACAACAGTTTCCCTTTTATTTATAGGTCTACGCTGCTTGTAACCATGAATATGTGTAAATATGAAGATCATTGAAAACCAATCAGCTCAGAAGGTATAATAAGTTGATTCTCATTTTGCTAGGGATTATTACATAGCTTGACATAACATATTATACAAACAGGTGGGAAATTTAACTCTAACACTAAACAGCTTCAGGAAAACACACAATACCCTGGGGTTTCTACCTTAATTTTTTCACATTCATTTCCATTACACTGCAGGGTGATAGTTCATTACACAGCATTAAGCTGTTTATAAGATCATGTTTCTCATCCAAATAGTCCTAGTTTTCTGTGCAACAGGTGCAATTAGCTATTGAAGACTGTGCTTAGCTGCATGAAGGAACACAATAACATGGCACAGAGGTGACCATCAGGAGCTGCTTACTGACTAATTGGATTACATCCAAACAGCCAGTGTTTATGGCGTATCTGGTATAAAGTCATAATGTCTGATATGCTGCTCACTTGACATCTCTAATACTTACTAGAAATTGATTGCTTAAATAGCATTCAGAGTTTGCTTTTTTAAACAGTAACGCCTCCTTCTAAAAAGAGCTGTGTGCTCTACAGCCTACATAACACTATATCTAAAATATTAGATAAACCACGATGCAGTTAGGTTGCATTAATGATACGATTTACCTTCCCTACAAATAACTACACGCACCTCAAATAATGCAGGCATGAGCAAGTAAAGCAAGCTGTCTGACGAGTAGGTTGGTAACAGTTCTAATCTGACAGTCCAAAGTAGCTGCGTCCCCAGGGAAAACAAGGCTATTAGCCACCATCAGTTATGCTTCAGTTTGACATCTGTGGAAATTTTAACACAGGTTATCCCTCCCCCAGCCTCAATGAGATTTTTTTTTTAGTTTAAAAAAAAAAACAAAAAACAGCCTGTCGTTACTTTTTGAACGGATTAAAAACGTACAGCTTCATGCGCATCAGTTGTGCTGCAGAATCCCCCGAATGGAGGTGCTCTTTGTAAACTGAAACTATTGAAAAAGGAGGCCTACGTTATGCAAACTTGAATTATTTATTTGCTTTAATTAACTGATCATCAGACTGCTTTTTGTTTCTGTATTGATTGTTACATACTATGTCAGACCTGGAAGGCACTCTCTCCTATGTTAGCTATTCAAAACAGAAATATTTTAGATGGCTTTTTCTGCAGTGGCTCTCGCACACAGTACAGAGAATTGGAAAACGCTGTGAAGCCTGACCTACAGATCTGCGTGGAGCCAAGGGTTTCGAGTGCCTTGTTTTCGCTGAGAAAACATCCCTGAAGTAGTCCTCTCGTCCACGCGGCTGCTGCTCAGTGGCACACACTGAGATGGCTCCATCTGATTTAGCACAGCTGAGCATCCTGGAAGTGCATGCTCACAAAAGGGATGCTTCTCTGTCAAACAAATCCTAAATGTACAAAATTCAAGCTTGTTTTTTCTGCCATACATAAATGACTGCCCATTATTATTTTTTTTTTAAAGTGAATGACAGTTAAAAAAGATTTTCCCTTCACTCTGTTTCTTTAGGATAGCTTACCCATAAGACTTTTATTCTCCTGTCACTAGAGAAGTGTATTCTTTATTCTACAAATTCCTCCTTGCCTATTCTCCTTTAATTTAAATGGTCTTCAATGAACTATTCAGTTTAAGGAAAGAAAATATACCCTATGGTGTGTTTTAAAATACGATTCTCAGTAAAAATTACTTACTGCAAAGCCAATGAATTAATCAAGGCTACTTGCCTTTCTAAACATTGTGGCAATTTTATAAGTAATATTTTAAAAAGCCCTAAATAATGATATTATACACCTGGGTTTTTGTGGCCTCTTTACCCTCAGATGAATTCTTAAGAGTCTCATTGCACAAGACTGCACCCACATCCAGGGCAGGTTTATTAAAACAGGAAAAACCCTTGTAAGTACTTTTACGACCCTTTGTGTAAATAACGTTTACATAATTTAAACAGTTTGCTTAGCTTTGCTGCCCCATCTGCCCAAGGCCCCCAAGTCCCTCTTCTCTCAGAAAGGATGCAAGGAAAGCCATAAGGTCTCGCAGAGCTGCAGAGTTAATGGCATGTATCATTTACATTGAGGGCATGGCATGTTTGCAAACTGAGCTTACCATTGAGTGATGAAGTGTACAAATGGCTCAGAGAACTCCCCGACTGGAAGGACGGGCGATTCCTGGGATTGGATTGAAACAAGAAGCAGAGTCAGAAGCAGAGAAGACAATTTTTTAGAAGGAGAGTAATATAACAGCGACAACAACAACAGCCAAAAAAAAAAAAAAAAAGGAATCAACAAAGCCTCCTTTTCACACAGAGAATTTGAGGGAGAAAGGTACAAATTCTTCCGAGAATGTGTTATAAAACACTGAATTTCAACTAATGAGTATTACACAATGGGTAAAAACATGTGGAAAGACACTGAGGGGAGGTGAAAAAAGGACAATGATAGCCACAGGGTAAAAAGGAAGGTAGGGAAAGTGTAAATGAGAAATTAATGATTATTTAAGTAACACACAAATGGTCTTGTAATTAACAAAGAGCTGTGAAATTATTCTTGTGTTGACCTTTGTTTCTTTCACTGCATTTGCTATTTATTTACACTCATGTTTATTTACACTTATTCATTTTAGAGGCTCTCCTAATTCGCAGTCTGTTCTAGATTTAAAAGATGAAATAATTTTTAGGGGGAAAATATGCAAGATTTACCAGTCTAGTGAAAATAACCACTCCGTTTTTATGAAAGAAAAAAAAAATTAAGAGCACAAGGAAAAAATATAGAAATGGGGAACAAACAACATCACCATTTGCAAAGAAGGGCTTTACGAATTTAGGAGTTTTTCCAAGAATGACAGAGAGCTCCACTGTGTTTATAGTGTAACAGCTCAGGATGTAATGAAATTACACTGCAGAGTACTTTAACAGTGTCATCTCATTAGACCTACAGTTGGAACAAGAGAGCCACATAAAACAGGCAGCTGCAAATGACTCCATTCTCATCTATTCTCATTTGCTATTAAAAATACCTTTCGGCGGCTTTTTTCCTCCCTGACATCCCTACACAAAGTACCCTGCAAAGTATGATACATGCACCTATTTAAATTAACAAAGGAATGACTTATTTTAATCTCACTGTGCTTTGGAGTGCTTTGGCCATTTGGATGAGCAATATATCATTACATACAACCTTCCAGCGCTGCAGGCAAGAAACTCAGAGCGTGCAGCATTTGGTGGGAGCCAAACAATTTCTCTAGCACACAACTGTGTCAAATGCATGCATGTATTCATTATTGAGAATGTGAGGAAATAGCTTTGATGTAGTGGAAAAAAGAAGATGATAAAAGCACCTCTGCAATGTGTGTGCCATTATCAATGGTGGCAGATAGACACAACTGCAGAGCCTCCTATGTGATTAGTAAATATACATATAATTGCTGTGGCCAATTATCAGAAAAATGAGATCGGTAATTACAAGACAGAAAATTAACTAGAACTCTTATTAAGGCTTTGTTTCCAATTCAAACAATTGGAAACTGCTGGAAAATACAATTAAATCAAAAGTAAGTGAAGAGTAAAAGGAGAAGCCAAAATTGCTTTACAATTTTCAAAGAGTTCTATTAAATACAAGGACTGTTTGATATACCATGCCCAAATTCTCTTTGAACTTAGCCCGGGCGAGGGAGAGGTTATTGTCTCCAAACTTATAAATGACATCAATATAGGAAGGTTTGCACTGGAGAGCGGAAGGAACACAAGGAAATAAACAGCGCAATTAAACTTTCTCCACTTCAAAGGACCGTGCATGAAAATTATTCATATTAATACAGAGAACGCAGAGCCAAATGTCAGGCTTGCTTCCACTGCGTGGAGCCCAGCAGGTTTATCCCTCTCCCCATCCTTTTCTCTTGTCCTGCAGAAGTCTTCCCCTCGCTGGCACCTGGGGTGGCAAACACCGCCGTCCCCAAGAGGGACAGAATCGGGGCAGGAGCATGAGAAAGATGCTGGGCACATGTTACAGATCACTGAAAATTGTAAGGCGAAGCTACCGGAGCCCTCTCCGTGGGGAAGTGGCCCTGCCTGGCGATGTTCCCCCGCTGTTTCAGCACAATGGGAGCGAGGAGCTCCTCGCGAGCATCCCTCTGGCGGGGCTGCCGGCGCGGATGGTGCGCGCTGGGGGAGCAGGACGGGCACGCGGCACTTCGCACCAATTTGGTAGGTGATAATTTCTGCAATCGCAAAGAGATGACGGACCCCTAATAGGGTGAAGCTTCATTATGAGAGCTGAAGAGAGGCTGACGAACTGCTCTGAAGCCACCAGCCTCTCGCTTGGGCTGCGCCAAGCAAAGCCAGCGGCAGGGACCAGGCCATGAAGACCCACACGGGTGCCTTCATTCGGTGGCTCTTGAACTACAACACAGCCAGAAGATGAGGTGCTCCGACATAGGCATGCAAGAATATCTCACCGACCCCAAACACTACATTTTGGCACAGCTTTCTGTCAAAACTCAAGCATTTTAACCTCATCTGGGCCTAACTTCTACCCAGGCCTGGCAGGCATGGCCAGGTCTTTGCTGGCCTTCCTTCAGGAGCTCAGGAAGAGATTGTGGAGGCAGGGAGATAAACCTGGATCTCAGCAGTATGAAAACAAGATGCTTTCATGCAGCCTTCCCAAGGATTTCAGACTGCACGTCCCACACATTTGTTGGTCGTTCACTTGATGAATTGCGAGTCTTTTGGGATGATACATCGATCTCAAGAAAATACTCGCTAGGAAGTGTGTTTGAGGGCAAACAGATCCGTGGAAATAAATAATTCTACTCCAGTAAATATGAGCCAATTCTTACTTTACAGCATTAGGTAAGTCAGGGGAGGAGGCTGCAGATTTTGGTTTTAGGTGAACCAGGAAAGCATGAGATCTCAACTACTTACAAAGGTAAATGCTGAAAAGTTCCTTTTTTAAAACAACTTCAGGAACAGAAAACATCCCTTCAGTTATGATATCTACCTGGGGAAACCGGTGACTGAAATATTTCTGTTTCTGCCGTTGTTCTATTCAAGAACATTTGAGTAGTGGAAAGATGAGAGTATTTTGTACTTTGAGCTATTCCAGTGAAAGACGTGTTCCTATTGCTGCCTCTGGAACTCGAGCAATTGCGATGCTGTTGCATCAGGTATAAGCAAAATTTTCCCAAACTACACAAAATAAGTACAGCCTGTATTTTATCATGATGTTCCTCAGACTATGACTCTGGCTGACTCTCAAAGGGATGGGAACGTTTCGTTTTCATTAAAGACAACATATTTAACCAATATCTTGAAGAACAATATATTGTGGATGCTGCTAAAATGGCAGTAGAGTCACAAATGGTTGCAAGGGGCAACGTACCCATTGCCTCTTACATCCCCTGGCTGCTTATTCCCAAGGCTGGCTATTGTACCAAGCCCCCGAGCAACATTTCTGCAACTGGGATCTGCTGCAGGAGAAGACAGGATCAACCTCAGTGATTTCTCTGTGATCAGCCTCAAAACCAGCCGAACCGTGCACATACGGTGCGAACGGGGAAGGGCAATAGGAAAAAAAGTTTGAGTGATGCCTTTGCCTTGTGAATAATGAACAGTTCAAGAAGGTCAACCCATTACAACTGAAACCGTTTAATTATTAATTATGCACAATCTATGAGCAAAAGGACAAGTTCAGAATGTTTAATGTGTGGTAACTCCGACTGGACCCTCTCTTGGCATTTTGTTATTAGCACTTGTCAGCAAGGTGCTCAGGCATAAAGAAAAAAGCACAGCGGCAGAAAATCCGAGCTAGCAGGAGAAGGGAGGGCTTTAAACTTCAAACACTGATCCTAATATTTAATTTATGGAGTGCCAATGCTCTGGTATAAACCTTATTGACTTCCATGGAGTTAGGAGAAGTCCCATTATTTAGACAAAGATGTGGGAAGATGAACACTGTAACAATCCCTTCAAAAGCCCTTTCTTTTGAAGGGACTGATGACATTACTATCTGCATCTTCTTTTTTTCCCACCCCCACAGGTCTGAACAAAGAGTGAACAACCTAGTAATGTGTCCAGAAGCCAACCAATCCTTTCCTGTCTGTGCAATAAGAGTTCAAATGAGAGGTGTAAGCATTATTCTCACCTGCTTCTCAAGTCTGCTATCCGAAATGTCTGCTGATCTGTTTTGCTCCCATCAAGCAGAGCAGTAGCAGAGCTTCTGCTGAGGCTCAGGGAAAAAATAATGTACAGCAAACTCACAAATGATGGAAAGAAGAATAAATATGGATGAGGTACCTTCCTCTCCTTTCTGTCCAACTTGAAAGTTTCCCTGGGTAAACCCAAATTCAAGCAACAGATACAGCTCACAAGTAGTTTTGCCTCCTCATCTGCTAACTCCCTCTCCATGAAGGGTTAAAATTCCCCATTCCCCACAGCTCCAGAGCTACTGCGATTTTGCAATACTCTCTCCTCAGTGTGCGTGCTTGTGCAGAAGGAAATGCCATGGTCCTATGGCTCTATGGCCACAAGAGGGAAGTTAGCAGAACCGAGTAAACCGAACTTCAGCTACTCTCTCCTCTGGGTTTCCCCAGCACACCCTGTCTTTGAAATTATCATCTCCTCTGGGCAGATATTCCTATTCTGCAACTTGTCCATTGATGCCGAAATGGCAGTATTTAATAAATCATGTGTGCGCTTTACAAAGCATTTTTGGCTTATCACTTCAGCCTAGACAAATCTCTAGGACTGAAGAATTTGTATGCACTCCTGCTTCCCTGTTGCTAAAGCTTTCAAATAATACCCTTACTTGTTTTTTACTTTGCAGCCAAATAGTGATTTTTTTTCAAACAAACTTAAGTTTTAGCTGTACCAGAAATGCTGCCAGTTGCAATTATGTGTAATAACCGCACTGCAGTTACAGAGCTGTTTCAACGAGAACAGCAAATTACAATATTGTACATGTTCAGATTTACTCCTTCAAGGTCAACTTCCTTTTACAGCATTCCTAAAAAAAAAATTCCATTGCTGACTTTTAGCCAATCTACTTCAAAAGCCCTGCACCAGCCTAATGGCAGGTGAACTCTTACAAGTAGCAAGTTTGCAGAAAGCAATGATGTCTGGAGGGGGCTCAGAGGCCCAGACTTAAAAGAATTTCTGGATTGTCCCCATTATACTCCCACCCCTAGCAGGAAGGTGAGAGATGATTACATCTCTGCGCCAGGTCGCTTCTTGCTCTTTTCTTAGTAGCAGATGCCAAATGTGACAAATTATACGTGGGGGCATTTTGGTGTGAAGTTCCGTCTGCTGGGATTGGAGTGTCAGCAGTAAACTCATTTATTTCCAGATCTCTAGCTGGACTGGAACCAAGGTCGAAAGGCCAGTGTTTTATCCACCAAAACCCTCAGCCTACCTCTAACACCTCAAATCACGTGAGAACCAGCTATTCTCTCAGGCAGAACTACCTGCACCCCAAGTTCTTGAAAATACACCGTATGAGTAACCTACATTTGTACGGGAGGCACGCAGACATTTGTGGTTAAATTCATCAGCAGGTACTTGGAGCTATTGGCTTGTCACTTCTGCAACACTGGCTGCCGTGGGATGTTTTTCAGAGCCCAGGACAGGCAAGGAAAGAAGCCGAGGAGTGTAATTAACATTAGGAATAATCTAGAGTGTACAACATGACATTTTCTACCTCTTACCAAGCTTTGTACTTGTTAGTGAGGCTCTCTAAAGGGCCTTGCGGATAAGCGTACAGGTAGCTGGAAAACAGGTTAATCCTTTAACCGTAACTGTAATTGCTTTCTCTCTAAAACAAACATAAGAATTTTTTCTTCTCATTGCTGGTCTCTTGTCGATCATAAGCTAGCAGAGCACAGCAGTGTTTTGGGTAGATACACACACATACGCACATTTCAAATAGCTAAGGCACAGCAGCATGAAACGTAGCCTCTACCTGTTCGCACCAAAGGGACTCAATTGAAAAACTAAACCCATTTATTGTTCCCTTTTTCCTCTGTACACTCCCAATGCATTTTTATTGCTTTTTCATAAAACACTGCTGCAAATAATCAAGCATGACCATTGACATCCACAAGATTGAGTTTTAGGAACCATTAAATGAGCTTGCCCTCTTGGGAAGGTTCTTGCTCAGGTTGGTCTAAAGGTAATTATTCAGCAATTCCTACCTGTGGTTTTACCTTGTTCCTATATAAGTCCCTGAATCTCATACACTAGTAAGGTCACAGTTTTTGTCTCAATAAAAGCATACCCCAAAACAACTTATCCACAGGACAAATTACGGTGGATATGCGTACACATGCATAAACACGTGGGTATCCTCTAACACCAGCTTTTCTTGTATGGAAATCTTCAAAACTCCAGAAATTTTCAGGGATAAACAGAGAGATCCATACATTCGAATCAATTCATGAGAATCTAAGAAGAAATTCCCAAAGAAAAACCAAAATCTTGTTTCATTCAGAGCCTGTCAAGTTTTCTACTTTCTTTTTAGAGAAAGAGCAAAATGTAGCACTGATGCATAAGGTAAAGAAATTCAGCACTCAAGAGGCAATGGTCTTCATTGTGTTATTTGATCAAGCTGAACATACTGTGAATTTTTAAGGCTGTGCTGTAGCAATAAATAGAGGGATGTATTTAACCAGGAGGAAAAAAGAAGGAATAGAAATTACTATATAGGATACATGTATTAAGTCCAAGTTGTTTTTCCCATGAAAAAATCTGAAAATTTATCGACACTGAAATGCTTCATGGCTCAACATTAACACTATGCTAACATTAACTGATGCTGCTAAATGTTTCTAGAGTATGAATTTAAAAAGAAAAAAGAGGTCTTTGATTTGTGAAGTTTGTAAAGTCCTTGAGCTAGATTAAACTGCAGTCTTGTGAGACCGAGTATCTCTGTGGGGGCACTTAACAGAAATGTTCAGGAAACTCATGGAAAGCTTCTCACTACTCACTCATGAAGCTGTCACGGTAAGGATTCACGAGTACAACTAATTAATTTTTCTTTTAAATTTCTGCCTGACTCATCAAAATATGAAGATTTTTCAATGCTGTCTCCTATGTGCAAAAATAGGACTTGCTCTTGAAAGCCTTTCCTCCTGAAGCTTCTTATGTAATTAATTTGGATGTCCACTAATCCCAGTATTTTAACTAAAATTGATGGACAAAAATAAGGTTCTTTTTTTCTACTTACTTGAACATATTAAAAAAAAAAAAAAAAAAAAGCCCAAACCAACACCTAAGACACTATTACACTGAGACAAGCTATGGAAACTTTGAAATCAAAATTACTATGTTTCAGATTATGAAGAAGAAAGGGTTACAAACCAGAGCCGATGCTTAACTACAGAGCTTGTGACCACAACTGCTCCAGTACAGAGAAACCCAGTTTACAGCAACCACCCAAGGGGCTGGCAATAATTGGTTTCCTAGTAGGGATACTCTAACTAAATAAAGGTCAAACAAAATAGCCCTGGAGAGCTTAAGGAAAATTTGAAGTAGTTGCTTAAATCAGGAGGGCAGCATACTGGATGCATTCCACAGGGCAAGTTTTGTTTATCCAGCCATCTCCAGCTACAGAGCAGCTACCTGCCAAGCCAAAAACCACAGGACGGAAAGGATGGGAAGCTGACGTGCTGAAAAACGAAGAGCTGTTGGGTTTGGCCTTTTGGGATCTTCATCTGCAAGCCTGCAATCACCTAGGTGTTTTACTAACTGCTGATCTGACTGGCAATCAGGAAAAATGACATTTTTAGAAGGTTTTAGAAATACTGCATCTGGAACACAACAAGGAAGCAACTAAACAGTAATTTCCGACATAATACATGTTGACACCAAGATAACAGTGAAATGAACAACTACAGGTTGGGAGAAGCTCGAAAACAATGCCACTTTTCTGCAAAAATACCCTATGATCATAGCCCTGTTTTTCCTGAAAACTTAAACCTGCCTTCTGCTGCAGGGTTGCAGAGCCCAGTAACCCACTGCTTACCGAACTGGACATTTACAGCACCCTCATTTACCTTTTAAACTTAGAGTCTTCTAATGCATGAAAAGGAAAATGCACAATTATAATCAAAGCTATGGTTCTCATAATCTCTGCTCTGAAGTGGAATTTGATTTACTGGGTGATTCGTGCAAACATCAGCTAAGTGAGCACAAAACCAGACCATGCTGGTGCTTGGGAGGTTGTTGGGGATCTGAAGGCTGGGCAGGGAGCAGTTAAGGTGTTTTGTCAATTAAAAAATTGTGGGAGGAATTCCAAGACTGTGAGCAGCAAGAGAGGTTAAAGAGCACACTAATTTTAGTTGCAATCTTCAGGTTTCAGAGTCAACCCACTAAGCAAAATTGGGTGGCCTGCATTTCTCTGATGCATCACTTCTGGGCCTGCAATATTAATGGCATTATTCTGGGGTTCTGCTGTTTATATTTCTAATTTATTGCCTGGAATAGACTCAGATGATACCAACTTCTTTTTTTTTTTTTTGTGCACCTAGAGCTTTTGGAGCATGGTCCTGTTGCTGAGTAGACTGCATTGCAAATTCTTTGGCTGCGTGATCCTGAAACATAGGGGCACATCTAGGACATCTTCCAAGCCAGGCAGTGGCTCCTGCTTCCAGCAGGACTCCATTCTCCTTCATGTTGGAGTGTTTCTGGAAAGGCTCTGCGCACAGCAAGCGATGCATGTCCTTCCCAATAGGGATTCATCTGCACCGCTCAGTGCTTTCCATATAACATTTCGGTGAGTTGGAGACAAACTAAGTTGAGTGCTAGAATATTAAATTACTCTCAGATCTCAAATAACAGCAGACTGCCTTTATTGCTGGCTGTATTGCAGGATGAACTACATTAACAACTAGTTTATCCTCATCTTTGGACCAGAAGCAGGAGTCTTATCATGGTGGGAGATGCTGCTATGATTAGGACTGTTGCTTAAATGAGCGTGTCTTATTTGTAGCTGGATCAGATTTCACTGTAAGTTACCACATGTTAAAAAATAAAGGTCCTGGCAGGCACGCATTCTATTCACACAATGATTCTCGCTAATTTTGGCATTAAAAAAAATCATCCCAGAAACAATGTCATTAAAAGCCCGATAACATAATTTAACAAAAATTTGTCAGGCACAGTTTACAATGCTTCTCAAACCACTTGCTCATTCTGCAGAATTTCTGCAAAGTAAATTTAAGTCCTCAGAAATGAACAGGTAGACTTTTTAAACTGCAAAAGTCACCTGTTATGTCTCACACATTTCCCTGAGAGTTTAAAGAAAAAGACAAAAGGCCAGCTTAAAAAATCTCACTACTGCAGAACATCTAAAAACTCCCATGGATGGTTTTTATTCCATCGTGTGCTACCTTACAGAGCATGATGAGTCCATGATACATAGGTAGTACACAAGCAACCTCTTAACTAGTTCAGTCTTCGACAAATCTTATGAATTAAAGATGATTATGAATGAGCAGAACATTAACTTTTGGATTACCTCTATATTTTGGTAGAACGTGGGCAAGTTCTAAAAAAAACAACACATCAACTGCCAATACAATAAGCAACTATTATGAAGAATCGAGGCCTTAATGTTACTTCTTTTTCATCATTTTTAAAGACAGCCTGTGTTAGTTTCTGTATATTGAACTTCAAGAGAAGTTGGATTTTTTGGATCATTTCTTATGTTAAAAACGGCAGAATACATTTCCATCTCCCAAAAATATATTATTAAAATTGCTGTTCAAACTGACCAAAACATGAGAAGATATCATTACTTCTCTCTAACCTACTTGTATATTTTTTTTATATCAAATCTATGAAAATGCAGTTCATCACATGTACAATGTAACACCGAATTAATGAAGGCAGATGCTTAAGTCTTGTTGCTGCCATATTTTTATAAATTACCATCAACACACCTGGTTATTCACTGAATTTAGGCCTCAAATAACGGAAAATAAAAAATTATGTTTCTATCAGGTACTCTGGGTCTATTCAAAGGCCTCTGACAACCACTGTGCCTGCTGTAAGCCTTCCCCACCAGTCTTAGCTATTGGTGCTGTCTCCCCATCTCTCTGGGTGAGCCTGGAGCAAGCCTGGGGCACTGGGGATATGATTCCTTCCTGGGCTCGTATGTTCCAAGCTATATGAAGAGATTAAATAGTCGTGCAAAGAGAAATTTGGTATGAGCTATTGGTATGAGCTATTTGGTATGAGGTCCCAACTATCTTCTGTCACATAAAAAATATTTATTAAGGGACTTGAGAAACAAGTTCTAGGAAACATCCCGTTATAGGACCACTGCTGTGCACCGTCTGCTTGGAGGAAGCAGCAAGCTACAGACCATCACTCCTCGCTGCCATGACCGTCATTAAGTCAGGTGGGGAATTCTGGGGCTGCCCTAGGGATGGGGTGTACAGCACAGCTGCAGGAGAGGGGCTCTGATCCTGCCTCCTGTGAGGTTTAGGACCTCCTTACAGTCAAGGGAAAACTTTGGCCCAAAACCATCAGTCTTACAACACGAAACATTTTTAATCTTTAACACTCAGAGTAGCAGATAGTGCAGACACTCCCTCTCAAAAAGGTCCTTGCGTAGAAGGATGAGTGTGTATTAGCCAAATAAGCAGGTCCCCAGGATGGGCATCTTGCAAAAGACAAAGCCAAGAGGAAAAAAAAATAAATAGAAGTTGCACAAATTTTGCTCTGAGGTTGTTGTATACAGGACAGCGCTGGGGGTGGCAGGAGGAACTGTTAAAGTCAGTGCTGCCCATCAGCTAGAACAGAATAACCTTAATATAAATGTCCTCCAAGACACCATCATGCCAAGAATTTGCACTTCCAGGTGTGGCAGCCACTATCAAAACACTATATATCTCACTAAATGACCCCCTCACAATACACACGTAGCGAGCAAATAACACTACAGAGCCAATCCATTCTCCTCTTCCCCCCGGGCTCTAAACGTTATGGCATGCAACTTCCATTTAGACATTGAGTGTGTTGCAAAACAAAGCGAGTTGCACTTAAAGAACTTTCAGCTGAGCTATGCTCCGTAACCTGAAGTCTCAACATGCCCACAAGCGCAGTGCTCCCTGAAACACCAGCTCAGGAGAATGATGGCTCTGTGGCATACTGCAGAACATCAAGTAAGTTAAAAGGAGTAAATACCAGAATGCTAACTTTAAAGCTAGCTTGGCACTCAGATGTCTATACCAAGTTCCTTGGTTAAGGTTTTTGTAAGATGGGCACAATCCCAGTCTTGAAGAAAGTGTGAGAAAGCTGCATGAAGCTCCACCATAATGTGTAGCTCTTTAAGGCTCTGTTTTAGAATATTGAACTCGGATTTAGGTGCCACTATTTAAAAGTAATTTGTCTAGTCCATTTAAAAGCAATTTTCCTAGCAGTAGCAAAACACGTAAAAATATGAGCATATTTAGTTTCACATCTTCAGGACAGGGATGGCCTTTTGTTACTGGTGTAACCAGCACTGGTGTTTTGGAATTCTCATGTCGTATACAAAAACGCACTTAATAGGAGTAACAATGGATGAAAAAGATGAAAGAAGCAAAATTGCCTAAAAACCACTCAAAGAAACAGACCGCCGTAAAGAGCCAGGTAAAAGAGCAAGCACCGCTGGAGGCTTGCCAGGACTGGAAGAACTCCCTCCTTCCTTTACACAAAGGATACTCGTTCATTTCAATTTAACTGCATCCCTCAAGGCCCAAATGTCACTTTTAAAAGAAGTTCAGCCAAGTCAATAAGTCATTCTCTAATAAAAGGACAAAAGTGCTCACCGCAGGTAAGAGCAGCAGGTTCACACAAGGAGTAGTTACAGATTGAGACTCAACTGAGATCGGGCACTCGGGCATCGCACTGGTGGTGAGCTTAGATCAAGCTCAACAAACACGTTGCAAGGGCTGGGCTGGGGCTAGCGAACATCTAACGGGGCATGCCAGCAGCCAGCAACCATGACCTGGCAAGCCAGCAAGGACGTGCTGCTAGAGGTTGTGGCAAGTCTTTAAAAAGTTACGACTTTTTCCTTGTTCATGGTTCTTAATTAACAACAGCACCTTATTAAAATTAAAACCAAACAAAGCAAAACTGATGGCAGTCAGCCCTGAGAAAGCACTCAAATGTTTTGCTATCAAGAATTGCAACCCGCTCCTTACATCTCAATTTAGACAGGGAGTCTGCTACTCGCACCTGGACCTTCTACTCCTTACCTTTTCATTTTGTCCTTCTGATTGAACATAAAAATAGACATTTAAATACTTACACCGCAGTCTCCTCTTCTTTCAAACACGCACCTTGTCTGTCTAAACCACCTTAAATACGCCTGACACAAAGTACGCTACCACTCGAACGTCTCTGTTCCAACTCATCTGGCAAATGCACAGGATCAGCCAGCATGTCTAGGTTGAGGCTTTAAGGCCTGAATAGCTAAAAGGACTAGCCTTTGAGACAATCTAGTTTTTCAGACTCAATATTAAGAGTAGCAAAACAGCATAAAGTGGGACAAGGCCAGTTCATGTTTGACAGCTCCAAGCTGTACGAGGCAACTTGTGCTCTGAGGATGTTGGGCATTGTGCTTCATTAGGAAACAAAATATAAGCTTTCCACTCCATTAGGAATGACTTTAGGAGTGAAAGCACATAAGACGACGACTCACCTCATCAACAATGCACTGCAATAACTGGAGAGGCTGCAATGGAAAGAAGAGAGGGAAAAAGTATTAGCCTATATGCAATATCTTTACAGTGGAGTGGAAAGAAAAAATCATTAATGCAATAAAATATAGCAAGATTAATCAACAGCAGCAAACTCTTATAAAAACATTGATGCTCAGGATGTTCTATTATTTCTAATGGTACCTAATCTAATACAGGCAGTTAAAGGTTTGCATTTTCTTCAAAATGCAATTTGCTAAGTTTAAAACAAGGCATTCAAGCATGCAGAGGAAGCAGCCATCAGGAAAAAGAAAAGTGAATTTTTTTCTGAACTCATAAAGCTTACCATTAAAGATCCCTGGTTTTTCTGAATCTGAAAAAAGGCAATATGTAATTAGCATGTCATAATCAAAATGACTCACTTGGACACATTATGATCACTGAGAGAAAATTATTGCATCGCTGGTGGCAATTTGTGGGCATGTGTTAACACAATTTACATAATGAAAATACACAAATGTTAATAGCTCGCTTCTCATTTATAGGCGAAAGTCAGCAGAATGTTAATTTCACACAACACTTTTTAGTACCCTCCAGGTTGTATTAGAATAGGAAGAAAAACCATAATCCATTTCAAAAGGCTGTTTACGATTCAGATATAAATAATGTTTTATATTGCTAGATTGTGAACACTGGGCTTAATGTTGCAATCATTGCTAATGTTATGAAGCTCACTCTTTTTAAATTAAAAACCGATTTATTTAAAATTGAAATTAAATCATAGTCAGAAATTAGAATTTTGGATTACTGCCAGACTCAGCTCGCAATCGCTTTTTTGTGAAGAAAACTTTAATTATGTGGTTGAAGTATCTGCCGCTACTCAGGAAAGCTTTTCATACTCCACTTTTACCCAAGTTTCTTATATATTCCAACCCAGTTTTACTTCGACTCTAAGTAGAACGTCGCCATCTGTGAGGTGCAAAGTTTGATGAACTTTGTGTTGTTTGAAATGGCAAAGGGAAGACTTGCTACCAGTCATCTCTGAACCCTTCTAAATTTCTTACCATCAGTTTGGTTGGGAAATTAATTAATAGTTTGTAGTAACAGACCACTCAATTGCCTACAGAGAGCTACAAAGTATTTTGACCCATATTAGCAAAGCGCCTTTTGATTACAAATAGAAACAAAGGCAGAATTACAACACAAACAATTAAATACAAAACAGGGAGCAGGTACTTACTGCAAACTATCTGACTGAATTAAGTCAAAGTATTCTGATCATTTGTATATGCATACCATTTCGAATGGGTGAGGATAATTAATTACGTATTTTTCCCAAACAGACACAAAGTTGCTTGCTTCCCAACATAATCACAACGCAAACAGAATGCAGTCTTTAGTGGAAACATTGTCTTCTGTTCTAACACAGTTTGCTTGGCTTGCCCCTTACATTTAATATTCTCTGCTGTATAGTGCCATGATGATGAATGTTGTAGGGCTGCCATCAGCTTTGGAAGCGCTCTCCCCCAGTACCCAGCCAGAGGCACGGTCCTCCAGCAATACTTTACAGGTAGTAAAATGTAATATAGAGGAGGTTGAAAACTAGCACCAAGAAAAAAAGCTGGTATTATGCACGTGAAGTCTTTCAATACAGTGTAAGTAGGAAACAAATATACACATAAACTTTATGTGTATAATTCTATTTTTTCCAGGGAAGAAATTAATAAATAGATAGAAATCACCCATTATATTTTTGAACAGTCAACGTCAATCTATTATAATTCAATAGGATAAATTTGCTGTTTTGCATTATTGCTAATAAGCAAAATATTTTGTGGCTATAAAAGCCTTTTTTTCATACTTCACTTTCAGATGCTAAATGACAAAATAGACTCAGCTTATTCAATAGGGATGATTCTGAGCTCCTTTAGATCACTGCACATGAATAGGCGATTCAGTTTTTCATCAGAACAGAGTATCAGTCACATTTCTTTACAGGAAAAATAGATCTTGTCATGAAAAGGAACAGAGGTGGGATCGTCTATAGTAGCCTCAACACAGATCCGATTACATCCAATTTCAGAACAAGATTTAAAATATTATTTCTAATAAAAGCGCTGAATGCTTCTAATGGAAAATAAGGCAACACAAATCGAAGTATTACAGAATCCTTCCTGCGACATTACAACCACCCGCCAGAGCAGCAGGCCTGGCTTCTGAGCGAGGGAGAGATGTGTGCTTGCTCACACACACATTGTTACCAGATTTTATTACACAATTTTGATGGCAACATATTATTTTGAGATCATCTTCATAAATTTTGCATTAAGGTAGCTGTGCCAGTACCTGGAATTGATTCAAAATGCTTAAGACACTCAATTACTTTTTAACACTGTTACCCGATGTAATGACATATCTGCTATTTCCCTTGCATTTGATGATGCAACATCATTGTAATTGATTCATTTTCTCAATTAAATAAAGCTACTGCGCTTTCCTCTATGTGAATGCCACAGAGACTCCCGAGTTGGATGTATTACCTATTTTCTCTGTCTCAGATATATTGCTTGTAAGGCTGCACTGTGTTCCTCTGTTAACTCCACTAGAAAATGTAATGTTACTGTCATATTTTTCAAGTTCTGAACAGCAATGAACTTAGCTGTATTTATATTAGGCATATTTTTCACTGTTAAAACTATGTTGTTTACCTTTTCCGAGATCACATTATTGGGCAGCCTCTGCAGCCATAAAACAAACCTAACTGACGACAACTTCACAGTCGGTGCTTCTCCTTTTGCACACAGTTCATGAAAAAGTGAAGCATCCAGTTTTATAGCACATTAAGAACAGTTTTAAAAGTACTCAACATAAAATGTTTTATCTTCCTGTTCACCCGGCTCTGCCTTTCCCGTCCCCAACAGCCCGGTTTTCGTGCACTGCAGGGAGATAAAAAGTTTAGGAGGCAGGTCAGTCTCGAGTGATTGCAGCTCGAAAGCTTGAGCATTTGGCCCATTGCGTACCCTGGGTGCTCGGAAAAACCCAAGATCTAGAGGAAGGAGACTGTAACTGTGATGGCATTATACCTTCCACAAAGAATTATGAAGGGTGAAATGGCTGCAGTGGCACAACTGAAAACCCTGCTTGAAGGGATGACCAAAAGGGCATCCCTTGGAAGCGATGCCTTGGTGCATTCCTGGTAACATCGTTCCCACCTTGGAAAGGTCTTATCAGTCCTCTCAACACCAACTAAGAAGGCTTTAAAGGCTTCTCAAACGCAACTGGAGTTGTGCAAATTTGGAGAATTAGATCAGCAATTTCATGTTTCTGAATCTGTGTTTTATTTGCCGCGTTTTCTCTGTACTTACTGCATGTGATAATTTGGAACTTGAAGGTGCAGGGAAAATGATAAATAAATCTATCACATTAATGGTCTGTTTCTCAGGTCATGAAATATCAGCGGTATTTGGATAAACTACGCTACAAAGCACATTCTCCAAATGGCATTTTTTTAGGTTGGTTAAAAATGCAAAAGTTTGCCTCCTGCTTCATCTACTATTTAATGAGTGCCTCTGGTTATGAAAAGCAACTTTTGTCAGACCATCAGGTTATATTCCTGTCTCCATGGAGATACTTTGGACGGGAAGTGGCTGAGAAGACCTCTACCATCCCTTTCGCATTATATTCACAAGCACAATCAACGAAACTCAAATGAATCCACCCCGGGTAACTTGGAGGAGTCACTAGCTGTAGCTTTAATTTTCGCTTTTACTCTCTGGAATTAGGACTTGCCCTGGAGCTCTTGTTTGAGAGATTTGCAGGTGACCCAGGGTTAGATCTTCCCATATCAGTTAACAAATTTTCTCTTTACATATATACTGCTTTTCAAGCTAGCGCTTCCCCCATCCTTTTTTTTTTTTTTTAATCAAAAAAAATATATACCAACAAATCATACAGTTATGATTTTTAAGGGAGGCTTTGCTGTAACATTTCTTTTCCTATTCCAGGGATCAGCAGATTTTAGAAGTACATATAACTTATTTATAATATTTATTAATGAAGGTTGCATTTTATTGAGCAGCTGGAACAACAATGATCATCTCCCACTGACAAATGACCAATGCACACTTGCCTCGTCTCTGCCCTGGTATGCCTGGAAAAGGAATTTGTAAGTGTACTTTCCATTTGGTCTTCACCACCAAGGGTTTTACCCTTCCTCTGGAAGGGAGACAGGATCTTCAGATATATTTCACAAATTCTTGCAAAATTGGAATTAGTTAAACCTTTGGAAGAGTTGAAAGCATCAAACCTGGTAAGACTCACCCCTCTAATTTGTTCCTGACTTTCTGAACAACCCCTACCCCAATCTGCATTTTGCAAATGGCAAACTTCAATCACTGCCACAAAACTGAAGACAAAAAAAAAAAAAAAAAAAAAAGGAATAAAAATAATTTCAAAATCAAAAAAAGACAATTCACAACAACCTTAATATTAAATATATTCTTACAATTATATTATGCCGGTTTTCCCAGAGGTCTGCAAGCAAATTTATATAAAGAGATTATTTCATCCACCATTGAACTGCAGCCACTTCTCACAGAAATCTGTTTACCAGAGTTTAGTAACACAATTCAACAAACCGGGCATGAAAAACTGCACACTGTTGAAATTATGGAGGGAGTGTAAGAAGCCGACAATAACCACCACGCCGGAGTGGGACCAGGAGGCTAATGCTAACACATTCCTCTCCATCAGCAGGAATAGGGGACAAGCAAATCTTTGGAAAAAGAGTAAATTTAGAAACGCATTGTTTAAGGGCCTTTTCAAACATTGCAGCAAGTACAGCATGAAGGTTGGTCAACTAGAAACCTAATAAAGGTATGGTTTTTAGTTGTAAACATGTTTAATTTTAATGTTTACATTAATGTCTCCATGCTAACGGAGAGGAATACCCAGAGAACCTGGAGGACACTGCAGAGCAGGAAAACCAACCACAACTGAGTAGGAAAAACATCATGATGCCACAAAAAAACTGGCTAATTTCCACAGGGAGATGTCTGAGGAGAGGACAGCCTGAGGACACACAAGGTGACCCTCACCCCATGCAGCACGGGAGTGCTGTGTCTGAGCCTGTCTAACCCCAGAGAGCAGTGGGCAGCTGGAGAAAGTTCAAAGAAAAACTCCAAGCACAGTCAGAAACCTTTGAAGGACAGGCTCAAAAAAAATTGGGGTCTTTAGACTAAAGGCAGAGCCAGGAGGACGCAACCATGAAGGCTCCTGCATCTGTTCTCCACGTTCTTGCATTCAGCAAGCATTATTCCCTGCAGTGAGGAAAACTTTTCTAATAATAAAGCCCTGGGATGCATCATCTAAGGAACCAGGAGAGCCTTTCTAACTAAACCGAGGTGCTGAGTGGGTCCGGACAATGAAAAGCACCACGCTATGCAAGGAGAACCATCTCCTACGTCTTTTGATTGCCCACCATGGGTATTGTCACAGTCCCTCGTGGATTAGACACACGGCTCCATGGGGCCGGTAGAAGAACTGCTGCCATGGAAGGGAGATGCTCACCTGGACCTCTAAACCCTCCATGCTTACCCTGGACTTGGGAGCTCTTCACTACGTTGAGCAACCATCGCAAAGCAGAGGAGGACGAGCTGTGCCCGTGGTAAGAAGGCCGACAAGGCGGAGGGGAAATGTGTTCCTCTCCAGCTCCTGGCTCTCCTGGAAGAGCCTGAGCCCTCCTCATCCCAGCCAGGGCAGCAGAAGAGATGTATGATTCCAGTAAACCTGCTGTGTGGCCACCTGAAACCACCAGCACCTACTGCTACCTGCCATCTGAGGGATGGCCCAATCTGCCGGGGATAAGTTCTCGTTTGGGAAATTATCCCATGGCATCCACTGAGGGAATTATGACCGGGAGAGAGGTTCCTGCTGTGCACAGCAGGAATATCTCCCATCCAACAGCAGCACCAACTTGTGCAGGTGTTACACATTTGGAAGAATATCCCAAACGAAATTTCATATTCCCCCCCCGGATGCCTTTTTCGCCTCTTGGTTAAGAAGCTCTCATAGCAAACATCACCCATCACCTCACTTCGGGATCTTATTCAATTTAGCCAAAAAGGCCCCAGCTCAGGCAACCCTATATTGTGAAGGAAAGAGTAACCGCATGGGTTATTGCATTATGGGTTTCTTGCATTAAGCCCTTTTATTATTCAAACAATAAAAAATTGTGAAAACAAAAAAAAAGGGGGTGACAATGTCATAACCCGTTGGAGATCACCACCTCACATCCTGTGGGTGATCGTTTCCCTCTGAAGTAAAACCAAGTGCTCAACGCTGGAAGCTGCTGCCCGTGGGACCATGCACGCCCCACAGGGGAGCAGCACGACCCCGTCCCGTGGTGCTGCTCACAAAGCACGGCCTCGACCCAGGCACCTCACCCTGCCCGCTGCTGCCAGGGGTAGAAAGCAAAGACGCACGCTGCAGTCCTTCAGGACCATGAGCTAACAGCCCCCGCAGAAAAAAACCAGCTTTAACTAAGTTTCCCACATCTCCAAGCTTGAGCATATTATTCAAACATTCATTTTTTTTTTTTTTTTAAATCTGTCAGGAAGATTAAAATAAAAAATTGAGCATGTCTTGATGCTTTAGATTCCTAACATTAAAAATGTGTTAAAAGCTATGCATTAAAAACAAACAAACAAACATATCTGGAAAAACTAAAACTCCATTCAGATTTTACAGCAAATTTCTGATATTCAAATCAAATTTAAATATAAATGCTTTCCTGGTAAAGGGGAGAAAAAAAAGAAAAACAAAAAAACCAAAAATGTATCCAAAGTACATTATCTAAAGAATGATGGATATGCTGTGAAACCTATGTTAAGAAATTGTTAGGAGTTTAAAATATTAGCAGATGACAAAGTATTTTTGGTGATTTCTGGACTGTAATATAAAACCAACAATATTTCACAAATCTGTGATATTTAAGATATTATAAAAATGTAATTGGAAAAAAATCACTATTTTGGCATTAGCATTTGAACAGTGTATAATGTCTTTTAAATGGTTAGATATAATGATATATGTGGAACATAAGACGTTTCTTTCTTACCAGGAAACGTGCTGTAACCAACCCTCAATTTATTCTCACAAAATAAATGAATGCTTAAAGGATGTTTCTGTCAATTGAAAAAAACAACAGTAAAATGGCTATTTTGCATGCCAAGTAAAACTAAATATTTTTTCCTTGACAACCTGCTTACATTTAAATGAAACCAGGCCAAATTTGGTCAATACTATGGATTACATATAACAAAAAGAATCTTAGCCCATGCTAATACAGGGATCAGAAAGCAGCAACTTCATTTAAAACCATGCAATTATTTAGCAAACTAAGATATAGCAAATAAATTAATCTGTTTTAAATGGAAGCGCTTGCACAGTAGCTTTTTGACCTATAATTAAATCTTACTTGCAGAAATCACAGCGAGGGCAGAATTTGCTGATGAAAAGGTAAGAACAAAATCTTGAAAAAAAATAGGAAAAAAAGAAAAAACAAAACAAAAACAGCTTTAGCGTCATAAATCAAAAAGCATTTGCAAAAATCTTTTCCTGCTGAAAAAAAACACAAGCCGCCTGTATCCCAAAGCTGGGGTAAGCCTGCATCGTCCCCTGCTCTCCATGGAGCAGAACTGATTTGCTCCAGCTGAGGATCTGGCCCAGAGCTCGCAGCACACACTGCAGCGTCTCTCTGGCGCTTTTTATGTGCCGGGGATTGGTAAAAGTACAAACCTTTCTCTAACAGGAGGAGCAAAAAGAAGATTTCTCTCACTGAGGATTTTTGGCTGTATATTTTCTTATAAAGGAAACCAATGGCAAGTCTATAGCGAGCGCTTTCTTGGGCTATAAAATTTTCTATTATCCACTTATGTTTTCTTTGCACTGGGATTTAAGAATGCCTCTTCATTGAGACGAGCAATATGTCATCATTTTGTTGAACTAACAGGCCTGACAGTCCTGTCTCTCCGAGTTAGGGACACTGCTGCTCTGTGCTCACATTGCTGGTAGCAGGAAGGTGGAAAAGCTGGGAGAATAAAAAAGAAGGGAAAAAATCTAACTATAGCTGGGTTCCTCGCTAATTCATCTCCATTATTTATCATGCTGCAAAAACAAACTCGTTATATTAAAAAAAAAATAAATTAAGGTCTGTCTGACTTTCGGTACGGTTTGAAATAACTTATTTGAATACTCGGATTATGTATTTTAACAAATATCATCTTCTGTGTTCATCATTCCTCTTGTCTTTTTGATCTTTTTTTTTCCTACTTATCATGTTCTTTATTTGAAACAGATTTTTAACAGATAATCTTGATCGTTATAACAATATCTTGCTTGCATTTTATTCAAATAATTCTTAAAAACAGCTTAAAAAGCCGTTTGGAATAACATCAAGCTCGCCATCAATCAAACGAAAAAATTCCGCTGGCGGTTGTATAAACATCAGATCAACTCTGATGTCTTCAAGGATTTCAGAGTGAACCATAAAAAACTCCATTAACTTCTGACAAAGAATGCAAATTAATCACAACATGGGGTGAAATGAAATTAAAGGCTCTTTTCTAATCAATGACAAGGCAGGATGAAATATTTGGTAGTCGGGCTCCCCGCGCGCGGGGCCGCCCGGATGCTCGCACGCTCCCCGCGCGGCCGGGTGCAAGGTGCAGCGCGGCCCTGGCCGCTCGGCCCTCCTCGCCCCCGGAGCTATCTGCTTACAAGTCGCTGAGATCCACAAAACACACTAATCATCTGAATCTCAGGTGCATCCAATTTGTTATTCACACTCTCCGGTGCCAGTGAAAAGCCTGGCGTAGACAGATGCACCAGGAACCTTAAATGACAGTTTTGGCCTCCGGAAGTGCGATCGCTACAGCAAAATCTAGTACAGCCTCCAGGTGAAATGTCTGGAGCTCCATATGGAGCAGGGAAAATTAACAACAAGATGAAAATCGCTGTAGCAGCGGGGAGCCTGAATTTTTTTTTTCTGAAAGGGAAAAAAAAAAAAAAAAAAAAAAAAAAATTTAAAGATGAGGAAAGAGAAGTAATAAATTAATGGGGTGTGAAAACATTCAAAGCTTTACAATACCGGGGGCACTATTTGCTCAGATTTGGGGGGGGGGGAGGCGGGGTGGGAGGGTGAGGATGGGGAGGCAGGATTTTTTGTTTTTTAAACTTCGGGTCATTTTCATGTAATTTATTAACTGAGGCCCGGAATTGTAGCCAAAGGAAGGAAAACACTTCTGTAAATGCAGAAGTATCTTAAATACAGTGGTTGTGCTGCGCGCCTCCCTATAGCTGATTAAATCCTCGGCAGCTGAGTGCTGCCGATTTCTTTGGAATATTTCCCTAATGGATGCAGCGTCCTTTTTAACATCCCTGCTTTGTATAAAGTTTGACTACAAGCCGAGAATATTTAGTGGGCAATTCTTTTCATTTCTCCTAAATTGCATTATCATTAAACAAGCCATTGCCCCCATCATGTTTTTGTACAACATACTGAATTTGAATCTCCGTGATTAACTGTACGTCTCGCAGCCTCTCCAGCCACTGCACATCTTTGGGGTTCCAACTTAAAAATTATTTAAATGTGCTGAGAGGTTTCATGGCCTTTTGTTATTATTTTTATTTATTTTTTACAGTTCTTTCCGCAGAGAAGCGTATGTTGCCATCAAAATCAAATAAATGAAGTTTAGACTTTTAAAAGAAATTTGGAACTTTTTTGTATGTGCTTTCCTCACCTCTCTAAAAGGCTAAGCATGCTGTGTCCTAGGCTTGGTGAAAGGGTTTTCCTTTCAATTTTAAATGTTTACACAGGAAAGAACTTTACTCAAAAGAGTTTGTTTTTCCTGTGCATGTGTGTGTATGCACGTGCACCATTCCTATTAGTTTTAATCGAGTTGCACATCAGGGGAAGAATATACCCCTAAGTGCTTACTTGTGTATCTACAGAAAATCCTATGGGTGTCATACACTACTTCTTCCAAAAGGAATTTTACATCACAGCAAACAAGCAATAGCACATTGCAATACCACGCCAGGAAAACAAACAACAAAGACATGAAAACCATTAACCATTTTTGAAATTCACTACATTTTAAGGATTAGTGTTTCCTCTGCAAAGTTTTTATAGCGGGGAAGACTGTTCTAATCATTACTGTTTCTTACTTTCTTGTACAGGTCACTACCAGTAGCATTTACCTACAAATTGTGAAAAGAACTGCATATTAAGACATCAAAAATAATCCTAAACACACCCAAAAGCAACTCTACTTACATGAGTAGTTGCTTGTATCCTTAAGTGCTTTCAAGACAAGACTTTAACATAAGATTAAATAATGATAACGTGACAAATAAGTGGTAGCAAAATAAATGCTTATAAAACACGTGGAAAATGATAAGTGCTAAATTCTATCATTAAAATATTCTACTAAAGGCCAGAAAGAAAAAAAAAATCATCCTTTAATCTTTCTGGCATATTGCAGGAGTCCTGAATTTCCACACTACAATGATTCCCCCTATAAATCTTATTCATTTAAACTGAATTTATACACACCATTTGTCTGTGTCTTAAAAATAGGGAAAAGGGGGGAAAGAAATATTATTTTTTTTCCAGCTACAGCTGGAGACAAATGTTCATTTGCAAGAAAATTCAGGTGTTCTCAAACACGTATTCGTAGTTGCCATTTTTAGAGAGAAGCCCAAGTTATTTAGGGACAAATACTGTGAGCACACACACTATTAGTTTCAATCACTTGAAGAAACCCACTGACATGAGGAGAATTTACTCAAGTGAGTGACTGCAGGATCAGGCCCTTACACAGGAAGGAAAAATATATATATAGACTTAAAAAAAAAAAACACACCAAAACATTATGGATTATCCAGCTAGTCACAGTGAGTTGCTAAGGGTTCTTGTAACCAACTCTGTACATACACATCTAAAATACGTATTCTTCACATAAAAATCCTTATGAAAAGCAGTTGCTTGAAAACCTTAATAGCTTCATTTTAAAGTTTCACCTCTTCAACTGTTTTACATTAAAAAATATATACAATTTCATGGACTACTGACTTGCCAAATATTCTTTTACAAACCCGGTCTGTCTTTTAATTAGAATAGCAAAAAAAGATCTTAAACTAGCAATCGTGTTTTGTTCCTTATTCCGAAAATAATTTTTTTGTCTGGAATCACGCACAATGTATACGCTCTAACTTCTTTTCTCAAGCTCCAAGACCTCTGTGAACAGAAGGTTATCTCATGTTCCACGTCACGTTGATTTAGAGGTATAGCACACTACCCCCAACGAGCATCGAGACACTCAACGAGCACAAGTGAGTGTGCCAACGCGTGGAGGACACTTCAGCACAAGAGCTTCTTTTTTAACCCTCTCTCAAATGAGAGGGTTATTTCAAAATATGGCTAAAAAAAATGCAACGTATGCTTTGGTAACCAGCTACAGCTCGCTCTCAGTCCATAAACATTTCCATAGGAGATGAGAAAGCAAAAATTCAATGTATTTCCACATACGCAAAATCTTTACAAGTCCATAAAAGTGTCAGGAGAATTTGCTTAAAACAGCTTATAAAAATGGGAGAGAGAATGAGTCCCAGCCTATTATTCAATAACCATGTTTGTGAGGCATCTGCATAATCTAACCATGCATAAATTAGTATGTGTATTACAACAGTTATTTGCATAATAATAGCAAGTTAATAGATGCTTAAAGAGCACAGACCAACACCACCTTTAAATCAGACATGCCTCCAGGCACTCTGATCTGTATAGACCAAGATGCAGAAAACAGTGTTCATAAAACATACAAAAACATAAAAACCACATTCAAATAATTCATTTTAGTCCCTGGACACTGCACTTTTTCCCCTCTCCCAGGAAAGAATAATTTGAAGAACCACAGAACGGTTTGTTACTATGAATTCTAACATCTATCTTGCAATAAGAATTTAAAGTAATCATCAAACCTATTTCTGGACTGGCTGTTTTGTTCAGAGCTTCATGTTTTTTCAAGCATACAAAGTAAAATGTTATGCAGTAATACAGCACATTGGCCTAACCATTGCCAAGTTGGAAATAGTTTTACCACTGGCTTCAGCAAAACTGAGTTAGGTCAGTGAGAAGTCAGAAAATATCAGTATGTAAATAAAATGCTGATACTAGGCCCTCTTAAAAGGGAGAATCCAGAACCATTTTACATATTCCATTCACGTTATATTTTTTTTTTGGAAGAATTTTAGACCATTGTACCGCTATTCAAACCTGGAATTGAAAAAGAAAAATATAAAAAAGGAGTAGATGCATTTTCCTGGCATCAAAAGTACATACAGGATTATTTTTTTTAATCTCACAAAAAAAAAAAAAATCATTAACATCATCATCATAATTTTCCTTCTCTCCAGGGAAAAGAAAATCTAGAGTTTGGGGAAAAAAAAAAAAGAAAAAAAATCAATAGAGACTTCTAAATGACTCCTTCAAGATACCACTTTTCAATTTAACAGGACAGATTTATTTGTATGTGGCTCAAATGTTCACAATTGCTCTCTGCACCTTCATACATAGGAATGAATGTCACAGTGGCAAACAGCAGTAATGAACAATCTTACCTGAGGATATGGAAACCTCCCAAGAGCAAGCTGGGAAAGGAAATAATATTTGTCTAGTTATATAGATTTGCATGGAGGGCACATTTTCTTAAAGAGAGAAAAGTACTCAACTCTTACTATTGTATAAATTGGAAAATGCCAGCAAAAATAATTCTGAAAGCACACAAAGAGCTGCATTTAGAATGGAGCCATTCACAACAATTACTCCTTGTTTTACATTTCTGAATATTTCTGTATTTCTCAAGCTCTTGTCTGTAGCACTTAGCAACACTGTTTGATGCCCAAGTTCCTGAGGACTCTCTAAATTAAACCAGTTCAGCCTCAATGGTGAAGCCAACGACACTGACCTTCACTGATAATTATCTGCAATGAACGGGTATTGTAGAGCGTGCACTCAACTCCCAAAGTCCTTCCCTAACAGGCTCAGAATAAAATCTGGGTTATATAGCTGAGGTTTGTTTCCTTATTGGTGTCAAATCCAGCTAGGAACCTGTGAGTGGGTTTTGGAGAGAGATCATGGCACCTGCAGCACAACACGTTGTCTTTTCTTCACATCTACCTTCACCACATGAACCGGAGGCGTTGCTCAGACTGCTTCAGAAGTCACTCAATGCATTACGAGCGTATCTGCTAGGATCAGTATCAAACACAACATTGCCATAATGCCACAGCTTAAAATTACTCCATTATAAACCCTTTGTTTGATACAAGACTTTAGGTTTTCCCCGCTGGCATCCGAACCTTTGAAACAATCCCAGCAAAATACAACTGGTCTATTTTCTCTACCAAAGCCTGTGCTGGGCGAAAGCCGCTCGTTGCACCCCTACTGCCGCTGTTACGTGAGCTCCTCAGTGCCACGGTTACTTGACCTGCAGTGAGGCAGCTGTGCTAACCTTTGATGAAATTTCAGCCTGGCTGGCAGCACAAAACCACCCTAAGTATTGAACAATGCAGCACAGACAGAGATGTAGCAGGGTGGGGAAGTGGTGAAGAACAGAGACGTATTTGAGCCTCACCAGGGCAGGAAAAGGGTCCTGAGAAGGCAATAACGAGAAGATGACGGCATGAATGGAAGCAACCAAGCAACAGAGGGGATGGCATCCTTTCTGCAATTCCAGCAGCTGTCCAAACCTACTACTGTATTAGACATTTGGCTGTGAGCTTTATGAGGCCAGTAAACTTCTTCCACATCCTAGGAGGAAAGACGGTACAAAAGCAAAATAGGTCCTTGAAGAACTCGTGTAAGAGAGGCACGCAACAGAAAACCAAAGAAAGGAAATGATTTTTTTTTTTCTGGTGACTACTCCTAAAAGCAGCTTTCTCAATATTGAGACAGGATTTGTCCTGAAAGCCTACAGAGAAGCAAAGTGGCTTCTAACAGGACTACTGGTTGTACAATTACTCTGAACGCTTACTTACTGCACAGACACATCGCAGTTATCAGAACTGCAAATCTACATTCCCATGCATCACTTTGAAAAATCACCCCAGTCCTTCCTAAATATCTCATCAGTGGGAGTTTGCATAATGACTGAGGAGGAGCCATTATGGCCTACTGTATCAGTATGGTGTTGATTGAGGATCCCTACGAGCAATAACAAAACAAAAAAGAGCATGTTTTTTTTTTTTTTTTTTTTTTTTTCTCAGAAGCTTCTGTGGTGCCTCTCATCTCTCAAAGATAAGATTTGCTTGTAGACTTCCACTTGGGGACTGTTGTGTTGGCTTGGTTTGTGAGACCAGCGCCTAGAGTACGGAATTCACCTCTTGTACAGGTAACGATGTGAAGGTGACAGGACCAGTGGGATCTCCTCACACTCCCCAGAGGGACAGAATTTAAGCTAACTTCCTCCTCTGGGTTTCTTCTGCCCTCTGCCTTCCAGGTTTGCCCTGAAGACTGGTAACTCTCTGGGGTAAATTCTGTTTTTCAGTTTTGTTTCTGGTGCGGTGCTGAGCTCAGAGCATCTCTTTGCAGCAAATTCTTCCTTCCAACAAGCAGATCTATGCTAAGCAGGCTGATTGCCACCCTTTCTGTCACTTCCGTCTGGTTCACAGCTCCTCCCAGCTAAGTTGGTCACTTTTTTAATGGCAGCCTTTGAAATACAGTGTTAAATAGATAAGGCAATGCCCTATGTTTTCTGGCATGCTCAGATTTAAGGACCAGAAACTACAAAAACATACAAAACGGTGCCCCTTTTCACTTTCTCAGCTTCTGGGGGGACCATCCTCAAGATCCTAAGAAACCCTGCTGCTGTGATAGCCCATAAAAAAATGCCTAACAATAAACCTACAAATGCCAAACACTTTCCAATGAACAGAAGACGACCTAATTTTTCTGATGCCTACTGACTTAAGAATAATTATGACAATGGCTACACATTTGTAGGTATGTAATATTTATCCCAGTGTATAATAAGAAGATAATTATAGCTCTACACCCAGGGCATCATTCTGTAGACCTTAAGCATAAAAACTAACACGATCTCAATGATGACTTCAGACTAACTGCTTCTGCTCTCATGGGCAATTCCTCTCCCTGGCCACCGTACACCACAGCAGGGGCTTTGCCTGTGTGACTCCCAAGGCAACAGAATAACTGGAAAAAGAGCAGTTTTCTGCCAGACCTAAGTATGCAGTGTACAAATGAGATTTGAGGAACCTGAAATGCATCAGGAACTATTTCTTTGGGGGTTGCTAAAAAAGAAAAGACAGTTCTCAGTGAAGCTGCTCCTTGACTGAGACCTGCAGAGAGATGCAGCCGTGGACAGGTCGAGCAGCACTCCTGCATCCCCCAGAACCATCACGCCATTCCTCCAGTCAGAGTTGTTTCCTCCCTGCAAGATTGTCAAGGTATTATAAATTAAGAAACTTACCAAAGAGTATGTAATCTTCCCTGAAATAGCCTGCAGATATGTCACTGTACTAAATGTGTTTCAGATTTAATGAAGCTTTAATGTCCTTTTTAATTTTGCCTGTTTCTGTATCACCAGGGGTCGAGCAAGGCAATCAGCACTCAAGAGGGTGGTTTGGTTTAAAACTAGGAAAAACTCATTTGCTTATGAGTTGCACTGTATTTTCTTAATTAAATTTACTAAGTAAAATGGTTTAAGTTCAGCCAACCAATGACCTCTGTATGTAGATTTAGATTTATAAATAGTGTCACAGTTAAAGTAAAGAAAAAAAAATAACCAAAAAACAAACAGATTAGAGCTTTACTAAAGGGATTTTTGTACTCTCTATCATCTGTCACCAGGAAGACATTTAAGCACACGCCCAATGCAGAACACAAAAAATGTAAACCACTAAGCTAAAACTATCAAAAACTTATCTCTGCATTTACATGAGGCAACTCAGAAACTTTTCATTTTCTTTTTAAGGCATTATAACCAAAATATAGTATTTCCATTCTCACTAGTTAGGGATAGGAACTGATCATTTTTTATGTAGCTCTGGATGTTAAGGAGGGGAGAAGGGAATGCTTAAACTTCAAGAAGTTGGTTCTCATTTCCCTTTGGGTACCTTCACACTACACCAGAACTGTAAAAAAAACAAAAACAAAACCACACTATTTTAAAAAGGTGCAATAATTGCATTGCCAGCATGGTACAGAAATATAAAGGAGAATCAAACCATATCAGCAAGAATTATGTCAGAATAACACCTTTCTACATTATTTCCCTTTAGAGCAACTGCATGCCTATACAGTTTCTTTTATTTTTATTATTATTACTTTCTTAGACATAAACGAGCCCATCAGAGTACCTAAAACACTCATCTTCACTGTGTTCAGTTAAGTTGTGTCCTGAAAAATGATTTGCACTGTGCAAGTACCTGATAGGAGCATTCCTCCTGACTTTGACAGAGGTGCAGATGGATGTACAAGGTGCACCATCAGGTTCGAAAACAAGAATTGATTAACTGAGACATAAATAATCCCCAATGAGTAAACAAATTGCAGAAGTACAGTGCGCATGCAGGCTGTTCTTTATCAAGTTGTGTCAAAATATGCTAAAAACACACAAGGGAAAGCAACAAGAACACAAAACAGCCAATTTCAGTGCCTAAATCCTCTGTACTGAGCTGCTCTAGGAAGGGCTGGAAAGCAGCTCCAACCAGGCTCAACCTGTTTGCAGTTAAAAACATACATTTAACGTGCAGATAATAAAAGACAAAAATCAAAATGACTTGTTGAAATAACTTAATTAACCATTCTGGAACTGAAAATGGAAATCCAGAAATCTTCCCTCACAAACCACTTTCTCCACATCACTCTTTCAAAATGCTATTTGCTTTCCCAAATATTGTTAATAAGAATTAAAATAGCAACAGGCCTCATCCTGTTTAGAAAGTGACTGAAGGAAATAAGTTCAGAACATATTTTTAGGACACTCAGGCAATAAAGTTTCCACTTATATTATTGTCTATGTTGTGCAAGTTGTTTTTTAATTTACAGTTATGCTGAAAAGCATGGGATGTTTTTATTCTTAATTTAGACACATTCCATGTTTCTCAGCATAACTGCAAATTGAAAATAAGCACTTACAATATCGCTAGTGATCTAGCTGAAGGAGGACTTTATAGTCTGAAATGTTCTAAAATTTGTTCTTAATTACCTTGTGCACATTTTACACAATTAAATTTCCATCTAAGGATTTTGCATTTAGATTGTGCACTGCAGTTAAACCCTCGTTTTATGGAAAAGCAGCCGCCACTGGAACATTCAGACACAGGAAACTTTAAAAATCAGACTTAACTACTGGATAACATAAAATTCCCTAGGTGAAATTTCATTCCAAGACCAATTTATACATTTCTCGATAGATGGCTTAAAATCACCTGAAACTCTGCAGGGTATGGACCTTAATAAATATTAAATACCTCAAAAACTGCTCTAAGATTTTTCTTCCCCTCTAATATCAATTTCACTGTCCTCTTATTGCACAGTAAAAAAAAAAAAAAAAGAATCCAAAAGGATATAACAGCAATTTACCAGCGTTAAAGTGCTTCTGAGGTTAAACTGACAACAAAGAAGAACAGAAACACAAAGCATCTTGAAGTAGGGTTTCAATTAAATGTGCAGGATTTAGTAATGCAGGACGGAAAAAGAGTTACAAATTAATTTAATCTTCTGCCTATAGTTTGCAGCTGCACTCCAAAGTGTCTGGGGCTTAAGAACAAAGCCTTGAAAGGCCTCAGAGTGAGGAAAGCTTCAATTTTTAATGTATAACGCCATTAGCTGATAACTTGTGGAATCTGCGACCCCTGCGGAGGGGCATAAGTGCGGGTAACAGAGACTGATGAAGTGACATATTTGTTCATGTCGGGAACTATGAGAAAGAAGGTTATTACTAATACCGTCAGGCCCAACAGAAATATGCCCTAATAACCTTTGGGACATTTCTTGGCTTGAGCAGATGAGTTCAAGATCTCTCTACATAAAATATATTAAAAATCAAAGCCTAATTCACCTTAATTAAAGATAATTAGTTTCACTTTGACTTCTTTTAAATATGAACTATAGTAAATGCACTGCAAACTGAAGACTGCGTACAATCATGATTAAATTGCACATTTCCTCCTCTCCACAAGCCCCTTATATTAGCAGGCTTTTACCGTCGGTTCTTCAAAGGTGCTGCTCAGAATAGCCTTTTCGAAAGGGAAAAGTGTCTGGGGTAAACGCAGCCCTTTCAGGCCCAATCCACGCAAATTGCCACATGCAAGATGCACACAAACGGGCCGCAAAGATTAATGAGGCTCCGTGTCTGAGCCGAGATGCTTGCTCTTATTTGGCTGCCAGATTCAGACCCAACACCTAAAGGAGCTGCTCTGCATCTCCCCAGCATGGACAAGTTCGCGTTCAGTCCAGAGCATCTTCCCTCAAAAAACAATTAAACCACCGAGGAAAGCGGGCTCAACTGACCAGCATTTCTCTCAATTTTTTATTTGACTTTTTAATCATCAAAACAGCTACATCGCACAGTATAAGAACAGGGGATGTTAATATTAAATAAACCTGTATATTTGTACACACCACAGCTGACGTTACCCTTTAATTGTTCATTCATCCGTTGGCTCAGGTAGAGAACCGCGTTATTTATTTGGCTGCTGCACAGACTGCCCGCAGTGGCCTAAGAGCAATTGCTGAGAAACATGATACATTGAGGTCTCAACCCGCGCAAACTGTACCTAAACTTACACTTTATTGCAGCTTAGTTCACAATCTTCACCTAATATAGGGTTACATCCCAGTGCAGCAAGCGGATAAATCATCCTGGAATATTACTCCGGCTAAGTTTAGCTGTGAGTGGAGCATATGTGCTTCCGAGTCACTGAAGCAAAGGCCCATAAAATACACTAATTACTGGAAGTTATGGTCACTGAGTGATTGATAGCGCTCTGCGAGGCAACTTCCCTCTTTTCAGCTATTCTGACGGGCCTCCTCCACCACAGAGCAATTATTAATTCATGACCCAACCCTCAGGCACTGGTACCTTTACTTCTAATTCCACTACCGCAACAGCCGTGATGTAGCTGGACATTGTCTCTGTTCAGCCCAGTGGCTGCAGGAAGGTGGCAGGCGTGGAAACTGAGCTCATGGCCACTGCTTGGAAAAGATTGCTCAAAATAGCTCAGGGGAAAAAAAAAAAAAAAAATAGAAAAGAAAACAAAGTAGGCCAGCTTTTTCCTAGGAACAAGTTTTTGAAACATCATTCTGTACAGAATGATTAAAACTACATAAATAAGAATTCAAGTTATTGAGCAAAATTCTGTGTGTTACAGCTACTCTCAGTGGCTGAATGAAGTGTATAACAATTTAGCCATACAAGTCAGAAACATCATACTATGTACAATCCTTAAAAATATTGAACACCAGGATGAGGTCCATTGCAAAAAAGCACTTTTTATTTTCTTGCTTTCCATAATCTTAAATTAATGATGTCTGCTACCAATCACACCTATGCGTTATCAGTGGTCCACTCAAATACTAACCTTATTTTGAGTGATTTGTAGTGACAAAGTAAACACCCATTGCATCCAAGCACTGCTGGCTATGGGATGCCTGGGCACAGAAGAGAGGGTAGTTTTTATTAGTTTCGAGAAGGTTGGAATTCAATAAGCAAAAAAAGTGTGCACATCATACTGTATCTACTGAAATGTGCCTGGATCCAGCTAAAGAGTTCCATTAATTTAACAACTTCTTGATTTCTCAACATAGGAATGAGGAAATCAAGTTGGTGTTTTTTCAAACATTTGCTCAATGACAACCTCATGCCTTCTGCTAGGAGCCACTCGTAGCAGCTCACCAGCACTAGCAGTATCACCATTCCAAGGTCTCTCCCAGTCCCTCCAGTTGAAATAAGCTGAATAAAGTTCTGCTCATTCCAAACACATCACAATGCCAGCCAGGATAGCAGGCCCCAGCACTGAGACAATTATTTGGCTTTAATTCACTTCTCCCAAGTTTTACACCACAATAAATTCTCTCCTTAGCCCGTTTCTATACTTTACTTTTAGACGTTGCAAACTTGTATGCTGGCCATGGACAACAGCTCCGACCTTCGAAGAAGTGCAGCCACCTGCCTGACATTCACGTTTCAGTTTGGCCCAGCCCTATGAAACTCTGGACTTGTGTCTTCAGTTTAGAAGTATATGCTCCATTAAAGATTATGTGCAAATTATATAAGGAGTTCTCTTACAGGTCTCAAAAAGCAAGGACAACTCCAGTAAGAGCTGTCACTTGATCTCATACCACCAAGCTTCAGGTCTCAGACCTCCCCCCACATCTATTTACCTGCTGTCATTTAGGTTGGGGTGCAAATTCAATGAAAGCCCAACCACCAGGTCCACATGTACGTGAGATCTTGCAGAAGACAAGTGGTCTGCAAGCCTTCCTGCACATCAGCTCACCATCCTGCAGGCCAGCTCACAATCTTGATCTTTAACCATTACCACTTCAGCGCTGATGATACGTGGCTGATCACATACTCTAACTTCTTTAGAAACAATTCTGAAACCTCCTCACCTTGAGCAGATTATTTACACGTGGATCTTTACATCACTTTTCTGCAGTTGAACAAGACTGAAGTGCTTTACGAGAACCATCTTAAAGCAGAGCTGCTTCTCTTCTAGCACCCTCTTCAAACACGTTCCTCCTCTTTGCCTTCATGGTGTGAGTGTGCTCCTCTTGCATCTCCACCTGTGCTCCCAGCCCAAGTGTGCTGACGAGTCTAAGAGTCCATAATGTTGACATAAAAGGTAAAAAGTGCTAACCCCACTCAAAAAATACGTACGTGTACCTGAAACACGTGATGCAAAGCGTGTTTGCTGGATATATATTGGTTCCCTACATACGGGAACGCACACGAGTGCTGAAAATCCCTAACATGACTGCTTGAAATATTGCTTAAAACAGCATCTTAACACAGATGTCACAAGCAACCAGCAGCCATTGAAAGCTCTTGCAAACACTCAGGTAATGGAAAACTCCAGTGACTACAGACTTGAAACTCTCATTTGGGGAGGTTTAACCATTTGTTTCTAACACTAAAACTGATACCGAAAAGCTTTTTTCCCCTGGAGGAGAGAAGATTGATTATTTTTGTGAAAAAAATGTCATTTTAAAAGGAGGCCTGAAACACAGGGAAGTAGGTGCTTTTCTCAGCAGAGCACAGTGGGAAGTAGAGACTAGGAGATGATACAAAAGGAGGAGCAAAAGTGTGAAAAAGGCATTGTCACTCAACACAGGAGCTCATATTCCACTTCCAAAACCTGCTTGGTTTGTGGCATAAGCAAATCTCTTTCATTTCCTGCTTTTAAATGCAATTCCAGTTGTATTTCTGGGTGAAATGGGCCCCCATTATCTGACAAAGATCTGCAAGCCTATTCTTTGCCTCGATGAGCATCTCGGATCACAACTCTATTCCCTTCTGTTCCCAAAACGCCCTTCTCCTTGCCTACTGAGCAAGCAAGAGCAACTGAGAACATGAGAACAGGCCCTGCTGGGTCCAGCCAAGCCCTCACCTACAGCAGCTGCTCATCCCAGGAGAAGTGGCCCAGATGATGGTAGCACCTCAAACATCACCCAAAGGCACTGCCGGACAGGGATGCTGCCTTAAAAAATAACCAAGACTCCCCGGATTGCAGCCATGTAGGGCAGGATTAGAGTTACACGAAATATTAGGCAGTCTGATCTATCCTCCTATGCAGGGCATGGTTTTTGAAGGCAGACTGATTCAGTTACAGAACACAAACAGCACTCGGGCTCAGCCCAGTCAGTCTGGAGAGTATTTTATGACTGAGTTATAAACCCTCTGAAAAACAGCTTTTATAATGAAAATGCTGACACAGTCTTCAGTGTAGTGACAGCAATGTCATTGGTTTAAATTGAACTTGTTTTGTCAACCCCAAAGCACTTAAATAAAACTCCATCTAAAACCCCCATGAAAACTGTCTATGATAAAACACTTTTTAACAGGTTTGCAGATCAGGTATTAAATTTAATTCTCTTTAAAAAAAATATGAAGAATGCAAACACCTCACAAAAAGAAGTAATAATAATAATAAGCTAGCAGGATTTCTTCTTATTTTTTTGGCAAGAGGAAGACTGATGGGAAGCTGAATACACTTAGATGTCTTTTAGTTCAAAAGGAACAAGAATGCTCACTACCACCCAAAATTTACATGGTACCCACATTTAATACTTGCTCACACTCTGCTCATAACTTTTTGGGGGCAGTTTTCTTAACCCTCGAAAGCAACAGTGCAGCTTCTCATTACACATGGCTTTGCAGCAAAGAAATGCAAGGCAGCTCAAAGGCTCAGAAGAATATTAAAGAAAATGAGCAGCTTTACTTAGCTGCCATTTTATATTATCGTATGTCAAAAAAAAAAAATCCACAACCTTGCCAGCTTGGTCCCATATGCTATTTCTTTCAAATTACCATGCTATAACCGTGCTAGCTTGAAGTTGTAGGGATCAGAGCATTACACTACTAAGTGGACTTTAAAATCCTACAGCAAACGCTAACTTCCCTTTTTAACAGCTCCATCAACAACAGCCTGAGTGTCTCCACTACCAATCCCCATGTCAATACAGTGTTACTTTAATGACAGTGACCTTGTGTGGCTCTTTGAGCATCTTTTTCACCTTTTTTGAGACATTCTTCTAAGCCACTGTCCTTGCTTTCATCATTTAACACATCACTCAGAACACTTCAATAAAACATAGCGATCATGTTGAAGAGAGGTCTCAGAGGACCAGATGACATACCAATTAACAAAGCACACAGAACCAAATTGTTTTGTACATCTGGTTCAGAAGGCATTCGTGGAAAGTGAGAGAGTAAAAAAAAAAAAAAAGTTGAGAAGGTTTGAAAGAGGAGAAAAAAATGCAAATGAAAGGAGTTTTCCTAATGCTGGATAGGATGTGAAATTCATCCTTTAAATCAAACTCATGACCAGCTGGGTTGCCTAATAATATACCCAAATCAAGCTTTAAATGCCTTGGTCTATGTGGAAAATCATCAAACTGCTGCTGCGCATGGAACCACATCCTTTATTCAGCAAAGGAACCGGTAAATACTCGCTCCATATAGCTTTGCATTTATATCACTCTATTCCACTGTGAATCAGAATGAACACCACAGTCAAGTATTGATGTCATACAGCCTCATTTTAGCCCTTTGTCAGACACATTCATTTACAGAGCGTGAGTACATTCTGAATCTCTCCCAAAATTGTGAGGACTCTCCAGTATCACAAAGCCATTGAAATCTGCAGTAAAACAAATTAACAGCACTGCATCCCCTGTGACACTTGAAAGTATGTCATTATCATATATTCCGAGTTAGCTTCAGACTTGGAAGAAGATTTACAAGATCTGAATACAGTGATTCAGCATTAAATAGTTTCAATTTGGTTAAAGCCTATTTGGCAAGGAATTTATTGTTTGAAAACATGAGAACAGTCCTCGAGAAATTTCAGGCTACAAAATATGAAATTTGCTTAGATGCAGAGCACCCGCACCAAGACAACTTCACTTCTATCTAATCTTCTGCTAAAAACATCAGTTGCACTTCACTAAAAGGTATATCCTGCTTCACCACTGTATTTAGCAGAGGAGAAGAGAACAGCACCTACATTTTTCTGTAGTTGTACTGCACTTTTGTCAGGCTGCATGAGAGAGACAATGCAGGCCATCAGTGGTTTGAATGAACTGTTTTTTAAGAAGAAACGATCAAAAATGATCTCTGCCTGTAATGGTGCTCATCATCCCTATCCCTAGTGCACTGATAGCAGCAAACAGAGCACAGCTTGTCCAGCATTCATGCTGCCATTGGGCTAAACAGGACCTGTCTTTGCTCCAAGTACAGTGAAGTTCTTTCACAACACTCTTCTGGGGTTGAAAAAGTCTCCCGAGAGCATCCTGTGCATGCTGACAAGGCTACAAGGATTTGGGGCCACAGCTGGCTTGTTTGTGACTGGCCTGGCCCAGCATGAACCAGGCTAGGAAATACATACACCCTGCTGTCATCACCAGAGCAGAGCAACCTGTCCCTTTCTCCTGGACCACACCAAGCCAGATCTGACTTTATTTGTCAAGATGCTATCACAGCAGAGGCATTTCTACTCAACTTACACAGTCAAGGTTATCTTCCCTCTAACAATCATCCATTCTATAAGTCCTTGAAATTTACGTTTTTAAAAAATATTATGAGTCCCAAGCAAAATCAACAACCCACCTTTCACTTAAATCACAACTAGCCTTGCTCTCACCAAACTTACAGAAAGTACAGGTTCTCCCAGATTTCTATATTTATGATCGCATTCTCTTTGAACTGCTTCATTTTGACGAGACTTTTTCCAGTTTGAAACTATCTTTGTAAGAAACCCTTCTAAGAGCTCGTGAACACTTCAAATCAAACACTTGAGTTAATCACACCAGGAGAGGTTCACACCATTGTGCAAGGATTTCTGCTGAGATTTTGCAAAGGCATTAACCAGCTCAAACCTTGAATCTGCATAACCCTATTTCACCTCTAATAATAAGACTCTCTGTACTGGTTTATAACAACGAAATACAGAAATATTCATCTTTAATGCCAGAGGTGCAGAAAGCATGTAGCAGCATCCATGCACCAGGCCCAACTTTTAACTCTCAGGTGGAGTTTTGATGGAAGGCTCAAGACTGTTGCATGGCTTGCGCAGAGGCTGTCTGTATCTTACTGCATTGAACTCTGTAAGAACAAATCCATTCTAAATACAGCCAAGAATTTTAGCAAGAGTTAAAGGCATGCATATATAAAAGAGCAGACAAAGACTATGTTAAAATATTTTGATGTTAGCTTTCATTTGATTCTTCCAACGTGCACAAAGAAATGACAGATATTTGCATACCTCCATGAAGGAAATCCCTAAACTCCAAACGTCCGAATGAATCCCATACTGCTCTCCTGAAATCCGCTCAGGCTGCAAAGAGATGGAAAGAAACATCTTGAGCCTAGTGAATAAACACATCTACTTCTTACACAAAAGCTAATCCAGGGCAAACAAATCAACTGAGAAAGTGCAAAGAATCTTAAAGCTCACCAGGAAAGCTGGCAGAGAGCAAACACACCACTCGAACGTATTTTATTTCTTTATTTTTGCCTCGCTTTGGCAAGAGCAAAGGACTTGGGTATGCTGAGCCTCGTGGCCATGCATTGCAAAGTTGGCCTTGGCATTTGTGCTTGGGCCGCTTCATCCAACAAAAAAAGCCAGAGACGTGCACATGCGCAGCAGCACACAAGGTCAAGCTGTAAGAGTCCATCAGGGGCACACATCTATTTCTACGCTCAGGCACAGCAGTGAGGTAGGCAAGGAAAACAAATTCCTCGTGTTGAGTCCACGGGTTGGGCAGTAACCATGGTTTAAAAGGCAAAGTTACTGAAGCCAAAATAATCAACGAAGTCACGTGCTGGCAATTTTATTTTACATATTTTTAACTTCATTTTTGACCCACAGAAAAAAGACTTGACTCAAAACTATTAATAGCAGGTTTAATGCCTCATGAAATAGAATGCTGTAAAATATAACTGCTAGTTTTTACTTGAAAGCTACAATTTCAGCATTTCCAAGGTCAAGTACAGCATGAAATGTAACAATAAAAGGCTCCATGAGACTTCTCTCCCCACTGTGCTGTTAATGCACCTGTCTAGCCCAACCACCTACACAGCACTGGCTGTATTTTTAGTCTTTAATAATCCAGAGACCTTTTTTAGAAAACAAACTCCCAAATTAGTGCCAGTCCAATGTGTTTTCAGATGTTTACTCTGCACTGCTAATCCCAGGTCAAGAGCTTTTATTGCAGCCTGACTGTTAAGTAAAAGCAGCGCTGCCCAGTGCAGAAGGGTAGCCTTCAACTGACATAACCTAAAAAAAAAAAAAATAAAAACGGATAAAAAAATGAAACTGGAACGGAATTTTTTTGATGGAGCCACCAAAAATTGTGGTGGTTGTTTTTTTGGTTTTAAATTTTATTTTCATTATTAAAGCACATCACAGTGAGCCTCCAGATAAGGTGGAACCACCAGCCCAACCGAGCCCGTGCCGAGGATGCTCGCTGAGCTTTGTGGTGCCAGCGAGGTCCCAGCCCCTACAGAGCCACCGAGCCAGATGCACAGCTCCAGGGGAGCTCAAGTTTGAAACACCACCTCACACACAGAACTGATGTATTCACAGAAGATAGTGGCAAGTAAATCATTTGCACGTTTAAACAAAAAGTTCAGTTGCGTGACTTTCTCTTTTAAAAGCACAGAGAAGATGGAAATGGTGCATGCACCAAGTAAAGCATGCAACGTGCAGCTCGCCCTAACGATACACAGCTCACGATCCTTTCTGTTAAGGATTTCCACAACTGGTTACCCTTTTTCATTCAAAAAAAAATTTTTTTGTTTGTTTTCTTCTCTCTATATAGTAGGTGATAAAGTGATTTTACAGAAAATGTGTTTTTGATGGAAATTTCAATTTCTCAATTAGAAAACAAAATCTAAAGATACCTCAATTTCTTGATGGTTTCAAATTCTGTCCTGCTCCCCCCCCCCAACCAGGCAAACACACCAAAGCTTATGACCTTCAATATATTTTGATGACTACATTATATGTTTGATGATGACAAACTATGAATTTAGTGAGCAAAACAATTTTAACACAAGAAATGAGATCAAATACGTTTCAGCTTAAACTTCTTTTTCAATTTATAGATGAATGTATCACAGTCATCCATAAAGAAGAAGAGAAGAAGTAATTTATTTAATGCACACCTGGGAAAGAGAACAGTAATCTTGACTTGTACACTAAAAGCATAATACAATTTAATTATTAGATCTGCTTAAACCACACTAAGACTAAGAGTGGTGTGGGAGAAGTTGATTAATTTGAAGCTGTTTATTTGTTTGAATCACTATATTCCAGTTATTTTACAGCACAGAGACACAGAAATCAGCAGGCTTACTAGCAAATGTGGTAATATATATGACCAGATTTAAAAATACATATATGTTTTTATGCACTTAATATATTGATCACAAAGGATAGCCCAAGTCTCTCTAGGATGGTGGCATGAGTGTTTCAGAAGCCACATAATGAGTACACCTTGACTACAAAAGCTTTTAGCAAATAAATGGACACCCTGGGATGCTTTCTCCTCACAAGAAAGTAAGAAAAAATACCTGAAAGCGATTAAAGGTCATGGATTTCTCTCTCCTATTATCTGAGGTTTGAAAAACACAAGTATAGACCATTTTGTATTGCTGTTTGCATTTTGCATTTTTTTTCTTTTTTTAAACAATCTGAATACTGATTTTTTCCTCATCAACATTATTACATATGTAGTTTGTTAAAAAAGAACTGAAGTGACCAAAAATAAAAGACAATTATTTAATGCTTCTGTTTAGTGTTATTTAAGTTTCCACCTCTGCTAAACAAAGAACCGAAATTATTCTAATTAATCTGACTAATGAAAAACACAGCTAACTTTTGTACAACAGGCATTCTCTGGTGACTAAAATTTATATAGAAAAGTGAAATGCACTGATGGCTTCTTATGTATGGTATGAACATCACCCAGTTTAGTGGCCTGGTATTATTATGGTGGACTGGCTCTCTTTGTTCCCTGCTGTTGCAATGCATTAAAGACACCTGAAATATATGAAAGAAACACTTTTCCTGTGTTACTCTTCCATATCAGCAAGACCTGTAGCTGTCAGAGAGCTGTTAGGTGAGCGCAGGTAGGAAAGGAGCTGTTTTGTGACATGCAATTATGCTGAGAGTGGGGGGAGAGGAAGTGTGAGCATCGATTTAGAATATGTCCTCCATTACATAGAGCAAGACTGAACAAATACTTCTATTTAAATGTTATTCCTACATAAATCCACTTACCGCCATATAAGCATTTGTTCCAACATACGTCTTGGCTATAGAATTCACCAGCTATCAGACAAAACAGTCTGTTAGAACAATATAAAGATAATGTGGAAATAAAATGGGCAATTATTCCTCATTTAACCTACAATCATCATTCCTATAAATCAACTAAAAATTATGGAAAGGGGAACAAATTTATCTGCGAAGGCATTAAAAATGATTAAATCTCCCTTTTGTTTTGAATGAGAGTTCCAATTTAAACAAGCGCTGCATTACGGTTTATGGCAGATAACCTTAAACAATTCTGTTAAACAGGATGCTTAGCGCTTTAGTACCCCAAACTAGTCTGATATAAAAAGTCAATTTGAAGTAGGATTGAACGCGCTCATTTTTCAGTCAGCTGGCTCAAGATGTGAATAAAGCCACATTCATCTCTTGAATGCAATGAGCACTAAATACGCTGGAGGGACAACAGGCTCTGACAAGTTATAATACCAGGCTGACCTTCTCTTTGGTCCTCGTGTTTGGCTGAGAGTAAAGGTGCTGAAATTCAAATCAACATCACAGCAAGCTCATGGGTCACTATCAGAGAAGTTCTCCAGGGAGGCCCAAAATGGAAATTAATTAAAATTTGTGCTGCACATTGTAAAAGCCCACCACTATTGTTACTCCCAATATTAATTTTTATTGTGGGCCAGTTGGGCTCCCCAGACGCATCTCTCGTTCTGCCCTCCCTTTTGTCTGGCCAAAACGCTTTCATATCAAAGCTGCATATCAATGAAGTTTGCTATTCGTAAGTAGTAATTACAATATCAGCAGTTTTTACTGTCATTAAACAATGAACAATCATATTCAGATGAAGAAAAGTCGCCCAGAGATTAAAAATGAATAGCGCTCTCCCAGCAGAGGGGAGCTTGCTGGGGCCGCCCGCCTGGCGCCAGGTGATTTGGGCAGCAGGGAGCAGGAGGATATCTGAGGGGGCATTACCTGGGTGCTCACCCCGAAGTCACACAGCTTCACCTGCCCCCGTGTGTTCACCAGCATATTCGACGGCTTCACGTCTGTTGGGACAAAACCAGATTTCATTTACGTTATCCTGGATAACGCACGTACGGAGATCGTAACGAGTATTGGCATGGTAGATTTTAATAGAATCGTCGGCACAATAATCATTAGCGTGATAGATTTTAATAGAAAATATTTCAAAGATACATTTCAAATGCAAGCTCTGGTTGGTAACAGTCATTAGCACAGGTGACATTACATCTACTGCAGGTGACACCAATCTAGGAGGAGCAGCAAGGGCGCTGAAGGATGGGATCCAGAATTCAAAGAGATCTTGACAAATTCGCAAATGAGACTGAAATAATATTCAATAGGGACAATAGGGACAAGTGGAAGTGCTGCATTTAGACAGGGATTAATCGACTGCATAAATACCAGATAACTCAACTGCCTGGGGTGGAGGCTGGAGCAGGGCTGTGAAGAAGGACCTGCAGGTTGTGGAGGAGACAGGGAGGGGACAGACTGCAAGCTCTCAGATCCAGGAAATTCTGATACAAAGAAGTGGAAGGGGACAACTTGTGTTTCAGAGGATGAATAAGCTAAAACCCACCGGAGGGTATGTTAATTTATTTTATTTTATTTAACTTTTTTTTTTTTTTTAAGGTTTATGTAAGAAATAAGCCACATGCAAGTCAAAAAACTAAACCCCAAGATTTCCTAGAAAAAAGTCGCTACCTCCAGACAATTTAGGAAAACAGTGCTAAGTATCCCCTACAAACACCAGCATGTAGGAACACAAAGCACAAAGACGTCCAAGCCTCCTGCTGCCACGGCAAGGTGCCCGTTGCAGCTCTGCCCTTTTGCACAGCCCTGTTTGAAGGTATGGGCTACCACCTCCACAGCTCCTACTGCACAAACAGGCTCTGATCTCCCCGTTTTAGAGCTTTTACAGAGGCTGGCTGCCAGCAACGCGTTAAAATGATTGCTAATTCCGCTCCTGCGCATAAAACTTCACCACGCGCCATAAAGACAGATTGCAAGTGCAAAGATGTTATCGCTGACCCCCTCCGATGTCAAAAGGAGTCGGTAGGCTTCTGATGCATACTGTAAAATCGATGTGCAGATAAAGTGCTAAACATCCAGCCTAACTGTATGGCAGGAGACGTTGAGCATCCTTCTGTGCCAGGGCTGCCAGTGGGAAGGCGAAATGGGTGCGATACGGCCGGGCTCGGGAAGATGAGAGCGCAGTGCCTCAGCCTCATCGCTGCTTTCTTCTGTCATTACGGATTAAAAGCACTAGCTTGTATCGTTGCCTTCTTTAAAAGTGAACACTAGTTGGGTGCAGATGGATGAAACCCAACTAGAAAGGAACCTAATTTTGTTTATCATTAAGTTTGCCTTTCTTTAGCAGATGTCTTCTGGTACCACAGTAGCTGGCTTAATTTGTCTCTGTAATGTAAAAATGTATAACCTCAATTAACAAGCTGATTAAACGCTTTCCTATACTTGAGCTAAAAATCCAGTTTAAAAAGGGGGAGCATTCAATAACACTTTATACGGCTTAACTGAGTCTGTGTGTTTCAGTCAGGCATCGATACCGGCAGTGCATTTTGCAATTCCGCCCTAAAGCCAGAAGAAAAATCAGTCCCAAGCTCTTCACCATGTTACAGCATCAACAAAAGTAAGTTTGGGTACCATGACCTCTGTTTCAACTTTAGAAATCCAATCTGTATGCTGCATTTTTATGGGATTTTTACCTACTCCCCCTACCCCAGGTGACGAGACAAAATACTGCCTGAGAGCAATCCACGCACCAAATCCGTCACATGCTTCCCAACATTTTAGGAATATTTTGTTCTAATGAAAACTTTGGGAAGACTCTGGCATTTGCTTCTGGCAACCACTCAGCAGCACACTCCTCTCTGGAGCCAAGTGGCTTTGCTAAGTTCAGTGAGACACGCACTGCACATCAGCGGGCCCCATCCTGCACCCCGACACCGCAAGCAGCAGCCCTGCCAAACCCCCAGGGCTACCCAGGCACCGTGCTTGTGCAGTTGCTGAAATTACAGAAAATACAGGACGTGCTGACGTGCTGAATTATGAGTCCAGCTGTTTACTGTACTAACATTTTTAAATCAAAATTGCAGTATAAGAACGGGTCCTTGCTTTTCATACTAAAGGATCTAACAAAAATAATCAGCGACAAAATGAATGCAAGCAATGCTTTGCTTCAGTATGGCTGGAAACAGGTTAATGGGATCAGGACTGGAACACCAGTATTTTTTGACGAGGCAAAAATCCTTTCACTCTGCTCAGCGAGGGGTCTGGGCGGACAGAAGGAAGCTCTGAGCACAAAACCCCACGGCTGCCCAGCACGCCGTGCTGAGGAGCACGCACACAGCCCAGTGTTCGTTTTATAGGGACTCAGTTGGGTACGTGTCACGAGCCCAGAAAAGAGGCAGGATGTTCTCCAAGTCCCTGTTCCCCTAATGTGACCTACCTGGGGGATGCCACCACAGCAGATTTGTCCCCTGTCCCATCAGGGCTGCCCAGCTCCACCGAGGCAGCAGCACCAAGGCTCCCTCCAGCCGTCACTTCGTGCCATGGGGGCTCTGCAGCCCCCTCGCCCCTTCCCTAGTGTCACACCCCACATGGCAGCAAGCTGATATAATTTAAACCCGTCTTTCATTCATTAAGCATTGCTTGATCCCCAAATCCTTCCAAAACTTTAAAAAAAAAATCCCCCCCGAAATAATAGATAAGGCAATTGGCAACCAGCCTGTAAAGGAACCAAACGCAGGTTAGGGATTCTGCTGAGCAAGCTGCAGCAAAACGAGCACTGCTAAGAACAAATACTATTTGTCTTTGCAGCACAAATTAAATAGCACTACAAATGGAGAATTTAAGCAAATATTTGCTATAAATTCCAACGGTTGTGTTGGTTTCCTCCAGAAAAAAAAAAAAAAAAAGGAAGTGACAACCCTAGATAAAACTGTCACTTCGGAAAGTGTCTCATATTGAAAGTAGGGAGGAAAAAAATCACCCCATCAGGAAATTAGCCTTTTTGTTCATAAACTGCTTCAGTTAATGGGTTAAATATTTTTTGGTTTTGGAAAACAAATGTGCATAAATAATGTTCTGCACCATCTGCTTGTGATTAATATTACTGTTTAGAAGTGAAAGAATTTAAACAAGAGCCAAAAGGGGTCATTATGCTCCCATTACCAGTGCTTGCTTAATACAAATGATTTCTATGAAGCATCATTATGGAGGATGAACAAGTTCTCTTTATGATCTAAGTCGTTTCACCTCTCTGCAGATAAATGGGACCTCCAAGCTCTTACTTACCAGTAAACAGAACTGTCAGAGGTTCAGCTTTCTGAACACCAAACATTTCAGTCATCTTGGCTTATTGAAAAGCGAACAGATTAATGATTGTAGGGCGAAAAACAGATTTCTAAAAGCTGTCTCTTGACTTCTTCTGTGATTTAAAAATATAAGACTGCAATATTCTAGGTTCAAGGGAGAAGAGATACAAAAGAGATTTTAGCTGCTCACAGAACATGACTATTAACAAAGTGAAGCCGCTGGGAGAATGACAGCATTTTCTTGCCCAAATGACCTCACCAGCATGCTTCTTGCAGAGGTCATGATCATTATTACTATTATTATTTTGAAATAAACATAATAGTTCATGAGTGTGCAGCTATGTGCTTAGCTACACACACATATATAGGTGTGTACGTATATGCACACACACACACACCCTATTATCTCTGTTTGCACTTCATTATATGTAACACTAAAGCCGATTAATTCTCACAAAGCTAAGAAGTGTGACGGGGGAGCGACTGGATGTCTTTGGTGAGATCTTCTGCAAACTGCAGCTCCTGCTGAGAAGACAGAACACTGATGTCCACCGTGCCCGTCCCTACCTGGCAGCCCTCCTCCAGCTCGCTTAAAACAAAACAAAGGAGGGTTTGAAAACACTTCTGTGGGAATAAGGTGGGAAGAGAGCATCTGGGTGATGCAGGAATCTCCCACAGATTGCCATGCAACCAGCAGGCAGTCCAGGAAGGTCTACAGATCAGCTCTGCCCAACCTCATGCATCACAAACCAGAAAACACTTCCCAAAGCTCTGACACAAAACCTCCTCAGAAACCAGTCCCAAGACCAGTGCAATATATACCAGTCCCTAGTATGTACACACTGATGCATACAAATACAGATCAGTACAATTAAACACAAGTGGGTAACATTTATTTCAAACATTTCTTTTAATAAGAAGGTGTGAACTGAGGAAAGCATACTAGATTAAATGCATACGGTCTATACTTATTCTTGAACTTAACAGATTTTGGTTCGTCTTTATACAAACTTTGACTTTGTACATGATTAGACTTGTTTAATTGCTAATTCTGTTTTAAATCTAAGTTAATTTCTCATTACCCTTCCATTTCTACTTCTTATCCTCTGGGGAAAAGAGCACACTTATCATTGGGACATTCTCACATCTTCCAAAGAAGTGGTGTAGGTGTTAATCTTTTGTTTACGTTTGATGTGGGTGTGATGACTATGACTACAGCTTTGCGTTTATTAATATGCACGGCTATCACCTCATTAGTTGCAAGGTATGTTTTGAAGTTAAGCTGTAATATTTGCTGAAATGTCTGATCTGGAATAAAAGACTTGTTCATTGTGTTTCCTTTGCTTTAATCCATGCTCTAGTCACAAATCTGTCGTTTGCTGCACTGCATTGCACAGCTTCTTCACGATGATTGCTTCTGCACCTTAGTTATCACCACCACAGAAATTCTTGACTTCTTAGCCTGTACGAGCTTCCCACACAGTCTGCTTTACATGTGACAGCAAGGAAGTCAGGGTTACATTTTCTTTCATTTACCTCTGATGCATTAAAACCAGTAGGCGGCTGAAGGAGATTACCCCCGAGAAACCAGCATCTTCCTGGCACTGCATTGCTCTGTCCCCTGCTCTGCTCTGTACCTTGCATTAACTGTTTTATATCAGAGCACACACACACACACACAAACATGTGTGTGTACTGAACAAACAAGCCCCTGAAGAATCCAGTAACAGACCAAGGCCAGAAAACTCTGAATTGTTTTTGTTTTTTTAAAAAAGGATCAATTTCTGCACTTTTCTTTAGCCAACAGCAAGGACCATACATAATTTACAACAGAAACAATAAAACGTTACAGGTAGGGTATTTATGCTTGACCACAGTGCTCGCTCCAAATCGTATTCAGAAGGTGGCTACAGTCTCTATTGAAAAAGATTCAAAAGAGAAGAAATTTCAAACCACCTTTTCCTTTCTGGGGGCTATAAAAGCACGGTAAGGACTGTGCTGCCTACTCAGAGTGACACCCAGCCACGGATGTTCCAGATACTTTTTCTTTTCTTTTTATCCTGACATTTGCTGTGGCAGCTGTGGCATCTAGATTGTACATCCTCTTGCTCAGAGTAGATGGAGCTGTTATATCTCAGCATCTGGCAACATTCAGGCTAATAGATTAAATGTTTAAACCACCATCAGAAACACAAGGCCTCACTTCATGGGCTCCCAAATGGATGAAGAACTAAAGGACAGCTGAGCCTAAGCTCCAAGGTGGGGCAGGACTTCAATACCTACTGCTAATTAGCATTTCCTATTAATTTGTTCTTCTCACCCAAAGCACAGACTTCTGGATGCCTCTCCAGAGGTGCCCAGCTCCTTGCACAGACCACACCAGGACACGGGGCACCTCACCCAGGCATTTCCCAGCACCTCCCCAAAACCTGGCACCTGCTTCTCAGCCACTCCAAAACTCCCCAGAGGAAAGGGCCTTACCTATTTGGTTCCCAACTTAAGATTTTCTACTTGTCTCCCTACTTCCACTTCTCTTTCAATCACAAATGATGTCGGTTACTGCATGCTCCAACTGTGCACAGGGGCTGAGTGAGCAGATGGGTTAAATTAAACAGTATTGTTAGCGACATTAGGAGCCGGAGCTGTTACTTTCAGACACTTTAGAAACATTATAAATGTAATGAGTTTCTCCGTCTCTTTTTTATTTGGGGAGCGGAGTGGAGGGGAAAGGGCTTCTTTGTTCTTTAAACATCATTTTCCACTGCTTTCAGAACTGACATTGGTTTTTGAAGTTCTAGAGTATTTCACCACAATAAACAATGTATTTTAAACAAAATCTAAAAACACTAAAACCAAGAAATACATGAGAAGCTAAAAAAAAAAACAAACCAAACGAAAAACCAAGGTAACTTCAGGAAGCAGAACAAACAGCAAAAACCTAAAAATGGTCTGTTATGCCCAAGCAGGTTTAAAGTTTCTTTAATTACACATGACCATCTTAAGGACAACAGGTGACAATTTTAGAGATGTGAGACTAGCAATGAATGTGGATGCCGTGTGAGATTTCTGAAGAACAGAAGAAAATTCATTACCTGCCTTGTAGTTTCAAAGGTAGTCAAGCATTTAATGATCCTTGCTGATTGTGAAAATTCCACTTGGCACCTGTTTGCAACCCTAAGCATCTAAATCTCTACAAAATTCATTCCTCTCTTTCTTCTATAGTATACAGGGAAGGACAATAAAAGAGAACAGCAGTAAAAATATTTTATCAAAGAATCTGCAAGGCTAATGAGTAAGATGCATTCTGCTTAACTCTACTGGAATCAAACCAGATGTTAGTTTGGTCTACTGTCTCTGCTGAAAGTGTTGTTAAAATAAAATAATGTGGTATTTCACTGAAAAACTGACAACATCTGTTACTCACCTCTGTGTAAAATCTTTAGACTCCATAAATAGGTAAGGCCTTTCACAACCTGTATTCGAGAGAAAGAACAATAATACATATTAGAGAGTCCTGGTACAAAACGCTACAAATCTCATCTGGCAGGAGTTGTTAAAGACCCGACATCCAATGAAGAGTGGAGTCAGGACCATGAAAAGGGGAGACAAAACACCTCTTCCAAAAAATTACAGCCACAGATGAACCTCTGATGGAAACTTGCTGCAGATTACATGACAGAAGGTTCTTTGGGAACACGTGAATAAACTTCTACCTAGGTCGTCTTGAAACAAAAGTAAACCAATGAAATTAAAGGTCAGAAAACAAAACCAAAATCTAGCATCCCGTTTTACTGCCTTTCTTTTATTTGCCCCCATCATTTGCTTCATCTACACTTTCTCCCTTCCTTCCTTACCATGTTTTTACTTATTCCATGCAAATGCCGAACATTTCTTCCTCAACTGCATAAATTATCTTATTCTTCAGATTACTTATGGACCAAACATGAACCTTACTGAAGGTTTTGGTTCTGTAATGTAACTAAAACCCAATACTTCTTGCACTTTTAACACTACTTTTTTTTTTCTTTCTTAGATTTACTTTTCCTAGGAGCCCAGAAAACTAACAAGATTCAACAAACTGTTTACTTTTTACCCAAACTATCTCTGCTGTCCCAGCCAGCCTTTTTAATACAGCAAAGCTTTTTTTTTTTTTTTTTTTTTTTTTACAAAGTTTCTATCTATGAGATGACATTTCATTCATTTTCCTGAGACACTTCTCTTTGTGCACCTCCAGAACAATAAAGCATTGCTGACATTTGTAAAGTTGTCTGAATTTTTCAGACAAAACAATTACATTCTTTTCATTGTCCGAGTAGACTGAAATGAAATTACTTCTGTTACAGTGATCAAGCAGAAGCGCTAAAAACATTGTACTGTGTGAAAGCAGATAGCATAGTAATTTTCAGTCTTCCTATTGGATTAGAAACTCATTTTTAAATTTATTCTGTAACCAAAAACAACATAAGAGAAATCTGAAGCTCTTTTGTAAACCAAATAATGATTCTGGATCCCCCAGTAAATTGCTCTAGATGGCAATTCCTCAGTGTTAAACTCACACTCCGTACCCAACTATCTCATGGCCTCAGATGGTAATTACCTGTAACAAAAGGCCTTAGTCAAATTCTGTATGCCCTGCGGTGTGGCCTTGTTCACTTTAGCCTTTCAAAAATCAAAACAGGGGAATTCTACTTACACAGCATTTTGACATAAGAAGAAGGAGAAAAAAAGCATCGATGCAAAAAGGGGGATGCAACATTTCAGGTTTCCTCCAAAGGTAAAAGTAATTTTACGTACACTAAGCTTCTTTGATTATTAAACATATATTTAGATTACTTAGCATCTTTGAAATCATTATAAAGTAATTTATTTTAAAGCATGTATTCGTAAAAAAAAAAAAAAAAAGAAACACTTCCTAGAGGGAAAAAAAAAATCAACAGCTGTGAGTTATTAAGTAGCTTTATTATGGAACATGTGCTGAATAAGCAGTTATAAGAGACAGTATCAACCCAACTCTCCTGTTCTGACTGTCTCAGCAACAGTGTACAAAGGAATAAAACGAGCTTTTCCCTTTATGTGGCATTGCAAATATGCACACAGAAGTCCCCCCGACAGACGAGCCTGGTGTAAAGTACCATTATTCACCTAACTTACATTTGCCCACCTCATGGAAGGGCTCTAAATATTAAATATTATCCTAAAATGGTGCTGGAACAGGGTATCTTTTGATTGAACATCTAGCAGGAATTATTGGTATTCAGTAAAGTGGGTTTTACAACAATGACTTGACAAAGCCTTGACACAAAAAGTACTTCCACCCGCTGTCAATCACTCACTCTCCTGACAGTTCAAGTGCACATCCTTTCAGGGAGAACTTCAATCAACATTAGCACTCAAAATACAGTGCACAATGTCACTGCTCAAGAAATTGAATTGAAAATAAATGCGTGAAGTGGCAAGCAAAGGTAGAACAGATTTTACATCGGCAGACCCAAATAAATAGGCAGCAGCACGAAAACAGGAGGAAGCACAGCACTTTGGGATTCCCAAGACGCACTTTTCCCTTTGAAAAAAAACCACCATGGCCCTCTGCACAAATAAAGGGCACAGAAAAGAAGCAAGATTTCACCTTCTTGTCAACACCATCTCATGCAGGCAACGAAGAGGAATTTTGTGACGAAGTCAGAGATCTCCCTGGTACCTAGGGGACTGAAGTCTCAGTACTATCTGCCTCTCTTACCGTGTTATCCCGCTCCTCAAAATGCAGTGCTTTGCCCCAAGATCTGGCAACTGCTTTCTTTGGAGGATTTCCTTTTACTGTCTTGCTTTTCTAGCATTCTGTCTTTCAGCATCAAACACACAACCCCACAAAAGAAGAGAAGACTACCGCACTTTATAAATTCCTACTATTTCAGCTTAAAAGCTCATCGTCCACCACAACTGGTTCCTGCCGAATCCGTGAGAGAAGTGTGTGGAAAAGCAAGAAGGAGCAGACTGCCATGCACCTGCAGAGCCCTGCTCGAATACTTACAGCAGTACTGCAAGGAAATGAGTGAGAAACAGGTAACTGAGCACTCTTTGGGCTATGGAAAGTCAGGGTTGTCAAGAAAGGGATGTCTCTTAGGTAGTTCAGCCTGTGGAGATCAAGAATGGCAAGGAAATGACCTTGAATACAACTTGGTATTTAATTGAGCGAGTGGAGCACAGGGGCATCGCGCTCCCTTTGCTGCGTGCGTTGAGCAGGCACAGATCTTGTTCTAGACCAGCTGGGATTGCCTGCGACGTTTGTGCTCATTGCTCTGAGCAGGACAATCGCTTTTAAAGGCTGCCAGTCCCGTGCTTTTCATGGGGATTAAATTTGTGTAACAGGAAAGGAAGCAGGAAAACCATCAAGTCAGAGAGGAGAATACTGGGCCACTGCTAAATGTTTCCGCATCATCTTCCTCTGGCAATGGTTTCACTGAAAACTTCTACAAATATAACAAAAAGATTTTCTAATTAACAGATGAGCAGGTCACACATATTATTAAACAGCTTCTGTAGACTAATGCATTGTACATGTCTCCGGGGAATAAAAGACAAATGACTCTGTGTCCACGGTGCAAGGAAGGTAAAAAGAAAATGCACAGACCGAAAAAACAGAGAGACCGTGGAAGCTCCAGATTTTGCCCACAGAATCCATGTAAGCTCTAGCTTTTGTCGGACATTCTCCTGCCCATCAGTACGTGATCAGAAGTCCTACAGGCTTTGGGTAATCTTCACAAGCTGTTTAGAGTGAAGATTATGGTGTCTATGCACAATACCTGGCAAAAAGGTGCCCAACCTACAAAATGGGCTGCTGGGCTCTACCGAAATGTCAGACACCAAGATGCAGGGTGGTCATTTGTGAAAACTTAAAGGAGCTACTCCTGCTGCTGCTGACAAATTATAGAGCAAACAAAAGCTCTCAGCGCCTCCTTCCAACAAGCCTACCATGCCAATTGAGCAAAAACTCAGCACCAGAGCAGAGGAAGCTGCCAGTGCCGGTTCAGCCTCAGCGCACCCCTTCTGTTACTGGGAAGCAGGAGGAACAGGCGAGTTCCTCCTCTGAAGGCACCTGCTCCTTTGTTCACCTCTCTGCTGACCCCCTGGGCATGCTACAGACTGCTAAAACAGCAGATAAGACAACAATAAAAAAAGCTAAGTATCAATTCCCCGTCCATGTCAGGGAGTCATGCTCACTAACTAACAGAGTTGTACGGCGATGACCCTGTAGGTGAACAAATATATATATTTTTGTTCAAGACATAAAAGATGGGGCCGAAGCACCGCTGTTAGGGACAAGTGAAAAACTGGCAGAGAACATCTTCGGTGTTCCGAGCTGGGCTGGCCTGGGAGGATGTGAGAGAGGACACAAAAATAATTAAATAAGTGATAAAGTAAGTTAGTGTGGATGTATTAATTACACTACATGAAGTGAGATAAGGAAAAGGAGAAGCGAGAACCATCTGAATAAATGCTCGAAGGCCCATCCCAGTATTATTACACAATACACATGCTACTTAGCATCAGGAATATGAGCAAGTTATCATTCATTGCTCCATAGGGAAGAAGAGATGAAACGTTTTTACTCTGAACTAAAGGTGAAAAGCATTCAAATTCCATAAGAAACTGCTAGGCTATATAATGAGCAGATTTGAAGCTACTTAGAGGAAACAGCATCAGAGAAGGATGTTCATCACCCTGGGCAGGCCACACAAATTAAGAGAAAGTAGAGCTGTGAATTACAATGAACAGAGACTAAATAGCTGCCTGTGTTGGATTAAAGGATTTAAATTGTCAGCTTGATGTATAATGAATGTGAAAACCCAGCACTTAATTAAATGGCACACGATAGAATAACTTTGTTATGCTTTAAACTGCTTAAGTTATCAAAGTATTCCTTATATTTAGCAATTGTTTAGCAGTATCTCTCCCCTGTGACAACCACTAAGACACTGGTCAATTACCTGGTGTTCAGTCTTGGCAAAACATGCCACTTTTTTTGTTTGTTGTTGCTGTTAGTATTCCATAAGCTGAATTTTCAGTCACGACTAGTGAATCTCTAGCAAGACAAAGTCTCTGAATGCTGTTGAGGCTCAACAATGGCATACCAGGTGCTAGAAGGAGCCCACTGTCAACCCCTTGCTACCAAACCAAGACACTTGGGGCCGACAGCTCAGCCTGGATCACAGACATCTCCCTGCTCACTGGGTCTCCAGCCACCACTGTTCATGTGTGGAGGGTTCCAGCTCAGGGGTGAGAGAGCAGCCAGTCCCCACGCAGCCTCTGTCAAGCTTTTGTGATGAACAAAAACTTCAGCTGCCTTCTTCGTTGCCTTAAGGAGTACACCTACCACAGGGGGAAGACAGCAAGTGTGTTCTACCATTGCATTCTGATAACAGAAGCTGACTTTATTTTTCAACCTGAAAAGCAAATCTTATCGAATTACTTTGTGCAGAGTGAGGACGGTTGGAATGGAAATAACACACAAGAATCAGCAGAAGTGGCAGACAAGGGATCAACATGAGGGCTAGGACAGCACTGCTGAATCAATTTTTAAAGAAACCACACATTACAGAAGGATTTGAAGGGTAAATAAAGGAGATGAAGAGGCCTGCTCCATCCTAAAGGGTTGATATGAAGAAACGTGGCCACACAGTTCTCCAGCAAAATCATGTATTCTTCTTATCCCGTTCAATTTATCACATCCTCTTACATTTTCTGAGCCTCTGGCAAATGTGTGTGTTAGTCACAGAACAGGATGATATCCTTAACCCCTGTTTGGCCTGGCAAAACCTTTCCAACAGTAAAGCAAGCACAGACGGAGCCAGTTATGACCCTGAACTCTGGTGGCAGCAGGCTGCTCTGCCTTCACAGACCTGCGTCCTTGTGAAGACAGGACGGTTAGGAGGAGCAATGAAGAGGATGGATACTTTCCTTTTACACACATACAATGAGGACAAGGTTTTTGGAGATGACTCAGTGTCCTAAGAGGGAACGTGCACACTCAAAGCAGGGATGTGTTATATGCACAATCAAAAACTAAAAGACAAAACCAAAGAAATACTTACAGCTACTGCTATTCTTCCTAGTACGTGTTCTGGAATTTTTCTATAAACATCCAAAGATCCCCCTGCAGGGACAAACAAAATGTGCTTAGGTAACATAAAATGAAATACTGCCCTAGATTTGAAGTCACAAGGGTTTTCTAGGCCTTGGTTATTAATAAAAAACCACCATCAATGATATAACAATAACTGTGTCAGAAATAACTGACCTTAAAAATCTACCAAACTGAGTAAATGCAGGAGACAGCATTCAGTTCTTTTTTTCACCCATGTTACTTACGTGTGCATGTAACACCAAAACTTGTTTTAGAAAACTTCCCAGCCACAGGACACGATATTGAAATCGGAGAGCTTAAAACCTTTGGGCTTGGCATAGCTCCTTGGAGACTGACAAAACCATCAGAAAAAGCAACAGTATTCTACCCCAGTCCCCAAAACCTAGTGCTAATGTTAGGTGGTATCTGATGCACTGCTTAAAGTCAGCTTCTTCATAATGACAAAACCAGTGAAAGCTGGGCTGAGCCCTGCAGTTTGTGCCCACACCGATGTCTGAAAGACGAGGAGCTCTGGGGCGGGCAGGTAAGTTTTCCCAGTAAGTTCCAGTATGGGACAGAACCTACTACCTGGCAAAACCCTGTCCAGCCAGCCTCATATATTCATGGAGAAAGCAAGAAACCTAAGTCACGATTGTGCAGACATCCCTGAAAGGCTGTTTCCCTTATCTTCCACATAGGGAATTAATGACTATGCCAGTGTTAAAAATGTCCCTTGTGTGAAATACACACTTTTGTGTAAGAAAGTGAATTTAAAATTGACTATTACAAAAGTCCAAGTAGAATGGCCAAAAGGGAAAAAAAAAAAAAAAAAAAAAAAGACAAGTAAATTACATGCAGAAAGTATTACATGCAGCCTGCAAGAATGTATAGTCAACTCCAGCCTAGAGGTTCTCAGAAGTGCTTAGCACTGATCTGGCTGCTCTTGGTGCAGCCTCTGGATTTTACTGATGACACCACTGGGAACAGAGTTGGGCCAATACTCAGCAATTAGGAAAACTATACTTTGTACTTCGCTTATGGTTCAGTTTTTAAAAGTAAAACCCATTCATTCTGAAATGCTGCAATGCAAAGAAGTCACAAGGTCCTTGCACCAGACTTCAGCCTTAATTATACAATACCTTTTATTCTAATGATTTTTTCCCCATTGTCTTTATAGTCTTTGTATGTCAGAATACAGCATGTGTTTGTCTTCACTAATGTTGCTCTGATTCCAGGTCACCAAAATTACTATTTGTTCATTAAGTTTCATCTTTCAATTTATATTGTCTTATGTTTCCTGTGTATTGCAGTGAACCACAGTTCAAAAAGTAAATGGAACTACTATTTAACAGAAATAACAGGAAAAAGGCTATTGTAAGGTCAGGCAGTTTCTGCTAATACTTGCAACTTATCCTTAAATTTTGGACAAAAATTTACTCTCACATACCAATCTGCTAATTCTTGCTGTTACAGATGTCACTACAGGAAGTGCAGGTTGGAAAATAATAAAAAAAAATCTTTTTGCAGACAGCTGGAGAAATTTACCATTTTTCTGTGGGGAAAAAAAAAAAGCAAACAAACATTGTGGACAAGATTTCCACACCCAAATATAGGTTAGCTCCCAAATCTATATGTAGACATCTCGGCACAGTTTGATAACCCGCACCTCTTGCTGTTTCTAAAGGGAATTTAATGAGTATTCAACAGCTTCAAGGAAGACAGGCTACAACGAAGTAAAAGACAGTGGTGCAATTCACCATCTTTAGTTACAAGAACATCAACTCTATCACAGACATAAGAGGGCAAAGATTAGAAAGCCTCATTTCCTATCTCTGCTGCTCTGTATGATCACTTGGCAGGTGGAAGGGTAATCCAGGTCACTTCAACCTCTGCGCTTTGGTATTTGCAGAGCTGGAGTTACCTGTTTTTTTCTTGCTTCCACGTGTCAGGAGAGAGCCAACATGGCACAATACGCACACCTTAATTTTGTGTGTGTGTGTGCCCCTAAGGCATGAGTACCCCAAAAGAAGGAGATCTGTATCTAGGTAATTCACAAAGGAAATGCCCAGCTTTTGTAATATTATCAGTAGACTTTGCTAGTACAGGATACACCTGGGCAAACAGTCATGGGATTTTTCTAGATGACCCGGACTCCGAAAATACTACAAACTGGTCCATTAAAGTAAAAAGGGCCAAAAATTTGTCAAGGTTAAGGTTGTTCATCTGCAGGGTTAGAAAATATTTATCATCGTCACCTGCATCCTTCCCCATCCAAATCAAAACCCTGGAAAAAAAATTGGCAAGGTCCTTTTATTTGCATTTTGTTCTTCCTTTAGATGCTTGCCGTTGTTTTCTGCCAGAAGGAGCGCACAACATGAGGCAGATCAGAGGTCATCTCCAGCATAATTCCAAGTAATTTGTGCATGGTCAGTAAACACCATTGTCGTGCAACATCATGAGGGATGCATACCCTACAGGCTTAAGTATTTTCAGACAAGAATTTGGGACTGCAAGCATTTATGTCCATCATTTTGAAAAGTCTCTGAATTAGCAGGAGCAAACACACTGCAGGCAGATGCATGTTTTGGCATGAGCAGCTGCCTCCTTACTGCATGGGACTGATGCTTAACACGGGCTTGCAAATCCGAGTGCAATTGCAAGAAGAGCCCAGAGAAATGGCTAATGGTCACACAGCATGAGAGCACCAAAGAATTTAACTGGTGGGCTTTGGTGAATAAATAATACTTTCTCATCAAGCTTTGCAAATAATGGAAAATCTGAGAGGATCCCTCACGCTTGGAAAGGGGGCACAATGATCGTTGGAACAGAGGTAGTAAGTGTGAAAAGAGAGAAATAACAATAATAACAGACCATTTTAACAGGGGGGAAACAAAATGCACCATACAACCCTAAAGGGCTTTATCTGTAGTCCCCCATCAGAAAGAAAGAAGCTACTCAGCAGTGTTTAATTTAATGGTATGCATTTGGCTTTGTTTTTGTTTGTGTTTTTTTTTTTCCCTGCCAGAGAGCCTTTCCTCTATAGTAAATTATTTGCGAGATCCTCTCTTCTTTATATGCAGTTTAACTGAACCTTTGTGAAAAAGCTGGATAGAGCAGAAAATGCTGGCTCATAGGAAAACCCTGAAGAGAGTAATATACTAAATGCTCGCACCAACACGAAGCTCAAAGTTGAACGCTGCAAAGAGGGTTCTTGTGCATGAGACACGGGGGGACTGTATCTGTCATGAGACACTCTCAAAATTGATACACAGAGGGCAGCAATGATTACAAATTGCTGTAATCAGTATAGTTTTCCTGCCTTTTGTTCGAGAGTGTCACACAGCACAAAATTTCAGAGCAAAGTACTTCTATATCTCCATAATGATGGCAGCATCAAATTGTGGGGAAGGGGATACTGTCGGTCTGAAGATCCACGTTGGGAGAGATAAGAGTACACTCAGAAAGAAACTTAGTGCAGCACTGCTAAACAGCTGTGTTGGAAAATAATTCCTTGTCTTGCAATTAAGAACCGATTTCCACTGAAAACACACAGGACATTGGGTTAATAGATTTCTTTAAAAGAAAATCTGTTTTGGCTAGCAAAACATTAAAAGTGAGGAACAGCTGTTTCGTCAGTGAGGACAGATTGTATGGAAGACTCAAATATCAAACCACAAATTAAGCTAGCATTTATTTCTGTTCTATTTACATTTTCAATAAAAGTAAGTGAAATTGCATTCAGGAAAATACAGCATACTGCAGAATATAACCCAATCCCAATACTAGCCTGTTCTTAAAAAAACTAAATCAAAGTTCTCCATGTTTTATTTTATATTTCAAAGTCATAATAATGCATTCTGCTCCATACTGGAAAAGCACATCTTTATATGATTCTCCCCATTTACAAGCTTAGCAATTAAAAGCACACAAGATGGAAAAAACTCACCATCCATGAACTCTGTACACAATGAAATTCTGTTTTCGACAAAAAATGCACCATAAAATCCTATGATATATGATGAGTCACACTGGAAAAAGAAAGGAAAAGAGAAGCCTGCTTAAAAAAAGACACACTGTAGGATGACTGTAAGCAAGAATAATTAAAATGAGAAAAAATGCATACCTTATAAAGAATTTCTAACTCTGACATAATCTGTTTCTGGAGCTCCAGTGTTATATCTAAGGGTATGACCTAAAAAACAAACATCAGACGTATGATCAGCTCCGACATGAAAGGTAAGTGAACGACTTAGAACAAAACAGAAGGCCCGGTATTAATTAACCTCATGTGAGAAAAGGAATGGAAGGAGTATTTTAATAGACCCATGGGAAGAAGGGAAGGGGAAGGACAGAAGTATTTACTTTGGAAAGTCAGTTGCAAATAAATTAAGCTATGCAGCCAATTTTATCCATTAAAAGTTGAAAGGTTGCTGTTTATTCATTTGACCAACAGACGAGCTAGAACTTGAACACAAGCCCAACACATAACGCAAAGAGCAGGCACGGTCAATCTGTGGGTCTGTAAGCTTGGAGCTGCTGCAATTCACCCAAAGCACAAATTAATGCCCAGCCTGGGGCTGTCTCTCCTTGTCTGCCCCACACCGACTCCTCTTGCTAGGAAGATGTCTCATGAAAAATTCTGGAACACTGTGATCCTGACAGGTGTGCTGAGTTCATAATTTAAAGATTTAAGTAAGTACTGTGGTATTGAAAGTATCTCTGAACTTCTCAACAGTGCCCTAAAGGAGTGTCAAGAGCCATCTCCTAGCACCACTTTTCGAATTTCAGTTTAATATCTCCCCCTTGTCTAACACCTTGAGCCAGGTGCCCCAAGGAAGGGCTTGGGCTCTGCCAGGAACACCTCACCCCCGAGTGCACAGCACCCAAGTGGCAAAATACAGATGAACCCATGCACCCCCACTGTCTGACCTCACTACTTTCCTAAAGTCTTTCTGCTAATACCTGATTTTTTACGATGAAAGTAGTTATTAAAGAAAGGCCACAAAACTTTATGCATCTTCTCTGCAGCGCCACCGCTGCACTTGCAAGCAGCCAGAAAAGAAAAATCTGCCCTTGGTGGCTACGAGGAAGGCCAGTGCTAAAAAAGTGACTTTTACAAACCTTTCTTTGCCATGTTTATCAGAAGATTTGCACACTTAATTCCTAAGTACTACTATATAAACCAAAGTGGATTCTGAACACAGTTAGCTGGGCTCAGTCTCCTATCGTATGGTATTTCGCAGTTAAACACGTTAAGCCAGAGGAACACAAAATACAGTCGATTTGCAGAATTAGCAGAACAGACATTTACTGCTGACAAAACAAAACACAGGGAGAGCACCTCCAAACGCATTTTACAGTATCAAAATCGGTCCAACAGAAAAAAAAAAACGATAACCTGTTTCTATCAAGACTTTGCTTTAGGGTTATTTATAAAAGCTGTCACTAAACTAAATGGTAAGTGTAATACAGGGCTGCCAAGAAACGTTTAACACACTTGTCTAGATCAATAATCATTTGCCAACAATATTCGCTTACATTTTCCCAGCGTGAAAAACTTCAAATAATTTGCTGAAATCCTATCAGTTTTACCTATTGAATATTAACAGAATTTAATCTTGTCAACGGTATAAAATTGCATTTTATCTCCCTAAATCCTACTCAGAGGGAGAGGTTTCCCTGCGAGGGCTTCGCCACCCCACACAACAACTAGTTAGCATGATCAGTGTCAGATACATCGCTGACATCCAATCAACCAAGACCTGGCAGGAAGAAAGGTCTCTGGCTGATTTGCATTAGCCATAATTACACGCAGACCCTGCACTGTAATAGTGTCGATGACGGGGAAAAGCAGAGCTCCTGGACCTGCTGGTGATTTGCTTACTGCAGGGCTGAGCACACACAGGAGCACCCCAGCATGGCAAGCGGACAGCTCCACCAAATAACCTTGTTGAGGGCACCGTGTCCCTTTCTCAATATAATTATTATGCAGAAGCATTTTATTCCACCCAGCTAGTGCGATCCCCAAACTGGAGGCAGCCATCTGAAGTTGAGGCTGGAGGAACCCAATTACAGCACTGAAACGGGGACAGGAGGAGGACGAGTCTGTGCAGCACCGCCTTCACCTCCACTGGTAATCTCCACTGCCACGCTCCTTTTGCACAGTTTCCGAGCAGATTTAGAAAATTAAATTTGAATGCAGGAAACAACTTCCAAGCATATGTAGACATGGGGTCGGACAGTGATAAATGGAGGGGCAAAAAGAGTCCTCAAACCTGCTGCTACCGAGGAGGAAGCCGTGAATTAGGATTTGGCTGCAACCTCCACAGTCGTAACATGGGTAAGCAAATGAGATGTGGCGTTAAACAAACCTTTCCAAAACAGCACCTTTGGAAAGAACTTTGCAGCAAAAAGTCACTCGGTGGTTTTCTCGGGATTGCTGAGAGCGGAACAGTGAAACCGAATTCATCAGGCATAAAATAACTCGCTGTGAGCTCGCACGGCGCTGTTAGCACGGGTGGGAGCAGGACTCCTCACCAAGGCTGCATAAACTCCGTGTACCTAACATTTCGAGTGAAAGGGTTAACTTTTAAAGGAGGAATACCTGAACATATTTCCTCTGCTCTCCACTACACCTCCAGGACAAATAAGGATGAGTTGTCAAGTTAAATACAAGCAGTCAAGTGACTGAATTATAATTTACTCTGTGCTCAATTTAAATTAGTGTGAGGCTATTAAAATATACAGTATAAATACGGCAATTCATCACAAGCTGTCATGGATGACTTCATCTATTTGCTGGAGTGGCATACGTTCCACTGAAGGGAACGAGAGCAAAATCACAGGTCAAATTAAGCTGCTATTCTGTTTTAATTCACTTATTTAATCTGTGCCGACATAATTGTCTTTTACAGTATGTACAACTCAAAGGAAATTTGGGAGTATTATAGTCGGTATACAAATGATTAATCAAATGGTCCATTTAAATGCTAGCTTAAGAGCAGGAGAAACCAAAAGCAGCTGAAGAATGGCAATCAGCCAGCGTACGCTCACATTTTTCATTTGGATTTTTTTCTTCCAATTAGAAAAAACGTTACATTAGAAAATCCATTAAATCTTTCGCACATTATCTAGCTGTAAAGTTTATATAAAATATGTAATGACACAGAGAGCTTTGGTCTATAATATGGATATCAGCATTGGTTTGTTATCCTGTTCAATGTATTTGCAAGATTAACTACCAGCTGAGAGCATTTTAATCAACAGGTTTACTGAGTGTTGTCTCGTCGTATCAAATCTGTATGCAATTATCAAAAAACAAACAAACAAAACCAACAGCACTCTGCATTCACAGATCCTTCAGTGCGACGACGTCGCTAGCAGCATGGTAATCCTCTGTCAAAACAACTGATCCTTGTGATCATCTTGTCAAGATGCAGGTGTGGCTGTCCTCTTTTTATTGCTGGGTACGCCGAGCTGTAGATGCAGTAAGTAATTTTATTAATGGAGCAAGCCAGCATGATCACTGTCATAGCGTGTTTCCCGACCTGCAGCTTGTGAGTGTGTTATTTTAAACCACAATAATGCACACATGTTGGTGTGGTATTTCTTCTGTAAGTGCACTAAAAAAAATATAATTGACAGTGACGGGACCACCAGGGGTAGGGTCTACCCAGAGAACCCAGCTTCCCAAATCTTCACGATGCTAATTATCCACGAGGACTAAGCGAACCCTTGGACTCCAAGGGAAACAAGAAGGTGAAATTGCGGGGGGAAGAAGGCTTTTTGCCACAGGGAGGTGATTTCAATTAACCTTGCAAAGGTTGAACTCATTTCCCCTCCTGCGGGCGTGATTTTGCTCTAGCTCGCTCCAGCTCCTCTCCAGCCAGCTCCGGGGGCACCCCTGGCCCCAAACCATGGGTCTGGGGGCAGCGGGCAAGGCCAGTGCCAAGCAGAACTGGTGCAGAAGGAGAGCAGAGAAAAGCAGCAACCTTGTGCAACACCAGCATCTAGGGGAAGAGCTTCCTTAGTTCCCCACTGGAAGTTGTAACAAAAGGTGTTTCTGCATATTAGGTTTTCTGTACTTTCGTGCCTACTGCATCTCAGAGAATTCCTGCCTTATTCTAACTGTTCCTGACAGATTTAGGAGCAACGGATACCACTTGAAAATACTTGTTTGTGATATTTGTATTCTGTACAATTAGAAGTTATTTGGATGTTATTTAAGTTTCAATTTTTTTTGACATGTAGAGAATGAGTTCAAATGTGGCAGTAAGTGTTTGCTTTTATTCAACTCATAGAAAAAGTCAAAAGTGTTTCTCCCAGTGGAGTGCAGGGATTTATGTGATCCTCAAGGAAAGCCAAAACATGGACAGAACCTCATTTTAGTAAATTATACGCAGTAAGAACTACTGACAACATGAGTTCAGATCTGAAAGTTACCCATACATGTAAATACTTTCTGGTAAAAATAAATCGTACAATGCCCTGTCTGAAGTCTCAGTATAATCCCACATCACTTAATACCAATTCTGCTTGCAGCAACCAGCTCCCACAAACTCCTCTTCTCTCTTTTCCCACATTCTCCTGTTTAACTCAGTTATACCAGACCTCAGTGACTCAAAGAGGGGAAGAAAGACAGATGAAACGAAACACGCTCTTACAGATCTCCACTTAATTATTCTTTAAGTTATACATTTTTTTTAAATGTAACTTTTTGGTTCCAAACTATTAAATAGAATTATATGAATACTACAGTTCATTTGTTCTCCCAAAGTCTCTACCATTTCAAGTTTGAATGAAATCAAGTTAAAAAAAAAAAAAAAAAAGCTGTTTCAGTTCTACACAGACATCAATAATTTATTTTATAGCTTAGCTGAATTAATAATGTAATTCTAAATCACACAGTAGTTGGCATATTGTAGTCATAGGTGCATTATTAGCTTACCAAAGCTTTAATTTAACTTCAGAGAAGACTGGTACTTATCTGATACACGTAACCACACTACACCATACAGCTTCACAGCTACAAATGCTAACAGAAGATGTATACACACACACACACACACACGGATATTCAGTCGTATAAACACAGTTGTGGGCAGGGAGGAAGAACATTAAAATAAACCAACCTGTTAAAACCACAAGATCTCCTAGGAAAACATAGCAGTATCCCAAAGAAAACAGGGAAATTCTCTTTATTTAAAAGAAGTTGCAGAGACCACTCAAGAATATGCCCCTGGGGACACTGTGGCAGTAGCAGAGTGCTGTAGAGGCTGACACCCTGCGACCTTTCCATCCCCATTGCTGTTACACCAGGCTTTGGGAAGGTGAAGCAGGATCTCCACCAGCTGCTAGAGGGGGCTTGTCCCAGTGGCACAACCCACGGCTGCGTTTGGACCTGTCCACACAACCATCAGGAGGATGTGGTGGTACCAACACGCAGCATTAAAACAAACCTGCTGCTCCTGGAGGGTGAAACCTGGCTTCTGGGAACTCTGCTCATTTGAACTTACTGGATTTTTATACTGGAGCTTTCCTGCATAAACAACGTGGACTTAACACAATAAAGCAAATTGAGATCTAACCATCAGAGGGAGGGGAAGGAAACCCAGGTCAAGAAAGAACGAAGAGAAAGAGAGAAAGTGAGAGAGAAAATTACTGTAATATCTTACCTTTACGGCTAGTATTTTTCCACTAGGGACATGATATGCCCTGCATGAGGGAAAAAATTAAATAACTTGAGATGACATAAAATTACTTCTATACATATGTGCAACATGGATACACTAATTTCACAGAAAAATGCCTTAGAGTACAGTGTATTAACATTTTACTGTAAACCAAATTTTAGACAGCATTTCTAAAGACAGACTGATGAAAACAATTGATCTGCAGAATATACTCACAATGGAGCTGTTTAGCAGGTTTTTTGTTTTTTTTTTTTTTACATCTGCATGTTTTACATAAAATCTATACACTGAAGACTGGTACAGCATAATAGCACACTTGCAAGTATGAATTTATCCACTTTCACATTTTCTTTCCATGAAAAGTTGTGATATAATACGCTACTCAGAATGGTAACAAGACCCAGGTTTTCTTGCACAAGCTGGCTAATCGTAAGGGTATTTTCAGCAATAAGACAATGAGACGCACAGCTATACCAATTAAAGTGAAGTAACACACGGTGACCGATTTCTTTATCGAAACCTAAGGACCCACAGAAACTATTTGTGAAATGACCTTTCCACATTTGTATTTATGATTAGCACGTGTGCGCATGTAAGGTTAGTATGCATCAGTGTTAAAACTCAAATGTACTCAAAATAAATGTCCATGGTAAGTCAAAAGCTATTTGTCTAAATTTCTGAAGACAAACATTTGTAATTGTTTTTTTTAAGCAGTGACTTGTGCATTCCTAAACATAAATTCCCAAGAAAATAAAGGTAGAAGAAAAAAAATCTACTAAAAATCCAATGTAATTTTGCATAAAAACAAAACCATTAAAGGTTTTCCTCTTCACTAGTTTTATTGTCTCGTACTGATTTATGACAGTACGCACAGTAATGTCATATATGTGGCACTAACTTTAAAGAATTATAATCTTTTACCACTATATACCTCTAGCAATTATTACTGAAGAAAGAGCTTAATAGTTTTTTCCACATGCCAAATCATACGTGGTACGGAGCGAGTCTGTTTAATCTCCTTTATAATCCCAAGTGCTTATAGAATTCCTGCTAATAGCTTGGCAGCTTCTAAAAACCTCACCTTAATTTAAGAACTTCTGGATAAATATTTATGTAATTGAGTGGTGCTAGCTTTTAGGAGCCAACGTGGTTTAAAGAAGCACACCAAAATCAGTGCTATCTGATGTCGGTGTAACATGCAAAGAGCAAAACCATGGGGTGAAGCTCTGACGGGCTGGTAGCTGAAGGCATAATCGATGAATCAGAGGGAGTAAATGAACTCTGCTGTAAGTATGGATGAACCAACAGCGGCAAAACGGCACGGACTTAAGATCAGCAGAAATGATAAGAAAATGAACAGGTTGAGATAGCATGCTTAATGTCTCTTAGCTTAATACGCGCTGTGCTGGACAGTTTGGCAACTTAATTAGCTTGTCAAGAAAGCTGATCTTTTTTCCATAAGAGAGATCTCCCGTTTCCAAGTGAATTAAAAGGGAAGACTTGATTATTTAATTATGATGCACGCTAATTCATCCGTGGAAGTTTGGGTTAAATTTCCAGCAGAGGGCAGATACCTGGTTTGGTTTACAGAGCACTGACAGTACCAATTTAACATTTAATTATCACTGCGAATTGGATCACAAAGGAGATACCATGCCCATGGGTACAGCGTGTCCGTTGGCTTTGCAAATGGCAAGCTACCTGGGAGGAAAGGAATTTGTTTACTCCGGGCTGATCCGGCATCTCAATTGTCCTGACCTTCCCCAACACAATAACTGCAAAGTGATTAATGGAGTCTGAATAGGAGCTTTGGTTACACCAAAAGACAACCGTACACCTCTGTAGTGTTTTAATTAACAGCTAACACTTCAAATTAGTCTGTAGTTGCTGCAGTAATTACCTGTTCCAATGAGTGTGTAGGGAAAACGCTTTTGTTAGATATTATGTAGAACTGTAAGTTGGAATTGATCATTTTGGTTACAGTCAGCACAGCTAAAGCCTGAAGGTTTAGCACCGTTACATAGCTTCAGAAGGATAAACAAAAAAAATCCCACAGAACAATGGGCACAGCATGAAGAAAACCATACTTTTAGTGCATACTGCACCCATCAGAGAGTCTGTGGATGTCTAGGAGGAGATTTAACTAATGTCTCATCTCAAGGGTCAACCCTTCCAGACTTCAGCGTCACCTCCAAAGGTAAGTAAACAAACTCATCGTTGTCATCGTGTAGAACCAGATCATTTCTAATGAAGCAAAATAGCGAAATGCAAAGGTTCCTCAGCAATGCTGTACATCTCAGTGAACACACTTAAAATCTTCCAGGATGGTAGGCAAATGATGTCGCCTAATAAACAGCTACAACAACTCCTTTTGCTAGGAAGGCATTTGAGCAGTGCCTAATAGCCAAGCCAAGCGGATTTAAAGACGAGTGAGAACAGTTGCTAAATAGCTAGTGCTTAAACACAAAAATAAGGAACGGAAATTAACAAAAACAAAGAGCCAAAATTAAATGCATTGAATACCTTGCCCTTCATATCTAACAGGTGCACACTCAGACCTGTTTTTCAGTTGGCATTCGCTTTGGGGTGATGCTCTGCCCTGCATGTCCCACTGTCGGCTGCCAGCGAGCAGGGGTAGCAACGGCACAACGCCTCTCTGGTTCCCTGGAAACATCTAACACAGCAGAGCTGAAATGCAGTGGGTTCCACCTTGATCCTGCTTTTGTTCCTTTCACGTCCTGCTGAAGTTTTTCTTGTCCCACAACTCTGCACAGAAGAGCTAACATGGTGACAAAGTGACCCCTGTGCTCCTACCTCCACTAGGACCCTTTTCAGTCAAGGTAGCACAACACAAAATATTCAGTGAAAATGCCATTTTGATGTTCACCAAACATCATACGTTGAAGAAACCAGCTCTGGAAGATTAAGATCTTCTTTCTGCTATTTTTGTTGGTTGCTTTTGACCTACTGTACAAGCCATAACTGGGGACTGAGAGTAGGCAGCTATTGTTGAGGAGCGATTGAAGTGGCAGCACTGCAGTCAGAAGTTTAAGAAGTCAGTTTGGAACACTTGATGCCAGTGTCAACTATTAAAAAAATATAAAAGTTTCTACTGAAATGCCGTTGCAATTTTGCAACTGTTGCATGGACTGCTCTTCTTCCTCTCTGGAGAGGAAGCTCCTTACAGATATGGGAACAAAATAAGAATAGATTCTTATCCACAGCCTGATCCAGATCCCATTCAGGTTAACCGGAGAAATTTGATGTTTGTTGATGGCATGGTCCAAGCACTGGGCTCCAACAAGCAAATGCTTGGAAATGCTCCCACTGGGGAGAGGAATTTAAGTCTCTTCCTTCCCGCTCCCTTTGGGGTTCTGTGCTCTGAGCCCTCTCCACCCATTGCAGCAAACAGCTTCTGAGCAAGGCTGGCAAAGCTGTATCAAATATTTTATTAACCTTGACTATTAACTATTAACCACATCCCCAGGCAGTCAAAGCCCCATGCAACCAAGTTTTTTAGCATAACTTTGTCTCCTCTACTCGGAAAATCAGGAGCTGCCCTCCGGGAGTGCCACAAAGGCAAAAGCTGGGGTATTTGGGGGAATAAGCAAGGCGGTGTGAGCGAGCGTGCTCTGCTAGAACAAAGCCCTCCAGCTAAGCTGGAAAAAACTTCCAGTGGACTGAGCAGTACGGTGTGTGCATCCCCTGTGCTCCAGAAAATAAAAATCGATATCACGGAAAACTAGAATAGGGCTTTGGGGGAGCTGCCAACTCCTCGGCATCTCTTCCCTCCTTATAAGAGGAGCATTTCTCTAGGAAAGCAAATTAAAAAATGAAAGCATCAGAAGCAGCTGGTTTCTGTTTTAAAGGAAAAAAAAAGGCAGCTGAATTTCACATTGCCTGCTTTGTTCTTCCTCAGGTATACAGCAAAGAAAGCCAAAGGAGAAATATAAGATGCTTTGGAGCTCAATCCTCTTTATGAAAGAAATCACAGCCCCTCCTAATTTGTAATGCTAAAATTTCACACACTGACTAGGGATAGTGAGTTTCTGCAGCACTTTTATATGCCGTACTTCAAAAGTAAAACAAACAAAACCAACCAAATAGAATACGCATGAGCTTCTTTACAAATAGCTTAGATGTCAAACAAAAAAATTCTCCCTCGTAACTTGCTAAGACTAACAATTTTCTATTCTCCCTGTGAGAAATTTTACCTAAAAGCACCATGGGGAGCTGCATTACTCACTGTGATCGTGGTATAATTTCTTTCAGGGCACAGAACTAACTTCACGTTTCAACATGCAGGCACTCAAGAGAAACAGCAATTTTCAATTTGTTTTCTCATTTTTAATTGTAAAGCATCCGCCCACATACGAGCAACTTAAGGATGGTCACATCAGAAGCACAGACTGATTATGCAAAGATCCTTGAGCTTTCTCAAACAGCTTTTCCTAATATGCATTTTTTTCAACTTCAAGCTGAATTCAGAATTATTTACAAACTCAAAAAAAATCAGTCTCTTCCTAGAAGAACAAATTCATTACAATTATTGCATCATGCTACAAAACCTGATGCAAAAAGCACTGAAGAAGCCAGCAACAGCTTACTACCCAGAAAATCCTGCTTCCCATCTGTTCACTCTGGCCACCAGGATGTATTTTTCTGTTTTTCCCCCCAATAGCCACGGAAACAATTTCTAATCAATAAGATATTCCTTGGCAAGACCAAATGATTCAAGGGAAAGCCATGACCTGTCTGCTATGCCAATGAGTCAGTCCCTTCCCTTCCTGGAAATATAACTAACATCAGCAAATATGACAAAATGATATAGTGACGGTGCTGTCACATCAGTGATGTGACTGCAGGAAGCAGGGAGGCAATGTTACCCTGAGTCGAGGCACTGGAGAAACTTATGGCTGATGCCAAAAACGAAGATCTGCTGCAGCCCTACTGGCTCACAAAAAAACTTTGGTGTCTCCCTTAACCGTTCTGCTAAAGGATGCTTTTACTACACATGCTGCTTCCTGCAGAACTGCAGAAAGGTTGGTTGCAGGGGACTTCTGCCCACCACCTACCCCGTGGAGGACTGCAGTGCTGCCCTAGCTTTGTCCAGTGCTGTGCTGGAAGTCTGGAGGATGGAGATCCTCTCCTTGCCTTTCTCCAGCCTGATCCTGTGCTGCACCATCTTCTTGTGAACTTCCCAAGCAGCAAACAGAAGCCAAGAAGTAAAAATAAATAAAAGTAAATACTTTGCATCCTTTCTTGCAGATGCATGTCTTTCTGTTTCACGCTTTTGTTAAAAAAAAAAACAACTGAAGATATATTTTCACTTAACAAGATCCACAAATACCGTTCCATTTCCCCGTATCTGTACCAGCTCATCATAGCACTGCCCCGATGAACTGCAGAGAAGTTCTCCTCGATGCACAGAAGGGCACGCTCACAAAGACCTCAGAGTTACCAGGAATGAGTTTCTACCCAGAATGAATAGCCACAGACAAGCACAAACACGAGGCTTCTTATTTGAGCTAAAAAGTTAACACAGAAAGCGACGGTTGTTAGCAAGCAGCACCTTCAGATGTAAGGGCACTAAATGAAATCAAACCGAACATTTCCCTGCCCTATGAGAAATAACCTAGAGCAAAATCACTGTGTCAGTGTTGCACACGATGAACACGATTCTCTAAGTGTTATGCACTGCAGAACGACACGCCAGTCACCAGCTGCAAACTATATGCAGCAAATCACCCACAGATTTGGTTTACTGGTAATTTTTCCTTTTTTTCCCCCCTCTGTTTTCCTAGTACTGCTACTGTCTGTCGTGCTCCGGTCAGACTCTGGCAGCCTAATGACAGAATTGTCACGTACTCAGATGGCCATCTAAAGAAACAGATTCAAATTGTTTCTAGGAAATAAACACTTTGACAGTTGTTGCCTTCTGCAATAGACAAACACATTAGCCTGACTCTCTGGCTGTTAAAACAGGAAATCCAAAGTGCACAGCAGTTGTAAAAAGGAGCTTTTATGGGGACTGTGCTAGTTCGAACAGCAATCTACGCCAACCTCCCCACTATCTAAAATCCCATTACAGATGCTTGAGTACTGATTGCAAAATGATTTGTTGTTAAGCTAGAAAACAAACTCAAAATACTTGTATCTGAATTTTAAACTTTTACAAAGTGCAAAATTGGCACTAGAGGCTGCATAAAGAAAACGCAGAACAGCAAAATGTCTCACTTAACCCATCTCTGTGGGAACGAGAAGGCTTTGGCATCCAAGCCGAAGCACAGCAGAATGAATCCCTCACCTCTTTTGCTCTGCAACCTAACTTCTATTTCCATCTGTTCCCACTTACATCAGTCTTGCTTCTCCAGTGCAACCACTCAGGGTCATCCTTTAAAAACGGGGTTACACCTTTCTCCTTGTAGCCATCCCACCAGGACTTGGTTCCCATTCCTCGGGGCAGACCCGTACCCAAAGAACTGAACAGAGAGGATTTTGTCGTCAGTGTCCCCCCATGGCCAGGCCGAGCTCACTCGCTGCCACAGGACCAAACCAGATCAGATGCAGACACCGTAATGTACTTCAGCTGCTGGCTTTAAACTAGCTGAAAGGACGAAAGATAGCAGAGCAGTCATAAGGTTACAGTGACACGGACAGGCATTACCCGACACAGCACACACCCTGCAGTACAAAGTAAACCCATCACGATTTTTGGAGGTCATTTGAAGCAACAGGGTGAGCCAAAAAGCACGTCACATCCTATGGTAATGGTAATGGCGATGCTTGCATCTCTCCACAAGGAGACCTAAAGCTGGATTTGCTGCGTTACCAAACCGTGTGTTCATGGGAGACGTGTCTGTGCAAACAGCTGCTAAGGAAACACGAGGCAGTGCAGCAATGACCACTACCAGAAAAGAGAACTGTGCCAAGGAGGAAAAGTTTTCTACGCATTCATTGTAATACCTGAAATAGAGTTTTCATCTAATCATGGCTCGTTTTCAGGTAGGAAGCTTGCTCGTAAGTTTTAGTCAAGACAGAGCTAACGTTTCCAAGACAGCATCGTGAAAATGTTCTGCCCATGAACAGCTCCTTTAGGAACCAGAGGCAAATGAATGTGGAATGAAGTTTGCAAGAAAACAAAACAAAACAAAAAAATCAATAACCCATCACAATTCATGGTACCGAACAAACAAATCCTCAAAAGAAAACCCCTAAGCACTAGAAAAAGCCCTACCCAAAGAAGTCTCCTGCCCCAGGAGCAGCTGAGGGTGCAGATGCTGGGATGTCACGGTGCCCAGCTCACCGCAGGACCACGCTGAGGCTGCACCAGGATGGGCAGCACACGAGGGCAGCTTTTGCATCGCTCCTTGCCATCACCATTACTACAGCTGTAGTGACACAGGGGGAACGTGGTTCTGTGTCAGAAATGGATGTGGGGGGCTAACCTTTGTACCCCATGAAGACCAGTGAACAGCTCAGCGGTTAGTTCCTAGCAGCTGGAGTGAGCCATTTGAAAGAATCTGGGGTGAAAAGATAGGGAAAAAATTCAGCGTCAACCCTGATGGTGTGGTTACACTCGTTCTTACAGAGACATCAAACAAAGATTAAGGAAAAAGTTGGAAACAACATTGCTGGTATAACGGCAAAAAAGGACTTCTACATAAATGCACATTCTTCTGTCCCTTGCCATCTCTCACCCATCTCTGTAAGCAAAAGCAGTATTTACAAAAGCATTCTGTATTAGGGGACAGTCGGAAACTATTGACTTGGAGTAGCTTGGCTGTGGCAAATTCCATCAATTCTCTCCGACACAGCCTCCTGTTTGTAACCCAGAAGCAGCCGATACCACCTGCACCGGGGTGAGCCCCGTGCAAACTGCACCGTGCTCACACAACGAGAGCAAACTCCAATTCTCAGGGTTCCTATCCACCTCATCTTGCAAGCCGTGGACACGCAATGCAAACAAACCAACTTTAATTTAAGAATCATCCAGTTTCTAATTAAACAGCCATAGGCAGCTGGCTGGATACATTTTAATCAGTTTCAATAACCTATTGATTGTATACTGAAGCTTAAAAAATTAAAAGTAAAAAGATGATCGGGGAATTGTCCCATCTCAGAACAACAGTAGAACCCTCTGTAAATAACTCCTCTTTTAACCATCAGCTAAATGAACACTTCAATACCGCAGTACAAAGTCTTCTGCAAAATTACTTTAACTAACAAGCAGAAATTTATCAGCTTCAGCCAAAATCAATGCTGAAATCAATTTGAACACTGGTTGTGTCTAAAGGGGCTCATTGGCAATTTAGGGAAATTACACCATGTAAATGCCTGTGCTTTAATTGAACAGTTTCATCAACTAGGCTGTGATTGCTGTCCATTCATTTATTTACTTTCACTGCAGCTACCATTCTGCAAAGGAATGGTTTTTGTCAGTCTTGAAGGAGGTACTTTATCTTCATTTTATGCACTTTTGTGCATAACAAATTTTATGAGGCAGGCGAGTGATAGCAGGGGTCAAGAGAAACAAGTGAGCAGCAATCACTGGTCAGTCTTGTTTAAACTGCAATGACAAGATGCAGAAATTTTGTGGGGTGTTTCTAACTTTGCCCAGCTAGTATCGCTACGCTGCTTTTCCATGTGAATAAACCAGAACAAAGTAACCACAAAAAAAATAAAAAAAAAAAATGAATGTGGCCAGGGACAGGAAATTAAGGAAAAGGCCTCTGCAGGACTGCAGGGAGACACGAACTTCAGACCCCACATGGCCACGGGCTTGTCAGAGCACCAAACACTTCACCTCCCTGCATTTCCTTGTGTGCAGACAATGACGTTAGTCCCCTTGGCAAAAAGTGCTAAAAAAAACTGTGAAGGGAACTATTTCAAGGTGGGGTGCATTATTACCGTGCTGTGGATTCACGCAGAACACCAGAAATGAATGGAGGCCGAAAACAGAGGGGGCTCCAAGGAGATGAAGGCTTTGCTGAGGTCAGGTTGGCTTCAGCAACCTCTGCATGAGGTGCAGAGACAGTTATTGTTTCTGAAGACCAAACCTGCACTAGAGACCCTCCTGTGGGAGCTCCTTCGTGATAGCACCTGAGCTGGAAAACCACCAGCAGCTTGCCGAAGGAGCAAACCTTGCAGAACCACAGCTCCTCAAGGCAATGACAAATCCCATCAGCGCTCCCGCAAACAGAGCTTAATCACCTCCCACTTCCTCTCTCCCGAAGTGACAACATTTCCCTGCTAATGTCCCCGCCATGCACTCGCCGAGCAGTTTGCAGGCTGTCTTGCAAGAGAGATCGACCTCCCAGCTGTCTCGCCACGCGCCACGTTTAACGTGCTAATGGGGCACCCCAAGGTGGGCGCAGATAGAGGAACGAAACGGGCAGATGCTGGAACGTACAGCTCAACCACACAGCGGAGTTGCTCAAGTAAATTGCTCGAACAAATTAAGCTTCTGTATTTAGCCCCATTTTCCCTAGCTGAGCCATTCCTCTGGGCAGCACAGCACCAGCAGCCACCTCTCTTCCCATCACTCAGGTTAAGTGAAGCCGTCTGGTTTCACAGTACCTTGCTAAGATGATAACCAATTCCCCCTTTTCTTCCTTCTCTCCCCAATAGTAGGTAACCTCACAGATTAATTACAGCATCATTGAGCCTCTATGTTTATTACAGTACACACAGCATTATAGAGCCTTCAATAGCTGCAAGCTAAGAGAACCCAGACTACTTCCTACCATACACAACGCTCACTCAAAAAAAAGGCACACAAAACCCTGTCCTATTCCCTAAATAGAGTTCCTTGACCATCTCCCTTCTCATTAGCTATGATTACAAAGACTAGAAAATATTAGAGAATAGAAAAATATTCATTTTGTTTGTGTATAAAGGAAGAAAACAGTGACAGTTTAGATATACCATGAGAGAGAGACACTTTTTGCCATAATTACCTGCCCGAGACCTACTGTGCAATACTTGGATGCAAAATATACACAGCTAAGTATTTTGGTTCTAAATAATTTAACGTAGCCACTCCTGAGACTGGCTGGCAGAGCGCATACATCACAGCACAAATCAAAACGTGAACCTTATTTCACTGAAGCAATGGAGCAATCTGACCAAAACGGAGTCTCTCGGAGCTCTGCAGCCACTGATGGAGCTAAAAGATGCAGCACAGACTTTAAATGTCTTTTGGATATGCTAGTGAATTATTTTTTCTGCAAAAGCAATTTAAGTAAATACCCTAGATGCGCTGGTATACGAGTGCTTTCTTCTGCCACAAAGCAGCCCAGCAAGCCCATTCTCCATCCTACCAACTCCTATAAATTGGCTGATAAAAAATTGGAAAGTCTGCTGCAAAGCTGGGAGGTTGAACAGCTACAGGGCAACAGTCCCAGGGCCAGCCTCATAAGGCAAGGTGTGAATCTCCATGAGATAAAAGCAGCTGAGCTTTTCCAAGAATTTACAGCACTGGACTTAAAACATGCCACGGAAACTGGAAATCCCAATTAATGATGCAAATGAACCACAAAAGCTGGGAGAGAGAAGAGGAAGGTACTGGGGTGCTTTCAGCCTTTGTTGCGGCAGTGTTCATCACTTTCTTGACGATCTTTACTCAAGACTGAGTGAAGGAATTCCTGCTGACTGTTCATATATTTCAAGATACTTTTCAAATATACAGTTTTGGATCATTTCCATGTTCACACACATTTTTGAACATACAAACAACCAAAAATCGAGAATAATTAAATAAATTTGCCATATCCAACTCCGTAATTGCTATCATTCCTTAATGAAGAAAATAGCATATCAAAAGGAAGGGAAAAACAGTAAATCAGAAAACTATAAAATCCCTTCTCTTTTTAGAAAAAAAGGAAAAACATTTAGATTCAGCAAGTTCTCACTAAAAATATTGCTATAAAGTATTGATTTTTTACCAGACTCAATTGACTGAAAAGTTGTTTGTATAGCAATATTGGCCAAGCCAATATACTGGAACAATTTTGCTACACACAGTAATCAAGTGTATTTCTAAAGTATAATTATACTGTCATAAAAATAAAGCTAAGATACCTCTTCTCCAAGCAATAAAACAGTTGCAGCTGTAAAGAACCCAAATAAATGAAATACATTTTCTAACTACACATAGCGTCTTCCAAGGAGCACAAAAACACCTCTCCTCTCCCCCCTTAAGCCAAGGTTAGCATGAGAAGTGATCAATACTTCAATCTCAATAAACTATTTCAATAGTAGTTAATTCACATGGAAAGAGAGGCTGAAAATTTTTGCTCAGCGACCTGCGACACGCTATCTTGTTTGCTGAATGCTGATAATATATCATTGCCATAATGGATATGACTTAGTATAAAGAGCTAGAAAGAAAGAAAGGAAAAAAAAAAAAAAAAAAAGATACTACATACACAGAGTCATTCTTTAGATTCAAATCAATACTACACACAGCCTCTCCTGAAACAAACCGGCAGCATGGAATGCTGCAAGAGGAAAACAGCCAAACGTTGGCAATTAATTTTATTTGACAAATGTTCATTGATTTACTGGAATAAAATATATGTGGGCTGCTATCTATGACTAGCGCAATCCAGCTACCTGTAAGTATTCCATTTTGCAATTTCGTACTGGCTTGTGTAGCACAAGATGCTCCTTTGGCAAGGGAGAAGAGGCTCCCCTGCACAAAGGGGCGGTTGTTCCAGCACTGAAGTCCTGTCTGCTTTGCTCCAAAGCACTGTAAATGCCAACTCCCTGCAACAATGGCAACCAGCAGCTCTCCAGAGATGAAAGAGTAAATCGGTACAACTCTTCAATCCAACAGAAGAAACAAATCTGGGAGGATCCGAGAGGAACGCGGTGCTTTGTAGCTGCCCGGTTTGGGGAGAAAATATTTCATATTCGTATTCTCCTATAATTTAAATCGCAACGAAAGTCAAACTGCAGGAATGTGCAAATTAACCACACAAAAATGGCACACGTTCCCTGGAGCTGTGAAGAATGACACTTGCACTGGAGAGAATACTGTGAAGTCACTGCAACTGCCAATTTAAAATGTTAATGTTATAAAAAGGGAAGGTAGTAGCGTTTCCCTGATATAGAAGTGGGCTTATGCTTTTGCAGGTAAAATCTGACTTTCCCAAATTTTAGCAACTATGATACTCCAAAAAAATTAATGAAGCTAATCACAACATCAGCCCACATGATGCAGCAAGTCAATGTGGAAGTGCCATAAGTATTATGTGTTCCCTCCTGCACCATTCTCCTCTGCAACTTGAATGTTCACACCTCTGTTCCTTCATCACTCTTGCAGACTGTTACTAAAAGGGTCATTTTAGGAGGAAAACATTTTTGTAAGAACACTAAAAAAAAAAAGAGCTGGCACGTAACTATCCTGGCCTTCAGAAATACCAAGTCAAAAGGTGCAAGTCTGACTTCACATAGAGTTTTATTCAAACTTCCTATATGAATTTAACAAGATTCCCTACAGAAAGCGACCCCAAGTTGGGTAATAATAACGTAAGAGGGTTTTGCCACTTTGTGTGCCATTTCTCTTCCCTAAACAGCCCTCCAGTGCCTTCCAGAGGGATCGCTGCACGTGGCCCTCCCTGGTGATGCTTCTCCCACTCACGACCGCTCCTGGAGCTGCCATCAGTACACGGGGAAGGGAAGCAACCTTCCCTCAACCAGAAAACATCAACAAGTCACTGACTTAGCTGTGACATTCAACACTCTCTCTTAAATCTTTCTTATAATAAAGTAAGCAAAGGACCTTGGATTCTGCCAATTGCTTGGTCTAGAAATATCTTTCTACAAGAGAATGTGAATGAGCTTCATCCTATCTGCAAGGCTAACCTAATTTCTGAAGAAGCCATTCAAGTACTAGTTTTGTCCCCTTAAGGCTTTGGAAGTCCACTGTCATTAAAACTTCCACTAGAAGACCAAAGCTAGTTGTTTCACAATGTTGGCAGCCAATTAGGAATTAAACTAAATGCACTGTAGCTTTTAAAACATTTTTAAAAAAATGTTAATATCAAAGTTAAAATATCTAAGGTAAAAACAAAATCCTAATGGGATGCTGGGTTACTGTATATGGTAAATAGCTCTCCAGAGGAAACCTTTATTACTCCCTCAGGGCTTTCTTACATAGTATGGATTTCTTAATTCCTAGCGGAATATTTTTCATACACCACTGCAGACTATTAAGTACCAGATATTACATTATGTAGTTTAAACTTTGCACTATGCATGAGAAAGACTTTCCTGTCGAGAAAACTATCTCTCTGCTATTATAATCTTTACAATATTAAAATTAATACTGGCTGCAGGGTATGAGCTGCACTACCAAAATTTGGGGGAGTTTATCATTTAATATATTCATCAGCCTACATGTGAAGCTGCTTATAAGGAAGGGAAGTCTCTGCAACAGCGAAAGGGGTATTTACTAATTTTGAATTGCCAGAGAAAGGCAGAGCAACAGTGTCATCGCGTCCCACTGGTGTCATTCTCAGTACCAGGCGAGCACAGGGCGTGGTAAGCCAGCAAGAATAATGGTCTTGCAAATACTGAAGGCAATTCATTATGCTTTAGGACGTTTCAAGTTCCACTTGTGAACCATTAACTTGTTACCCAGGAGGGATTCAAAGCAAGTATTAAAAAGATAATAAAAATGCACCAGCCCCCATGGCACCCAAAAGCAGATACCTTGTAAATATGTAAAGAGAATTCTTAAGAAGTTTATATTAAGAATTTCTTTTACAGTCTTTTCTCTATCGCAGCAAAGGCCCACGTACATCTCACTACACACATAAAAGGGAGAAAACAAGAGGGATGTTAAATTTTATTTTCAAAATTTTAAGTGAAATTCAGCACTCACTTGTAGACTGTGCCTCCATTGCCATGACCGAGGATGTCTCGATACCGTATGTCTTGTTCATTCATCTCCACAAGAAAGAAAGAAAAACAAAAGAGATGTCATGCTGTGGATGGAAATGTCAAGGAAAAGCAACTCTAGGCCATAAACAACAAGCAGTCTGGGTCATTTCAAGTTCAGCTGCAAGAACGAGAAGATCAATACAACATTTGCTGTCCAATTTATAAAAGACGATACCAAGGGACAAAGTGATGGAAAGTTTAATGACAATTTGTTTGCCTGGGTCATTTCATTAAAGTTTGATAAAAGGTGTCAAAATGGAATGATATAATATAGCTGAAGAGGGTCAGGTCACAGATACTGATAGGAAAAGGGTCTCCAGAACAGCACATAACCAAAGCCAAAGTTGGAGGTGAATGGAAACAATCCAACACAAAAATGTCATCTTGAGTATAGCCAGAAAAGTTCATGATTTATTCTGTAATCAGCATAATTGATACTAATTGAATGACAGCTCTACCAGTAGGACTGCTGTGCAGTGCTTAATTTACATACCTGTTAACTAATGCAAATATTCTGAAATAAAAATAGTCTCTAAATACTATCCAATAAAAAAGTAATTTTCCTTGAGATACAAAACAAATTGCTTACTTCAGTCTTTCTGCTCCCTGGGACAACTCTCCAGATATGATGATATCCTTAAATATTCAAGCAGAAGCCTGATACAAGCACACCGTACATTGGAAATGCTGGAATTCAGGCTGTGATATACATTTTTATAAAAGCTTATTATACATCACCTTGCTTGAGTGACTCCAATGAAAAACTACAATACAACCTTCTCCTGCACAAATACAGTTATACTGCTTTTCAGGCTAAACCATCTTTTCAAAAATCACTGAAGACATTTTTGTAAGGAACATGCCTACTTGAAAAGAGATCTTTTAAGCAGAATATGTTCTGTGCTATACGCATTTTCTGTTCCAAAATGATCTCCTCTGTTGCCTGTTCATTGTAGGTGATTAGACAATACCCAATTTTAAATTATATTTTCCTAGTAATCTATTAACAAATTGTCAATTTATTTCTGTAAATTATATATTTTCTGGGATACCAAGTTAAATATTTCACGTAAGTTGGCATAGCTGCTTAAAGACTTGTCATTTGTGTGTGTTAAATGGCATCCAGACGAATACCTAATGACATGTCTGATCTGCTATCACTGATGTGATTAGAGACCACGTAAGCATATCTGAGGTAGCCTTAAATTACCTATTTCAAGTACCACTAGCACCATGGTGAGAGCCATGCAGAGCTTGCCATAAGCTAACTATCTGTATTTATCCAACTTCTGAAATGGCTTTTAAAATTCAGCGGGGACACGTGCCCTTCAGTTACATAGCCACGTTTAAGCATCCACTTTCATAGGATGTCAGAGGAGATAAGAGGAACTTTGCCCCTGGCTTCGGCTGGAACAAGGAAGAGATGGTAACAAGCTGACATACCCTAAAGAGTCAATACTCAGCATGTCTTACCCGTGCAAAATGGAGTATTTTAAATCAATTAAATATTATGTTTAATGACAGTAATGTTGAACTTCCAAGCTTGTGTTCTGTTCTTTCACTACCTGAATAAAAAGCATGCTTGTTTCTCACAGAAAATACTTTTCTCCTTTGCATTTCTTCCAGTGATGCCAAAATCTCCAAGTTCTGAGAAAATCAGGAATACCTCAAAGCCAAAATTGACTCTACGTTATTAGTTGTTTGTAGTTAAACCTGGGCCAGTTATCTTGAGATGGTATGAAAAGGCCCATTCAAGTATCAAGGTTTATGATGAAAATAAAAATGTATTTTATTACTGAAAACTATCTTGTTTATTGCATCAATCAGAAAATACAAATAAAAACTGCAAAAAAAGATACTTCAAAAAGGAACAGTAATTCATGACGGGGTTTAAAACATGTAAAGAAGCAAAAGAGTCCCTTTTTCTAAAAATAATTTCACTCAGACTGCTATACCCATCGATTTAAAGCACATACAGTGTTTAAGTATTTCTACTCTCCTAGCTTAGATAGCTTTAACTCTCCAGTCTTTGGAGGTAACAACAAATATGCCTTTTTTCTATATTCCCAGCAACGTTCCTATAAACAAAACTCTTAAGATAAATCAAATGAGTCTGCAATGCTATGAACATACTTGTATCTTTGCTTCTTGGGGGAAAAAAAATAAATTTATATATTTTTTTGTAGTTACACAAGTTATAAGCAACAAATTGAGCAGAACCAGAGACATAAAGCGTATTCTCTTTTCTCCTTCTTGCTAACCGGTGAAAAAAAAGAGTATTTCCTTCACACCACTCCCTAAAAGCCACTGCCAAGAGCAGCTCTTCAGGGCGATGCTGCGCGGCTTCGCTTGCTGGCAGCCCAGGACCATCGCCCGCCGGCTCTGCACAACGGAGCGACCACAAACCGGGGCTGAAACAGGGAGACGGGTGGAGCAAGCATCTGCCAGCAAACGCTGGAGAGATAAAGTGTGATTTACTGGCTCAAATAAAGATGCCAAAACCACGTTGTGATTTATTTATTTTACTGGGAAAAGTGGACTCTCAATTATAAAATGATAACATAACAACGAACTCGACAGCATGGGCTGGAATATTAAACCTGCAAAACCGAGTTTGATTGGATGCCAATATTAACGAAATTAATGACAAAGCAAAACAGACTTCAATTACGGATCAGAAAACAAAACGTCCCTTGTTTATACCTGCTGTTTTTGAAAGAAATCAGCGTCTATCTCTTGTAAATCATTAAAAAGAAAATGCTCAATTAATCCTTATTTTATATGTAGAGGCCTGACAGATGCAAACTCCTACAGCCATACCTTTGCTTTACGAATCGAAGCAATAATGGTTTCAGAAAGCAGTCACACTCTATGAGCAGACAATTGAAGAGATTTAGTAAATCCCACTTTATAGAGCAGAGACTAATCGGAAAACACAAGCCAGTCAAATGTTTCTTATGAACTGTTGACACTATATCAATGCTGAATCAATTGGTGGCATTTACTCTGAGTGACAGAAAAGAAATAAATATTTATATCACATCACCTATATCAATGAACCTAGGCAGAAAGCTATTTCTAACCTGTCAATATTTGATTATCTTGAAGAATCATGTCCCCTTCTTTTAATGATTAATATGAATTCCTTATTAAACCTAAATGGAAACTACTAGAGGGATATCATTATGAATGCCTGAAAGCATGTACTGCCAAAAATAATAAAAAATAATAGACCAGCCCATATTTAAGTAATGATAAGTGTGACTTAATCCCCCAACAGGAGGAAAAGTTAAAGGTACAACTAGCAACCTATTTCCACTTATGGATCTATGCCCAGATTTTGCAGAACAAAATGCATTTTCTCTTGACAGAAAGTAGTACGTAACTCATAAGAGCAGGATAAATAAAAGTTAGTATTAAAACTTATTCTGAATTTTCGTTGTGTTTAACCAACTTTTTATGTAAGATTTTTGGTTCTTTCATATCCTTCTAAAATTCTACACAGGAAGAAACCTGTAACAGACTATGGCAGGGCACACAATATACTATTTATACTCTAATATACTCTAAGCAATATTTCTATTGCTTAGAACAAATAAAATGCCCAATTCATCCAACAGACACAATCACAAGAAAACAGCTTTTACTCATGTTCAGGAATTCTACTTAAAAAAAATAGTAATTCAAAAGGGAATATTGGAGTAACTATCACATTTAATTTTAAAACTTCAGAGCATGCTACTGCTACTTATGTAATTTTAAGTTATCCACTGAATTAAATTCTTTAGCTATAATTTTGAAACATTAACAAATCTACCCAGTAATGATCTGTAAATATTAAACTCTGTCTGCACGTAAGGAATGCTGACAAGCTTAAAAATACATTTCCAAGCTGTATTCAAAGGATTCAGTGCCAAATAGGCAAGGTTGCAATACTGGGCTGTTAGATTCACATTTTAAAGGGGCACTCTTATCTATTAGACCACAATGTTACAGGTGATACTGAAGGACAAGCATGAAGACCAGCCTTTATCTTCTTGACACGCTCAACTACAACTACTTGATTCATGAAATGCCAATGAGGCTTGGAGAGGTCATTGTGTGAAGGCACTGAATACGCATCTGAGATAATTAAGATTTCAGCCTTCGAAACATGGAGGGGAAGTGAACAGCAGTTAAGAAAATCAATAAGAGTCTTTTATTTGCAGTGACACAGATGTCTCAGTCAATAGAGCCTAATAGGCAAGCTTGATCGCAACGGACAGGTGCCTGCCTCCAAGGCTATCAAAGGGCTTTCACTATGACAAACATTAAAATATATTTATGTTGCTACTGAAGAATCTGGAATTCTTCTAAGGTAGTTTAATTTAATGGTGTATATTTAAAGTCATTATAATACTGTGAGCCTGCCCAGACGCTCAGTTCAAAATGAGTAAGAAATGACTGCTCCGTTTGTTCAGGACATCCAGTTGTCCATCAACTTTTACATTAAACCTTTCGCTTCTGGTGCCAGAATCTGAATGCCTGGAGCAGGATGATAAAGTAACAAGGCAGCTTTCTACAGTTTTGTTTTTTGTTGTTATTTTTAGGCTTGTAGGTTTTCTTCTGCTGCTTTTTAAAGAAGCTCCAGCATAAGGGTGTTGCAAATAGTGCACAGCAGTTCCTCACAAGAACCTGCTAAATATTTAAGTATCTACTGCCCTAAAAACACGAAGGTCATTCTAGCGGAGCAGTTGACTTAGTTATTCAAAATTGATTAACTTTCTTCCCTGAAATTGTGGCAGCAGTGCAACATGTGTGAGGTACTTCAATCTATTTGGAGCTAAATCTGATTAGCACGTTTTGAGAAATGGGAAGCAAATTGCTATGCCAATCAAAGTAAATCAGGACACATAACTCATTCATATCATGAAGGTTTTCATGGTCTCTCCAGTTCTGTATTAAAAGAACACATTACAACTAAGTGAGCAGTAAGCATCTCTCCATCTGTTTGTGGTATGCCAGTCACTGCAGTACCAGGCAGTAACAAGATGTACATGTAGCCAAAACCCAGTTCACTGCACCTACCTGGCCATTTGCAAGTATTTTCTTCAGCTCCGCAGAAGACTTTTTCAAGCTGCAAAAAATAAGAGGCAATTATTTTTAACGACTGTGCCATTTCACTCTATAAAATGAAGCAAAGCCATACTGAACAACAAACCATCAGGTTAAGCCCACAGTTGCATATTCTGAGCAGATTTAACTTTAGCAATGCTGAGTGATGTTCAGTATAGCCGCTCCTTAAATTGTCCACTGGAGAAATGGAGAAGCAAGAATATTTGAGAGAATCAATGTATTTTACACCTTTACAAACTAGTATTTTTAGGTGTGTAATGATATTATCCTTCAAGATACAACCTATTGTTTGTCAGTTCAAAACCAAAAACAAAAAAACACCTGCTGGACCAGATGCTTCAAAAACTACAGAAAGAGTAGGGTTCACAACTAGCTTTCAGGTGTCTTATCTTGTTTCAAAACCCACAAAGGCAGCATCCCTCCACAATTTCTATAAAACTTCAGCAGAAGGGAGCACTGTTGACGATGCCTCACTACCGAATTGAAGGAGGATGAGTCCAGATCGTATGCGAATCCCTTCCAGGTCAAGTGGCTGTTGCAGCCCCCGTTCTTTTTCAGCCTGGTGTGTTTGCTAAGTAAAATTAGTAATGGCTTTAAACTACATCTGCCCACTCCCGAAATACCACCTCACCTCCATTCCTGACAAACTCCCTTCCCTGTGAATTCAACAGAGCAAACTGCCTGGGGAGCAGCGTCTCTGCAAAACTTATCTCAAAGAGGCATTCTGCTCTTATTACTAATTTTTTTTTTTTTTTTTTAGAAAAGTACAAAATAATATATTCTTGAAAGGCACACACACGTGTCTTGATCACAGATCATTATTAACAAGAACTCTGAAAACACAGATTTCGTATTTGCTGGCTTTGTTCTTTAATAGGCCTCTTGTTCCCACGACTACTTTAAAGAAAAATTAAGTTTTCCAAGGAAACATAAGTTGATCTTGTCATCTTTCATGACTAACAATTTGTGAACATGAAACAAAGAGAGACTTTCAATTACTTCAAAAACAAAACTCGTAGCGCAGAAGGTTTCGGAAAAGGAATGGCAATTAACCACCACGTAAGGTGACAAGAATCTTCTAGAAGCCTCATTTTCGACGCACTTTCAGAACAAGCTCAAAGTACAGGAAGTACTGAAAGCCAAAGCACAGCAGTGACAGAAAGGAGCTTTATTTAGTTCGGTGGTACAGCAGACGGGGAGAAGGACTGCACAAAGCCATTCCTACCCTCTGCTAGGATCTTTGCTGCTGCAACACGCAGCGAACCTGCCTCTAGGGACCGGGGCCAAGCTTTGCCAGAGGAGATTTCTCCACTTGGTGCCAGCTTTTTCTTTTATCTCCAGTTAGTAAAGCCACCAAGCAGGACACCAGAAGTGGTGTGAGTGGTAACAGAGCCAGGCTGCACGCCGTGCCCCCCCATCCCTGCGCAAACAGGATTCGTGCGGCACTGCCACCACCTCACCAACTGGGCACGCTTCGTGCACTACAAATGCCTCTTTGATCATGTTCATCTCTGTCAGGTTTTCTCAAAATGGTCTGAGAGACAAAAGGGAGCGGCATGCTGAAGCACAGCTAAACGTGGTATTACTCTGCGTATGCTTATTAGAATCATAGAATAATTTAGGTTGGAAGGGACCCTCTGGAGGTTTCTATTCCCACATTTCAAATATGCTCTTGTATGAAGATAGAGGCAGACTTTTCTTATTTCCTTTTAAGATTACACATTTTTGTGCCTTTTTTAAAAAAATATGTACGTGTATACATTTTAAACATCAATATTGAATATAACACCTTCCTGTAATTTATGTAATAAAAGCGAGTTTATGCTCTAGTATTTACTAACAGATCTCTGGAAAAAAGAAAGAGTTCTCTCGCATTCTAAGACCTTAATATGGGTTTTGAAATCAGGACTGGAATCTGAAAAGAAAAATAAGGGAGATGGATTCGAAAACTTTACTGAAACTATATGAAAAAGGGTACCTAAACTGTTTAGATTTAAAAAAAAATAAAATAAAATCTGACTCTCCTATAATAAACCTACTGAACTGGGTAAGAAATTTTAAAATCAAGGATTCCTAATGAGATAAGCAATGAAGACCTGAAAATACAGACCTTGCCATACACAGTGATTATGAGATCAATTAAAACAAATTAGCTCACCCGTAAACAGTATTTCAATGCTTTTTACAAAGGGCAAAGCCATCTGAAATACCCAGCACAGACATATTTCTTTTGGCAGAAAATCCTTCTCCTGAACAACCAGCAATATGAGTCTAACAAGATCCATGAATCAAGGTAATTTCGTCTTCCCCACTTCTCTTCGGCGTACCCAGTAGTCATATTGAGAAAGTTATTCAACACCAAGCTTACCGTTGGTAACTACTGCACACAAGGTTCCATTTTGTTTTAATAACAGAAAACAAAACAAAACATATGCTCCCGTTCTTGACTCTTACCTATTGCTTGGAAGGGAATCCGAGACCGCCGAACTGCTATTATTAGCAGACCCTGCTCGCGTATTTACCTGCAGGCAGGGAAAGAATCTTTATCAGTCGTTTGTGTTCAGAGGACACTATTCTAATTAACCTGTAATTTGCCATGAATTTCTCATTTCGCTATGAAGGTTAATTAGCTTGTTGCTAGGCATGCCGATGGTTGAGGTCTTGCCTGTATGTAGGTTAGCAGGCTATATAATTCATGGGCTACAATACAATATCCTTACATATTAAACGCTTAGTTAAATAATACAGATAAAGAAAGAGATGGTCTTCCTACCATTTATTCTCAATTTAAAATCCAAGCAATCATTTAATATATTAGCAGTGTTCTGCATTTCAGAATGGGTATGATTAGAGAAGCAGCAAATATACCTGAATGAAGCAAACAACCTAAAAGAACATCACTGCAGTGGGTTCAAAAATTACTGAACACAAGTGAACGTGGTATTTGTTTTTTAAACTTTAACATTCAGTTTATCAACTAATGTCTGTTCAAAATTTAAGAACCTGATTAACAGTGGTTAAAAAAAAAAGCACAGCACAATTCCATTTTTATTAAAATTGTATATATAGATATTGCTGCCAACACCCAGCAGATGAATCTTTCTCCCACCCTCACAAAAAAAAATTCTGCTTGTCAGAGCTCAAGAAAGTGCAGTTTTATTTGACATTTCAATAAGTGGAACACAGCATTACAAATCCATCTAACTTTACTGAAACAATTATTGAAATTCGTACCTTCAGGCCATGTATGTTCCGTTTCCCAGGAGGCTTGCAGGCTGAAACAGTAATTGACTAAATTGTAGAACACATCAGGGCCATTTACAAATTTGCTCAAAATGAATCTTTTAAAAAGAAATGAGGGTGACACCAAAATTAGCAGAGAGAAATGATTGAAAAGTGCCTCACAAGACCCAGAGTGGGAATTATGAACCAGGATTTTTAACTTGCAGGAGTGAGCATTTATAAATGCTAAGAGCTTTCTGACACCATGTAATATAAATTCTAATTTCTGCTTAAAACACATGAAAATTGAAAGAACTGTTGGCTTAAATTATCAGATTCTTTTTGTAATTCAAATTAAAATCAATATCTTATGTCACTGTATTTTTACACGCTGTATTTTTTCTGTCATTTAACAGAAATATTTGCAAGATGTATTTTAAAAGAATCAAGCTGCCACAAGTCATAAATTAGTCATGTTGTCAAACACAGACAGCTTGGTTTAAACGTGGAAAAAACATGTCAGGGGCAACAGCAGTGAGTCTCAAGAAACCAAATACTGGATGAAAGCAATATGAAACGCCACATTTTGGCCACAGATGCATAAATGTGACATCTTACTGAGATGTCTGGGTTTACAGAGGGACATGCTGCTCGAGGAGGAAGTATTTTCTTAAAGTCTCTGGGACTATATATTGCCTTGTTTTTCCTTTTGGTGGATGTGCTTTTGTCAAATGTTAAAGCCACAAAGGCTTCTAGCTACATGTTACAGACAGTTCCCATTTTAAAACTACAGTGCCCTACAAATTGTATGTTAAAGGGCCTGTCACTTTTGATTGATTGTCTGAGGAGGGATGAATTTGATTTTTCTCTTTCTCTGATGCACAAGCATTTCACTTCAATTTTTGACAGCAGGAAACAGAACTATTTATTAGTCAGAAGGACACAGATGATAGTTATTAAACACATCAGTTAGGGCCAAGCCAGGCCACGTGCCTTTAAATGACATTAGAAATTACCATGTGCATCTTAAAGAAGAAAAATATTGTGATATCATGGGCAGAGGGGAAAAAAAAAAAAAAAAAAAAGACAAACCACCAACCAGAAAACAATACACTATTCTAAAATACACATAGGCATACTATTTTTTTCTAAGTGACATATCATGTGTAGTATTATATAGTGTGTACATATACACAGTACTCCATGTGTGTTCGTGTACATGCATACATGTTTCAGTATAAAAAAGAACTCTGGCTCTTACTGTTTTGATAGCAACAAGCTTTTTCTTTTTCTTTTCTTTTTTTTTTTTTTAAAGACTAAATAACAATTTTCCCCCTTCAAAGAGCTTAAAAATAGTATATGGGTGCAGCACAGCCAAGATAACACGGAATGGCACATGGGCATTTACTGCCAGCAGGCAGTGTGGGACACATGAGTTTTTGGAAACTGACTGGAGGCTCCCTCAGAAGTCAGAGGCAGACAGAGAGAGAAAAAGGACCCAAAGGCAGAGCAGGCTGGAAAAAAAAAAAAAAAAACAACAACAAACAACTCTTAAAGACAACAGCCTTAAAATACGGGCAAAAAAGCTGCATGTTACTGATGAGGCTTCAAACTGCAGTATATGGAGAGGCACAGCCAAACAGGCATGAAAGAAAAGCAGCTGTGCTAACAAAATTTGGGGTGTTCATTATTGAGGCAGGACTAGAACTTCAAATGCCAGAAGATGGATTTGAAAAGAAAAAAGATGCAGGGAAGCACGTTTTGTTCAATTTGCAGAAAAGCAGCAGCAGAACTTATATCCAGAGGTAGCCTGGATATGAGGGGAGTGCAGGGCAGCTTTAAAGCTTTAACCTAGAAAAAGGAAGATGAGGTGTTTTAGGAAGGTGATTTAGAAAGGTGAAACAGCAACTCAGAGAAGCAAGCAGCAAGCTACCTGTGAGGAGAGGTGCATAGATGAGCCAGTGGTGAATAAGCTGAGAGAGTAAGTGGGAATCATATCCTCATCAGCATGGAGATGAATTCTGAATCTATACAAAAATAATTATCTTTGGATGTAAAACAAATAGAAAAGGAACCAGCAGCAGGAACAGGAGTCCACTTGCTTGGTTCTCCAGGAATGAGCCAGTTACCCCCAAGGGAGAATCCAAAAGAAGGTTAAACCTGATTTGTAACCTCAGAGCATCTCCTGGCACAACCTGCTAGAACTACCTGCTGAAGGGGAGACACCCAACTGCTCTGCATTCCCACGAAGGGTTCCCCACCTACTTGGGTCTACGCAAACGCCTAGCATTTTATTTCTTGCAAGTGGTGGTGTTTTTAGACACCGTGTTGGTCAGTAATAAATAAAACATCCATCTACAGAAAGAGATGGGTTCAGGAGGAAGGCTGAGACCCTTGAACCTCAGCCTGATGAGGGGCAGCAGGACAGAAGGTAGCCTCCCTCTTACACTTTTATCCCTTGCACTTTTTAGCCCTTGCACTTTTATCCCAAAACCTCCTCCAACTGCTCTGTCCTGCAGCTCTCAGAGCCAGGTGCCCACCTCCATCAGACCCTAGAGCCTAAAAACCTGAACCTAGAAACCTTTGTGCTCCCCTTGCAGGAGCCTCTTTTCCACAGGAGCCTGCTGAAGGGCCAGGAAACTCAGCCTCCTTTGGAGACCTTATTAGCATGTGTTTGAGAAGCCTGTTGGTTAATTGCCCAATTCAAACTTCAGAGAGTTGTAAGTAATGGAAGCCTAGAATGTTTAATTGGGAAACTCAAAGTATGATTATTTGTATAATATCAGTTAAGTGAGAGGAGTTTAAATTTTAATTATTTCAATTAATTTATTGCTGGGAGATTTACTTGGAGAATTTAAACCTTATCTGTTTCATCAATTAAGAATCAGATTCAAAGACTGGTTACTGAGAGCGTCTGAATGAATCAGTGGAATTATGTAATGTATTAGCCTTTTTTTTTTTTTTTTTTTTAAAACCATTATTTGATTTGAGAGAGAGCGGCGCATACCCAGAAACCTAACTAGCTGCCTACAGATTTTTGCTCAGGATGTAGATGACCTATTTTTCAATCGCCTCAGCCCACATAATTGATTGCATCTTCCCTGGTCAGCAGAACTATTAAAGTCCTTGTGATCATTTTGATACCACCGCTAAATACCCAAATCTCAAATAAAATACACCACACACAGAGCTTCTGCGATGGACGCTCCCATTTGCAAAACGAACAGTGACAGTCACATTTCCCAAGTCTGTCTGGACGATTAAATATATGAACATATCAAAATATATATTTTAAAAACCCAGTCTAAGTATCCAAAATTTAAGTTATTCATCTGCTTTGGTTTGAATACATGCAGAACCATCACCAATGAGTTTCTTAAATGTACGTAAATATGTACTATGCAAACTGAATCTTGTTAGTCTAATTTACTCCAGTAAATTAGCTATTTTATATGCAATAAATGTAGTTTTCGCTATACTCCCCACAACAATGAATTCTTCTATCCAAATTAAGAGGTAAACATCATGTTATGTGCATTTAAACCTCCCAAAAACATAACTGTTGATGAAACAGTTTACTGATATAATCATTGTTGATAAGAATTTGTTAAGCATTACCTCTTGGATATATCTGCAGAGGCTCTATTAACTGTCCATTTACTTGCTGTTCCATTACAGTGGAGTAATACTGCAAAGAGATTAAAGAAAGAGATTACTCAGTAACATATGAATAGTAGTAAGTGCACTTATGGATTGTTTAATTCACTGTACTTCTTCTCCACCACCCTCTTTTTTTTTTTTTTTTTTTTTTTAATGCCATCACACGTATCAGCCTTTACAACACTTTCTTACCACTTGCAACGCTCACACAATCAAGTGGCACGGGAGGGACATAACCAAGGGCAGCGATAACCTGCATGGTACTGATGCAAGCACAGGGACCTGTTCCTGGCCCAACTGTGCAAGTTTCAGGCTCACCTGAAACCTGGGAGTGATTCGGAAGACTGAGCAAATGAAACATTTACAGCAAACGCAGCAGTTGTCACACCTGGAGAAGCTGGGAAAACTAGGCAAATGCAGGAACAAAGAAACACTGTAAATATAGTCCAAAAAAAAAAAAGCGCAATTAAGAAAACTCCAAGGGAGAAAGGAACCTGGATGCTATCCAAGAATTTGCAATGCTGACGCATAACCAGGGTGGCTGGGGCCACATAAGCAGAGAAGTCGTGCATTCCCTTACTGTACACATTTAATGCATGGTAGGGTACAGAGAGCAGTGGTGCTAGAAAGCCAGAGCAGACACTGGTAGATGCAGGACTACAGTACTTGGGCTCTACAGGGACTGCAAGGACCAATCTGCAGGGAAAGTGCTTTGATAAAGAAAGGCTAAGAATGGTCAAAACGTGATACCAAAGCATCTGAGAACATCAAGGCTCGGGAAGGCAGAAAAAATCTAACGTGGCATGAGGACGAACACTGGCATTTAGTGACGAGATAAACATTTGGATTAAATAAGAAGGAATCCTTATTAGCCTTTAGTACCAAGCCTCCTCCTTGAGGAGCAGCGAGCGCTCACCAGAGAGGACTTTTAACAGAACCACCAGAACAGTGCCAGGGCAGGAGATGGACCCTGCTATGAGTTTACTGTCTATAACCCACACATCTCTCACCACGATGTGTTAAGTGTTGAAAACACATCACAAAGCACATTTCTTCTGCAATCACCAAGCATCTTTGAAGCAAACACGCTGGCTGTGGGCCAGATCTTCATGGCATAAATCAGTGTAGCTCCACTGACTTTCATGCTAATTCTCACCAGCTGAGTGTGGTCTAAGACTTCAGAATGTCCCTGTTACCAGCCTTCTTGTGATACTGTTACTCAAATTGGCAAGACTGGATGTCAACAGAAAAAAAATTGTAAGTCTCTACGGAATCAAGCACATGTATTTCATTCACACCAACCATTTCCCATAACACAAGCTTTTTTTTTTTTTTTAAATATATTTACACAACTTAAAAAACACAAAGTGTATTAACTGCTTAATGTTACAAAATGTCTTTCATCCTTTTATAATGGGATTAAACATGTGAACTATGGTAAGTAGATTTTACATGGGCACCAAAGTCAGTTTCTGTGCAGAACCTCATTTACAATTCCCATTACAATGCAAAGACCCTAACCTGTTACAACAGACCACTGGCTTGGCACAAATACATTTTTCAGTATTTGTTTTTTTGCTTGTTTTATTCACGTCAAGTGATAGGAAGAAATTTCCTTTTGTAAAATAAGAATTTTGAAGAAAATTGCTGAGGGCATAAGGATCGGTCTAGCTCCACCTCCTGTGTGTACATTTAGTGCAATGCCTGCTGCTAAAAGCACTTCCCTTATAAAAATCTCACCACAAGATTTTTGAGGGAGATATCTTGTTCATATTAGTGCGTACACAAACAAATCCACATCTTAAATAACCCCCTGACACGTGCTCTCAATATGTTCATAAAGAGCAAAGATATTAAGTAAAAAAGCCCACTGTTTTGAAGCGATCGAGTGGCTTTTTAGGAGTCAGGACTGCCCCACAGCCTTATTTTGTATTGGGGGGTGTCACAAATAACAAGCCAAACCCTCTCCCACACCCCCACACATCCTCACAAAGATGTGTCACAAGCACCTCGCAGTTACGAAGCTGTGAAAGCTGTGAAAGGATCTCCTGCTCCACTGGGGACAAAACTGCTGAAGAAAAAAAAAAAAAACAACAAAAAAATCCAAACTTTTCTTTGCTGCCACTTTACTACTGGCATTCTATGACCTCAAGACATATACATACAGTATAAACAAATATTACATACTTTCCAGAAAAATAAACTAAAATAGACATACACAAGGCTATGTTTCTTACCAAAAAAAAAAAAAAAAAAAAGGAGAGAAAAAAGTGTGGCCCTCTCCATTACTCAAACAATGATGACAAGTAAATGAAATATCAATCATGTAAGCTGTCAACCTTTTGGGACAGCAATAACTGTTAACAAGTAGTCTGGAAAAATTGTCTGAAAATGACTTGTCCTCCACATATGAGCATTTGAGGTTTCCATGGAAAATTAAGATGCCAGTGGCTATTTGGAACATTGTTCAGGTATTCTTTTTAATGGAAAATTTGCCAGTTATTGATCCAGAGCATGTACCCCTTGCTTTCAGAAAGCTGCAAGCAACTTTCCAATCAGTGGCTGTCAAAAAAATTACTGCCTTTTTATACTGATCCAAGTCAACAGCTAAAGTGCAACTCCACTGCTGCTCAATGCCCGTCTGTAATTAACTGCACTGCACAACAGAAAAATAACTTTATTTACCATTCCAAAACATTTGCATAGGCATAATACAAGGTATTTACTCTGAAGTAATTCCAGAACTGCCTGAATTGCTCTTAATGTCAACTTCTGAAACCAAAGAAGCCAAAGACAAAAGGTTGTGCACGGTTCAGAACAGCTTTGCCACTTATAGCGTCATGCCTGTGTGGAACAGATCTGTGATCCCAAAGAATTATTTTGTCATTCTTAACCTGAATGAAAATCCTTGATTTTCATTGTGGGGAATACTAGCAGGACTAGATGCAGACTGCTCCATGCCAAGATTCCCAGGAACATTTCAGCAGTTGCTCAGTTCCCCAGACACTCGTCGCAGGCCCACAGCACATTATCACCTCAAGAGGTGGGCTCCAGCACCTCAAGCCCACAACATTTACAGCCTTAAAGACTACAAATGGTGAGTAAGGACTGCAAGTGTCTCACCTGTGAGACACTACAAATGCCTCGCTGCAGAACGAGCAGGTTCAGAAGCACCTGGGCAGCTGAGGTGTTTGGTGCTGAGCCACCTGGCTATGTCCTCCCAGCTTAAAACACCTTCCTGAGCATGTTGTATTCCTTGTCTAGGAGCCTCAGATTTGTTTTTCCATAAACATATCCCAAAGTGACTGCTATACAAAGCCAGAAGGTTGAGCCATCTACATGGCAGTGAAGTAACCAACTAGTTTTAAACTGACGGGAAAATTTTCAGAGAAGAAAAGCTGCTGAAGTGGAAAGAAGTCATTTACAGACATCCCATAATTTTTAAGGGAAAGCAGAGAGTTGAGCAATCATAACTCTAATGTACTGAAACTTTAACAGTAAGCTTGGAAGCATAGCAAAAAGATGACCTTACAGAGGCATGATTAATTGTAAGATGGTGCCAGGAAAATTCAAGTTTTCCAGTTTAACAGCAGAAGTGACAGACACTTCATATGGAACGGTGATAAATACAAAGAATTCCAGTGGGGAAGCATCACTGGTGATCTAGTTGTAAGAGACCAACAATAAAAAAAAAAAAAGCAAGTACAAAATCCCCTTGGCTGGAGCGAGGCTTTTCTTCCTGCCTTTCACATGGCTGTCTTAGCACTCCTTAATATCCAACCTGTAACACAATGGTCTCACCTCCTCTGGAAATAAAATCACACAGGAGAGAGGCTTCTTTAACAACTCCCCTAAGAATACGTGTGCTCTCTGCAGACACAAAAGGATGAGAATCTCACTATGGAGGCATCCATGCTCTACAGCAGAGGACTGGTGAGGAGAACTAACCCGAACCAAGTCATTACGTCCCACCAAAAGCACCTGTGGATAGTACCAAACAGGGCTTAGTTCTGCTACGTTCAAAGTTAAGGCAATTAATATGATCAGAAGTGCCCTTTGTAAGGAACTAGCACTCCATCTGACTTAGAAAATATCCATTTGTTATCTTCTTGATGCCCGTTTCATTTGAAAGAGGAAGTTAGGTGATTTTTTCACCTACATCTGCAACATGAAACATACACTTAAGCTATACGCAGATTATTTTGTTTCAATAAAGAACTGCATACTTCATTTCCGTAGACTGCTTTTGTATTTATAGGTATCTGTAGACAGAGATTTTTCATAGATAAATGTGTATTAAGACACAGACAGATACACGCATATCTCATACTAAAAAACAGAAAGTACATCTTTAAATCCTCTATGAATATTGAGCCTGCAGCTACAATGAAACTCTTCTGTTAGGAGGGGTGAAACAGTCTCCAGATGAAAGTAGATTTTGAAAAATTTTTAGAGCCCAGGGGTTCATTTTTAATGAGCCGTTACTTTAAGTACTGCATAAAAAATACAAGAAATTGATAGTCCATTTAGCCTGCACTATACCTAATGCAAAAGTCATTAAGATGCATTATTCTTAATGTTTATGATATGATCAGTAAGTGTACAAGTCTTTTTTTAAAAAGTCAAGCATGACCATATATCTGGTGTGATACAGTTTTTAAACACCTACACTTAATACAGGAACATTACACTGAGCGCTGCAGCTTACATTAATACTTTGACACAGGCAAAAATACATGAACAGAAAGCAATAAAGATGGAAAACACCAGCAAGTTACACTATACCTACATAGGATAGCATGGCTTTCATTTCTTCGTCGCTTCTGACAGTAATCCGATCACCATCCTCATCTTCATCTAACAAAGAAATGGATTACATGAATATCGTGAACATGAACAATACAATAAGGGTATTTACAATCTGAATACATACGTTTTTTTAACCTGGACATTTACAAATAAACTAAAATAATACGAATGTACACAGGTAGCCAGGTAGTCTGAAATAGTAATAATGTATAATGACTCCAAGTATTAATTAACGAAGACAACAATTACACCTGAAAAGGAGGCATGAGTGAAGTGCTCAGAACGTTGCACAAGGAAAGGTGCTGAGGCAGGACCAGAGCACAGAGCAAGGTTCGGAAAGGCTCCAGCAAAGCATTCAGAGTTATTAATACCAACATCTAGAGGAGGAATAGACTTCCCGAAGACATACAGCAGGATTCTGCAGGTGCAGATGTACCGGGGGCTGAATCCCCCCACCAGCACCAGCTGGTGCAACCCTGCACTCCAGAGATCCTGCACCCAGGTGGGAGCAGAGTCTGGCCCCATCCTCTTCTCCCCCAGTCCTCAAAAAAAGGCTGATACACGCTCGCCATTCAGAGAGCTATATGAGTTATCAGACTGACCACATGCACCCTTCCCCTCCAACTCGACCACAAAATGGTAATTTTGGTAATTATAGGACCCATAAGGACCCATAGCTAAATATCTTCCTTGGATACTTGTGAGAATCATTCTGCCTGAGCCAACGTGTGCATGAAGAAACCAAGGAGCAGCATCCACACCAGATTTCAAACGCATGTAAAGTACCAAAAGGTGAGGTATGGAGTGAACTCATCCATACGGCTTCGGAACTGGAGCAGATTTGCTCCTGACCACCTCAGGATGTGAGCAGGGGCTGGTGAAGTCTCTCTGCCCTCGTCCTTGCAGGCAGGCTCCGATGCACGTGCTCTTTGCATCCCCAGCCCTCGTGCGGTACATCAGGACCCAAAAAGTGCCAGCACTCCCCTGGATGCAAACTGACTCTTGCCCAAGGATCTGGGAGCAGATCTAAATCAACTACCTGAGACGAGGAGTTTGGTCATTATAGCTCTGAAATCCCAGCAGATAATTCTGGGGGTATAAGAAGAGCAATGCAGAAGAGAAGAAACATCAAGAGATGAATACAAGGGGGAAAAAAGGAACAAAAAATCCCCTTAGAACTGCACTCAAAAATGTTCCCAAAGGGAGCTGTGGATCACTGGAAGCGCGAAGGCTGGAAGAGGAACCAGCCAGCACGGCCACGTCCTACCACAGCCTTACCTCCTGGAAGTTTAACTGATCAATTGCCAGATTGCTGAAACCACTTGCTGGGGTTACCAGCCCGCAGCAAGTCATGAATGAGGAAAAGATCAAGAAGAGTTAGCGAGTTGAAAACGAGTGCTTCTTCGCCTGGAAATGTTTCCAGCAGAAAGGAGGAGTTGCAGAGCTGCTCTCTGGCGAAAACCCAAGTCACAGCCGCGCTGTGGTAGCACAACAAGGTGGAAGGAGCTGCCCTAGGAGGAGTGCACACAATGAAAGCCATGCATCAGTGCGAAGGGATCAGAGTGAAAAGCAGAAGAGGAAAAACAGATGACAGAGAGAGACAAATAGGCAGAGATAAAAGCCATTAGACAGGCTCAATTTGAGGGAACAGACTGAGCTGGGACCATCAAAAAATATAAAATAAAAGAGAAAAAAGAACTGGAAAACTTCTAGGGCCAAAACTTGCAAAACGTTTCTAAATCACACACTCATTTCAAATGATAAGAAATTAACTGCAGGGTTCTCAGAAGTCTAAAATTCCTGACAGTGGTGCAAAGAGAATAAATTAAATTTAAAAATGCGTTGATGAAAAGAAACTGTAACCTGGCCTTAAAAAAGCGAAATCTAAAATAGCCAGACAATGTTTATAAAGAGATAAAAAAAGAAAAAAATATATTTCTTTTCTGTGCAGAGATCCTTTGCCATCCTACCATGACATTTAAGCGGGCACAGCCCCAAAACTAGCCAGATATAATGCATGGGTTCAGAAAGATTTCCAGGCTTCTCTACTTGCCTAGAGCATAGCAATACGATTTTCCAGCACATTAGGGAAGCAAAAGTAGAACCAAAAAATCCTACGTACTGGCTGGATTTTGCTAATGTCACTTAAAATGGAGGAAGAAATCCTAGCAAGATACCAAATAGAGTGCAGCAGATGGTAAACAAATATTATGAAGCAATCTTCGCAAAATCTGCAGTGTGTCACAAATATACAAAATGGCAGAGTTTGGATAAAAGGATCATAACAGGCCATATGTTGTTAGAGATTTTATTTGTAGCAATGTGTGATACGATGGTGAAATCCACATAAAGGTCCAATAGCAGGAGAAGTGCAGCCCCAGGTAGAAGCCGCAATGGATGATGCACTGTAGATAACAATAACTGAGCAAACAGCAGAGGAGACTACACTGGATGGCAATTATCCACATCCGAAGAAGCAATGAAGCAGGTGAGGAGGAAGCTTCAGCTGGAAAAATCCAGGCGTTTGATATGGATAAAGGAACCAGAAAAATCAGGCATCAATATACATAACATATTTTAGATGCCAGTTAAATGGCAGGGGAAATGGTTTTGTGCAGATGTAAATGACAGACTAGAGACATGAACTGAAAGCACAGAAGCAGATGTTAGAAGACACAATGAAATAAGTATTTCCAGGAAAGTTCTACACATGGTACCATTAATATGGGCTACTGCCCTGATTGCAGGGACCGCTACTGGTGCGTGAAGTTCAAACAAAGCTAATGGGTGACGTGGGAGGTATGTTTAACAACAGCATCAACAAAAAATTAACAAATCATAAAAAAAAAAAAAAAAAAAAAAGCAAGGTCTGGAGCTTGGTTTCGTCCAGGTCTCTGTAGAAAGTCTTGTTTTCAAAAGCAGGGCAGGAGAAACGTCCAGGCTAGAGAGAAATAACATTTACAGTGCCCGTTCTTAGGGTTCTGGCATTTTAGGAGAGCAAAACACAAGTGTGAAAAGAAAAATGGAAAGCGCTAGGTAGTACTTGAAGGCTCACAAACCAATATTTCTTTTGATTATTTGCACTCAGAATTGTCTGTACGGCTCTAAAGAAGGGAAATGCTAATAAGAGTGCAAGGCCCTTTGCTGTCCTGTCTGCTCTCTCACCTTCAGCATCGCTACCTGGCTCATGCAGCACTCCTAATGCCCTCCAGCTCCTCGTTATTTCATCTCCATCAAAGGAAAACATGGAGATACACAGAAAAAAAATATTGAAGGGGAACAGCAGGAGTCCTCTCCACTTGGAAGAAACCTCTTAGCACAGGATCTTATCCCCTAATACGCGGTTTGACTCCCCTTTGCACCTTACTGCTCTTCACATAGGACAATCCCCCAGGGAATCCCTTCAAAGATAAAAACAAATGGGATTTAGAGAACAGAGCTGAAATAGTCAGCGGGTACGTCAGCAGAGGTCTAAATCCACACCAACACAGCCACTGAGAGCTTTCCTAACCTAGCAAAAGCACGATACAACCGCTTTCACATGGTGTAAGGGCCAGCAGGGCCAGCCCCAGCCTACAGCTTGCTCAGATCCCATACACAAGCTGCACTTCCCAGCTTCTCACCCAGACCCAAATGTCCAAGCTTAACCAGGTAGCACTGTCCTGCAGCTCCAGGAGCTGAGGCTGAGCATCTGTCCAAACCTCCTCCTGCACAGGAGGAAGGCAACAGGGTGACGGTGCATTTAGCAGCCTTTCTGACAACCACCAGACGACTGTTCTGGCAAAGGGAAGCATTCACTTCTTCTATGGAGTGCTGCAAACCCAGAAGGGTTTGGGACACCTTGGCCATGCTGCCATATTTTGTACAAAATCCCTATGTTGTGTGCCAGTGTTTTGTAAAAGCCAACACTCTTTTGATTTCTTCCAACAGAGAATTAAAATTTTAAACTCAGACCTACAGGTACTTTATACTCTTCATTTAATTCAAGCAATATAATTGCAGTGAGGAGTAAGAGCACGGTAAGGTCATGCTGGTAATTAAAGCTATATTGTAGAAATATGCTCACTCAAGTTGTGATTAAATAATAAAATATTACTTAGTCGAGTATCATCATTAAACTTGCATTAAGGCATAAATATTTAACCGTAACATAATGAACGTAAACATTATTTATGAAAAAAATGACAACCTTATAACATCACAAAAGAGACGGTTTATACCGGTCGTACTTACACTCGAACGCTGTTGTCGTTGCATCCGGCAAAACTTGACCGATGACGTCCTGAAATGTAAAGAAGAATGAGCTACACCTCAAAGGCGAGATGCCCGAGATGATGTAGAGTAATTCATCTTAATTGTTCCCCGGCTGCAGGCAGAAGACAAAGTCCTGCTCCTCACCACTGCTCCCAAAATCACCAACTTTTTAGCATACAACACAAATCAATACGAATCACCACGCTCTTCTCTTTCCTTTGCACATCACCTCCAGGAATACCTTTTCTCCTTTTTAAACAGCTCAATCATAATCGCAGAGCAGTCAGTGCTGGCTGTTGCTGCGGTGTAAAGGATCGATTTTGTCCGTGAGTTACAGAACAGCATCCAGCTAACTCATGGAGATAAGTCATAAAAGCAGAGGTTTACGAATGGCTTTTTAAGTGAGAAAGCAGGTTTTCTGCCTCGGTCTCTCTGCTCCTATTGCCTTGATTCCTGGATTTCGGTCCTCCCCAGCACTGCGAGGCAGCCTCGCTGCACGCCTCCAGCCCGTCCTGCCCACGGCTCGCCAACAGCGCGGTAACAACCACAGCTCTGTGTGGCTTTGGGGCCACCCACGTGAACCGAAACAGACCGAAGGGATTTTTGCTGCTTTCACTCCACAACTGCCCAGGAAAGCAGCAGGAACCAGCAGCCACACCGAGCCTGCTGCTGCCCCACAGAGCCATGCACCCTGAATCCATACCCACCATGCAGACCAGGAGGTCTGCAGGGCCTCTTGCCACTTTTAACCAGAATTTAAACTTTCTCAGTGCTGGATTCGAATAAGTTGGCAGCTCTGGAGGAATTAAGGTTAAAAGACCCAAAGCAGATAATGTGCTAACCCATCAGACAGCCCTCAGCCTCAGTGTTATCCCAGGGAAGATGCAAACTGCACGCTGAACACTACACACAAAAATGCTGCTTTGGGTCAAATGCAAGCCTTTTCCGTACAACTAAACCGAGGTGAGCAGAGTTTGGTGTGTTGTTTTTTTTTTCCTTAAAGCCTTTACACACAGCACTCCCTGAAAATCCAGTGAAATGTGCTCAGATTTAAGGCATCCCGGCCTCCCGGCGTATGTGCTGCTGTCAGCCTCGGCGAGGCTGCAATATGTCATGTCGGGGCACGGCAGAAATGCACAGCATGGTTTTCTCCTTCCTGCTGCCTGATTTCTCATGTCAGGCAGTCTCTCCGCTGACAGTGTCACAAAGTGATTAGAAATTAATGAACAAAAATATTTATTGTGGTACGTACACTGTGAGCATCTTGGGGCGCTAAGCACTCCCCCGTATCAAAGCTTTAGGAATCATTGTCCTGTCACTTCTGTTTTCTCTATTTTTTCATCTGAAAACAGGAAATTAAACATTCTGTGCAATGTTAAAGAGACACAATTAATATAATGAGAAGGCAGCGAAAGCGACAAAGATTTCCACAGGGCTAACTGAAGCAAATAATATTCCTAAAAACTTTCCCATTTCAGATGTTAAAATAAATGATCAGTAATTTAAACTATTAATTGTATAAAAAAAGACAAAAGATGTGCAGTGCAGCTTCCCCAATGATATACATTGTAAACCTACGCAACCATAAAAAGACCCAAAGCAATGCCGTATTAATCAAAATTCTTCCATTTAAATAGTTCTGCACGGTTCGACAGCTCCGTAGATACTCTGTCACAAGCCAGACACGCTGTACCCTCTGTCCCTAACAAGAAATTAAAGTCTTGCCTAACCAGAAGACTGTGCTGTTAACTAATTATTTCTAAATCTATTTAGTTAAACGTTGAAAATTCCTCAGCAAACACACTTTAATTGCATTAGGTTTAAGCTACTTGTAAAACATTCGTGTGCGGGCACTCAGACACTTCCATTACACGGATTTAAACGTTGCTATCAGAAAATAAACCCAATTTTGGGATGTTTACAAATTGTAGTTGAGAGGAGTGTAAATATGCCACAGCAAGAGACACTTCTGGAGGCCCCAAATGTCTGCTAGGACAGCCCCAAGGCTCCCAGAGCTGCACCAGCACTGTAGCAGTGATGGGAAATTGCTCTAAAACATTTTTTGTTCAAAATAATTTTTTCTATGCATTGAGACTTCTTTAAAAAATTGTAGCAACCAAGTACATCAATTTAAGAGCTGTTCACCATAATTCTGGCTTACACTAAGTAGTTAAAGAGACAACCCTACCGACAAGCACAAAAACTTTGCTCTGGAAGACTTTCAGTACCTCTGTCAAACCACGGCACCGAAGGCAGCCTCACAGGGGGTGGGAGGGAGGGAAATGCCACCTCCACCCTGTTCCTACCGCAGGATTTTCATCAGCTGCCTTCCAGGCTCTGCCCTCCAGCAGACCTCACAGTGACCCGAGCTTAAAGGATTATTCAAAATTTCAGCAGATTGTGCGCAGTGGTTTTCTACTATCACAACAGAGATCACAAGGAATAAAATATTGTGACTTGTAAACAATTTCTCAAGTGGGCTCACGTGTGATAGCTTCTGACAGACTGAAAAGCCTCCAATAACGACGAGCAGTATCAGGGAAAGGCAGCCAAAAAGGAATTCCGTCAAATCCGCTCTCTAGAATAGCTGTGGAGCACTTATCTTGGGTGAGGGAGCAGAAAATGTGAAAGCACTGCTTTTAATAACAGGGTAAATATTGAAGCCGGGGGCCCCGTTCTCTTATCAGTTGAAATTGGTCTTGTCTCAGTATGACATCACGGAGTTATCCTGAATTAACACCGAGTGCTTAAATGCTCCAGCGACAGCTCGGGCAAATGAGTCCAGACAGCCTGATGAAAAAACCAAGCTCATTGTAATTCATTTAGCGGCGCCTTTAAAATAAATCTGTTTACTGGTAACTTACAGGTCTGCAGAGCTGCTACGCGCAGGACATATTTGAAGTGACATTATGAAGAACAGCTCTTAGCACCCACTTCAGGAAAGTAATCAGGCAAATGCCCAACCCAAACACGCCGGCAGCGCCGCTCCCAGGGCTGCGCAACCCCGCTACACGGCGTGGTGACCTGTAAGGGCTCCTCCACGGGGCAGAATTAGAGCAGCTGAAATCTTAAAAAAATAAAATAAAATAAATAGAAAAGTGTCATTTAGCGCATAAGGCACTGCACTGGGCATCAGACTCTCAGACTCCAACCCTACAGCTACCAAGAGGTTATCCCAGGTTATCCCATGGCTACGGACAGTGTACTTTGTGATAATACCACAGCTTCCTCGCTGAAAAAAATATGAATTAATTTGTATTTGTAAGGCTGTTGATACTTCTAAGATGCTAAATTAACAAAAATCACATTTAAAAAAATTTGTGTGTTCTCAAAGGTAATTCTATGGGGTTTTCTCAGTACAAAACAAAAGGTGGACTAGCCTTAAAAGAAGGAAAAACAACCTTCCTATACAGCTTCCCCAAGCCCTCAGCTGCAGATCTGGGGGAAAACACCTGGTTTTGGGATCTGGCTATCAGGTGCACTCACTTCCCAATACTCCAGCCACAGGTGGTGCCAGATCTACCACACTTCAGCGTGCCGAGCCTTATTTCATTTAATTTCTGAAGGTACCATATAAATTAAATACACAAGCATGCTGTGAGGGCAGCTCCTCAAACACAATCACTTAAACGAACGAGGGCCTTGAGAGAACTCAGACCTTACTGAACTCCTTCCTACCATGGCCAAGATGTGTCACCACGGTGTGTCCTGCTGTACGTAGCCCAACACTGGTGGTGAGGGCGGAGGTACTGTGGATATAGCTTTGAAAACTGAAAATCATCATCAGCGACACAGATGTGACCTGATGCAAAAATCCATTCGTTCTCCCTCAACAAACAGCTGGGACATTTCACCCCAGAACAACTCACTCTGTTCTACCAGTGAGTGGGATATGAAATAGGACTGCTAGCTGGCTACAAATAAACTGAGATAAGCATCAAAATCCACGTGGAAGGGGAAGAATCAGAAGCCTCCAGTTTCTCTGCATGACTTCAACAGTGATGCAGAATAAGACAGGCATTGCATTAGCCAAGCCTGCCTACGGTTCTTGGCTTTTGAGCATAGATGATTTGTGAAACTAACGTCAAGCTTGCTGATCACAGGAACTGCCCATCTAGCAGCAAGGAGAATGCTCTGTGGGACCCCCGTTAGATCACAGTCCCTTCACTTTGACTTGTCGTTCGTATTGTATGTCAGATCCCCTACACAACCATCTCTCCAAAAGTATTTGCAGTAGAGTCCTCACTAACCAGGGATGTGCCAAGCTGAAGACTGGCCTGACACATCCTCCCTGATTCATTTCTTTCACACTTAGCGTGGCCACACTCTCGGGAAGCATCACTTCCATGTGACTGCAGATTACTGCAGGTGCTGATGACCTCAGGTGCCCCTTGAAGTCCTTGTAGTCCATCGATCATGACTTTTAGAAGCACTTCAGATGCCAAAGGCTCTGCCAGGCTCTTTGAGTGTGCTGGAGGTAGGTACTCAAATTCCTCACGGCAGGGAAAGGTTGTGGGTACCTCACTAGACCCAGGTTCAGTCCTTCACCCCGATCCAACTTAAAAATTAGGGGAGATGAAGCTCCTTCAGCAACTGTGCTATTGTACTTCTGCTTCCTTGAAATCCAGCTCCAAAACATATGCTTGTAGTGTCGTGTCACAACTGAGCACAGTTTCATTTTAACTTCAGGTCACAAAGTCACACGCTGGCCACAGCCGCTGCCTGAGGGAGCAGCCGTAAGCACCACGACAGCACCGCAGAGCCTCACACGTACGATGGGACCTGACCACCATGCTACGGCTGTGCTGCCTCAACACCCCTCCAGCTTCAGACTCTGATCCCCAGACCTCACTGCTACCCCAAAGCAAGTAAATCGTAAGCTGATTCCTACTGCAAGGCAGTTCAAGCTTAAATAGCTCTTCTTCTTCAGCCCCACTTGCTAAACAGACTCCACAGCCCACGTTTAAGGTGTGCATAACTCCAGCTGCTTTTGTGCTGAAGCAACAACACTGAGCACTGAAAAGCAAAAACACTTTTAATGCTTTTCCAAAGCCATGCCCACAACACCTGCAACAGGTGCAAAGGGATTACCTGGGCGGGGATGGAGGAGCTTCTGCAACTCTGCGGGGCACAAGGGAGCCCTCTGGAAGCTGTGGGGCAACTTAGGGCCAAGAGATGCAACAAATCCACAGCACCATGTGCAGGGCACACATCTTCCACACCCGAGCTGACGCTGATTTCCACATGACAACCTTCCCAGTCGATCCTAAGCAACACCTCATGACCACCTCACGTCGTGCTAGCAGGGGGATGCTGTGCGTAGGGCAGGACCAAACCTTTGGAGGGTTCCCTTGGGACACAACTGGGGCCTTTAACTGCGCACTGCTCTGCAGCACGGCCTTTTGGCTGCGAGCCCCTCTTCGGGGCAGCATCACCTCCCCTAAAACCCACTGCCATGAGACCCTTCCTAAGACCCAGGGGGTTATTTCCCCGTTAGAGCCCCACAGCACGGACCCCCCCCAAGAGCCGCCGCGTCCCCCCCCTTTGGCGGCGCTCACCAGCACATCCCTGAAGAGCAGCTGAGGCGCCGAGTGGACGGTCCAGTCCACGGCCCCGCCGTCGGGGATCTTGATGCGGATGACCAGCACCTGGCTCTCCATGGCGCTGGAGGGGCCGCAGAGCAGCCAGAGCATCCCCGCCCCGCCGGGCTCACATGCTGCGGCGGGCCGGCGGCGGGGGGCTGCCCGCCGGGGCCGGGGCCGGGGCTGGAGCCGGGCAGCCTCCGCCCCTCCCCGCCCGCAGGAAGAACTCAGGGCCGCCCCACTGCCCCGGAACCAAAACGGAGACGCCGGGAGGAGAGAAGGGGGGCGGAATAATCATAAAAAATAAAGAGGAGGAGGAGGAGGAAGGAGCGGAGGCGGCGCCATGTTGCGGGAGGAGGAGGGCGCGGAGGCGGCGCCATGTTGCGGGAGGAGGGTGGTGGCGGTGATCCCGCTGAGGGGGGCGCGGAGCCGTGTTCGCCCTCGGTTCCAACGGGAAAACTGTTCCTGAGGCAGCACGGCAAACATATCAGAGCTCCTGCCTTAATTAAGAAGTTTGGGAAATGTCCAGCGCTGCTGGCCTGCAGAATGTAAAGTAACGGGGGCTGCTAAAGCGGCAGAGCTTCCATAGGAACTCACGAGGCTTTTGCTTTTGGGTTATTTAGACCGAGATTCCTCCCCTCAGTACATAAAAATCCAAACATGGGCTCCTCAAGCCATTCTTCGCAGCCCTGTTTCCACTTTGGGGCCACATCCTTGCCCCAAAATGCAACAGACCCCAAGGCCAAAGAGTAAATGGGGCCCTGCAAAGAGGCCCGCGCTCATCGCTCCTATTGCTCTTGCTCTAAATTACAGAATGAGAGTTCTGCTAAATACCTCATACCATGTAAAAGGCATTCATCCAAGGTTTTCTCCATGGCTCTTCAGAAGACCAGCCATTTCAAAACAGCCTGCTACAAACCATAGCCCCAGGGAGGCAAGTCCTTGATAAATGCTTAAGCCCGGCTTCCTCAGCAGCACCAAGAATGGGTATGAAAAATAATATAAAATAGCTTATTTTTTGACAGAAGTTAGTGAGAAGGCTCTCTGCCTGGCACAGTGCAGCAGCACAACACTTCGCTGCGCAGTTCAGAGCATTAATCTCAATTGTAGGCTATGGATCTGTGCATTTTATCACAATCTCTCACATTATCATATATGACAAACTGGACTGTTTGACTTATATTATCAATTTTGAGGGGGAAAAATTGAATGTGCATTTGATCTAATTCTGAACCATCTTCAAGCTTCCTCACATCAGAATTTGACATTGTTTGAGCTTGAGGGGGAAAAAAGAAAAACCACAATCTTTCAATGGCCATTAGCAGAGATAAATTTTATCTCTGTTCAATAACTTCATAATTTAGTTCCTACACTATAAATTAATAGAGCCCCAGCTCCTAAATATCTAAGGAATTGTTGCTTCCCACATGGACTTCCTTCTGTTCAAATAAGCCTTTTACCTGAGGTCCCTGTATACCTTTCAATCAGGTTCATTTCAATCAGATTCATTTTCTATTAAATTTTAAAGAATAGGATACAAAATCATAGAATTTCTATGGAACTGCAATTTTTCTAAAATGTCTTTTTCATTTACAAGACTATGGGGAAAACCAACCCAATTTGCCAAATTTGCATAAATATTATGTAGCTTTTCCAGGGCTAATCATAACCTTAATCCCCCATTCTGGTTTGTGTTGATGCAGATGTAATCAAACTTCAAGTTTTTTATATCTTAAGAAGTAAAGTGCATAAAGTATTCGTGTCTAGATACAGGTTTGTTTTTGCTACATATTTCTTTAGAACCCATCTTTCATAAGAGATTTCCATTCTACCTGCACTTTGTGTAACTAAGTTAATCACCCTCCACAATTTCTGGTACAATTAAATAAATCTATATTTTCCCTCAATGTTGGGGGGAAAATGGGTAGCAAAACACAGGTATTTTTAATGTATTTTTAATATCTCATAAAATATTCTTAAAGTTCAGTAATCATCCAAAGAATCTCTTCTTTAAAACTTTCTGACAGAAGAAGTTCAAGAATTCCAAAGGAATAAAATAATGAAGCAGTCCAGTTTTCTCCACTAAATCCAGCTGACATGCTGTCAGCAAGAAATATACATGAATTTCCTATTTATGATTATGTATTGGAAATTATTTTCTATCTACAGTGACTTAATATTCAAATTCTGCAAGGGAACAATATACCAGTTCTTTAATTACAGGAGGATCACAAAGCCCTTGACTTCTATAAATTCTATTTTTATTTGTGCAGGGGAAACATCCTTCATCAGTGCCACCGACTTCCAGGCTGGCTGTGTGCTACAAGTGCAGGAACAATTGTCTCAGAGCAGTCTGCTGCTGCTCTCTGCTGCTTTCCATTGCCGTTGGAAAGGATAGAGGAGATCTGGAGATGGCCACGTAAAGGAAATAAATTTTTGTTTTCAAGGAAAAGCAAACTGCTGACACACAAAAATACTAAAATTACCATCTTTGCCATGCTGCAGGATCTCAGAGGAGTATCAGTAAGCGGTATGGAAATAATGCTGTACCCCACTGATTCCCTGTAACATGGTTATCATGGCAATTTGCGAGGCCCTCAAAAAGTAAGGAAATAAGTTATTACTTGTTTCCCTCTCTAATTCCCACTGCAAAGGAAGCTATCTAACACACTCATTTTCCACCTTTTCACTACCACAGGCAAAGTTTCACTACCACAGATGAAATTTCTAGTCCTGCTAGCAAAAGTCCATAGAAAGAAGGGGAAGGAAGGACAGAGCTGAAGTTCCTGCCCCAGTTCGTGAATATTCCTGTTCAAGGACCTGTGTCTAGCAGGTTTCCTCTCCCCATTTTCCTTGCCATCAGCGGAGGGATGCATGAGCTGAATCTTCAGAGCGAATCAGGCCAGTGCAGATGAATAATGCAGTGCTCAGAGCTCACACAGTCTTCTCTACACAGCACTTCTTTACCTACCTGCTATTTTTATACCAACCCTTACAGTACACACACTGTAATCTTCAGTGGAAATCAAAGCAGGTAAATTATGCCAGCTGCACTTGGCTGTATGAGGAGCTGAAGTGCATGAACAACAGTATTAGGACCACAAAATAATTTCCGCTATCCTATGCTCAGATCATTGGGGAGAAGGAAATGAGGCACACGAAGGAAGCCGAGGGTAAGGCAGAGTCAGGACGTCCCACATTTTCGTTATGGCTCCTACTGAGCATCTCTGGGAAACTTTAACCTCAGTACCACCAGAATTTGCCAGTTTATGATGCAGGAACAACGTGCATTTACCACGTAACACACTATATAGTTGACATTTGTTAGCAACACATGCTAAAAGTTATTCAACATTTTAACTATTAAAAATGTTTTGGTATACTGCAATACTGTACTATGTTACATCTAATTCATATACAGTATATAAAACAGACTCACAGGAAGCAGAATCTAAATGCTAGTCCTTGGTTTACCAAATTTATCACCTCTGGCCTTTCTTCTCTCAAAATGCATCTCACAGGAGAGTATCACCCAAGTGTACCACCTTGATAACTACAAGCATAGATCAAGATCCCTTAAAACCTGCTCTAAAAACTTGCAGAAAACAAGCTGCCTTCCTTCCAGGCCTTCCCACTGCTCCTCAGTCATTTTGCAGGCGTTTAAACAGGCAGAAACTCAGCGCTCAAAGCCTCCAGACACAAATCAATGCCACTGAGAGGCAAAGGGCTGTTTGCGAACCAAAACTCAGGACATGAATTCATCTGATTTTCAATTCAGTGGGAGTGGAATCCAGCCTTAAACAGATCTATTAAAACTCCTCATCATCATAAATTCATCTTGAGTTTAAAAAAAAAAAACAACAAAGCCATAAATTTGATGTTTAAAGCTCTTGCTTGAAATTATGAACGTACCTTAAAGAATACAGGCACGTTTCATGCATAATAAAATTAATATTGTTTAAATGCTAGATATGATGCACAATTACTGAAAAACTGCAGCACAAACTCGACCAGTTGGATTGAGCAAAAATGGCTGTGTATAGTTAATGATATTACCGTACTGCACCAGACCAGCTTCAGGGTCTGTATAATTGTTTCTGTCAACCTATAAATTCTTGAGTAACAACAAAATTATTGTGATTTTTCTTACTAAATAATTCATACATCACAAAGCATGTGTATAACCAGGCCCATGAATCACTAAGCGTGTAACAACTGTATCTAATGGCATTTCTTCTTCTGAGAAGTAGATTTGACTTTGCAATAGTTATAATTTTAGTCAAAAATTTCAAGTGTTCTTTAGAACACTATTTCAAAATTTGCATTTGAAAATTGAAAGTTTCCTCAGTCACTTGTTGTCCAAAGGACTGCTTTGAATTGTGTTTTAACTCTATTAGGGTTATTAATATCATCGCAAGTAATAAATTAGTTTTATAATGAACTAGTACAGGGCTCATAAACTGTGCTTAAAGTGATGCAATTGCTATTAAAATCTAAGCCATACATATTCTACCTTACCAAGCAAATAGCAACCATAATGCATCCGAACTGTCTTCAGTATAACACAAAGTACTCCATCATCTCAAATCTAGTGGCTTCCTCTCTATTTTCTAAATGCTGAATAAATATATATTTGGCTTTTCTGCAAGACAACCGCCTCATTGCAAATGTTAATAATCTGGATGGGTTCTTGAACACAGACAAAAATCGTGACCTCTCGCAACACTGCAGAAAGCTCTCATTATGTGGACTGCACATAAAAATACGTTTTTTTTTCTAAGAATGTATTGCAGTGCATTTACTAGAACATTATGATGTATTAGCATAAATAATTAAGGTCAGACTACACTCATCTGTGAGTAATAAATAGTTTGTGATACATGAGCCTTCTTTTTTTCGGCTGTGTTTATTCACTTTCTAATTCACAAAGGTCAATAATTTACACTGAGTTTCCCAATCATTAATGCAAATTTTGGTGTTCCACTGCACACATGCTTTATTTAAAAGACTTCATTGCAAACACAGTAATACCATCTTATTCTTTTCTAGAAACCAAAAAACCTTCAACTAAACTTGGAACGTATTAGTGATGATTTCTACTTTACATTCCCCTTCCTGCAACCCCTGAATTGCCACTTTTTGTTGGCACGTTTCAGCTGAATGAAGTAGCCCAAGAACACACGACATGTCATCCACTTCTGTAACTGTGTGTTTCAGAATAATACCAAGACAACTTCCTTTTCTGTAGTGAACATGATTAAGGAGTTACAGCAAAGCCAATTTAATTTAAATGGCTGAAATAAATAATATATGAAGCAGAATCTCCTTTGTTTCTGGCAAAGTTGGTGTAAATCAGAAGCCTAAGGGCACTCAACTATTAAGAAATACCTACGTTTCTTTCAAGAATAGCATACATCAGGGAAAGCTACAATTATGGTTTGCAAAGAGATTTAGACAACCAGGGTGTTTATAGTGCTGCTAGCTTTTCAAAGGTGGCTATTTAGTCAATTCTAACTTTTCTTCATTTTTCTTGCTTACAAAATGATTCCAATAAATCCTATTCCATCAATTTTAAAGTTGTCACAAACAATAAGGCCCGTGACAAAATGCAGGAACACTTCTCTTCTGAGCGCATGAAGAACAAACTCTAGATTCCTGTTCTCCTTTTCCAGAACGTGTTAGTAGCAGGAGGAATGTCAGCAGGTTTGAGAATACTTAAATCTCAACAGGATTAGGCTGAGGCAAGCAACTTAAAACCAGACATGTTTTGCTTATTCTCAGTTACATTCTAGACATCCTTCCTACCAAATCCATCCTTTCCCATCCAAACACCACTCCACTCCTTTTCTTTTATGCCACCGAAGCAGTTCTTGCTCAGTCTCATTTGTTCAGTCTGTTTGTCAGAGAATAAACATTTCCTCCACCAAATTTTCCTGCAGGCTCCAGAAGTACTACATGTAAAACCATTGGTCCCCTTCCCTTCTCCAGCCTCCCAAGTCTCAGCAGTTAAACAAGAAGTTACGGGGGGGGGGGGGGAAAGCCTTCCTTTCTGTCAATGAGTAATTCACCTGCCTTCCTACTGCAGCCAGAGCTGCTTTCAGTAATGCAGAGCTGCTTACTGCACTTTCACATAAGAGCTCAGAAAGGACTGACGGTTTCTCTCAAACCATTGACTCAAATTCAGGCTAAGGTTGTTGCTGCAGTTTTCTGGATTTTCAGCATTCACGGTGTACATTTGAGAGTAAGGACAAATATCCAAAAATCAAGAAAAAAAGATTCTATGCACTCAGAGTTGCAGCATTTCAGGCACAAAGTAAGCTGTGGAGGGATCCAACTGCTGCATAACTCAAAGAAAGGAGGTGGCTGCAGGTTCCTGGAAAAAAAACACTGTGAAGTGCTCCAGGGAAAGGAGGGCGATGCACAGGAAGGGACACAGCCACTTATGTTTGAGGCAACGTGAAGTACCAACCATAAACAATTGGGAACATCCATCTGTACTTCGCTGCCATCTGTACTTTGATGTGCCTAAGTCTAGTGTTCATTTACAATGGAAAAAAGCTAAGAACTTCAAGTTGAAATTGTGTCTGCTGGGAAGGTTTTCAGGTAGTACATCTTCTAGCAATAAAAGCAGTGCTATTATCCATAAAAATATAAATATATTTAAGTACCATGAGCTGCCTAGAATGTAAGTTGCATTAGTAGTCACAAATGTTGTTGAAACCACCCTGAAAACACCCACATCTTGACACAGTTTGGAGAAGCAGACAATAACAGAAAACTGTATTTCTTGGGGTACTATCATTAGCGCTACACAGTCTCTAGTGAAACATTTGTCAAACATACAAAAAGGTATAAAAGTGAAATATAGTAATTAAGACCTGGGCTTTATCGATTGTGTGGCTTAAGTAATTTTTCACTACAAACATAAGATTTAATAAGTATAAGTAGTTAAAGATCCTGACTTGGCTGTAGTCATTAGCATGTAATTGAACTGGTAAAAAAGATCAGTTAAACCTATGTTGATTACCACCTTATCTTTGAAAGGCAATTAAGGACCTCAATCATTGCAACAAGATTTGATTGTGCAGCCTTTATTGGACATTGATCTTTCAGCAAAGCGCAGTTACATTTTCCATTAATTTACAGTAACACAGTTTAACTTGGATACCTGAGACCATTGACCTAGGTAAGATGTAATGCTAAGCACTCGTTTAGGCTAAGATGCCCCCAGTAGTCATTACTGTTTAAAAAGTCTGCTACAAGAAGTAGCTACCTGATCCTCTGGGTTTAGAGTAAGGTTTCATTTATCCCAAGCAGTTGTTAAGGGAGGTGAAACAAAGCTCCCTGCCTTTTTATGTCATCTCTCGCTCATTTAAACATCATCCTTGAACACAGTGTAGAGAGATAATTAAGGCACGAGTTACAAGATAAACTGCACTTTGTTTCAAAGGAAGCGGAGCAGATGAAATCCACAAAAAGTGAGAAGGGTCACTTGGTAACTCAATCATCTATACAAAAATTTGTCAACAGAAGCGTATGCTGCATACACAATGTATGCATAGCATAAGGAACTTGCTAAGTATAACAACTACGAGTGAACTATTCTGGACCAGAAGAATTAAAGACTGATTCCCTACAAGTTTGCCTCTTGAAGCCATAGGTTTACAGGACAACCCCGAAGGGCCTCACAAGCAAGAGAACGCAGGTAGGTGCTACCCACACAAATCCATCTCTGAACAATTAAACTGCTAGAAGCTCATCCTTAGAGCGTACTTTAGAGACATCCTTTAGGTCAAACATTTGGACTAACCTGCAACAGAAGAGCCTCTTCTCCTGAAACTGCGCCATCTTGACAGCTCCAAGGCAAGAGCTTACAGCGATGAGGATTCGGAAGCCAAAAGAGCAAGGGTTCAGCTGAGCATTGAACCATCACAGGACTAATGCACGCTCATCCTTGCCATTCCCACATCCCCCAGAGCCTTACAGAGATGTTTCAGACAAGATGTTATGAGCCTGTTTGGCCATCAACATCTCCACCTTGCATTCAGGCCAAAGCTAAGTAGCCCCCATTTATAGCTAGGAGAATGAGACAAAGTAGTTTACCTTTGTTTGAAGGCAATGAAGGATGTTGATATTCATATTTGAGTGATTTCATTATCATTTAATAACTTGTGTTACCCCTTAAAAATGGCCTATTCTCCATTTTATGTACTGTAGCAGGTCGCATGCAGGCCTTAACAAAACAAATGAACGACTATATTTGCACTCTGCCCTCAGACATCTTCCAGTTCATCCTTTAGCATGATCAGCTTCATAAGAGCAAGAGGTCTACTGATTTTCATGTAATACAAGAAAATATTACATTTGCTTAATTGTTACACAGTGAGATCATTGAACAAGAAATCAAGTCTCTATTTAATGCTGCAAGCAGCACAGAATTGCAGTAATCAATAGGGTAGTTTGTCAAAGATGTTCTCTAAGGAGACTTGCCCATCACCATATGGACAAGGAGTCACGTTGCCTGCATTTATTGAAAAACAGGTAAGCAAAGTCAGCAGTACACATTATCAGAAATCAAACAAGCTGCAGTGAGTGGAGGTGCAACTCCAATGAAGAGCTGTATTTATAGTCTGGTAATTAAAAACCATTTTATCAACCTCGCGTTGAGACTAAACCTTTACAGCAAGATATTGACAAGATCCGCAGCAATGAATGAGCAGTATTTGACTTTAAACTTATGAGCTGCAGTTATTTAACTTTATCCAATACAGTGAAAATCAGTTCTAGAATAACAACACTAAGTCATTTTTATTATTAATGAGGCTTCTTACAATACCGTATCTTCATCTCTGAGACCCATTTAACTTGTATCAAGAGTATTGGCCAAAATTAAATATAATAGCGTAAGCGTTTCTCTGATTAAAGCATTATTTAGTGTTGCTTTTAGAAAACTGTATTGCTTCATTAAGTGGGAAACAGTTCCATTATCTGGAATTAAGTAAAAAAAAGTATTTAAATTACATTATACTGTAGCCATAGCTTGATAATAATTTATTTAGGAATAGTGATTACCCTCCAAAAACAGTACCTACTCATTTTACATTTATCTTCCTACTTATGAAAATTGGAACAATCAACTTCCATCACCAGACTTGGCGTTTAGAATAGACAGCATTATTTGCTGGCATTAAAACTAAGCAACAGTAACACATCCTGTACAGGTGTTTTTGTTGTTTGAGCTTATTATCTAATAATTCCCCATTTTCCACTATCCAAATAATTCCCTAAAGCTTTTTCTTTCCCTAGGTTTCCAGCTGAGTTTATGTCTTTCCATCATTGTATTTGCCTGCTCTCAACTACAGCTAAAGAAATCAATTGCTTTGGATGGTAATGAGGGTAGAATCCTTTTCATTCATATTAATTAAAAAAAAAAAAAAAAAAGAACAGCAATTTTTCAGTTAGTGTAGAGGACTAAATCTTTAGATTATTTTGGTTTTGTTACTTACCTACAAAGCAAACAAAAGACAACATAATGAAGGTATTTGGAATTCAAATACAATGTAAAACAAAACAAAACAAACATAAAATGTATTTTAGATATTTTATTTAAATATCATTTGAAGAAATGAGATACAAATAGTCATTTTTAACTTATTGTGCATACTTTTCCAAAAAGCCTTCTGGGCAGTTGTAAAGAGTCGCTGCTGTGGATTCATTCAAACATTCTTGCAAATACAACAATTAATATATTACAAAGCATGTCGTCAGTCTAAATCTGAGCAGCTTAGTGTTTTCAGAGACATTCTGAGAAGTTTGTTATATTCGCAGTTTCCTTGCCCACATGCTACAATTCAGTCCTATAAGTTGGCACACTTCTCTTTTTTAAATCATCAGAAGCTTGTTCAGCAGTTCTAGTCACCGACTTATATAAATTGTAACACCCTTAGAAATACTAATTCTTTTCCTGAGGCTTCTACTTTTTCAACTTTACTAACCTCTGCAAAAATAAACCTGTTCTTATGACCAAAAAATTCTGTGAAGCTTCCTGAGGACATGTTAAATAAAAGAATACACAGCAAAAAAAAAAAAAAGAAAAAAAAAAGAATTGCCTTCAGTTCTCTTTTAGTCACAGGGAATAGACATTTGTAGCAGCAGTAACACGAAAACCCACCAAATGACAGGTACTTGAGGGCATGATTTCAGTACATTGCACCTTCATCTTCTTTATTTAGAAAATAAATAGTAACTGGGCCATGACTCGTATGAACAGTCTCTGTGACACTGGCAAAGAACCAGGAGCCAATTCCATATAGTAAAGTTGGGATGCCTAAGAAAAGACAAAAACACGTTACATACAAAGATAACAAGCCAGGAAAATTAAACCTGCCGAGTAACAGTAAGGAATAATGCTTCAGAAATGAAAATAGAGGAAAATCATTCCTATTAAAGAGTCTTAAGATTTTGCCTTTACTGAAATGCTTACAAGTAGGTATCAGCGCATGCTATGCTTCTTGCCTATCAAACACACATGAATCAGCAGCTGAAGAACGTAGTCGCCAGCTCCCAGTTTTGCCGTGGATCAGGGCAGAAGTAGGAAGGAAAACAGGCGGCGACTTCACAGATCAACATGAAGCTGCTCTGGGGAAGAATGAGGTCAGTAGTCAAGACTACCGGCTCCAGCAAAACCAAAACGAGCAGGAAGGTGGATACACAGAAAGTGCCATCATTTTTAGCACCGCTGAATTATCCACCTACCACAGAGCAGACACAGGAAGAAAAATGGCGATGGGTTTAGGCCCTGAATTCAGTAAGGGACAGAAATAATGTAAGGTGCTTAGTTACCTAAATGCTAAAGCTAGATTCTCAAAAGAGGGTGGTGAGTTGACTTTTTAGTCACGCCTGCTGATCATTTAAACATGTACAGTAGCTGCAAGGGAGAGAGCAGATAAATGGTCCGACAGCGGAGAAGGAAAGGTAAAATCAGATTAAAAGTTATTACTGAATAAAATCAATTTCTGTGGTTGCATTTTCTCTCTATAACTGGAAAGATCAGTGAATGAGGGCTGGCAGACCTTAGGCGCAAAAGTTCACTGAAGACTTGTGAAGGAGAGTGTATTTTTAAGTGGAACATGAAGAAACTGATGGAAAGTTCAGCGCTGGCAGTGCCAGTGGCATGAAGAACTCTATCTCCTGAGCAGGTTTTGAAGAGTAATATTTCAAAGCATGCCTATACCGGTCTGTATGTTACCATCGAAGCAGCAGCTGTCCCTACCAGGGCTCGTCCTGCCCTGTCGGAGCGCCGGGGCTCACCGGGCACCCCCTCAGGCCCCTGAGGCTTCTCAGCCGAGCTCGGTCCCACACCTCGGCTTTTCGGAGCCAAAGCGACCGGCAGCGACTGACCCAGCCCCTTCCAGCCGGGCTGAAGGCGGCTCCGTTCCCCTTCTCCCCGGGCCGGCTCCCCCCGGTCCCCTGACGCGCGGAGCGGCTCCACCACCGGGCCCCGTCCCGTCCCCTTCCCCTCGCCCCCACGGGGGGCGCCCAGACCCCGCTCCCTGCCTCAGCCCCTCAGGGGGGAGCCGAGGGGAAGCCGCCAGCCCCTTGTGGCGACTCACCGGCGTTGAGGACCTTGAGGGCGGTGAAGGCGGCGTTCTGCAGCGCCAAGTCCTGCGGGGCTGCCCGGGAGCAGTGGTACTTGACGAAGGGGAAGCAGCCGGTGCGCAGCACCAGGTAGTTGGCGCCGTCCACCCGCCAGTTGAAGTGCGAGAGGCCGAACTGGTCGTTGCGCACCGCGCTGTACTTGACGCAGAACGAGGTCCAGTGGGGCAGGCCCCGCTGCCGCAGGTGCTGGCTCAGCACCTCCGAAGCGGGCGGGCGCGGAGGGGCCGCCCCCCGCCACAGCAGCGCCCCCACGGCCGCCTCATGCAGCCGCCTCAGCGCCCGCATCCCCCTTCCCCTTCCCTTTTCCCCTTCCCCTTCTCCTTCTCCTTCTCCCTTCCCTTCCCTTCCCTGCCGCGCCTGCGCGCTGCCGCTGGGCGGGAAGAGGCGGTGGCGGCTGAGGGGGCTGAGGAGGAGGAAGGAGCAAGGCGCCCGGCGCTGCCTTCCCGGCCCGCAGCAGTCCCTCTTAGCGGGCTGACGGGGGCTTGAGCTGCCCCAAACCCCTTAAAAGTGTTTAAAATCCGCAGCCCGTGTCCCGTTGTGTGGTTATTCGGAATAAAAGCCACGGGGTTGAAGCGCTGTGTGTTCTGTTTGAGGGAAAAAAATTATACAGAATAAGCTGGGAAGTAGGGGCAGATTTTTCCTTTTAATAATTGCAAGTAATATCTCAAACTCAGCGATCGTAAGCCATTGAGCTATGTAGTATGAATGTGCTAATTAATCAATTACTACCCAACGATGTACCTGGTTTATTTACTGTAGTGTACTACATGTGTGTAGAACCAGTAATTATTAATCATCGTCAGTAACAAATTTGACTCAAGTTCACCTTCTTATAATTAATAGAGCATATAGTTAGCTTTAATATCTTCCTTTATTAGTAGCAACAGTGACTGAGAAGAGAAGGTGCAGTCTGATACTGGTTCACTGAGGTGAAGGGCAGAACTAACGCATTGCATCCTGACAGTGATATTCTGCTGTTATATTGCATGGTCAAAATTACCTCCAGTAAGCATATACTGCCTATAAAGTGAACGTTTTACAAATACTTTGGTTTAAAGAAGTATTTATCTCACAATACCTTGCAGTTAGCTTTGCGTTGCTCCTGTTAAACGTGAATGAAGAAGGGAAAATTTCTTCAGCCTCCAGCCTCCTATGACCCTAAACAGCTCATAGCCCTGTACACTGAGGTAATATGACTTGATGTAGCTAAGGACACTGAAATGGGTAGGTTGGCCCTTGGTGTGTTTTGCCTGGAGGCCTTTTCTAGTCTTGAACAAATTTACGTGCCTGAGAAGCTGTGTGGGTGAACATCTAGGCACCTACAGGCTTCTAAGCACTTGCAGTATCAGATGGCAACAAAACAGGGAGAACAACCTCAAATGGCTAATTCATAAGCTACAGACTCTGTCCATTATTAAAAATACATGTTTAATGCATATGTTTAAAATATCCTTTGTGATCCGTGAAATGCTATCAGCTGAATGCATGTCTTCGTTTGCAGCCCTGGCCCATCAAAAGCACAAAACCTTTATTTTAATTGTCTGTCTCCTGCAGTTGATGCCAATCCCCACTTCCCCTCATGTAATTCCACAAGCATTCCTCCACCCCTAGCAGCTGGGGAATCAGCCTGGGTCTTTGTAATCATTAGCTGCAGAATTCGCTGGGAATTTCTGGTAAGCAGACACACCTGGGCCACCTTTTTCTTTTGATTCCCACATTTCCCACTTGCTTTACTTATTCCCAGTCTAGATCACATTCTGAATAGTGCTAAAATTCCAGCTACAGTTCAAGAACTCTGTTACTCTGTTAGTGAGTGGGAATAAAGAATCCATTAATCTGAACAGGAGAATCATAACGATATTTCTGACTTTTTGGGGGAAGATTTTAACTTCAGTTTATAGCTGCTGTATTGCTAAAAAAAAAAAAATAAATACATTTTTGGCACCAGCAGCATGGGAGTTGAATGTGAGAGACTGTAAAGCAGTTTCAATCCTTCCATCAGCTCAACGCTCAGAAGTGTTAATAGTAATTAAAAACTTTTTTCCTCGAAATACATTTCACACTTTGCACATACTGAGAAATCTCTCTCACCATGGGAACTTTCAGATCACTTGTTCTCTGCAAAAACAGGTACAGTTTTCTTTTGTCAGAACAGAACAAAGACATAAGGAAGTGCAGGTTTCATTTACTCCTAGGACACTGCAGTCTATTAAGTGCCAGTGAACTAATGAGCCTCTCAGACCTTATGTTGTTCTGGCTTGGATCAAGGCATAATTTTCCTTAACCCTTAAGAAACTAACTGACTCCTTGGCTGATACTGCCATCTTCTCGTATGCCTCCTCTTCCCCCAGGATATTGGTTTTTTATTGAAGAAACTAGGACATTAATAGAGCTTGGATTTGAAGCTAGGTGAGAATTCCTGAAATAGTTTCTTGGCACTAAAATAGGAGAGAGTATATTATCAATGCAGAGAGGAAAAGGTCAGAACAACATACTTGTGTGTAGCCCTTCAAAGAAAAACAGAGGACAAATATATCTTGTCTTAGTGGAAGAACTAATGAACAATTACACTATGCTTTTTGGCATATTATTTTCTCGGCAAGTGAGAGATCATTGTTGTACCTTCCACAGCCAAAAAGACTTCCATTTCTAACCATAAAGAGTTCTATGAAGTTTGTTCATTGGCTAAATTTCACATTAGAAAAACCTGTGTAAAATTTCTGTAAAAACAAACAATATTGAGATGACATGTCAGAAAGGAACAAGAACGAATACATAATAATTAAACAAAAATACTTAGATTTTTATTTGAAACATGAAGCCGGTATTTTAGAAGACAATAGGTTTGCAAAGGAGTTCAGGATCATAGGACGACTCCTTTCAATCTGGTATGATCTGCTGATTTGATATAGCGATAAAGACAGCATGATACCTCTAGGTGCGTGCAGGGGCATATAAAAGAAGAAAGTGGCATTTTCATTTTGTAACATCAGTGACAGAATTTGACTCAGAAAGATTCCTTCCACAGAGAGGTATCATTTTGTACTAAACAGTTCTTCAGTTTTGCAGACAGAAGCACAACAAGATCCAATTCCTGGAAGTTCAGATGATGTATAAGGCACTGGTGTTAACAGTCAGGATAACCAACCAATGGGAGAATTAGCTAGGGATCTTCTGGACTGTTTATATTCATTAACCCATCTTTATGAAGATACAATAAGGTCAGTTATAAGTTGCAGGCCTGATGGAGGAATCACTTGGTAAAATTAAAAGGTCTGCGTTCTGCAGGTCAAGGTACATTGTCTCCTCTCCCTGAGAGGCTCTGATTCTATTAATAAGGTTTTAAAAACAAATACTGTACCTCAGGATCCACCATATGAATATCAGGGATATTTATTATGATCCTCTGCTTTTGAAGTTCATTTTTATGAAATAAGGAATATTCTTCTAAACACATTCAAAAATCATGGATATGTACGATCTCAGTTAATAGTCACAAGACAATGCTTGTGAAAGGAAAGGAAAACCAAACCTGTTCTTACAGATGAGAAAGCATTTCCAGAAGCATAAAGAGTAAGGCACTTAAACATCTTCAGTTAACTATTTTTTCAGAGCATCTGCTTCAGAAGGTTGCTCTTTTTCCAATTTCAGTTTGTTTTCTCCTGTAACTCCTAGAATTGCTTCAATATCTTGAATTGCCATCTGTAACGGATTCAAGGAATACAAGTTATTTAATGGGTATTATAATGAAATCCAGCAGCCAAAATGCACAGCTGGTACTACTTGCCTTGAAAAGGTAACCGGTGTTACACAGGACAGGATGCAGCAAGTGAATTTACTTTGAACGGTTAGAACTAATAGTAAATATGCACAAATCTTGGATAAATAAAAATATAATTCCTTACAATCTGTAATTCTAACCAGCTAACAGGTGCTTTATTTCACAAATGTAAATCACTGTTAACTCACTATGAAGATTTCCCTTTTGTAATTTTCTTCTGGTTGCTTTTCACTCCCTCAGATTGAAAAAAAATGTTTGTTTTCCTGTAACATGATGAAATCTAATTGTATGTTCTCTAAAGCTGTCATTTCACAGTCTGCTTATTAGAGGAAAACACGGAGAGAGTTAACACTGGAAAGAATCCAATATAAATTATGTTATGTGACTTAAGGTAGGAATCTATAACACATTGCTCCCCTTCACCTATCTACAAAACGCTTACAGACAAGATCTCAGAAACTTTTTTTTTTTATAAAAAGGTCATAGAGTTTAGCAAAAGAATTCCCTCTGGAAAATTTAGCTATTCTCTGGAATCAAAAAGCAGCATTGTAATGAGTGCTTGTTTCAGGGCATGGAGTTGGATTCGTGATTGCTTTACTGTCTCCTTTTGCCAGCAAGGTTGTCACAAAGGAGTTTCAGAGCAAATGTAGGCATTCCTGGGGGAACGTTCCCAGTGCAAAAAGCCCCAGCGCTTTGTCCTGCCTCCACAGGCACCTCCCTAGAGCATCCTCTAGCACACAGGGATGGGCACTGTGGGCAGATTGAAAGAGCAGAGAAAAATTGGGAACAAAATTAACTTGTGAAATTGCTGGCACGTTGCAAGATGTGAACTAATGGACTAAGCACTCAGTGTCTGCCTGCTTACAAGAAATCAGTGTTAATAATCTAAGGAACTACTCGAGAATTACAAGTTTGTTTCTAGTTTAAGGTTCTTACCTTGACGGTGTGCCTTTAAAGTAAAATAGACCGTTGTGATAGAACTGTCTGAAGCAGCGCCAGTGGCTCCTTTGCTTCTTACAGAGGAAAATCAGGAGCATCGTATAACAAATAATTTCAAGCTAAAGTATGTCTCTTTTCAAATAAAAAGTTTCAAACTTAAATTTAACTAACAGGTTCATTGGGAGACTTACTATATTGACCTAGACACTGTAAAATACATACTGCTAACAATAAAAAAGGAATGGTTTAGCACTTGTTTATGATACAGCATGAGGTATTTTCAGCCCTTGTACAGAAATTAACCAGGATCGTTAGTTAATTAACACCTCACCTTAAAATTGGTCTCGCCTTGCATATTAGGTGCTGATATTTCTTGATGGATGATGAAGAGATTGCGAGCAAAGGTCATGAGGACCCCCTGGAGATCCTCTCCGATTGTTCTGTTAATGATATCCAAACAAATGAGTTTACCAATGATTCCCTTCACATGCTTAAAAACAATCGCCCTCTCATTTGTGTCTGTCTGGTGATGGAATTTAATGAGTATTTTCAATCTCACAAGGTGGCAATCTTCAGGGAGATATGAAAGATGAGGCTCCATTTTAACTTGTCAACAGAAAGGATTTGTGTAATAAATAATTTTTATTAATCAACAGCAGAAGTAAGCAGTAAGGTTTCAGCTGTTCCAAGTAAGAGACTACCAGTGAGTTAGGACTGAGACACCAGAGCACATTAAATCTCTGGATTACTTTGAAAGAACTGTTACTTCTGCCTATGATTTGTGAAAGACATTGGATAGGAATTTCAGCAGCATCAGTGGTTCTTAGGTTGTTGTAGCTTACTTAGAAGTACAAATTTTATCTTTTGGGGCTTTGCTTTCTCACTGCTACATACAGACTCTCAATACATGCTATCTTATGGAATAGGACGTTGTGCTGAGGAAGAATGTTATAGAATCAGAATGGTTTGGGTTGGAAGGGACCTTAAAGATCACCTAATTCCAACCCCTTCCCATGAACACCACCCACTATACCAGATAGCTCAAAGCCCCATCCAACCTGGCCTTGAATGCTTCCAAGGAGGGGGCATCCACAGCTCCTCTGGGCAACCTGTTCCAGTTCCTCACCACCCTCAATTTCATCCTATATCTAAGCTAAGCCTACCCTCTTTTAGTTTAAAGCCATTACCCCTTGTCCTATCACTACACTCCCTGACAACGTCCCTCATTTACTGACTAGAAGTGACAGTGTATCTTCAACGTTTTAAAACAGATGATATAGATATTTTAGGTATTTCAGTGACTTTATAACCTCAAACTGTTCTATCTTTGAAAATATTTCCAGGCTAAATTGCATTGGAAAGCTTTACATAGATCTGGCTGGCTTGTTTACTGCCCACAGCCTCATCCACAAGAAGCTCAGAACAAGTGGAAGAACCATAGCCCTAGAAACAATCTTTAGGATTCATTTAGTCCATGCTCTGTGCTAAGGCAGGATCAATGCTACTTATTTCATTCTGACAGAGGTTTGTCTCATCTATTACTAAACACCGTCAATGATGACCTCACTGAAAAATCTAATTAGTGCTTCATTTTCGATACTATCAACATTTTTCCTTATGCTAAAACTGAACCTTTCTTGCTGGAAGGTAAGTCCATTTCCTTTGTCTTACTAGCAAAGACATAGAAAACAGATTTTTCCTTCCTGCAGAGGTTTCAATTTTTATATTTTTAGCAGATACTGTTTCTGCCTCCTCCCTTTCTCTCCAGTTAGCCTTTTGTTGTAAGTCATATTTTCTAGATCTCTACAACGTTTTCATTGCTTCCCTCCAAATGAAAGGAGTTGTTTACCTGGAAGAGATTAGAAGTACATTTCTTACCTTTTTTCCATAAGATTATGATACTGTTTGTAAACCTCTATAACTCACAGATCCTTTTCTGCAAAACTGGTGTTCCTCATCTTCACTACTGCCAAGTGCAATTTCTTTTACCTGGCTCCACTTGGACGTAATTCTATTTTACAGTTTGTTTCTTCATTTTGTCAAAATAATTTTGAATTCTTTTCCTGCCCTATAAATTACTTGCAGTCACATCCAATACTCAAGGCAGCTGTTTTTCTTATCCAGGTCTTTAATGAAATAGCACCAGCATCAAAGAGCAGACTGAGAACAGACCATTTCTGCCTGTCAGACATCATGTCCTATTTTGGCAGTAAACTTCACATAAATTTCCTCTGAGGAGAGGTTTTCAGTCATTGCATATGAAGTTTTTGCAGATTATGCTTTCTTGGACTTCTTAGGAGAGGTTCATATGTCTGAAGCATTATTGAACTATCAGACCTGCCGTAGTCTCTCCGACTGCTGTTGATCACTTTGTAAAGAGCAATATAAAAGGCATTAAATTCTGACCTTCACAGCGTGTACAGTAAGGTTTTTCAAAACATTGCCTGTAAAGTATGCCAGTGCTAATGTGTGTGCTCTCACAGATTGCTACTGACAGTGAATTGCTGCATGCCTTCAGTCTGCAGTGCAGTCAGACTTTAATCTGAGCAGATTCCTGTACATTTTTTTTGATTACCAAAATGCTTAAAGCCTCCCAAAAACTTTTCAAAAGGACAACCCTATGCAAAGTCACTGTACTTGTTTGAACAGTAGGTGACAGTCACTGAACTTGTTTGTTGAGTGTGTGCTGTTCAGATTGTTCATTTTCTGCACTTTTGTTGGAGCCCAAGGCAGCATACACCGTGGTGCCACTCTCTGCAGATCAACTGTGTTCCCAACTCTTTATCAGCCTGTGTAACTGACAGTGTGTACTTACATCATTCCCAATCTGTATCGCTTCTGATCGTCATACAATATAAAAATTGTTCCCTGTTTTTCCTGTTAAGTAGAAAGACAAACCCGTGTTAATTATTCCTAAAATAGTGATAATTATAATAAATAGATTGTACAGGGACAGTAGATTCATAGTCATATCTAAGAAAGACTAGTTTGGAATTGTTTGTGATGGCTTACTGCTCAGTAAAGTAGATTGTTACTCTAAATATTGTAGAGAATACAATACATTAACTTTATGTAAGCAGATTACATTCATCAGAGTCTATTTGATGGCAAATATTTTTGATTCAGTGCAATAGCAGGTGGTCATAAGTACCTGAAAAACTATCCCTTTACACTTAATTTATCAAGAGACAAGTTACCCTCTAAAAGCATTACACTAACTTATATTAAGACATTGAAAATTTTCCTGTTCTTAAAGTTTGTGCTTTTCCTTAAATACAAACTGGACATGAACTTTCATTAACCTCTGCTCTAGTTCATCATGGGCCTGATACTGGTGATAATGTGCATTTCCAAATGAAACCCTCTGCCTTAGGATCTGAAATCTCTATCTGCTGTTCTGTCTTGCATAACATCTTCTGAACTTTTTTACATTTAATTCTTTTCTTTGTATAATTCTGTTCACAAGCCTTAAGCATTTTATATTATCATTTTATATTATTATGGGTACAGAAATGTGTGATACATAGCCATATTATAGCCAAGTGCTCTCATGAAAATTCTGTGCTAGCATTGTCCTAAGTCCAAGCACAGCTCGTGGCTGACAGCCTTTATCCTTTTTACCCACAGAGCGACCCAAACAAACCAGCCAGGACAGCGTTCTCTCTGTAGTCTCCAAGAGAGACACAGCCTCACTCCCTGTGGTGTAACATACAAATGGTAATGCTCTTCATCCTTGGCTGATTCCAGTCAGAAGCCAAAAAGCAGGTGATGTATCTCAGTACTGCAGCTCTTCAAGACTCAAATCCCAGCTAAAGTAGGCTAAGTGTTATAATGTTAGCCTAATTTTTACAGGAACTGCTGAAGACTTTTATGCGATTTAGAGTTCATTAATTAGCATCATGAAAACAATTTAAAATCAAATCAATTCTGATTTACTCTTACAAGTCCTCTTGAGTATAACTCTTGAGCAAACACCTTGCTCTGTTTTTAGTCTAATAGAACACTCAAACGTTATATTATGCTAAACAGTACACTTGAACTTTACATTGTGCTAAGTGGTTTCAGCATATTAGAATTTACATACAAAAATTATGCAGAGTGAACATCATGTTTTCTAATCTTTCCTGCTTATACCTGGAGGTCAAATCCCACACCGTGAGCTTTACACATCTGGAGGAGAACATTATAGTAGATTACGGAAAGACTGGAGTGCCTCAGTTGACTGCTCACTACTGCACAGCGGTTGCTTCCTGGAGAAGGCTGAAGAAAACAATACAAGATTCTCTGTTTTCATGACATTTTATATCAGAAACTAACAATTTGCTATCTAAATAAACATTTTTTTCTAAGTAGCATGGAGTAAGACCATTGACTCCTTTTGGAGGAATCCCTGTTCATAGCAACGTGCATTGAACATAGGCATTTCTATGCAGCAAAAGTAAATCCTCACCTGACACTGTGCATAAAACTGTTTATCATAGATGAAGTCTACAGAATTACTTTTTATGAGCCACATTTTGCCATTTTCACAAATTCACTAGCAGCTAAGCCCTGTGAAATCATTCTAAGTGTCTGTTGTCAGGACCCTCTGAATGCATCCTGCCCTGCAGAACACTGTGTTGTTCTAGAGCCAGCTCTTCTTGGTAGCAGAAATTCTAAGGTGAACAATACGAAGTTTCTGCCAAAGGATAAAAGATTTTCAACAGTTTCTCTAAAGCCAAATTTCAAGTGGGTTTCTCCAAGATTGAGGATGCAATTCCTGTGAGTATCATTTTTCCAGCAAGTCTTCAAATAGACCCTGCCCAGTGCCTCCAAGGAGCTATTCAGCTGATACCAGCAGAGTGCATGCCACGGATAAAATTCAGTGCAACATTTTAGTTTAAACTCTATCAATGCTCAAAAGAATAGAGATGTTGCATTGCACAGAACTGAATAGAGCTGTTCTCCTAAAATGAGCCTTTCCTGTGATCTTTTTAATACCGGACTGTTTGTTCAGAGTGGGGATACTGCACATTGAAGCGTGTAATTTACAGTATTTTTTCTAAAATGATATTTGTTTTGACATTGACTCATTTAAGTTGACATAGTTGAAATCCTTATATAATACATCTCTGCCTGAAAATTAATCATGTTTATAATATTCTGAGAATTAATAACACCCATTGCTCAAGTCATTAACTTAAAAAAGGAGCTTCCAAAATCTGTTCTCTGCAGTAGGGGACCACAAATAAATGAATGCTTGATAAAATAATCCAAGTAGCAGTTTAACAAGCGTAAACTTGAATGTGGCTGCAATAACACAGAACTATTGTTTAAGGGTTGGCATCAGGTTGATGAGGTGCTTATTTCAGCTACAAAGCATGCATACACATGCATAATGAACTGCAGTATGAATTATTAATGTGTTGCTTATTTAGCCTCATCTGTCTAGAAGATAATGTATCCTAACTATAATGAGTGATTGGTTTTGTACATAATTACAGTAGCAGCAGTATCTAGGAAATTTGTTCTTTCAAAGAAGGATTTCTAAAAATAAAATCATCACACAAACTGAGTTGCTGCTCCGTTTTATCAAAATCAAACCTACTAGGACTGAGAATATATAATAAATTAAAAGGGACAGAATCATTATTAACATCATAATTTTACACAAAGTGTTTTACTTAATCATTCATTACAGATCATGTGCTGTAAAAGCATTTGTCTCTTCGTTTGTTTGTTTTTTTCCCTAAAGATACTTTCCAGACAGAACAGTATCTTTGTAGTTAACTCTTAAGGAGATAAAAACCTCAGAATTAAAGAAAGAAGAAAAATAAAGGATACAGTGACAATTTATGTTAATTCTGACAGAATTTTAATTAAAAAAGTTGCTACTTGATTACTTTTCATTTCTAAAACTTGTACTACTGGGACTAATCATATCTAATTTACTTCTCTCCAACTAAAAGTGGTTGCTTGACAAGAACAATAGATCAAGAGCTCATTAACCTCTGAATTACAGCTCCAGACATTTTTGGAATGGTGCTACATTCCTGCTCTTTGTACAAGAAAAGGGAGTTGGGACTCTTCAGTCAGGATGTGTGAAACCAGCATCTGTCTTACATCTATATCTCTATGTACATATACATACGTTTCTTATGCTCTGACTTTTCTAAAGCCTTTTTTCCCTTTAAAGAGGGACAGTCTAGGTTGAGAAGCCATGTTAAGTCCTGCACCAATAACGAAATTAATAAATAGATCACCAAGCAAGAGTCATATGTTAGCCATGCTTCTGTGACAGTGTGTTTACATGGGTTTCAAAGCAATACGCAAATATCATTTTATTTAAATTCATGTGTGCAGTACCCAGAGAGAGCCCCAAGTGCCTTTCCATGCACAATGCATGGCACTGAGTGCAGGTGAATCTCAGCTCTCAACAGAGAGCAGTAAGATCAAGCAGGGGAGACTTCACGGCTTATTCCCCTTGGGCTTCATAACTCAGGTCCAGAGAGAGCAAGCAAGAGGGAGTCCAGCTGCATACTCCTGCTTAGGGAACTCACATCAGTTAGGGCACTATGAGTTTTTCCTCCCTGTTCAAACGGCTGTGTCCATAATTAATTCTGAATATTAATTCTGATTATTAACACCGAAGAGTTAGATGGCTCCAGTGCTATGCAGAACTGAGTGAACTGAGAACCAACATTTGGGTTTAACTCAAGTGAGAGCTGGGAGGGATTTGTGTGTTCAGATCCTTCTGTGGTTATAGCCCTGATTGTTTCACCTTCAGCTGTGTGCACGAAGGCACAAAGCTGGGACAGAACTTCAGTGCTCTCACTTCTAATTCCCAGTCAGAGCTCATGAGCTGAAGGCTCATATTTCTGCTTGACTGCTTTTAAGTAACTCCCATAGTCAGAGCAGTGCTTTCACCTCTTTCTGTTTCTTGCAATGCTTAACCAACAGAGAATTTTTTATAACTTGAAAGCTATGTAAAATATTTAGAAGTTAGTTGCTACCACAATTCCGTGTCTGATAAAAAAGAGATAAATAATCAGGTACCCATAGGCATCCAGAACCCTTTTTTTTTTTTTTTTTTTTTTAATTTCTAATGCGATAGTATCCTGTTTACTTTATTAACCTTCTAAAATCTAAAAGTAGCAATTTTGCTATTGAGTTCCTTCAGAGGAGTGATCTAGGACGGATTTTGACTGTGCAGTAATTTATATCAATAATTTGATTTGTAAACAAATCACTGCTTACAGTTTTTGTCTCCTTATGCTGAGTACATTGGCTTTTCATTTTCTTCGATCCAAGAGGTACTTCAAAGAGGCTAGAGCGACAATCCAGGTTTCCATCTGTCACATACAACATGAGCTGAGTCAAGGCCAGCTGGTCACTATAGCAAAGGTCAAGGTCTGTTGCCCATACCTAATGAAACACAAACAGGTGCATTAAGAAACAGAACAAGAAAGGTGAAACCCAGCAATTGTCATCTATGCCTTTATTTTTTTGCATGCTGATAATGCGTACTTATGGTTTCCTTGTGCTGGGGCATCCCTTCCAAACTGGAACGATCAGAATTCCTAAGTGGCTTCAAAAAATAAATTCTCAGTGAAAACTGAAAGGCTAAGGAGAAAACAGCTACCTGTACTGCCAAGATTTTAGCAAGAATTAGAAAAAGTAAAGGGATAATTCTGTGATTCTGTGATTCTCCAGCCAGGGAACCCAGCCGTGGGTGGCTGGTCTACTTCAAGGTGCAGGAGGCTGGCCTTGCAGCTAAAATCATGGCCAGTCTGCAGTGTATGAGCAGCTGAATTCCTCAGCCTCTTGGGCTTCTGGGCACACTTGGCATTTGCCAGTGCAGATGAATACAGGCAGGATGCTGGTGCCCAGCTCCAGAAGGGTTGAGGCTTGAAACCCCACTTTGCTCAGGGGGAGTTAAAGCACCTTTGTGGAGCCAGTCCAGTTATACCCAAGCATCAAAGCTTGTGGAATTCATGCAAGATTTGTGGAGCCAGTCCGCGTCGAGGGCGTAGCAGAAGGAAGCACCACGGATTGCTCCTGCAAGGCTCCTCCGCCCCCAACAACCCGAGCATGGTTTTCCCCATGAGTTTTTCCCTTTTAAAAAATGCTTGTGCCTACTACACCAATGAGAAATGTTAACGCACGCAAATATCTGCCCTACAGTGAACCCCTTTAAAACAAATCTAGCAGTGAATGACTTGAATAAGCCTTTGAATGTTAAATGGCATCATTATAAGGATATTAAGAGGTCAGGCAGTCAAGGCCTCTTGGTAAACTGGAGTTAATTTCTGAATCATATTCACATAGTAATGCCCTTTTTATAATGGTGAATAAATCACATCAGTAACAGTTGTTAATAACTAACTGCCAAGTATCTGTTGCTGTATTAAATATCCTATTTGTCAACTTAAATATTTCCTGCTGCATGGTATAAAATGCAAATCGGATGCAAATAGCTGGCTTTACTTAGTAATAGGGAATGTTCCCCAATTACAATGCTTAATTTTCTTCAATAATTTATTCTTTATCATCACTTCTGCAAGACAGAAAGGAACTTTCATATCAATTTGTACTTTTCCAGTATGTGCCAACCTTTCCAGTAACTAAGTAGTAATTTTAAACCGTGCACGCAGTAAAAGTGCTACATTAATTTCCATAAATATTATCAACAGATCAGTAACAGCAAAACGTGCCTTGAACCTTGCCTGAGCCGTATTTTGGAGTCTCACTTAAAGCTTTGTCCCCAGAAAGAGATGGCCAGGCTATGTGAGAAGAGCAGGGACAACTGAAAAGCCTGGACATCCAAGGACGATCCAGCTCAGGAAAAAATGAACTGGTCGTTCTTAATCCAGACCCCAATACCACATCTGCCCTCAAAGTCAATACCCACACTATCTGGGAGCTTTGTCGCTGCACGAGCAGAGGGGCAGAAGGCAACTTAGGCTGCAAGTGGACCAGAAAGTGGCTGAGATGCAAAACCCATGAAAGCTAACCAAAGATGTAGTGTGACAGTAGTGTATCTGCACTGTGGATAAATACAAGGCTTGTGTTCTGGCAGTGTGTAGAGAACGGACTGGTATTTAACAGCAGATAAAGTCTTAGAAAATGCAGCCTGTCAAAATTAAACAGTCATTATCACAAGCCAAATTCATCACGCCCTGGTAGAGACACAGACAAACCACACAGAACATGGGATAGCACATATATTTTGCAAAAGCTACTCAACACATCCCATGTTGTCACTAACTAAAATTAAAGTACGTGCCAATGGCATTGCTTTAATTTCACATCCAGGGAAGAGTCCCTTTAATTACTTGTGTGATGCATTTCACTTAACCTGAACAAAAACCCAGCACGCCAACCTGGCCCTAACACCTGACTGCACCTTCCTAGTCCCCGAGAAGGCACAGGGAGCCCTACAGGATGCCCCCTGCACAGGGATGTAGCTCCAGCCTCACCCCTGCCCAAGAAAGGGGCTATAGCACACAAGAGGAGAAAGACCTCTTAGCATGGAAAATTTCATGCTGCAAATTATAAGAATGGCCAAATTCCAGTTTGAGGTTTCTGTTTACTTTCAGAGTGCACCAGTTAGTTGCTTTGGACGTGGCTTCATCATCTCAGCCTCGTACCACTGCCTACAAAACAGCTCACATCAGCAGGGGGGGCTGATGGCCCTGCCATGTAAAAAAGGAAGGTGCCCTCCCCGGTCCTGCCTGCTACTCTTTTCATTAATACCTACTTAAACATCAGTCATGGTTACATTCCACACTGGTAAATTCATCGTGGTTTTTGCTTTTTTAAATCCTGGGTGTGGGTCTCCCCAGCCCTGAGCACGAGGAAGGCAAACCTGGCTGCAAGCCACCTGTCCACCTCCTCGCATTCTGGGCCGGAGCCGGAGGCTGAACCACCCCTACTGCAAGTTGAAGCAGCCAAATGGTCATTAATGTGTGCCAGCTGGGATCACCCCCAAGGATGCTTTTGCTGGCTCGGGAATATTGCAGAACACTGCACTGGAGCCATGTCCCTTTCTGCCCTGGATGTGTCCCAGACCATCACTAATGTGGGGAGAAAGAAGGATCAGATGGCATGAGATTCCAGCTTTAACCTAGCAGGGGATTCCCTTTTGCCATGGAAATCCAGAAATAACCTTTAAATTCCCTTTGTACTGCTACAGAAACAGGAGAGGCACAGGGCCTGGGCAACTTCATGTTCATGGTATTTGAACAGGACAATTTTTTTCCATTTTATTAGTACAAATGCAGGCCAGACCATTAGCAGCTAGCTGACTGAACTCTTCAGTGGAACAATCTCTAAGTCCCATTCCAGTTTCTGAAGGTCAAAAGCGTTCTTTGCAAAATTGTCCCAATCAACACCAAGCAGCACTTCCTGTAGTCTCAAGCAAGGATGGAAGTTCAGCAGGCCTGCGTTTGTTTGGTGGAGCCATGTAAGACAATTGCTGTGCAGCTGCTTATAGTGCTCTTATTCTGGAACTAGGCAGTGGACATCTGTTTGCTGGCTTTATCAGCACCTTTCACCAATAATATATCAATATATACTCCCAAATGGACAGGGGGAGCGCATTATATCATACTAAGCACATGTTGACCATATTGAAGTTAGCAGGTGTCCCCTGAGTGTAATGACCTAAAATTAATTGTAATAAACAAAGAAAAAAGCACCAGAATCCTTTATATCTGCATCTAAAGAATTCTAATTAGGTGGGCTCAATAGTTGATGACTTCTCATTTTCTGTGGAGAAGTTACCAGACTCATGCCAAACTCACATATTTCCACTGCTTTGCAAGTGCTGTTTTGCATGCAGAGGCTAAGCTAAATCAGTACAGCTGGAGCTGCCATCAACTGCAGACATGGAGAAGAGTAAAGTGAGAAAAACATCCAAGGTCAGAGTAAGAATAGGGTAGAGTGACACATCATATAGACAAAAGCAACTCGGGCAATGTAACTTAAACATACCTACTGCTTTCTTCTGCTTCTTTTGCCATACTAAAATGTCAGAGCATGGGAAGCTCTCAGCTTGGCTGCTTCTTCCAGTTCTGCAGTCCTGCTACTGCTGGCCAGGCTTAATGAAGCATCATATAGGGTGTGAGCAAAGAGGTAGGCACAGAAAAGAAGTATGGTGGAGAAGAAAGCAGCATTAATAACAGTGGCACCAATCACCCCAGAAAGAGACACAAGTCCTCAGCTGAAAGAATAGTTTCTGTGAAGGATGCAGGAGGCTTTCATAGCAGAGCTGATGCCACAGCTGGCTCCTCCTGCAGCTCAGAGGCAGAGCACTGGGTGAGGAGGAAGGTGTACCATTTACAGACCTCCAGCACTGCTCCCACCATCACTGGCTTCACTGAAGGCTTCACCCAAGTGTTCGCTGGTTCCCTGCATGCTTTGTAGCACTAGATTGTATATGGCAAATGAAAGGGCACTCATCATTTCTGACCACTCATAACTAGGAGAAGGAGCTCAGGCAGGCTATTAATGTCTGTGCAAACTGCGAAACGTTAAAACAGCTGAAAGGAAAAAACAGTTGATGCAAATGTCAGGGAGGGCAAGGTGAGAGTGAAACTACATGAGCTCTGCAGAAAAACTACACAGCATCAGATAAAAGCAGTGAAGAACAGATCTTGATGTAGTTTCTACCGCTGCATAGTGTTACAGCAGAGCAGGAAAAATGTTTTCCAGCAGGGTTTCAGTTTCAAAGGGAGGGCTATCCTCTCAGCTCCGCACTGACAGAGCTGTGAAACAAGCAGGACGTGGCATTTCTAGCAGACAACTAAAACATCTACTCACTGGGATGTGAGCCTACTGAAATCTATTAAAGGCTTTTCACTTAGTCTCAGAACTTAGACTAGTAGCTGTTACTGGAGTCTATCAAAAAAAAACAAACAAGCAAAAAAAAAAAAACAAAAACAAAACAAAACACACAAAACCCATTTCTTAGAAACATCAACCCAAGTCTACGTTTGTGGCATGTAGTCTTTAAAGCAGTCCAACAGCTCCACAGAGCTCGCACAGGCAGAAGAGAAGACATAGCAGACTTATTTCTTAGTTTAGGCTGTTCTCTGAACAGACTAGAAAATTTGTTTAGACTCAACTCTAATACCATCTACAGGACTGCAACAAGTTTTCCTTCAAAGTAATATAAAATGAGTGGCAAAAGCTTATAGAATGCCTTGAAAGTCTGAGCTGGGGCTCTGTGTGTGTGTGTGTTTTAATGAATGTATTTCCATAGTTTATAAAGCAACGCCTGTGGAGGTCAGGCAATTACTAACCAGCTGAATTATCATTTCCTCCAGTAAATCAGAAGAAGGCCTGTGCAAAGTTCAAGTTTAAGTAAAGCTAAAAGAGTGATAGAATCATAAAAATTAACAAATAGCTAAAATACTTCAGTCCATCCTCATTATCTGAGGATATATAATAAGTGCATTTATGCAGTCACAGGTATTTAACATCACATCCTTACAGAACTGCATGGCAAATAGTGTAACATACACTATTTAAAGTACGTGTTCAGAAACCAACTGGAACAGAGTCCACTTGTGAAGTCTAGAACTGATACTTGATTTTCAAGCAACAAACGAAAGTTCAAAGGTAATCAGATTTGTGATTTTATACTGACTTGGAGTCAAAAAGAAAAAGTAGAAGCACTAGTTAAGATTTTAGATCTCAAAACATAGATTAGGGTTTTCCAGAATCCTACCACTGGATAAAAACCAGTTAGAAATACATCTTACAAGACTTACTGGCTGTTTGTCCGAGGAAATATGATCAAGTCTGGAATTGCTGCCTTTTACACAGGCTGCCAAGTGCTGCCAGGAGATGCTCTCCTGGAGCATGCGCAGCTGACGAGCCTGTGCTTCGTGGTAGAGACATCTCAAGTGAGCAGAGTCACAATTATAGTGTAATTCTTTACTACTACCATAAAAATGCTTCAGCTTTAAAGCATAAACTTGAGAAGGGAGGGAAACATAAATTCTTAAACAGTTACTAAATTATAGCTTTTCTTTCTCCAGTATAATTGTTTTATCTGCATCTAGTATTGATGTCTGCATTATTGTAAAGAGCGCACCTGCTATTTTTAAAGAAGTGGTTGAATGACACTGTAAAAATGTCAATTAGTAAAATATTAATGCTACTTGGGTGTTGAAAATAGAGCTTCTTTTATGACTTTTAAAATTCACAATAGAATTGATTATTTCGGCTGCAACCACAGACAGGATCTTAACCGGCTGCCATCTCGTGGCAGCTGCTGGGATGGTCTGGTGCTGGCTGAGAAATTTTAGGGCCCAAAAACTGGCCCTAAACTCTATCCTGCTGAATTCAGGACTGGAAGGTGGTTAACGAGAAAACTGTGTCTCTTGTTTGGAAATAACACTACTACATTCTGTAGGGAAACGCTGGGAATAATTTTAGGATGCAAACGTGAATACAGAAGGCGGCATCCCACCGAAAGCATCCCTCAAAGCATTACCTAAATTATAGCGACAGAGCTGACCGATGGGCTAAGAGGTCTGTGAGGTCTGCTCCAGTTCCCTCTTCCTAACCTCAGACCTGCCCATGGGGCTGAGGCTGTCAGCCCTGATGCCTCCTCGGGGCCCTTTTATGCCAGGGCTGAGCAGGATGGATGGGGATGGGAACACCCCCCTGGGCCTCCCCAGTTCTTCGTAGTGCCATCTCAAGATTTCTCTTTCATGAGCATTCAGGAAGATATTATCCTTTTCTTCCCTGGTAGACAACTTAACACAGCGCTCTTGCTAACGCTGCAAAAGGTATGGGGCTGTGCAATCTATGAGACCAATGAAAAAGGTGACTTACGACCCCACTTCTCCAAATTATCTGCCCACAAATCCATGGACGTAAGTTTATGCATTCAAACAGTCCCACTCAATTAAATGGACTTATTTAGGTGCAACTCCTTGTCAGGATGGGATCCGAGAAGCATTCAGTCAATACTGTGCAGGGCTTCACTTCAAAGGGTCAAGGCCTTGCTCTCAGAGATCAGTTCTGGAGAATTGAGTGGGAATCAGAAGTGACTCAGTCCGAGTTAAGCACCTGATGTTTCTCCTCCCTGTTTTCCCCAAGACACTGAGAACGGCGTGGCTCCACCTGCCTTCCCCTAGGGAGCAAGCTGCAGCTGCTGATAACCGAGATGGAAGCGGATGCTGGAGGCGAGCGGAGCAGCTCACCATGCCCCAGCTTTCTCAGCCCCTCGCAGCCAGGAGGCTGGTGGCAGCGGGCATGTAGTCCCCTGGATGCCTTCACCTGCTCGCCCCCACAGAGCACTCCGGGGCAGACAGAGCAGAGGCGATGCCATCAGCATCCTCGCTGCCTTCCTCAGCTAGCCCAGCGCTGCGACTCCAAGCCGAGCCTTGGAGAAGTTCAGCTCCCTCCCTTCAGGCTTTAGCTGTACAAAAAAAAAAAAAAAAAAGCAAACAATGGTGTGCTACAAGTAAAGTGCAACGTCCAGGAGACTGCAGTGCGGGTGTGCAGACAATCTGCCAGGGGTTAGATCCTCCCACAGTGCTGTGGCTGCAAACTGCGACCTCATCCAGTTCTGTCATAACCCAAGGAAGAGCTGAGCAGCATCCCTCTTGTCTCCTGTTAGACAGACACCAAAAACTGCAAGAGATTAAAGATACCGCCGTGTCTGGCAGGCACAAAGCTCTACCCTCACCCAGACAGGGATTACTGTCTCATTTCTATGCTCCTTCCAGCTTTCCCTTGGAATTGCCTGTAGGACAGCCACGCACTGTTACTTATCCATCATGCAGAGTCTGTTTGCTTCTATCGCTCCACGGGGACACAATATCACAACGACACGTAGAAGGAAACAGTATGTTGAAGGAACATACTCTCTAACAGGCGCAGCCTTAAAAATATAAGCAGTACCTCGTTGTTCATACCAAATTTAATTTTATGCTTATAAACATGGCATATAGATTTTTAAAGGCTTTCAGAATGAAGAGCCTGAAACTCAAATACATGCTTATCCGCTCCAGAGTCCCCTTTGCCCAAGCACACAGGGTTTGTAAGTGTGAGGCCAGGCACTGCAGCATGTGCCTGCTCAGTCCACAACGGCAGAAATACATTTTCACTTATTTGGCCCTTCAAATTTCTTAAAGAGTTGTATTTATGTCTCATGTAACTTTATGAAGGTTTCAGGGATTTTTAAGTATTTAAATACTCAGACTGTACTGGTAACAGATGTTCAATGATATATTTAATTTTTCGTTTTACTGAAAATATCATGTATCAGTTGATATTTTCCATAAAATATAACTCTGAAAGAATGCCTAAGTATACTATACTTCCAGGGAAATGTATCTGAGCCTCTCAGCTACTGCATTAAAATGGGAGCTTCTGAAATTAGTGAGCAAATGTTCTTAGAGTCTAATAGGATTTCTTGTTTGCCAAAAAAATAGTGCTTTCAGGAGCACAATCTTTTGTGTAATCTCTCTCTCACAAGACAGATGGCATCATTAATTGCCTCTATATCTAGTTAAATTTAAAAACCTGTGCTTAAATAATGTTAAAGTTGTCGTACATGCTGACAAACAGAAAATATTAAGGTAGAATCAATTGGAAACAAGGGAAGAAAATCAAGACAGAACAAACAGGAAGAATGAGACCAAAAGAAACACTGATAGATTTAATATGTCCTTGGTCATGCCAGGAAGCATCACAACCTTAATAATTTAGGGAGCATTTCTACATTTTGGTGAACTCCTGGCTTGAGTGAACCGATTGGCAAAACTCCCATTGACTTCAGTGGGTGAGAATGTCAGCCTTTAATCTTTTTAAAGCAACTTTACGTGGAAGTTATCCAATATGGCTTATCCACACTTCTAATTACAATGCTTGTGTAAATACATGTTGGGAGTCAAATGTAACTGTGATCTGTATTTCAAAGCTAACCTTATTCTGATTCTCTGGTTTACCACAGTCACCCTACAGTGGTATCAGTTACCAAAAGTCTGATTTTAAGCCTCCTCTGTGCTTAAAATGGAATACAATTATCATAGCTCTGCCAAAGAGCCAGCTTTTGCCAATAGATACCATATGCTAACTCTTGGGTTTTAAATACAAGCCCTGTGCTTAGAGCCTTTTCTCACACCATACAAGCTGTGATTTTCAGCTGCCTAGGCGAAACTGACACCCAAACGGATTCAAGTGCATGTAGCCACACCATGTTTTAAGAAGTCCAGCCATCCCAGCTTATCTCATTAAATAGAGGCACGTTCCCTTTTACAGTTAAACAGTCTTTAAACAGTGAGCTTGCTAACTGAGGATTGTACAAGACAACAAACTTGCTCAGATAAATAGATGAGTGCACATGCAACGGCAAAAGACCTAAAAACCAGGGAAATACATTGGAAATACAATTAATTGAGACTTGATGCTGAGATCTTGAATGAGCATCTGCATGCAAATACTAATTTTGAATTTGTACAATTGTACCTAGCAAGCTCAACAACACTATCCATCACTACCAATAGCAATTTTACTTTCTTTTAAAAATATCTCATTTTCTTTATCCTTCAAACACAAGGCCACTACCTGAACACTGAAAGCTCAACCTCTTCACCCAGAATTTGCTTTATTTTTTTCTAGCATTATGCTTTGAATTTGTACACCTGGCTTAATATCCAAGCCTATTGGCCAATACCAACCAAACTCACAAGAAGGTAAAACTCTTACATATTAATCTCCCACAAGACTCCTAGGATAGTTGGATAGAGGCAAGAGACCTTACAATGGGAAAGGCTGCAAGGTGAGTTCAGCTGGAAGACATGGGAACTTAAATTCAAGGTATGAATCTATCAGCTGTTTTGTACCAGCTCAGAGACAGTAACTCCTGACTCAGGGCTGTAACTTTTTGAGACATGATAACTGGACTGCTTCCTATCTCTACTTATCTATTCTCTACTTAAATTAGCCATAAATAATGTAAACCCAGCCGTTCACCACTACCATCCTATTTGGCATAAGAATTGTCAATATCACTTCTTTCTTAGATTCATCCTCAAACTGTATCTGCATTGTTATAGAGACATTGGTTAATTCAAAAAGTACAACAATCCCTCTTTTTTTTTTTTTTTTTTTTTTTTCCTGAGCAAAACACAAAAGATTCAGAACATTTTTAAAACTAAAATACACTACGTGATCTTACCCATAAGACCACCATCTGTAAGTACCAGCTTCATGCAAAATACGCTTATTTAGGTGGGAAAAAAAGTCAGTGGAAAAAATTCAGATTTTTTTTTTTTTAATCATTCAGCTTTGAAAGAAACCCTTCAGGCTTTGTTGGCTTGTTTCTCTTCAGGCTGATGTAAAAGGTTCCTCAGGTCCACCTGGCAGATCAGGTCTAAATTTTATGTTATTGTTAAAATAACCACATGGTCTACCTACCTCCACAGGCCTCACCGCTGAGAAATAAAATGTTTAAAAGGGCAAAGCTTTCTCCTGACTATTGTTTGGAGTCAAGTAGGAAAGCAGACATTTCTTGATCTCAGAGGGACATTATGAAGTAGTGTATCTGCCCCACTCACCTGCTGCTCCATTGTTTGTGGATGGATGAAAGTCACAAAATCAACTGAGAAGTAACCGAGCACTCCTTTCGATTTACAGGTTTCTCCAATTTTTAAGCAGAGTGAATTAAGAACGGCTGGATCAACAGAACATTGTGGAATGGTAGTGCCAGATGATCGCAAAGGTCCATCAGCATGGAGCTGGTCTCCAGACGACACTATTGTTATCTCGCCTGTTGGCTCTATCAGCATATCCACTGTAAGGTTTGTGACATTTTCTGAGAGCGGGAAGGCTTCTATCACACCACCTAGTAAGAAATGAATTAGCTGTTAAGCTAGTAATCAAATTCACATACGACGCTCTTCAGAGTGCACAGAATGAAACCATCCAGCTCCTATTGTGCTCAGACATTGCAGGGAGGACTGCTACGGAGATAGAGCAAGTAAATAAATGTAATGTGAGCAGCATAGCTAGGACCCATGAATCTCTTAGAAAAGAAAGAGATCTCAGCTACTATAGCACTGAACAGTTCAACCAGCGGCTTCGATCTGCAGATGCTTTGCAAGCAGTTCTGAACTTGAACTATATCACACATCTGACAGGAGGAGCATGCTTTGGGGTACTATGAATGAACCCTGGACTGTCCTACAGTGCAGCCAAACGCCAGGGCCAGAACAGCAGTGAAATGACAGTGTCAGGACCTCTGGGGAGTGGTGTCTCCTGCTGGGAACTGCTCTTGGAGATTCCCATCCATACAATGGTCTGAGATACGTAGTCTGCCTTTTGGTATTCACCCACACAAGGAACTTGGTATGTAGATGGGAATGCTGGAAAAGCTGACAACTCCTAGCATGGTTGTCCATAGGAAAATCACAGAGAAATTTGCTTAGCATTATGGATTTGCATTTTTACTGCATATAATGCCGTAACTCATTTAGTTAGGACAAACTAGTTGGATACTGGTCAGCTCTGATGCAAAGGTGCCATAATAGAGTTAATGCAGGAAGCCCTGGTGAGCTCTCAGCACCACGCGAATAAAACTTCCAGCTCTCAGATTGGAACTTATTAATGTTCCTTTGGCTGGAGGGCAAGAAAGAGCATGGCAACAGTCTAACTAGGCATCTGTAACAATGGACTGTAAAGGACAATAAGGCACTGCATTACTGATTCTCAGCAGTGATCCCACCTGCTTGAAAAGCAAACACTGGAGGGAAAGCTCAGCTTTTCTCCAGGCCTAACTTTATGCAATATATGTAGCACCCTGAGTTCATATATAGCTTGAATCCTAGTCCTGTGGGAGAGAAAATCGACTCGCAGATGCTCACCAACAGCCAAAGATGAAATATTCTTACATTCACCTGTGTGCAAACTCACATGCCAGCATCCTCTAAAGAAGTTCTTTGCCAAATGTGACAGCCTCCAGTACAGAAACCCAGGATTAAGGAGTTGGTGCTTATTGAGTTAGAATTATGTAAGAAGGACAAACCAGAATTAATAGAGGTTAAATGCTTGGATAGGACATATGAATGATAGAATAGCTGCCTATAATTCATTCGTAAATGAACATTTGAAGCATAATGGAGAAATAAAAGGAGATAAATATTTAAATGGGCCCAAGATTAACAAGAATATGGCATACAATATGGTATAATTACTCCTTATAACACTTAACAGCGACTTTGCAGTCTTATTTACCTTGACTAAGAAATGTTTGGAGGAATTTTTCCCATGTAGGGAATCGTTTCTCATTGACTGGCTGTACGTGCTGTGCTAAAAGGCCCGGCAGCTCCTGGGAGATCTTCACCAAAGCTGGCTCCTGCAGAAACAAATTAAATAGAACCACAAGCAATTTTACTACAGAAATGAAAACTGCTTGTGGGGTGATTAAAAACCAGGCCTCCAACAGGCAAAAAAAAAAAAAAAATGTGGTTACTGTTTACCCACAGTCAGGAAGCCTTTTTTAATTTTTCTACTTACTACTCTTCCCTCCTATTGAAATTTTTCCTTCTCTGAAAGACAATTCCACCCCCCACCTTCAGTGCAGCATCTATTTCATTATAATTTATATCAATAATTTGATCTGGCAACTGAAAATGCTAAGCACTTGGTAACTGCTTAGGGATCAATACCAGCAGTCAATAACTTCTACATTGTTTATATTTTGGATCTGAGCATATTGAAATAGTCACATATACCAGAAATACTTCTATGGACTCTATGTTTGAGCTGTTATATAACACAAACAGCCTCTAGTCACAAAAAAAAAGCAAGGGGGAGAGGAATAATCAACCACAAGTGTTTTTAAAATGGGAGATATTCTTATTGCACCCCCCAGTCTGTGACAAATTCAGAAGTGCATTAGTGCCTCTATCTTTGGTAGAATATGATTAGTCATATTATAGGAGATAAACAAGCTTTTTCCTAGTTTCAAGTTCTTCACTATATTATTACACACACAAAACAACCCCATTAAATACAGAAACTAACTGCATCGCCTTTACTGTTCAAAAATGTCCCAGAAGTACATGAGCATATAAAGTGCAAGCACCCTGACTCTATTGCTTCAGGCTCCTTTCCTTGCTGCTTCATAAGCATTCTCCTGCTTCCCCTGGGCCTCTTTGCTTCTGTTTTACATTCTCTCTCTCCAGCATCCAGCGCTTCAGAAGATGACCAACTGTCCTCTGATCTTAGCAATGTCCTAAGCCACAATCATATTATCGGGAGCTCTGGAGGAACATGATAAAACCTTATGGCTAACATCTAGAATAAGAAAAAAAAAAAAATCTATTTTTCCAGATAAGTGAATTTGAAGAGATGGGTTTTGTCACGAAAAACATGATATAACGTAACCAAAAATACAAATTCAAAATCAGCATACTGTGATTTATCTAGCAAAAATGAGAATGAGCATGGGCCAATAATTGGGGTGTCAACTCCACATATGGAAGACCTAGGTGCATCTTGTTCCTGTATGTGATCTGCCTGGTGAGACTTTGGAAAAGTGACTTTCTTTCTGTGCCTCAGCTGTCCAGCCAGAAAAGGGGGATAATTGCTGTGCCCTAGATCATGTGGAATTGAGGAAAAAATGCATAAAAATATTGAGGTGCTTAGGTATGACAGTGATCTAGGCTATGTGAGCTCATGTCACATACTAAGGAGAAAAGTATGTTGTTGACTTTAAACATCTCTGAAAAAAAATGTTTGAAAATGGTTTAAGTCAGTGTATCAACAAACTGCGAAGCATAATCTTAACCTTACAGCAAAAACAAAGGACTATATAAAAAGCAAGATCCAAGTTCAGAATTTACCCAGAGTTGGGTCCCACCTGATAGCTTCCTCCCAAAACAAATCTGTAACCAGCAATTTTGGTTTTTGATAGCTCAGCTGACTAAAACAACAGAAAACTGAGCAAATACCAGTTGGCCTTGTCTTGGTTTGTATTTGTGTTGAAATATTGCTAAGCCAAGAAGTCACAAGATGAGGTGGTTTGTTGCACAATGAAAATAAATACAGCTTTGGAGAGAGGAGCTGAGCCATGATGAATGTCATGGAGCTGCTGACCTACAAATCAGTTTGCACCTGTCAGTGCATTCAGCAGTACCTCTGTCACACCGACTCTCATCCCTGAGATCTAATGACTGGGTATTGAGCAATTTAAACAGAAATCTAAAAACAAACAAACAAAAGAAGAGGTATTTTGTGGCTGCCTGAAAGCTTTTGACGAATTAGACGGGGAAAAAATAACAATAATCCCTGCTGGATGCGTAGAAGCATTGGAGAGTGCTGTGACCAAGCCTGTATAAATAAAAATTGAACAATGGCTATGTGAACTGGGCCACAATTTCCCACTGCAACAATTTTGAGGGACATTAGGGCAGCCATGCCAATTCCACGGAGCAGTGCTGGGGACAGTTGTGACTCCTTTTAGCCAGAGTTGTTTTCACGGATCACACACCGCCGTGAAAGAAAGCTCCCTAAACTGGGTGCTAAATCAAGCAGAACTTCCAAACTCAGAAGAGAAACTTAGCTGGTTCGTACGTGGAGGCTGCTGGCAAGACACAGAGCCCATTCACCTCACCTACCTGCAGAGGAACATCGTGTGCTGCTACTGCCTGTCCATGAGGGACATCAGACAGGCAAGACTCCTGTGGCACTTCCTCAATCGACCCAGTGTTGCTTGCTTGCTTAAATAAGGTGAAATAGCATGTGAAGGGGTGATCAGCTCGGGATAAACTCAGAATGCCTGGTAGGGCCGTGGGGATGCCCATCACCAGGCTCAGGAGCACCTGGCAGTTCAAAGCACCCTCAGTACTAGCTGACTGCGAAGGGTGCGTGCATTAAACCAAACACGTTACTGGAAGAAGATGGGGGCTTTTACAGAAATGTAAAAGCTTCTGATTCAAGAAGATCTGAGAAATGTTCTTGAGATCAGACCCAACATAACAGTGCTTTCACCAAGGAACGCCTAGATAATCCAGGTGTTCACAGAAGGGAGATACGAGACCACTTTTTCAGGATCAGCACCTGGAATTCCAGCTGAAGTTTTTTTTGCAACTGTAAGCTCTAAAAAGGCAATAATCCTGATTATAGGGAGTTTTACTAGGCAAATTCAAGCCCAGATCCAACATTCAACTCATGGAGTCAAACCTTTTAAAAGGATCAGTGCTCTGTAGGCTAATTTCATTTAAATTGGACGGTATCTCCAGCAGAGCTTACCAATGTTTTCTCTCTTGATGTGGCCCAAAACAATTCAGAATCATAGGCTCAATGTAAATAGGGAGCATTTGTTCAAACCTTTCAGCTGATGTTTCTTAGCACAAGTAAAAATTGAGCAGCCTAAATGCTATTTACGTCACGTAGAAACCTTTAAAGCTGTCCAAATGTTTTGCATCTTTTTATAATGCTGAATACGTATTAAAAAATTACACATTTTCTCTCTAAATCTAAAATAATTTCTTGCCCTTCTGCATGCTGAATTCTAGACTTTTTTTTGGAATAGCAGTTGCACAAAAAATAGGACCAAATGTGGCATATGCTGAAGGAAATCTTCTCGAGAAAGATCAGTCAACAAAGAAAAGCCTGTTGAGAAGATAAGTAAATAAATAGAAAGAAGAAATAGAGTTAGAAATAGGAAGAAAGACTTGGGGACAGAAAGAGGCTGCAGAGCAGAATGCATGAGAAAGTCCTGGGGCTTTTTAGCTAAAAATCAGATTGAAAGGAAATTATTTAGACCTCGCAAGCAAACAGAGTGAAGAAAGTAACTTCCAAGTAAGTAAAGCTGACTGGGCCAGAGAAGAACAAAATCAGCAGACAGATCCCCAGCAAAACAAACTGCCATAGCTTTGCTGAAGTCAATGAAGCTATGGCAATTTATGCCACTTCAATGGCACTATGACAATTCACACTGTTTATACAGTATATCCTTTATATTGTGATCAGTGGAGCTATGATAACTTATTCTAGCTGCCTTGATGTGAATTGGTCCAGCCCAGCTTATTCTTATGTTCTCAATAACATCAGCAACCACGGCAATATTAGAAGAGAAGAGTCCAGTAACTGCTTTCAGACTGCAGTCCAGATAAGTTTAATTCCTTCTTATTTTGCAAAACAAACTGATTCAACAATTTCTTCAAATTCAGACAGATATCTGCTGGCCAGAACCACAACCTACCCCAGTGAACAAAACAATTTGAAAGGATTGTAAAAATTGAAATGATTTTGGATATGATACACTGATTACCCTACCTACTTAAAAGTTTGCAACCTGATTGAGAGCCCAAGCATTTAATAATAAACTGCAAATTTCAAAATTAAAAAGTGCCAATTTTGCCTTCCATGAGCTGGAAAAGTATGTTCTGATAGAAGGTAACATCATGTAAAACAGCCATCATTACCAAGTAACACAAATGTTTTTTGTATGTAAAATTGCTTTGTAAAATATTTGCTCCATCTGCTGAAAGTAGCAAAGACAATTTTCCCTGATAGCTAATGGCCCATTTCAGCTGTATGGCAAGTGATTCACCGTGGCTGCGACTTGCATTAAGTAGAATGGCGAAAACAGTGCACAGAATTCTCCACTTATGTAGTATTATCTACTCACTGCTTCCTGAGAGCCCGTCCCTCATTATCACGGCCTTCGCTTTGGATCAGCACACAGGACTAGGGTTGCTTTGACTCAAGAGGCTTTTTGTCAAACTGAGGCACATATGCTATGCTTCAATACAAAAGCACAAAACAGCCACTTTCCTTGACTACAAGAACAAGAAGGTTAGTTCTCTTTCAACTTTCCAGCACTTAAACTGCTGTTCCTTTTTTCACACCACATGGGGCCATGGTTTTCTCTTCTGGCTCATGCTGTCACTCTGCACGCTGAGGATTTCAATATATAAAGATCAAGCACTTCTTTTAATTCTAAATTCAGCTACATACACGCGCACACAAAGCAAAAAATACTGGCCTAGTCCAAAACACCCCTCCCAATTGCTTCAGTTTCATTGTATACTCTGCTGCTTACCATACCTCTATTGAAAAGCACATGTTTACATTGTGCCCTGAACTGCTTCAACATCTGCTAACAGACCAATAAAAGATAAATAAACCAGGATTGTTTAGAAAGAGAGATCCTTTCTATTTCCTCTGAACACTCCTAAACTGGCAGCAGCAATATGCTGCCGAGATCCCTTTTTGTAGATGTCATCTCGGAAAACAATATATGTGGGGAAATCAAATACAAAATCGCTACAGCCCGTGCTACCAAGAATCAGGCAGGAGGAGGATCTTGAAAGCTCTACAAGCCTGTCAAATAATTCTGCATGTTTATGCACGGCATGTTAATTTGGGATGAGGACAATTTCATTAAAGAGTTTGCTTTCCTTTTCCAAAAACTACTCTATGTGCATTGGCATTTTGTGCATAAGAGCATCTATTTGGCAAGATTATGGCCTTCGGTTTGTTTTCAAGGCTCCCCAAGCGTACCTTCAGAATGAGGAAAACATTACACAGCTTTCATACTTTTCTAAAAGTCCTTTAAAAAATAATTTAAAAAATCCTACGTTTACTTCAAGATTTGTAAGTTCAGGACTTCGGGATGATAATACTTATACAAAATGAAATGAGTAATATTTGAGCACGTCTTTTCTGAATTTTAATTAATATCTGCAAATGCACAATCAATTCAGATACTCTCAGATTTTCCTAACTGGATTGTTTATCTATATTTCAAACTCTATAAATTTTGTTCAGTCGTGTCATCTATCCCCAACCCCCCCATTTCTGGCTTGTTTCACTAAAGAAAGGCTTATAATGAATTCCAAACAATGCGATTCCAAAAAGAAAAGAGACACCGTATAGATAATGCACAGTCACTTGCCAGGAATTTTATCTAAATTGCTGAGCTGTAACACTAAAGGAATTGTCAGACAAAACCCGTGCTGCATTTCACAAACAGCACACAGTTAAACTTCTTTTATTCTTAGAGTTGCCTGTGTGTTCCTTTTTTTTGGATTTTAGCAAAATAAACATTTTTAAAATAATCCAAGCAGGCATTTTATTGCATGTGATAACATTAACGGATTTCAGATTTCTTTAGTGCTCTTGCTTTATCCTCTCCTTCCACACTGTTATTGCTAAAAACTGGCAGTTAAATTCAATTGATTCAAAATATTCTGGATCCATATGGCCTCAAACCCTGGAGCTGAAGTTCTGATATTGCCTCACTGCTGTTTTCTAGCATTTGCCTCTACTCCAGTCCCCAGATGGTGGAAGTAACATTTAAACCTCCTTTCCTCTGCCTTGTACAATAGACCTTGGCACCATTTCAACTGTTTACTCCGGTAATTAACAGCACTGATACCACAACAATTACAACTCCTACAATCTTAACACAATAATGCTATGAATTAGTGAGAGCTAATGGCTGGAAGGTATAGTGGTTCCAGACTGCGAGATCTGTGCATTTTTAGAATAAAATAAAAGGTACAAACAGCACGCTTGCGGTAGACAATGATTACCTAGTAATTAGTTTACACAAAGCTTCCTATTTAATGGCAAAACGCTGTAATTAACGCGTGACAGAAAATCAAAGGGTACTTTGTAAGCATATGAAAAATTAACACTGCAGGCCTATAGCTTTATGTACTGATTAGAAGCATATTAAATCAATAGGACATACACACCAACAGCTTGCATATCTGATTATTCCAGGTCTTAGGAATGGATATCACGGCTTTAATTTAACCAAGGAATACAATTATCATGCTTTAGTTAGGATTTAACAATCACCTGAAACATCGCTAAGGCAGCTACATAGATATATTAATAAACTGAGTTAGAGCACTGCTGAGTGTTTGCAGATACAGTGACTATTTAAACTATTTAGATATATGTTCACAGAGCGCTGCCCATACTAGGAGACAACCTGCAACTGTATTGCTTTACTGGCAATCAAGTTCTTCTTTAAGTCTTTGAGCTCTTTCCCTTTTCCTATTAAATATCATATTGGACAGAAGAAATTTTAAAAGCCTGTCAAAATTCTGTAAATGGATCTTCTGTGTATCTGGCAGAGTTTCTGGCCCTCTTCAGGTTGAAAAAATTAGCACACCTGCAATTGCATGTGTACAATAAATAACAGCAGCAGCACAGAGTACTTGCCTACCACCCCACTCAGCAGACGTTAGGTGTTACACCAAGAGCAATTCAATTGCTTGTACTTCATCCCAGTTCCACCAATATTTGTGTAGCCCAGAACACAGTTGGCAGTGTTACAAAAGGTGATCAGAACAGTGAAAATGAGGATGGGTAACAGAAAGGGAAAAAAAAAAGTGTTGGGAAGATGTATGATTCAGACAGACATATCAGTGTGCTGGCAATACCACATTTCTACATTTCTTTGACAGGACTACGGATGATTTTATTTTATCTATTTATAAGAATCCTCTTTACTCTGAATTCCTGCTTCAGCAAAGCAACAGGATATGGTACATACATGTAAGCTTCAGGTTTGTTATAGTGAATGCAACTCATTCAACCAGTTAAAAACCTCCTCACCACTATTCTTGATTTTCAAGCAATCACGAAGTTCATCTAATTACTTATTACAGGGCTTTTGAATATTGACCAAAACCACTTAAATATAAAGGAAGAGCCAGCACTTCATCTTGGCCTTTGAAATTGCAATTTTCCAAAAGCAATCAATGCACAGTCCTGAAACCAGCATCTGAATATTGCTTCATGCAACTCAGACTGAAAGTTGGGTTTTCTGGATTTATCACCTTTTGAAAAGATTTTGATTTCCTATTACACATTTTAGTGAATTAACCAAGATACGGTCTATAAAGAAAAGAAACCATGACAAAATACTGCGACACAAGTGGAGACAACGAGATTCAAACTCTCTAACATTTAAAACAGTAGGCTGCCCAAGCACATTAAATAGCTTTTCTTCTTCTACAACAGGCATTTAATGAAGAGTTTTGAAACGGCTGTGTAGCCACGGCCAATTATAATAGCTTATTCAAGAGAATATTTGTTGCTTCTTTTTCTGTGTCTTGTTCTCTTCTTGTATTTTGGCTCTTTTCCTCTTTATCCCCACATATCCCTCCTTTTGTTTTCAGCCTGATCTTCTTATCTTAGCCTTGCTGCTTTGTAAACTTGCCACATGTTGCTGGTCCTGGTGGTTAATTAAGAGTTGCAGTGTAATAAAAGTTAATTCTGAAATTAATTTGACTATTAATCTTAGCTCATGATTTAGCTACTATTTACACATGTATAGTTACACAACACGGTGGGATCTCTGCACAGTCCTGTATTATTTTATGTGAGGGCTGCTAGAAGAACAAAAAAAGGCAACACTAACAGGAAGGCAACATTATCCTTCCTCTAACAGGCAAGAGGACTGCGAGTGTTGTGAGTTCAAGTTGAAGACCAAGAGGCACTGCAGGTTTTGCCAGCCTTGTCTCTATTCCAAAACAAACAAAATAACCCCAAATAACATATGTGGTAGACTGCTTCTCTGCTGTTCTTTACTGCTTGAATTCCGAGTGGGCATCTGGGCATCTTTCCTCCAGCTCACATAAAGCAGGGCCGAATAAGGTCTGCTTAGCCACAAATTTTACCTCTGACCACAGCCACAAGTAGATGCTCAGGTAACAATACGAAAACAAATGTCTTTACAAACAGCCTCAAACTGCAAAATGAGCATTTATGGTGACAGCAGTTCGCTTGATATTGAATATCATTAGAATCTGGGCCTCAAGATGAAATTTTTTATAAACTGGCAGACTTAAGCAGTGCACAGTAGGATGAAGGCCTTGCAGAGGCATTCAGCAGAGTTTGTAAATTCCATCCCTTACAAGTCGCAAAATAATTGTTCAGATAACTCAGATGCTGCATTAAGTTAACAAGGTAAAATACATCAATAACCTTGTCCTGCATTTTTGTTTGCCCAATGCTATTTTTGAAATGAGGAACCTAAAATCAGTCTCATTTTTAGACGGAACAGATTATTACACAATTCAAACTCAAAAACTACATTATTTTTAATCTCTTGTCTACTACATACCAATAAGGAAAATCTGGGTATCGTGTCTTAAACTGCTATGCAAATGATGCTATTTGTAAGTATTAACATAATTTAGTGCTTACAGTCATATTCTCATTTCTAATAATTCCACCAGAATGGAGTCTTTTCACTGTACTCTTAGCCTGCAGGATAGTCTTTCATCAAGAAGCTGAATTTTTTAATAACCTGCCAGCATACGTTTTGTATGTGGCAGCCTATGCCGATGACACAATGTCTTCATTATCGAAAGAAACAGGTCTACATACTGTAATAGGACATTAAAGCATGCCTGTGCTCATAAACTAATGCTTTGATGTTTAAATGTGTATCATTACAATGGTATTCCTTAACAAAGGATGATTTTAATCCTCTGCTCTCAATGGTAATACTCAGTGGAAACTGCAATTCATTACATATAAAAAAGGTCTCCCGTTTTACAAAAGGGGGCTAAACTCAGAAGGCAGAAAAATTTGAACACACATATTCAAACAAGACGTTCGAAATAGCAGCAAGTTTCACTTTAATATTGGTCTGGATTTATGGAAGCTTTCCTGCTGACTCTGGGAAATTAGATCAAATGCATCATTCCATATATATTTTCCAACTTCCAATAAATGATTGTGTTTGAGGGCTTCTAAAGGATTGGTTCCTGGCTACATCAAAGCCTAACATAAACACAGTATGAAAGGGAAAACAGAAAGCTAGTTATCACTATGTCCCTTCATTCAGAGTCACTTAGCCAAGGAATAATTAAAAAGGCACAGAAACGGGAGCGCTAACTCTAGGTAATAACACCTGTACAGGGAATTTATACCAGCAAAAAACTAGACCTGGTGAAACTGCATTTTACCATGTCTTCTGCCCTCAGCTCTGAGGTTGGAGCAGGATCTAGGTATGTTCTGCTAGCTTCATGTCCCAGAAAGCTCAGTGGCAAGACAATGCTGCCACTGGGGCAGCTCTGCAATGCTCTGCTTCGTACTGGTTGACTTGTACACAGTTAGGGATCCTCAGCAGATTGGAGAAATTAGTGCTTCAGTTTTATACGATAAGCTCCATTTCATAACGCAGAATTATTTTGTAGTTGTCAAATGGAACAGAACTGTAATCAGCCCAATTTGAAATTTTAATATACAATATAATTCAATCAAAGAAAAAATTCCAAAACAGTTTTGATTGAATTAAACCAAAAAAAAAAAAAAAAAAATCAAGAGAGCTATAATGAGAAGTTTATGGAAATTAAGCAATTCTTTCTGGATACATTCCTTCTGGCTTTAAAACCATTGCATTAGGAATGAATATGGCACCATATACAGAAATATTAAATGCTTATTGAAATTAACGCATTTAAATACCAATGAATATTTAAAGAACAAATAGTTCTCCAAATACCAGAACTAATGAACTCTAGTTTCAGATGGATTTTTCTGCGGTTGAGATGTATCATCTTACAATCTCTCTCAAGCATACGGATTCTTATGAATCCACTAGTGCAAGAGTTCATGCTATATTGTTTCCCTCAGTTAAATATTTATAGGATTTCTCTCTGTCCTTACCTAAACACCCACTGTAATGAAACATGCAGGAGTCTAATGATCTCTGATACTCCGTGTTCTGTCTTCTACAGATGAAAATCCCTAACAGGCTTAAAAGTTGTTAGTGAAGAAAAATATAAAGAAAAAATAATCCTTAGGAAGCCAGCTTAAAAAGTAAATAGTTTGTATGTGGTTTCAAATTGATCAGCATTGTTCACTATATTAATCCAACAGTTTTGTTGCAGTAATTCCAATGTTTCTACATAGCTGTAACGATCTACCACTGATAGACTCATTCCTACGTGCTCTCACTTTGGATAAAAACCACTATGTAATTAAATGTTCTGTGCCCAAATCATTCCACAGTTGGATATCAGACATTTGCTCACACTTTAGGATATTTATTTTTTTTTAATTTGAATTACTGTTACCTACTACTTTGTACAAGCTGCTCTGGACTCTGTAACACCAATGCTTATCTATGTCTTCAAACAAAAGCTTAGAGAATAGACTTGCTGTGAGGAACAACCCCAGCAGACTAGGAAGGAGCCAGGCCAGCAGACAAGATACCCTGCTCCTTTATTACTTACATGTGCCCACTTCTTACTCCATATCTCAGGGCTGTGTTTCTGCCGTTCCTTCAGAACCCAGGGGTAGCATTTCAAATGCAGGATAATATCACAGTAGGCAGTGCCATTTCCTCCAGATTCATCATTCACTTTGAACAACCAGCGCCGCACTTCCATGTTGTCAACGATCAGCTGACTGAGAATACTGATCATCTGTGGAGCAAGGACACAAAGATATTTGGTACCATGACAATATCAAATTGTTCCTTGATTTACACTCCCCCTTCTCAAATGTTTGGACTTGAAATCTAATTATGGTTTCTGTTTCTTAGAGATACTTGTCTTTTTACAGTTATCTTGGACACTTAGTGAAAGCAACCCTGAACATTTTTTGGTGAAGAATTTATGGTCTTCATCTGGTACTTGAGTCCACTTGGGCGGACTACCAAACAGCAACATTCTGTTTCCTACAAAAAAGAAAACAGAATCTTGTTTGTTCAGGCTTTTTTGTCACATCAGAAACTTCGGTTTTGGATCATCAGTACAGCTAAATAGATGTTTTTGACAGGGAATAACGTGGGATGGACTACCCTATTTGCAAAATCTGAGAAACAGTTGTGCCAGATTCTAACACCAGCCAAACATCTGTGGAATTTTCCTACTGGAGAGTACATTATACGGTTATAAATATACGAAGGAGCTACTAGGCAGACTTTATAAAAATGCTAATTATTTATTTGTATATGTACACAGATTTAAATGGGCTTCAAATGCCTTTTGCCCAGCTGGTGTAGGGTGCAATTAGCTTCGTAGAAACTGCAGATGCCTTTGAACCCAGTAATAATATTATCAGATCTTTTTGCATTAGCTAGAAAGTATTTTTATATAACAATTTTGGGGAGTTTTTGTCCTTATTTTTTCCACTGACCTCAAATACAATTACATGTGTGTTTCAGATGCTATTATTTGTGGCTTTTGAGAATCCTATAAATGTGTTTTTCTTGATGACTCCCCTACAGTAATGAAAAGGATCAATAATACTGTAAGGACTGTAGCAATCATAAAGAATTATGTGCTATCTTTAAGTGAAAATTGAATTGTGCTTTAACATAGTGTCACCTTGCTTTGATTATTTAACCTAAAATGTCAATATTTCATACATGCAAACAGCAGAAGTAGAACTTCCATAACACTGTAGAATGAATCAAAAGTATTAGATTCACGTAAGTTAGTTATTTAACAATAAATCAAACAGTGGTTTTACAGATCATTGATCACATATTTATTTCATCTGCTATAGAAGTTGCAATGTATTTGTGTAGCTTAGCTTGTTTTCACTGTTAAAGGTGATTAATAAAAAGAAAAGCAATGTGAAAAATCTAAGAAAGAATACCTATGAACAATGGCAGATTACCTCCATAAAAATACAATAAAAATCAGTACAGATTGTATTTAGACATACAACAACATATTGCAAACTCAGCTTTTAGAATGAAATATTGAGGCACAGAATGCAAAATAAACGTGTCAAATGAATACACTACAGAAAAGTCACGTGCCTTGTAATTTTAGTTTAGTAATATTTTGTCATGTCATGCTGATAAGATCATCAAATTTAGCAATGATAACCCAGAGACAAGGTAAAACTTCAGCTGTAGATATGCTCAGTGAACCTCAAATTGTATGGCTGGCTTCCTAAGTGGAAGAAGTTTCCCCTTTATCAAATACTTTGCTTCCCAGAAATCCCTGTTCTATTTTCAGTCACTGGTAAAACTCCTATTAATATCATTAAGGCCATGGCTTCATCCATGGAGCAGCAACACAAGCTGTTTGAAATAACTGATCCAAAAGGGCTTATATATTCTCAAGATCGTATGTGAAGAATCTGAGAACAATCGTATTGCTTGCTGACCGGGATACGAATTGCATTTAATTGGTGAAATTCAGCTGAAAAAGAGCCCAACCTCACCCACGATTTAATCAAACCTAGTTAGGGTCTAATCAATACAGCCATTGCAATTCTACAAAGTTTGCATCCTACCAGGTAAAAACAGGCACCTGCATGTTGACACATCCCAGAGCACATCCTGCTTACCTGCTCGTTGTTGTAGATGTCAGATTCTCCAGGAGGGGTTGGCACACAAGCACTGGCAAAAATTCGTTTACTTCCAGACTTGGTACTATAGAGATGAGCCACTTCTGGCACTGAGCCTAATATAGGCACATTTAACATGTCAGCCACTGCTAAATCATCTTTGTGGGGAACCCCTCCAATAATGTAGGCATCTCTGCTCTGGATAAGGATTTTTATTCTTTTGATTGTCTTGGGACTGTACTTCAGCTGAGTGGCTAGGCACATGTGATGCTTCTGTATAAAGATAACATTATTCTTGTTAAAAGGTGTTCTTTTCTATTCCATGAACCTAATTTATAATGTTGCACACAATAAATACATTATTAATAGCAGGCTGGGTTATGACCTATCCTGTAGCTTAGCAGTTTAAATTGATAAAAGCTGTTGGGGTGAGGCTCCATAATCGTGCACATCTTTAGTGTGTTGGAAATGGGCTCACTGGGAATAGAACTAATTACTACACATCTGTATTTATTTGATCCATATGGAATTATCCTTCTGTCAGTCGGCAGAGAGGCTGGTGGCCTTTGGATAATAGTGATTCATCTCAGCAACACTTCTGGCATGGTTTAACTCTAAAGCACCTAAAAATCAATACAAAAATGAAGAAAAACCCCTATAGCAGAGAATGTATTTCACCATACAGTTCAGCAGTATTTTAAGCGATTTTCTGAGAATAAAACACTTTGATTTACAAAAGCTTTCACTGATCACATTAAATTACTGGGGATATACATTTCCATTATACAGTAGTTCTGATAGCTACTGTAAACGCAACTGCAGAGTACTCAAGGTAAGAATAGTATTTTTAAAATTATTATTTTTTTACAGTACGTTTTCAACTTTTTGTAAGGAATTTTTCATTTCTTCTAAAAAAGAAAATCTCTATTGCTGAACAAGTTGCCTGTGACAGCCTTAAATTTAACCTAAGAATATCAGTCGTGGCAAGTGAAACCTCACAAGTATTTGCTGCAACATATCCTGTGTGTCGTTTGCAGACAACCCAATTATCTTTACAAAGGTATAGAGGTGCACTGACGTTGAGATGGATGGGACAGTACAATAGACATCCATTGCAAAAGATTGCCATAAACAAGGAAAACTTCTTTACATTGAGATTTTATCTAATCGAGGCCCAAGTATTCCTTTACAGGGTAGTAGAAATGCTAGATTTTCTTAGGGATATGCAGGACTGAGGAACACAGCACATTTTCCTTCAAATTTCTGGATGCTCCTTCACATGGACTGAAGTATAAATCCTAATTCCAACTCCTTGGATGGGGATGATGGAGGAGCCCCCAGAAATGGACAGAAGGAATCCCTTTTGTCACTTGCTTAATGCTTTCTTGTACCAAACACATCGCTCCCCAAAGTGCCCAACTCTCCCTGTAAAAGAGCCAGACGTACTGAAAGCAGAAGGGGGATGTGTCTCCAGGTCAGAGAAATGAGACAATTTTCAAGCCTCTAGTAGGAAAAAGGGAGTCACACAAGTAAAAGGGCAAACAGAACAAAAAACACATTTTGCTGTTTTTTTTGTTTTTTTTTTTTTCTTTTTTCTTTTTTCTCCTTCTGTCAGTTTTAAAACAGAGACTCTTAATGTTCTGATTTGGTTGTTTCTTTTCTCTTGAGCACTGGTACAAAAGCACAGAGATGGCCCATTCTGTTGGTCTCATGGCAGAGTTCTGCCACGTCGAGAACAGGATCAATTTCCAGCCCCGGTCACTTGCTCCCTGGGGCCATGGGGACAAGATTTGTTTTGTGTCTCTCAATAATAGATTTTACAGTTAATTAAGGAGTGCAAGAAACAGGCTGTAAAAGCTAGTTCATTCCTGCTTTGAGAGTGGTATGGCCGCCATGATATATGGTAGTGTGAGCAAAAGCAGGTAAAAGCAGGAGGACTGAGGAATCCCCAGAATTCCAGCACAACACAGTGGAATAATGGCTGATGGATTAGCCAAAGTGTAGTTCTTGCTTCTTAAGCCTGTCGATTTTTTTTTAAACTTCCCAAGATCAGAGAAGCTGAACTTGGCATCAACTTCTCCACAATGAGCAAAGCTACCACTACCCCACTCTGAATTTGCTGCTAGTTGAGGAGCAGCAGAGTGTAACGTTGCACCTGGCTGCACAGAGTCACACGAGATCATTCTCATAGCTAGAGAGTAAAGGACACAGGTACATGGACACCTCTTCCTCACATTCTCTGTCTCCTCTCTGCAGACACCAAGAAGTGGTGCAGGGCTCTCTGTGTCTGGTTTTCTTTTCCATAGATTTTCCTTCCATCCCATTCCACCAAAGCAACTAGCAAGCTGGTTAAGGTTGACCTGTGCTTCTGGAATTGCTCAAAGTAGCCTGCTAAGGTGGCCTTCAAGCCAGATGTTCATACTTCAGGAGTAATTTCAGATACACTGGTACAGCAAAAGGTTTTATAGAGTAATCCAGAAGAAAGATGCCCCAAAAGAACCTGTAAAATTCTAACCCTTACAAAGACAGAATGACAGCTAAATTCGTGATCACTCAGGCCAGCGGGTGACTAGATTCAGTTACAAATACAGATTATTCCACACATATTGCAATTTCCCATTCTTATTGATGGCACTAGCACACTTCTCAGCATTCTGAATCTGGGTAGGGGGCACAGTCTGTATCCACGAAAGAACCATGCAGCCCTTGCAACTAAAATTATCTCCCTGTATCAAAGCATACAAACATTTCCCAGTAAATCATAGCAGCAGCAGCAATTTTCACAGGGTTGTTTGCTCTTCACCTGGTAAAGAAGCTTTGTTTGGAAAATTTCAGCAGAAATATTCCAAGAGTGAGGGCTTCAAATATAGACACTAGATATATAAATGTATCACAAACTTTTACACAAATCAAATCTTAGCTAAGATACTGTGAACTTAATATTTACAATATAAAATTGTTTTTCACTGTAAAGGAGCTTCGCTGCATTGCAGTGTTATCAGAAGCACTGTATGTAGCATATAATAGTTAAGGTCTCATTTTAGATGATGTCCCAGCACGTGGATTTAAAAATGACTTGGCAGGTTTGGAAATCATTTTTCTGTATTATCTAACCTAAATAGTTTTAAGTTCTGTTCTTTACAAAGTTCTAAGTTGGATTTAATTGCAAGAAACACTACCAACACATGGATGATTGGATGCTGGGCTACCCTGAGATAAAGTTTGAGTAATAAGAATGGTTTATTGCTGTGATTTGCTTACAGATATAAATCTATCAAGTTCACAGTCCCAAGCATATAGTAAGAATGAACAGTGGCCTACAAACAGCCAATATAGGACAATCTGAACCAAGTCTATAAAGCTAAACCAGGATATTTATTTCCAATGCTCTAACTAGTAGTCTAATCAGTAAAGCCCTTAAACTTGCAATAATATTTCACTGATGTGTACCAGAGCGTTACAAGTTATAAAATTTCCAATTTAATTTTACTGCATCCCTCAAGCTGTAGTAATTAGAAGACAAACTCACAGGGAAGCTGTTTATAGCTTCAGGGGTGAGAATTTTGAACCTGTCCTGCAGGTCACCCATGTCCTCAGGGTTCCCAGATCTAACAGCTGCCTGCAGACCCAGGAGTTTATTGTAATACTGCAGTAACTCCTCACTCAGATGAAGGGGGCAGATGTAGATGACGTCCACGTTGGCATCTAAAACAAAGGGGCACAATGCTCATTATTGGGAGAAAGGTAGACTCCATTCACAACAGCAATCTGATGATTCCTGAACATTTGCTAACAAACAGCTTCCCTACAAAAAAAGGCACTGGAAATAAAACCCGGATCTTTAATTCCCTAATCTGAGTGGTTTAACTGCTTTTTCTGTGCTTCAGCATTTCTCTGAAGACAGGTCAGCAACCCAAAGAAATAGCTAGTTTTCAGAATTCAATCTGCAGAACATACTGGGGGCAAAATTTTCAAAGTCTTGCAGGGGGATTTATCTACACGACTCACATTAACATCAATGGGAATTGTACACTGCTTTAAAAATATATCCCATTAAGTTCAGTAAATTATAAAACTGAGCTATTAAGTTTAGAAAGCTGATGAAATCGCAATTTCATACGCTGCCTGGATTTTGCACGGCCTGCTCCTATTCTTGTCCTGTCCAAATAAAAGCTCACGGTAGGATACCATTAATAACTATTGTTGAGCATGTGAGTGTGCAGATTAGCTAGTTAAATACCACAGTGTGAAAATCTGTTTTCTGCATGTAAAACAACTTGGGCTGAAAGACTGTGTATGCACTAACACTAAGAGGTGAGAAAGTGAAAGTCTGTAATATAATCCATTTCAGAAAATTTTAACCACTGTGCTCTTCTAAAATATTAATAGATGAGTTAATGAACTAATTGCCTTGTAACATTGATAGGGTATGCTGCCAAAAAGCACTCCTAGATTTTTATCCAGCTCCTGCTGAAATCAGTAGGAAGTCTTTCATTGTCTTTACTAGGCACAGAAACAGGAGCCCTGAAAGTGCCAGGGACAACTGCTCTTACACATGAATGAATCAGAAGCAATGAAACTATTGGACTAAGGAAACCCTGAACCTATCGTTATAAAGGAATAAGAGATCCCACTCATTCACTTTTGTTTTGCCATACTGCTACAGGCAAACACCACACATTAAAAATGTAAGGCCAGAGTCTCAACTGAAGCATTAAAGCAGTACAGCATCCGACAGTCAGCCCTACATCTGAGTACTGGTAGAGCCTTTACATAACGCAGGTCATTACCATATAACTTTTAAAAATATTTAAAAGAACAGCTCACTAGAACTGTTAGTCAATACTCTTTTATGCAGATTTACAAAATCAGCCTGAAAATTTACCAGCTTGGGTACAAAAAAACCTACTTCCCCACGTTGTCTATATGCTGAAAGTACTGCACTGTCAAAAATTGACAAACTCAAGTGCATTTGGTGAATAAAATGCTGCAACAGATTTTACTACTCTTAGCTCTGCCCTGTAAAGTCTGCTTTGGACACAGTGGGGCTTCAGAGACAGATTAACTAATAGCAAGTCACATCAAGCAAGGAAATCCTCTGGTATAGTAAACAAAAAGAAAACCAAGGTGGTAAATGTCAATGCTCTTCTGCCAGGCACAGGTAAGGCGTCTGATCTAGTTAATATTTTAGTTAACAATTAACTAGTTTGCATCTTACTCACGGTCTACTTTACATTTTACAGTGAAACCAATTTTCACGTTCACAGATTTTCAAGTAAGAAAGATCGTCTATATAACGCGTTGACTTTGTACCTTTAAGTTTCTAAGTATCATTTCAGAGACAAAATGAATGAATAAATAAATAAATAAAACTACGGTGGAAAAACAGTATTAGTGTCTAGATAATATATAAAGGCAATTACATTATTATTTTAGGCAACTGTAAATTTCTGCATCTAATATATTTTTGTTAGAAACTTACTAAATGGCATTTATAAAATAATAATGATACTGAAATATACATGAATCATGTAAAGTATGTCATTCCAGGGAGCCAATGAAGTTGGTCATTGACAAATAATATTCTTCATTGCTTTGCTTAAAAGAGGACTGTCATTCTAGGAAAAACTTTTTAATGCATGTCTCTTACCTCATTTGCTAATTAAAAAAAAATGGTTTAAATAAGGGCTTGTTTCTTTCTAGCATATCTTTCTCTCTCTACGAGCTTGAATGAACACTAGCAGAATTAGCTACCTAATTTTGTAGAACACTAAGCACTTTTGCTCGTTTGTGGTGCTCAGCATGCCACAGGATGAGGCTGCTTTACATTACCACAGAGTCAGAAAAATCAGTATGATGTTCTTATGAATAACTTGGACAGGAGAAAATGGCATAATTGCTTCTGAGCTTATATGTTCTCTATAATACTAATACAAAAGTAAAGTCCTCACCCATCATTCTCTTTTACTCACAAGTACGGGCAAATAACAATCAAGATATAGGCAGCCGACAGCTCGTAACATACCCAGTATGTCACACAGTCTTCCCATCTGTAAATTCTGTTGGAGAGCAAAATCAGGAATGTGTTCACGAATGCACTGGGAATATCCTGGAAAACAAGTAAAGATGACCCCCCCCCAAATGTATTCAAAGAAGCCCTGATATATATTTAAAAGAAATCAGACTTTAATATTAAAAATCTGTAATATAAGTATTTCAAATCCTAAACATGATATTGCATAAATTACATCATCTGTATGAGTTTATTTTTACTAATGAACTGATGTAACGTTATGTTTTTGTGTCATGAGATTTTAAATAAAGACACTATAGACCTACAGAGCTTTATAATTTAAATGTGTAGCCACATCTGAGTATTTTGCTCATCTTCTATGCGTTTGGATTTTTTTTAAACACTGAAAAAAAATGACACCGTCATTAAACAAGAATCCCGGTAGAGCGGTACATTTTGTCCTTCACACAGATAAAAGGCAACAAAAACACTTCATTAAGAAGATGTCTCAGTGATACCTGATCACTTTGTTGCAGAGGATGAATGAGTGGCAGCCTGTCTGAGCTAGGATAATCTATTTGGAGGTCAGACTTCCAACTGATTGCAGACTTGCATTTGAAAAGACTGCTGCAAATGACATGACCACTGTGACTATAATCTCTAATCCCGTAATTTTTAAATTAAGTTAATTCTAAATAAATCAGTATGTATAGACAAACACACACAAGCACACAACGCGAGTTGCTCGTTGCAAGTTGTGATTAAATCAATATGGAAGTTCAGCCTAACACTCAGTACGTGGCATGAAATCTTAAGATTCATTACCAAGACCCTTACAATATTCCAATGTATCTGCACATGACCAGTCATTTATGAAAAACTTAGTTTGACTAAAATTTGCTAAGTATTTCACTGCTTTCATATTGGAATATGGTAATGGGATCTTTCATGTGAAGCCACCTGTTTTTTACTGCAAGGGCAATTATTAAAAGTAACAAACATTCTAAGGTGATGTGCCAATGCTGCCATTTTGCACACAGGAAAACAAAACAATTAAATATGGAGAAATGTAAATCACCAGATTCGCCCAAATGAATTGCATATACTGTGCTCATATTCCCAACGTTCCAGTACAACCATAGCCTGGGCTAATATTTCTGCTTTGTAATGTACTCGTGGTTCATGTGTCACTAACATTTTGAGCTTCTGCATTTGGTCTCAAGTGCACAAAACATTTCAAATAAATTTGCACTTGCCAGAAGCGAAAGCTCTTATTTTGATTCAAAGAACCTCTTCTTTAGTTGATCTATACCTGTAATCTGATTAAATTAAATTCCAAATCATGTCTGAAAACAGTGATATTAACAAAAGCTGGCAATGGCAGAGCACTTGAGGATATGGCTGTTCATTTGCACTAGGTGTCAGAGCATCACAGCATCAGACTGACAGAGCTGGTCTACAAGAGGGTTGACCTTGCAAGGTGAGAACCAAGAATTTTGATTTCTCAGTTTAG